>NW_027203159.1:26147430-28547430 GCF_024711535.1 Dipodomys merriami | reverse complement strand
AATATAAATAGGAGAGTAATTCTGTGGCCAGACTTAAAATCTTGAATAGAGGTCCCATAGATCATAATCAAAATGAAGCAACTCACACATTGGTTAGGATCTATCGAACTAGATGATATAGAAAATTAGTGATAACAACAATTAGAGAAAGAATCAAAAGGCAAAACAGAAATCAAGTCAAGATGATTCAAAATTCTAGACCAAAAGGGGAAAAAAAGAAAAGAAACTCCATTAAATTGAGTGCTTACACATGTATATTTTATACTGTTTGTGAGGAATAAAGAGAAAGTGAAGATGAGCAGGATAGATATGTACTATTTTTTTTTGGTCGGTTGTGGGGCTTGAGCTCTGGGCTTGGGGGCTGTCACTGAGCTCTTCAACTTCAGGCCAGCGCTCTACAGCTTGAGTCACAGAGCCACGTCCATTTTTCTAGTGGTTTTTACTGGAGATAAGAGTCTCACGGACTTTCCTGCTGGGGCTGGCTTTGAACCGTGATCCTCAGATCTCAGCTTCCTGAGTAGCTAGGATTAAAGGCATGAGCCACCGGCGCCTGGCTAGATAAGTACTTTAATAAGAGGACTCATCAACCTCTTACAATATTTTACACTTTGAAACTGCCAGAATGCTTGCTCACGACAGGTGTCTCTTCAAATTTAGTAAATTACAGAGAATGGCAAGACTTCTTCAGCAGGTATTTTGACGATGTTTAGAACAGATGAAAATAATTTATGAAATGATAAAACACATGAGAAAGTATATGTATGTGTTTCCTTTACTTACAAGTAACAAATGTCTGATCCAATTTGAGAACATCAAATACATGAGGTATGAGGGCTTATTTTGATCTCCAAAAGCACAGATGTAAGTTGAGTTTCATGGTAGTATTTACCCATCAACAGAGGAATCCAAGACTCAGTTCTCTACTTAAAAAATTTAAAGATATTACTGTCTTCAGAATTGTTTCTTTGAATTCCCCATAATCTGTCAGAACGTGCAGATTTTCCCCATCCATTATGGCTAAGGTTTGCAATGCCCACATTATAGGAACAAACATGGAGTTCAGAATGCATAGCTTAGCTCCATTGTTGTGATAAGTGGGATTCAGTATGACTGTCTTGAACTACATTCTGGCTGTCAGGAGGTTTAAAAAAGTGGGTAACCTGTAAGAAGAGGAAAGTAAGAAATGGATGGTAAAGGCACCTGCTGTATATATATATATATATATATATATATATATATATATATATATATCCATACTCAAGTGTCTACTATATACCCCCTTCTGGTTTGCAAATGCTGTATAAAAATCAGAGCAAAGGCAGAAATGTAGAGTAAGGAAATTTTGGACAAAGCAACAAAGATAACTGATACTGCCATTTGTTTATTTCCTCTGAGGGACTAAGAAACTGTACAGAGATCCAAATGGAATTTAATGATTAAATGATATCACTATTTTTCCTCCAAAATATTGAGTTATATTCAATTTTTATTATAATAATGGATGACAGGAATTTTCAACTTATTTATATTCATTTTGAGACAATTTAGTGTAGGTTTTATACACTAATTGCTTGATTCAAAATTTTTCATGTGTTTTTTTTTTTTAAGAACAAGTGGAGCCATTGTAACAATGAGAGGTACAACACACTATGTTGAAAATGAACTTTACAAATTTGGTGGGGGAGGGTAGTTATGGAGGTGGGTGGGAAGCGATTGTAGGATAAAAACAAAGGAGGCAACAATGCTCGATAGGAAATGTACTCATTACCATACTCATATTATTGAAACCCCTTTGTCCAGTATGTTTACAATAAAAAGGTACAAAACAAATGACAGCTTAGTTTCTAGCTCATGTATATGTCTATTGTCTTCAGCTGGCCAATAAAATTTACAATCACTTTTCTGCTACTTCCAGTTTTTAAGCTATTAGGCTTAAAATTTGCAATTTGCCCCCTCAAAAGAATATGTTTTGAATGTTATTTTGTGTACACATATATTAATCTGGTTTCTAATGCCACAGGTTTTGGAAAGAACCACAGAATCCTTCTTTACATGAGATTACATGTGAAATTCATTGAGAAGGATGAGAAGATTGTATAGTAAGGAATATACTTCAGAATGTTGGTTGAAAAAAATCCTATTAAAATGTACTCATCTTGCCCATGTAATTATAATTCCTCTATACACTATTTTCACAATAATAAATAAATAAATAAATACAATCTCATTGAAATTTTAATGGCCATTCTAAATGGAATACATACTGATGTAAGATTTGTTTAAGAGGTTTAATGTCATTATAGTTTTTTTATGTAGTATGCTCTGCAATTATAACAATATATGAAATGGAAGATGATTTTCACAGTCAAACATAAGAAAAGTGAAAAATGAAGTATGATTTATTCTCCATTGGGAAACATATTAGATTTTGATTTGATTATTTAAGTTTCTATCTTCCAACCTTACGATGTTTATGTGGATAGTGACATGGTGAATTCCAATAAGGAAATAAACATCATAGTTTACTTCTGGTTTCAAAGAATGGGTGAATAGGGAGTGAATGGGTAGTACAAATCAAATTTAATTCATTTGGTGAGTGAGCATCCCAATATATTAACAAATTTAAGATGTAGATGAAACAATGAGAAATGGTTTGAACTCATGGTTTGTTCATAGAATGATTCCTGCAAAGAAATAAGAGAAAAAATATTATTTTACTTTCTATGGAAAACACTGTGTTCTGCATATGAACAATAACTGCACTAGTAGTTTGAGAGATACACAAAAACTAGTGAAAACATATCCTCAGTTATTTTTAAAAAATGCATGCTTTTTCTTCCACTTCCATTTCCATTGAAATGTGATCATTGCATACAAACCTCACAAATCACATGTGGACACTGACTGTCTCAACATATTAAAACTTCATTGAACATTTAAAGTGTGACCCTAGTCAATGTGTTACTTGAGCAATTATTGTCAAGTTTTTCAAAACTTTTTTATATCACCTATTAAGGCTCAGCCATGTCTTGGTACATTTTCTGAACTAGGTCCATTGTAAAATATTCATGTATCTTGCATCCAGGAAAATAGGAAGAAATAATTCACGTGATTTTATACAAAAGAAAATCATAGTGTTTTTATTATACAATGTTATTGCAATGAATTTAAATCAACATGATAAATTGATCTCCATTTCAGTATTTGTGGATAGATGCAATCACAAGCAGTGATTGTTTCATGAGGATACATGCTTTAGGGTAGGCAAGTAAAATATGAAGGTCAACCATGCAAATAACTTCAGGTACAATTACGAGAAATATTCCATGGCTCAAACATATAAAAGGATTTTCCATTCATATATGTAGACAAAACAAATGCTATTGTGAAATCACAATCACATCGTGAAGTGGTATCAGGTAAATATATCCAGCAGATTGTAAAAATAATTGATCTTTAAATAACACATGTATGTCAACTCTCAGTATGAATATTGAAATAATGGACTTTGAAATGAACATAGAAAATTTCCATTAACTTAGGGTAACATTTCTACATTAACATTGCTTTCTCAAATAAATATGGTACTGAAAATTCTACGCCATATGCATATGAACATTTGGAATACTGGGATCAAGGCCAGGGTAAGAGGTTTGATTATTAATGGGCCAATCAATGATTCAATACTCATTACCAAGGAAGACACATAAAAATCCTTGATAATTTGTGATTCATTTTTATCATGATTGATTAAAATCGAGAAAAGAAGGCAGGAAAAATTCCAAAAATCATAGTAATATGCCCTGTTTTAGTTTATGGGTTGAAAGAGTAGGAAAAAATGTACATTTCAGTTTGTATTCAGACAGACACAAAATTTGCATCTACAAATGGACAGGCAACAGAAATATCTGATCACAAACACAAATCAGCTCACATATATATATAATGACTAAGCTAGGGTTGGATAAATCTTTAACACACAAATCAACAAGTAACATAGCCTCATACATTGTCACAGATTCTGTCATTAATTTACAGGTTCTTTAGTATCATCTACTTTTTAGATGCCAGAAAAATTATGATTCAATCAGTAAGACATATTATCATAAGGGAACAGCATTAGTAATCCCATTGGGTCACATTAAGTGTTCTAATAACCAGTGAAGTAAGGAAATATCAATGCCACATCAAACATTACTATCTGAAATTTGGAGAAATACATGATACTAAGAGTGAGGAGTTGATAAATCAAGGTGGAAGGAAAAAAATTCAGAGATTTTGGAAATACCAGTGAATATGTGCATTGTTGATGAATATTTCATTACATTCCTGTCTTTGTTTATTGTTCTTGTTTGTTGTTGGCCTTGAACTTTGGGCTTGGGCACAGTCCCTGATTTCTTCAGCACTCTAATGTTCTACCACTTGATCTACAGTGTCATTTCCATTTTTGAGAAGATTAATTGGTGGTGAAGGTGGGACAAATATTCCTGTTGGTCTCCCCTGAAACCCAAATCTCGGATCTCATCCTCATAAGGTTCCAAAGAGACCTGTATCAAGCTTCTTTTCTCTGTTATCCAAAGTGCACTGATGATTTTTGTGTTTCTATGTTCCCAACATTCATGCACACTGCAGGTCTATGAGTAACCATGGGTTTCCTTAAGGATAACGGTCTCTATAGTAGTTGATTTTGAGGAGATTAATTCCAGAAATGAATCCGAAAAAAAAAAATCCTTGTTTTATTAATCTGTAATTAGATCCCTATGTGTCAAACGCTTGAGATGCTAGAATTAACAACATCATCACCTGGTCTGGCTCAAGTTTGGTTTTTATCCCAAAAATCATTTCTCATGACATATTTTTTCCTCTACATGACAGAGGATGAGAAACTCCCTAACTACAGAATAAATGTAATCTGTTGTTCAGTTATTAAATTGATCTGTTCAGTTTGTAAACAGGATAAGTTGTAGTCTTCTCTAAAGTCTTCATGAATTAGAAAATTGTCACCAGATGCAAGCGTGAATTTATCTATTCCAATCACACCTCCACAGCACATTCTTCACAATATAAACTGCAAATTCAGCCTTCACATAATTTTGTAATATGTTTGACATAGAGCAGACATTTGAATACACATTCTGAGTATGCTTACTGCCTTTTCAGAGGAAGAATATATTAGACCCTACCGTGATGAGAGGCACACATAAATTCACCTTGGTCTTATGTTGCATAAGCTTATTTTTTTTACTGAACAGAGAAGAAAATACTTGACAATATCAATCCAACTTGAATCAGTTTTCTCATTTATAAAAAGGATAAGGTCACATACTTACAAGCAAGACAAATTACATGATTCCGAGTTGAGTAAGTGCTTATGAAAAATTCTAACCAAACCCAATTACTGTTCAATTTTTCCTGTATTTCCCAACTTACCATGTCAGAGATACGATGTTTTCACATTCCATAAAATAAAATATACAGTCTATTTTGTGACTCTAGAAGGATAAGTTCATTCTAGCAATTACAATTCTTTAAACAGTCTCATAAATACTAAGAGAGCAAAAGCTTTGTAGTTACACATCTAATTTTGAATTTCCAATCTATGCCATATCCCATATGTATTCATACTTAATTCAGGAATATGAAATTTGAAATCCATGTATGTATGGCTGCTTAAAAATAGCTCTAAGCACATTTTATTAATATGTATCTTTGCAAAGTACAAATTGTAAATCATATGAAGAATCTCCTCAAATATTTTTACACTAATTCATGGAGTAAATTTAAATCAGATAGTCATTCCTATAATAATCATTTATCAATTTCAGAAGGAAGACATGGTAACCCTCCGTAGTACGTAAATTTATCGATTACCAGTTACCATTCACACGATCATAATTGATGTGATGAGTGAATCTTGTAACAAGGAAAATGGGACAAAAACGATTTGTCCGCCATAATACTGTTATCTATGACTTTGCTGATTTAAATTGATTATAAGAGAATGAGAAAAACATTCATATAAAGTAATTCTAATTTGAAGTAAGTTTGGTGATTGTATTTCTTATGGGTTCTAGTGAAACTATACTTGACTTTTGCCACAAATCATAGATTCAGAGAGCAATCAGAAGATTCATTTGTAGTGAGAAAAATGTATGGGTATATGAAACAGAAAGTTTGTTATTCATTTATCCTATTTCTTCACGTTGAATTTTGACAGAATATAGTGTGTCCTAAGAAAACAGCTTTTCTTTACCTGTTGTTGCCAGATGATTTGATGGTGCCCCAAACAAAAGTTGGACTAGGATCTTCCAAGGATTCTGCCAAAGGGAGAAATACATACTTGATTGAGTTGCTCGATTAGATTGGCTCTAACATTACAACATTATTGATAGAAAAACAACAAGGTTGATGGCCTTAAGTGCCTTATGAAAAACATTTAACTTAAATAATAAATATTTACCTGAATCAGTTCTTAGGCATGGGAAAAAACAAATCATTTAAATGTTTGACCTGGTTTTTAATCATTTAGGACTAAATATCTTCATATATGTTATTGATATTAGCATACAAGACAAGGCAAGTTGAACAAAGAATTTTAATTTCACTCTTAAAGGAAATAATCATACAACATCACAAGATAAGTTGAGATTCAAGAATGGAAAATGCAGAAAAATCAACAAGCTTTTTACCTTTATCCCAGTCTTCCTCAGAGGAAACATAGTGCCCTGTATTTTTAGAACTCTTTTCTTGTTTCTCATTCATTTTGATATTATCTACAAATAAACACAAATCAGAGTAGGATAGAGGTGCAAATGGCCTACATTGATTTGGATTGTGCTTTAGTTATTAGGCTTACCTACTTCATCTTCAAGGAAAGTTTTGTCCATACAAGTTGCAATATGTTCACTTAGTTGATCTCGTGGAACCAAGTGGCGAGCATTAAAGGGACAAGTAGCCAATTTGGCAGCAATATCAGGATGATTCTGTGTAACCAAAGTTCAAATATGAAGAAAAAATTTCAAATTTTCTCTTTTTAGATGTATTTGGGAAGGATGTCTACCATGGGCTAGATACCACGGTATGGGTACTGTGCTAGTTCACCCTTGTTTTTTTTTAATACATATTTTTATTGTGAATATACTGTACAGAGGAGATACATTTATATGAATAAGTACATTTTCTATAGAGCGTTGTTACACCCTCCTTTGTATTTTCTTTAACATCTCTTCCCATCTTCCCAATTCCTCCAGCCCTCCACTTCCCTCCCCCCACACCTAAAATTGTAAAGGACATTTTCAACATAGCCTTTTGAATATCTCATTGTTACAATGGATCAACCTGCATCCCAAAGCAGTATGGAGTTTCCTAAAAATCCTTCAGATCCAGCAATCCCACTTTATGCATTTACACAAATGATCACATAAAGACCATACTAAAGCTACCAGCATGACTATGTTTATTGCAGCCTTATATACCATAGCTAAGATATGGAACCAACCCAGATGCCCCTAAGTAGATGAATTGATTAAGAAAATTTGGTGAATATATATATAAAATGGAATTCTATGCCTCCATCAGAAAGAAGGATATTGTTCCATTTGCTAGTAAATGTAAAGACTCAAAAAAAATTGTGTTCATTGAAGTAACCCAGGGCCAAAGAAACTTAGGTCCATTGTTTCTTATTTGGAATAAGTAGTGTATGTTTAGAATGAGAAGAATTGTTCAAAAGCAATGTAAATAGGAACATAAAATGAAATTTACACTAATGGGGGTGAGAGAAAGGGGAGAGTGTAGTTGAGGAAATGGCAGGTTGGAGATGGTAAGGGGAAAACTAAGGAGGTTGCAAGAGTGCTTGATGCCTTCATCAGAACGAATGACATTATCCAATTTGTTAGCAAATGGAAAGACAGGAAAAAAATGACATTAAGTGATGTAAGCCAGGCCGAAAGAAACATAGGTCCCATGGTTTCCCTTATTTGCAATAACTAGTATATGTCTGAGACAAGCAGAAAATATGGTAAGATTATATAAAGTGAAATGAACCCCAAGTTAAGGACAGACATTTTTTTCTTAGTTTATATTGTTTCAAACATATTGTTTCAAAGTTACCATGTGCTTTTGTGTTTCTTTGTATGTTCCTCCCCCACAAGATAACCCCTATTTGTTGGAAGAAGTGAGGAAGATGGCAGAACAGCAGCTGGAAGAAAAACAAGCACTTGCATAGAAAGCACATTTAGTGTTCCAGTGAACATTTCTTGGCTAAAGAACCAAGTGTACCATCACAGGGAGACAGATCAGAGCACATGCTGGTAGCTGCTGCTGTGAAAGCTGCTTCAGATGCAGTGGTCATCGCCAACATACTACTCCCAGACAGATTCTGGAACATAGTGTCAAACACTTCTCACCACCAGCAAGAACTGACAATGAGCAGAAATCTTCATTCTGAGGATCACAGACCAGGGATGGCCCAGAAACCAAGAGTATGAGTAGAACCTTGACATCCTCACTCCTTCTCAGAGAGCAGTTTTGGAAGACCGCTCCAGCCCACCACCAGAGCTCTCCATCGATGATACGGACTAAGGCCTGGCCAAACAGGTAGCTCCAACTCAGGTCTTGGAAGAACTTAAAAAACCCATTTAGCAGGTCACAGGAACCTGACCTGACCTGCCAGGCTCAGCTCCACCCAGGGGAGATTCACCCTGCCCAGGCAGAAAAAGCTCCATCCCACAAAGACTGACTGTCTTCACTGGGTAAAAAGAGCCAGAGTCTGCCCATCCACACTGCAGGTTAGACACACAATTGAAACCCAGTAAGCCTAAACACTGAGAATGGCTCCAGGCTTGGCTCTGTGAGTTTTCCAGGAGCTAGCTCCTCAGGGAAAAGCTACCATTGATCATAGGCCTCAACTCTACCCAAAACCTAGCCTTATCACATCAACTCCAAGCTAGAGGGAACAGGCATCTCCCACTTTTGTGATACTCAAAGCAGATCTCCCTTCCACTCAACTAGCCAGAGAGGATAACAATAAAATCCTGGGTAATGCAGAGCTTTTTTCGGCCTTCTCAAACAAACTGAATTAAGAAAACAATCAAGCAACAGGAAAAGAAAACACCACAATCAGATCAGAGACAACACTAAGAGACTGGTTACAGGCACATGGGAGGTACAATATTTTGCCTCATCACCATAAAAAATCAAAGAACTCTTTATCAGTTTTAATTTTTATTTTCTTTAAAAATGTTTCCTATTATTTTTCTGTCATAATTTTGATTTAAGTGTATCTGTGTATGCTTTTGTTTTTTAATCTCTTTTGAAATTTTGATCCTTTTTTTCTTTTTATTTCATTTCATTTCTTCTAATTCTTTCTTTTTACATGACTTACATCCATTGTCGAATATTAGACCTTATCACCAATTTTGTGTACATTCTTAATACAGAAATATATTACTCAATTCACAACTTCATAGGCTTAAATTAGTAATAGTCATATTATCTGTTTATACATACATAACATTCAAGTATTCCAATTTGAGGAATTTTTATTTTTTATTTTTTCATGTTCTTTTATTTCTCCCCTCCTCTCATCCTATCCTTTTCTCCTTTCAGTATTTCTTCATACTTACATAATTTTAAATATTTAGTTTATAAAATTTAAATTTTTGTTTCTCTATTTTTCATGTTTTTCTACATCTCTCCTATCATTCTTTCTAATCCATTACCCTCTGTGAGATTAGGCCTTCTTTAACTTCACTAACATTTTAACACTTCACATCCCTGTAATCCTATTTGCCCCTACAATTCTCCCTATAATGAATAATTTCTGGTTGATGACTTCCTCGTTTAAGTTGTGATCCCATTAACACATAGTTATTTTACGTTGAACAAATTGTATCCGTTGAATTGGATTGTATCTGTAGCCATTCTAAATATGCATTTTGACTCCTTGATGCATGCCTTAAAATAGTGTTGTAGCACAAAATTTGTGTTACTTTCACACCAAATTGTCAGAACAAGCCAGAGAAAAACTAGAAAAATGGCAAGTATGGATATCTCAACTCCAACTCAATATAATTAAGTGACAGAACAGTAAATCAATAATCCACAGGAGAGTTTGAACACAACTCTACAAACACTAGTGGTAAACACGGTGAAGGAAAAGATTGAAAATCTGCAAAGGACTCAGTGTGAGATTTATAGGGAACAAGAAGAAGCAAGCCAATGAATAATACCGGAATCTCGAGAGCATTACCAAGCCACTCACAGAGTAATACAGGAATTGTGTGAGCAGGCTGAGAACAGTCAAATGGAAAAATAGGAATTTCATGAGCAGGCTGAGGATAGTGAAACAGAAAGACAGGAATTGCCAGAGAGCAGTTGAAGAGAAAAGCAGGAATTGTGTGAGTGAGAGGAAGCTAATCAAAGTGAAATAGAGGAATTGCATGAGGGGGATGAGAATAGACAAAGATCAATAGAGGCATTCATGGAATCCATAAATAGACAGCTGAAAGAATCCTGGGAGACCACAAAGAGAATGCTGAAGAAATGGGAGTCCAAGGAAACAATAACGAATCACCAAAGTAATTTGAGAATAAACACTCAACAACAATTTAAGGAAGTAAAGTAGTTCATACAAGATGTAAAACAAAGAATCTAAAGCCATTAAAGTTGACCAATTAGAAGGAAAGGAATAAGAAGTAGAAATTCTTGACAGTAGGTTAAACCATGCAGAAGATCAAATCTCGGGGACTGAAGTCAGCCTAGATAATAGAGAGAAAAACATAAAACTATTCAAAACAAATCAAAGAAATATGAGAGATTGATTCCATGTTTGGAAGACACCATTAGAAGTCCTAATCAGAGGATAAAGGGTGTAGAGGAACACCTACAGACAGAAGTTAATGATCTAAGAAATTTAACAGGATCCTAAGAGAGAAATTCCCAAACATGCAAAAAGATAGGCCTATTAAGACATTAGAAGCTTGTAGAACCGCAAATAGAACAGACCAGAACAGGAAATGACACGGTCACATTGTAATCCGCACAGGACCAATTCAGACCAACGATCTTTAAAGCTGTAAAGGAGAAAGACCTAAAAGGTTAAACCAATTAGAATAACCATAGATTTCTCAGCAGAGACAATTAACAAGAAGGGCCTGGAATCATGTATGCCATGCCTTAAAGATAAACAACTATCGACCTAGCATACTGTACTCACCTAAAATCTTCATAAGCAAAGGTCAAATAAAAACCCTCCATAGCAAAGAAAAAGTGAAACAATATATATCTACCAAACCAGACCTACAAAACATACTTAAAGATGTCCTACACATAGAAAACCAACAAGACCACAATAAAGGCCAAGAAACAGCACCCAAACTGAGAATCCAAGCACCATAGGAAAAACCCAGTTGTTACAGCCACCAAAAAGGTGAATTACATGGCAGGAACTACCAAACAACTCTCAGTCCTAACTATCAATATTAATGGACTTAACAATCCAAATAAATGACATAGACTGTCTAGATGGATTAAAAAGCAAGATCCTTCTATCGGCTGCCTTCAAGAATAACACATTGCCCATAAAGACAAACATATTTTGAAAGTGAGAGAATGGATTAAAATTTACCAAATACAGAGCCCACAAAATCAGGCAGAAGTTGCAATCCTAACATCAGATAAAATAGACTACAATTATACCTTGCATTCTTTCAGACCACGAGGGAATAAAATTAGAACTCAGTATCAAAAGGCACGAAAAACTATCCTGTAACAGATGGAGGCTAAACAACACACTGTTTAATCATGAGTGGGTCATGGAAGAGATTTGAAAGGAAATTCGCATATTCATGATAGTCAACAAAAATGATCATATAAATTCCCAGCTCATCTGGAACACAGAAAAGGCAATACTCAGAAGCAAGTTTACAGCTCTGAGTTCCAAAATCAACAAATTGGAGAAATCTGAAACCAAGGATTTAAGGAGATATCTGAACCTCCTTTAAAAGATCTGCAAGATAAATCCAAGACATCATTAAAATTAAATCAGAATTTAAATGAATTAGAATTTTAAAAAACATAGAAAGAATAAAAAATACAAAGAGTTGTTTCTTTGAAAAAATTAACAAAATTGACAGTATTAGCAAATCTTATCAGAAAAAGAAGAGACCATACGCAAATAAACAATCAGAGAGGAAAATGGAAACATCAACTCAGAAAGAAACAAGATTCAGAATATTATACGGGAATATATTTCAAACCATTGTGATAATAAGTTTGAGAATCTGGAAGAAATGGACTATTTCCTATCAAACATCGACATGCTGAAACTAAACCAAGGGGACTTAAACCAACTTGACAGACCCATATCAAGAATCGAAATGGGAACAGCAATAAGAGACCTCCCATCTAAGAAAAGCCCTGGGCCGAATAGATTTTCAGTGAAATTCTACAAGACCTTCAAAGCAGAATTTACACCAATACTCCTCGAAATCTTCAATGAAATTGAATGAAAAGTTGATTACAATACTCTTTGTATGAAGCCATCAAAACCGTCATCCCAAAATGAGGCACGGACTCATTAAAGAAAGAGAATTATGGACACATTTCTTTCATGTACATCAAAGTAAAACTACTCAACAAAATTTTAGTCAATCAAATTCAACAATTCATCCAATGAATCATACACCACGATCAAACAGGATGGATTTGAGGGATGCAAAGCTGGTTCAATATATGCAAATCAATTAATATAATTCATCACATCAACAAGATCAAGGTTAAGAAACACATGGTTACCTCAATAGATGCAGAAAAAGCAATTCACATGATCCAACACTCCTTTATGATGAAGGCTCTGGAAAAAAATAGGAAACCATGGAACATTCCTCAGTACAAGAAAGACAAGCCTACAGCCTTCATTGTACTGAATGGTAAAAATTTAAAGCCATTTACTCTAACTCAGGAAGGAGACAAGGATGTCCACTTACTCCACTTCTCTTCAATTTAATATTAGAATGCTTAACAACAGCACTAAGACAAGATGGAAAAACATAAAGGGGATCCAAATACAATAAGATGAAGTAAAACCTCCCTCTTTGCCAAGGACATGCTCTTTTATTAAAAAAAATAAATAAAAACCCATGGACTACACTCCCAAATTACTCGAGCTGATTAGAAACTTTGGCACAGTAGCCGGGTATAAAATTATCCCTAAAAAATCAATGGCTTTTTTCTTTGTTAACAATGAGAAAAATGTGGCTGAAATCAGGAAAGCAACTCCCTTTCTAATAGTCCCCCCAAAATTAAAATACCTAGGAATTAACCGAAGAAGTGAAGGACCTCTAGACGAAAACTTTAAAAATCTGAAAAAGGAAATTAAACAGAACTTTGAAAGTGGAAAAACCTCCCAGCTCCTGGATTGGAAGGATCAACATCCTGAAAATGGCAATACTTCCCAAAGCTATCTACAAATTCAATGCAATGGCTATCAATATTCCAACCTCATTCTTCAAGCAAATAGAAGAAACGGTTCAAAAATTCACATGGAACAGTAAAAGATCCTGAAAAGCAAAAACAATCCTTTACAAAAGAAATAGAAGTAGAGAACTAGCAATACCAAATTTCATACTCTAGTATAAAATCATCATAATTACAATAAATTTGTACTGGAACAAGAGGAAACCACAGGACCAATGGAGTAGAATTGAAAACCTAGAAATCATCCCACAGTCCTATAGCTAATTTTTGATAAGGGACATAAAAAAGAGAATTTTTCTGACAAAATTGGTTATCACCAGTAGAAAACGAAAGCTAGATGCTTATGTATCACCCTGATTAGTATCAATTCCAAATTGATTAAAGGCCTTTGAGTTAAAGCAGACATCCTGAAAACATTTCAGGATGAAGTAGGAGAAACCTTAGGTTTCCTTAGCACAAGTCGAAATTTGATTAATAGGGAATCAGAATCAAAACAAATCAAAAAAAATTTTCACAAATAGTTTTGCATGAAGCTACAGAGCTTCTAGAAGTAAAAGGACATGCCTAGCAAAATCAATAGAAAACACACAGATTGGGAGATCTTCACAAGCCATACAATGGACAAGGGTCTCATATCTAAAATGCAGTGGGAACTCAAAAAATTGAATCCCCTAACAACAAATTCTCAAAGAAACAACTGCCCAATAAATAAGTGGGATAAAGAAAAACTTCTCCGAAGAGGAAAGAAGAATGGCCAATCGACACTAGAGAAATGCTCAACTTCCCTAGCCTTAAAAAAATGCAAATCAAAACAACAGTGATATTCCACCTCACCCCAGTTAGAATGGCTATAGTCAATAACTCTAATAAGAACAGATGCAGGAGGGGATGTGGCCAGAATGGAATCCTACTGCATTATTGTTGGGAGTGTAAACTTATTCAACCATTTTGAAAGTAGCATGGAGTTTCATAAAAAGGCTCCACATAGAGCTCCATTGTGACCCAGAGTCCCCACTTTTTGGCATTTACCCAAATGATCACAAACAAAACCACACTAAAACTACCAGCACAACTATGTTTATTGCAGCATTACTTACCATAGCTAAGATAGAGAACCAACCCAGATGGCCCTCAGCAGAAGAATGGAACAAGAAAATGGATTTATACTCAATGGAATTCTATGGCTCCATCAGAGAGAATGACCTTGCTTGCCCCATTTGCTCTGGAACTTATTGCTGCAATGTTACATGAAGAAAAAATAATTTTCTATCCACAGTTCTGTGAACCTTTAAGTTTTGTGAAATTTTTGATGAAACTAAGATCAATTTTGTCATTAATACCCTAAATATAGAAAAGAGACACAATGCATCTCTCATGTTCTCGGTTTATAACCAGAGCATGAAAGCTAAACTCTCCAAATAGAATTGAAGATCATATGATAATACGGTGCATGTTTTAACAAAATTATTTAATGTTTAAGAAAACAATTAATTTACATTTTGGCCATTAGGCAGTGGGGAGGAAAGGAAACCACCTTTACTCTTTGTGAAATATGGTAAACACAGTTTGACATAATTGCACACAAAAAATAGCTTGCATTTTTTCTGCTTTGAATCAAGATCTAGAAATACATATCTAGAAATAAACATGTTGGCCTTCGATTATCTTACTTTCCATTACATGCTGCAGAGATTTCAGAATACAAAAATCTCTCTATTACATTTCTGCCCACAGCCTCTCCTATCTTTCACATATATTTCCCACTATTTATCTTAAAAACAATACCCAAATTGATCCATGAACTAAAGAAATCATGTAATATCAACATGTTCTAATGAAACATTACCTTTCTACATTTCACAAGATGGTATGGGAACCTGCATGATCTGATTTTGTGATTCTTATCATAGGGACATTGCAATAACCTCTCAGGATCCACAGATTCCTCTGAAAGAAAAAAAAAAATCTTGGGAAAATCAATGTATTGGGAACATGCAAGTCTTCAATATTATTTCTCTTATGAACGCAACATTAACACAGGAATCCCTATTGGACAATATAGATTCAAAATATTAAAAAGAGAATTACTCCGGAATTTAACTTCTGATGTATTCTCAGTTTCTAGTATGCAGTTGTTAATTTTTAGTATTATGAACTATATTTATAATAGTTAAAAATTATTGATGTAAGTGAAGTGGAACTGTTAGCTTGTATTATCTTGTGAGAGCATACATCCATTGAGCACCCCTGATTTAATTGCTTTCTTAAATTTCAATTTAGAATATGCCCATAATTTACATTCACCTTTCAATCTAGCACATCAAAAGTCAAAGTTATAATTATCAAAATGTCTAAAGTTTCAGTTTTAATTAAGAGAAATCTTTCTATCCCATTCTCTCAGCTCCTATCAATATACTTTCTGTTATTCCAAAAAAGAAAAGAAAATAATGTCAACAAGACCATTTAAAATAATTTCCCAAAACAAATGTGTAAACATATTTACCTTTTTCCATTGTGCTAGGCAGATAAATATCAGCAAGTCCTGCGGATAAAAAAATTCTGAGAGAAACCATGACTAAATATCTCAAAACCACATCTTACATGTGATTCCTCAGCTATATGAAGAACAACTGGGTAGAAACTATTAGCTCTAATACTTTTTGTTGCTAGACACACATGAATTGAAATACATTGTTATCCCTGTCTGCTTCTCAGATTATAATGTGCTATAGAAATGTAAAACTTTTGAACTAAAAAAAAATTGTATTTTTCAGACCTTTCTACTTTATCAAATCAAACAGAGGATGATGCATAATGACAACTTTTAAGCGAATGTAGAAAAGGACTTCTAAAAATTGCAGATGTCTGAATTAACAAACACCAAATTCCAATTTACAAATAACTAATGCCTACTGAAATTATGCACTTATCTGAATGAGGATTTGCTATTCTCATAGATACAACGTGATTTCGTATTCAGATTATAAGATCAGTATGGAGTATTATTCAAGTAACTGCTTCTTAGAGAAGATATGTATCACAAAGCAAATGAATCATTGAAACTCTTTAGTCAAAGATGGAGATTGGGCTTTGGTTCAATAGGTAGTGAATTTCAGTTGTGTGGTGTCTAGTGTCCATGAAACAGAGCCAGAAGACATTAAACATATGATTGCTTTGATGCACATAAATGTGAGGGGAATAAAAGTAAATTTCAAGTTCTCCAGAATGGAAATAGTTGTTTTCTGAAGTCTAAGGAAGTAAAGAATTTTCATTCTTTTACTCATGGAACAATCCGGCCTAGTTGGAGAAAATTATTAGAACTATATTTGGGATGTCAGGGGTAGAAAGGGAGAAATGTCCCAGTTACATACCCGAGCCAAATAGATGATATACATGTCTAAGACTTAAAAGAAAGAAGAGAAGGCAAGGGACTGTTACCTGTGTCCTTCAGTTAACTGGATTCACCAAACAAGTCAGGATCTCCTCCTACCCACGACGGACGATGTCCCACTAGTCTCTGGGTGGGGTCACCATTATTGTGACGTGGCTCATAAACCTCACTTCCGGTTTACGAACTGACAGAACTCAACCACACTTCCGCATATGACAACGGAAGTGGTGACTTCCGGGCTGTACTTGGACGACAAAGTCCCATTTCCTTTTAGTATGCATTGGTAGACTCCGATTCGGTACAGTAGAAATGTGTGAATATTCAGTAGAGGAATAATGTGAATGGATGTGTCACACTTTTCATCTTCACTGCAACTACTGATTTTTTGCAAATTGTTCTGTCTAAATATCTCTACACGTTCTATGGTCTATAGAGCCACAATAGATCAATCTTTAGGTATTATTTTTTTTTCCTTGTTCATCTTCTTTACTCATCAATATTTTTATTAGGAGAAAGTTTCACAAAAAAGACTCTTCTAGAACTTAATCACATTCTGCCAAAAACGTTCTTTAGCCTTCCTTGTAGACATGCTTGATCGTTGTACAGACCTTTTTAATTCTCATTTTTGATTAATATTCATGTAAAGTAAGATTAGTATTTTCTAGGCTTTCTCAAAGCTACTAGTCACAAATATTAAGTGAAAACAGCAAGAGAGAGACAAGTTCCCAGATGAATGTTTTCATTTATATATCATGTATTTTTCTTTTACAAATATTAATGTTACTATATACCATAAAATACACTTATAAAAACGACACAGAAATACCTGTGATTGTATGGACATGTATATATATATATATATATACACATATATATATATGTGTGTATATATATATATATATATACGTATAAATACATATACATAGAGAGACAGAGAGAACGAGAGAGCCATATATATATATATATATATATATTTATTTATATATGCCTTTACATTATTTAATCAGGAATAATATAAACTACATACAAATTTCCTGCACTGTAACATAGAATTAACAACTCATGAGACTTTTGACAGATTTATGTAGAACACATGAAATTCAATTGCATTTTAAAGAAATATGAAGTTATTATTCAAGCTTTTGGAAAGATAGGTTGAAGTGTTTAGGATATATAAACGATGGTAAATAACATATGTCACATTTTTAGTTTTATATATATTTTATATCATTATTTTTATAAACACCAAGTACTTTTTTAAAAATATATACCAAAGATGTTTGGGTATACCCTAAGGAAACTTTGAGAATTATGTATTCTCAGTGGCAGTATTCTTCAATATATAACTAGTGTATATGAACAAACTATTGTAAATTAAACTATTTGATGGTACAATAATGAGGACAGGATGTTTTGGTCTACAAATTTCTGTTTCGATAGCTGTTTTATGAATCCTGAGGAACGGAAGCAAGTTAGTATTTCTACCCGTAGATAACTACAATGTGGTTTAAGATAATTGAAACAAACAGGCATGGGAGAGAAGAAATGAAAGACCATGATTTGTCATTAAATGGAGAATGTGGAAACATCACTAAGTGAAACACAAAAGATGTACACTTAGGTGTGGATAAAAAGAAAGGATGGTGTGGCTGTGCTTGATATCTCATGAAGTTAATCAGACACACCAAAGCAAAGCAGCAAACTTCTTAGAGGTAGATAGAAATGTTTCATATCCGAAGGCTTCTGAAAATTATTGATCAGGTTTTGTAAGGTCTATCATGTTTGTGTTCATCATGCTTGGGATATGACAGACAGGGTTCATGTAAGAATCATTATCTTAGAACTCTAAGGAAATCTTGTGCTTCTATCAATTGAAAAAACTCTGACATTAACCACCTTCTTAAATGAACTACAATTCATTCCAACTGTACTAAAATTCAGTACATTTGATTTCTACATGGAATTCTTCCAGTTATTGACCAGCACAAACTCTGATCCTCATTGGCATTCCTTCTGTTAAGCCAGCAGTGTTTCCTCTGCCTTCGATGTGTTCCAATAGGGTATAATATACAAGACACTTTTACTAAAATCATGATCAACTAAAAATGATAGAGATAAATTTAGACAAGTTGCATGAAGGAATTAAGCTCATTGCAGAGATGGAGTAGACTTTGACTGGTTTTCTTCATAGAACTTGCCTAATGATATTGACAATTACAAATAGTACACATTGCATGCATTTGTAAACTATAACGATATTGTAGTATGGTAGTATGGCTCTTGAAGAAATAGTAAAAAGTCACTGAATTTGTATTCTAGTAGTTTACATTTAAGCATTTAGTAACATTTTCAATTTGAACTAAGAACTATTAGGCCAAAAGTGCACATGAACCTTTTCCTTTGTGGCAGTACTAGACTGAGAATGACAGTGAACTATATGATACACCGTCCCAAACTGGATTCTCAACAATCGCAATTTTCTGATGAAAAGGTCCATGAATTGATTGATGTTAGAGAAATTATGATCCCTCTAAAATGGAGGCAAATAATTCTCAATGACTATACTGATATTGTTTCTTAAAGTAGTTTTGTGCCTGGACAACAGCATAGCACAGAGTCACAAAATACAGTCATTGATAATTCCTCTACTTATGATATGTAGGCTCCCACTTTCCTGCCATGAATCCTTTTGCGAAAATGTAGAAATTTAAAAGCAAGGATATGTTGTTCCCTTACTTGTGTTTGTCACTATCTGGAAGGGCAGAAATAATCTCTTTATATTGTCAGATATTTCCACTCTAATATACTATGTGACAGATTGCTCCTTCCTACGTGGATTCCTTGAGACTTTTCCAGTCTCTACACAACCCAATATGAAAAGGAAATGCTGAGATTCACACAGACTCTCTTTACCAGTATTTCATGTACATATTCATGTTGAATCAATCACAAGATTTGTACATACATTCAAATATTTCTGCAAACATTGCACATGATATTTTATATCACCCACTACCAAAAATGCTGCTGTCTAAATATGCACACTGCCAGATAAAACCGGGTTTCAAAACCACCATACCTGGTGATCATCTTCTGAATTCATATATCTAACCTACATCCTAATACATAGTTCCAACTTTCTTTCCAAAGGTTGATAGTCATAATATGTGCTTGACCCACCAGCCCAATTTGCAACAGGAATGTTTTTAGTGTATTATTCATTCATGTGAAAAACTGTGTAAAATTAAATTATATATTCAGAAAGAAAGAGATAAATAAGACCAGTTTCTATGAACAATGAAAGACTTTGTGGGAAAAAAAACAAATGTTTAACTGATGATTGCACTATTGTCTAAAACTGCTAAAATTGGTATGAACTTTTGTATAGTGTCAGTATTTGCAAAATGTGAAGTTAGTCGATGAATTAGCATCATCCCAACGTTATATTAGAAGATTGTAACTTACCTTTGACGCAAGGAAAATGATCCTATCAATTATTCTAATATTCTCATGAAATTCAATTGCCAAAGGTTCACAACTATAATCCTAGCTCTTCCAGAGTATGAGATCTGAGGATTGAAGTCCAAAGCCATCCAATGCAGAAAAACTCATGTGACTCAACTCAATTACCTCCTTGAAAACCCCAAAGTTGTGCCATGCCTCAAGTAATGAAGGAATCACGTTTAGCTGAAGTGTGCAGGGATAGAGTTCAATATACAAAAGCAACAAAAAATATTCTCAGGAAAAAGAATTTTTTAAATGCAACCTTGCATTCACCTGAATAATAATAATGTCATATATTCATAAGTCTTTTCACATTCTGAAAAACATAGAATGATAGCCTTTCTTGACTCCCTTTCTTGTTCATATTTCCTGCCATTATTTTTTGTTGAAACATTTTGTTGATATTCAAAAAGCAATTTCCATTTGTTATTTATGCCTTTATTACTATGGTAATAGAAATTTCAGTGCATTGGCACTGATGTCTCTCATCTCATATGATGCGTAGAAAATATCTGAAAGGAAAATTTGAAATATTAATATAGATGCTTAGATTCAAAATCGTTGCTGTTATTACATTCTCAAATTCACTATTTCATATCAATCAGTCAAACAACATTTGTGTCACTTTCATCAATTTGCTTTGAGACAAACAGATTTAAACCCAAATTAGAGAATTTCACGATTTCAAGTAGCATCCAGAACAAATAAAACTTTAGGCCGTATTAGGTTTGGACACTGTCATTTGACAATGCTCATAAAAAGAATTGTCTATTGAATGTCTATCTCCATACATTCTCTTGGACTCTAAACTACATTCAAATTTATTTTGTATTTTTTGCTCTGAGAAATGCTATGAACATAAAGTCCAATTGCCTATGATTTTATTACTACACATGAAATGGAAGAGAATCAAACAGTGTTATAGATGCATAAGCAAAGAATAATGAGAAGAAAGATACAATATCCGTTTGGAGAATTTTGCAGAGTACAGAAAATTACACCAAAGCACATATCTTGTAATACTATGATAATTTTCATGGAATATATTGTATAAAAGAATAGTAGAAGGATGACAAACCTGCTGGGTAGTGTGTGCCATTATTACTTGTTTCAGTTGACACAAGCACAAGTTGATCTGAGAGTACTGGTGTCAGGAACTGAAATTGAGCTTTCTTAGTCTTATCACCTTAACAGAGACCTATAGCAAGGGAGACTTTCTAAAAGATGAGAATTTATGGTTAAAAACTCAACTAGTGGGGATGTTGTCTTCCTTCTTATGGAAAGGATCCTGCTTTATTTCACTGACTCCGATTTACTTTTGAAGATAAACAAAGATATTACGATTTTTCCACCTTCCAAACACTTTCTGTAGGTTTGGCTCTTGGATATTCCTGGATTATGCAAAAAGATACAAATAATACTATTTTATCTCCACTTTTCCATGTCTGTTTTAGTTGTATTTTTCAAAATTTCATCATATGTGCAACAGCATCATAATGGTTCTGTTCCTATCAGTTTGAAAAACTGCACTATCAAGCAAGTATAAATGCAAACGTTATTGATATTCATGTTATAGTTTTGAACACCAGGAAATATTCATATTTCTTCTCCTTTGTGTTTCAGAATCATTGCACATGTGTAGTAGGAAGTTTTGCTTCCATTTAAAACAGAGTTATTTTCCCCAAAGTTTCCTTTTTGTTTCTCTACCAATTTTCATTATTATATTCTTGTGCAAGATTTCGTAGCTGAATGCTGGTGCTTGCATCACCAATCCTAGGTAGCTGAGACCTTTGATTATTCAATGAGATCCACTGTAGTGGAACTCAAGTATTTTAGAACACTAGAAGCATCGGAGGGATTCAAACTATTAGAGCTCTGGCCTTGAACAAAAAGATATTAGAGATATAGGATGAGCCCTGAATTCAAGCAAAATTAACTATCCAAAGGACTTTCTGGTATTCATTAGAAGATGACAGTTGCATACAAGGAATAATAAAGATGACATTAACTGCTAACAGATATTAAACAATAGTAAATATTTCACAAAATATTTCCAACAATTTGAAATTCAATTGTGAATTGAACCTTCCTATCATATGTTATCAAGACAAGCACTAAAATTATGGGTAACATATTCTATGCCTGGAAATATATTAAAAAAGTAATGGCCACTTCATATCAATTTTTTGGGTGTAGTCTAGACTGGGACCTGAACTCTGGGCCTGGGCACTGTCCCGCAGCTCTTCAGCTCAAGGCTAGCGTTCTACCACTTGAGCCACAGTGCCACATCCAGCATTTTTTTTGCTTATGTGGTGCTGAGAAATCGAACCCAGGGCTTCATGCATGCTAAGCAAGAGCTCTACACTGAGCCACCTTCTCAGCCCCTTCAGATCTATTTTTTTTTGATTTATTATATTATAAAATCCTATATTAAATGCTTCCCTCTTTCTTACTGTTTTTAAATACGCTTATTCAGTAGTAGCTGTGAGAATATGCCAGATGACTTCGTGTTGTTTCAGAACACAGTTTTATATCTAATGGTCGTGGAATTTTTTGTTCATGTCATATTCTAAGACACAGATTTCAGTAATTGTTTAATACATTACACAGTGTAACGTTTTTCCTACAGAAAGGTAACTTTAAAATATTTATATTTCCAAACATTTACTTAATTCGTTGAGGAGAAAAGTACACTGCCCTACATTAGTCCTATTACAGTTATTAATTTTGCGAGGAATAGCTTTAGCGCAGGGATATATATTTCCCTAGATCAAACAGACCATCAAAGCAAGAGTGATATACAGTAACTTCTTTGTAGATATAAAAAGTACAATCGTAGTTCTGGTGAGTTAGATTCTAAGAGGACACCCACAGCACACTTCTATCAATGCCTAGCACAATTCCAGAGAATTCTATGATGAAAATCATAGGACTCAGGAATGGAATATTCCCTTCGGTCTTTGGGCCAGGAGGAAGCATTTCAATTTGAGTCAGCTGGCGCGTCAAGATCTAGAACGCGAAATTAATATATCATTATTACATTAAGTACACTTCCTAATAGAATCGAAACTATTCTGTGTTTGAAGATAGGGGAAGTTTTATCTATGACAATTTTTTTCTCATATTTGCCTATGGGGCTAATTTTTTTTTTTTTTTTTTTTTTTTTGTCGCTCGTGGGGGCTTGAACTCTGGGCCTGGGCCCTGTCCCTCAGCTCTTCAGCTCAAGGCTCGCGCTCTACCACTTGAGCTACAGTGCCACTTCTGGTTTTCTGGTGGTTTATTAGAGATAGGATTCTCACGGTTTCTCCTGCCCAGGCTGGCTTTGAACAG
Organism: Dipodomys merriami; assembly: GCF_024711535.1. Lineage (NCBI taxonomy): Eukaryota > Metazoa > Chordata > Mammalia > Rodentia > Heteromyidae > Dipodomys > Dipodomys merriami. Next base: position 28,523,729 of record NW_027203159.1, on the reverse strand, counting down.
TGATCCTCAGATCTCAGCCTCAGCATGAGCCACCAGCGCCCGGCTGTGGCTAAATTTTTTTAGTCAATTCATGTTAGTCTTGGTAACAGAACGAGACATCACACTCTGATATGCAAGAGTTGCGGAAAACAACAACAGAGAACAGAACAGGTAATAAATTCATATAAAATCATGAATAAACTACTTCCAAAGTTAGTAAATTTTATTGCATTTTTATATCACATCCTGTGATAATTTTTAATAGCTAAGTACACTCAAGTTAAAGTATTTCCAAAAGTGTTACAAATTTTGTGGAGACTGTGCATTTGCCATAACATTAAATTGGAAAAAAGTAGACTGAAGCTATAAAACTTGTATATGATTCACATAACAATAATATCGTAAGAAATGACAATGGAGGAAGATATGTATTAGAAATACTAACAAGATATCCTGCCCATGTAATTGTAACCCCTCTGTACAGTATGTTCACAAATAAAATAAACTAAAAAAAAATACTAACAAGAATATATGTTGAATATGATCTGTAAAACTTGGAAGGGGATTATGGATTGGCAAGAGAGAGACAAATGAGGAAAGGGGTTACATGTTCACCAAGGATTTTGTTCCTTGTCTTTCTTATGTAACTAAACCCCCTCTCTTCCTCGCCGTGACAACAAAATTAAAAGAAAAAGAAAAGATAGACCTAAATCCCATAAAAGATAGAATGACTAGTGGTACACATCCCATATTCAACTTCCTTTGAAACAGATGACAATGAAAATACATATCAGTAATTCTTTGAATACTACTGGTGTAATTATCTCCTAGTTGGATATACAAGACAAACAGAGCCCAAAAGAATTTCAGGCTAATTAGTCAAAGCTATCTTTAAAAAGCTGGTATCTAGATCAAATCTGAGTATCTTTTTTAGTTATTTCAAGATTACAGGATTTATGTTAAGGAGTTTTTCATATTCCTTTGCATAAAGTCTTCTAGTCCATTTGAAACATCTCTCATTTCCAAAACTGAGTTTTAGAAAATTGTGATGACAAAGATCAGAAGAATTTTTTTCCCCTCCCATTCAAGCTGAACAATTATTTGAAAGGGCGTGCTTCTTATTTGCAGAGAGCCAGACCATGGTTCTTTATAATTGCCTCAAAGCATAAATTAATTCATAAAGCAAAAGGTAATTCATTGTTCATAGGAAATGTAATGTAAAGGTAACAAGTCTTCAGTAAAATTACTGCAACTTATGTATGCTTTCCTGTACGGTAAAAATCATCCTCGTGTCCTCACTAGATCAGATTTATCAGTTTCACTTTGCATATAATTTTTATTACCAAATGAATCATTATAAAATTTGATATCATGTAGAATTTTCATACTGGTCTATATGCTCCATGCACAGATGCACAATGACAATTGAGTACGCACTTTCAAGAAAATTTTTAGACACGAATACAATGCTGTCAAGAGTTTTGACAGAATCATTCTGTAAGAGGTGATCATTGAGTAAAGCCACTGAAGTAGTATGAAAGGTTTATTTCCAGTAGTTACTTGTACTGAAGGATCTACATAAGATGAAACATATGCTGAGTATTTTAAGAACGTGATTGTTCAAAACTCTATTGGAACTAGCAATACAAAAATTATTCTACCTTGAGAAATGATGAAATTTATCAATTTTATAAAATATTCCTCATCCTGTTTCAGCTTTCTTTTATTTCTTTTTGGTGCTTCTGATGTCTGAATTCGGAGCCTCACTATTACTTGACAAGTTCTCTACCACTGTCCCTTATATGTTTGGGCTTAGTCATGTCTTCAGCCTCTTTTTGCACTGGTTGTTTTTGAGGTAGATGGCACTCTATGCTTTCCCATTTATTTTTGAGAGGATTCTGCTTGCTGTCCAGGCACATGCCTAGAGACCGCAATTTCATATTTTATAGGCTTCCTTTTGTTGCTGGGATGAAAGGCAAAGGTCATCACTTCCAGTTTCACTTGCTCAAGATAGTGTTTCATGAATATTTCTTTTTGGCTGGCATTGAACTTTGATTCTACCACTCTCTCCCTTCAAAGAAACTTGGATTATGGACCAGTCAATGGTATTCAGGTATACTTTGGGGGTAAGAAGGTCTTCATTTCATATACCAGATTCATCTTGAGGTTTTCAATATTCTCCTGCCTACTTCCCAAGTGCTGGGTTTAGAGGCAATCACCAGTATGCCTGAATCTGGATCTCCTTGTTTCTCTTCTTTCTTCCTACCTTAATTCCTTCCTTAATCTCTTCCTTCCTTCTTTCCTTCCTTCTTACTTTGCTTCCTTCGGACCTGCCTACCTTCCTTTCCTCCTTCTTTCTTTTTATATACTCCAGTCTGTCTCTGCACTTGCAAGCCTCCTTCCACAGGTTTCAAGTTGTGGCTATTTAACCCTCCACACACACACACACACACACACACACACACACACATACACGACCCTAAAAATCTGATGTACAAATATAGTTGCTGACGAGTATGATTAGCCAAGTACAAATCCCTCCTTCATTCATAATTTTATACATGTAGTTTATTGTGCAAAGTCTGTCCAGAGAGGTTACAGTTGTATGAGTAAGGTAATGAGTACATTTCCCATTGAGCATTGTTACCTCGGCCTTTTTTTCCCCCTACCATCCCTTCCCACTCCACTCCACAACTCCTTCCTTCCCCGCTAAAGTTGTGAAGTCCCATTTGAACATAGTGTAATATAGATCTCATTGTTACAATGGACCAACATGTATCCTTAGTGAAACGTTTTGTTTTTTTTCCTTCCTCTTCTCAAATTATAAAAATGTATATAGATGAAAAAGGGCATGGACATCAAATACACTGAAAACCGGACTTATACGATGTTGGAAGAATATACAAAAGAAATAAAAAATCACGTAGTACATTAGAAATCTATTCTAAACAACAGCAAGAAAGACAAAAGGCCTTGTGTCCCTCTCTTGGGTTTCCTTACTTAACATCATCCTATGTGGTCATATATACTTAGCTTTTGAGATTTTCTGCTTTTTCTAGACATATACTAGTTATTGTAGATAAAGGACAGCATCGGACCTACGTTTCTTTGTGCCTGGCTTATTTCATTTAATATAATTTTTTTCTAAGACTTTCCATTTTCTAAGAAATGAAACGATGTCATGCTTTCTAATGGAGGCTATATATATATATATATATTTATAAAACTATACATATACATGTAATTTACATGTATTTACATATTTATTTATTTTTATTTACATATTTACATATGCATGTAATTTTCTTAATCAATTCACCTACTAATGTCCATCTGAGTTGGTTCCATACCTTAGGTATGGTAAAAATTGCTGCGCAAACATAGGTTTGATGGTAGCCTTATTATATCATTGTTTGTGCTCCTTTTGTTAAACACCCAAACGTGGGATTGCAGCGTCATAGGGGAGCTCTATGTGTAATCTTTTGAGGAAGCTACATAATGCTTTCCAAAGTGATTGTATAAGCTTACTCACAACAACAAAGCAGTAGGTTTCCTTTTTGTCTACATCCCCTCCAGAATCTGTTATTTGATTTCTTGATAACAGAAATCTGACTTATTTATCGGACAGTTGTTTCTTTGAGATCTTTTGTTGTGGTTTTAATTTTTTGAATTCTAGTATATTTCAGTTATTTATGTATTTATTTATTGGTCAATAATGGGGTTTAACTCTGGGCTTGTGCACTGTTCCTACTCTCTTCAGCTCAAGGTGGACACTGTACTAATTGAGCCATAGGGTCACTATTGGTTTTTTGGTGAGAAGAGTCTCACAGACTTTCCTGCCCAGACTGGTTTTGAACTATGATCCTCAAATCACAGCCTCACGAGTAGCTGGGATTAAAGGCTAAGTCACTGTCGCCTGGCCTCTAATTCTATTTTAGGCTTGAAACCACTGTCCCCTGATTGCTAGTGAAGATCTTCTAGTTCTTAAGCTTTCTATTCATCTTTCTTACTATGTCCTTTGCCATGCACAAGCTCCGTAGGTTTATGTCCAACATTTCTTCGTCTTTTTTGTTTCTGGGTTTTTATTATGAAAATTTATTAAGAAAATTTCGGCCTGTGCCAAAGAACCCTAGAGTTTCTCCTACTTCTTACTGTAATGTTTTCAGTGTCTACTTTGATTTCGAAGTCTTTGATCCATTTGTAGTTGATTCTATTGCAGGGTGATATATGGGAATCTATATTTATTTTTCTACAGATGTTTAATCAACTTTGCCAGCATCATTTACAAAAAATACTTTCTTTGTTCCATTCTTTTTTTGCTCCCTAATGGACATTTAGTTGGCTACAGGTCTGTGAGTTATTTCTGGGTCTTCAGTTCTATTGAATTGGTCCTTGGGTTGGTTCTTGAGCCATTACTATGACTCTGTTGTAAAGTTTCATATTTGGTAGTTATTCCTCCAGCACTGTTGTTTCTTCTAAGGAGTGTTTTTGCTATTTGGGGTCTTTCATTATTCCATATGAATTTTTGGGTTGCTTCTTCTATTTCACTGAAGAATGAAGTGAAGTTGGAACATTGACCAATATTGCACATAATTTGTAGATAGCCTTTGAGAGTCTAGCCATTTCACATTAACCTTCCCAATCCAGGAGCATGGGAAGTTTTTTTTTTTTTTTTTCCAATTCCTTATTTTTGCTTTACTTTCCTTTTTCAGATTTTTCCAATTTTCATCATAGAGGTCCTTCACTTCTTCATTTAACTCCGCTTCTAGGTACTTTATTTTTTTGTGAGACTATTACAAGAGGAGTTATTTTTTTCTCCTGATTTCAACCACTATCTTTTCATTGTTGGTATATAGAAAAGTCATTGATTTTGAGGGTTACATTTGAATCCATCTACTTTGCCAGACTTTCTGATCAGCTCAAGCAATTTGTGAGTAGATATCATAGGATGCTTTAAATACAAGATCATGTCATTTGCAAAGAAGGAGAGTTTTACTTTTTTCCCCTGTATGAATCTCCTTTATATTAGTATCTTTCTATGCCTTGTAAAAGTAAATTAAAGAGAAGTGCAGAGAGTGGACATCCTTGTTGCATTCTTGAGTGTATAGGAAATGACTTTATCATTTTGATATTAAGTATAATACTCAGTGTAGTTTTTATCACACACAGGTTTTATTATTTTGAGGTTTCTTTTTCCAGAACTTTCATCATAAATAAGTGTTGTACTGTGTCAAAAGCTTTCTCTGCATTCATTGACGTAATCATATGGTTCTTATCCTTTCTCTTGTTGATGTGATGTATTATATTAATTGATTCGCATTTATTGAACCAGCTTTGTATACCTGAAATGAATCTTGTTGATAGTGGTGTACCATTCTGTGGTGAGTTTTTGAAGTTAATTGGCCAAAATTTTGTTGTGGTTTGTCATGAATATTCATCAAAGTAATGGTTCTATATTTCTCTTTTTTGATGAGTGCATGCCTGGTTTGGGAATGAGGGCTATGATGGCTTCACAAATGGTGGTATTAAACTTTCACTTTCAATTTCATTGAAGACTGAGGTCTATTTTGGAGGTCTTGTGGAATTCAGCTGTAAATTGATCCAGTCCATCCAGTGCTTTCCTTGTGTGAGAGGTCCGTTATTGCTTTTCTATTTTAATGCTTGTTATGGGTTGAATATGTGGTATAAATCAACTTGTTTTGTTAGGGCAGGCGAATATTTGCTACAAATGTTTTCATTTCATCCAGATTCTCAAACTTATTAGCATAAAGTTATAAGATATATATGTTATATAGAAGTATATGTTAAGATCTTGTCTGGAAGCCTGTATTCCTTCACTTGGTTTTCAGTGTTAATTCTCCAATTCCTTAGTTCAGTTGCTATAGTGTCATTGGACTCCCTTCCCATCTGTTGGGCTTCATTCAGCATTCCCTTTGCGGCCACTATGGATTTCCCTGGACTTTTGTTTGTGAATTCCACAAATGCCTCTATTAATCTTTGCTTATTCTCATCCTTTTCATAAAGTTCCTGTATTTATCTTTCATTAGCTTCCTCATACTCACAAAATTCTTCTATTAGTATGTATTTAACCTCATCAAGCTCCCATAATTCCTATAATAATCTTTGGTTAGCCTCATTATGCTCACAACCTTTGCAAGCTTTCAATCTTGTCATTCAGCATGTTTACCAGTGTTTTTTTAGAGCATTTTGGGAACTCTCATCTGGAGTACTCATTAATTATTTAGTTGTTGATTATCATGATGGAAGTTGAGACTCCTTGACTGGAGATTTTCTTGTGTTCCTCTGATTCATTCTTCACCTTTGTGTATGAAAGTAAAATCAATTTGGTGCTAGTACACTATTTTAAGGCAAGTATCAAACATAGCCCTCTCGTTACACAGATTTTTTGATGCAGTCAAAATGAGCACACATATAATCTAGTCCAACAGATACAATCTAGTTCAACAACAAACAACTATGGATCAATGATCTAAGAAAGTCAACGAAAGAGGCAGCAGACCAGAAATTAATATTTATAGAGAGATTTGTAGTGAGAAAATAAGATTGGAGGAATGTGGGAGGGAAAAGGAATGAGGAATAGAAATCCAAAATTATATAAGGAAAGGAGGAGAGAAAGACCAACAGAAACCTGAAAATTACAAAATTTAAAAATGAAACAGGTAAAAATTATGTAAGTATAAAGAAGTAATAGTAAAACTAGAGGAGTTAAATCAGAGAGTTTGTGAATTGAGGGATTGATATCTGAATTATTATGAACACAATAAAAGATAAGGCCTAATATTTGCAGTTGCATAAATACCTGTGGATGAATACAAAAGCAAGTAAGTCATGTAAAGAAAACACAAAAAGACCAAAAGGGTAAAGTATGAAAATAATTTAAAAAACACACACCTAAAATAAGAATAATGAAAAGAAAAATAGACATAGTATTAAAAAATTAGGTAGAAAATGTTCCTCGAATTTTTTAGTGGGGTGTACTTGTTTTCCCCTGCCTTTGCAACCATTTCCTTTGTGGAGTCTCTGGTTTCCTGTGCTGTTTAAATATTCCATGGCTTGACTGATTTTTAAATCAGTTTGTGCAGGCACAAAGAAGCTCTGTCTTCCCAGAGACTATATGAGACCCCTTCCAGGGTAGTACAGTGGGATGGAAACCAGCTTTGATCATCACAAAAGAGGCAGATACCTGTATCCTCTACCTTGGAGTTGCTGTGGTAGGGCTAAGTTGTGGGTAAGGTTGAGATCTTTCAATTATTAGTAGCTTTTCCCCAAGGGCCTATCTCATGAGACACTCACCAGCCTAGGTTGGAACCATGGTCAATATTTATGTGTATTGAGTTTCAATTGTCTTTCTTTTACCCTTTCTGCCAACTGGTCTGCTGCCTATGTTGCAGGGCAGAGTGACAGTCTCTGGCTTTGTTTACCCAGTAAACAATGTCACTCCTCCGTAGGCTGAGCTTCAACTGCCTGAAAGCGCAGCTTTCCCCTGGGGAAAACTGATCCATGTAGTTGAGGTTACTTTGACATGTTGAATAACTCCTATTGTTTTCTTCCAAAGACTGAGCTAAGTGCTGTCTGCTCTGGCCAGGTCTTTGTCAGTATCAAAGATGGAGTTCTTCTCCATTGATGGGTGAAGGGCTTCCTTTCCACAGCTTGTCCTTGAGACGGAATTAGGATGTTGTGGGTGTAAACATAACTTTCCTTGGTTTCATGGCTGTCCTCAATCTGCTACTCTCTGTGGTCAGCAGGATGATTTCTACTCCTTGTAGGTTCTTGATGGTGGTGAGTAGAATCCACTCCCAGACTGTTTCTGGAACCTTTTTCCTGGAATCTCTCTGTTCACATGTTGTCTGGGGCAGCAGCTACCACCACCACACACTGCAAATTCTCCAAGATGGATATGAGCACTTGGAAATTTCATCTCTGGACAAGCTCAGTGTATTAAAGTGACCCACATGATGTGACTCTCTAGACTTCGAAATTTCAATAGAATCCTAAAACTGGTTCTATGCTAGAGCTTGTAAATGCCCATCTGATCATCCACTGTCTTCCTCCAGACCTCTAATTTCATGATTTTTGTCCTCACTTTTCAATGCCCAGTGTATTTGAAAATATTTTTTTTTCTGGTGCTATTAAGTCTTTGTAGATATCAATTAATATGAGGTAATCATTAAAAATTTATTTCGGTTTAATTGTTTTATTTTCTGAGTGAATCACTGCAAGTCCAGCCTTCACACAAGAAAAAAAGGTGGTAATTCCTTTTTTATGACAAAGTTTTTATTTAATTGTGAAAATACCATACAGAGAAGTTACAAGCAAGGTAATGCGTACCTTCCTTATCAAGCATTGTTGCCTCTTTCTGTGTTTCCCCTTACCATCTCTGCCCTTTCATCCCTACCCCCATATAACACAGAGAGTTTGATTTAGCATTTAGGAAGTACCACAGGCTAATGGTCAACGACATAGTCTATATATCCACTCTTACATAATGCTCCAATTTACAATATATTTTCGTTTCAGCATGTAATGGGAGCAAATAAAGTGCAATGCAAAAATCATTATATGTGATAAAGGTACACACACAATAATGAGGCATTTGTGTGCAGTAGTCAAGTTGCATTGAACATTCATTTGAAAGGAGCAACCTCATAAGCATTAACAGAGGAGACAGGAACATGATTTTGAAACTTACAACATGAGTTACTCTTGAAGGGTTAAGATTTGCCTCAAAAAACTTATTCAGTATATCCTGCTGAGGCATAGTTACCACACTTAAAATTACTACCTGTCCGAATATAACCGTCATACAATTTTCTTGAAGATTTTATATCATTCATTTTGACATATTTTCATGAGTTTTTATATCATTTCTTGTATGTTTAAAAGATAATAATGAAGACTTTAAATTTCACTCAAATATGTTTGGTTCAAAACCAATTGACTAAAAGGACACAAATATTGTTTGACTGATGGATAGTAGTTTGAGATAATGAATTCGACAATGTAAAAACAGGCATGAATTTGAACCAAAATACTTCTATTAATAGTTGAAATTCTCCTTTCAAATATTCTTTGTTATGCTTAATTACAAGTGAGAGTTATCATGGCCAATACTTTGAGATTTCCACTACCGTAGCTATGAAAGTTTGAAGAAGAAATGGAAAGTGCAAACAAACAAAACACATGAAACATGAGGAAGTAATGGTGTAAAGAAAAAAAAAATCTCTAAATGTCTATGTCTTTTGCACAACAACGGGAACCATAAATATTTGACATTGGTTTGCTTTAGATCATTGTAATGATAGGCTTTGAGAAATGCTTTTTCATGATATTAGAATTATGTTTTCTATACTTCTTTCTACATTGTGTCAAAAGTAAATACAGTCTTCTAATATACAATTAGGATAAGCACTAAGAACTCTATTACATGCACATTTAGAAAGTACTAATGTGCCAAAAGCATTTCCCAATCGATTCCCAAGCAATCGATTTTACAAATGAGGGAAATCATTGATTAATACTTGTTTTTCCCATAAAAAACTTTCATTGTTCATATAAACCAGTGTTATGCATGTTTTTTCTGAAAATACAATTCATTTTTAGCCTTTATTGCAATGAAGGAATAATCCACTATAAATATTCTGGCTGCTACTTATACTGCTTTTTAAGTATAATTTATGAAGTTCTAACTTGTGAAAGAAAGTTGGAAACTATAATTAGAATATAAGTTAGGCCTTAAAATTCAGAAGTAGATCATCAGATATGGTCGTTTTGAAACCAGATTGTTTATGATAATGTGCACATTAAGCAGTATTTTTCTTGTTGAATTATATAAAATATTGGTTGTAATTTTGCAGAAATATTTGAACATGATTACAATCCTTGTGATTTTCTGTGGCCAATCAGATTATTGATATTTACATCAGAAAGCAGAGGTAGGTGAGAATCCATTTTGAGTCAGATACTCAGCTAGGTCGCTGTCTTTCTGACACTAGTATTTCCACGAAAGCAAAAGTTCATTAAATCATTTATCATGTCATTAAGTCTGTGTGCACATTTTGTCCGAATTTTCTTAGTACAAATTCTAAATGTTCATAAATCCTTGAAAGTCACTGTCTAGAACAAAACTTCAGGGATTGTTTTCCTATTTCTTCATGACTCACACTGTCAAATCAAGTTGTAACTTCCCAATACATACAATGCACACTATTTGTAGTTGTCACTATCCTTAGGCAACAACTATGAAGAAAAGCAAAGTATTCTTCATCTGAACAATGTGCTTAATTCTTTCAAACCTGGTATCTATACTTATCTCTATTAGTTACATTGAAAAATGTTGTTAAGTCATTTGTGTGTCATAGCCTACTGGAAAACAATGCAACAAATATAAAACTTATCAGATAGAATGAGAATGATAATGAGGATGAAGTTGCATGCTATTCAATAACACAGAGACTTCAATCCTCAGATCAAATGTACTGAATTTTAGTACGATTGAAATCAAATGTATTTCATTTAAATATAGAAAGATGGGTATTGTCCTACAGTTTGACTCAACTGAGAGATGAAAAAAATTGGGCTGAAAGTCCTAAGATCATGATTGTAACATGAGCTGTATTTGTCATATCAAAGGAATGATGACCACTCCCACAGAAGACATACAAAACCTAATCATTTCGTCTGGCAAGCGATCTAATGGCCATCATTTCTATACCTAAGTGTCCAAGTTCTTTGTATTACTAAGATGCTTTCTGTTTTTCCATTTATACACAAATCATGGCCTGCTAATTCTTCCATGCCATATTGGTCTTGTTAAAATTGTTGCAGAACATGTCCTCTTATTCTACCCAGAGAATTATTGTAATGCTTCAACTCCTCAGTAATTCCAGTGAGAGAAATTAATTGATTAATTAGTGTGATATCAACTACCTTTATTTCATATGCACTTTTGTTCATATGCACTAGATAGTTCAACAAAGAAACTTGCCACTGTTTATTACACAAATCCAATATCAATGTTGAAGTCTGAATACCTCCAAAGATGTTTCTATAAGTTTCAGTAAGTTACTCTTATCGGTGAAGTAGAATGAGAAGTCAATGTATTTTAATTCAAATGTGTCTAGATAAAAAAGATTTAGAGATTAATATGTTCTATATGGTTGCTTTTACTTTCACCGAGGAAATCACAGCATTTAAGATGTTTGATTATGAAATATTTAATCAGCTATTTTTCTAGGAAATTTTTTAGCTAAACATGAACACTGACATTTACCTGCCTGTAACAATGAAAGGAGGTATACATGTTTACACCTTTGTTTTGAGAAATTATTTCAATTGGTCTAGTTTACCTTGTTTCATATTGAAAGTAGTACATAGAACAACAGGCATAGGATTTCTCCTCATGGAATCTGAAATTTTAGACATGCTGAAACCATTGATTTTTTTGTTGTTGTGGTGGTGGTAGTGGTGGTGTTGGCATTTGTTCTTGGGTCCTGCAATCTAGGACAAGGGCTCTCTCTCTCCTCATCAACTCACAGCTACTGTTGTATCACTTGAGCCACAGAGCCATTTCTGACATTTTTGTATAGAGTGTACTATGGAATCGAATTCAGAGCCTCATGCAAGCTATTTAATCACTGTTCTACTGTGCTTTCATCCCAGCCCCTGAGTTTAGATATGCTAGATTGAGAAGTGAGCAAGGAAGAAAACTAAGAACTCTTTTTAGATTGAAATGTTAAGAAAGCAGATAAATCATGGATCTTCAATGCATTTATCATCTAAGAGGATAGCAGAGGCTAACAGTTCCAATCGACCCAAATAAGAAATTATTTAACTAGAGTGAGCATTTTTCATAATACTAAAACGTAAGAACTATTTAATGGGAAGTGGGAGTATTTCAGAAGGCAATTTCGACAGTAATGCTCACATATTTTTGTGTCTTCCTTCTTCTAAGAGGGATTCCTCTGGTGATATATAGGTCATAAGAAAGAAGAGCAATGATTTATATATTTCCCATAATATTGCTTGTTCCAGAGGAAATTTCTTTTTCAGAATTCTGTGGATCCTTAGAGGCTATTGCAGTTTCCATAAGATGAATATCACAAGATCATATAGCACAGGTTGCTATACGTATGGTGAAGTACAGATACGTAAAGTTTCTTTGGAAAGTTTAACACTACAAAACTTCTGTTATTCATGGATACATTTGGGTATCGTTTTTAAGGTAAATTTTTGGAAATGTATTCAAATGACGTGAGAGAGTGTGTGGGTAGAAATATCATGGACAGATTTTTGTATTTGTTTTGGAATCTCAGCAGCCTGTAATGGAAACTATGACAGTGGATTTCCAAATTGTGTATTTCTAGAGTTGTATTTCTAGAGCTCTATTCCAAACAAAGCATAGGCAAGATGATTTGTGTGGCAATGATGTCACTCTGTGTGTGCCATATTTCCCAAACACTAGAGTTGTATTACCATGTGGTCATATTAAGTGATCTAACAACCTTTGGAATTAAGGAAATATCACATATCACATTACTCTCTAGATTACAAAAGGAAAATGCAAGATGTCCCATATAGAGAGTGAATAACATCCTAAAGACTCATATGAGGGCGAAAATAATCGAATCATAGTCTTCTGGCTTCTAAGAAGATGATGACTAGATAATTTGTGACAATTTAGGAGATCATGCTATTATTTCCTCATTTGTCTCTTACAGGAGGCTAAGATTTTGCAAACCCTATATTTATCGTTATAGATTTGTGAGCAGTTTTGTATGTCTGATCATCTATTTGTTACCTGTCCGTTTGTAAATGCAATAATTTTGTGTGTGTGTGAAGAAATTGCAATTATGTTACAATTTTTCCATATTCTGTTTCAATATCCATAAAGTGCATTAAGGCACATTACTATGTTTTTTTTTGCAACTTAAAACTACGTTTATTTTTTGCCTTCCTTAAATTCCTGATGTATACAATTTTGATACATTTTAATCACTGGTTGTTTGGAATTTTTTTCTTAAATTTCTATCTTGGTCAGGAGAATTGAAACCATGATTGTGACATTGATATCCAAGCCTCTTACACTGGGCTCAATCCCAGCCATGTATTCCCAATGTTGGTGTGCCTCTTGAATAAAACTCTCCAAGGCATATATATTTGAGAAAGTAGTATTAACAAAGAATTGCTAACCTAAGTAATGGCAATCTTTTCAATATTCATATCAAAATCCAATATTTCAGTATTTATAATGAGAGTGACATGCATGTTTTTTGAATGTTAATTATATTTCCTGATCACTGAACATATTGAGTGGATGCCACTTCACAATGTGACTGCCACTTCTTTGTGGTGTTTGTTTTGTCTACATATAAAGATGGATAAGCAGTATATTTGTTGGTGCTTATATTCTTAGTGGGCCATGGTATATTTCTGTTAATTTTACCTATCCATTCATGTTTTTTGCATGCATTACTTTATGCATGTATCCTTCAGTAGGATACCTCTCATGACACAATCAATTGTTGTGCCTTGTTTTCATGCATCCTTTCACAAACTGAAATGGAGATCAAAATTATCATGTTGTTTAAGTTCATAGGAATAATATTATGTAGGAAATCCATTATAATTTTTCTTTCCTACATAACCATGTGAAAAATATCTTTCCATTTTCCTGGATACATAATAAATCCATGAATATTGTGTAAGAGAGTAATCGTTGAAGAAGTGGGCCATAACCCTTACATTAATTGATTGACTAGAGTAACATTTCAAATGTCAATGAATTTGAAATGTGGTGAGAAAGTGTCCAAGCAAAATTTTGTGAGAAGTTGTATAAACAATTAACAAGGTCCAATGGAGGAGGAAGTCGAAGCAGGGATGAAATTTCTTCAAAATAACTTCCAATAGCTTTTATTAATTTTTGCTTATCTCTTGGAAACAAGTAAAGTTTCTTGTTGATCATAGGCAGAATTCAGACATACAGGTCCGGATGTTTTCCATAAACACAAAAATAATATTTTCTCTTGTTTCTTTAGATGGATCAATCAGGGGACACAACATGAGTTCAAAGCATTTGTTATTATTTAAATTATATGTAACATTAATAAATATATTGTGACACTGGCTCAATCATTTTGATTTCTACTGCCAAATGACCCGGTCTAAATTTATTATTTTATACATGTTTTCTTTGAATCCAGAAAAGAAACTCATGTTTTATATTCTTATTGGAATGAACCATGTCCGTTTCCATATACAATCGCAATGTACATAGGTTTCACTATAGAGAAAAATTCACACTTCCTATTTCATCCTACTTGTTTGCCTGTGAATATCATGCTCCATTTCATTTCTTCTTATATTTGTAGAACCTAATAAATGTGGAACAAAAGTGCAGCGATGTTTAATCCCTAATATAAATTTTACATTTACTTATCGGTTCCATAAAGAATGGCCATGAAAATTTCTATGGCTTTTTTCAACCAAGAATTCTGCAATGTATTTAACACTATGAAAGATCCTCATGCATCTAAATAATTTCCATGTGTAATCTCATCTGCAGAAGGACACTGTGACTTCTTTGCAACACCACTGGCAGGGAGAAATGAGGTTTTTGAATGTAGACACAAAATATCATTTTTTCTTTTTTCAAAAAAATGCACTTTGTGAAGAAAGCATTGTTTTCTGCCAAGAGTGTTACATTTTTAGGGCAAGAGGATATGCATCATTTGATAACTCCTCAATAAATATTCTATAATGTTAAAAGAAGTTTGGACTGTAACTGTCAAATGTAACAAAAGACACTTTTAGGGAACCATATTCGATGACTCTATCTTCTTTTACGGTTGTATGCAATTTGCGCCACATATGAATGCCCCCACATATTTATAGTTGACTTGGTATTATGGTCCACTATAATCCTAATGCAAACATGACTAGTCTTTGAAGCATATTTTAGGTAAATCCAACATATCAAAAATTATTGCTAGTATTCCTATGCAATAGATTTGACTTACTTGGGTATAGATGAGGAAGTTAAGGATGTGAGAATATCGCCCATATTTATTAATAGTGTTAAAATAGGAGCGATTGTCATTATGGACACCTTAGAACAGTAGGGTCCTCCTAGTTTGTAATTTCAAATACTTTTGGATTTCCTGCAAGATTGAAATCAATATTAACTTGAGGAGGATTTTTGGGAACTTGTAGACTCAGGGAAAACTTTTCTATTCATGTACGGATGTAAGGAAAACAGAACTATCTCCAAATGTCTGTATGAGGACTACAAATCAATCTACATACATATCCATATGTAAAGTTACAAAACATAGGCTAAGTGCATCAACACTCTTCTTTTTTAGTTTAATCTCATTTTCAATGTGATGTACCAAGTTATGTATATAATTATGTATATAATGCAGTGAGTTGAATTTTTTCATGTTATACGATTCTCATTTTTCTGACAAATTATTCTGCCTCAAATCCCTGCTCTGATGTTAATTTCATTTCCTACGTGTTGTATTGTGAAGAATTTTGGGACATTGTTTCACTCTATGTCCTCTGTCTCAAGATTATGTTTTTCCTGTTCCCTGGCATAATTTATATTAACGTGTACACAATCCACAGGCTAACAAAATCAAATACATTGACATAAAAAGAGATATCATAGGAAAAGAAAGGAAAAAAATCAAGAAGACAACAACAGTTTTTCATAGTATTGTAAGAAAAAAAATTGAGAATCATTTTCTTTCCATATCTTGGAGATCATTTTGCTTAGCCTAATATTCTATGATGTATGCCCATAGCTATTAAGCTATTGCAATCCTATTCCAGGGTGAAATGGGATATATGACAATTATTAAAATAAGAAAAACCATGGTACCTATATTTAAGTGACACTTCTAGAGGAAAAATCATATGACATCCCTAGATCAGCTGAAATTTTAGAAGAAAAAATGCAGAAATGAGAAGAAGCAATATTCAATAAACTGTGCTAGCAAAATTGGTTAAACACCAATAAAAATTAAATTTAGCGAATTATATATCACCGTTTACCAGAATCAATTCCAAATAAATCAAAGAACCCGGGATAAAGGAAAATATGCTGAGATTATTAGTGGAAAGAATAGGAGAAATATTAGGGTTCTATGGAACAGGTTGATTCTTATCACAGATGCACGAATGCAAACGCCAAATAAAGGATGGACAAATGGGGTTTTGTGAATCTTCAGAACTTCTGCATAATGAAGGACATAGCTAAGAAAGTAAATAGAAAGCCAACAGACTGGAACAAGATCTTCACTAATCATGAAAGAGACAAGGGTCATAGAGATGAAACAAATTGAAAATTAAAAAAGGTAAATCCCACCCCAAAATTCCAAACGATATACCACCCTATGATAAGAAGGTCAAAATCTGACCGACAAACTCACTGATGTGGAGTTGAGAATGCCTAAAAGACCTATGAAGAAATGCTCAACATCTATGACAATACAATCAATGCATATCAAGTCAACATTGAGATTCTACCGCATCTGATTAGAATACAAAGTAATCTTCATCGCAACATTATTTAATACAGGAAAATATGGAACCTTTTGGATTTGTGTTTTAAGGTAAATCTTAAATGACAAGGTTTAATAAACTTATCAAATATTACTTGACATTTTGATTAAAAGATAATTCTGAAACTGACAAACTATAAGTCAATTAAAGTATACAGGTACGTTTCCTGGAAAATATTTTCCTTTTGATTCTATTTTTTTTGTGTGTGTGGTGATAATATATATATATATTTTTTTTTCAGAAACAAACCATTGCCCACAAAATTTATTCTGTCCTGCAATCAAAAAGTTCTTTTATTAAATTAGCACAATAGTAGGCTTATTTTATGCTAACATAAAATCTAAATACCAACCAGATTTTTCACTGAACAACCGCTCATAAAATATCATAAAATAATAAAGTAAAAATCCAAGTCAATTTTTCTGTCGGTCCTGGGGAATAAATTCTGGTCCTCAGCATTGTCCTTCAGCTCTTCAGGTCCAGGCTTGCATTGTAAAATTTGAGCCACAGCAATATTTCTGGTTTTCACGTGGTTTATTGGAGATAAGAGTCTCATGGACTTTTATGCCCAGACTGGCTTTGAACCATGATCATCAGGTCTCAGACTCCTGAGTAGTTTGGATGAGAGGCATGAGCCACCAAAGCCCAGGTACAACTGAACTTTAAGAAGGCAAACATTGATATTTCTGGCTTTTTCCAATAAACAATCTTATTTTTTCAGAATTACATTATAATTATGAGTTATTTTAAGATGAAACTGATTTTTAATAGATTCAAATATGCTTATTACTATTTCTCAGTATCTCACAAAAATCCATTGTAATTAACTTTCCCCAAAGTGAATTATGTGTTTTTAATCACTTGTTTGTATATTGTTATTGTAAAAATACTATTCAGAGAGGTTACAGTTACATGAGGAAGGTAATGTGTACATTTCTTATTGAGCATTACTTCTCCACCTGTGTATTTCTCCTACCATTCCATCGATCTCCCCTCCCCACTTCCGTCCTTGCTTCACCCTTCCTACTCCTCGAAGTTGTAGAGTTCACTTTCAACATAGTGTCTTGTACATCTCATTGTTAAAATGGGTCAACCTGTATCCCTATTTCAATATTTTATTATTTCCCTTCCCCTCTGAAAATTAGAAAAATCTATATACAAGATGCAGGGCACTGGAAGCAAAGACAGTGAAAACAAGGATTCTACTATTGGGGAAGAACATACAAAATAAATTAAAAATCACATGGTACATTACAAATACATCAGCAAGATGTATTTGTGGTACAATACAAAAACATCAGGAAGAAAGTTAAAACCACTTTTGTCTCTATCTTGGGCTTCATTATCTAACTATCTATCTATCTATCTAGATATAGATATTTATATATAGATATAGATATATAATGAATATATCTATATCTATATCTATATCTGTATATATATACACACACACACAATATATATATATATATTGTGTATATATATATATATATAGTGTATATATATATATACACACACACACGATATATATATATATATGTATATATATATATATATATATATATAAAACTTTTGGTTTTTTTTCTTCCTTGCTATAGTTCCTAACTATGTATAATGTATCATTTGATTTTTTGCTTTCTTTGTATGTTCCTCCCCTATGGTATAACCCAGTTTTCACTGTTTTTGTTGTCCTGTATCATGTATATACACTTTGAACTTGTTGTATCATGTATATACACTTTGAACTTGTATCATGTATATACACTTTGAGCCTTGATACTGGCACAAGTACAGCCCTCCGAATCAATGAAATAGAAATGAAGACCCAGACATATAGCCATCTAATATTCGATAAGGAAGCTAAGAAAATAGAATGGAAGAATGACAGACTCTTCAGTAAATGGTGCTGGCAAAATTGGTTAAGTACTTGTAGAAAACTAAAACTAGATCCTTATGTATCACCCTGCACCAGAATAACCTCGAAATGGATCAAAGACCTCGGAGTCAAAGCAGACACTCTGAAAACATTACAGGATGGATTAGGAGAAACCCTAGGTTTCCTTGGCACAGGCCAACATTTTCTTAATAGAGACTTAGAAACACAACAAATCAAAGAATGGTTGAACAAATGGGTTTGCATGAAGTTGCAGAGTTCCTGCATGAAAAAGGACATAGCTAGCAAGATCAATAGAAAGCCCACGGATTGGGAGAAGATCTTCACTAGCCATACAACGGACAAGGAGTCTCATATCTAATATATACTTATAACAAAAAATTAAACATCCAAAAACAAATCCTGTAAAAAAATACAGCTGCCAAATAGATAATTGAGTTAAAGACTTAGAGAGAAACTTCTCTTCTGAGGAAAGAAGGGTGGCCAATAGACTCATGAAGAAATGCTCAACCTCTCTAGCCATAAAAGAAAAGCAAATCAAAACAACAGTTAGATACCCCTTCACCCCAGTTAGAATGTCTATACACAAGGACTCTACTAACAACAAATGCTGGAGAGAATGAGGATACAAGGGAACCTTCCTTCATTGTTAGTTGGAGTATAATCTTGTCAAAACACTTTGGAAAGTAGTATGGCGGTTCATGAAGAGACTCCACATAGAGCTCCCCTATGACCCAGCAATCCCACTTTTGGGCATTTACCCAAATGATCACACACAAAACAATATTAAAGCTACTAGCACAACTATGTTTATTGCAGCATTATTTACCATAGGTAAGATATAGACCAACCCAGATGCCCCTCTGAATGGATCAAGAAAATGTGGTGTAGATACATAATGGAATTCTACGCCTCCATCACAAAGAGTGACATTGCCTCATTTGTTTGGAAAAACTTGGAAAAAATTGTATTAAGTGAAGTAAGCCAGGTCCAAAGAAACGTAGGTCCCATGGTTTCCCTTATTTGCAATAAGTAATATATGTCTGAGACAAGCAGAAACGGTCAGATACGTTGATGTTAGGTGAAATGATCCCCAATATAAGTATTGATTTTTTTTCTTTGATGGTATTGTTTCTAACATATTTATAAGATTATTTGTTTGTTGGTTTGTGTGTCCGTCCACCACGGTATAACTGCTACTTTCACTGTATTATATATTGGTATAATTTGTGCAGCTGAAGGGAAAAAACAAATTGTTTAAATTGGCATACAGGTGGACCCATTGCAACAATGAAATATACAAGTCCTTATGTCGAAAATGAACTGTACAACTAACTGGTGGGGGGGAGGAGTATTAGCTGGGAAGAATGGGAAAGGATGGGAAAGGGAAACAATGGAGGAGGCTGAAATGCTTAATAAGAAATGTATCTTGCCCATCTAATTTTAACCCCTCTGAACAGTGTTTTCACGATAAAAAAAGTTTCCAACTATTTGAGTACAATTGTGAATTGACCCTTCCTGTCATATGTTATCAAGACAAACACTAAAAATATGGGTAACACATTCTATGCTTGGAAATACATATAAAGAAAAGCAACGGCCACTTCATATCTTTTTTATGTGATTTACAGTATTATAAAAACCTATAGGGTGCTTCCATCTTTCTTATTGTTTTTAAATATGCTCCTTCAACAGTAACTTTGAGAATATTCCAGACAACTTCAAGTTGTTTCAGAACACAGTTTTATATCCACAGGTCTGCGATTTTTTTCTTCATGTCATATGCTAAGTCAAAGGTTTCACAACTTGTTTAATACATTGCACAGTGTAAAATATTTCCTACGTAAAGGTAACTTCTACTAAAACAAAGATGGCAGAGGAGAAGTTGGAGGCTAAACAAGCTCTCGCATAGAAAGCAGTTTTAGTGTTCCAGTGAACAGTCCTAAGCCAGAGAATCACACCAAGTGTATCATTACAGTACAGAGAGTTAGGATAGAGAGGGAAAATCCAGGCAAGGAGACAGATCTGAGCACTTGCCAGCAACCACAGCTATGGCTGTGGTTATGTAGCACAGAGAGTCTGGGACGAAGGAGCCAGACGCGGCAGGTGAGCAGATTCTACTCAACACCAGCAAAAGCTGACAAAGCGTAGACATCTTCATCCTGTAGTTCGCAGACCAGAGAGGACCCAGAAACCAAGACTCCAGTGCGAGTAGAAACCGGACATCCTCACTCCTTCTCAGGGACCACAGGAAGGAAGGCCAATCCTCCCCTCCTCTTACCTGAGATCTCCATCTTTGATACTGACAAAGGCCTGGCTGAGCAGCTAGCTCCAACTCAAGCCTTGGAAGAAAACTAGAGTCATTTAGCAGGACACAAGAACCTAAACTGACCTGCCAGACTCAGCTCCTCCCAGGGAAGTCACCCAGGCTGGGCCGCCAGCCCCAGGAGTGGCTTTCTTCACTGGGTAAACAGAGCCAGAGGATGACCCTCCCTACAGCAGCCTTGACATATATGGAAATTCAGTAAATATAAACCCTTAGAATGACTCCAGGCTAGACTCTACCTAGAACCTAGCTTCATCACAGCATCTCCAAACTAGAGGAAACAGCCATCTACCTCTTTTCTGGTAATCAAAGCAGATCTCCCTCCCATTGAACTAGCCTGGGAGGAGGATCACAAAATCCTGGGTAAAGCAGAGCATTTTTTTTGCCTGCTCAAATAAAGTGACTTAAGAAACCATCCAAGCCACAGGAAAATCAAACACCACAAGCAGACCAGAGACTCCAACAAGAGACTGATTATGGACACAAGGTAGATACAGGATGTTCCCAGCCTCCCTCCCAAAATCAAAGAACTCTTTTTTTGTACTTTTATATTTTTTTTTCTAAAGCTCTTTTTAATTTTAAATATTTAACTTTAAAAATGTTTCTAGTAATTTTTTTTCTTCCTCTGATAATTTTTATTTTAGGGGTGTATGTTTGTGTGTGCTTTTTACTTTCTTTTTTTCTTTTTTTTTCTTTCTTTTTTTTTTTTTTTTTTTTTTTTTGCTTAGCTCTACTGAACTTTTGATTTTTTTCTTTCTTTCTCATTTTTTTTTTTTTTTGGATTAATCGTGGGGCCTGAACTCTGGGCCTGAGTGCAGTCCCTCAGCTCTTCAGCTCAAGGCTATCACCCTACCACTTGAGCCAAAGTGCTACTTCCAGCATTTTCTGCTTATGTGGTGATGAAGTATAAAACACAGGGTGTAGTGCATTCAAGGCAAGCACTCTACCACTAAGCCACCTTCCCAACCCAATTTCTTTCTCATTCTTTTCACCTTGTATTCTCTTTCGTTTTTCTTTGTGTGACTTAATTACTGTTCTGCACATTATCAGATATACCGTAGTTGATTATTAGACCTTATCCCCCATTGTGTACACACTTAATACTGAAATTTATTACTCAATTCAAAACCTCTTAGACTTGAATTCCTTAATAGCAGTACTAAGTTTTTATACCTATATAATATTTTAAGCTTTTTTTATTTTTAAGTTTTTCACGTCTCCTTTATATCCCTACCTTTCTCTCATTATATCCACTTTCTTTACTGAACATTTCGTTTTCAAATTTGCATCTTTTAAGCATTGAACTTTTTAATTCTTAAGTTTTGCTTTTCTATTTTTCGTCTCTTTTTTCTCCTTCTCTTTTTTCTTTTGTCTCTCTCTCTCTCTCTACTTTCATTCTATCCAAAGTATTTACCACTTTGAGATTAGCCGTTAACTCTCTCTATGCCTTCACACATCACTCTATTCCTATATTTACCCACACCTCTCCCTAAACCTAACAATTTCTGGTTTGCCAAATTCTTCTTTGTGGTTTGTCGCCCATTAATATGTAATTGGTTGAGATTGAATAGTTAGATCTGTTGAACTAGATTGCATCTACAGACTTTTGACTGTAACTACAGACTGTGGATGATACTTGCCTTAAGATAGTGTTCTAGCAGAAAACTGGTGTTGCTTTCATCCCAAGTGGGCAGAGTAAGCCGGAAAAACACAAGAAAAATGGCAACTCCAGGTATCTCCACTCCCACTTATGATAACCAAGGGACAGAAACGATAATGAATAATCCAGAGGAGAGTTCCCAAATAGCTCTACAAACACTGCTGTTAAACATGGTAAATGGAAAGATTGAAAATCTGCAAAGGACTAAATATGAGCATGATAGGGAGAATTTAATACAGTTTAATACAGGAATATCATGATTGTGAGGAAACTACTCAAAAACTGATACAGGAATTGCATGAGCAGCTTGAGAGTACTTAAAGAGAAAGGCAGGAATGGTGTGAGCAGGCTGAGAACACTCAAAGAAAACTAGAGGAATTGCATGAACGTGAAGAAGCTAAGCAAAGAGTAATACAGGAATTGAGAGAGCAGGATGAGAATACACAATGGTCACTAAAGGCATTCATGGAATCCATTAACAAAGAGCTGACGGAAGTCAGGGAGACCACAAAGGGAATGCTGAATGGAACCCAACAGAAGGCATGGAAGTCCGAGGAAACCATAACCAATCTCTAAGGGAATTGAGAATGAACACTGAACACAAAATTAAGGAAGTAATGAAGTTCATACAAGATCTAAAACAAAGCTTCAACAAAGAATGTGAAGCCATCAAAGGTGACCAATTAGAAAGAAAAGAAATAAAAAAGTAGAAAGTCTTGACAACAGGTGAGACCACGCAGAAGATTGAAATTCGGGGTTTTAAGAGGCCCTAGACATGATAAAGTACATACAACCATCCAAGACAAATCCAAGAAATATGACAGATCTATTCAGCACTTGGAGGACACCATCACAAGGACTAATCTGAGGAGAATGGGTCTAGGAGGACCTAGAAACAGAAGTTGATGGTCTAGGAAATTTGTTAAACAGGATGCTAGCAGAGAACTTACCAAACATGCAAAAAGATAGGCCTATTCAGATACAAGAAGCTTTTAGAACTCCAAATAGACCAGACCACAATAGGACATCTCACCGTCACATTATAATCCATACAGGATCAATTCAGACAAAGGAAAAGATCCTTAAACCTGTCAAGGAGAAAAGATCAATCACCTATAAAGGGAAAGCAATTAGAATCACCTCAGATTTCTCAGCAGAGACAATCAAAGCAAGAAGAGCCTGGAATGATGTATGCCATGCCCTAAAAACAAACAACTATCAACCTAGAATACTGTACCGAGCTAAACTCTTCTTCTTAACTGAAGGCCAAATAAAAACCTTCCATAGCAAAGAAAAACAAAAACAATATAATGCCACCAAACCAGCCCTAGAAAAGTTTCTTAAAGATGTCCTACACATAGAAAACCAACAAGACCACAATAAAGGCCAAGAAACTGCACCCAAACTGAGAATCCAAGAACCATAGGAAGAACCCAGTTGCTTCAGCCCACAAGAAGGTTGATAAAATGGCAAGAACTCCCAAATCCCTCTCAGTCCTATCTCTCAACATTAACGGACTTAACTCTCACATTAAGTGACATAGACTGACTAGTTGGATTAAAAAGCATGATCTTTCCATCTACTGCTTTCTGGAGTCACATCTTGTGCATAACAACAAACACATTTTCAATGTTAAAAGCTGGAACAAAATCTACCAAGCAAACAGCCCCCATAAATAGGCGGGAGTTGCAATCCTAATATCAGATAAAATAGACTTCAAATTAAAATTTGTGAGAACAGATAAAGAAGGTCTCTACATATTAATTAAGGGATCTCTCCTTCAGCAGGATATTACAATTCTAAATATCTGTTCACCAAACAACGGAGCACCCAAATTTATCCCAGAAACACTACTTTCCCTCAAATCCCACATAGATCCAAAGAAATTAATTGTCGGGGAGCTTAACAAAACCCTTTCTCCATTAGATAGATCAACTCGGCAAAAGCTCAAAAGAGAAACTGCAGATCTAAAAAACAGCCAGATCAAATAGCTTTAATAGACATCTACTGAATATTTCAACCAGCAGCATAAGAATACATGTTTTTCTCAGTATCACATGGAACATTTTCTAAAATAGAGCACCTTTTAGGCCACAAAGCAAACTTGTCCAAATTCAGAAACATTGAAGTTATACCTTGCAATCTCTCAGACCTCAAGGGAAAAAAAAATAGAATTCAACACCAAAAGCCACCAAAGAAAGTCCTGTAACCCACGGAGCCTGAACAACACACTGATGAATCGTGAATGGGTCATGATTAGAAAGGAAATTTAAATGTTCATGATATTCAACAAAAATGAACAAAGAAATTACCAGCTCCTCTGGGACCCAGCAAAGGCAGTACTCAGGGGCAAGTTTACAGCTCTGAGTTTCTAAATCAACAAATTGGAGAGCTGTGGAAGCAACAATTTAATGAGACATCTGATCCTCCTTGAAATAGAGCAGCAAGACAAACCCCAATCCAGTAGATGGAAAGAAATAATTAAAATTAAATCAGAATTATATGAATTATAATCCAAAAAAACTATAGAAAGAATCAACAAAACAAAGAGTTGGTTCTTCGAAAAAATTAACAAAATTGACAGACCCTTAGCAAATCTTATCAGAAAAAGAAAAGAGCAAACCCATATAAATGCACTCATAGATAAGAATGGAAACATCACCACAAAAACATCCAAGATCTAGAACATACTAAGGGAATACTTCTCAAAACTTTACCCTAATAAGTTTGAGAACTTGGCAGAAATGGAGCTTTCCTAGCAAATATTGATATCCCAAAACTAAACTAAGATGAGCTAAACCATCTTAACTGGTCCATATAAAGTGTTGAAAAAGAAAGAGCAATAAGAGCCCTCCCATCTAAGAAAAGCCCAGGACAAGATGGTTTTCCAACAGAATTCTACAAGGCCTTCAAAGTCCTTTACACCAATACTCCTCCAACTCTTCAATGAAATTGAAAGAGCAAGTTCACTACCGAACACATTCTATGAAGCCAGCATAACCCTCATTCCAAAACGAGGCAGGGACTTCAAAGAAAGAGAACTATAGACCCATTTCTTTGATGAACATTGATGCAAAATTTCTCAACAAAATTTAGGCCAATTGATTTCAACAATCCATCAAAAATATCATAGACCAAGATCAAACAGGATTAATATCAGGGATGCAAAGCTGGTTCAATATATGCAAATCAATTAATATAATTAATTACATCAACAGGAGCAAGATTAAGAACCACATGGTTATCTCAATAGATGCAGAAAAAGCATTTTACAAGATCCAACACCGCTTTATGATGAAGGTACTGGAAAAACTAGGAATCCATGGAACATTCCTGAAGAGGCAATCCAAAAATTCATATGGAACAATAAAAGACCCCAAATAGCAAAAGCACTCCTCAACAGAAAGAACACTGCTGGAGGAATATGAATACCAAATTTCAAACTGTAGCATAAAACCATAGTAATGAAAACAGCTTGATACTGGCACAAGAACAGACCTTAGGACCAATGGAATAGAATTGAAAACCCAGAAATGAACCAACAGACTTATAGCCATCTAATCTGCGATAAAGGAGCTAAAAAATAAATAGAATGGAAGAAAGACAGCCTCTTCAGTAAATGGTGCTGGCAAAATTGGTTAACTACTTGTAGAAAACTAAAGCTAGATCCTTATATATCACCCTGCACCAGAATCAACTCCAAATGGATCAAAGACCTCGGAGTCAAAGCACACACTCTGAAAACCTTACAGGATGGATTAGGAGAAACCCTAGGTCTCCTTCACACAGGCCAAACTTTTTGTAATAGAGACCCAGAAACACAACAAATCAAAGAAAGTTTGGACAAATGGGATTGAATGAAGTTGCATGCCTCTGCATGGCAAAGAACGTAGCTAGCAAGATCAATATAAAGCCCACGGATTGGGAGAAGATCTTCACTAGCCATACAACGGACAAGGGTCTCATATCTAAAATATACCTGGAACTCAACACATTAAATACCCCAACAACAAATCCTCAGAGAAACAAATGCCCAATAAATAAGTGGGCTAAAAACTTATAGACCAACTTCTCTGAAGAGGAAAGATGGATGGTCAATAGATACATGAAGAAAGGTTCAACCTCCCTAGCCATAAAATAAATGCGAATCAAAACAACATTGAAATACCAACTCACCCCAGTTACAAGGGCTAAAATCAAGAACTCTAATAACAACAGATTCTTGAGGGCATGTGGGCAGAAGAGAACCTTACTGCATTGTTGGTGGGAGTGTAAACTTGTTCAACCACTTTGGAAAGTAGTATGGATGTTCCACAAAAGACTCCACGTAGAGCTCCGCTATGACCTAGCAATTTAGGCATTTATCCAAATGTTTACAAATAACACCACACTAAAGCCACCAGCACGACTATTTTTATTGCAGCATTATTTACTATAGCTAAGATATGGAACCAACCCAGATGCCCCTCAGTAGATGAATGGATCAAGAAAATATACACAATGGAATTTTTTGCCTCCATCAGAAAGAATGGCATTGCCCCATTAAATAGGAAATTGAAAGGCTTGGAAAAATTATAATAAGTGAAGTAAGCCAGGCCCAAAAAACATAGTTACCATGCTCTCCCTTATTTGCAATATCTAGTATATGTCTGAATCAATAGAAAAGGTCAGATAAGTTGATTTTAGGGAAATAAACCCTAAGATATGTATTGAAATGTATTTTTTCTTTCATGCGATTGTTTCTGACACATTTATAAGATTATTTCTTTGCTGCTTTGCATTCCCCCCCCCCCATGGTATAACCCCTGCTTTCACTGTATTTGATGCCGTTATAATTTGTGGAGGGGAAGGGGAAAAACAAATCGTTTAAATAGGGATACAGGTGCACCCCTTGCAACAATGAGATGTACAAGTCGTTATGTCGAAAACAAACTTTACAACTTTCTTTGGGGTGGGGGTTCGGTAGCAGGGACGGGAGTAGGATGGGAAGGGATGGGAAGGGGAAACAAAGGAGGAGGCAACAATGCTTGATAAGAAATGTACTCATTATCTTGCCCACGTAATTTGTACAATATTTTCAAAATAAAAAAGAAAATAAAAAAATAAAATCAATATAAAGTTCATATGCTATTTATATCTACATTGTTATTAAATCATGCACACATTAAAAGGGCAATATTTCAAGAATCCTGGAAAATTTAACTTAGTTCTGTGTATTTATTAACAAAACCACAGCCTGTGTTACTTTTGCCTATAAAAATTTCAAGATGTTGAAAAGTTATGCTTAAATTTCTTAATGTATGATAGAAATGACTAGATGGTTATCGACTCTATTATATAATGGCATGGTAAAATGGACACTTTAAGGTGACATGTGATATCAATTGCAAAGTAAACTTTTCTTAGGAAAGCAAGATGTATCTAAATAAACTCAGACAAAAATTAAGGTTTAATTTTCTTTGTCAACAATATAAATAAGAACAAGCCAAAGAGTGAGACAATGTATACTTTCAATTTATTTGTCAACATGGCCATTAAAAGTTATTGATTGACCAAGACTTGTACACTTGTATTGCACAAGACTGAAGTAGGAGGACCAGAATGAAAGGCCACCTGAGAATGACTGTGTCTAGAAAGACAAAAAGAAATTTAAAAAAAAACCTGCCTCATTTTTTAGTCAGCTTCAGATCTGTTTAGAGCAGCTCTGCATTTCTATCTTCTTCCACAAGTAAGCAGTAATATACACAGTGGTTAACTACATATTCTTTTGTTTATAGTTAGGCTTTTTAGTCTTTCAATTTCCAAAGGAAAACAAAATATCTTTCTAGACTACTATTTTATCATTCCATCATGCAGAAAAGGACTTGGAATGGAACAGGTACTCCATATAATATTGTGTAAATAATTATAACCCTTTCCATTCTTGAAATGTGGTTAGACTCCCTAGTAGATCTAGAATGGAGCCTTAAATTTTAAAATATGTTAGATGTATTTGAATCCTCAATATTATATCTCAAATAATATTTATATTCATAATATATATTTTTATTGTAAAATACTGTACAGGAGGGGTTACACTTACAGGCGTAGGGTAATGAGTACATTTCCTATGGAGCATTGTTCCCTCCTTCTTTGTTTTCCCAACCATCATTTCCCTCCTTACCTCCCCAAGTTCTCCTGCCCTCCTTTCCGATGTTCTAAAGTTTGTTTTTAACATAGTATCCTGTACATCTCATCGTCACAGTAGGTCAACCTGTATCCCCATTTAAGCATTTTGCTTTTGCACTTTCCCTTCCCAAATTACAAAAATGTATATACAAGGTATATATAATGTATATATGTATATATACAATGGATATAAACAATGTATATACACCAGAATGAAATACAGTGAAAAAAGGGAAAAAATTGGGGAAGTATATAAAAAAGAAACCAAAGAATCAAACAATGGATTACAAGTACATTAAAAAGAATGCCAAGCAAGAAAATACCAAACGAGTCCCTGTCTTGGGGAACATTTCGCTTAACATTAACTCCTGTGGTTATATGTACATAACCTTTGGCCTTCTCTGCTTGTCCTAGACATGTTCTAGTCAAGCAAACAAGGGAAACTATGGGAACTATGTTTCCTTGGGCCTAACAAATGGAGTAATGACACTTTTTTCTGATGGAGGCATAGAATTCCATTGTATGTGTTTGTATGTTTGTGTGTGTGTGTGTGTGTGTGTGTGTGTGTGTGTGTATACATATATCACAATTTCTTAATTCATTCATGTATTGAAGGGCATCAGGGTTGATTCCATATGTTACCTATGATGAATAATGCTACAATAAACATGGCTTATTGTATTATTAATATGGCATTGTTTGTGATCAATTGGGTAAATGCCCATAAGGTGGATCGATGGGTTATAAGAGAGGTCTATGAGGAGTCTTTTGAGGAACCTCCATACTGCTTTCCAGTGTGGTTGAACAGGTTTACACTCCCACCAAAAATGCAGTAGAGTTCCCTTCTGGCGATATTCTCTGCAGCATGTGTTGTTACTAGATGTCTTGACTATAGTCATTCTAAGTTTGGCCATATTCTCTGCAGCATGTGTTGTTACTAGATGTCTTGACTATAGTCATTCTAAGTTTGGGGAGGTGGACTTGATTTACATTTCTTTTATGTCTAGGAAAGATAAGCATTTCTTCACGAGTTTATTTCCCATGCTTTTTTCCTCTTCAGAGAAGTCCCTCTTTAAGTCTTAGCCCACTTATTAATTATGCAGTTGCTACTTTAAGGATTTGATGTAGGCGGAATTAATTTTTTGAGTTCTAAATATATTTAAGATATGCGACACTTGTTCATTGTGTGGATCGTGAAGATCTTCTCCCAGTCCTTGCAGTTTCTGTTGATCTTGCTAGCTATGTCTTTTGCCTTGCAGAAGCTCTGCAGTTTCATGCAGTCCCATTTGTCCAACCTTTCTTTCATTTCTTGTGTTTCAGTGTCTCTATTAAGAAAATGTCAGCCACTACCAAGAAGCCCTAGAGTTTTTCCTATTCCTTCCTGTAATGTTTTTAGGAAGTCTGCTTTTATTTGAAGGTCTTTGATCCATTTGGAGTTGATTCTGGTGCAGGGTGATATATATGGATCTAGCTAAAGTTTTCTACAAATGTTTAACCAATTTTACCAGCACCATTTCCTGAAAAGTCTTTCTTTCTTCCATTCCATTTCTTTAGCTCCATTGTTAAAGATTTGGTGGCTATAGGTCTGTGGATTCATTTCTACGTCTTCAGTACTATTCCATTGGTCTTCAAGTCCGTTCTTGTGTCAGTACCATGCTGTTTCGATTACTAGGGCTTTGTAATAGAGTTTGAAA
This sequence comes from Dipodomys merriami, assembly GCF_024711535.1. Lineage (NCBI taxonomy): Eukaryota > Metazoa > Chordata > Mammalia > Rodentia > Heteromyidae > Dipodomys > Dipodomys merriami. The sequence continues at coordinate 28,493,424 of NW_027203159.1, read as the reverse complement.
TTTGGAATCAAGTCCTCCAGTGCTGATCTTTCCAATAAAGATTGTTCATGCAATTCGGGATCTTTCATTTTTCTATATAAAATTTTGGATTGCTTCATCTATTTCATTGAAGAATGAAATGAGGTTGGAATATTTATAGGTATCACATTGAATTTGAAGTTAGCCTTTGGCATTATTGACATTTTACCAATGATATCCCAATCCAGGGAAGTTTTTCCATTTGCTTAATTCTATGTTAATTTCCTTTTTCAAGTTTTTAAAGTTTTCGTTATAGAGGTCCTTCACCTCTTTTGTTGTTAACCCTTAAGTATTTTATATTTTTTGTGGGCTATTTCAAAATGGTTTGCTTTTTTAATGTCAGCCTGTTTGATTGTGGTGTATAATTATTTTTTTCTTTTTATTGTGAACATACCTTCCAGAAGGGTTAAAATTATATGGGCAAGGTAATGAGTAAATTTTTTTTATCAAGCATTGTTGCCTCCTCCTTTGTTTCCTCTTCCCATCCTTTCCCATCTCTTCCCAATGCCCTTCCCCTTTCTCCCTCCCACCCCCAGGCAAAGTTGTAAAATTCGTTTTTCAACATAACCTCAGGTACATCTCATTGCTGCAATGCGTCCACCTGTATCCCTAGTTAAACAATTTGTTTTTTTCCCTTCTCCTCCAAAATTATAATAACATCAAATACCGTGAAAACGGATTATACCGTGCGGGCGGGACATACAAAGTAACAAAGAAATCATCTTATGAATATGTTAGAAACAATTGCAAGAAAGAAAAAAGTCATTGTAGCGTATAATTTTTTGAATGAGTTGTTGAAGTGGATTGGCAAAGATTTTGTTGAGAACTTTTGCAGCGATGTTCATCAAAGAAAGGGGTCTAAAATTCTCTTTCTTTGATGAGTCCCTGCCTAGTTTGGGGATGAGGGCTATGATGGCTTCATAAAAAAAAGTGGGGCTGGGAAGGTGGCTCAGTGGTAGCACTCTTTCCTTGCATGCATGAGGCCTTGGGTTCCATTCCTCAGCACCCCATAAGCAAAACGAAATAAACCTTGAAGTGACACTGTGGCTCAAGTGGTAGAGCACTAGCCTTGAGCTGAAGAGCTGAGGGACAGTGCCCAGGTCCAGAGTTCAGGCCTAATGAAAGAATCCCCCCCCAAAAACAGTATGTAATGAATTTATGCTTTAAATTGCATTAAATAGTTTGAGGGGCATCGATGTGAATTCTGATTGAAGGCCTTGTAGAATTCAGCTATAAACCCACCTAGTCCTGGACTTTTCTTGGGTGGGAGGTCTTTCATTGTTGCTTCCATTTTGATACTTGACAAGGGTCTATTCATTAGTTTAAATCGTCTTGATTTAATTTGCGAATGACAATATTTGCTAAAAATTCACCAATATATTTCATATTCTCAAACTTGTTAGCATAAAGGTTTGAGAAGTAACCCCTTATTTTAATCTGAATCTTGGCTGTTTCTGTAGTGATGTTTCCATTTTCATCTGTTCATTTGTCGATTTGGTTGTGTTCTCTTCTTTTTCTGATAAGATTTGCTAAGGCTCTGTCAATTTTATTGATGTTTTAGAGGCACCAATTCTTTGTTTTGTCCATTGTTTCTATAGTGTTTTTGGGACTCTAATTTATTTAATTCTGATTTAATTTTTATTATTTGTTTCCATCTATTGGATTGTTGCTTTATTCAAGGAGTGTTAAGTGCCTCATTAAATTGTTGGTTTCGAATCTCTCCAATTCGTTAATGTAGGAACTCAGAGAAACTTGCCTCTGAGTATGACTTTGCTGTGTATCAGAGAAGATGGTAGTATGTTCATTTTTATTAAATATCATGAACATTTGAATTTCCTTTCTAATCTGTGCCATGAGTATAGAAATAGTGTGTATTACAGCCTCCATGTGTTACAGGATTTCCTTTGGTTGCTTTTGGAGTTGAATTCTAATTTTATTCCCTTGTGGAGCCTGAGAAAATGCAGGGCATAATTTTATAATTTTGATTTTGGCAAATTTGCTTTGTGGTTGTCTGTTTTGGAGAATGTTCCATGTGCGGCTTAGTAGAAGGTGTAATCTGATGATGCTGGGTGAAATATTCATTAAATATCTGTAAAGTCTTGTTGATCTATGCAGATGTAAAGATCCAAGAATTCTCTGTTGAGTTTTTGCTGGGTTGATATCTAGCAGTGACAGTGGTGTGTTAAAGAACCCAACAATTATTGGTTTTGTATCTATGTGTGATTTGAAGGATAGTAGTGTTTCTTGGATTAATTTGGGTGCTGTTATTTGTTGAGTAGATACTAAGAATCGTAATATCCTCCTGAAGTCTCGAGAGATCCCTTAATTAGTGCATAGTGACCTTCTTCATCTCTTCTCATTGATTTTAATTTAAAGTCTATTTTATCGGGCATTACGATTGCTTCTCCCGACTGTTTATGGAGGCCATTTGCTTGGCAGTTTAATCCAGTCTTTCATTTTCAGAATATATTTATTTCTGTGGGCAAGGTGTGTCTCTTGAAGAGAGCAAATAGAAGGATCTTGGTTTTTGATCCAAATGGGAAATCTATGTCATTTCCTTGTAGAGTTAATTCCATTAATATTGAGGGTAAGAACTGTGAAGTGTTTGTCTGTCCTTACCTTTTCACATATATTTTTCTGGGGGAACTGTGTCTTGGCTATTCTTTTTGTGATTATGTAGTTCTCTATTTGTGGACTGGTTCATTTCCTATATTCTGTTAGCGTTGGTTCCTATATGGAGAACATCTTTAAGGATTCTTTTGAAGAGCTGATTTGGTAGCTATATAGTGCTTCAGATTTTCCTTTGTTATGGAAGGTTTTTATTTGTTCTGCTAAATGAGAACGTAGCTGGGTAGGCTATTCTTGCTTTGTAGTCATTTGAATTTAGGGTGTGGCATACCTCTTTCCAGGCTTTTATGGTGTCTGCTGAGAAGTCTGAGGTAATTCTGATTGGGTTACCTTCATATGTAATTGTTCTCTTCTCCTTGGAAGCTTTAAGAATTCTTTCATTAGTGCCTGTTGATTGAGCATAAATTATAATGTGGCAGTAGAAAGGCCTGTTCTGGTCTGGCCTATTGTGATTTTAAAAGCTTCTTGTATCTGGATGGGTCTCTCCTTTTTATAGTCAGGAAGTTCTCTGCTAGGATTTTGCTGACTACATTTCTTAATCCATTGGTTTCCTTCCCTGTGTACCTATTAATTTGAAATTAGACTTTGTGAATGTATCCTGTATTTCCTGCAGTCGTCTGTCATGCTTCTTAGTTTTGTTATGAATGTTTGTGTGCTCTTTCTCTCGGGAGTCTAAACAATCTTTTTTTGTTGTTGGTTGTGGGCCTTGATCTCTGGGCCTGTGAGCTTTCCCTCCACTATTCAGCGCAAGGCTAGTGAGCTACCACTTGAGCCACAGCCCCACTTCCAGCTTTTTCTATTTAAATGGCGCTGAGGAATCGACCTAGGGCCTCATGCATTCGAGGCAAACAATCTATCCTCTGCCACCTTCCAAGGCCCCCCAAACTGTCTACTGCCTGTGATATTCTTTCTTCCGCCTCTAAACATTCTTCTGCTGCCAATATTTTTTCTTCTGCCTCCTCCATTCTGCTTTCAAGGCTTTTCATTTTGCTGTTTATCTCCATTCCTTCTTTCTGGACTTTCTAAATCATGGCCAGCTCTTTCTTAAGGTTTTCTTTTAATTCTGGAATAGATTGCGTTACCTCCTGGTGTTTATAATTCTCCTTCACTCCTTTATCTGGGTTTCTAACTTTTCATTAATTCCTTTCTCACTCTGCTGGAGTTCCTTTATCCATTTATTTGTGGAGCCCATGAAGTCATCTGTTGGCTTCTGGTTGGACTCATCACATTCTCATTTAATCCTATGAAGAGTGTATAATTTTTCCTTCAGCAGATTTACCAGCATATTTATATTTTCTCATCACAGTTTCAAGTTTATTTTTTTGCTATTAAAGAGAATTCATTTCATATAATTGCAAACACAATCCTTTATGTAGGCCCATTTTCTGTTTTTATGTTTAAATAGTTGTTTCAAGGAATTATCATTCAGCAAAGTATTACATTCATTCAATGAATCTTATTCATTCTTTCACCATTCTTCCCATTCTCTCTCAACTCCTTACTATCCCATATTATTATAGGTTAATACAATACGTGGGGCTATACAAATGGAAAAACATATGATATGAAAATTTAAGTCCATTTTCTAGAGCTCAAAAATTATTCCCTCAAAAATTATTGGAGCTACATGATAAAATCTTCCTATGTTTTAAGTATATGAGAGAAAAAGTGAGATTCTTCTATTCATGAATGAATTTCATGTGGCTAATTTCAAATCATAGTTCAGAAAAACAGGCAATGTGGTCATTTTATATACTAAAGAAAATTAGCCATTGGTTTGCAAAGCACAGTCTAAAATTACACTGGCTAATTCCATATTCGGTAGGTAGCCAATAACTCACATAATTCAATACAACAATCTATTTCAGAGGCTGTCCATGTCTTCACAAACACCTTACGCAGAACACAGAAATGTGCATCTAAGAGCCAGCTGAAAAATACCTGAGATGTAGAAAGGATTCACTTTGACTACATGTATCTCTGTGCTCTTTTAACTATTTTTTTATAAGATAACATTAAATTTAGCATGGTATATTCTTTTTTTTTAATTTAATTTCATTTTATTTGTGAACATATGGTACAGAGGAGTTACAATTACATGGGCAGGATAATGCGTACATTTCTTACCAAGCATTGCAGCCTCCTCTTTTGTTTACCCTTCACATCCCTTCCCAGCCTCCCCCCTCCCCCACAATCCCAATCCTTATCCTTCCTCCCCCTTCCCTCCCCCCCCCCCCCCCCGCACCGACGTTGTAAAGCTCGTTTTGGACATGACAACTTGAACTTCTCATTGTTGCAACAGGTCCACCAGTATCCTTAAACAACTCGTTTTTCCCCATCTCCTCCACAAGTTATACTGACATCAAATATAGTGAAAGCAGGGGTTATACTGTGGGGGAGGGACATACAAAGTAACAAAGAGATAATCTTATAAAGCATGGTATATTCTTAAAGGCATGAATACCCAATGCTCGATAGCGTATGTACTCCTGACCTTACTCATGTAACTGTAGTCCTCCTGTACAGTATCTTTACAATAAAAAAAATAGGATCTCAAAAAAATAAATGAGAAAGCCACAAATATATTCATTGATTCTTATTTTCTTTCTCTTCATTACTATTTTCTCCTGTACCTTGTTATGCACTGAAGCAGATGGTGATACCGAAGGATCAGGGCCACAATTACCATTAACCAAAAATAGTTTATAAAGATCTTTCAGGCCTGACCGAGTTGACTTCTGTGGGCATAAAGACACATGCTAATATCCATACCTGCTCTAACTGTAAAAATATCTTAGAGTATTTACATTAAGCTTAGTTTTCTAAAGGCAGAATTTCACTTTCTTTTTCACTATTGATATGTCAATCAGTAGCTGGATAGCTAGATATAAAAATACTTTGGCAAGTTTTCTTTAAATAAAATTTCTTTTTGGAAACTATGCATATGAATATACATTTTATTATTCAAGATTACTGACATTCTATAATTCAAATATGTATTTTTATATTATACTACCCAGGAAAATATTCTTAAAAATTGAAAGGACTGTATAGGAGTAAGCAGGGACATATAATCCTCTTATAGTACCAATCTACTTTACTTCAACATTGTGTTTTAAATATCTACTTTTAAATACCTTCTATAACTATCATATTTTATAAAATTGGATATGAATTTGAATCCCAATTCTCTCATTTAAAACAATTCTTTCCTCCTTGTTGAGTTTACTGATGCACGCCTGTGAATCCAGGTATGTTGAATGTGGAAGTAGGAGAATATTAGACTAAGCCAGTTCTCCCACAACTAATAGACACTGGTTGGAAAACAAAATTTATAGCCACAAAGACTTGAAATTTGTCTCAATTAGTAGGATGCTTAGTATTGAGTTCAAACTCTAGTATAACTAGAAAAAATAGTTTTTGTATTATGATGCTTGCTTTTTGAAGATAATTTCTCATAACAGTTATAAATATGGGAATAAAGCATTATTTTCCCTCATCAACTATCATTTATACCCAATACTCATTTTTCATCTAAATTTTTAGATATGATTAATTTTATATATGCAATGAATAATAAATTGAATTCTGATTTTGCATGCCCAATTGTTCAGTAGGTGTATAGCACAACTGTTTGTTCTTTATTTGTAGTATTATTCTGATGAATTTCTGAAAATAATAATATTCATATGACAGATCATGTTTGAATCCTCTCTCTCTCTCTCTCCCTCTCTCTCTCTCTCTCTCTCTCTCTCTCTCTCTCTCTCTCTCTCTCTCTCTCTCTCTCTCTCTTTCTCTCGTCAGTCGTTGGACTTGAAATTTGGGCTTGGGCGCTGTCCCTCAGCTCTTCAGCTCAAGGCTAGTGCTCTACTATTTGAGCCACAGCACCACTTCTGTCTTTTTCTGTTTATGTGGCTGAGGAATCAAACACAGGGCCTCATGCATGCAAGCAAGCACACTACCACTGAGCCACCTTCCCAGTCCCAACTGTGCCTTTTAATATACATTATTTCTAACATTTCATCAACCTTGAAATGAGATCTAATTGTTGCTGCATTCCAAACTTTCTGAATAAGCAATAATAGAACACATTGAATAGTCCCCTAAAATATATGGCATATTAGTTTCCAAGCATATGCAGAGCTTTGAAAGAAAAGATAAATCAGCACTTCACAGCAGAGTTTTATCTCTATTATAGTATTAACCTATTTCCACTAGCATAAGAATTACTCACATCCTAGCAGAATTCAAATGTACGCTCTTCTGAATTCTCACAGAAGTAGGCAGGATTTGCAGAGCTTTCCTTTTCTGTCTTCTTGGAGAAACAGATCTGATAAATTTTAAGTGTACATTTATTTTCAGCCATTGCAATATTCCATCTTGTACATCCCCATCTTTCAAAAAGAAAAATGGAAGCAAATGCAAGTTAATTTATAGTTTAAATGTTAAAGTGAGTATTGAATCCTAAATGATTTATACTATGTGAAGGCCTTTTTCATTTTCTGAAGCACCTCTACTATGAAGTGTGGTAAGCCATTTTGTCCAAATTTTAATCATTCATATTTTTGTACATATATGAGAACTGCACCCTAACTATGGGTAACCTAGCCTGCACACAGTGTATAGAAATGGGCTCTCAGCCAGGTACTGTTTTACACGCATAATCATAGCTACTCAGAAGGCTGAGATTTGAGGATCACGGTTCATAGACAGCCCAGGCTGGAAAGTCCATGAGACGCTTATTTCCAACTAATCACAGAAAAAGGCAAAGTAGCACTGGGGTTCTGATTGGAAAGTGCTAACCTTTAGCAACAGAAGCTCAGAGACAGTGCCCTCTCCAGATTTCAAGACCCAGAACTACAAAAAAGAAAAGAAAAGAAATGGGCTCTCAATAGCAAGACATAATGTTTTCTGTAAGTTCTTTGTATGTTTCTCATATGTTGTTACATATTAGGAACAAAAATTTTATCGGAAGTTACAGTCTCATATATTGATGGACAAACAAACGCTGGATTTGTAAAACCAATGATGTTTTGATTTTTTTTTTTTTTTTGTCTTTCATGGGGTTTGAACCCTGGGCTTAGGCACTGTCCCTGAGCTCTTCAGCTAAAGGTGAGCACTCTACTGCTTGAGCCACAACGCCACTCCCAGCTTTCTAGTGGTTTATTGGAAATAAGAGTTTCATGGAATTTCCTGAACTGGCTGGCTGTGACCTGCGATCCTCACACCTCAGCCTTCTGAGTAGCTAGGATTAGAGGAGTGAGCCACTGGCGCCTGGCTTTTTTGAATCTTTGTTTATTTTCAATTATTTTAGTACTCATAACTTTCTTAAATTACTTGTAGGAAGTATAAACATGCCCCTTGCAATGTTTTAGTACCTGAAGGACCACATCTATAAGGCCAGTGTCTATCATGTCACACTCATCATCACAGCATCATACATCATACTTAAAAAATATTCAGAGGTGTATGATGATGAGAGTGTTAATTAAGCCATGGTGATGCCAGTTTTGTTACACTTTAGCATATGTGATTATTAGCACATGCATACTTGATAATAATTAATTATGTTAATTTCTTTACGTGTATTTTAGTCGAAATTTCATCATCATTTCAGAGTATACCTCTCCTACTTATTTTGAAAAATATTCTCTAAAATGCTTAAATGACTGGGATGGGCTTGTGCATATCTCTAATTGGAAGGCTGTATCAAGACGCTCAAGGCCAACATAGGCAATGTGAGACCCCATTCAAAACACTGATAAAAACAAAAGGCCCCAGAATAATTTTGTACAATATCTCTTGATTACCTTAACGCGGCACATGAAATGACTATTCTGTGCCACTTAGGACTGTGTAACTACATTTTGTCATGTTCACAGAACAATGACAAATCAAAAATTTCTCAGATTATGTCTCATTGTTGAGCAACACATGACTGAATCCTGCCGAAGAATATTATGTGATTATCCAAGAATCAGATGTCATGGTAAGAAATCAGAAACTACAAGAGACTTCAAAAATTATTTCTTCTTTCTCCTATTGGGCAAAAATTTCCATGCCTCTGAGCTCTTGCTATAATTAGGTGTGACCATCAGTAGGAGTTTTACCCTCTGCAGTGTGCCTACCTCTAAAATAAGCACCTCTAAAATAGGACCATGCACAATGCTGTGCTCTGCTTTTACCCTGGTTTGTTATAGAACATCAAGTCATCATCCTTAGGGAGAGGAGAGAGAGCCAACAGCAGCTCCTGGCATTCTAAGACTTTTAAGGTCTGCCCTGAGCTATATATCTGGACAATGAAACAATTCGTTATTGTGCTAAACTACTGAAACAAAAAAGACCACCCACACACACTAGTTAAGGCGAAATATACAATTCTTACCTGTGTAATATAATGTCAATGTGGGAAGTGTATTACTATTGTTTCATATTTTTATGGTGTCCCAAATCCAGATCGTCCACGGGATTTTAACATTATTTCTGTGGCTGCACAGAGAGAAAATCATACATGCACATGCATGTGCACACACTTTTTTTCTTAACTTATTCTTTCGTTCCATTTTTTGTCTAATTTTGCTGCAATGGTAATAGAACTGTATTATACTGAACTACATTATATTGCCTCACATATTATGGGAAAGTACTTTAAGAGTGTGCTACATCACCAAGAAGCTTTTGTTAATAGTTTTTAAGGTTTGTCAGTACTGCTTAAATGCCTGTATTTCTATTCAAAATAACTGACTTGAAAACAACTAACCAATCTTGACTTAGCCTACTGTTGCAGTTTCAGAAACTGCCAAACTTACATCATTTTTTTTAGCATTCTCCAAAAAAGAAAGAAGGAAAAACCTGCTTTTCACTTATCTCTTGAATTTTAAACAACAAATTGTACTGAAGGCAGACAATATTTCTTATCAGTTGCATAAGATTTTGTTCAAAAGATACAGGAAGAGATATCTATATCTATATAGAGATATCTATATCTGTATATGCATATATGCATGTATATATGCATGCATATATGCATATATTTGTACATATATGCATATATACATGCATATATACATATATATGTATATATGCATCTATACATGTATATGAAAATATACATGTATACATGTATGTATACATGTATATATACATATATACATGTATATATATACATATACATATACATATATACATATGCATATATTACATGTATATACAGATGTATGTATATACTTGATGCCAGCCACCAACTGATGTGATTTCTATTTGTAACACTCAAAAACTTGTATGTTATACTAGTGATTATGTTCGGAAAGTTATTCATAGCTTTTTGCAATCTGACAGTCAATGAATTTAACAAGGTACTTGATGAAGCAGAGCCTCATGATTTAGGTTGAATCATAATGAAATAATTAATACCAAGTATTCAGAATATCACCATATATACAAAAGACTATTAATGAGAAATTTCAGTGCTTTTGTTTTAAGAGCATGAACTAACTGTAAAGATCAGACCTGAAAATGTCTATTAAAAGTGAGATGTTTTATTTTATATTTTATTTTTTGTTTGGTCATCGAGCTTGATGTCTGAGCTTGGGCGCTTTCCCTGCGCTGTTCAGGTGAGGATGAGTGCTCTACCGCTTGAGGCACAGTGCCACTTCTAGTGGTTTATTGGAGATAAGATTATCAAGGACTTTCCTGCCAGAGCTGGGTTTGAACCCCAATCCTCAGATCTCATACGCCTGATTAGATAGGATTACAGGAGTGAGCCACTGGCACCCATCTAAAAAATAAAATACTTTAAATAGTTGAAAAAATATCTTTATCAAAATGTGTGAATAATTTAAGCTGGGAATGATTACTCCAATCAATAGTCTCTAAATATGTTAAAATTTGGTCGAATTTTAACTGCATGTGTTTGATAAGTGACTTTAAAATTTGTTACTTCTAAAATAAATCTAAAAGTGTATTCATTAATAAAATAATTTATCTCTCTCCAGGCACCAGTAGCTCAGGCTTATAATTCAAGTTACTCAGAAGTCTGAGACTTGAGAATCAAAGTTTGAATCCAGCCAGGACACCAAAGTCACCAGAGTCCTATATCCATTTACCCATGAAAAACTTAGAAATGGAGCTATGGCTCAAATGGTAGGGGCTATCCTGAGGAAAAATACTCAGGAATGGTGCCTTAAATTCAAATCCCAGGACAGACACAATTAAAAGGAACAAAGAGAGACAAAGAGAAAAGAGAAAGAAAGTGAGGAAGGAATTAAGGAAGGAAGGAAAGAAAATTATTTTTAGTGGGAAAATTTTTTGTGGGAAATTATATTTTGTGGGTTTGTGGGAAGATCATTTATACATGGTCATGGTAGAATGTATAAGATGAACAAATGTTCTTGGGGAAAATACGACAAAACTTCCCGAACATTTACATGTGTGTTTCTGGAACTAATCAGGAATTTTAAAGTATAAAAATATTGAATTGGTAACAATATAATATCTGTGACGTAAAGGTTTTCCCATGAGAATAATAAAGCCGATACTTACAACAAATAGTTGATAGATTAATATGTATCTTCTTACATTTGAGTACCATACAGAACACAAAAATATATATCAACTTTTGGTTCTTCGGGATGCATAGTATTCAAACTTATTCTGAGTAAAAAATTCAGTATCACAAGAGCATCTGTACCATATGCATGTCAATACACACAGAAAGAAATTAAAGTATTTGTACAAGATTAACATTATTTGGTTTCTTGTATTCTTAATTAGTAATAAAAAATTAATAAAAATTGATTTTTGAAAACAACACTGAGAAAAGAACAATGGATTTTGAAGACACTGAAAATGAAAAATGAAAAATTGGACAGTTTGCAAAAATTCAACCTGAGAATTTAAGGTAATGTCATGTTTCATGTTTTTTTTTTTCACGTGGAGATGTACATTATATGCCCTGAAAATATTATTTTTAGCATAGAAATTTATATTGTATGCTATGAAAGTGCTTGTTGTTGGTTATTTAAATCGGTTTAATAGACCCTTATCAAGCATCAAAGGAGAAAAAGCAATGAGACTTCCCACCTAAGAAATGTGCAAGACTTCATGGATATACAGATGAATTCCATAAGGCCTTCAAAGCAAAACCGAAACCAATACTCCCCCAAGCCTTCAATGAAATTAAAATGGAAGTTCACTAGCAAACTCTATGAAGCCACTATAACTCAAATCCCAAAACCAGGAGGGGACTCATCACAATGAAAAAGAACTATAAACCTATTTCTTTGATGAATATTGATGAAACACTTCTCAAAAAAATTTTGGCCAATCGATTTTCACAACTCATCAACAATTATACACCACAATGAAACAGGATTTATTTCAGTGAGGCAAAGGTAATTCAATCTGCACAAATCTATTAATATAATTCATCACATCAACAAGAGTAATAATAAGAACCACATGATTATCTCAATAGATGCAGAAAAATCATTCAACAAGCCCCCAAATCCCTTTATGATGAAAGCTCTAGAAAACTAGGAATCCATGACACATTCTTCAATATAATAAAGGCTGGCTATGACAAACCTAAAACCAGCATTATACTTAATGGTAAAAGCTAAAGCCATTTCTTCTAAACTCAGGAAAAAGACAAGGATGTCCATTCTCTCCAAGTCTTTTCAGTTTAGTATTACAATGCCTAGCAAGAGCAATAAGAGTAGATACAAATATAAAGTGGATCCAAATAGGGAAAGACAAGGTAAAATTCTCCCTCTTTGCAGATGACATGATTTTGTATTTAAAGAAACCCAAGGATTCCACTCCCAAGTATCTCGAATTGATCTGAAAATTTGGCAAAGGAGCAGGGTAAAAAACTAACCCCCAAATAACGCACTTTTCTATATTACAATATCAAGAAGAGAGTGGCAGAAATCAGGAAAGCAATTTCTTTTGTAATAGTGCCCCGAAAAATAAAATAGCTAGGAGTTCACTGAACTAAAGAAGTGAAAGACCTCTGTAATGAAAACTTAAAAAATCTGATAAAAGAAATTAAAAAGAACTAACCAAGTCAAAAACCTCCCAAGCTCCTGGATTGGGAGGATTAAATCATGAAAATGGCAATATTGCCAAAGACTATCTTCAATTTCAGTGTAATACATAACAATATCAAAACCTCATTTTAAATGACATCAACAAAGCAATGCAAAAATTCATATGGAATGATAAAAGACCCCAAAAAGCAAAAACAATCCTTAGCAGAAAGAGCAGCGCTGGAGGAATATCAACACCAATTTTCAAAGCTATAGTAAACAAATCAGCTCAGTATTGGCACAAGAACAGTCTTGAGCGCCAACGGAATAGAACAGAACACCCAGAAATGAACCCCACAGACCTGGAGCTACCTAATCTTTAATGAGAGTCAAAAAGAATACCAAAAAGAAGAAACACAGCCTCTTCAGTAAATGGTGGCAAAATGGGTTAAACGCCTGTAGAAAATTACATGTAGATCCTTACATATCACCCTGCACCAGAATCAATTCCAAATGAATCAAAGACCTGGAAGTCAAAGCAGACACCCTGAAAGTATTACAGGAAGGAAAAGGAGAAACTCTACAACTCCTTGGTAGAGGCTGGAATTTTCTTAATAAAACTCCAGAAAAACAACAAATCAAAGAAAGTTTGGACAAATGGGATTGTATGAAACTCACATCTTCTGTGTCGCAAAGCACATAGCGGACAAGATCAACAGAAAGTCCATGGAATGGGAGAAGATCTTCACCACATATACAACAAACAACGGCCTCATGTTTGATATATACCAAGAACTCAAAAAATTAAATTCTCAAAGAAACAACCACACAATTAATAAGTGGGCTAAAGGGAGACTTTCCTGAAGAGGAAATAAGAATGGCCAATAGACACAAAAAGAAATGCTCAGCTTCTCTAGTACTAAGAGAAATGGAAATTAAAAAAAAAACAAAACAAAACAAAAAACATAATCCTCTTCACTCCAGGTATAGTGGCGATAATCTAGATAACTAGTAACAACAGATGCTGAAGGGGATGTTATTAGTGGGAGTTTAAACTTGTTCAACCACTTTGGAAAGTAATATGGATATAGCTCAAAGTCTTTATATAGAGCTTCCCTAAGATGCAACTATCCCACTTTTTGGCATTTAGCCAAATGATAACAAGGAAGACAGTACTAAAGCTACCAGCCCATCTATTTTTATTGCAGCATTATTTACTATAGGTAAGATACTAACCAACCCAGCTTCCCCTAGGTAGATGAGTACATCATGAAATATGGTATATATACAGAATGGAATTGTATGCATCTATCAAAAAGAATGACATTGTCCCAGTTGTGAGGAAATGGAATTGCTTCGAAAATTTTATATTAAGTGAAGTAAGCCAGGCCCAAAGAAACATAGGTCCTATTGTTTCCCCTATTTGCAATAAATAGTATATGTCTGAGACAATCAGAAAAGGACAGATAAGTTGATGTTAGATGAAATGAACCCTAAGATAAGGACTCAAATTGTATTTTTTCATGCTATTTTCATCTTAGTTATAAGATGATTTCTTTGTTGCTTTGTGTGTCCCTGCCCCGGGGCACATCCCTGTTTTCACTGTTTGTTCTGTTAGTATAACTTGGGGAAGGGAAGGGCAAAAACAAATTGTTTAAATATTGATAGAGGTGAATGCATTTCAACAATGAGATGCACAAGAGATTATGTTGAAAAATTATCTTTACTTTGGCCAAGGCAGGGACGGGGGAGATGTGAGAGCAGGGATGGTAAATGGAAACAAAGGAGGACTAACAATGCTTGATAAGAAAAGTACTCATTACATTGCTCATGTAATTGAAATCCCTCTGTTTGATATTTTCACAATGAAAGGAAAAAAGTTATTAAAAGAAAAGAAAAAATAATTTCTTTGGGACCATTTTTCTCCTTAAAATTATGAAGCAAAAATTTCTCTAAGAAATACTTTTATTCATTAAAATGTTATAACCCTTAGGTAATATACATCATACTTCAATATAAAGCTTATCACAAAATAGAAAATCTGCAACTAATCTTTGTTTTCACCCACAAAATGCTGTGGCTAATAGTCTTGTTGTGTAATTTACGTATATCTTTCAGCTGTGAAATGATCTCTTCTTACACTAATTTCTAACTGCTGTAATTATACAATGGTGCCTGTACACGCTAATTTATATACCATAATATTCAAAGAAAAAAGGAGCTTTAGCCTTTCTGAAGGATAAATTTTAGTCTATGATTTCAATGTAAGGCATCCGTTGTATTGACTCTAAAGTCTTTTCCTCCAAGATATCAAAGAGTATTGATATTATTACTGTCTCTTCATACAATCTGAAATCACTATTTCAAAGTAACACAAACAGAAAAACAAAAAAAAAACTGATAGAAAATCACGATCCTAAATTATGTTAAAAAATAAGAATATACAAAATAAATCTCAGCAAGATGAAAAACAATGGCAGAATAACAACAGAAAAGTATCCTTGTTCTCTCTACTACTCCACTCATAGAGGGTCACACCAAATCCACTATAATTGTATAAAGATACACAATTCCAAGGAAGATTATATACTGTGTTCACAAGAAAATAGAAATCTATGAAATGGGGCACAGTAACGAAGGTGACTGCTGTGACTGGGTTGGACAACATATTCAAAAGCACAGTAGTAGTGTGAAAATAATTAGGCTACATGGGAAAAAAAGCAAGAACAGAAGTTTAAAGCAGAGACAACCACATCCAGACACATACACAATTCACGATACCACTGGACAGTACATACTCTCTTTGGATAACATATCTCTACTCCTACAATTAATGGTCTAGACAATTATCTAATTCTAGTAAAACAAATCACAACAGAAGATCAAGCCAAGGACTGGCAAATCAACCAAGACCTTAGAGAGTTACTTATTATTAAGATAATAGATTCCCCAAATTAAGGGCAAGTAGTCCCCAAATGGGCATACTTTAAAAAAAAAAATACCAAAAAAGTGATGTCAAGGTAGAACAGAAAATCAATGACTTAGATAATAATTTTCAAAAAACCTTACAAATACTGTCGAAAATTGTGATTCATGAAAAGACAAAAAATCTCTACAAGAAAATTTGGGAACAAAATCAGACCAACCAAAGATTGGTAAAAGAATTCCTAGAGATTATGAACAGAAAGACAAATACATTCTAAGAAGATAAGGGAGTAGAAGGGGAAAAAAAGATGCCTAATTAAAAGATATGAGAGAAGACACTGCTAAAAACCAACCCCCTGAACCTCCCACCCAAAACAAAAAGAAGATCCATTCAATACTTAAAACAAAGCTTTATGAATAAATATGAGCCCTAAATATGACCAATTAGAACACAAGGAAATCTAAGCCAAAGTAGAAACTCTCCATAATCCCACGCATCAAAAACAGAAAAGTCTACAGGGAAAGAGGAGATATTAATTTAGAGCAAATCCAAGAAATAAGAAACGTCCTTCCCAGAACTCAAGACAGTTCCAAGATCAAATTTGGGACAGATAGTTATCAAGAAGTAGAAGAGCAGGAAACTAAAGGATGGGAAATATATTACAGAATTCTAGCAGAGAACATTCCAAACATCAAAAGAGATAGGCTCAATCAGAGAACAGATGCCTTTAGAACACTAAACAGAGAATACCAGAACAGAAAAACTCACCAGCACATTGTAATCCATTAGAGGATCATTAGATAACAAGACTGGATCCTTAAAGCTGTGGTAGATAAAAGCTTGATAATTTAGAAAGGATATGCAGTCAGAATAAGTACAAACTTCTTAGCTGATATGGTAATAAGGGGGGCCTGGGATGATAAATGCCAAACACCGAAGGCAAACTACTACCAACAGTGAATATGGTCCCAGGGCAAACTCTTCTTTACATTTTAAGGATATATAAAAATACTTCATGACAAGGAGAACTTGAGACAATTTATCTCCACCAAATCAGCATGGTAGAAGTTAATCAAATATCATACATGAAGAAGATCAAGAAGAACAGGAACTGGTTATATAAAATGCTCCCTACCAGAGAACATGATAAATATTTTAACAATAGATGAGGTATAGGTCCTATGACAAGGATTATAACATAGCAGGACTTGTCAAATATTTCAGTCTTAGCTTTCAATATCAATGAACTTAACTTTCCAAGAGGAAGACATATATTACATAGTTGTATCAAAGAACAAGACCCATCCATCTAGTATCTACAAGAGAAACATTTTATTCACAAAAACACATGCTCAAAGTGAAAGGCTGGAAGTAAAATTTTCAAGCAAATGGACAACATAATTAGGCCAAATTAGAATTACTAACATAAGATAAAATAGAAGTCAAATTAAAATCAATAGGAAGATACATTACATATTAATAAATGCAACTTTCCATTAGGAGGATATAACGAGTCTAAATACCATTGCCCTGAATTTTGGAGCACTCCACTTCATGAACCAACCTAAAAACACTTCTCAACATATCATTCTCAACCATGGATAGCTCACTCAGGAAAAACCAAGAAACTGTAAACCAAAATAATTACATTGACAACATAGCCCTAACAGAAATCTACAGAATATACATTCGGCATAAGAATACACATTCATCCCAGATGCTCATATGTTCTCCAAAAGAGAACATATCCGATGTCAAACAGAAATTCTTATATCTCAAATATACTTACAGCCCAAACAGTTAAACCAAAAAAATAAATCCTCAAAGAAACAACAACCTCATAGTAAGTTTGTTAAAGACTTTAAGAGAGACTTCTCTGAAGAAGAAATATGAATGTCCAATAGACACATAAAGAAATGAGCACTGTTTCTAGCCATAAAAATGCAAATCAAAGCAACATACACATTCCAACTTTCCTAGGTAGAATGATAATTATGAGGAAAACTAATAGTAACAGGTGTTTGGCTGGTGGGGATGTGGGCCAAAAAGAAACATTACTAGAGTTCCAGGAAGATGGCAGAGGAAAAGCTGGAGGCTAAACAAGATCTCGCATAGAAAGCAGGTTTAGAGTTCCAGTGAACAGTCCTAAGCCACAGAAACACACCAAGTGTTCCATCACAGGACATTGAGTTAGGCCATAGGGAGAAAATCCAGGCAAGGAGACAACTCTGAACCCTTGCCAGATGCTGCCACCGCCGTGGGGGCAGCGGCGGTGGCGGCGGCCCCAGATGCCATACCTGAATCACAGAGAGTCTGGGACAAAGGAGCCAGACACAGCGGGCAAGCGGATTCTACTCAACACCAGCAAGAGCCGACAAGGAGCAGACATCTTCATCCTGCAGTTCACAGACCAGAGACGACCCAGGAACCAAGACTAGGCGTGAGTAGAAGCCTGATGTCCTCACTCCTTCTCAGGAGCAGAGGAGGGAAGGCCACCCCTACCCCCACAGTACGGACATCTCCATCTTGGATACAGGCAAAGCTTGGCGGAGCTGCTAGCTCCAACTCAGGCCTTGGAATAAAACCAGTCAATTAGCAGGTCACAAGAACTTAACGGCGGTGTGACCTGCCAGACTCAGCTCCACCCAGGAAAAAGTCACCCAGCTCGGGCACCAGCCCTAGGAGTGGCTTTCTTCACTGGGTAATCAGAGCCAGAGGCTTCCCCTCCCTTTAGCAGCCTCCACAATCAATTGAAATTCAATAAACAGAAACCCTGAGAATGGCTCCAGGCTGGGCTCTGTGAGTTGCTCACAAACTAGTCCCTGGGAAAAGCTACTGTTTGTTGAAAGGCCTCAACTCTACCCAGAAGCTAGCCTCGTCACAGCATCTCCCTCTTTTGTGATACTCAATGCAGATCTCCCTCCCATTGAACCAACCTGGGAGGAGGATTGCAAAATCCTGGGTAAAGCAGAGCATTTTTCTGCCTTTTCGAACAAACTGACTTAAGAAACCAACCAAGCCACAGGACCACAAGCAGACCAGAGACTCCAACAAGAGGCTGGTTATGGACCAAAGGGAGATACAGGATTTTTCCCACCCCTCCCACAAAAATGAAATAACTTTTCTTCTTCTTCTTCTTCTTCTTCTTCTTCTTCTTCTTCTTCTTCTTCTTCTTCTTCTTCTTCTTCTTCTTCTTCTTCTTCTTCCTCCTCCTCCTCCTCCTTCCTCCTCCTCCTCCTCCTTCTCCTCCACCTCCTCCTCCTCCTCCTCCTCCTCCTCCTCCTCCTCCTCCTCCTCCTCCTCCTCCTCCTCCTCCTCCTCCTCCTCCTCCTCCTCCTCCTCCTTCTCTCTCCTTCTTCTTCTCCTTCTTCTTCTCCTTCTTCTTCTCCTTCTTCTTCTCCTTCTTCTTCTCCTTCTTCTTCTCCTTCTTCTTCTCCTTCTTCTTCTTCTTCTTCTTCTTCTTTCTTCTTCTTCTTCTTCTTCTTCTTCTTCTTCTTCTTCTTCTTCTTCTTCTTCTTCTTCTTCTTCTTCTTCTTCTTCTTCTTCTTCTTCTTCTTCTTCTTCTTCTTCTTCTTCTTCTCCTTCTTCTTCTTCTTCTCCTTTTTCTTCTTCTTCTCCTTCTTCTTCTCCTTCTTCTTCTTCTTCTTCTTTTTGGTACCTTATATTAATTTTTTTTCTTTTCTAAAACTTTTTTTTAATCTTTAATTTTTACCTTTTTTGAAAAAAAATTGTTTTCCAGTAACTTTTTTTTCCTCTTATAATTTTAATTTTAGGGATATATGTGTGTGTGCGTTTTTCTTTCTTTTTTTGTTTTCTTTCTTTCTATTTTTTTAAATTATCTTTTTGGGTTTTGTTTAGCTCTACTGAACTTCTGATCTTTTTTCTTCCTTTCTTATCCTTTTCACCTTTTCCTCTATTTCATTCTTCTTTATGTGACTTAATTGTTGTCCTGCACATCCTCACATAAACCCATGTTTGACTATTAGACCCTATCCCCCATCGTGTACACACTTAATCCACAAATTTATTACTCAATTCAAAACCTCTGAGACTTAAATTCCTTAATAGCAGTACTACCTCTTTATACCTATATAATATTTTAAGCATTTTTATTTTAAACTTTTTCACATCTCCTTTATATCCCTCCCTTCTCTCATTATATTCATGTTCTTCTCTAAATAGATCGTTTTCATTTCTGCATAATATCATTAATATTTACTTTTCTATTTTTTCTGGTCTCTTTTCTTTTCCCTTTCTCTTTCTTCTTTTTTCTCTCTCTACTTTCATCCTATCCAAATTATTTCCTGCTTTGAGATTAGGACTTAGATAACTCTACCTTTGCCTTCCCACATCACTCTATTCCTATTTTTTACCCACATCTCTCCCTAACCCTAATAATTTCTGGTTTTCCAAATTCTTCTTTGCGGGTCATAGCCCATTAAAATATAGTTGTTTGATGTTGAATAGATATATCTGTTGAACTAGATTGTAACTGTAGACTATAGACTGTGCAAATTCTGACTTGGGTTGATGCTTGCCGTAAGATAGCACAAAACTGGTGCTATTTACATCCCAAATGGGCAGAGTAAGCTGGAAAACCACAAGAAAAATGGCAAGTCTGGGTATCTCAACTCCCACTCTTGATAATCAGGGGACAGAACAGATAATGAATAATCCAGAGGAGAGTTCCCAATTAGCTCTACAAACACTGCTGGCAAACATGATAAATGAAAAGATCGAAACATACAAAGTACTCTGTATGAGCGTGATAGGGAGAGAGAGGAGGCAAAGAAACGGTCAATGCAGGAAAAGATTGAAAACCTTAAAAAGGACTCTGTATGAGCATGTTAGGAAGAGAGAGGCGGCAATTCAAAGGTTTTTAAAGGAATATCATGAGCGTGAGGAAACTACTCAAAAACTGATACAGGATTTGTGTGAGCAGCTTGAGAATACTCAAAGAGAAAGGCTTGAATGGCATGAACAGGCTGAGAACACTCACAGAGAAATACAGGAACGGCATGAAGGGAGAGGTAGAAAGCTTAGCAAAGAGTAAGACCGGAATTGAGAGAGCAGGATAAGAATACACAAAGATCACTAAAGGCACTCATGGAATCCATTAACAAAGAGCTGAAGGAAGTCAGGGAGACCACAAAGGGAATGCTGAATGGAACCCAACAGAAGGAATGGGAGTCCAAGGAAACCATAACCAATCAACTAAGTGATTTGAGAATAAACACTCAACACCAAATTAAGGAAGTAAAGAAGCTCATACAAAATCTAAAACAAAGCTTCAACAAAGAATTTGAAGGCATCAGAGCTGAGCAACTAGAAGGAAAAAAAAATAAAAAAACAAAGTAGAAAGTCTTGAGAGCAGGTTAGACCATGCAGAAGATAGAATCTCGGAGATAGAAGACAGCCTAGGTATTATAGATAAAGAACATACAACCATCCAAGACAAGTCCAAGCAATATGAGAGATCTATCCAACACTTGAAAGACACCATCAGAAGGCTTAATCTAAGGATAATGGGTATAGAGGAGCACCTAGAAACAGAAGTTAATGGTCTAGGAAATTTGTTTAACAGGATCCTAGCAGAGAACTTCCCAAACATGCAAAAGGTAGGCCTATTCAGATACAAGAAGCTTTCAGAACTCCAAGTAGACCAGACCAGAATATGACATCCCACTGTCTCCTAATCCACACAGGATAAACTCAGACCAAGGATAAGATCCTTAAAGCTGTCAAGGAGAAAAGTTTAATCACCTATAAAGGGAAAGCAATTAGAATCACCTCAGATTTCTCAGCAGAGACAATCAGAGCAAGAAAAGCCTGGAATGATGTATGCCATACCCTAAAATCAAACAACTATCAACCAAGTATACTGCACCCAGCTAAACTCTCCTTCATAACTGAAGGCCAAATAAAAAACTTCCATAGCAAAGAAAAATTGAAACAATACATCTCCATCAAATCAGCCCTACAAAAGATTCTTAAATATGTCCTACA
Organism: Dipodomys merriami; assembly: GCF_024711535.1. Lineage (NCBI taxonomy): Eukaryota > Metazoa > Chordata > Mammalia > Rodentia > Heteromyidae > Dipodomys > Dipodomys merriami. Next base: position 28,471,818 of record NW_027203159.1, on the reverse strand, counting down.
CATAGAAAACCAACAAGACAACAATAAAGGACAAGAAACTGCACCCAAACTGAGAATCCAAGAACCATAGGAAGAACCCAGTTTTTGCAGCCCCCAAGAAGGTGGATACCATGGCAGGAACTCCCAAGTACCTCTCAGTCAGATATATCAACATTAACGGACTGAACTATCCAATTAAGTGACATAGACTGTCTAGTTGGATAAAAAAACAAGATCCTTCTATCTGCTGCCTTCAGGAGTCACACCTTGCCCATAAAAACAAACACGTTTTCAATGTTAACGGCTGGAGCAAAATCTACCAAGCAAATGGCCCCCATAAACAGGCGGGAGTTGCAATCCTAATATCAGATAAAATAGACTTCAAATTAAAATTCATGAGAAGAGATAAAGAAGGTCGCTACATACTAATTAAGGGATCTCTCCTTCAGGAGGATATTACAATTCTAAATATCTATTCGCCAAACAACGGAGCACCGAAATTTATCCAAGAAACACTACTTTCCCTCAAATCCCACATAGATCCAAAGACATTAATTATTGGGGATTTTAACACACCACTCTTCCCACTAGATAGATCAACTCGGCAAAAACTCAACAGAGAAACCGCAGATCTAAACAGCTGCATAGATCAACTAGATTTAACAGACATCTAGTGAACATTTCACCCAGCAGCATCAGAATATCCGTTTTTCTCAGCAGCACATGGAACATTTTCTAAAATAGACCACATTTTAGGCCACAAAGCAAACTTTTCTAAATTCAGAAACCTTGAAGTTATACCTTGCATTCTCTCTGACCACAAGGGAATAAAATTAGAACTCAACACCAAAAGCCACCAAAGATAGTCCGGTAACACATGGAGGCGGAACAACACACTGCTGAATCCCGAGTGGGTCATGGAAGAGATTAGAAAGGAAATTCAAATGTTCATGCTATTCAACAAAAATGAGCACACAAATTACCAGCTCCTCTGGGACACATCAAAGCAGTACTCAGAGGCAAGTTTATAGCTCTGAGCTCCTTCATCAACAAATTGGAGAGATCTGAAACGAACAATTTAGTGACACAGCTAAACCTCCTTGAAAAAGAGCAGCAAGATAAACCCCAATCCAGTACATGGACAGAAATAATTTAATTAAATCAGAATTAAATGAATTAGAATCCAACAAAACTATAGAAAGAATCAACAAAACAAAGAGTTGGTTCTTTGAAAAAATTAACAAAATTGAGAGACCCTTAGGAAAACTTATCAGAAAAAGAAGAGAACACACCCTAATAAATAAACTTAGAGATGAGAATGGAAACATCACCACAGAAACAACCAAGATTCAGAACTTTATAAGGGAATACTTCTCAAAACTTTATGCTAATAAGTTTGAGAACTTGACAGAAACGGACCTTTTCCTAGCAAATATTGACATGCCAAAACTAAACCAAGATGAGTTAAACCATCTTAAGAGGACAAAATCAAGCATTGAAATAGAAACAGCAATAAGAGACCTCCCACCTAAGATAAGTCCAGGACCAGATGGTTTTGTAGCGGAATTCTACAAGGCCTTCGAAGGCCTTCACACCAATACTCCTCCAACTCTTCAATGAAATTGAAAGAGAAAGTTCACTACCGAATACCTTCTATGAAGTCATCATAACCCTCATCCCCAAACCAGGCAGGGACTCATCAAAGAAAGAGAACCATAGACCCAATACTTTGATGAACATTGATGCAAAACTTCTCAACAAAATTTTGGCCAATCGACTTCAGCAATTCACCCAAAAAATCATACATCACGACCGAAAATAATTTCTTTCAGGGATGCAAACCTGGTTCAATATACGCAAATCAATTAATATAATTCATCATTTGAGCCACAGAGCCACATCTGTCTTTTTTTCTTTTTGCTTATGTGGTACTGTGAAATCGAATCCAGGGCCTCATGCATGCAAGGCAAGCACTCTTCCACTGAGCCACCTTCTCAGCCTATCTTATTTCTTAAGATAGCATTTGCTACAATGTTAATGTTAGTAACATTTTAGTGTTGTGAAAAATTAAGGTACTAATTGCATGGCCTAAAAAACACAGTGAGGAGAGAAATGAGTCAAATTTTCCAAGTCTTTCAGCAATACTAAAAGGGTAGGCCAAATCTTTTCATTCTCTTGTACTCTGAATTCAATTTTCCTAATTTCCAAGAAATAATATCATGGTAATTATTGCCTATGGTCATTGTTTTCTGTCACATTTTGTCTTCAACACAGACTGTGTTAGTGACAGTGGGTTATTATGCACATAGCTGAGTTTATAAATTGGGGTCCAAAGAAAACTAAATTTCTTCTGATCCACAGTTCCAATTTCTTTGGTAAAAAGTTTTAAATTTTTAAAAAAATATCACTTACTGTCTAGAATCCAAAAATGATGCACAGTGATATATAAGGATCCTGCTTTAGTTTTCTACAACTGATTAACCAATTTTGCCAGCACCATTTACTGAAGAGGCTACCTTTCTTCAATTCACATATAATCACTACAAAATGCTTTCAAAGTAGGAGATGATTAAACATGACCTCGTGAGTAAATTTTCTTTTTCTTTTGAATTTACTCTGAAAGCCTTGTGCGGGTTGGTTACATCTGCAACTGTGTCTACTCGGGATGTAAACTCAGTAGGCTGACTCTGTGAATAACAGTTGGAAGCCAATCAAGGCAAAAAAATCATAGGATTATTTTTCAAAAATTTAATGAACTAGCAGAGCCTGGAATGAAGATGTAATTCATATAGTAGCTCACCCATCTAGAAAGGAAAGGCCTATCAAGACCTTGAAGCACTGAGTTCAAACTCTGAGTATGCCACTCTTGCACACACACACACACTTCTTCAAAATAACTTCCTGTCAGTGTTTTGCATTAATTTCTTTGTTAAAGATATTATATGGGTAAAATAGGGGAAATAAACTCTTTCATCTCAGAACATTTATAAATATATATATATATATATATATTTGCTTTTCTTAAACTAGACAGTTCAACAAAATGTAAGTTTAAAAGTATTAACATGAAATTTTAGAACCATGAGTTTCTTACATAAGCACACATTTAAGAATAAAGTCAATATTGACCTATCAACACGGTATAACCACTGCTTACACTGTATTTGATGTTGGTATAATGTCTGAAGGGGAAGGGCAAAAACAAATCGTTTATATAGGGATAGAGGTAGACCAATAGCAACAATGAGATGTACAACGTGTTATGTCGAAAAACGAACTTTACAACTTTTGCTGTGGCCGAGGGGGAGGGATAAGGGGGAAATAGCGGTGGAGGGAAAGGAAAGGATGGGAAGGGGAAACAAATGAGGAGGCAACAATGCTTGATAAGAAATGTACTCATTACGTTGCCCATGTAATTATAACCCCTCTGTATGGTATTTTCACAATAAAAATCAAAAACAAAATAATTGCTAAGGGCTGGAAAGGTGGCTAAGTGTTACAGTGTTTGCCTTGTATGCATGAGGCCCTGGGTTCAATCCCTCACCAGCACCTAAGTAGAAAAACCCGGAAGTGGTACTATGGCTCCAGTGATGGAGTTAACCTTGAGCTGAAGTGCTGAGGACAGTATCCAGGCCCAGAGTTCAGACCCTACAATCTACAAAAAAAAAAAAAAAAAATCGAGATATTTGTTGTTCAAGAGATGTGTAGGAGGAGAAATTAAATTATTCTCTACAAGGTACCTGTCATAATGAACACTGCAGCAATTTTTATGGTTTGTTAAAAGTTTTAATGTCTTTTAAAGAGAAACTTCTTGTAAGAAGAAAGAAGGATGGCCAATAGACACATGAAGAAATGCTCAACCTCCCTAGCCATAAAAGAAAAGCAAATCAAAACAACATTGAGATACCAACTCACACCAATTAGAATGGCAAACATCAAGAACTCTAACAACAACAGATGCTGGAGGGGCTGTGGAGAGAAGGGAACCTTACTTCATTGTTGGTGGGAATGTAAACTTGTTCAACCACTTTGGAAAGCAGTATGGAGGTTCCTCAAAAGACTTCAATAGAGCTCCATATGACCCAGCAATCCCAATTATGGGCATTTACCCAAATGTTTACAAAGACCACACTAAAACTACCACTACAACTATGTTTATTGCAGCATTATTTACCATAGCTAAGATATGGAACCAACCCACGTGCCCCTCAGTAGATGAATGCATCAAGAAAATGTGGTATATATACACAATGGAATTCTATGCCTCCATCAGAAAGAATGACGTTGTCCCATTTGTTAGGAAATGGAAAAACTTGTAAAAAATCATATTAAGTGAAGTAAGCCAGGCCCAAAGAAACATAGGTCTCATGGTTTCCCTTATTTGCAATATCCAGTATATGTATGAGTCAAGCAGAAAAGGTCAGATAATGTGATGTTAGGAAAATTAATCCTTGGATGTGTATTTTTAAGTTTTTTTTTTCTTTCATGCATTTGTTTCTAACGTATTTATAAGATTATTTCTTTGTTGCTTTGTATGTCCCTCCCCCACAGTATAACCCCTGCTTTCACTATATCTGATGTCAGTGGAGGAGATGTGGAAAAACAAGTCGTTTAAGGATACAGGTGGACCTGTTGCAACAATGAGAAGTACAAGTTGTCGTGTCGAAAACGAGCTTTGCAACGTTGGTGCGGGCGGGGGGGGGGGAGGTTTGGGTAGGGTGTGTGGGTAGGCTGGGAAGCGATGTGAAGCGTAAACAAAGGAGGAGGCTACAATGCTTGATAGGAAATGTACGCATTATCCTGCCCATGTAATTGTAACCCCTCTGTACAGTATGTTCACAAATGGGAAGTTACAAAGTAAAGAAGCAGAGTGAAGGGTTAACACTCTGTTAACAACATTTCTGTTAAAACTTTGGGCTTCCTTACTTTGTATGTTAGTGAGGAAAACTGTTGATATGAACCATATAAAAATGATGATATAAGCCATAAATACTAATCTTAGTGGGGAACATTAAAGACTACTAACAGCCTATATAACTCTTGTTGAACATCATAATCTTAGCCAGGTTTAAATATACAGGTATATAAGAAAATAATAAAATCTAATACATAGTACACTTCAAATACTTGAAACACTGGAAATTGTTCTGTTTTTTATTTGATTAATAATTAATATTTAATTATTGGTTTTCATTATTTGTAGCATTGCTTTACTTGTAATATAATACAACCTTTTGTGAGTCGTCATTAGGAGGTACTTTGAGAATGTTCCTGGGATGGCCGCACCATTTTTTATAGGTGCAGGTAAATTTACAAAGAGCAAAATTAAAAACAAATTAATGATTAGAAATTTTCATTGAGTAGATTCTGAATCAGGAGTCTTGATGAATGTCCCACACCAAAAATCTTAGCCCTAGGCTAAAGCAGAAGTGTCACAGAGTTGAGGCCAAAAAAGTGAGAGACTGTTTTTGCTTCTATTTTAGTTGATGTTGTTATTTGTCGCTCATGGGTCTTGATCTCTGGGGCCTAGCACTGTCACTCAGCTCTTCAGGTCAAGGCTAGAGCTACCACTTGAGCCACAGAACCACTTCCAGTTTTTTCTGCCTATGTAGTGCTGAGGAATCAAACCCAGGGCCTCATGCTTTCAAGGCAAGCACTCTACCACTGCGCCACATTCCCAGCACCTGAGCTATTGTGTTTTAAAAATCATCTAAACAACATTTGTTTTCTGCTTTGGGTCATATAATCAAATATATGAATACCTTTTTATATTTTTGTGAATTGTCATACTTCTAAATTTATATCAAATTCAATCACTGTATCCTTGCAATGTCATTAAATATTTCTGACAGTTTGCTTCTGTGAAGATTGTTTTTGTTTTTATAATTTCTTCTCTCATTTTATTTTTTATCAAAATCAGTTTATATGTTATATTGATGGGTATCATATATTAAACATCTTCAAGTGAACATGTAGAGTCTAAAGATAGCAGTATGAATATACTTATTCAGCTCTTGTTTATCTGTTCCGCATTTTCAATATTGAGAATTTCTCCCTTTCTCTCTCATTCATTTTCTTTCCCTTTCATGCCTTATCTCTACGACCTAGAATCTCTGCTGATTTTCTGTTATCCTCCAGGATCCACTGGATTTGTGGAAACATGGTAGGGACCATCAGTTACCCTTTCATACTTTAAGAGTTATAACACTTATATGATATTATCCTTCCCCATTTTAAATGGAAAAATAACAGATCTAGGAATTCCTTTTCACTTTTATTACTATTATAAATTTTATCGCATAGGAATCATTTGGACAGCTAAGAAACTTTTAACCTGTGCAATAAAAGTTCTTTTATTTACAAATGACATTTTTTATTATTAAAACAAAACTATCCTATGGAAAGTAAACTAAGGTTGTTCACAGGGATAAAAAACAACGTAATGGGGGAAGTGTGTTCACAGGAAACCCATCATAGTGGATAGATCCTCAGTGCAGTTTATCATGTACACTTTGTGAAAATGACAAGGTGTTAGGCACTATAGATTAAGTCATTGCATTCTGAGATATATATATATATATATATATATATATATATATATATTTATATATATATATACACACACACGTTTACTAATATATGCATACATGTGTGAATATGCCCTTATATATGTACACGTTTGTTATTATATGCAAATATACACATACACGTGTATACCTGCACACATGTTGAAAGGCACATAGTTATAGTCAACACAAATTTCACATGGTTTTGAATAGGCCTTAGACGGAATGCTTGCAGCCAAATATGTTGAAGATTTGTGTGTGTGTGTGTGTGTGTGTGTGTGTGTGTGTGTGTGTGTGTGTGTGTGTGTGTGTGTGTCTAAGAGTTCTTTTACCACTACTCTTATCCCTTAAAACTGGTAGGTTTTCAAAGATTCGACTTGCAAAATTCAGTACAAGTGATACCAAGTCGCTCAGAAATCTCAGTAAATAAAGGTCATGTGTTCATATGCTGACTGAGGTCTTGCTGATTTCCTAGCCAACAAAATAAGAAAGAGGAAGAAAGAAAGTACATTTAATGTATTAATGTTTGAGAGTAATTTGCAAACTGTCAATAAATATGTAGAAAACAATTATACCAACACAAAAATAAGATGCATTTCACTTATGTGCTTGACGACTTCGCCTGTCACATTAGGTGTGTCTAAACAAGTATACTCAACATGAAAAAAAACAGCATTTCTTCGTTTAAGATACCAAGAAAGGATACAGGTTGACACATTGAAACGAGATGTACAAGACAGAATATTGGGGTGAGAGGTTGAGGAAAAAGTTGGCCTCTGAGGTGAGAAGGGAAGAGAAAAACAAAGGAGAAAAACAAAGGAGGGGGTAAGAGTGTTAAATAAGAAATGTATTCATTACCTTACTCATGTAATTGTAATCCCTCTGTATAGTATCTTTAGGATTAAAAAATATTTAACAATGTACAAGGAAAACTTCTCTACTTATAATAAGTTGTATTTGCCACCCACCATTGGTAAGTTATTGGTTTTAGGAACACAAACATATTGACATTTTGGGTGTTCAAATTCTCCAGATAAACACAATATATAATTTACATTACAATCTACCAACATCCTAATGCAGAATAATTGCTGTGAAAATTTTTACTACGTTCTGTATTTGCAATGTAAAATAAAAGTAGATGAACTATCAAGAGATACAATTTTTTTTCAGATATTTCTATCTGCATTTTGTCGATGGATTTGGGAGTGCTATTTTGAAAAGCACAAATTTCAGGACAAAGAGGTGTCTGTGAAACAAAACAAGGCTCAAATACAGCATCATTGACTAGTATGGAACTCCAAGGAGAAGTGTTTTAGTTGAGACATATCTGAAAGTGTAAACAACTAACGACTTTTTAGAAATGCAGCTGCTAGACTTCTTATGGAGAGCTTTCATAACACTTTGTGAAACATAAGTAAGAACCTCACTGAAGGGTAGATACAATGAGAAATAATTGCAGATTTCCCTCACCTTTCTGTCATGCTCAGTCATTATTAATCAATACGTAGAATATCTTGAAGAATACTTTAATAAGAAAATGTTGATGGAGTGTTTAGATGCAGAAAACCTGGAAAGGCTAACTTTTTCAATTAGGACAGTTGTATTCTGTGATCCAGAAGAGAGAAAACTAGGTAAGCATCCACTTACAACCTTCTAAATAATTTTGATTCTACCCACATCAGTTATCTATCCATATTTGTGCCTCAGTGAGAGGATTTTAAATAATTTAGTAATTTAAAATTTAAATTAAAATGAATTATATTAAGGTATTTAGAAACAACTGAGAAATCTAAAGGTCCGTAAAATTTTTTTATTGGCAGTGAAGGGATATTGGAATTTGGTTTTCTATATTTTAAGCAATTTGCAAAACATATTGGCAAAATAAAAGTTGCATTTGCAGGAACCTTGACACTTACCAATTTTTGTATATTGAAAGGAGCACACGCTTCAACTGTATGTCAATATGCTCCTCTTATTTATGTCTAAAGGTTTATGCTTCTTAATATTAAAACAATATTAAAACTTCTTAATATTAAACCTTCTTAATATTAAAACTTACTTTTTTAACTCTTTAGCTAGTTGTGCAAAGGTTTTTCGCTTCATCACATTATTGTTAAATAGAATGTATGTGCATTTCAACGTACAATGAGATGTACAAGACACTATGTTGAAAAATGAACTTCACAATTTAGGGATGAAGAGGGGGAAAGGTAAAGAGGGATTAAAATTATGGATGTGGAAAGAAAGGGAGAGAAGGGAAAAACCAATGAGGAGATAACAATGGTAATTTGTGTGATTGAGGGGTTTTAAGAAGAGAAGGAGAATGCAGTAAGGACATCATGTGAAGTCCTTGTTCATACTGGAACTCTTCAGATAGTTTCCAGTACCCCTCCTCCATCAACCACCTGGAGATGTGGCTGATGAACTTGAACTTCTCAATCTTAACAGCCACGAATCACATAAATACCACTTTATTTCTGATAAATTTCTCCGTTTATGACATCCAATTATAGCAATCACAGCAACAAAGAATGGATTAAGATCACACTTGAATACATTCCAAGTGAAATCAACCAGTCACCAAAGTTCAAATACTCAGCTATTCTTCATGTATGAGACTCCTAGACGAGGCTGAATGTAGAAATGAAAATGCTAGTGTTTGAGATGGGGGACAAATGAGGAAGCATCATTACTTTTGGTCAGTATTGTGGCTCTGCTTATGGTCTTACATTTATTGTTTACTTTTCGAGCTGGAGCTCTACCACTTGAACCATGCCTCCAGTCTGGCTTTCTGCCAGGTGAAGAAGTCTGAAAAGATTTCTTCCCAGTTTGGCTTTTAGATCTTCTGGATCTCAGTCTACAGAGTGGCTTGGATTACAGAAGGCAGACAAGGGAACGCTCATGAGGTAGAATCAGTAATACAGTTTCAAATTTTAAAGAAATGGACTTCAGAAAGAATGGCACTGCCCTATTTGTTAGGAAATGGAACGATTTACAAAAAATATATTAATTATTTCCTAACAAATGGGGCAATGTCATTCTTTCTGATGGAGGCATAGAATTCCATTGTGTATATACACCACATTTTCTTGATCCATTCATGAACTGAGGGGCATCTGGCTTGGTTCCATATCTTAGCTATAGTAAATAATTCTGCAATAAAAATAGTTTTGCTGGTAGCTTTAGTGTGGTCTTGTTTGTAAACATTTGGGTAAATGCCCAAAAGTGGGATTGCTGGGTCATAGGGGAGTTCTATGTGAAGTCTTTTGAGGAACCTCCATACTGCTTTCCAAAGTGGTTGAACAAGTTTACACTCCCACCAACAATGTAGTAAGGTTCCCTTCTGTCCACATCCCCTCCAGCATCTGTTGTTATTAGAGTTCTTGATTTTTGTCATAATAACTGTGGACAGGTGGTTTCCCAATGTTGTTTTGATTTGCACTTCTTTTATGGCTAGGGATGTTGAGCATTTCTTCATGGATCTATTGGCCATCCTTCTTTCTTCTTCAGAGAAGTTTCTCTTTAAGTCTTTAGCCCACCTATTTATTGGGCAGGCCCATATCAAGCATTGAAATAGAAACAGCAATAAGAGACCTCCCAGCTAAGAAAAGTCCAGGACCAGATGGTTTTACAGCGGAATTCTACAAGGCCTTCAAGCAGAGCTTACACCAATACTCCTCCAACTCTTCAATGAAATTGAAAGAGAAGGTTAACTACAGAACACATTCTATGAAGCCATCATAACCCTTATCCCAATACTAGGCAGGGACTTCAAAGAAAGAGAAGTATAGACCCATTTCTTTGATGAGCATTGATACAAAACTTCTCAACAAAATTTAGGCCAATTGACTTCAACAATTCATCCAAAAAATCATACACCATGATCAAACAGGATTTATTTCAGGGATGCAAAGCTGGTTCAATATACGTAAATCAATTAATATTATTCATCACATCAACAGTAGCAAGTATAAGAACCAAATGGTTATCTCAGTAGATGCAGAAAAAGCATCTACCTTTATGATGAAGGTCTTGGAAAAATTAGGAATCCATGGAACATTCCTCAATACAATAAAGGCTGTATATGACAATCCTACAGCCAGCATTATACTTAATGGTGAAAAACTAAAGCCACTTCCTCTTAACTCAGGAACAAGACAAGGATTTCTACTCTCTGCACTTCTCTTCAACCTACTATCAGAATGCCTAGCTACAGCAATAAGAAAAGATGCAGACACAAAGGGGATCCAAATAGGGAAAGAAGAAATAAAACTCTTCCTCTTTGCAGATGACATGATCTTGTATTTAAAGAATCCCATAGACTCCAATCCCTAATTACTCAAGCTTATTCAAAACTTTGGCAAAGTAGCAGGGTATAAAATTAACCCTCAAAAATCAATGGCTTTTCTGTATACCAACAATGAAAAAAGCGTGGCTTAAATTAGGAAAGCAACTCCGTTTGTATTAGACCCACAAAAAATAAAATACCTGGAATTAACCAAAGAAGTGAAGGACCTCTATGATGAAAACCTTAAAAACTTGAAAAAGAAATCAAAACAGAAAGTATAAACTGGCAAAAACTCCCATGCTCCTGGATTGGAAAGATTAACATCGTGAAAATGGCAATACTTCCCAAGGCTATCTACAAATTCAACGCGATATCTATCAAAATTCCAACCTCATTCTTCAAGGAAATAGAAGAGGCAATCCAAAAATTCATATGGAACAATAAAAGACCCCGAATAGCAAAAACGATCCTCAATGGAAAGAACACTCCTGGAGGAAAATCAAGACCAAATTTCAAATTCTACTATAAAGCCATAGTAATCAAAACAGCGTGATACTGGCACAAGAACAGATCTCAGGACCATGGACTAGAATTATAAACACATGCTCTCCAGAATCTGTTGTTATTTGATTTCTTGGAAATAGAAATCCCACTTATTTATTGGGTAGTTGTTTATTTGAGGTACTTTTGTAGTGTTTTTAATTTTTTGAATTCTAATATATTGCAGTTATTTATGTATTTATTTATTAGCCGATAATGGGGTTTAACTCTGGGCTTGGGCACTGTTCCTGCTCTCTTCAGCTCAAAGTAGGCACTGTACTAATTGAGCCACAGGGCCACTGTTGGTTTCTCTAGTGGTTTATTGGAGAGATCATATTAAAATATGATCCTCAAATCACAGCTTCCTGAGTAGCTTGGATTAAAGGCTAAGTCACTGTCGCCTGGCCTGTAAGTATATTTTAGTTTTGTACCCCCTGTCCCTTGATTGCTAGTGAAGATCTTCTAGTTCTTGAGCTTTCTATTCATCTTTTTACTATGTCCTTTGCCATGCAGAAGCTCTGTAGTTTTATGTCCAACATTTCTTTGCCTTTTTTGAATTGCTGCGTTTTTATTAAGAAAATTTATTAAGAAAATTTCGACCTGTGCCAAAAAGCCCTAGAGTTTCTCCTACTTCTTACTCTAATGTTTTCAGTGTCTACTTTGATTTCGAAGTCTTCGATCGATTTGTAGTTGATTCTATTGCAGGGTGATATATGGGCATTTATATTTAGTTTTCTACATATGTTTAATCAACTTTGCCAGCACCATTTACAAAAAAAAAAAAACTTACTTTGTTCCATTTTTTTTTTTGCTCCCTAATGGACATTTTGTTGGCTATAAGTCTGTGAGTTATTTCTGGGTCTTCAGTTCTATTGAGTTGGTCCTCGGGTTGGTTCTTGAGCCATTACTATGGCTCGGTTGAAAAGTTTGATAATTGGTAGTTATTTCTCCAGCACTGTTGTTTCTTCTAAGGAGGGTTTTTGCTATTTGGGGTCTTTCATTATTCCATATGAATTTTTGGGTTGCTTCTTCTATTTCACTGAAGAATGAAGTGAAGTTGGAACATTGACCCATATTGCATTTAATTTGTAGATAGCTTTGAGATTATAGCCATTTCACATCACCCTTCCCAATCCAGGAGCATGGGAAGTTTTTTGTTTTTTGTTTTTTTTCCAATTCCTTATTTTTGCTTTAATTTCCTTTTTCAGATTTTTCCAATTTTCATCGTAGAGGTCCTTCACTTCTCATTAATTTTTCTCATTAATTATTCTGTTGTTGATTATCATCAGGGGAGTTGAGACTCCTTGATTGGAGATTTTTCTTGTGCTCCTCTGATTTGTTCTTCACCTTTGGGCATGAAAGTAAAATCAATTCGGTGCTAGTACACTATTGTAAGCCAAGTATCAACAATTGCCTTCTAGTTACACAGATTTTTTTAATGCAGTCAAAATGAGTACACATAAAATCTAGTCCAACATGTCCAATCTAGTTCAACAACAAATAACTATGTATCAATGATCTAAGAAAGTCAAAGAAAGAGGCAGCAGACCAGAAATTAATAGGTATAGAGAGAATTGTAGTGAGAAAATATATTTGGAGGAATGTGGGAGGGAAAAGGAGTGAGGGATTCAAAAAGCCAAAAGTATATAAGGAAAGGAGAGAAAGTTCAACAGAAACATGAAAATTACAAAATTTAAAGATGAAACAGGTAAAAAGAAGTAATAGCACAACTAGAAAAGTTAAATCAGAGAGTTTGTGAATTGAGTGATTGATATCTACATTAATATGAACTCAATAAAAGATAAGGTCTAATAGTAGCATTTGCATATATACCTGTGGATGAATACAAAAGCGATTAATTCATGTAAGAAAAAACAAAAAGACCAAATGAGTAGAGCATGAAAATGATTTTAAAAACACACACCTAAAATAAAAATGATGAAAAGAAAAATAGAAAAATTATTTTAAAAATTAGGTAGAAAATTGTTCCTCAAATTTTTTAGTGGGTGGAGTGTCAACGTCTAAGGCATTGGGATTCCTGGATAAGGGTCACCAAATCACCAGGACACAGGTGATGGAGAGTGAAAACAGCAATTGCCACTGCATGCTGTGCTTTATTGTTAGTGGGTATTTAAAAACAAGCAAGCATTATCTAAGCCCAGATTTAGTCAGGAGACACTCACAAAGAATTTCAATAGATACACTTTTACTTAACCTATGAGACAATGTCTAGGCATATTATTATCTATACTATTTTAGAGCAAGCTCAAACCACTTCCCCAATCTCAGGAAAATGCTTGACTAGCTGTTCATCTATGCTTAAACAAGCAGAAGAGCTAACTTCCTCAGCTCCTAAGGGTCTGTGACATGTGTTTGGAGATAGGGAGAGAGAACATGTTCCCTCTATAGCCCGTCATGCCAAGAGCTTTCCATATACTCAAACACAGTCCTGAGATAATCCTGAGGATGGAGCCTGCATCATTCTGCCCCTTCAACACAGACACTGAGTCTTCACAATTTCCATCTTTTTTCTTTTGTTTTAAATGTAAAGCTTTTCACAGGGTTATCTTAGAAGCCTGAATTGGTTTGATAAAAATCAAATATAACAGTACAAGTGTAAACAAAATGATAACAATCATTATTCCCATACCACTAGAAATATATGAAATGTTTTGTAGTATTCCTTGTGGATCCAATCCTTCCAACTTTAATAAATGCATCAAGAATATTAGTAACATCATCATTTGCAAATTGTTTACCAAAAATATCATGAACATTACATTGTAACTGAGCAATCAATTGAGCAGCAATGGAATTTCCAGATAAATAATGCTGTGTTACATTCCAATCATGTATGGATTCATTATATTTTACATTACTAATGCAAAAGGTAATACAATTCTAATTACATTTTTATAATAACTTTTTTCACAACCACTAACTTTTTTTAATCATCTGACTGTCTAAGATTATTAATCTGTTTGTAACCGATCATCAATTTTACCTGTGAGACTCACAATTCATGTGAGTCCTGGTGCCATTCTTCCACGAAGTGTTTAGTTTGTAAGGACATGTTAAGGGCAATTCTAGACACCGCAGCACAGTGGTAATCGCAATTAAGCTTAAAATCACAACTACAATGGCTCCAATCATCTGCTTTGTATGTTTTAGTGGTTTGGTAAATAATTCAATAACAACACTATCCAGGGAATTTTGGGACCATTCTCTTCCTAATTTAACAGGCAGCCAAATATGAGTTCTTTGTTGTAAAATCATAATAATATCACTGTCATTAAAATCAAGAGAGTAATTATACAAGTATACAGGTGACAATTAAAACAAGAAATAGTAGGAGAAAATGTAAAATTTCCCCCTAAAAATACATAAGGCAGAGGTACACAAGCAGTTACATCATAAGATTTGTACAAAGTAAAATTATAAGTGGATGCAGAGTTTGCCGTCCCCGAAAACGATCCATTTGATAGCATCACTAGTTTTAACATCGCTGAGAGCTTCCAAAGATGAGCCTCAACAGCTGTGGGTGAAGCCATGAAAGCCCATTGAGCATCTGCAATGCCTCCATCTCCCCAGGCCATCAATCAAGCTCTAGGAAGCAATCCATTAAATGCATCCTGCATCCTAGTAACATTTGATAAATCACATCTGGTAATATTTCATTCTGAACATATGTTGATAAACTGTCCAAAAGGTCCCCAATTAATAAAATTATTGAACTTTTTTCCCATTTTTTCTCTACACTCTTGCCACACAAAAGGTTGATATTTTAAATCAATATAAGTAAAATCCGGGCACATAGGTAAGGATAACTCTCAATCTGAATTAATATGAACACAAGAAAAGATAAGGTCTAATGGTGGCAGTTGCATATATACCTGTGGATGAATACAAAAGCAATTAATTCATGTAAAGAAAAAACAGCTACTATTAATGTAACAAGTAGTTAATCGCTGCAGGTGTGTTTTAGAATTGGAAATGTGTTTTCCAGGGAAAACCCAATGTTGCCAATTCATAACTAAACATGGAGTAGGCCACAGACAAACAGGCAAGGAATGCGTATAGTAAGTAAAATTTAAAAAGCTACCATCATCCTTATTGTTAAATGTCAAATTATTCCAAGGAGGAGATAAAAGAGCAGGAATGGTATAGACGGTTATATCCATGTCTCCCCAAACAACAGGTTCCAATAAAGGAGGGTTAGGAACAAAGGCCCAATAACTTACATTAACATTAGCATGGGCAGAGTTTACAGTAAGCAGTGCGCACGTGGCCAAGAACAAGTTTTCAGCCGTGACAGTTTACCAGTGCATTGTAACATCCTTTGTCCTTCTCCAGTCAACTTTTTAACCTGCCCCAAGAAGGGTAGTGGGGATTTCTTCTCGCTCAACTGGTGGCCGATTCCTTGCAGGATACGGGGTTGTCCTCACTGGGCCGCATCTATATACATCAGGCAAGAAGCCAGTATTGTTTGCCACCTTATGTAGACACAAAACCCTATCCTCGCCCCTTATGTAATAATGTTCCTGGCTGCCATTCTGTATCCAATATTATCTAAATCCATACGGGACCATTTAATATTTGTTCAAAATGGTGCTCAGCTCTAGTTACAATATCTCCTTGTGGTAAACTTAAAAACATAAGAAAAAAAGAGCCTGATGTAAAATTATTTTAGGATTTTGCATGGAAATCCACAGAATATCCATACCGTCATCCAACCTTTTCCTCCTTTTTAATTTTTTAATTTGTTGTTTTAGTGTGCCATGAACTCGTTTAATAATGGCTTGTCCTTGGAGTTTATATTTTATTCCTGTAATATGTACCACATCATAAAGTTCACAAAATCTTTTAAATTTGATACTTTTATAGGCTGATCCATTATCAGCCTTTATTTTTGCAGGCACTCCCATAATGGCAAAAGCTTCCAATAAGTGTCCAATTACATCGCTAACAGTTTTTTTTTTAACTAATTAATGAGCTGCTTCTAATTTCTCTTTTGATGAAGGCCATTGTTCAATCCAAAAAGGTTCCACAGATTTTCTTTGTATCTTTATGGGCTCCATCTAAAAATGTTAAAATTGAATATGATCTTTCCTGTACATCTCTACCAATTACGTTAACTGGAACTTCCATAATATTAGGTTTAAGGACACTGTCCCTCTTCTGAGGTTATAGTAACATACGACACTTCTTGTGCTATAGAATTTACAGGAGTATTGCTAATTCCTTTTATATTATAGGGGATTATTTCAGATAATAAATGATTAGGCCATTCATGAGTGTTAATAATTGTAATATCTGAGCTGGTATCTATCATTCCTGTCCATACCTTTCCCTGAATATTAATTTTAATATTAGGCTGCATTTTAGTAATATGAGTAGTCCAAAACACATTTTGTTGGTTAATACTTCCAAATCCCCCTAT
The DNA here is from genome assembly GCF_024711535.1 of Dipodomys merriami. Lineage (NCBI taxonomy): Eukaryota > Metazoa > Chordata > Mammalia > Rodentia > Heteromyidae > Dipodomys > Dipodomys merriami. The sequence continues at coordinate 28,455,002 of NW_027203159.1, read as the reverse complement.
GTGGGGTGTGAATAACTTTCCAATAGATATATATGATAATAACAAAATTTGAGCAATTCATTCTCCCTTTTTAAAGGAAATATCTGCAGCAGCTGAAATTAAAATTTGTATTTCCCCAATGTAGTGAGCGTCAATAATTCCTAAATGTACTAAAACTCCTTTTGCATTAAGACTGAATCTACCGGTCAATAGGCCAAATGTTCCTTCAGGTAAAGTCCCCCAAGAAAATCTGGTAGGAATTTTTTGTGGGTTATCACCACCTTTTAAAATAAAATCTTCTAAGGCTGGTATGTCCACTGCTGCCTTGTGGGCTGTGGCAGGGACAAGGGAGAAAATGGTTGGCTGCCCTTGGTCATTAATCCTGGGCTTCGAGGCTGGCCCATTGGTGAGTTTCCCTACATAGGGTAAGCATCTTTTATAGGAATTCATTTATTGTCTATTTTTCGCTATACTCCCTTGCCCAGTGCTTCCCTTTTTTACATTTAGGCAAATTTTCAGTCCTCTCTTGTTAGCATCAGTAGCTTTTTTACAATTTTTCTTTATATGTCCCATTTGACCACACCCAAAACATTTTAGATTAGAGGGTTTGTTTGCAAAGCATGCCAGGTAGTGGACATAGATTCAACAAACACCTGCATAAGCTGGGATGCAGATGTAATGTCTTTGCATGCCCTTAAATATGTATTAACATCCCCAGATTTTTTAATAGGCAATAGGGCTCGTCTACAGTCTTCATTAGCATTGTCATAAACCAACATGCACAGCAGTTGTTGCCATGCAGCCTCTCCCACAACAATACATTCCAAGGTCAATTTCAATCGTGATAAAAATTCAACATAGGGTTCATTAGTCCAAGAGCCATAATGCTCTCCTACTGGTTGAATCCTTTCCCATGCCTTAATACCTATGTTTCCTAACTGTTTATGGATCTCTTTAGTAGAATTCACTTACATATGAGCATCTGCATATTGTTCTGTTCCACTCAACATGGGAAAGGTTATGACCTGCAGCCATGGATTATTGCTCTGTGCCTTTTGTCTAGCCCTTTCTGTACATAACTCAGTAAACTACATTTGCCATTGTAGGTATTCAGGTTCCTTAAGCAAGGCTCTGCAAAGCATCTTGCAATCCTCAGGAGCAAAATTATTGTAATGTTGAGCAAGCCCATTAAGCAATTCCTTAACATAATGAGACTGAGGATCATACAACGTCAGTGCCTTCTTAAATTTACCAATATCATCAACAGCAATACTTTCATATCTGGCTGGTTGAGCTATACCATTCATAGGGGGTGGTTGAATTACAGGATAATAAAAATTAGGCATTTTATCATCAGACTCACTGTCTGAGCCCTCTGTTTTGTGAGAGAGTGACGCCGTAAAAATTGCATTGGCCGGCGGAGGAGCTGAAGGCTGCTTTACATTCACTTTCTAAGTTTCTCCTTCCACTCTGCTATATTCCAATTCCATATGTTGTAATTTTGATAAAAATCAATTCCATTTGCACGAACATTTTATTTACACTTTCAGTTTGTTCCTTTTCAGCCTTCTTTACCTCTTGTTTTTTTCTGTTAATTGCAATGCATCCTTATATATTGTGTCTTTAATCTCAGAGTCCAATTGTAAATCTACAATAGAAGGGGTGGCCTCTTTCTTTAAATCTGCCATTAATCTTTCCTCATTTAAAGCTTTAAAAGGATATGTAAAATAGCCCAAATGGACCAAAATCTAATAGGAATCTTTTCCCCTTCTCGAACAGCTCTTTCTACATTATACTTTACTCATTTCCAATTATCAACATCTAATGGCCCTTCATCGGGGAACCAAGGATTCCATTCCCTAACTACATTAATACATGTTTCTATGTGAAAGAAGAAATAATTACACCATAAGCAGCAAGTAAATAGTTAAGCATATATTAGTACAGAGTCGACTTAACTTGTCCCATCACCCTGTAATTGAAAATACTTACCTGAATATCCTTTCCTGAATTCAACACTGCAGGGTCCCTGTTCAGGTGCCAAATGTCAAAGTCTAAGACATTGGAGTCCCTGGATAAGGGTCACCAAATCACCAGGACACAGGGGCTGGAGAGTGAAAACAGCAATTGCCACTGTGTGCTGTGCTTTATTGTTAGTGGTTATTTAAATACAAGCAAACATTATCTTTGCCAAGATTTAGTCACGAATTTCAACAGTGTCTTTGTATATTATTATCTAAACTATTTTAGAGCAAGCTCAAACCACTTCCCAATATCAGGAAAATGCTTGACTAGCTGTTCATCTATGCTTAAACTAGCAGAACAGCTATTTCCTGAGCTCCCAGGAACCTGTGACATGGGTTCTGAGATAGGGAGAGAGAACATGTTCCCTCTTTTGCCCGGCATGCTAAGAGCTTTCCATATACTCAAACACAGTCCTGAGATAATCCTGAGGCTGGAGCCTGCATCATTCTGCCCCTTCAACACAGACCCTGAGTATTCACAGTGGGGTACATGTGTCTCCCCTGTGTTTGTAACCATTCCCTTGGTGGAGTCTCGGGTTTACTGTGCTGTCTGAATATCCCATGGTTTGACTGAGTTTTAAATCAGTTTGAACAGGAACAAAGAAGCTCTGTCTTCCAGGGTAGTTCACTGGAAGAGAAATCAGCTTTGATCATGACAAAAGAGGAAGATGCCTGTTTCCTCTATCTTGGAGTTATTGTTGTAGAGGTAGGTTGTGGGTAGGGTTGAGATCTTTTAACTATCAGTAGCATTTCTCTGAGGGACTATCTAATGAGACACTCACACAGCCCAGGTTGGAAACCATTGTCAGGTTTTGTGTACTTGGTTTCAATGTCTTTATGCTTTCTGCCACCTGGTCTGCTGCATATGTTGCAAGGAAGAGTGACAGTTTCTGCCTTTGTTTACCCAGTAAAGAAAGTCACTCCTCCATAGGCTGAGCTTCATCTGCATGGAAAGGGCAACTTTCCCCTGGAGCAAGCTGAGCCATGTAGTTGAAGTTACATGTTGAATAACTCCTATTGTTTTCTTCCAAAAGCTGAGCTATGTGCTGGCTGCTCTGGCCAGGTCTTTGTCAGTATCAAAGATGGATTCCTTCTCCATTGATGGGTGAAGGACTCCCTCCCACCACTGGTCCTTGAGAAGGAGTTAGGATGTTGTGGGGGTAAACACATCTTGCCCTTGGTTTCAATCTGCTACTCTCTGTGGTCAGCAGGATGATTTCTGCTCCTTGTTGGTTCTTGATGGTGGTGAGTAGAATCCACTCCCAGACTGCTTCTGGCACCTTTTTCCTGGAATCTCTCTACTTGTTGACTGTCCCAGCAACTACCACCACCACACACTGCAAATGCTCCAATTGGATATGAGCACTTGGATATTTCATCTCTGGACAAACTCTGTGTACTAAAGTGGCCCACTTGGTGTGACTCTCTAGACTTGGAAATTTCAATAGAACCCTAAAACTGGTTCTATGTGAGAGCTCGTTAATGCCCATCTTCCTCCAGACCTCTAATTTCATGATTTTTTTCCTCACTTTTCAAACCCGAATGTATTTGACAATAGTTTTTTTTTTTCTGGTGCTATTGTCTTTCTAGATATCAATTAATATGAGGTAATCATTAAAATTTTATTTCAGTTTAATTGCTCTTCGCTTTTCTGAGTGAATCACCGCAATTCCAGCCTTCACACAAGAAAAAAGGTGGTAATTCTTATTTTTATGAAAAAAAAAATTATTGTGAAAATACCATACAGAGGGGTTACAAGCAAGGTAATGAGTATTTTTGTTACCAAGCATTGTGGCCTCCTTCTTTGTTTCCCCTTATGATCTCTGCCCTTTCATCTCTACCTTTAACACAGAGAGTTTGATTTAGCATTTAGGAAGTACCACAGGCTAAAGTTCAACGACATAGTCTACATATTGACTCTAACATCCTGCTCAAATTTTCAGTATATTCTCATTTCAATACTTAAAAAGAGCAAATAACTTGCAATGAAAAATTTATTACATGTGATAAGGTACCTCTACTATATACAGAACAATCAGGCATTTGTGCGCAATGGTCAGTTTGCATTGAACATTTATTTGAAAGGAGCAATCGCATAAGTATTAACAGAGGAGACAGGAACATGATTTTGAAACTTACAACATGAGTTACCCTTGAAGGGTTAAGACTTGCCTCAAAACTTACTCAGTATATCCTGCTGAGGCATAGTTACCACATTTAAAATTACTACCTGTCCAAATATATCCATCATAAAATTTTCTTGAAGATTTTATATCATTCATTTTGACATATTTTCATTTATTTTATATCATTTCTTGTATGTTGAAAGGATAATTTGAAGACTTAAAATTTTATTCAAATACGTTGGGTTCAAAACCAATTGACTAAAGGACACAAATATTGTTTGAATGATTGATAGTAGTTTGAGATAAGGATATCTACAATGTAAAAACAGGCTTCAATTTGAACCAAAATACTTCTATTAATAGTTGAAATTCTCCTTTCAAATATTCTTTGTTATGCTTAATTTCAAGTGAGAATTATCATGGCCACTACATTGAGATTTCCACTACTGTAATAATGAAAGGATGAAGAAGAAATGGAAAGTGCCAACAAACAAAACACATGAAACATGCAGAAGAAATGGTGTAAAGAGAATCTCTAAATGTCTATTTCTTTTGCACAGCAACGGGAACCATAAATGTTACACATCGCTTTGCTTTAGATCATTGTAATGATAAGTTTTTTAAAATGTTTTTTCTTGATAATTTTAGAATTGTTTTCTACCATTTTTCTACATTGTGTTAAAGATAAATTACAATATTCTAATATACAATTAGGATAAGGACTAAGAACTGTATTACCTGCACATTTTGAAAGAAATAATGTGTCAAAAGCACTTCCCAATCGATTCCCAAGCAATCAATTTTACAAATGAGGGAAATCATTGATTAATTCTTGTTTTTCCCAAAATGTTTTTCATTGTTCATATAAACCAGTGTTATGCATGTATTTTTTTCTGAAAATGCAATTCGTTTTTAGCCTTTATTGCAATGAAGGAAAAATTCTGGCTGCTACGTACATTGGTTTTTAAGTATAATTTATGAAGATTAAACTTGTGAAAGAAAGTTGGAAAGTATAATTAGAATATAAGTTAGACCTGTAAATTCAGAAGGATATCACCAGATATGGTCGTTTTGAAATCAGATTGTTTATGATGATGTGCATATTAAGACAGTGGTATTTTTCCTGTTGCATTATATAAAATATTGGGTGCAATTTTGCAGAAACTTTTGAACATGATTACAATTCTTGAGATTAAATCAACACTAATGCTTAAATTAAATTCCATACACGAAGAGACTAAGCTTTTTCTATACCTGCCGGATTATGTACAGATTTCAATCAATGTAAGGAATCAATGTAAGGAGAAACCTATCACATGGCATATTGAAATGGAAATATGTGTCCATATAAAGGGATTATTTCTGCACTCAAGACAATAACCAATGCAGATAAAGGAACATATCCGTTACATTCAATTTCTAGATTTTTCCATATATGTTCATGCCTAGAAAATGGAATCGTGTATGTGGTGAATACAGCAATTATGAATAACATTTTCTGACTGTGCTAGGTGGTTGTCCAGGCACGAACCTATGCACAAGTAACTGAAAGTGAGTATAATTTCTGAGAAATATAAGTACTACTAGATTTTTGAGAGACCATAAATTTTCTGTGGCCAATCAGATTATTGATATTTACACCAGAAAGCTGAGATTGGTGAAAATCCGTTTTGATACAGATATTCAGCTAGGTCTCTGTCATTCTGACTCCAGTATTTCCACGAAAGCAAAAGTTCATTAAGGCATTTATCCTGTCATTAAGCCTGTACGCACATTTTGCCCGAATTTTCTTAGTACAAATTCTAAACGTTCATAAATCCTTGAAGGTCACTGTCTAGAATACAACTTCAAGGATTGTTTTCCTATTTCTTCATGACTCACACTGTCATATCAAGTTCTAATTTCCAAATACATACAATACACACTATTTGTAGTTGTCACTATCCTTAGGCAACAAATATAAAGAAAACCAGATGAAGTATTCTTCATCTGGACAATGTGCTTAATTCTTTCAAACCTGGTATCTATACTTATCTCTATTAGTTACATTGAAAAATGTTGTTAAGTCATTTGTGTGTCATAGCCTACTGGAAAACAATGCAACAAATATAATACTTATCAGAAAGATTGAGAATGAAAATGAGGATGAAGTTGCATGCTATTCAATAACACAGAGACTTCAATCCTCAGATCAAATGTACTGAATTTTAGTACGATTGAAATCAAATGTATTTCATTTAAATATAGAAAGATGGGTATTGTCCTACAGTTTGATTCAACTGAGAGATGAAAAAAATTGGGCTGAAAGTCCTAAGATCATGATTGTTACATGAGCTGTATTTGTCATATCAAAGGAATGATGATCACTCCCACAGAAGACATACAAAACCTAATCATTTCGTCTGGCAAGCGATCTGATGGCCATCATTTCTATCTACTTCATTGAAGGTTTCTGCTCTGCTTTGGTGTGTCTGATTAACTTCCTGAGACATCAAGCACTCCATCAGCATCCTCTCTATTATCAATACCTAAGTGTCCAAGTTCTTTGTATTACTAAGATGTTGTTTGTTTGTCCATTTATACACAAATCATTGCCTTCTAATTCTTCCATGCCGTATTGGTCTTGTTAAAATTGTTGCAAAATATGTCCTCTTCTTCTACCCAGAGAATTATTGGAATGCTTCAACTCCTCAGTAATTCCAGTGAGAGAAACTAATTAATTAATTAGTGTGATATCAACTACTTTTATTTCCCATACTTTGTTCATATGCACTAGATAGTTCAACAAAGAAACTTGCCACTGTTTATTACACAAATCCAATATCAATGTTGAAGTCTGAATACCTCCAAAGATGTTTCTATAAGTTTCAGTAAGTTACTCTTATCGGTGAATTAGAATGAGAAGTCAATGTATTTCAATTCAAATGTGTCTAGATACAAAAAGATTTAGAGATTAATATGTTATACATGGTTGATTTTCCTTTCACCAAAGAAATCACAACATTTAAGTTGTCTGATTGTAAAATATTTAATCATGTTTTTTCTAAGAATTTTTTTTCTCCAAACATGAATGCTGACATTTACCTGCCTGTAACAATGAAAGGAGCTACAAATATTTACACATTTGTTTTTAGGAATTATTTCTTTTTTTTTTTTTCGTGGGCAAATATATTTTATCTAATTCTTTTTTTTTAATTGTATTTTATTTTATTTGAGAACATACTGTACAGAGGGGCTACAATTACATGGGCAGGATAATGCATACATTTCTTACCAAGCATTGCAGCCTCCTCCTTTGTTTACCCTTCACTTCCCTTCCCCGCCTCCCCCCTCCCCCCACCCAATTTTACCCCCCTCCCTCCACCCACTTATACCCCCCTCCCCCCCCCACACCAACATTGTAAAGCTGGTTTTGACATGACATTTTGTACTTCTCATTGTTGCAACAGGTCCACCTGAATTGTTTTTAGGAATTATTTCAATTGGTCTAGTTTACCTTATTTCGTATTAAAAGTCGCACATAGAACAACATAGACAGGATTTTTTTCATGGAATTTGAAATTTTGGACATGCTGATAGTATTGATTTTGTTGTTGTTGTGGTGGTGGTGGTGGCATTTGTTCTTGGGTCCTGAAACCTGGGACTGGGGGCTCTCCCTCTCCACATCAACTCATAGCTAGTGCTGTACCACTTGAGCCACAGGTCCATTTCTGCCTTTTCTATAGAGTGTGCTGTGGAATCGAAATCAGTGCATCATGCAACCTATTTAATCACTGTTCTACTGTGCTTCCATCCCAGCCCCTGAGTTTAGATATGCCAGATTGAGAAGTGAGCAAGGAAGAAAACTAAGAACCCTTTCTAGATTAAAATGTAAGAAAGCAGATAAACTATGGACCTTCAATGGATTTACCATGTAAGAGGATAACAGAGGCTAACAGTTACAATCGACCCAAATAAGAAGTTATTTAACTAGAGTGAGCATTTCTCATAATACTATAAAGTAAGAACTATCTAATGGGAAGTGGGAGTATTTCAGAAGGTAATTTCAACAGTAATGCTCTCATATTTTTGTGACTTCCTTCTCCTAAGATGGATTCCTAAGGTCATAATGAAAGAAGAGTGATGATTTATATATTCCCAAGTATATTGCTTGTTCCAGAAGTATTTTTTTCAGAATTCTGTGCATCCTGAGAGGTTATTGCAGTGTCTGTTTGATAAAATCACAAGATCATATAGCGCAGGTTGCTATACCTATTATGAAGTATAGAAACGTAAAGTTTCCTTGGAAAATGTTGACACTACAAAACTTCTGTTAGTCATGGATACATTTGGGTATCGTTTTTATGGTACATTTTAGAAATGTATTCAAATGACATGAGAGAGTGTGTAGGCAGAAATGTCATGGACAGATTTTTGTATTTCTTTTGGAATCTCAGCAGCCTGTAATGGAAACTATGACAGTGGAATTCCAACTTGTGTATTTCTAGAGTTGTATTTCTAGAGCTCTATTCCAAGCAAAGCATAGGCAAGATTATTTGTGTGGGCAATGATGGCACTCTGTGTGTGCCATATTTCCCAAACACTAGAGGTGTTTCTTTTTTACTTACTATTGCTAAATGACCAAAATGTAATTGTATTGTTAAACATTAAATTAATATATTAAGACATTCATTGTTTTATTATATGACCTGTAATTCAGCTTGAATATTTTAAAATTTTCTTGCCACAGTAATAAACTGATAACATGAAGAGATTCAATATGTCCCTTTTCTATATATTGAAAACAAAATTGTTCCTCTTAGTTTGATGGAAAACTTCTCAATATTTGACATTTGACAGAATTTAATCCTTTGTAATTTTCAGTGCTGTAGGAGAGATAGTTCTGCTGTTGTATTTTGGGAAGAAGACACATAAGATGACACATCATTTTGTATGATTCAAAATCCTTTAATGTTCCTTTATATACATTCATCAATTATGTAAGAGTAATCAATATTTCAGTAAATGGAGGCCAAATTTTCGAATACATGTAAGTTTCTAAACTTTGATAAAATACTCTTTTAGACCCTAGCACTCGTTCTTCATGCAATAAATTGAATCAATGAAGGAGTATTGAAATTCTCTGTAACTGTTTTTGACACAAGCCAGGGCTTAAGAGTCATAGAGACTTATCTCCAGTATCAAATGAAAAAGGCAGAAGAGGTAGTATGGCCAAATTCTTAGAAGTCTAGCCTGCAGAAAAACAATGCACAAACCCTGGTATGTCTCTTACATTGGGAAATATTCTTGTGTTATTTTATTTTTAAATCTATGTATAAAGTTAGTGCCACTGTAATCTGGAACCTCAACCAAGTATATATTTCTCCCTTTGGAACATCTGATGCCAAGTTTTATTTGGGGCACAATCAAGTATTTTATGAAATAAATCATTGAAGATCTTTATTAATGAAATACATTTAGAATTAATTTTTAACCAGCTATACATACATAGCTTTCCAATCCTACATATCTGAATAAAATATGAAATGCATTTAATGTGATGAAAAAGTTATATAACTGTAAAAGTTACTGCATCTCATTTGAGTGCTTAGGAAATTGTTTAAAGGATTGCAATTGCTAAATGAACTGTGCCATCTAGGGTCACAAAATAGATTGTGCTTCTGAGTTAATGAAATGCCAAAACAACAAGTCTCTCTTGTTGACATAGTAAGATGGCAAATACAGCAACAATGTACAGCAGTTGGTCTTCTTATGAATTTCTTCTAAGCAATTATTCGTTTGGAATCATGAAATTTGTGTTGCTTGTCAATATTGGCCCTCATCCTTTTATGAGCAAGACAATGGATTCTAGATGCATTGACATGTTGAAATACTTTGTTTTCAGGTCAATGCTGAAAGCCACAAGCTTAATCAATTGCAGACTAGGGTGTACTTATGTTGCTTTGGGCTTCATGAATTCTATCACCCAAGGGATAGTAAGTATACTAGAGAAATTGAATTCAATTCTGTTTCATGGCAAAAGTATACTCTTTCATGTGCTTAATGAGGAGGACTAATGTGAGTGGGAACTTCATCTTTCCATCCTATGACTAATCTCATGAAGATTATAGGGAGGACTAAAACTCATACTGCTTTCAAACTCTCTGGATCAATAAAATATTTAATCGAGATTATGTGTTTATTCTTATGGTTAGGAAGTTTCTCATCCTCCATCCAGAATAAAATGAATAGGACATGGGAAATTATTTTGGGATTGGGAAACCTCACCTGAGCTAGTCCAGGTGACCTTGATGGTAATCCTAGTATTACATGCATTTGACATGAAGATCTCCTTACAGATTCATAAAGTGAAGGATTTTTCTGAAATTCATTTCTACAATTAATTCCCTCAAAATCCAATACTATAGAATCTTATCCTTGAGAAAAAATCATAGATACCTTGTATAACTCCAATGTGGATGAAAGTCGTGAAGATACAAACCCAAAAATATTAACAACACACCCAGGAAAAAGTGAAAAACAGCCTAATGCAGATGGCTTAGAAACCTGCAATCCTACCAAAGCAGGAGACTGATATCTGAGGATCAGGTTTCAAGGAAGTCCAGAAGGAGTCCCTATAAGGCTCTCATCACCAATTAGCAAACTCAAAATCAGAGTGGCCCTGTTGCTCAAGTGGTAGAGGTTTATCCTTGAACTCAAGAATTCAAAGATTTAGGCCAAAGACCAAAACAACTGGGAAACAGACACAAAAGTAATACAATGTTCATCAACAATGCCCAAACACATTTGTATACTCACTTTAGAAAAAGTGTGTGAATTATTTTCGCCCTCATAAGAGTCTTTAACATGTTATTCACTCCCTATTTGGAACTTCTTGCATTTTCCTTTTGAAATCTACTGAGTAATGTGATATGTGATATTTCCTTAATTCCAATGGTTGTTAGATCATTTAATATGATCATATGGTAATACTACTCGTGTTCCGTATGCTAATATGTCTTACTTATCGAATCGTAGGCTTCTGGCTTCTAAGAAGATGATGACTAGATAATTTGTGATAATTTAGGATACCAGGATATTATTTCCTGATTTGTCTTAGTAGGCTAAATTTTTGCAAACTCAAGCTTTATCATTATAGATTTGTAAGCAGTTTTATATGTCTGATCATTTATTTCTGTTACCTGTCCATTTGTAGATGCAATTATTTTTTATGTGTGTGTGAACAAATTGCAATTAACTTACAATTTTTCCATATTCTTTTTCAATAACTTTAAAGTGCATTAAGGCACATTACTATGATTTTGCAACTTAAAACTATGTTCATTCTTTGCCTTCCTTGAATTCTTGATTTATACAATTTTGATACATTTTAATCACTGGTTGTTTGGAATTTTATTTCTTAGATTTCTTCTTTGGTCAGGAGGATTGAAACCATAATTGTGCCACTAATATCTAAGCCTCTTACACTGGGCTCAATCTCAACCATATATTCCCAATGTTGGTGTGCCAATGAATAGAACTCTCCAAGAATTCTCCAAATATATATATATATATATATATATATATATATATATTTGAGAAAGTAGTATTAACAAAGAATTGCTAACTTAAGTTAATGGCAATCTTTTCAATATTCATATCAAAATCCAATATTGCAGTATTTATACTGAGAGTGACATGCATGTTTTTTGAATGTTAATATTTCCTGATCTCTGAACATAATGAGTGGATATCACTTCACAATGTGATTGCCATTTCTTTGTAGCGTTTGTTTTGTCTACACATAAAAATGGCTACGCAGTATGTTTGTTGGTGCTTACATTCTTAAAGGGCCATGGTATATTCCTCTTAATTGTACCTACCCATTCATGTTTTTTGCATCCATTACATTATGCATGTATCCTTCAGTAGGATACCTGTCATGAGATAATAAATCGTGTGCCTTGTTTTCATGCATCCTTTCACAAACTGAAATGGAGATAAATATTATCATGTTGTTTTAAGTTCATAGGAATAATATTATGTAGGAAATACATTATAATTTTTCTTTCCTACATAACCATGTGAAAAATATTTTTCTAGTTTCCTGGATACATAATAAATCCATGAATATTGTGTAAGAGAGTAATGGTTGAAGAAGTGGGCCATAATCCTTAAATTAATTGATTGGCTAGAGTAACATTTCAAATGTCAATGAATTTGAAATGTGGTGAGACAGTGTCCAAGCAAAATTTTGTGAGAAGGTGTATAAAAAATTAACAAGGTTCCATGGAGGAGGAAGTCAAAGCAGAAATGAAATTTCTTCAAAATAACTAGCAATAGCTGTTATTAATTTTTGCTTATTTCTTGGAAAACAGGTGAAGTTTCTTGTTCATAGACAGAATTCAGAAATATAGATTGGTATGTTTTACACACACACACACACACACACACACACAATGTTTTCTCTTATTTATTTAGATGAATCATTCAGGGGAAACCAAATGAGTTCAAAGCATTTGTTATTATTTTAATTATATGTAACATTAATAAATATATTGTGACACTGGTTCAATCAAATGATTTCATTTTGATTTCTACTGTCAAATGACCCGGTCTAAATTTATTATTTTATACATGTTTTCTTTCAATCCAGAAATAAACTCATGTTTTATAGTCTTATTGGAATTCGCATGCCCACTTCCATATACAATCGCAATGTACATAGGTTTCCCTATAGAGAACAAATCACACTTCATATTTCATTCTACAAGTTTTCCTGTGAATATCATCTTCCATTTCATTTCTTTTTATATTTGTATAGCCTAATAAATGTGTAACAAAAGTGCAATCATATTTAATCCCTAATACAAATTTTACATCAACTTATCGGTTCCATAATGAATGGCCATGAAAATTTCAACGGCGATTTTCAACCAAGAATTCTGAAATGTATTTAAAACTATGAAAGATCCTCACGCATCTAAATAATTTCCATGTGTAATCTCATCTTCAGAAGGACACTGTGAGTTATTTGCTACACCACTTGCAGGGAAACATCAGGTTTTTTTAATGTAGACCAAAATAACATTTTGTTTCTTTTTTCTCGAAAAAAATTCACTCTGTGAATTAAGCATAATTTTCTGCCAAGAATGTGATATTTATAGGGCAAGAGGATATACACCATTTGATAACTTCTCAATATATATTCTATAATGTAAAAAGAAGTTTGGACTGTAACTGCCAAGTGTAACAAAAGACAATTTCAGGAAACCAAATTCGATGACTCTTAAGATTGTGTGTAATTTGCACCATATATAAATGCCCCCACATAATTATTGATGATTTGGTACTGTGGTCCACTATTATCCTAATGAAAATTGGAATAGACTTTGAAGCATATGTCAAAAATTATTGCTAAGATTCGTATGCAATAGATGTGAATAACTTGGGTATAGATGAAGAAGTTAAAGATATGAGACTATCGCCCATATTTAATAATCGTGTTAAAATAAGAGCGATTCTCATTACGGACATCTTACAGCATCAGGTTCCTCCTAGTTTGTAATTTCAAATACTTTTGGATTTCCTGCAAGATTGAAATCAATATTAACTTGTGGAGGATTTTTGGGAACTTGTAGACTCGGAAAACTTTTCTATTCATGTAAGGATGTAAGGAAAACAACTATCTCCACGTGTCTGTATGAGGACTACATATCAATATACATACATATGCATAAGTAAAGTTATAAAACATAGCCTAAGTGTATCAATACACTCCTTTTAAATTTAATCTCATTTTCAATGTGATATACTGTTATGTATATAATTATTTATATAATGTATATGCATTATGTATATAATGTAGTGAGTTGAGTTTTTCACGTTATTTGATCCTCGTTTTTCTTACATATTATTCTGCCTCAAATCCCTGCTCCGATGTTAATTTCATTTCCTACGTGTTGTATTGTGAAGAATTTTGGGACATTGTTTCATTCTATGTCCTCTGTCTCAAGATTATGTTTTTCCTGTTCCCTGGCATAATTTATATTAACGTGTACACAATCCACAGGCTAACAAAATCAAATACATTGACATAAAAGGAGATATCATAGGAAAAGAAAAGAAAAAAATCAAGAAGACAACAACAGTTTTTCATATTATTGTAAGAAAAAAAATTGAGAATCATTTTCTTTCCATATCTTGGAGATCATTTTGCTTAGCCTAATATTCTATGATGTATGCCCATAGCTATTAAGCTATTGCAATCCTATTCCAGGGTGAAATGGGATATATGACAATTATTAAAATAAGAAAAACCATGGTACCTATATTTAAGTGACACTTCTAGAGGAAAAATCATATGACATCCCTAGATCAGCTGAAATTTTAGAAGAAAAAATGCAGAAATGAGAAGAAGCAATATTCAATAAACTGTGCTAGCAAAATTGGTTAAACACCAATAAAAATTAAATTTAGCGAATTATATATCACCGTTTACCAGAATCAATTCCAAATAAATCAAAGAACCCGGGATAAAGGAAAATATGCTGAGATTATTAGTGGAAAGAATAGGAGAAATATTAGGGTTCTATGGAACAGGTTGATTCTTATCACAGATGCACAAATGCAAAAGCCAAATAAAGGATGGAATATATTAAGTGAAGTAAGCCAGGCCCAACCAAATATAGGTCCCATGGTTTCCCTTACCAAAAGTCAATTATTACATACGATCTTACACAATGTGGCTATAACACTCTATATTACATATAGTGTGAAGTGAAAAAAGTTTGGATCATTTCATATAAATTAGTAGAAGCATTTTTAGCGTTATGAATTTACATCTGTGATTTTGAAGTAAAGAAAGAAGATTGTAGAGTTAAAATCAAATATGAATGTATACTGTGTCTCAAGCAAAAAATTCTGATTTCATACAGATAAAATTTTCTTTCCACTAAAGACTTTGAAATAATACTATTAGAAACAGACAAGATGAGGCAGAATTCAAATCATTTCAAACAATGTTTCTCTTATTCTGCTACCCCTCCACTAAAACCTGCCCCATCCCAGGTGTCATGAAACATCAAGTGTCTCTCTTAGAATTGTTTGGAAAAGTTCTAAATCACTGATTTTTTTGTACTTTCTGTTATAAGAAATAAAATATAGACACAAAATAATTGAAATAAAATGGACAGCAACCAACAAAGAACAACCCCTGCAGGAACAAAATATATTTTGCCGAGTTTTTTTTTTTTTAAGTACAAAAACTTCAAACACATGTGAATTTGAATATAGCCATAAGGATAACTATCTCTCAGGAATTTTTGATAAAAACAGTTCGAATCATTGATTTCCTGGTTAGGTATAACATTTTCTAGTTGCAAGTACCAAACCGCATTCAGAAAATGGAATACAGCAATTAAATGAAGAAACCATTTCAATAAATAGCAAAAAGTATATACCTATAGAGATAATATTTTGAAAAATTTTAGGAAATGTTTCTACTATAATAATTAATTTGTGGAGGGGAAGGGGAAAAATAAGTCGTTTAAATAAGGATACAGGTGGACCTGTTGCAACAATGAGAAGTACAAGTTGTCATGTTGAAACGAACTTTACAACTTGGGGGGGGTATTGGGTAGGGGGGGCAGGAGGATGGGAAGGGATGGGAAGGGTAAACAAAGGAGGAGGCTGCAATGCTTGATAAGAAATGTACTCACTATCTTGCCCATGTAATTGTAACCCCTCTGTACAGTTTTTTCACAATAAAAAAATAATTTGAACAGTTTCACATTGACAGAAATTAACTAGTATATTTTAATATCAATTGGATAGGTTTGTGTTTCCAATTGAGCAAAACCAATTTCTCCTTTTACTTTATCAGAGAAACAAGTGAACAATCAATGGAAATTAGATATGAATCTACAACAACCTTAATGACTTTTTTGTCTTTTTATTAGCAAATATTAATTTCACAAAGTGTTTTTATTGTGTTATACACAGATGTCTATATAATATAGCATTATAAAATTTATTGCTTTTATTAATTTCATTATGCTATTTTTATACTTACGTTTTATAGGTCGTCATACTAATTTACAAAGTATTTTAACATACTTCTTCCACACTATATCTCTTCATCTTCTCTCTCACTTTTCGCAACCCTAATCAATTCCATCTTTTACTCTTGTGTCATTCATATTATTTTCTAGGTCTAGAGATCCTAAATGACAAATTTAGTATTTGTTTTTCACAGTCTGGCTTATTGCTTTAATCTGAAGTTTTCTAGTCCTCTATCAACTTGATATAATTTCATTATTATGTGTAAATAAAAAATATACCATTGTGTCGATATATGCATATATATTAAAATTTCTTTTTCTGGAGGGGTGTTACAGTCGTGGGCCTGAACTAGGCCTGGGCGCTGTCCCTCAGCTCTTCAGCTCAAGGCTAACACTCTACCACTTGAGCCACAGCACCACTTCCGGCATTTATTTTCTGCTTATATATTGCTGAGGAATCGAACCCAGGGCCTCATGCATGCAACACAAGCGCTCTACCACTGAGACACCTTCCCAGCCTTAAAATTTCTTTATTCAATCAGTAATAAAAGTAAATGTAGTCCAATTCTGTAGTTATTTATAGGATTTTTTATGTGGAAGAAGGAAGGACGTAAATAATGGTGTTTAGAAAGAGAAACATGCTTTTTAAGCAGGCACTCTAGTATTTGAAACATCTCAACATCAGTAGTTTAATAATGCAGTATATAAATTTTGATTACATTTGCAAAGGTGTCCTTTTCAGTATCTATATTATTTTTATTATAGTGTTACATTTATTATGTCATTTGCATATGGAGATATATGTGTGCATTAATATGCAGGTATGCTTTTATTTGTAGGTGACTCTAAGGAAACTGAAAGTAGTTCAGATATAGAATTCAAATAAAAGTTTGAGACCTGAAAGTTGCTAAATTGATGTATATGTCCAGTCTGTGGAGTGTGATTTGTAGACCGCATTTTGATAGGTTTTCTACCAAGGAAGTAGACTCTTTCTACTCCGAATTCATAAGGATAATACAACTACTCTGTTGCATAATTACTCAGGCTTAGTACTTCAGACATTGTAATAGGTGGAAATAATGATTGAAAGCAAGATGGCTCAGTGTTAAGCCTTTAGAACTCTACATTTTTCCCCAAAACTTCTGATCAACTTTTTGGGTATAAATTACACATATATTTATAAACATACAGTTATAAATATTGCTTTGGATGATTTTGTAGGAGAAGATGTAGGCTAATCTAGCTCTCGCAAAGAAAGCAGTTTTAGTGTTCCAGTGAACATTCTTAGGTCAGAGAATGATCCCAACTGTGCCATCACCATACAGAGATTTTGGCCAGAGAGGGAAAATCCAGGCAAGAAGACAGATCTGATAACTTGCCAGTAGCATCGGCTGTGGCGGTGGCAGTGGTAGCTGTAGCCTCCATACATACAACATGAGAGTCCTGGACAAAGGCACCAGATGCAGTGGGCAGTTTTAAACTCTAGCTACAAAGAAGCTCAAGGAGTTGTACAGAAAATGAGAGTAGTAAAAAAAAAAAAAGCCTTGGGAAAGGAATTGGGGGAAAAAATGTTATCCTCTGGATAAAAAAGGATTTAAAAAGTAAGGATTGTCTAAAAATGTTTATAAAAAAAAAAAAGACAAACCTTTCCAGATTTTAAGTATGTACCAAATGGTATGAGTATGTCTTAAAAGAAGTTTATGAGTACAGCTGGTATAAAATTAAGTTAGCTGTGATATATGGAATCAGGACTGGTGAAAAAAAAATTAAGGGTCTTTGGTACTGTTAATTTTGTTACAATTGGACATTGTAAAAAAGACATCAGACCAGTCCATCTATTAGTGATGAGATCCAAATATCAAACTGTAAATATAAAAGACTGTGCCAATTAGGGGCCATGATTGGTCCCCGATGCTCTAGAAGAGAAGGGGATGAAGAGCTAAAGTAATTCCATTTTAAGATTAACCTGAACAGCCTGTATCTGTGCTGCCCTCAGATTAACCCTGAAAGAAAAAAAAAAAGTTCTCAGAAAAACTGTAGGTGGCCACCAACCCTGCCCACCCTTAAGAAACAGGGCAACAACCCAAGTGTTGCATCAAAAAAGGGGAAAGTGCAGTCAGGGTGAAGTCAAAGGTCAGCTCTATGCAATTTTTAAACAATCATGTAACTAACTTGTGTGGAAACTCCCTGAACTTGTGAAATTCTATGTCTGATACTATAAAAACTATGCTGATTCTTTGCTCGGGGACTCCTAGCATCACTGGTTACCGAATGCACAGGGACCAAGCTTGAGCTTGCAATAAATGACTCTGCTGTTTGCATTGATCATGGCCTCTGGTCTGTGAGGAACCATCCGAAACTGCTACTTCATCATTTGTATTCCTCCCCTCCTCTCATCCTATCCCCATTTTTCTCTCAATTTCACCTTTAAAATTAGATAATTTTTAAGTTTCACTTTTTAAATTTAAATTTGTATTTATGCATTTTGTTGTCTCTCCTTTTTCTCTATTTCTCCTATCTTTCTGGCTAATCCATTTCTCTTTGAGATTAGGACTTGGTTAATTTCACTCTCCTTATACCTATCCACCACCCTCTAATCCTGGTTTTCCCCATATTTCTCCCTAAACCTAAACATTTCTGGTTTGCTAAATTCTTCCTTGCTTTTCTTATCCCATTAATACATAGTTTTTTGATGTTGAACAGATTGTATCTGTTGAACTAGAATGTATATGCAGCCTTTTAACTGTGCAACTACAGGATTTTGGTTGATGCTTGGCTTAAAATAGTGTTCTAGTCCAAAATTGGTTTTACTTTCATACTAAATGGGCAGCACAAGGTGGAAAAACACAAAAAAATGGCAATTCCAGGTATCACAACTCCCCCTCATAATATATGGTTGACAGACAGATAATGAGTAATCCAGAGGAGAGTTCCCAAAAAGCTCTGTAAACACTTCTGGTAAACACAGTGAATGAAGAGATTGACAACCTGCAAAGGACTCATGAAAGGGAGAGAGAGGAGGCAAACCAAAGATCAATACATGAATCTCATGAGCATGAAGAAGCTACTCAAAGATTGATACAGGAATAGCGAGAGAAGGATGAAAACACTCAAAGAGAAATAAAAGAATTTCATGAGCATGCTAACACACAGAGAGAAAGTCAGGAATGGCATGAGCAGGCTAAGAACAGTCAAAGAGAACTACAGGAAATTCGTGAATGTGAGGAAGCTAATGAAAGAATAATACAGCAATTATGAAAACGGGATAAAATAGACAATGTTCAATAGAGGCATTCATGGAATAAATAGCTAAAAGAATTCAGAGAGACCACACATGGAATGCTGAATGGAGCCCAACAGAAGGAATGGGAGTCCAAGGAAACCATAACAAATAAACTAATTGATTTGAGAATAAACTCGGAACACCAAATTAAGGAAGTAAAGAAATTTATACAAGATCTAAAACAAAGCTCCAACAAAAAATGGGAAGTTATCACAGGCAAACGATTAGAAGAAAAACACTTAAAAAACAAAGTAGATAGCCTTGACAGTAGTTTAGACCAGGCAAAAGAACAAATCTCAGGGATTAAAGACAGCCTAGATAAACAACTATCCAAAACAAATCCAAGAAATATGATAGATCTACTCAGCATTTTGAAAATATCTTCAGATGGCCTAATCTGAAGATAATGGGTGTAGAGGAGCACCTAGAGGCGTAAGTTTATGGTCTAGGAACATTGTTTAACATGATCCTCGCCAAGAATGTCCCTAACATTAAAAAAATAGGCCTTTTCAGATACAAGAAGCTTTTAGAACCCCAAATAGACCAGACCAGAATAGGACATCCCACCATAACTTTATAATCCACACAGGATCAATTCAGACCAAGAAAAGATCCTTAAAGCTGTCAAGGAGAAAAGGTTAATCACTTAAAAAGGGAAACCAATCAAAATCACCTCAGATTTTTCATCAGAGAAAATCAAAGCAAGAGGAGCCTGAAATAATGTATGTTATGCCCTAAAGACAAACAATTACTAACCAAGAGTACTGTACCCAGCAAAACTCTCCTTCATAACTGAAGGTCAAATAAAAACCTTCCATAGCAAAGAAAAACTGAAACAATGTATCTCCACCAAACCAGCCCTACAAAAGATACTTAAAGACATCCTGCACTTAGAAAACCAACAAGACCACAATATAGGCCAAGAAATCACAGCCAAACTGAGGATCCAAAAACCATAGAAAGAACCCAGTTGCTACAGCAATTTGCATTTTATCCACCAAGAAGGTAGATAAAATGGCAGGAACCCCAAATACCTCTCAGTCCTATCTCTCAACATTGATGAACTTAACTCTCCCATTAAGCAACAGAGACTGTGTAGTTGGATTAAAAAGCATGATCCTCCTATCTGCTACCTTCAGGAGTCAGTTCCATAAAATGAAACACATTTTGAAGTTACAAGATTGGAACAAAATATACCAAGCAAATGGCCCCCATAAACAGGAGGGAGATGCAAGCCTAATATCGGATAAAATAGACTTCAAATTAAAATTAGTGATAAGAGATAAGGAAGGTCGGTACATACTAATTAAGGGATTTCTCCTTAAGGAGGATATTAGAAATAGAAATATCTATTCACCAAACAATGGAGCACCCAAATTTATCCAAGAAACACTACGTTCCCTAAAATTTTACATAGATGCAAAGACCTTAATTGTTGGGGATTTTAACACACCACCATTCCCACCAGATAGATCATCACGGCAAAACCTCAACAGGGAAACCGCAGTTCCAAGCATCTGTGTAGATGAACTAGATTTAACAGTCATCTACCCAACATTTCACTCAGTAACATTAGAATACACGTTTTTCAAAGCAGCACATGGATCATTTTCCAAAATAGACCACATTTTAGGCAACAAACAAATGTCCGAATTCAGAAACATTGAAGTTATACCGTGCAATCTCTCAAACTACAAGGGAATAAAATTTGAACTCAACACCAAAAGCCACCAAAGAATGTCCTGACACATATGGAGTCTGAACAACACACTGCTGTATCAAGAGTCAGTCATGGAAGAGAAGGAAATTCAAATGTTCATGATATTCAACGCACAATGAACATACAAATTACCAGCTCCTCCTGAACACAGCAAAGTACTCAGTAGTACTCAGTACTCAGAGACAAATTGATAGTTCTTATTTCCTACCTCATCAGATTGGAGACAAATGAAACCAACAAATAAATGAGACTTTTTAACTCCTTGAAAAAGAGCAGCAGAATAAACCCCAATGCATTAAATGGACAGAAATAATTAAAATTAAATCCGAATTGAACGAATTAGAATCCACAAAAAAACATAGAAAGAAAGAACAACAACAAAAAAAAGAGTTGGTTCTTCAAAAAAATGAACAAAATTGGCCGAACCTTAGAAAATCTTATCAGAAAAGGAAGAGACCAAACCCAAATAAACAGAGATTAGAATGGAAACATCACCACAAAAAGAAACAAGATTCAGAAAATTATAAGGGAATACTTCTCAACCTCTTTACCAATATGTTTGAGAATTTGGCCGAAATGGACCTATTCCTAGCAAATATTGACATGCCAAAAGTAAACCAAGATGAGTTAAACCATCTTAACAGGCCCAAATGAGGCATTCAAATCAAAACAGCAATCAGCGATCTCCCAGCTAAGACATGGCCAGGACAAGATGATTTTACGGAATTCTGCAAGGCCTTCAAATTAGAGCTCACACCAATACTCCTCCAAATCTTCAATGAAATTGTAAGAGAAATTTCACTACCGAACTCATTCTATGAAGCCATCATAACCCTCATCCCAAAGTCAGGCAAGGACTCATCAAAGAAAGAGTACTATATATGGATTTCTTTGATTAACATTGATGCAAAACTTCTCAACAAATTTTTGGCTAATAGTCCAATAATTCATCAAAAAAATACACTAAAATCCAACAACATTCATTTCAGTGATGCAAAGCTGGTTCAATATACAAAACTCTGTTAATACATTTCATCACATCAACATGAGCAAGGATAAGAACCACATGGTTATCTCAATAGATGTGGAAAAAACAGTTAACAAGATCCAACACCCCTTTTGGGTGAAGGTTCTGGAAAAATTAGGAAATCAGAGAACATTCCTCAATACAATAAAGGCTGTATATAACTAACCTACATCCACCATTATGCTTAATGGTGAAAAACTAAAGACATCTCCTCTTAACTCTGCAATGAGACAAGGTTGTGCACTCTCTCCTCTTCAATCTAGTATAAGAATATCTAGCAACAGCAATAAGACAACATGCAAACCTAAAAGGGGTTCAAATATGGAAAGATGAAGTAAAAATCTCCCGCTTTGCAGATAAGATGATCTTGTATTTAAGGACTCCCAAGGACCCAACTCCCAAATTACTCTAGTTTATTCAAAACGTTGGCAAAGTAGCAGGGTATAAAATTCACCCTCAAAAATCAATGGCTCTTTTGTATGCCATCAATGAGATGAGCGTGGCAGAAATCAGGAAACCAACTCCATTCATAATAGCCCCACAAAACATAAAGTACCTAAGAATTAACCAAAGAAGTGAAGGAACTCTATGGTGAAAACTTTTAAAACCTGAACAAGGGAAATCAAGACACAACTTAGAATGTGAAAAAAAACCCTCACATGATCCTTGATTGGAATGATCGACATCCTGAAAAAGGCAATACTTCCCTAGGCTATCTACAAATTCACTGTTATACCTATCAATATTCCAACCTTATTCTTCTAATAATAGAAGAGGCAATCCAAAAACTCGTATGGAACAATAACAGATCCCAAAGAGCAAAAACAATCCTTAACAGAAAAAAAAAAGTGCTGGAGGAATATCATTACCAAATTTCTAACTCTACTACAACGCCATAGTAATCAAAATACCTTGTTACAGGCACAAGAACAGACCTCCGAACTAATGAAATAGGAATGAAAACCCAGAAATGAACCTACAGACCAATAGCACTCTAAACTTCAATAAGGAAGGTAAATAAATGGACTGGAAGAACGACAGACTCTTCAGTAAATGCTGTTGGCAAAGTTGGTTAACTACTTGTAGAAAACTAAAGCTAGATCTTTATATATCACCCTGCACCAGAATAACCTCCAAATGGATCAAAGGCCTTACAGCCAAAGCAGACATTCTGAAAACATTACGGGATGGAATAGTAGAAACCCTAGGTCTCCTTGGCACAGGCCAAAATTTTCTTAATAGAAACCCAGAAACACAACAATTCAAAGAAAGGTGGCATAAATGGTTTTGCATGAAGATGTAGAGCTTCTGCATGGCAAAGGACATAGCTAGCAAGATCAATAGAAAGCCCACGAATTGGGAGAAGACCTTCACTAGCCATACAATGGACAAGGATTCTCATATCTAATACTTATAATTCAAAAAATTAAACCCCCAACAACAAATCCTCAAAGAAAAAACTACCCAATAAATAAGTGATCTAAAGACTTAGTGAGAAACTTCTCTTCCGAGGAAAGAAGGGTGGTCAATAGACTCATGAAGAAATGCTCAACCTCTCTAGCCATAAAAGAAAGGCAAATCAAAACAACATTGAGATACCAACTCATCCCAGGTAGAATGGCTATTATCAAAGACTCTAAAAACAACAGATGCTGGAGGGGATGTTGACAGAAGGGAACCTTTATGCATTGTTAGTGGGAGTATAATCCTGTCCAACCACTTTGGAAAGTAGTATGGCACTGCCATTCCTGCAGACACTCCACATAGAGCTCCCCTATGACCCAGCAATCCCACTTTTGGGCATTTACCCAAATTATCACACACAAGACAATATTATAGCTACCAGCACAACTATGTTTATTGCAGCATTATTTACCATAGGTAAGATATGGAACAAACCCAGATGCCCCTCAGTAGATGAATAGATCAAGAAAATGTGGTATATATACACAATGGAATTCTATGCCTCCATCAGAAAGAATGATATTTCCTCATTTGCTTGGAAATGGAAAGACTTGGAAAAAATTATATTAAGTGAAGTAAGCCAAGCCCAAAGAAACCTAGGTCTCATGATTTCCCTCATTTACAATAACTACTATATGTCTGATGCAAGCATAGACAGTCAGATAAGTTGATATTAGGTCAAATAATCCCCTAGATAAGTATTAACATGTTTTATTTTCTTTCATGCGATTGTTTCTAACATATTAATAAGATGATTTCTTTGTTGCTTTTTCTGTCCCTTCTCTACGGTATAACCCCTGCTTTCACTGTATTTTATGTTGGTATAATTTGTGGAGCTGAAGAGAAAAAAACAAATTGTTTAAATAGGGATACAGGTGGACCCATTGCAACAATGAGATATACAAGTGTTAGGTCAAATAACGAACTTTACAACTTTGGCTGGGTTGGGGGGTGGGGTGATGGTAGTTGTGGGAGATGGGAACGGATGGGTAAGGGAAACAAAGAAGGAGGCTAAAATGCTTGATAAATAATGTACTTATTACCTTATCCATGTAATTGTAACCCCTCTACACGGTATTTTCACAATAAAAAAAGAAAGAGAAAAAATACCATACAGTTATAATGTGAACATCTTATACATGTAAATATATGTATATAATATAAACATATCATATATTTAGTCATATTTTAAATGTTTATCATATATATAAATGTATTCCATCTCATCATATATATATATATATATATGTATATATATACACACACACACACACACACGCACACACACACACACATATATATGTTAACTCTGGGCTTGGAAGCAGTCCTTGTGCTCTTTAGTTCAAGGCTAACACTCTACCGCTTGAGCCCATAGTACCACTTCTTGTTTTCTGGTGGTTTCTTAGAATTAAGAATCACATGGCTGTCTTGGAACCATGATGCTCAGATCTCAGCCTCCTGATTAGCTAGGATTATAGGTAAGAGCCACTGGCACCTGGTACATTTATTTATTTTTTAATGTAGTGTATTTGCGATTTGTTAGTGGAAGAGAGGGTACAGAAACTGTTATTCTTATCAATAAAGGACTTCACAGGGGCAGGTATAATTACAAGAAGTGAAATGATAAATATTCACAGTGGCACAAAAATGCCTTAGGTGTCTGCAAAAAAACACTTTTATCCAGATACTGAATGTAGTATTAGAAATTTGGAACCTGATTATATGAGATAATGGACCCTAATAATACCTGTCAATCTCATAACTCAAACCTTCTATGAGATCTTTATCAAAGCCTATCTTGGATTTTCTTTTTAGGGACATGATGAAAATATTTATAATTTAGTTGTGATTACAAAACACTTGTACACCTGTCACTCAGATATTAACTATATTTAACATAGTTCCTTTCCGTGTAACTTATTTTAATGGATCAGGAAACTGTTTTTGTTTGTGAAAACTTGGCTGTTATAACATAGCCATGGGTTTTTAACCCTTCTGAAATTACTGTCTTCATAGAGAGCTATGATATGCCATTCTCTTTACCATATGATAGAAATAAACTTACTCTGATTCAAACTTGTACAGCAGCTAGCTTGTTCTCTCTCCTAAAGAACCATCTGTAAAGACCTCTTTACAGGTCAACAAACCCTCCTTTACTTTCCAATGTCTGTCAGTGTGCCAAATATATCACTCAAGTCAGGTGAGTTTCTATTCCATGTCTCCTTTACAGGAAAGTTGATAAGAACTGATTAGCAATGCTCATATGTTTTACTGTGAAGTGTTGCTCTTGTTTTCCATAATGTGAATCAAGCAGAGGAATCAATTTAAGATGTGAAAGAGCCCTTGATGAGATGTCTTATACCTTGAAAATTGTCCTGGTTATTAATTATGGAGACAGAGTACTCATTTTTTTATATTGTGCTGGTACTGGGGTTTGGACCTCCTGTACTTGAGCTCCATCCATTTTAATTCTCAATGTTTGCACTATACCACCTGAGCCACACCTCCACTTCTTCCTTTTACCAAAAGTGAAGCAAAGAATCTCTTAGATTTATCTACTTGGGATAGCTTTGAATTGCAATTTTCAAATTTGAACCTACCAAGTGGCTAAGTACAAGCCACTGTTGCTCTGCTAGAACTCACTTCTTAAGAGTAAATAACCACAAAAAGATGAAAAAATATGTGTTCAGTTATTTATATGTTGTCACTTGCTACTGGAAGATAAAAAGAGAGAATATAGACATGAATGTTGAAGAGAGAGACATAAAGATAGAATAAGGGAAAGGAGGATAAATAAAGGGAGAGGATGGAAATAAAGGAGAGGAGGGGTGAGCTGAGAAGAATTGTCTATTCACTAAGTTATTGTTGGACAATCAATGTGTTTACATTTATGTAGATAAAGCTTTATATTTTTGGTAGTAGTAATAAGTTGAGATCTAAAATATCAATTTAAGTTAAAAACCTGTTAGTGTGTCTCCTGCACCAAGGAAGCCACAATTAGGTTACTGTTATGGATAATGCAAGAGTAATCACTTTAAGTGATTCGGAGTTACAATAATTGACATGCCAGGAATGCTCCCTAGTGTGGTGAAGCCAAGCATCACTCTTGTTCCCTACTCAATTTTCCTTTCAACAAGAATAGCAGAAATAAAAGAGGAAGGAGATATCTGAGTAATGATCATCTCTCTGTTTATCTTCTTCCCTTCATCTTTGTTGTTGAAACAACAAAGCCAAAGGAGCAGCGGTGGGAGAAATGGAGGCAAAAAGTTCAGTCCACCTCAATGTGAACAATCTAAAATAATTGGAGAAGCATTTCAAATACCGAAATAAAACTTTTCTAATTATTAATAAAAGATAACGTGAAATTCATTGAAAATTTAGAATATAAAGGGATCACTACATAGTGGAATCTGCATAATTAAAATTGACTTCTGCTTCTATCAATAGAAATTGAAAATCATCCCTAAATTTAAATACTAGGTAAATGACGCTGGATATTCGCTTAAACTCTGTGAATATGATGTAGAAAACATAACTCTAAAGTTAGATTTCTGTAGGAAAAAACGGTAAAATTTCATGATGGATAGCATAATGCTGAGAGCATAGAAATAATTTTCCCTCTGTCTTCAGTCTGTAGAGAAGAATAAAGCTCTATTTGTTGGCCCTGATTGTCCAATTCTGAGGTTAGGACAAAAGGTGAATAGTAAACGTGTTCAGAGATTAAAAATGAAGAGAAATATCCTCATTAATGTAGGTAAAGCATGGAAGAGAGGATATGGCAAGCCCAAAGACAAATGCAAAAGGCAGAGCAATTTAACAAAATACATGTAGTTGAAACAAATCTTACAACAGAGAGCTAGGCTTATGTGGAGTAGGGCAGCAGAAAAGAGAGGGAAATACTGGAGTAGTACAGTCATAACACTCAATGTACTTATGAGAGAATATCAGTAGGAAACTTCTATGACTATATGGGGTTGGGGTAAGGGAAGGACGAAAAATGGAAAGTTTGATCAAGATGCATTGTATGTTGAAATGCACATACATTCTATTCAACAATGATGTGATGAATCGAAAACCCTTTGCACAACTAAAGAGTTAAAAAAGTAAGTTATAAAAAGAAGGTTTAATATTAAGAAGTTTTAATATTGTTTTAATATTAAGAAGCATAAACCTTTAGACATAAATAAGAGGAGCATATTGACATACAGTTGAAGCGTGTGCTCCTTTCAATATACAAAAATTGGTAAGTGTCAAGGTTCCTGCAAATGCAACTTTTATTTTGCCAATATGTTTTGCAAATTGCTTAAAATATAGAAAACCAAATTCCAATATCCCTTCACTGCCAATAAAAAAATCTTACGGACCTTTAGATTTCTCAGTTGTTTCTAAATACCTTAATATAATTCATTTTAATTTAAATTTTAAATTACTAAATTATTTAAAATCCTCTCACTGAGGCACAAATATGGATAGATAACTGATGTGGGTAGAATCAAAATTATTTAGAAGGTTGTAAGTGGATGCTTACCTAGTTTTCTCTCTTCTGGATCACAGAATACAACTGTCCTAATTGAAAAAGTTAGCCTTTCCAGGTTTTCTGCATCTAAACACTCCATCAACATTTTCTTATTAAAGTATTCTTCAAGATATTCTACGTATTGATTAATAATGACTGAGCATGACAGAAAGGTGAGGGAAATCTGCAATTATTTCTCATTGTATCTACCCTTCAGTGAGGTTCTTACTTATGTTTCACAAAGTGTTATGAAAGCTCTCCATAAGAAGTCTAGCAGCTGCATTTCTAAAAAGTCGTTAGTTGTTTACACTTTCAGATATGTCTCAACTAAAACACTTCTCCTTGGAGTTCCATACTAGTCAATGATGCTGTATTTGAGCCTTGTTTTGTTTCACAGACACCTCTTTGTCCTGAAATTTGTGCTTTTCAAAATAGCACTCCCAAATCCATCGACAAAATGCAGATAGAAATATCTGAAAAAAAATTGTATCTCTTGATAGTTCATCTACTTTTATTTTACATTGCAAATACAGAACGTAGTAAAAATTTTCACAGCAATTATTCTGCATTAGGATGTTGGTAGATTGTAATGTAAATTATATATTGTGTTTATCTGGAGAATTTGAACACCCAAAATGTCAATATGTTTGTGTTCCTAAAACCAATAACTTACCAATGGTGGGTGGCAAATACAACTTATTATAAGTAGAGAAGTTTTCCTTGTACATTGTTAAATATTTTTTAATCCTAAAGATACTATACAGAGGGATTACAATTACATGAGTAAGGTAATGAATACATTTCTTATTTAACACTCTTACCCCCTCCTTTGTTTTTCTCCTTTGTTTTTCTCTTCCCTTCTCACCTCAGAGGCCAACTTTTTCCTCAACCTCTCACCCCAATATTCTGTCTTGTACATCTCGTTTCAGTGTGTCAACCTGTATCCTTTCTTGGTATCTTAAACGAAGAAATGCTGTTTTTTTTCATGTTGAGTATACTTGTTTAGACACACCTAATGTGACAGGCGAAGTCGTCAAGCACATAAGTGAAATGCATCTTATTTTTGTGTTGGTATAATTGTTTTCTACATATTTATTGACAGTTTGCAAATTACTCTCAAACATTAATACATTAAATGTACTTTCTTTCTTCCTCTTTCTTATTTTGTTGGCTAGGAAATCAGCAAGACCTCAGTCAGCATATGAACACATGACCTTTATTTACTGAGATTTCTGAGCGACTTGGTATCACTTGTACTGAATTTTGCAAGTCGAATCTTTGAAAACCTACCAGTTTTAAGGGATAAGAGTAGTGGTAAAAGAACTCTTAGACACACACACACACACACACACACACACACACACACACACACAAATCTTCAACATATTTGGCTGCAAGCATTCCGTCTAAGGCCTATTCAAAACCATGTGAAATTTGTGTTGACTATAACTATGTGCCTTTCAACATGTGTGCAGGTATACACGTGTATGTGTATATTTGCATATAATAACAAACGTGTACATATATAAGGGCATATTCACACATGTATGCATATATTAGTAAACGTGTGTGTGTATATATATATATATATATATATATATATATATATATAAATATATATATATATATCTCAGAATGCAATGACTTAATCTATAGTGCCTAACACCTTGTCATTTTCACAAAGTGTACATGATAAACTGCACTGAGGATCTATCCACTATGATGGGTTTCCTGTGAACACACTTCCCCCATTACGTTGTTTTTTATCCCTGTGAACAACCTTAGTTTACTTTCCATAGGATAGTTTTGTTTTAATAATAAAAAATGTCATTTGTAAATAAAAGAACTTTTATTGCACAGGTTAAAAGTTTCTTAGCTGTCCAAATGATTCCTATGCGATAAAATTTATAATAGTAATAAAAGTGAAAAGGAATTCCTAGATCTGTTATTTTTCCATTTAAAATGGGGAAGGATAATATCATATAAGTGTTATAACTCTTAAAGTATGAAAGGGTAACTGATGGTCCCTACCATGTTTCCACAAATCCAGTGGATCCTGGAGGATAACAGAAAATCAGCAGAGATTCTAGGTCGTAGAGATAAGGCATGAAAGGGAAAGAAAATGAATGAGAGAGAAAGGGAGAAATTCTCAATATTGAAAATGCGGAACAGATAAACAAGAGCTGAATAAGTATATTCATACTGCTATCTTTAGACTCTACATGTTCACTTGAAGATGTTTAATATATGATACCCATCAATATAACATATAAACTGATTTTGATAAAAAATAAAATGAGAGAAGAAATTATAAAAACAAAAACAATCTTCACAGAAGCAAACTGTCAGAAATATTTAATGACATTGCAAGGATACAGTGATTGAATTTGATATAAATTTAGAAGTATGACAATTCACAAAAATATAAAAAGGTATTCATATATTTGATTATATGACCCAAAGCAGAAAACAAATGTTGTTTAGATGATTTTTAAAACACAATAGCTCAGGTGCTGGGAATGTGGCGCAGTGGTAGAGTGCTTGCCTTGAAAGCATGAGGCCCTGGGTTTGATTCCTCAGCACTACATAGGCAGAAAAAACTGGAAGTGGTTCTGTGGCTCAAGTGGTAGCTCTAGCCTTGACCTGAAGAGCTGAGTGACAGTGCTAGGCCCCAGAGATCAAGACCCATGAGCGACAAATAACAACATCAACTAAAATAGAAGCAAAAACAGTCTCTCACTTTTTTGGCCTCAACTCTGTGACACTTCTGCTTTAGCCTAGGGCTAAGATTTTTGGTGTGGGACATTCATCAAGACTCCTGATTCAGAATCTACTCAATGAAAATTTCTAATCATTAATTTGTTTTTAATTTTGCTCTTTGTAAATTTACCTGCACCTATAAAAAATGGTGCGGCCATCCCAGGAACATTCTCAAAGTACCTCCTAATGACGACTCACAAAAGGTTGTATTATATTACAAGTAAAGCAATGCTACAAATAATGAAAACCAATAATTAAATATTAATTATTAATCAAATAAAAAACAGAACAATTTCCAGTGTTTCAAGTATTTGAAGTGTACTATGTATTAGATTTTATTATTTTCTTATATACCTGTATATTTAAACCTGGCTAAGATTATGATGTTCAACAAGAGTTATATAGGCTGTTAGTAGTCTTTAATGTTCCCCACTAAGATTAGTATTTATGGCTTATATCATCATTTTTATATGGTTCATATCAACAGTTTTCCTCACTAACATACAAAGTAAGGAAGCCCAAAGTTTTAACAGAAATGTTGTTAACAGAGTGTTAACCCTTCACTCTGCTTCTTTACTTTGTAACTTCCCATTTGTGAACATACTGTACAGAGGGGTTACAATTACATGGGCAGGATAATGCGTACATTTCCTATCAAGCATTGTAGCCTCCTCCTTTGTTTACGCTTCACATCGCTTCCCAGCCTACCCACACCCCCTACCCAAACCTCCCCCCCCCCCCCCCCCGCCCGCACCAACGTTGCAAAGCTCGTTTTCGACACGACAACTTGTACTTCTCATTGTTGCAACAGGTCCACCTGTATCCTTAAACGACTTGTTTTTCCACATCTCCTCCACTGACATCAGATATAGTGAAAGCAGGGGTTATACTGTGGGGGAGGGACATACAAAGCAACAAAGAAATAATCTTATAAATACGTTAGAAACAAATGCATGAAAGAAAAAAAAAACTTAAAAATACACATCCAAGGATTAATTTTCCTAACATCACATTATCTGACCTTTTCTGCTTGACTCATACATATACTGGATATTGCAAATAAGGGAAACCATGAGACCTATGTTTCTTTGGGCCTGGCTTACTTCACTTAATATGATTTTTTACAAGTTTTTCCATTTCCTAACAAATGGGACAACGTCATTCTTTCTGATGGAGGCATAGAATTCCATTGTGTATATATACCACATTTTCTTGATGCATTCATCTACTGAGGGGCACGTGGGTTGGTTCCATATCTTAGCTATGGTAAATAATGCTGCAATAAACATAGTTGTAGTGGTAGTTTTAGTGTGGTCTTCTTTGTAAACATTTGGGTAAATGCCCATAATTGGGATTGCTGGGTCATATGGAGCTCTATTGAAGTCTTTTGAGGAACCTCCATACTGCTTTCCAAAGTGGTTGAACAAGTTTACATTCC
This sequence comes from Dipodomys merriami, assembly GCF_024711535.1. Taxonomy (NCBI): domain Eukaryota; kingdom Metazoa; phylum Chordata; class Mammalia; order Rodentia; family Heteromyidae; genus Dipodomys; species Dipodomys merriami. The sequence continues at coordinate 28,422,624 of NW_027203159.1, read as the reverse complement.
CACCAACAATGAAGTAAGGTTCCCTTCTCTCCACAGCCCCTCCAGCATCTGTTGTTGTTAGAGTTCTTGATGTTTGCCATTCTAATTGGTGTGAGTTGGTATCTCAATGTTGTTTTGATTTGCTTTTCTTTTATGGCTAGGGAGGTTGAGCATTTCTTCATGTGTCTATTGGCCATCCTTCTTTCTTCTTACAAGAAGTTTCTCTTTAAAAGACATTAAAACTTTTAACAAACCATAAAAATTGCTGCAGTGTTCATTATGACAGGTACCTTGTAGAGAATAATTTAATTTCTCCTCCTACACATCTCTTGAACAACAAATATCTCGATTTTTTTTTTTTTTTGTAGATTGTAGGGTCTGAACTCTGGGCCTGGATACTGTCCTCAGCACTTCAGCTCAAGGTTAACTCCATCACTGGAGCCATAGTACCACTTCCGGGTTTTTCTACTTAGGTGCTGGTGAGGGATTGAACCCAGGGCCTCATGCATACAAGGCAAACACTGTAACACTTAGCCACCTTTCCAGCCCTTAGCAATTATTTTGTTTTTGATTTTTATTGTGAAAATACCATACAGAGGGGTTATAATTACATGGGCAACGTAATGAGTACATTTCTTATCAAGCATTGTTGCCTCCTCATTTGTTTCCCCTTCCCATCCTTTCCTTTCCCTCCACCGCTATTTCCCCCTTATCCCTCCCCCTTGGCCACAGCAAAAGTTGTAAAGTTCGTTTTTCGACATAACACGTTGTACATCTCATTGTTGCTATTGGTCTACCTCTATCCCTATATAAACGATTTGTTTTTGCCCTTCCCCTTCAGACATTATACCAACATCAAATACAGTGTAAGCAGTGGTTATACCGTGTTGATAGGTCAATATTGACTTTATTCTTAAATGTGTGCTTATGTAAGAAACTCATGGTTCTAAAATTTCATGTTAATACTTTTAAACTTACATTTTGTTGAACTGTCTAGTTTAAGAAAAGCAAATATATATATATATATATATATATATTTATAAATGTTCTGAGATGAAAGAGTTTATTTCCCCTATTTTACCCATATAATATCTTTAACAAAGAAATTAATGCAAAACACTGACAGGAAGTTATTTTGAAGAAGTGTGTGTGTGTGTGCAAGAGTGGCACACTCAGAGTTTGAACTCAGTGCTTCAAGGTCTTGATAGGCCTTTCCTTTCTAGATGGGTGAGCTACTATATGAATTACATCTTCATTCCAGGCTCTGCTAGTTCATTAAATTTTTGAAAAATAATCCTATGATTTTTTTGCCTTGATTGGCTTCCAACTGTTATTCACAGAGTCAGCCTACTGAGTTTACATCCCGAGTAGACACAGTTGCAGATGTAACCAACCCGCACAAGGCTTTCAGAGTAAATTCAAAAGAAAAAGAAAATTTACTCACGAGGTCATGTTTAATCATCTCCTACTTTGAAAGCATTTTGTAGTGATTATATGTGAATTGAAGAAAGGTAGCCTCTTCAGTAAATGGTGCTGGCAAAATTGGTTAATCAGTTGTAGAAAACTAAAGCAGGATCCTTATATATCACTGTGCATCATTTTTGGATTCTAGACAGTAAGTGATATTTTTTTAAAAATTTAAAACTTTTTACCAAAGAAATTGGAACTGTGGATCAGAAGAAATTTAGTTTTCTTTGGACCCCAATTTATAAACTCAGCTATGTGCATAATAACCCACTGTCACTAACACAGTCTGTGTTGAAGACAAAATGTGACAGAAAACAATGACCATAGGCAATAATTACCATGATATTATTTCTTGGAAATTAGGAAAATTGAATTCAGAGTACAAGAGAATGAAAAGATTTGGCCTACCCTTTTAGTATTGCTGAAAGACTTGGAAAATTTGACTCATTTCTCTCCTCACTGTGTTTTTTAGGCCATGCAATTAGTACCTTAATTTTTCACAACACTAAAATGTTACTAACATTAACATTGTAGCAAATGCTATCTTAAGAAATAAGATAGGCTGAGAAGGTGGCTCAGTGGAAGAGCGCTTGCCTTGCATGCATGAGGCCCTGGATTCGATTTCACAGTACCACATAAGCAAAAAGAAAAAAAGACAGATGTGGCTCTGTGGCTCAAATGATGAATTATATTAATTGATTTGCGTATATTGAACCAGGTTTGCATCCCTGAAAGAAATTATTTTCGGTCGTGATGTATGATTTTTTGGGTGAATTGCTGAAGTCGATTGGCCAAAATTTTGTTGAGAAGTTTTGCATCAATGTTCATCAAAGTATTGGGTCTATGGTTCTCTTTCTTTGATGAGTCCCTGCCTGGTTTGGGGATGAGGGTTATGATGACTTCATAGAAGGTATTCGGTAGTGAACTTTCTCTTTCAATTTCATTGAAGAGTTGGAGGAGTATTGGTGTGAAGGCCTTCGAAGGCCTTGTAGAATTCCGCTACAAAACCATCTGGTCCTGGACTTATCTTAGGTGGGAGGTCTCTTATTGCTGTTTCTATTTCAATGCTTGATTTTGTCCTCTTAAGATGGTTTAACTCATCTTGGTTTAGTTTTGGCATGTCAATATTTGCTAGGAAAAGGTCCGTTTCTGTCAAGTTCTCAAACTTATTAGCATAAAGTTTTGAGAAGTATTCCCTTATAAAGTTCTGAATCTTGGTTGTTTCTTTGGTGATGTTTCCATTCTCATCTCTAAGTTTATTTATTAGGGTGTGTTCTCTTCTTTTTCTGATAAGTTTTCCTAAGGGTCTCTCAATTTTGTTAATTTTTTCAAAGAACCAACTCTTTGTTTTGTTGATTCTTTCTATAGTTTTGTTGGATTCTAATTCATTTAATTCTGATTTAATTAAATTATTTCTGTCCATGTACTGGATTGGGGTTTATCTTGCTGCTCTTTTTCAAGGAGGTTTAGCTGTGTCACTAAATTGTTCGTTTCAGATCTCTCCAATTTGTTGATGAAGGAGCTCAGAGCTATAAACTTGCCTCTGAGTACTGCTTTGATGTGTCCCAGAGGAGCTGGTAATTTGTGTGCTCATTTTTGTTGAATAGCATGAACATTTGAATTTCCTTTCTAATCTCTTCCATGACCCACTCGGGATTCAGCAGTGTGTTGTTCCGCCTCCATGTGTTACCGGACTATCTTTGGTGGCTTTTGGTGTTGAGTTCTAATTTTATTCCCTTGTGGTCAGAGAGAATGCAAGGTATAACTTCAAGGTTTCTGAATTTAGAAAAGTTTGCTTTGTGGCCTAAAATGTGGTCTATTTTAGAAAATGTTCCATGTGCTGCTGAGAAAAACGGATATTCTGATGCTGCTGGGTGAAATGTTCACTAGATGTCTGTTAAATCTAGTTGATCTATGCAGCTGTTTAGATCTGCGGTTTCTCTGTTGAGTTTTTGCCGAGTTGATCTATCTAGTGGGAAGAGTGGTGTGTTAAAATCCCCAATAATTAATGTCTTTGGATCTATGTGGGATTTGAGGGAAAGTAGTGTTTCTTGGATAAATTTCGGTGCTCCGTTGTTTGGCGAATAGATATTTAGAATTGTAATATCCTCCTGAAGGAGAGATCCCTTAATTAGTATGTAGCGACCTTCTTTATCTCTTCTCATGAATTTTAATTTGAAGTCTATTTTATCTGATATTAGGATTGCAACTCCCGCCTGTTTATGGGGGCCATTTGCTTGGTAGATTTTGCTCCAGCCGTTAACATTGAAAACGTGTTTGTTTTTATGGGCAAGGTGTGACTCCTGAAGGCAGCAGATAGAAGGATCTTGTTTTTTTATCCAACTAGACAGTCTATGTCACTTAATTGGATAGTTCAGTCCGTTAATGTTGATATATCTGACTGAGAGGTACTTGGGAGTTCCTGCCATTGTATCCACCTTCTTGGGGGCTGCAAAAACTGGGTTCTTCCTATGGTTCTTGGATTCTCAGTTTGGGTGCAGTTTCTTGTCCTTTATTGTTGTCTTGTTGGTTTTCTATGTGTAGGACATATTTAAGAATCTTTTGTAGGGCTGATTTGATGGAGATGTATTGTTTCAATTTTTCTTTGCTATGGAAGTTTTTTATTTGGCCTTCAGTTATGAAGGAGAGTTTAGCTGGGTGCAGTATACTTGGTTGATAGTTGTTTGATTTTAGGGTATGGCATACATCATTCCAGGCTTTTCTTGCTCTGATTGTCTCTGCTGAGAAATCTGAGGTGATTCTAATTGCTTTCCCTTTATAGGTGATTAAACTTTTCTCCTTGACAGCTTTAAGGATCTTATCCTTGGTCTGAGTTTATCCTGTGTGGATTAGGAGACAGTGGGATGTCATATTCTGGTCTGGTCTACTTGGAGTTCTGAAAGCTTCTTGTATCTGAATAGGCCTACCTTTTGCATGTTTGGGAAGTTCTCTGCTAGGATCCTGTTAAACAAATTTCCTAGACCATTAACTTCTGTTTCTAGGTGCTCCTCTATACCCATTATCCTTAGATTAAGCCTTCTGATGGTGTCTTTCAAGTGTTGGATAGATCTCTCATATTGCTTGGACTTGTCTTGGATGGTTGTATGTTCTTTATCTATAATACCTAGGCTGTCTTCTATCTCCGAGATTCTATCTTCTGCATGGTCTAACCTGCTCTCAAGACTTTCTACTTTGTTTTTTTATTTTTTTTCCTTCTAGTTGCTCAGCTCTGATGCCTTCAAATTCTTTGTTGAAGCTTTGTTTTAGATTTTGTATGAGCTTCTTTACTTCCTTAATTTGGTGTTGAGTGTTTATTCTCAAATCACTTAGTTGATTGGTTATGGTTTCCTTGGACTCCCATTCCTTCTGTTGGGTTCCATTCAGCATTCCCTTTGTGGTCTCCCTGACTTCCTTCAGCTCTTTGTTAATGGATTCCATGAGTGCCTTTAGTGATCTTTGTGTATTCTTATCCTGCTCTCTCAATTCCGGTCTTACTCTTTGCTAAGCTTTCTACCTCTCCCTTCATGCCGTTCCTGTATTTCTCTGTGAGTGTTCTCAGCCTGTTCATGCCATTCAAGCCTTTCTCTTTGAGTATTCTCAAGCTGCTCACACAAATCCTGTATCAGTTTTTGAGTAGTTTCCTCACGCTCATGATATTCCTTTAAAAACCTTTGAATTGCCGCCTCTCTCTTCCTAACATGCTCATACAGAGTCCTTTTTAAGGTTTTCAATCTTTTCCTGCATTGACCGTTTCTTTGCCTCCTCTCTCTACCTATCACGCTCATACAGAGTACTTTGTATGTTTCGATCTTTTCATTTATCATGTTTGCCAGCAGTGTTTGTAGAGCTAATTGGGAACTCTCCTCTGGATTATTCATTATCTGTTCTGTCCCCTGATTATCAAGAGTGGGAGTTGAGATACCCAGACTTGCCATTTTTCTTGTGGTTTTCCAGCTTACTCTGCCCATTTGGGATGTAAATAGCACCAGTTTTGTGCTATCTTACGGCAAGCATCAACCCAAGTCAGAATTTGCACAGTCTATAGTCTACAGTTACAATCTAGTTCAACAGATATATCTATTCAACATCAAACAACTATATTTTAATGGGCTATGACCCGCAAAGAAGAATTTGGAAAACCAGAAATTATTAGGGTTAGGGAGAGATGTGGGTAAAAAATAGGAATAGAGTGATGTGGGAAGGCAAAGGTAGAGTTATCTAAGTCCTAATCTCAAAGCAGGAAATAATTTGGATAGGATGAAAGTAGAGAGAGAAAAAAGAAGAAAGAGAAAGGGAAAAGAAAAGAGACCAGAAAAAATAGAAAAGTAAATATTAATGATATTATGCAGAAATGAAAACGATCTATTTAGAGAAGAACATGAATATAATGAGAGAAGGGAGGGATATAAAGGAGATGTGAAAAAGTTTAAAATAAAAATGCTTAAAATATTATATAGGTATAAAGAGGTAGTACTGCTATTAAGGAATTTAAGTCTCAGAGGTTTTGAATTGAGTAATAAATTTGTGGATTAAGTGTGTACACGATGGGGGATAGGGTCTAATAGTCAACTATGGGTTTATGTGAGGATGTGCAGGACAACAATTAAGTCACATAAAGAAGAATGAAATAGAGGAAAAGGTGAAAAGGATAAGAAAGGAAGAAAAAAGATCAGAAGTTCAGTAGAGCTAAACAAAATCCAAAAAGATAATTTAAAAAAATAGAAGGAAAGAAAACAAAAAAAGAAAGAAAAACGCACACACACATATATCCCTAAAATTAAAATTATAAGAGGAAAAAAAAGTTACTGGAAAACAATTTTTTTTCAAAAAAGGTAAAAATTAAAGATTAAAAAAAAGTTTTAGAAAAGAAAAAAAATTAATATAAGGTACCAAAAAGAAGAAGAAGAAGAAGAAGGAGAAGAAGAAGGAGAAGAAGAAGAAAAAGGAGAAGAAGAAGGAGAAGAAGAAGAAGGAGAAGAAGAAGGAGAAGAAGAAGGAGAAGAAGAAGAAGAAGAAGAAGAAGAAGAAGAAGAAGAAGAAGAAGAAGAAGAAGAAGAAGAAGGAGAAGAAGAAGAAGGAGAAGAAGAAAAGAAGAAGAAGAAGAAGAAGAAGAAGGAGAAGAAGAAGAAAGAAGAAGAAGAAGAAGAAGAAGAAGAAGAAGAAGAAGAAGAAGAAGAAGAAGAAGAAGAAGAAGAAGAAGAAGAAGAAGAAAAAGAAGAAGGAGAAGAAGAAGAAGAAGGAGAAGAAGAAGAAGAAGGAGAAGAAGAAGAAGAAGAAGAAGAAGAAGAAGAAGGAGAAGAAGAAGAAGAAGGAGAAGAAGAAGAAGAAGAAGAAGAAGAAGGAGAAGAAGGAGAAGGAGAAGAAGGAGAAGAAGGAGAAGAAGAAGAAGAAGGAGAAGAAGGAGAAGAAGGAGAAGGAGAAGAAGGAGAAGAAGGAGAAGAAGAAGAAGAAGAAGAAGAAGAAGAAGAAGAAGAAGAAGAAGAAGAAGAAGAAGAAGAAGAAGAAGAAGAAGAAGAAGAAGAAGAAGAAGAAGAAGGAGAAGAAGAAGGAGAAGAAGAAGGAGAAGAAGAAGGAGAAGAAGAAGGAGAAGAAGAAGGAGAAGAAGAAGGAGAAGAAGAAGGAGAAGAAGAAGGAGAAGAAGAAGGAGAAGAAGAAGGAAAAGAAGAAGGAGAAGAAGAAGGAGAAGAAGGAGGAGAGGAGGAGGAGGAGGAGGAGGAGGAGGAGGAGGAGGAGGAGGAGGAGGAGGAGGAGGAGGAGGAGGAGGAGGAGGTGGAGGAGAAGGAGGAGGAGGAGGAGAAGGAGGAGGAGGAGGAAGAAGAAGAAGAAGAAGAAGAAGAAGAAGAAGAAGAAGAAGAAGAAGAAGAAGAAGAAGAAGAAGAAGAAGAAGAAGAAGAAGAAGAAGAAAAGTTATTTCATTTTTGTGGGAGGGGTGGGAAAAATCCTGTATCTCCCTTTGGTCCATAACCAGCCTCTTGTTGGAGTCTCTGGTCTGCTTGTGGTCCTGTGGCTTGGTTGGTTTCTTAAGTCAGTTTGTTCGAAAAGGCAGAAAAATGCTCTGCTTTACCCAGGATTTTGCAATCCTCCTCCCAGGTTGGTTCAATGGGAGGGAGATCTGCATTGAGTATCACAAAAGAGGGAGATGCTGTGACGAGGCTAGCTTCTGGGTAGAGTTGAGGCCTTTCAACAAACAGTAGCTTTTCCCAGGGACTAGTTTGTGAGCAACTCACAGAGCCCAGCCTGGAGCCATTCTCAGGGTTTCTGTTTATTGAATTTCAATTGATCGTGGAGGCTGCTAAAGGGAGGGGAAGCCTCTGGCTCTGATTACCCAGTGAAGAAAGCCACTCCTAGGGCTGGTGCCCGAGCTGGGTGACTTTTTCCTGGGTGGAGCTGAGTCTGGCAGGTCACACCGCCGTTAAGTTCTTGTGACCTGCTAATTGACTGGTTTTATTCCAAGGCCTGAGTTGGAGCTAGCAGCTCCGCCAAGCTTTGCCTGTATCCAAGATGGAGATGTCCGTACTGTGGGGGTAGGGGTGGCCTTCCCTCCTCTGCTCCTGAGAAGGAGTGAGGACATCAGGCTTCTACTCACGCCTAGTCTTGGTTCCTGGGTCGTCTCTGGTCTGTGAACTGCAGGATGAAGATGTCTGCTCCTTGTCGGCTCTTGCTGGTGTTGAGTAGAATCCGCTTGCCCGCTGTGTCTGGCTCCTTTGTCCCAGACTCTCTGTGATTCAGGTATGGCATCTGGGGCCGCCGCCACCGCCGCTGCCCCCACGGCGGTGGCAGCATCTGGCAAGGGTTCAGAGTTGTCTCCTTGCCTGGATTTTCTCCCTATGGCCTAACTCAATGTCCTGTGATGGAACACTTGGTGTGTTTCTGTGGCTTAGGACTGTTCACTGGAACTCTAAACCTGCTTTCTATGCGAGATCTTGTTTAGCCTCCAGCTTTTCCTCTGCCATCTTCCTGGAACTCTAGTAATGTTTCTTTTTGGCCCACATCCCCACCAGCCAAACACCTGTTACTATTAGTTTTCCTCATAATTATCATTCTACCTAGGAAAGTTGGAATGTGTATGTTGCTTTGATTTGCATTTTTATGGCTAGAAACAGTGCTCATTTCTTTATGTGTCTATTGGACATTCATATTTCTTCTTCAGAGAAGTCTCTCTTAAAGTCTTTAACAAACTTACTATGAGGTTGTTGTTTCTTTGAGGATTTATTTTTTTGGTTTAACTGTTTGGGCTGTAAGTATATTTGAGATATAAGAATTTCTGTTTGACATCGGATATGTTCTCTTTTGGAGAACATATGAGCATCTGGGATGAATGTGTATTCTTATGCCGAATGTATATTCTGTAGATTTCTGTTAGGGCTATGTTGTCAATGTAATTATTTTGGTTTACAGTTTCTTGGTTTTTCCTGAGTGAGCTATCCATGGTTGAGAATGATATGTTGAGAAGTGTTTTTAGGTTGGTTCATGAAGTGGAGTGCTCCAAAATTCAGGGCAATGGTATTTAGACTCGTTATATCCTCCTAATGGAAAGTTGCATTTATTAATATGTAATGTATCTTCCTATTGATTTTAATTTGACTTCTATTTTATCTTATGTTAGTAATTCTAATTTGGCCTAATTATGTTGTCCATTTGCTTGAAAATTTTACTTCCAGCCTTTCACTTTGAGCATGTGTTTTTGTGAATAAAATGTTTCTCTTGTAGATACTAGATGGATGGGTCTTGTTCTTTGATACAACTATGTAATATATGTCTTCCTCTTGGAAAGTTAAGTTCATTGATATTGAAAGCTAAGACTGAAATATTTGACAAGTCCTGCTATGTTATAATCCTTGTCATAGGACCTATACCTCATCTATTGTTAAAATATTTATCATGTTCTCTGGTAGGGAGCATTTTATATAACCAGTTCCTGTTCTTCTTGATCTTCTTCATGTATGATATTTGATTAACTTCTACCATGCTGATTTGGTGGAGATAAATTGTCTCAAGTTCTCCTTGTCATGAAGTATTTTTATATATCCTTAAAATGTAAAGAAGAGTTTGCCCTGGGACCATATTCACTGTTGGTAGTAGTTTGCCTTCGGTGTTTGGCATTTATCATCCCAGGCCCCCCCTTATTACCATATCAGCTAAGAAGTTTGTACTTATTCTGACTGCATATCCTTTCTAAATTATCAAGCTTTTATCTACCACAGCTTTAAGGATCCAGTCTTGTTATCTAATGATCCTCTAATGGATTACAATGTGCTGGTGAGTTTTTCTGTTCTGGTATTCTCTGTTTAGTGTTCTAAAGGCATCTGTTCTCTGATTGAGCCTATCTCTTTTGATGTTTGGAATGTTCTCTGCTAGAATTCTGTAATATATTTCCCATCCTTTAGTTTCCTGCTCTTCTACTTCTTGATAACTATCTGTCCCAAATTTGATCTTGGAACTGTCTTGAGTTCTGGGAAGGACGTTTCTTATTTCTTGGATTTGCTCTAAATTAATATCTCCTCTTTCCCTGTAGACTTTTCTGTTTTTGATGCGTGGGATTATGGAGAGTTTCTACTTTGGCTTAGATTTCCTTGTGTTCTAATTGGTCATATTTAGGGCTCATATTTATTCATAAAGCTTTGTTTTAAGTATTGAATGGATCTTCTTTTTGTTTTGGGTGGGAGGTTCAGGGGGTTGGTTTTTAGCAGTGTCTTCTCTCATATCTTTTAATTAGGCATCTTTTTTTCCCCTTCTACTCCCTTATCTTCTTAGAATGTATTTGTCTTTCTGTTCATAATCTCTAGGAATTCTTTTACCAATCTTTGGTTGGTCTGATTTTGTTCCCAAATTTTCTTGTAGAGATTTTTTGTCTTTTCATGAATCACAATTTTCGACAGTATTTGTAAGGTTTTTTGAAAATTATTATCTAAGTCATTGATTTTCTGTTCTACCTTGACATCACTTTTTTGGTATTTTTTTTTTAAAGTATGCCCATTTGGGGACTACTTGCCCTTAATTTGGGGAATCTATTATCTTAATAATAAGTAACTCTCTAAGGTCTTGGTTGATTTGCCAGTCCTTGGCTTGATCTTCTGTTGTGATTTGTTTTACTAGAATTAGATAATTGTCTAGACCATTAATTGTAGGAGTAGAGATATGTTATCCAAAGAGAGTATGTACTGTCCAGTGGTATCGTGAATTGTGTATGTGTCTGGATGTGGTTGTCTCTGCTTTAAACTTCTGTTCTTGCTTTTTTTCCCATGTAGCCTAATTATTTTCACACTACTACTGTGCTTTTGAATATGTTGTCCAACCCAGTCACAGCAGTCACCTTCGTTACTGTGCCCCATTTCATAGATTTCTATTTTCTTGTGAACACAGTATATAATCTTCCTTGGAATTGTGTATCTTTATACAATTATAGTGGATTTGGTGTGACCCTCTATGAGTGGAGTAGTAGAGAGAACAAGGATACTTTTCTGTTGTTATTCTGCCATTGTTTTTCATCTTGCTGAGATTTATTTTGTATATTCTTATTTTTTAACATAATTTAGGATCGTGATTTTCTATCAGTTTTTTTTTTTTGTTTTTCTGTTTGTGTTACTTTGAAATAGTGATTTCAGATTGTATGAAGAGACAGTAATAATATCAATACTCTTTGATATCTTGGAGGAAAAGACTTTAGAGTCAATACAACGGATGCCTTACATTGAAATCATAGACTAAAATTTATCCTTCAGAAAGGCTAAAGCTCCTTTTTTCTTTGAATATTATGGTATATAAATTAGCGTGTACAGGCACCATTGTATAATTACAGCAGTTAGAAATTAGTGTAAGAAGAGATCATTTCACAGCTGAAAGATATACGTAAATTACACAACAAGACTAGTAGCCACAGCATTTTGTGGGTGAAAACAAAGATTAGTTGCAGATTTTCTATTTTGTGATAAGCTTTATATTGAAGTATGATGTATATTACCTAAGGGTTATAACATTTTAATGAATAAAAGTATTTCTTAGAGAAATTTTTGCTTCATAATTTTAAGGAGAAAAATGGTCCCAAAGAAATTATTTTTTCTTTTCTTTTAATAACTTTTTTCCTTTCATTGTGAAAATATCAAACAGAGGGATTACAATTACATGAGCAATGTAATGAGTACTTTTCTTATCAAGCATTGTTAGTCCTCCTTTGTTTCCATTTACCATCCCTGCTCTCACATCTCCCCCGTCCCTGCCTTGGCCAAAGTAAAGATAATTTTTCAACATAATCTCTTGTGCATCTCATTGTTGAAATGCATTCACCTCTATCAATATTTAAACAATTTGTTTTTGCCCTTCCCTTCCCCAAGTTATACTAACAGAACAAACAGTGAAAACAGGGATGTGCCCCGGGGCAGGGACACACAAAGCAACAAAGAAATCATCTTATAACTAAGATGAAAATAGCATGAAAAAATACAATTTGAGTCCTTATCTTAGGGTTCATTTCATCTAACATCAACTTATCTGTCCTTTTCTGATTGTCTCAGACATATACTATTTATTGCAAATAGGGGAAACAATAGGACCTATGTTTCTTTGGGCCTGGCTTACTTCACTTAATATAAAATTTTCGAAGCAATTCCATTTCCTCACAACTGGGACAATGTCATTCTTTTTGATGGATGCATACAATTCCATTCTGTATATATACCATATTTCATGATGTACTCATCTACCTAGGGGAAGCTGGGTTGGTTAGTATCTTACCTATAGTAAATAATGCTGCAATAAAAATAGATGGGCTGGTAGCTTTAGTACTGTCTTCTTTGTTATCATTTGGCTAAATGCCAAAAAGTGGGATAGTTGCATCTTAGGGAAGCTCTATATAAAGACTTTGAGCTATATCCATATTACTTTCCAAAGTGGTTGAACAAGTTTAAACTCCCACTAATAACATCCCCTTCAGCATCTGTTGTTACTAGTTATCTAGATTATCGCCACTATACCTGGAGTGAAGAGGATTCTGTTTTTTGTTTTGTTTTGTTTTTTTTTTAATTTCCATTTCTCTTAGTACTAGAGAAGCTGAGCATTTCTTTTTGTGTCTATTGGCCATTCTTATTTCCTCTTCAGGAAAGTCTCCCTTTAGCCCACTTATTAATTGTGTGGTTGTTTCTTTGAGAATTTAATTTTTTGAGTTCTTGGTATATATCAAACATGAGGCCGTTGTTTGTTGTATATGTGGTGAAGATCTTCTCCCATTCCATGGACTTTCTGTTGATCTTGTCCGCTATGTGCTTTGCGACACAGAAGATGTGAGTTTCATACAATCCCATTTGTCCAAACTTTCTTTGATTTGTTGTTTTTCTGGAGTTTTATTAAGAAAATTCCAGCCTCTACCAAGGAGTTGTAGAGTTTCTCCTTTTCCTTCCTGTAATACTTTCAGGGTGTCTGCTTTGACTTCCAGGTCTTTGATTCATTTGGAATTGATTCTGGTGCAGGGTGATATGTAAGGATCTACATGTAATTTTCTACAGGCGTTTAACCCATTTTGCCACCATTTACTGAAGAGGCTGTGTTTCTTCTTTTTGGTATTCTTTTTGACTCTCATTAAAGATTAGGTAGCTCCAGGTCTGTGGGGTTCATTTCTGGGTGTTCTGTTCTATTCCGTTGGCGCTCAAGACTGTTCTTGTGCCAATACTGAGCTGATTTGTTTACTATAGCTTTGAAAATTGGTGTTGATATTCCTCCAGCGCTGCTCTTTCTGCTAAGGATTGTTTTTGCTTTTTGGGGTCTTTTATCATTCCATATGAATTTTTGCATTGCTTTGTTGATGTCATTTAAAATGAGGTTTTGATATTGTTATGTATTACACTGAAATTGAAGATAGTCTTTGGCAATATTGCCATTTTCATGATTTAATCCTCCCAATCCAGGAGCTTGGGAGGTTTTTGACTTGGTTAGTTCTTTTTAATTTCTTTTATCAGATTTTTTAAGTTTTCATTACAGAGGTCTTTCACTTCTTTAGTTCAGTGAACTCCTAGCTATTTTATTTTTCGGGGCACTATTACAAAAGAAATTGCTTTCCTGATTTCTGCCACTCTCTTCTTGATATTGTAATATAGAAAAGTGCGTTATTTGGGGGTTAGTTTTTTACCCTGCTCCTTTGCCAAATTTTCAGATCAATTCGAGATACTTGGGAGTGGAATCCTTGGGTTTCTTTAAATACAAAATCATGTCATCTGCAAAGAGGGAGAATTTTACCTTGTCTTTCCCTATTTGGATCCACTTTATATTTGTATCTACTCTTATTGCTCTTGCTAGGCATTGTAATACTAAACTGAAAAGACTTGGAGAGAATGGACATCCTTGTCTTTTTCCTGAGTTTAGAAGAAATGGCTTTAGCTTTTACCATTAAGTATAATGCTGGTTTTAGGTTTGTCATAGCCAGCCTTTATTATATTGAAGAATGTGTCATGGATTCCTAGTTTTCTAGAGCTTTCATCATAAAGGGATTTGGGGGCTTGTTGAATGATTTTTCTGCATCTATTGAGATAATCATGTGGTTCTTATTATTACTCTTGTTGATGTGATGAATTATATTAATAGATTTGTGCAGATTGAATTACCTTTGCCTCACTGAAATAAATCCTGTTTCATTGTGGTGTATAATTGTTGATGAGTTGTGAAAATCGATTGGCCAAAATTTTTTTGAGAAGTGTTTCATCAATATTCATCAAAGAAATAGGTTTATAGTTCTTTTTCATTGTGATGAGTCCCCTCCTGGTTTTGGGATTTGAGTTATAGTGGCTTCATAGAGTTTGCTAGTGAACTTCCATTTTAATTTCATTGAAGGCTTGGGGGAGTATTGGTTTCGGTTTTGCTTTGAAGGCCTTATGGAATTCATCTGTATATCCATGAAGTCTTGCACATTTCTTAGGTGGGAAGTCTCATTGCTTTTTCTCCTTTGATGCTTGATAAGGGTCTATTAAACCGATTTAAATAACCAACAACAAGCACTTTCATAGCATACAATATAAATTTCTATGCTAAAAATAATATTTTCAGGGCATATAATGTACATCTCCACGTGAAAAAAAAAAACATGAAACATGACATTACCTTAAATTCTCAGGTTGAATTTTTGCAAACTGTCCAATTTTTCATTTTTCATTTTCAGTGTCTTCAAAATCCATTGTTCTTTTCTCAGTGTTGTTTTCAAAAATCAATTTTTATTAATTTTTTATTACTAATTAAGAATACAAGAAACCAAATAATGTTAATCTTGTACAAATACTTTAATTTCTTTCTGTGTGTATTGACATGCATATGGTACAGATGCTCTTGTGATACTGAATTTTTTACTCAGAATAAGTTTGAATACTATGCATCCCGAAGAACCAAAAGTTGATATATATTTTTGTGTTCTGTATGGTACTCAAATGTAAGAAGATACATATTAATCTATCAACTATTTGTTGTAAGTATCGGCTTTATTATTCTCATGGGAAAACCTTTACGTCACAGATATTATATTGTTACCAATTCAATATTTTTATACTTTAAAATTCCTGATTAGTTCCAGAAACACACATGTAAATGTTCGGGAAGTTTTGTCGTATTTTCCCCAAGAACATTTGTTCATCTTATACATTCTACCATGACCATGTATAAATGATCTTCCCACAAACCCACAAAATATAATTTCCCACAAAAAATTTTCCCACTAAAAATAATTTTCTTTCCTTCCTTCCTTAATTCCTTCCTCACTTTCTTTCTCTTTTCTCTTTGTCTCTCTTTGTTCCTTTTAATTGTGTCTGTCCTGGGATTTGAATTTAAGGCACCATTCCTGAGTATTTTTCCTCAGGATAGCCCCTACCATTTGAGCCATAGCTCCATTTCTAAGTTTTTCATGGGTAAATGGATATAGGACTCTGGTGACTTTGGTGTCCTGGCTGGATTCAAACTTTGATTCTCAAGTCTCAGACTTCTGAGTAACTTGAATTATAAGCCTGAGCTACTGGTGCCTGGAGAGAGATAAATTATTTTATTAATGAATACACTTTTAGATTTATTTTAGAAGTAACAAATTTTAAAGTCACTTATCAAACACATGCAGTTAAAATTCGACCAAATTTTAACATATTTAGAGACTATTGATTGGAGTAATCATTCCCAGCTTAAATTATTCACACATTTTGATAAAGATATTTTTTCAACTATTTAAAGTATTTTATTTTTTAGATGGGTGCCAGTGGCTCACTCCTGTAATCCTATCTAATCAGGCGTATGAGATCTGAGGATTGGGGTTCAAACCCAGCTCTGGCAGGAAAGTCCTTGATAATCTTATCTCCAATAAACCACTAGAAGTGGCACTGTGCCTCAAGCGGTAGAGCACTCATCCTCACCTGAACAGCGCAGGGAAAGCGCCCAAGCTCAGACATCAAGCTCGATGACCAAACAAAAAATAAAATATAAAATAAAACATCTCACTTTTAATAGACATTTTCAGGTCTGATCTTTACAGTTAGTTCATGCTCTTAAAACAAAAGCACTGAAATTTCTCATTAATAGTCTTTTGTATATATGGTGATATTCTGAATACTTGGTATTAATTATTTCATTATGATTCAACCTAAATCATGAGGCTCTGCTTCATCAAGTACCTTGTTAAATTCATTGACTGTCAGATTGCAAAAAGCTATGAATAACTTTCCGAACATAATCACTAGTATAACATACAAGTTTTTGAGTGTTACAAATAGAAATCACATCAGTTGGTGGCTGGCATCAAGTATATACATACATCTGTATATACATGTAATATATGCATATGTATATATGTATATGTATATGTATATATATACATGTATATATGTATATATACATGTATACATACATGTATACATGTATATTTTCATATACATGTATAGATGCATATATACATATATATGTATATATGCATGTATATATGCATATATGTACAAATATATGCATATATGCATGCATATATACATGCATATATGCATATACAGATATAGATATCTCTATATAGATATAGATATCTCTTCCTGTATCTTTTGAACAAAATCTTATGCAACTGATAAGAAATATTGTCTGCCTTCAGTACAATTTGTTGTTTAAAATTCAAGAGATAAGTGAAAAGCAGGTTTTTCCTTCTTTCTTTTTTGGAGAATGCTAAAAAAAATGATGTAAGTTTGGCAGTTTCTGAAACTGCAACAGTAGGCTAAGTCAAGATTGGTTAGTTGTTTTCAAGTCAGTTATTTTGAATAGAAATACAGGCATTTAAGCAGTACTGACAAACCTTAAAAACTATTAACAAAAGCTTCTTGGTGATGTAGCACACTCTTAAAGTACTTTCCCATAATATGTGAGGCAATATAATGTAGTTCAGTATAATACAGTTCTATTACCATTGCAGCAAAATTAGACAAAAAATGGAACGAAAGAATAAGTTAAGAAAAAAAGTGTGTGCACATGCATGTGCATGTATGATTTTCTCTCTGTGCAGCCACAGAAATAATGTTAAAATCCCGTGGACGATCTGGATTTGGGACACCATAAAAATATGAAACAATAGTAATACACTTCCCACATTGACATTATATTACACAGGTAAGAATTGTATATTTCGCCTTAACTAGTGTGTGTGGGTGGTCTTTTTTGTTTCAGTAGTTTAGCACAATAACGAATTGTTTCATTGTCCAGATATATAGCTCAGGGCAGACCTTAAAAGTCTTAGAATGCCAGGAGCTGCTGTTGGCTCTCTCTCCTCTCCCTAAGGATGATGACTTGATGTTCTATAACAAACCAGGGTAAAAGCAGAGCACAGCATTGTGCATGGTCCTATTTTAGAGGTGCTTATTTTAGAGGTAGGCACACTGCAGAGGGTAAAACTCCTACTGATGGTCACACCTAATTATAGCAAGAGCTCAGAGGCATGGAAATTTTTGCCCAATAGGAGAAAGAAGAAATAATTTTTGAAGTCTCTTGTAGTTTCTGATTTCTTACCATGACATCTGATTCTTGGATAATCACATAATATTCTTCGGCAGGATTCAGTCATGTGTTGCTCAACAATGAGACATAATCTGAGAAATTTTTGATTTGTCATTGTTCTGTGAACATGACAAAATGTAGTTACACAGTCCTAAGTGGCACAGAATAGTCATTTCATGTGCCGCGTTAAGGTAATCAAGAGATATTGTATAAAATTATTCTGGGGCCTTTTGTTTTTATCAGTGTTTTGAATGGGGTCTCACATTGCCTATGTTGGCCTTGAGCGTCTTGATACAGCCTTCCAATTAGAGATATGCACAAGCCCATCCCAGTCATTTAAGCATTTTAGAGAATATTTTTCAAAATAAGTAGGAGAGGTATACTCTGAAATGATGATGAAATTTCGACTAAAATACACGTAAAGAAATTAACATAATTAATTATTATCAAGTATGCATGTGCTAATAATCACATATGCTAAAGTGTAACAAAACTGGCATCACCATGGCTTAATTAACACTCTCATCATCATACACCTCTGAATATTTTTTAAGTATGATGTATGATGCTGTGATGATGAGTGTGACATGATAGACACTGGCCTTATAGATGTGGTCCTTCAGGTACTAAAACATTGCAAGGGGCATGTTTATACTTCCTACAAGTAATTTAAGAAAGTTATGAGTACTAAAATAATTGAAAATAAACAAAGATTCAAAAAAGCCAGGCGCCAGTGGCTCACTCCTCTAATCCTAGCTACTCAGAAGGCTGAGGTGTGAGGATCGCAGGTCACAGCCAGCCAGTTCAGGAAATTCCATGAAACTCTTATTTCCAATAAACCACTAGAAAGCTGGGAGTGGCGTTGTGGCTCAAGCAGTAGAGTGCTCACCTTTAGCTGAAGAGCTCAGGGACAGTGCCTAAGCCCAGGGTTCAAACCCCATGAAAGACAAAAAAAAAAAAAAATCAAAACATCATTGGTTTTACAAATCCAACGTTTGTTTGTCCATCAATATATGAGACTGTAACTTCCGATAAAATTTTTGTTCCTAATATGTAACAACATATGAGAAACATACAAAGAACTTACAGAAAACATTATGTCTTGCTATTGAGAGCCCATTTCTTTTCTTTTCTTTTTTGTAGTTCTGGGTCTTGAAATCTGGAGAGGGCACTGTCTCTGAGCTTCTGTTGCTAAAGGTTAGCACTTTCCAATCAGAACCCCAGTGCTACTTTGCCTTTTTCTGTGATTAGTTGGAAATAAGCGTCTCATGGACTTTCCAGCCTGGGCTGTCTATGAACCGTGATCCTCAAATCTCAGCCTTCTGAGTAGCTATGATTATGCGTGTAAAACAGTACCTGGCTGAGAGCCCATTTCTATACACTGTGTGCAGGCTAGGTTACCCATAGTTAGGGTGCAGTTCTCATATATGTACAAAAATATGAATGATTAAAATTTGGACAAAATGGCTTACCACACTTCATAGTAGAGGTGCTTCAGAAAATGAAAAAGGCCTTCACATAGTATAAATCATTTAGGATTCAATACTCACTTTAACATTTAAACTATAAATTAACTTGCATTTGCTTCCATTTTTCTTTTTGAAAGATGGGGATGTACAAGATGGAATATTGCAATGGCTGAAAATAAATGTACACTTAAAATTTATCAGATCTGTTTCTCCAAGAAGACAGAAAAGGAAAGCTCTGCAAATCCTGCCTACTTCTGTGAGAATTCAGAAGAGCGTACATTTGAATTCTGCTAGGATGTGAGTAATTCTTATGCTAGTGGAAATAGGTTAATACTATAATAGAGATAAAACTCTGCTGTGAAGTGCTGATTTATCTTTTCTTTCAAAGCTCTGCATATGCTTGGAAACTAATATGCCATATATTTTAGGGGACTATTCAATGTGTTCTATTATTGCTTATTCAGAAAGTTTGGAATGCAGCAACAATTAGATCTCATTTCAAGGTTGATGAAATGTTAGAAATAATGTATATTAAAAGGCACAGTTGGGACTGGGAAGGTGGCTCAGTGGTAGTGTGCTTGCTTGCATGCATGAGGCCCTGTGTTTGATTCCTCAGCCACATAAACAGAAAAAGACAGAAGTGGTGCTGTGGCTCAAATAGTAGAGCACTAGCCTTGAGCTGAAGAGCTGAGGGACAGCGCCCAAGCCCAAATTTCAAGTCCAACGACTGACGAGAGAAAGAGAGAGAGAGAGAGAGAGAGAGAGAGAGAGAGAGAGAGAGAGAGAGGGAGAGAGAGAGAGAGAGGATTCAAACATGATCTGTCATATGAATATTATTATTTTCAGAAATTCATCAGAATAATACTACAAATAAAGAACAAACAGTTGTGCTATACACCTACTGAACAATTGGGCATGCAAAATCAGAATTCAATTTATTATTCATTGCATATATAAAATTAATCATATCTAAAAATTTAGATGAAAAATGAGTATTGGGTATAAATGATAGTTGATGAGGGAAAATAATGCTTTATTCCCATATTTATAACTGTTATGAGAAATTATCTTCAAAAAGCAAGCATCATAATACAAAAACTATTTTTTCTAGTTATACTAGAGTTTGAACTCAATACTAAGCATCCTACTAATTGAGACAAATTTCAAGTCTTTGTGGCTATAAATTTTGTTTTCCAACCAGTGTCTATTAGTTGTGGGAGAACTGGCTTAGTCTAATATTCTCCTACTTCCACATTCAACATACCTGGATTCACAGGCGTGCATCAGTAAACTCAACAAGGAGGAAAGAATTGTTTTAAATGAGAGAATTGGGATTCAAATTCATATCCAATTTTATAAAATATGATAGTTATAGAAGGTATTTAAAAGTAGATATTTAAAACACAATGTTGAAGTAAAGTAGATTGGTACTATAAGAGGATTATATGTCCCTGCTTACTCCTATACAGTCCTTTCAATTTTTAAGAATATTTTCCTGGGTAGTATAATATAAAAATACATATTTGAATTATAGAATGTCAGTAATCTTGAATAATAAAATGTATATTCATATGCATAGTTTCCAAAAAGAAATTTTATTTAAAGAAAACTTGCCAAAGTATTTTTATATCTAGCTATCCAGCTACTGATTGACATATCAATAGTGAAAAAGAAAGTGAAATTCTGCCTTTAGAAAACTAAGCTTAATGTAAATACTCTAAGATATTTTTACAGTTAGAGCAGGTATGGATATTAGCATGTGTCTTTATGCCCACAGAAGTCAACTCGGTCAGGCCTGAAAGATCTTTATAAACTATTTTTGGTTAATGGTAATTGTGGCCCTGATCCTTCGGTATCACCATCTGCTTCAGTGCATAACAAGGTACAGGAGAAAATAGTAATGAAGAGAAAGAAAATAAGAATCAATGAATATATTTGTGGCTTTCTCATTTATTTTTTTGAGATCCTATTTTTTTTATTGTAAAGATACTGTACAGGAGGACTACAGTTACATGAGTAAGGTCAGGAGTACATACGCTATCGAGCATTGGGTATTCATGCCTTTAAGAATATACCATGCTTTATAAGATTATCTCTTTGTTACTTTGTATGTCCCTCCCCCACAGTATAACCCCTGCTTTCACTATATTTGATGTCAGTATAACTTGTGGAGGAGATGGGGAAAAACGAGTTGTTTAAGGATACTGGTGGACCTGTTGCAACAATGAGAAGTTCAAGTTGTCATGTCCAAAACGAGCTTTACAACGTCGGTGCGGGGGGGGGGGGGGGGAGGGAAGGGGGAGGAAGGATAAGGATTGGGATTGTGGGGGAGGGGGGAGGCTGGGAAGGGATGTGAAGGGTAAACAAAAGAGGAGGCTGCAATGCTTGGTAAGAAATGTACGCATTATCCTGCCCATGTAATTGTAACTCCTCTGTACCATATGTTCACAAATAAAATGAAATTAAATTAAAAAAAAAGAATATACCATGCTAAATTTAATGTTATAAAAAAATAGTTAAAAGAGCACAGAGATACATGTAGTCAAAGTGAATCCTTTCTACATCTCAGGTATTTTTCAGCTGGCTCTTAGATGCACATTTCTGTGTTCTGCGTAAGGTGTTTGTGAAGACATGGACAGCCTCTGAAATAGATTGTTGTATTGAATTATGTGAGTTATTGGCTACCTACCGAATATGGAATTAGCCAGTGTAATTTTAGACTGTGCTTTGCAAACCAATGGCTAATTTTCTTTAGTATATAAAATGACCACATTGCCTGTTTTTCTGAACTATGATTTGAAATTAGCCACATGAAATTCATTCATGAATAGAAGAATCTCACTTTTTCTCTCATATACTTAAAACATAGGAAGATTTTATCATGTAGCTCCAATAATTTTTGAGGGAATAATTTTTGAGCTCTAGAAAATGGACTTAAATTTTCATATCATATGTTTTTCCATTTGTATAGCCCCACGTATTGTATTAACCTATAATAATAAGGGATAGTAAGGAGTTGAGAGAGAATGGGAAGAATGGTGAAAGAATGAATAAGATTCATTGAATGAATGTAATACTTTGCTGAATGATAATTCCTTGAAACAACTATTTAAACATAAAAACAGAAAATGGGCCTACATAAAGGATTGTGTTTGCAATTATATGAAATGAATTCTCTTTAATAGCAAAAAAATAAACTTGAAACTGTGATGAGAAAATATAAATATGCTGGTAAATCTGCTGAAGGAAAAATTATACACTCTTCATAGGATTAAATGAGAATGTGATGAGTCCAACCAGAAGCCAACAGATGACTTCATGGGCTCCACAAATAAATGATTAAAGGAACTCCAGCAGAGTGAGAAAGGAATTAATGAAAAGTTAGAAACCCAGATAAAGGAGTGAAGGAGAATTATAAACACCAGGAGGTAACGCAATCTATTCCAGAATTAAAAGAAAACCTTAAGAAAGAGCTGGCCATGATTTAGAAAGTCCAGAAAGAAGGAATGGAGATAAACAGCAAAATGAAAAGCCTTGAAAGCAGAATGGAGGAGGCAGAAGAAAAAATATTGGCAGCAGAAGAATGTTTAGAGGCGGAAGAAAGAATATCACAGGCAGTAGACAGTTTGGGGGGCCTTGGAAGGTGGCAGAGGATAGATTGTTTGCCTCGAATGCATGAGGCCCTAGGTCGATTCCTCAGCGCCATTTAAATAGAAAAAGCTGGAAGTGGGGCTGTGGCTCAAGTGGTAGCTCACTAGCCTTGCGCTGAATAGTGGAGGGAAAGCTCACAGGCCCAGAGATCAAGGCCCACAACCAACAACAAAAAAAGATTGTTTAGACTCCCGAGAGAAAGAGCACACAAACATTCATAACAAAACTAAGAAGCATGACAGACGACTGCAGGAAATACAGGATACATTCACAAAGTCTAATTTCAAATTAATAGGTACACAGGGAAGGAAACCAATGGATTAAGAAATGTAGTCAGCAAAATCCTAGCAGAGAACTTCCTGACTATAAAAAGGAGAGACCCATCCAGATACAAGAAGCTTTTAAAATCACAATAGGCCAGACCAGAACAGGCCTTTCTACTGCCACATTATAATTTATGCTCAATCAACAGGCACTAATGAAAGAATTCTTAAAGCTTCCAAGGAGAAGAGAACAATTACATATGAAGGTAACCCAATCAGAATTACCTCAGACTTCTCAGCAGACACCATAAAAGCCTGGAAAGAGGTATGCCACACCCTAAATTCAAATGACTACAAAGCAAGAATAGCCTACCCAGCTACGTTCTCATTTAGCAGAACAAATAAAAACCTTCCATAACAAAGGAAAATCTGAAGCACTATATAGCTACCAAATCAGCTCTTCAAAAGAATCCTTAAAGATGTTCTCCATATAGGAACCAACGCTAACAGAATATAGGAAATGAACCAGTCCACAAATAGAGAACTACATAATCACAAAAAGAATAGCCAAGACACAGTTCCCCCAGAAAAATATATGTGAAAAGGTAAGGACAGACAAACACTTCACAGTTCTTACCCTCAATATTAATGGAATTAACTCTACAAGGAAATGACATAGATTTCCCATTTGGATCAAAAACCAAGATCCTTCTATTTGCTCTCTTCAAGAGACACACCTTGCCCACAGAAATAAATATATTCTGAAAATGAAAGACTGGATTAAACTGCCAAGCAAATGGCCTCCATAAACAGTCGGGAGAAGCAATCGTAATGCCCGATAAAATAGACTTTAAATTAAAATCAATGAGAAGAGATGAAGAAGGTCACTATGCACTAATTAAGGGATCTCTCGAGACTTCAGGAGGATATTACGATTCTTAGTATCTACTCAACAAATAACAGCACCCAAATTAATCCAAGAAACACTACTATCCTTCAAATCACACATAGATACAAAACCAATAATTGTTGGGTTCTTTAACACACCACTGTCACTGCTAGATATCAACCCAGCAAAAACTCAACAGAGAATTCTTGGATCTTTACATCTGCATAGATCAACAAGACTTTACAGATATTTAATGAATATTTCACCCAGCATCATCAGATTACACCTTCTACTAAGCCGCACATGGAACATTCTCCAAAACAGACAACCACAAAGCAAATTTGCCAAAATCAAAATTATAAAATTATGCCCTGCATTTTCTCAGGCTCCACAAGGGAATAAAATTAGAATTCAACTCCAAAAGCAACCAAAGGAAATCCTGTAACACATGGAGGCTGTAATACACACTATTTCTATACTCATGGCACAGATTAGAAAGGAAATTCAAATGTTCATGATATTTAATAAAAATGAACATACTACCATCTTCTCTGATACACAGCAAAGTCATACTCAGAGGCAAGTTTCTCTGAGTTCCTACATTAACGAATTGGAGAGATTCGAAACCAACAATTTAATGAGGCACTTAACACTCCTTGAATAAAGCAACAATCCAATAGATGGAAACAAATAATAAAAATTAAATCAGAATTAAATAAATTAGAGTCCCAAAAACACTATAGAAACAATGGACAAAACAAAGAATTGGTGCCTCTAAAACATCAATAAAATTGACAGAGCCTTAGCAAATCTTATCAGAAAAAGAAGAGAACACAACCAAATCGACAAATGAACAGATGAAAATGGAAACATCACTACAGAAACAGCCAAGATTCAGATTAAAATAAGGGGTTACTTCTCAAACCTTTATGCTAACAAGTTTGAGAATATGAAATATATTGGTGAATTTTTAGCAAATATTGTCATTCGCAAATTAAATCAAGACGATTTAAACTAATGAATAGACCCTTGTCAAGTATCAAAATGGAAGCAACAATGAAAGACCTCCCACCCAAGAAAAGTCCAGGACTAGGTGGGTTTATAGCTGAATTCTACAAGGCCTTCAATCAGAATTCACATCGATGCCCCTCAAACTATTTAATGCAATTTAAAGCATAAATTCATTACATACTGTTTTTGGGGGGGGATTCTTTCATTAGGCCTGAACTCTGGACCTGGGCACTGTCCCTCAGCTCTTCAGCTCAAGGCTAGTGCTCTACCACTTGAGCCACAGTGTCACTTCAAGGTTTATTTCGTTTTGCTTATGGGGTGCTGAGGAATGGAACCCAAGGCCTCATGCATGCAAGGAAAGAGTGCTACCACTGAGCCACCTTCCCAGCCCCACTTTTTTTTATGAAGCCATCATAGCCCTCATCCCCAAACTAGGCAGGGACTCATCAAAGAAAGAGAATTTTAGACCCCTTTCTTTGATGAACATCGCTGCAAAAGTTCTCAACAAAATCTTTGCCAATCCACTTCAACAACTCATTCAAAAAATTATACGCTACAATGACTTTTTTCTTTCTTGCAATTGTTTCTAACATATTCATAAGATGATTTCTTTGTTACTTTGTATGTCCCGCCCGCACGGTATAATCCGTTTTCACGGTATTTGATGTTATTATAATTTTGGAGGAGAAGGGAAAAAAACAAATTGTTTAACTAGGGATACAGGTGGACGCATTGCAGCAATGAGATGTACCTGAGGTTATGTTGAAAAACGAATTTTACAACTTTGCCTGGGGGTGGGAGGGAGAAAGGGGAAGGGCATTGGGAAGAGATGGGAAAGGATGGGAAGAGGAAACAAAGGAGGAGGCAACAATGCTTGATAAAAAAAATTTACTCATTACCTTGCCCATATAATTTTAACCCTTCTGGAAGGTATGTTCACAATAAAAAGAAAAAAATAATTATACACCACAATCAAACAGGCTGACATTAAAAAAGCAAACCATTTTGAAATAGCCCACAAAAAATATAAAATACTTAAGGGTTAACAACAAAAGAGGTGAAGGACCTCTATAACGAAAACTTTAAAAACTTGAAAAAGGAAATTAACATAGAATTAAGCAAATGGAAAAACTTCCCTGGATTGGGATATCATTGGTAAAATGTCAATAATGCCAAAGGCTAACTTCAAATTCAATGTGATACCTATAAATATTCCAACCTCATTTCATTCTTCAATGAAATAGATGAAGCAATCCAAAATTTTATATAGAAAAATGAAAGATCCCGAATTGCATGAACAATCTTTATTGGAAAGATCAGCACTGGAGGACTTGATTCCAAATTTCAAACTCTATTACAAAGCCCTAGTAATCGAAACAGCATGGTACTGACACAAGAACGGACTTGAAGACCAATGGAATAGTACTGAAGACGTAGAAATGAATCCACAGACCTATAGCCACCAAATCTTTAACAATGGAGCTAAAGAAATGGAATGGAAGAAAGAAAGACTTTTCAGGAAATGGTGCTGGTAAAATTGGTTAAACATTTGTAGAAAACTTTAGCTAGATCCATATATATCACCCTGCACCAGAATCAACTCCAAATGGATCAAAGACCTTCAAATAAAAGCAGACTTCCTAAAAACATTACAGGAAGGAATAGGAAAAACTCTAGGGCTTCTTGGTAGTGGCTGACATTTTCTTAATAGAGACACTGAAACACAAGAAATGAAAGAAAGGTTGGACAAATGGGACTGCATGAAACTGCAGAGCTTCTGCAAGGCAAAAGACATAGCTAGCAAGATCAACAGAAACTGCAAGGACTGGGAGAAGATCTTCACGATCCACACAATGAACAAGTGTCGCATATCTTAAATATATTTAGAACTCAAAAAATTAATTCCGCCTACATCAAATCCTTAAAGTAGCAACTGCATAATTAATAAGTGGGCTAAGACTTAAAGAGGGACTTCTCTGAAGAGGAAAAAAGCATGGGAAATAAACTCGTGAAGAAATGCTTATCTTTCCTAGACATAAAAGAAATGTAAATCAAGTCCACCTCCCCAAACTTAGAATGACTATAGTCAAGACATCTAGTAACAACACATGC
Source organism: Dipodomys merriami (assembly GCF_024711535.1). Taxonomy (NCBI): domain Eukaryota; kingdom Metazoa; phylum Chordata; class Mammalia; order Rodentia; family Heteromyidae; genus Dipodomys; species Dipodomys merriami. The sequence continues at coordinate 28,395,802 of NW_027203159.1, read as the reverse complement.
TGCAGAGAATATGGCCAAACTTAGAATGACTATAGTCAAGACATCTAGTAACAACACATGCTGCAGAGAATATCGCCAGAAGGGAACTCTACTGCATTTTTGGTGGGAGTGTAAACCTGTTCAACCACACTGGAAAGCAGTATGGAGGTTCCTCAAAAGACTCCTCATAGACCTCTCTTATAACCCATCGATCCACCTTATGGGCATTTACCCAATTGATCACAAACAATGCCATATTAATAATACAATAAGCCATGTTTATTGTAGCATTATTCATCATAGGTAACATATGGAATCAACCCTGATGCCCTTCAATACATGAATGAATTAAGAAATTGTGATATATGTATACACACACACACACACACACACACACACACACACACAAACATACAAACACATACAATGGAATTCTATGCCTCCATCAGAAAAAAGTGTCATTACTCCATTTGTTAGGCCCAAGGAAACATAGTTCCCATAGTTTCCCTTGTTTGCTTGACTAGAACATGTCTAGGACAAGCAGAGAAGGCCAAAGGTTATGTACATATAACCACAGGAGTTAATGTTAAGCGAAATGTTCCCCAAGACAGGGACTCGTTTGGTATTTTCTTGCTTGGCATTCTTTTTAATGTACTTGTAATCCATTGTTTGATTCTTTGGTTTCTTTTTTATATACTTCCCCAATTTTTTCCCTTTTTTCACTGTATTTCATTCTGGTGTATATACATTGTTTATATCCATTGTATATATACATATATACATTATATATACCTTGTATATACATTTTTGTAATTTGGGAAGGGAAAGTGCAAAAGCAAAATGCTTAAATGGGGATACAGGTTGACCTACTGTGACGATGAGATGTACAGGATACTATGTTAAAAACAAACTTTAGAACATCGGAAAGGAGGGCAGGAGAACTTGGGGAGGTAAGGAGGGAAATGATGGTTGGGAAAACAAAGAAGGAGGGAACAATGCTCCATAGGAAATGTACTCATTACCCTACGCCTGTAAGTGTAACCCCTCCTGTACAGTATTTTACAATAAAAATATATATTATGAATATAAATATTATTTGAGATATAATATTGAGGATTCAAATACATCTAACATATTTTAAAATTTAAGGCTCCATTCTAGATCTACTAGGGAGTCTAACCACATTTCAAGAATGGAAAGGGTTATAATTATTTACACAATATTATATGGAGTACCTGTTCCATTCCAAGTCCTTTTCTGCATGATGGAATGATAAAATAGTAGTCTAGAAAGATATTTTGTTTTCCTTTGGAAATTGAAAGACTAAAAAGCCTAACTATAAACAAAAGAATATGTAGTTAACCACTGTGTATATTACTGCTTACTTGTGGAAGAAGATAGAAATGCAGAGCTGCTCTAAACAGATCTGAAGCTGACTAAAAAATGAGGCAGGTTTTTTTTTAAATTTCTTTTTGTCTTTCTAGACACAGTCATTCTCAGGTGGCCTTTCATTCTGGTCCTCCTACTTCAGTCTTGTGCAATACAAGTGTACAAGTCTTGGTCAATCAATAACTTTTAATGGCCATGTTGACAAATAAATTGAAAGTATACATTGTCTCACTCTTTGGCTTGTTCTTATTTATATTGTTGACAAAGAAAATTAAACCTTAATTTTTGTCTGAGTTTATTTAGATACATCTTGCTTTCCTAAGAAAAGTTTACTTTGCAATTGATATCACATGTCACCTTAAAGTGTCCATTTTACCATGCCATTATATAATAGAGTCGATAACCATCTAGTCATTTCTATCATACATTAAGAAATTTAAGCATAACTTTTCAACATCTTGAAATTTTTATAGGCAAAAGTAACACAGGCTGTGGTTTTGTTAATAAATACACAGAACTAAGTTAAATTTTCCAGGATTCTTGAAATATTGCCCTTTTAATGTGTGCATGATTTAATAACAATGTAGATATAAATAGCATATGAACTTTATATTGATTTTATTTTTTTATTTTCTTTTTTATTTTGAAAATATTGTACAAATTACGTGGGCAAGATAATGAGTACATTTCTTATCAAGCATTGTTGCCTCCTCCTTTGTTTCCCCTTCCCATCCCTTCCCATCCTACTCCCGTCCCTGCTACCGAACCCCCACCCCAAAGAAAGTTGTAAAGTTTGTTTTCGACATAACGACTTGTACATCTCATTGTTGCAAGGGGTGCACCTGTATCCCTATTTAAACGATTTGTTTTTCCCCTTCCCCTCCACAAATTATAACGGCATCAAATACAGTGAAAGCAGGGGTTATACCATGGGGGGGGGGGAATGCAAAGCAGCAAAGAAATAATCTTATAAATGTGTCAGAAACAATCGCATGAAAGAAAAAATACATTTCAATACATATCTTAGGGTTTATTTCCCTAAAATCAACTTATCTGACCTTTTCTATTGATTCAGACATATACTAGATATTGCAAATAAGGGAGAGCATGGTAACTATGTTTTTTGGGCCTGGCTTACTTCACTTATTATAATTTTTCCAAGCCTTTCAATTTCCTATTTAATGGGGCAATGCCATTCTTTCTGATGGAGGCAAAAAATTCCATTGTGTATATTTTCTTGATCCATTCATCAACTGAGGGGCATCTGGGTTGGTTCCATATCTTAGCTATAGTAAATAATGCTGCAATAAAAATAGTCGTGCTGGTGGCTTTAGTGTGGTGTTATTTGTAAACATTTGGATAAATGCCTAAATTGCTAGGTCATAGCGGAGCTCTACGTGGAGTCTTTTGTGGAACATCCATACTACTTTCCAAAGTGGTTGAACAAGTTTACACTCCCACCAACAATGCAGTAAGGTTCTCTTCTGCCCACATGCCCTCAAGAATCTGTTGTTATTAGAGTTCTTGATTTTAGCCCTTGTAACTGGGGTGAGTTGGTATTTCAATGTTGTTTTGATTCGCATTTATTTTATGGCTAGGGAGGTTGAACCTTTCTTCATGTATCTATTGACCATCCATCTTTCCTCTTCAGAGAAGTTGGTCTATAAGTTTTTAGCCCACTTATTTATTGGGCATTTGTTTCTCTGAGGATTTGTTGTTGGGGTATTTAATGTGTTGAGTTCCAGGTATATTTTAGATATGAGACCCTTGTCCGTTGTATGGCTAGTGAAGATCTTCTCCCAATCCGTGGGCTTTATATTGATCTTGCTAGCTACGTTCTTTGCCATGCAGAGGCATGCAACTTCATTCAATCCCATTTGTCCAAACTTTCTTTGATTTGTTGTGTTTCTGGGTCTCTATTACAAAAAGTTTGGCCTGTGTGAAGGAGACCTAGGGTTTCTCCTAATCCATCCTGTAAGGTTTTCAGAGTGTGTGCTTTGACTCCGAGGTCTTTGATCCATTTGGAGTTGATTCTGGTGCAGGGTGATATATAAGGATCTAGCTTTAGTTTTCTACAAGTAGTTAACCAATTTTGCCAGCACCATTTACTGAAGAGGCTGTCTTTCTTCTATTCTATTTATTTTTTAGCTCCTTTATCGCAGATTAGATGGCTATAAGTCTGTTGGTTCATTTCTGGGTTTTCAATTCTATTCCATTGGTCCTAAGGTCTGTTCTTGTGCCAGTATCAAGCTGTTTTCATTACTATGGTTTTATGCTACAGTTTGAAATTTGGTATTCATATTCCTCCAGCAGTGTTCTTTCTGTTGAGGAGCGCTTTTGCTATTTGGGGTCTTTTATTGTTCCATATGAATTTTTGGATTGCCTCTTCAGGAATGTTCCATGGATTCCTAGTTTTTCCAGTACCTTCATCATAAAGCGGTGTTGGATCTTGTAAAATGCTTTTTCTGCATCTATTGAGATAACCATGTGGTTCTTAATCTTGCTCCTGTTGATGTAATTAATTATATTAATTGATTTGCGTATATTGAACCAGCTTTGCATCCCTGATATTAATCCTGTTTGATCTTGGTCTATGATATTTTTGATGGATTGTTGAAATCGATTGGCCTAAATTTTGTTGAGAAATTTTGCATCAATGTTCATCAAAGAAATGGGTCTATAGTTCTCTTTCTTTGAAGTCCCTGCCTCGTTTTGGAATGAGGGTTATGCTGGCTTCATAGAATGTGTTCGGTAGTGAACTTGCTCTTTCAATTTCATTGAAGAGTTGGAGGAGTATTGGTGTAAAGGACTTTGAAGGCCTTGTAGAATTCTGTTGGAAAACCATCTTGTCCTGGGCTTTTCTTAGATGGGAGGGCTCTTATTGCTCTTTCTTTTTCAACACTTTATATGGACCAGTTAAGATGGTTTAGCTCATCTTAGTTTAGTTTTGGGATATCAATATTTGCTAGGAAAGCTCCATTTCTGCCAAGTTCTCAAACTTATTAGGGTAAAGTTTTGAGAAGTATTCCCTTAGTATGTTCTAGATCTTGGATGTTTTTGTGGTGATGTTTCCATTCTTATCTATGAGTGCATTTATATGGGTTTGCTCTTTTCTTTTTCTGATAAGATTTGCTAAGGGTCTGTCAATTTTGTTAATTTTTTCGAAGAACCAACTCTTTGTTTTGTTGATTCTTTCTATAGTTTTTTTGGATTATAATTCATATAATTCTGATTTAATTTTAATTATTTCTTTCCATCTACTGGATTGGGGTTTGTCTTGCTGCTCTATTTCAAGGAGGATCAGATGTCTCATTAAATTGTTGCTTCCACAGCTCTCCAATTTGTTGATTTAGAAACTCAGAGCTGTAAACTTGCCCCTGAGTACTGCCTTTGCTGGGTCCCAGAGGAGCTGGTAATTTCTTTGTTCATTTTTGTTGAATATCATGAACATTTAAATTTCCTTTCTAATCATGACCCATTCACGATTCATCAGTGTGTTGTTCAGGCTCCGTGGGTTACAGGACTTTCTTTGGTGGCTTTTGGTGTTGAATTCTATTTTTTTTTTCCCTTGAGGTCTGAGAGATTGCAAGGTATAACTTCAATGTTTCTGAATTTGGACAAGTTTGCTTTGTGGCCTAAAAGGTGCTCTATTTTAGAAAATGTTCCATGTGATACTGAGAAAAACATGTATTCTTATGCTGCTGGTTGAAATATTCAGTAGATGTCTATTAAAGCTATTTGATCTGGCTGTTTTTTAGATCTGCAGTTTCTCTTTTGAGCTTTTGCCGAGTTGATCTATCTAATGGAGAAAGGGTTTTGTTAAGCTCCCCGACAATTAATTTCTTTGGATCTATGTGGGATTTGAGGGAAAGTAGTGTTTCTGGGATAAATTTGGGTGCTCCGTTGTTTGGTGAACAGATATTTAGAATTGTAATATCCTGCTGAAGGAGAGATCCCTTAATTAATATGTAGAGACCTTCTTTATCTGTTCTCACAAATTTTAATTTGAAGTCTATTTTATCTGATATTAGGATTGCAACTCCCGCCTATTTATGGGGGCTGTTTGCTTGGTAGATTTTGTTCCAGCTTTTAACATTGAAAATGTGTTTGTTGTTATGCACAAGATGTGACTCCAGAAAGCAGTAGATGGAAAGATCATGCTTTTTAATCCAACTAGTCAGTCTATGTCACTTAATGTGAGAGTTAAGTCCGTTAATGTTGAGAGATAGGACTGAGAGGGATTTGGGAGTTCTTGCCATTTTATCAACCTTCTTGTGGGCTGAAGCAACTGGGTTCTTCCTATGGTTCTTGGATTCTCAGTTTGGGTGCAGTTTCTTGGCCTTTATTGTGGTCTTGTTGGTTTTCTATGTGTAGGACATCTTTAAGAAACTTTTCTAGGGCTGGTTTGGTGGCATTATATTGTTTTTGTTTTTCTTTGCTATGGAAGGTTTTTATTTGGCCTTCAGTTAAGAAGAAGAGTTTAGCTCGGTACAGTATTCTAGGTTGATAGTTGTTTGTTTTTAGGGCATGGCATACATCATTCCAGGCTCTTCTTGCTTTGATTGTCTCTGCTGAGAAATCTGAGGTGATTCTAATTGCTTTCCCTTTATAGGTGATTGATCTTTTCTCCTTGACAGGTTTAAGGATCTTTTCCTTTGTCTGAATTGATCCTGTATGGATTATAATGTGACGGTGAGATGTCCTATTGTGGTCTGGTCTATTTGGAGTTCTAAAAGCTTCTTGTATCTGAATAGGCCTATCTTTTTGCATGTTTGGTAAGTTCTCTGCTAGCATCCTGTTTAACAAATTTCCTAGACCATCAACTTCTGTTTCTAGGTCCTCCTAGACCCATTCTCCTCAGATTAGTCCTTGTGATGGTGTCCTCCAAGTGCTGAATAGATCTGTCATATTTCTTGGATTTGTCTTGGATGGTTGTATGTACTTTATCATGTCTAGGGCCTCTTAAAACCCCGAATTTCAATCTTCTGCGTGGTCTCACCTGTTGTCAAGACTTTCTACTTTTTTATTTCTTTTCTTTCTAATTGGTCACCTTTGATGGCTTCACATTCTTTGTTGAAGCTTTGTTTTAGATCTTGTATGAACTTCATTACTTCCTTAATTTTGTGTTCAGTGTTCATTCTCAATTCACTTAGAGATTGGTTATGGTTTCCTCGGACTTCCATGCCTTCTGTTGGGTTCCATTCAGCATTCCCTTTGTGGTCTCCCTGACTTCCGTCAGCTCTTTGTTAATGGATTCCATGAATGCCTTTAGTGACCATTGTGTATTCTCATCCTGCTCTCTCAATTCCTGTATTACTCTTTGCTTAGCTTCTTCACGTTCATGCAATTCCTCTAGTTTTCTTTGAGTGTTCTCAGCCTGCTCACACCATTCCTGCCTTTCTCTTTAAGTACTCTCAAGCTGCTCATGCAATTCCTGTATCAGTTTTTGAGTAGTTTCCTCACAATCATGATATTCCTGTATTAAACTGTATTAAATTCTCCCTATCATGCTCATATTTAGTCCTTTGCAGATTTTCAATCTTTCCATTTACCATGTTTAACAGCAGTGTTTGTAGAGCTATTTGGGAACTCTCCTCTGGATTATTCATTATCGTTTCTGTCCCTTGGTTATCATAAGTGGGAGTGGAGATACCTGGAGTTGCCATTTTTCTTGTGTTTTTCCGGCTTTCTCTGCCCACTTGGGATGAAAGCAACACCAGTTTTCTGCTAGAACACTATCTTAAGGCAAGTATCATCCACAGTCTGTAGTTACAGTCAAAAGTCTGTAGATGCAATCTAGTTCAACAGATCTAACTATTCAATCTCAACCAATTACATATTAATGGGCGACAAACCACAAAGAAGAATTTGGCAAACCAGAAATTGTTAGGTTTAGGGAGAGGTGTGGGTAAATATAGGAATAGAGTGATGTGTGAAGGCATAGAGAGAGTTAACGGCTAATCTCAAAGTGGTAAATACTTTGGATAGAATGAAAGTAGAGAGAGAGAGAGAGACAAAAGAAAAAAGAGAAGGAGAAAAAAGAGACGAAAAATAGAAAAGCAAAACTTAAGAATTAAAAAGTTCAATGCTTAAAAGATGCAAATTTGAAAACGAAATGTTCAGTAAAGAAAGTGGATATAATGAGAGAAAGGGAGGGATATAAAGGAGACGTGAAAAACTTAAAAATAAAAAAAGCTTAAAATATTATATAGGTATAAAAACTTAGTACTGCTATTAAGGAATTCAAGTCTAAGAGGTTTTGAATTGAGTAATAAATTTCAGTATTAAGTGTGTACACAATGGGGGATAAGGTCTAATAATCAACTACGGTATATCTGATAATGTGCAGAACAGTAATTAAGTCACACAAAGAAAAACGAAAGAGAATACAAGGTGAAAAGAATGAGAAAGAAATTGGGTTGGGAAGGTGGCTTAGTGGTAGAGTGCTTGCCTTGAATGCACTACACCCTGTGTTTTATACTTCATCACCACATAAGCAGAAAATGCTGGAAGTAGCACTTTGGCTCAAGTGGTAGGGTGATAGCCTTGAGCTGAAGAGCTGAGGGACTGCACTCAGGCCCAGAGTTCAGGCCCCACGATTAATCCAAAAAAAAAAAAAAAATGAGAAAGAAAGAAAAAAATCAAAAGTTCAGTAGAGCTAAGCAAAAAAAAAAAAAAAAAAAAAAAAAGAAAGAAAAAAAAAGAAAAAAAGAAAGTAAAAAGCACACACAAACATACACCCCTAAAATAAAAATTATCAGAGGAAGAAAAAAAATTACTAGAAACATTTTTAAAGTTAAATATTTAAAATTAAAAAGAGCTTTAGAAAAAAAAATATAAAAGTACAAAAAAAGAGTTCTTTGATTTTGGGAGGGAGGCTGGGAACATCCTGTATCTACCTTGTGTCCATAATCAGTCTCTTGTTGGAGTCTCTGGTCTGCTTGTGGTGTTTGATTTTCCTGTGGCTTGGATGGTTTCTTAAGTCACTTTATTTGAGCAGGCAAAAAAAATGCTCTGCTTTACCCAGGATTTTGTGATCCTCCTCCCAGGCTAGTTCAATGGGAGGGAGATCTGCTTTGATTACCAGAAAAGAGGTAGATGGCTGTTTCCTCTAGTTTGGAGATGCTGTGATGAAGCTAGGTTCTAGGTAGAGTCTAGCCTGGAGTCATTCTAAGGGTTTATATTTACTGAATTTCCATATATGTCAAGGCTGCTGTAGGGAGGGTCATCCTCTGGCTCTGTTTACCCAGTGAAGAAAGCCACTCCTGGGGCTGGCGGCCCAGCCTGGGTGACTTCCCTGGGAGGAGCTGAGTCTGGCAGGTCAGTTTAGGTTCTTGTGTCCTGCTAAATGACTCTAGTTTTCTTCCAAGGCTTGAGTTGGAGCTAGCTGCTCAGCCAGGCCTTTGTCAGTATCAAAGATGGAGATCTCAGGTAAGAGGAGGGGAGGATTGGCCTTCCTTCCTGTGGTCCCTGAGAAGGAGTGAGGATGTCCGGTTTCTACTCGCACTGGAGTCTTGGTTTCTGGGTCCTCTCTGGTCTGCGAACTACAGGATGAAGATGTCTACGCTTTGTCAGCTTTTGCTGGTGTTGAGTAGAATCTGCTCACCTGCCGCGTCTGGCTCCTTCGTCCCAGACTCTCTGTGCTACATAACCACAGCCATAGCTGTGGTTGCTGGCAAGTGCTCAGATCTGTCTCCTTGCCTGGATTTTCCCTCTCTATCCTAACTCTCTGTACTGTAATGATACACTTGGTGTGATTCTCTGGCTTAGGACTGTTCACTGGAACACTAAAACTGCTTTCTATGCGAGAGCTTGTTTAGCCTCCAACTTCTCCTCTGCCATCTTTGTTTTAGTAGAAGTTACCTTTACGTAGGAAATATTTTACACTGTGCAATGTATTAAACAAGTTGTGAAACCTTTGACTTAGCATATGACATGAAGAAAAAAATCGCAGACCTGTGGATATAAAACTGTGTTCTGAAACAACTTGAAGTTGTCTGGAATATTCTCAAAGTTACTGTTGAAGGAGCATATTTAAAAACAATAAGAAAGATGGAAGCACCCTATAGGTTTTTATAATACTGTAAATCACATAAAAAAGATATGAAGTGGCCGTTGCTTTTCTTTATATGTATTTCCAAGCATAGAATGTGTTACCCATATTTTTAGTGTTTGTCTTGATAACATATGACAGGAAGGGTCAATTCACAATTGTACTCAAATAGTTGGAAACTTTTTTTATCGTGAAAACACTGTTCAGAGGGGTTAAAATTAGATGGGCAAGATACATTTCTTATTAAGCATTTCAGCCTCCTCCATTGTTTCCCTTTCCCATCCTTTCCCATTCTTCCCAGCTAATACTCCTCCCCCCCACCAGTTAGTTGTACAGTTCATTTTCGACATAAGGACTTGTATATTTCATTGTTGCAATGGGTCCACCTGTATGCCAATTTAAACAATTTGTTTTTTCCCTTCAGCTGCACAAATTATACCAATATATAATACAGTGAAAGTAGCAGTTATACCGTGGTGGACGGACACACAAACCAACAAACAAATAATCTTATAAATATGTTAGAAACAATACCATCAAAGAAAAAAAATCAATACTTATATTGGGGATCATTTCACCTAACATCAACGTATCTGACCGTTTCTGCTTGTCTCAGACATATATTACTTATTGCAAATAAGGGAAACCATGGGACCTACGTTTCTTTGGACCTGGCTTACTTCACTTAATACAATTTTTTCCAAGTTTTTCCAAACAAATGAGGCAATGTCACTCTTTGTGATGGAGGCGTAGAATTCCATTATGTATCTACACCACATTTTCTTGATCCATTCAGAGGGGCATCTGGGTTGGTCTATATCTTACCTATGGTAAATAATGCTGCAATAAACATAGTTGTGCTAGTAGCTTTAATATTGTTTTGTGTGTGATCATTTGGGTAAATGCCCAAAAGTGGGATTGCTGGGTCATAGGGGAGCTCTATGTGGAGTCTCTTCATGAACCGCCATACTACTTTCCAAAGTGTTTTGACAAGATTATACTCCAACTAACAATGAAGGAAGGTTCCCTTGTATCCTCATTCTCTCCAGCATTTGTTGTTAGTAGAGTCCTTGTGTATAGACATTCTAACTGGGGTGAAGGGGTATCTAACTGTTGTTTTGATTTGCTTTTCTTTTATGGCTAGAGAGGTTGAGCATTTCTTCATGAGTCTATTGGCCACCCTTCTTTCCTCAGAAGAGAAGTTTCTCTCTAAGTCTTTAACTCAATTATCTATTTGGCAGCTGTATTTTTTTACAGGATTTGTTTTTGGATGTTTAATTTTTTGTTATAAGTATATATTAGATATGAGACTCCTTGTCCGTTGTATGGCTAGTGAAGATCTTCTCCCAATCCGTGGGCTTTCTATTGATCTTGCTAGCTATGTCCTTTTTCATGCAGGAACTCTGCAACTTCATGCAAACCCATTTGTTCAACCATTCTTTGATTTGTTGTGTTTCTAAGTCTCTATTAAGAAAATGTTGGCCTGTGCCAAGGAAACCTAGGGTTTCTCCTAATCCATCCTGTAATGTTTTCAGAGTGTCTGCTTTGACTCCGAGGTCTTTGATCCATTTCGAGGTTATTCTGGTGCAGGGTGATACATAAGGATCTAGTTTTAGTTTTCTACAAGTACTTAACCAATTTTGCCAGCACCATTTACTGAAGAGTCTGTCATTCTTCCATTCTATTTTCTTAGCTTCCTTATCGAATATTAGATGGCTATATGTCTGGGTCTTCATTTCTATTTCATTGATTCGGAGGGCTGTACTTGTGCCAGTATCAAGGCTCAAAGTGTATATACATGATACAAGTTCAAAGTGTATATACATGATACAACAAGTTCAAAGTGTATATACATGATACAGGACAACAAAAACAGTGAAAACTGGGTTATACCATAGGGGAGGAACATACAAAGAAAGCAAAAAATCAAATGATACATTATACATAGTTAGGAACTATAGCAAGGAAGAAAAAAAACCAAAAGTTTTATATATATATATATATATATATACATATATATATATATATATATCGTGTGTGTGTGTATATATATATATACACTATATATATATATATATACACAATATATATATATATATATTGTGTGTGTGTGTATATATATACAGATATAGATATAGATATAGATATATTCATTATATATCTATATATATATATAAATATCTATATCTAGATAGATAGATAGATAGTTAGATAATGAAGCCCAAGATAGAGACAAAAGTGGTTTTAACTTTCTTCCTGATGTTTTTGTATTGTACCACAAATACATCTTGCTGATGTATTTGTAATGTACCATGTGATTTTTAATTTATTTTGTATGTTCTTCCCCAATAGTAGAATCCTTGTTTTCACTGTCTTTGCTTCCAGTGCCCTGCATCTTGTATATAGATTTTTCTAATTTTCAGAGGGGAAGGGAAATAATAAAATATTGAAATAGGGATACAGGTTGACCCATTTTAACAATGAGATGTACAAGACACTATGTTGAAAGTGAACTCTACAACTTCGAGGAGTAGGAAGGGTGAAGCAAGGACGGAAGTGGGGAGGGGAGATCGATGGAATGGTAGGAGAAATACACAGGTGGAGAAGTAATGCTCAATAAGAAATGTACACATTACCTTCCTCATGTAACTGTAACCTCTCTGAATAGTATTTTTACAATAACAATATACAAACAAGTGATTAAAAACACATAATTCACTTTGGGGAAAGTTAATTACAATGGATTTTTGTGAGATACTGAGAAATAGTAATAAGCATATTTGAATCTATTAAAAATCAGTTTCATCTTAAAATAACTCATAATTATAATGTAATTCTGAAAAAATAAGATTGTTTATTGGAAAAAGCCAGAAATATCAATGTTTGCCTTCTTAAAGTTCAGTTGTACCTGGGCTTTGGTGGCTCATGCCTCTCATCCAAACTACTCAGGAGTCTGAGACCTGATGATCATGGTTCAAAGCCAGTCTGGGCATAAAAGTCCATGAGACTCTTATCTCCAATAAACCACGTGAAAACCAGAAATATTGCTGTGGCTCAAATTTTACAATGCAAGCCTGGACCTGAAGAGCTGAAGGACAATGCTGAGGACCAGAATTTATTCCCCAGGACCGACAGAAAAATTGACTTGGATTTTTACTTTATTATTTTATGATATTTTATGAGCGGTTGTTCAGTGAAAAATCTGGTTGGTATTTAGATTTTATGTTAGCATAAAATAAGCCTACTATTGTGCTAATTTAATAAAAGAACTTTTTGATTGCAGGACAGAATAAATTTTGTGGGCAATGGTTTGTTTCTGAAAAAAAAATATATATATATATTATCACCACACACACACAAAAAATAGAATCAAAAGGAAAATATTTTCCAGGAAACGTACCTGTATACTTTAATTGACTTATAGTTTGTCAGTTTCAGTATTATCTTTTAATCAAAATGTCAAGTAATATTTGATAAGTTTATTAAACCTTGTCATTTAAGATTTACCTTAAAACACAAATCCAAAAGGTTCCATATTTTCCTGTATTAAATAATGTTGCGATGAAGATTACTTTGTATTCTAATCAGATGCGGTAGAATCTCAATGTTGACTTGATATGCATTGATTGTATTGTCATAGATGTTGAGCATTTCTTCATAGGTCTTTTAGGCATTCTCAACTCCACATCAGTGAGTTTGTCGGTCAGATTTTGACCTTCTTATCATAGGGTGGTATATCGTTTGGAATTTTGGGGTGGGAGATTTACCTTTTTTAATTTTCAATTTGTTTCATCTCTATGACCCTTGTCTCTTTCATGATTAGTGAAGATCTTGTTCCAGTCTGTTGGCTTTCTATTTACTTTCTTAGCTATGTCCTTCATTATGCAGAAGTTCTGAAGATTCACAAAACCCCATTTGTCCATCCTTTATTTGGCGTTTGCATTCGTGCATCTGTGATAAGAATCAACCTGTTCCATAGAACCCTAATATTTCTCCTATTCTTTCCACTAATAATCTCAGCATATTTTCCTTTATCCCGGGTTCTTTGATTTATTTGGAATTGATTCTGGTAAACGGTGATATATAATTCGCTAAATTTAATTTTTATTGGTGTTTAACCAATTTTGCTAGCACAGTTTATTGAATATTGCTTCTTCTCATTTCTGCATTTTTTCTTCTAAAATTTCAGCTGATCTAGGGATGTCATATGATTTTTCCTCTAGAAGTGTCACTTAAATATAGGTACCATGGTTTTTCTTATTTTAATAATTGTCATATATCCCATTTCACCCTGGAATAGGATTGCAATAGCTTAATAGCTATGGGCATACATCATAGAATATTAGGCTAAGCAAAATGATCTCCAAGATATGGAAAGAAAATGATTCTCAATTTTTTTTCTTACAATACTATGAAAAACTGTTGTTGTCTTCTTGATTTTTTTCCTTTCTTTTCCTATGATATCTCCTTTTATGTCAATGTATTTGATTTTGTTAGCCTGTGGATTGTGTACACGTTAATATAAATTATGCCAGGGAACAGGAAAAACATAATCTTGAGACAGAGGACATAGAGTGAAACAATGTCCCAAAATTCTTCACAATACAACACGTAGGAAATGAAATTAACATCAGAGCAGGGATTTGAGGCAGAATAATTTGTCAGAAAAATGAGAATCGTATAACATGAAAAAATTCAACTCACTGCATTATATACATAATTATATACATAACTTGGTACATCACATTGAAAATGAGATTAAACTAAAAAAGAAGAGTGTTGATGCACTTAGCCTATGTTTTGTAACTTTACATATGGATATGTATGTAGATTGATTTGTAGTCCTCATACAGACATTTGGAGATAGTTCTGTTTTCCTTACATCCGTACATGAATAGAAAAGTTTTCCCTGAGTCTACAAGTTCCCAAAAATCCTCCTCAAGTTAATATTGATTTCAATCTTGCAGGAAATCCAAAAGTATTTGAAATTACAAACTAGGAGGACCCTACTGTTCTAAGGTGTCCATAATGACAATCGCTCCTATTTTAACACTATTAATAAATATGGGCGATATTCTCACATCCTTAACTTCCTCATCTATACCCAAGTAAGTCAAATCTATTGCATAGGAATACTAGCAATAATTTTTGATATGTTGGATTTACCTAAAATATGCTTCAAAGACTAGTCATGTTTGCATTAGGATTATAGTGGACCATAATACCAAGTCAACTATAAATATGTGGGGGCATTCATATGTGGCGCAAATTGCATACAACCGTAAAAGAAGATAGAGTCATCGAATATGATTCCCTAAAAGTGTCTTTTGTTACATTTGACAGTTACAGTCCAAACTTCTTTTAACATTATAGAATATTTATTGAGGAGTTATCAAATGATGCATATCCTCTTGCCCTAAAAATGTAACACTCTTGGCAGAAAACAATGCTTTCTTCACAAAGTGCATTTTTTTGAAAAAAGAAAAAATGATATTTTGTGTCTACATTCAAAAACCTCATTTCTCCCTGCCAGTGGTGTTGCAAAGAAGTCACAGTGTCCTTCTGCAGATGAGATTACACATGGAAATTATTTAGATGCATGAGGATCTTTCATAGTGTTAAATACATTGCAGAATTCTTGGTTGAAAAAAGCCATAGAAATTTTCATGGCCATTCTTTATGGAACCGATAAGTAAATGTAAAATTTATATTAGGGATTAAACATCGCTGCACTTTTGTTCCACATTTATTAGGTTCTACAAATATAAGAAGAAATGAAATGGAGCATGATATTCACAGGCAAACAAGTAGGATGAAATAGGAAGTGTGAATTTTTCTCTATAGTGAAACCTATGTACATTGCGATTGTATATGGAAACGGACATGGTTCATTCCAATAAGAATATAAAACATGAGTTTCTTTTCTGGATTCAAAGAAAACATGTATAAAATAATAAATTTAGACCGGGTCATTTGGCAGTAGAAATCAAAATGATTGAGCCAGTGTCACAATATATTTATTAATGTTACATATAATTTAAATAATAACAAATGCTTTGAACTCATGTTGTGTCCCCTGATTGATCCATCTAAAGAAACAAGAGAAAATATTATTTTTGTGTTTATGGAAAACATCCGGACCTGTATGTCTGAATTCTGCCTATGATCAACAAGAAACTTTACTTGTTTCCAAGAGATAAGCAAAAATTAATAAAAGCTATTGGAAGTTTTTTTGAAGAAATTTCATCCCTGCTTCGACTTCCTCCTCCATTGGACCTTGTTAATTGTTTATACAACTTCTCACAAAATTTTGCTTGGACACTTTCTCACCACATTTCAAATTCATTGACATTTGAAATGTTACTCTAGTCAATCAATTAATGTAAGGGTTATGGCCCACTTCTTCAACGATTACTCTCTTACACAATATTCATGGATTTATTATGTATCCAGGAAAATGGAAAGATATTTTTCACATGGTTATGTAGGAAAGAAAAATTATAATGGATTTCCTACATAATATTATTCCTATGAACTTAAACAACATGATAATTTTGATCTCCATTTCAGTTTGTGAAAGGATGCATGAAAACAAGGCACAACAATTGATTGTGTCATGAGAGGTATCCTACTGAAGGATACATGCATAAAGTAATGCATGCAAAAAACATGAATGGATAGGTAAAATTAACAGAAATATACCATGGCCCACTAAGAATATAAGCACCAACAAATATACTGCTTATCCATCTTTATATGTAGACAAAACAAACACCACAAAGAAGTGGCAGTCACATTGTGAAGTGGCATCCACTCAATATGTTCAGTGATCAGGAAATATAATTAACATTCAAAAAACATGCATGTCACTCTCATTATAAATACTGAAATATTGGATTTTGATATGAATATTGAAAAGATTGCCATTACTTAGGTTAGCAATTCTTTGTTAATACTACTTTCTCAAATATATATGCCTTGGAGAGTTTTATTCAAGAGGCACACCAACATTGGGAATACATGGCTGGGATTGAGCCCAGTGTAAGAGGCTTGGATATCAATGTCACAATCATGGTTTCAATTCTCCTGACCAAGATAGAAATTTAAGAAAAAAATTCCAAACAACCAGTGATTAAAATGTATCAAAATTGTATACATCAGGAATTTAAGGAAGGCAAAAAATAAACGTAGTTTTAAGTTGCAAAAAAAAACATAGTAATGTGCCTTAATGCACTTTATGGATATTGAAACAGAATATGGAAAAATTGTAACATAATTGCAATTTCTTCACACACACACAAAATTATTGCATTTACAAACGGACAGGTAACAAATAGATGATCAGACATACAAAACTGCTCACAAATCTATAACGATAAATATAGGGTTTGCAAAATCTTAGCCTCCTGTAAGAGACAAATGAGGAAATAATAGCATGATCTCCTAAATTGTCACAAATTATCTAGTCATCATCTTCTTAGAAGCCAGAAGACTATGATTCGATTATTTTCGCCCTCATATGAGTCTTTAGGATGTTATTCACTCTCTATATGGGACATCTTGCATTTTCCTTTTGTAATCTAGAGAGTAATGTGATATGTGATATTTCCTTAATTCCAAAGGTTGTTAGATCACTTAATATGACCACATGGTAATACAACTCTAGTGTTTGGGAAATATGGCACACACAGAGTGACATCATTGCCACACAAATCATCTTGCCTATGCTTTGTTTGGAATAGAGCTCTAGAAATACAACTCTAGAAATACACAATTTGGAAATCCACTGTCATAGTTTCCATTACAGGCTGCTGAGATTCCAAAACAAATACAAAAATCTGTCCATGATATTTCTACCCACACACTCTCTCACGTCATTTGAATACATTTCCAAAAATTTACCTTAAAAACGATACCCAAATGTATCCATGAATAACAGAAGTTTTGTAGTGTTAAACTTTCCAAAGAAACTTTACGTATCTGTACTTCACCATACGTATAGCAACCTGTGCTATATGATCTTGTGATATTCATCTTATGGAAACTGCAATAGCCTCTAAGGATCCACAGAATTCTGAAAAAGAAATTTCCTCTGGAACAAGCAATATTATGGGAAATATATAAATCATTGCTCTTCTTTCTTATGACCTATATATCACCAGAGGAATCCCTCTTAGAAGAAGGAAGACACAAAAATATGTGAGCATTACTGTCGAAATTGCCTTCTGAAATACTCCCACTTCCCATTAAATAGTTCTTACGTTTTAGTATTATGAAAAATGCTCACTCTAGTTAAATAATTTCTTATTTGGGTCGATTGGAACTGTTAGCCTCTGCTATCCTCTTAGATGATAAATGCATTGAAGATCCATGATTTATCTGCTTTCTTAACATTTCAATCTAAAAAGAGTTCTTAGTTTTCTTCCTTGCTCACTTCTCAATCTAGCATATCTAAACTCAGGGGCTGGGGTGAAAGCACAGTAGAACAGTGATTAAATAGCTTGCATGAGGCTCTGAATTCGATTCCATAGTACACTCTATACAAAAATGTCAGAAATGGCTCTGTGGCTCAAGTGATACAACAGTAGCTGTGAGTTGATGAGGAGAGAGAGAGCCCCTGTCCTAGATTGCAGGACCCAAGAACAAATGCCAACACCACCACTACCACCACCACAACAACAAAAAAATCAATGGTTTCAGCATGTCTAAAATTTCAGATTCCATGAGGAGAAATCCTATGCCTGTTGTTCTATGTACTACTTTCAATATGAAACAAGGTAAACTAGACCAATTGAAATAATTTCTCAAAACAAAGGTGTAAACATGTATACCTCCTTTCATTGTTACAGGCAGGTAAATGTCAGTGTTCATGTTTGGCTAAAAAAATTCCTAGAAAAATAGCTGATTAAATATTTCATAATCAAACATCTTAAATGCTGTGATTTCCTCGGTGAAAGTAAAAGCAACCATATAGAACATATTAATCTCTAAATCTTTTTTATCTAGACACATTTGAATTAAAATACATTGACTTCTCATTCTACTTCACCGATAAGAGTAACTTACTGAAACTTATAGAAACATCTTTGGAGGTATTCAGACTTCAACATTGATATTGGATTTGTGTAATAAACAGTGGCAAGTTTCTTTGTTGAACTATCTAGTGCATATGAACAAAAGTGCATATGAAATAAAGGTAGTTGATATCACACTAATTAATCAATTAATTTCTCTCACTGGAATTACTGAGGAGTTGAAGCATTACAATAATTCTCTGGGTAGAATAAGAGGACATGTTCTGCAACAATTTTAACAAGACCAATATGGCATGGAAGCATTAGCAGGCCATGATTTGTGTATAAATGGAAAAACAGAAAGCATCTTAGTAATACAAAGAACTTGGACACTTAGGTATAGAAATGATGGCCATTAGATCGCTTGCCAGACGAAATGATTAGGTTTTGTATGTCTTCTGTGGGAGTGGTCATCATTCCTTTGATATGACAAATACAGCTCATGTTACAATCATGATCTTAGGACTTTCAGCCCAATTTTTTTCATCTCTCAGTTGAGTCAAACTGTAGGACAATACCCATCTTTCTATATTTAAATGAAATACATTTGATTTCAATCGTACTAAAATTCAGTACATTTGATCTGAGGATTGAAGTCTCTGTGTTATTGAATAGCATGCAACTTCATCCTCATTATCATTCTCATTCTATCTGATAAGTTTTATATTTGTTGCATTGTTTTCCAGTAGGCTATGACACACAAATGACTTAACAACATTTTTCAATGTAACTAATAGAGATAAGTATAGATACCAGGTTTGAAAGAATTAAGCACATTGTTCAGATGAAGAATACTTTGCTTTTCTTCATAGTTGTTGCCTAAGGATAGTGACAACTACAAATAGTGTGCATTGTATGTATTGGGAAGTTACAACTTGATTTGACAGTGTGAGTCATGAAGAAATAGGAAAACAATCCCTGAAGTTTTGTTCTAGACAGTGACTTTCAAGGATTTATGAACATTTAGAATTTGTACTAAGAAAATTCGGACAAAATGTGCACACAGACTTAATGACATGATAAATGATTTAATGAACTTTTGCTTTCGTGGAAATACTAGTGTCAGAAAGACAGCGACCTAGCTGAGTATCTGACTCAAAATGGATTCTCACCTACCTCTGCTTTCTGATGTAAATATCAATAATCTGATTGGCCACAGAAAATCACAAGGATTGTAATCATGTTCAAATATTTCTGCAAAATTACAACCAATATTTTATATAATTCAACAAGAAAAATACTGCTTAATGTGCACATTATCATAAACAATCTGGTTTCAAAACGACCATATCTGATGATCTACTTCTGAATTTTAAGGCCTAACTTATATTCTAATTATAGTTTCCAACTTTCTTTCACAAGTTAGAACTTCATAAATTATACTTAAAAAGCAGTATAAGTAGCAGCCAGAATATTTATAGTGGATTATTCCTTCATTGCAATAAAGGCTAAAAATGAATTGTATTTTCAGAAAAAACATGCATAACACTGGTTTATATGAACAATGAAAGTTTTTTATGGGAAAAACAAGTATTAATCAATGATTTCCCTCATTTGTAAAATCGATTGCTTGGGAATCGATTGGGAAATGCTTTTGGCACATTAGTACTTTCTAAATGTGCATGTAATAGAGTTCTTAGTGCTTATCCTAATTGTATATTAGAAGACTGTATTTATTTTTGACACAATGTAGAAAGAAGTATAGAAAACATAATTCTAATATCATGAAAAAGCATTTCTCAAAGCCTATCATTACAATGATCTAAAGCAAACCAATGTCAAATATTTATGGTTCCCGTTGTTGTGCAAAAGACATAGACATTTAGAGATTTTTTTTTTCTTTACACCATTACTTCCTCATGTTTCATGTGTTTTGTTTGTTTGCACTTTCCATTTCTTCTTCAACCTTTCATAGCTACGGTAGTGGAAATCTCAAAGTATTGGCCATGATAACTCTCACTTGTAATTAAGCATAACAAAGAATATTTGAAAGGAGAATTTCAACTATTAATAGAAGTATTTTGGTTCAAATTCATGCCTGTTTTTACATTGTCGAATTCATTATCTCAAACTACTATCCATCAGTCAAACAATATTTGTGTCCTTTTAGTCAATTGGTTTTGAACCAAACATATTTGAGTGAAATTTAAAGTCTTCATTATTATCTTTTAAACATACAAGAAATGATATAAAAACTCATGAAAATATGTCAAAATGAATGATATAAAATCTTCAAGAAAATTGTATGACGGTTATATTCGGACAGGTAGTAATTTTAAGTGTGGTAACTATGCCTCAGCAGGATATACTGAATAAGTTTTTTGAGGCAAATCTTAACCCTTCAAGAGTAACTCATGTTGTAAGTTTCAAAATCATGTTCCTGTCTCCTCTGTTAATGCTTATGAGGTTGCTCCTTTCAAATGAATGTTCAATGCAACTTGACTACTGCACACAAATGCCTCATTATTGTGTGTGTACCTTTATCACATATAATGATTTTTGCATTGCACTTTATTTGCTCCCATTACATGCTGAAACGAAAATATATTGTAAATTGGAGCATTATGTAAGAGTGGATATATAGACTATGTCGTTGACCATTAGCCTGTGGTACTTCCTAAATGCTAAATCAAACTCTCTGTGTTATATGGGGGTAGGGATGAAAGGGCAGAGATGGTAAGGGGAAACACAGAAGGAGGCAACAATGCTTGATAAGGAAGGTACGCATTACCTTGCTTGTAACTTCTCTGTATGGTATTTTCACAATTAAATAAAAACTTTGTCATAAAAAAGGAATTACCACCTTTTTTTCTTGTGTGAAGGCTGGAATTGCAGTGATTCACTCAGAAAATAAAACAATTAAACCGAAATAAATTTTTAATGATTACCTCATATTAATTGATATCTACAAAGACTTAATAGCACCAGAAAAAAAAATATTTTCAAATACACTGGGCATTGAAAAGTGAGGACAAAAATCATGAAATTAGAGGTCTGGAGGAAGACAGTGGATGATCAGATGGGCATTTACAAGCTCTAGCATAGAACCAGTTTTAGGATTCTATTGAAATTTCGAAGTCTAGAGAGTCACATCATGTGGGTCACTTTAATACACTGAGCTTGTCCAGAGATGAAATTTCCAAGTGCTCATATCCATCTTGGAGAATTTGCAGTGTGTGGTGGTGGTAGCTGCTGCCCCAGACAACATGTGAACAGAGAGATTCCAGGAAAAAGGTTCCAGAAACAGTCTGGGAGTGGATTCTACTCACCACCATCAAGAACCTACAAGGAGTAGAAATCATCCTGCTGACCACAGAGAGTAGCAGATTGAGGACAGCCATGAAACCAAGGAAAGTTATGTTTACACCCACAACATCCTAATTCCGTCTCAAGGACAAGCTGTGGAAAGGAAGCCCTTCACCCATCAATGGAGAAGAACTCCATCTTTGATACTGACAAAGACCTGGCCAGAGCAGACAGCACTTAGCTCAGTCTTTGGAAGAAAACAATAGGAGTTATTCAACATGTCAAAGTAACCTCAACTACATGGATCAGTTTTCCCCAGGGGAAAGCTGCGCTTTCAGGCAGTTGAAGCTCAGCCTACGGAGGAGTGACATTGTTTACTGGGTAAACAAAGCCAGAGACTGTCACTCTGCCCTGCAACATAGGCAGCAGACCAGTTGGCAGAAAGGGTAAAAGAAAGACAATTGAAACTCAATACACATAAATATTGACCATGGTTCCAACCTAGGCTGGTGAGTGTCTCATGAGATAGGCCCTTGGGGAAAAGCTACTAATAATTGAAAGATCTCAACCTTACCCACAACTTAGCCCTACCACAGCAACTCCAAGGTAGAGGATACAGGTATCTGCCTCTTTTGTGATGATCAAAGCTGGTTTCCATCCCACTGTACTACCCTGGAAGGGGTCTCATATAGTCTCTGGGAAGACAGAGCTTCTTTGTGCCTGCACAAACTGATTTAAAAATCAGTCAAGCCATGGAATATTTAAACAGCACAGGAAACCAGAGACTCCACAAAGGAAATGGTTGCAAAGGCAGGGGAAAACAAGTACACCCCACTAAAAAATTCGAGGAACATTTTCTACCTAATTTTTTAATACTATGTCTATTTTTCTTTTCATTATTCTTATTTTAGGTGTGTGTTTTTTAAATTATTTTCATACTTTACCCTTTTGGTCTTTTTGTGTTTTCTTTACATGACTTACTTGCTTTTGTATTCATCCACAGGTATTTATGCAACTGCAAATATTAGGCCTTATCTTTTATTGTGTTCATAATAATTCAGATATCAATCCCTCAATTCACAAACTCTCTGATTTAACTCCTCTAGTTTTACTATTACTTCTTTATACTTACATAATTTTTACCTGTTTCATTTTTAAATTTTGTAATTTTCAGGTTTCTGTTGGTCTTTCTCTCCTCCTTTCCTTATATAATTTTGGATTTCTATTCCTCATTCCTTTTCCCTCCCACATTCCTCCAATCTTATTTTCTCACTACAAATCTCTCTATAAATATTAATTTCTGGTCTGCTGCCTCTTTCGTTGACTTTCTTAGATCATTGATCCATAGTTGTTTGTTGTTGAACTAGATTGTATCTGTTGGACTAGATTATATGTGTGCTCATTTTGACTGCATCAAAAAATCTGTGTAACGAGAGGGCTATGTTTGATACTTGCCTTAAAATAGTGTACTAGCACCAAATTGATTTTACTTTCATACACAAAGGTGAAGAATGAATCAGAGGAACACAAGAAAATCTCCAGTCAAGGAGTCTCAACTTCCATCATGATAATCAACAACTAAATAATTAATGAGTACTCCAGATGAGAGTTCCCAAAATGCTCTAAAAAAACACTGGTAAACATGCTGAATGACAAGATTGAAAGCTTGCAAAGGTTGTGAGCATAATGAGGCTAACCAAAGATTATTATAGGAATTATGGGAGCTTGATGAGGTTAAATACATACTAATAGAAGAATTTTGTGAGTATGAGGAAGCTAATGAAAGATAAATACAGGAACTTTATGAAAAGGATGAGAATAAGCAAAGATTAATAGAGGCATTTGTGGAATTCACAAACAAAAGTCCAGGGAAATCCATAGTGGCCGCAAAGGGAATGCTGAATGAAGCCCAACAGATGGGAAGGGAGTCCAATGACACTATAGCAACTGAACTAAGGAATTGGAGAATTAACACTGAAAACCAAGTGAAGGAATACAGGCTTCCAGACAAGATCTTAACATATACTTCTATATAACATATATATCTTATAACTTTATGCTAATAAGTTTGAGAATCTGGATGAAATGAAAACATTTGTAGCAAATATTCGCCTGCCCTAACAAAACAAGTTGATTTATACCACATATTCAACCCATAACAAGCATTAAAATAGAAAAGCAATAACGGACCTCTCACACAAGGAAAGCACTGGATGGACTGGATCAATTTACAGCTGAATTCCACAAGACCTCCAAAATAGACCTCAGTCTTCAATGAAATTGAAAGTGAAAGTTTAATACCACCATTTGTGAAGCCATCATAGCCCTCATTCCCAAACCAGGCATGCACTCATCAAAAAAGAGAAATATAGAACCATTACTTTGATGAATATTCATGACAAACCACAACAAAATTTTGGCCAATTAACTTCAAAAACTCACCACAGAATGGTACACCACTATCAACAAGATTCATTTCAGGTATACAAAGCTGGTTCAATAAATGCGAATCAATTAATATAATACATCACATCAACAAGAGAAAGGATAAGAACCATATGATTACGTCAATGAATGCAGAGAAAGCTTTTGACACAGTACAACACTTATTTATGATGAAAGTTCTGGAAAAAGAAACCTCAAAATAATAAAACCTGTGTGTGATAAAAACTACACTGAGTATTATACTTAATATCAAAATGATAAAGTCATTTCCTATACACTCAAGAATGCAACAAGGATGTCCACTCTCTGCACTTCTCTTTAATTTACTTTTACAAGGCATAGAAAGATACTAATATAAAGGAGATTCATACAGGGGAAAAAAGTAAAACTCTCCTTCTTTGCAAATGACATGATCTTGTATTTAAAGCATCCTATGATATCTACTCACAAATTGCTTGAGCTGATCAGAAAGTCTGGCAAAGTAGATGGATTCAAATGTAACCCTCAAAATCAATGACTTTTCTATATACCAACAATGAAAAGATAGTGGTTGAAATCAGGAGAAAAAAATAACTCCTCTTGTAATAGTCTCACAAAAAAATAAAGTACCTAGAAGCGGAGTTAAATGAAGAAGTGAAGGACCTCTATGATGAAAATTGGAAAAATCTGAAAAAGGAAAGTAAAGCAAAAATAAGGAATTGGAAAAAAAAAAAAAAAAACTTCCCATGCTCCTGGATTGGGAAGGTTAATGTGAAATGGCTAGACTCTCAAAGGCTATCTACAAATTATGTGCAATATTGGTCAATGTTCCAACTTCACTTCATTCTTCAGTGAAATAGAAGAAGCAACCCAAAAATTCATATGGAATAATGAAAGACCCCAAATAGCAAAAACACTCCTTAGAAGAAACAACAGTGCTGGAGGAATAACTACCAAATATGAAACTTTACAACAGAGTCATAGTAATGGCTCAAGAACCAACCCAAGGACCAATTCAATAGAACTGAAGACCCAGAAATAACTCACAGACCTGTAGCCAACTAAATGTCCATTAGGGAGCAAAAAAAGAATGGAACAAAGAAAGTATTTTTTGTAAATGATGCTGGCAAAGTTGATTAAACATCTGTAGAAAAATAAATATAGATTCCCATATATCACCCTGCAATAGAATCAACTACAAATGGATCAAAGACTTCGAAATCAAAGTAGACACTGAAAACATTACAGTAAGAAGTAGGAGAAACTCTAGGGTTCTTTGGCACAGGCCGAAATTTTCTTAATAAATTTTCATAATAAAAACCCAGAAACAAAAAAGACGAAGAAATGTTGGACATAAACCTACGGAGCTTGTGCATGGCAAAGGACATAGTAAGAAAGATGAATAGAAAGCTTAAGAACTAGAAGATCTTCACTAGCAATCAGGGGACAGTGGTTTCAAGCCTAAAATAGAATTAGAGGCCAGGCGACAGTGACTTAGCCTTTAATCCCAGCTACTCGTGAGGCTGTGATTTGAGGATCATAGTTCAAAACCAGTCTGGGCAGGAAAGTCTGTGAGACTCTTCTCACCAAAAAACCAATAGTGACCCTATGGCTCAATTAGTACAGTGTCCACCTTGAGCTGAAGAGAGTAGGAACAGTGCACAAGCCCAGAGTTAAACCCCATTATTGACCAATAAATAAATACATAAATAACTGAAATATACTAGAATTCAAAAAATTAAAACCACAACAAAAGATCTCAAAGAAACAACTGTCCGATAAATAAGTCAGATTTCTGTTATCAAGAAATCAAATAACAGATTCTGGAGGGGATGTAGACAAAAAGGAAACCTACTGCTTTGTTGTTGTGAGTAAGCTTATACAATCACTTTGGAAAGCATTATGTAGCTTCCTCAAAAGATTACACATAGAGCTCCCCTATGACGCTGCAATCCCACGTTTGGGTGTTTAACAAAAGGAGCACAAACAATGATATAATAAGGCTACCATCAAACCTATGTTTGCGCAGCAATTTTTACCATACCTAAGGTATGGAACCAACTCAGATGGACATTAGTAGGTGAATTGATTAAGAAAATTACATGCATATGTAAATATGTAAATAAAAATAAATAAATATGTAAATACATGTAAATTACATGTATATGTATAGTTTTATAAATATATATATATATATATAGCCTCCATTAGAAAGCATGACATCGTTTCATTTCTTAGAAAATGGAAAGTCTTAGAAAAAAATTATATTAAATGAAATAAGCCAGGCACAAAGAAACGTAGGTCCGATGCTGTCCTTTATCTACAATAACTAGTATATGTCTAGAAAAAGCAGAAAATCTCAAAAGCTAAGTATATATGACCACATAGGATGATGTTAAGTAAGGAAACCCAAGAGAGGGACACAAGGCCTTTTGTCTTTCTTGCTGTTGTTTAGAATAGATTTCTAATGTACTACGTGATTTTTTATTTCTTTTGTATATTCTTCCAACATCGTATAAGTCCGGTTTTCAGTGTATTTGATGTCCATGCCCTTTTTCATCTATATACATTTTTATAATTTGAGAAGAGGAAGGAAAAAAAACAAAACGTTTCACTAAGGATACATGTTGGTCCATTGTAACAATGAGATCTATATTACACTATGTTCAAATGGGACTTCACAACTTTAGCGGGGAAGGAAGGAGTTGTGGAGTGGAGTGGGAAGGGATGGTAGGGGGAAAAAAAGGCCGAGGTAACAATGCTCAATGGGAAATGTACTCATTACCTTACTCATACAACTGTAACCTCTCTGGACAGACTTTGCACAATAAACTACATGTATAAAATTATGAATGAAGGAGGGATTTGTACTTGGCTAATCATACTCGTCAGCAACTATATTTGTACATCAGATTTTTAGGGTCGTGTATGTGTGTGTGTGTGTGTGTGTGTGTGTGTGTGTGTGGAGGGTTAAATAGCCACAACTTGAAACCTGTGGAAGGAGGCTTGCAAGTGCAGAGACAGACTGGAGTATATAAAAAGAAAGAAGGAGGAAAGGAAGGTAGGCAGGTCCGAAGGAAGCAAAGTAAGAAGGAAGGAAAGAAGGAAGGAAGAGATTAAGGAAGGAATTAAGGTAGGAAGAAAGAAGAGAAACAAGGAGATCCAGATTCAGGCATACTGGTGATTGCCTCTAAACCCAGCACTTGGGAAGTAGGCAGGAGAATATTGAAAACCTCAAGATGAATCTGGTATATGAAATGAAGACCTTCTTACCCCCAAAGTATACCTGAATACCATTGACTGGTCCATAATCCAAGTTTCTTTGAAGGGAGAGAGTGGTAGAATCAAAGTTCAATGCCAGCCAAAAAGAAATATTCATGAAACACTATCTTGAGCAAGTGAAACTGGAAGTGATGACCTTTGCCTTTCATCCCAGCAACAAAAGGAAGCCTATAAAATATGAAATTGCGGTCTCTAGGCATGTGCCTGGACAGCAAGCAGAATCCTCTCAAAAATAAATGGGAAAGCATAGAGTGCCATCTACCTCAAAAACAACCAGTGCAAAAAGAGGCTGAAGACATGACTAAGCCCAAACATATAAGGGACAGTGGTAGAGAACTTGTCAAGTAATAGTGAGGCTCCGAATTCAGACATCAGAAGCACCAAAAAGAAATAAAAGAAAGCTGAAACAGGATGAGGAATATTTTATAAAATTGATAAATTTCATCATTTCTCAAGGTAGAATAATTTTTGTATTGCTAGTTCCAATAGAGTTTTGAACAATCACGTTCTTAAAATACTCAGCATATGTTTCATCTTATGTAGATCCTTCAGTACAAGTAACTACTGGAAATAAACCTTTCATACTACTTCAGTGGCTTTACTCAATGATCACCTCTTACAGAATGATTCTGTCAAAACTCTTGACAGCATTGTATTCGTGTCTAAAAATTTTCTTGAAAGTGCGTACTCAATTGTCATTGTGCATCTGTGCATGGAGCATATAGACCAGTATGAAAATTCTACATGATATCAAATTTTATAATGATTCATTTGGTAATAAAAATTATATGCAAAGTGAAACTGATAAATCTGATCTAGTGAGGACACGAGGATGATTTTTACCGTACAGGAAAGCATACATAAGTTGCAGTAATTTTACTGAAGACTTGTTACCTTTACATTACATTTCCTATGAACAATGAATTACCTTTTGCTTTATGAATTAATTTATGCTTTGAGGCAATTATAAAGAACCATGGTCTGGCTCTCTGCAAATAAGAAGCACGCCCTTTCAAATAATTGTTCAGCTTGAATGGGAGGGGAAAAAAATTCTTCTGATCTTTGTCATCACAATTTTCTAAAACTCAGTTTTGGAAATGAGAGATGTTTCAAATGGACTAGAAGACTTTATGCAAAGGAATATGAAAAACTCCTTAACATAAATCCTGTAATCTTGAAATAACTAAAAAAGATACTCAGATTTGATCTAGATACCAGCTTTTTAAAGATAGCTTTGACTAATTAGCCTGAAATTCTTTTGGGCTCTGTTTGTCTTGTATATCCAACTAGGAGATAATTACACCAGTAGTATTCAAAGAATTACTGATATGTATTTTCATTGTCATCTGTTTCAAAGGAAGTTGAATATGGGATGTGTACCACTAGTCATTCTATCTTTTATGGGATTTAGGTCTATCTTTTCTTTTTCTTTTAATTTTGTTGTCACGGCGAGGAAGAGAGGGGGTTTAGTTACATAAGAAAGACAAGGAACAAAATCCTTGGTGAACATGTAACCCCTTTCCTCATTTGTCTCTCTCTTGCCAATCCATAATCCCCTTCCAAGTTTTACAGATCATATTCAACATATATTCTTGTTAGTATTTTTTTTTAGTTTATTTTATTTGTGAACATACTGTACAGAGGGGTTACAATTACATGGGCAGGATATCTTGTTAGTATTTCTAATACATATCTTCCTCCATTGTCATTTCTTACGATATTATTGTTATGTGAATCATATACAAGTTTTATAGCTTCAGTCTACTTTTTTCCAATTTAATGTTATGGCAAATGCACAGTCTCCACAAAATTTGTAACACTTTTGGAAATACTTTAACTTGAGTGTACTTAGCTATTAAAAATTATCACAGGATGTGATATAAAAATGCAATAAAATTTACTAACTTTGGAAGTAGTTTATTCATGATTTTATATGAATTTATTACCTGTTCTGTTCTCTGTTGTTGTTTTCCGCAACTCTTGCATATCAGAGTGTGATGTCTCGTTCTGTTACCAAGACTAACATGAATTGACTAAAAAAATTTAGCCACAGCCGGGCGCTGGTGGCTCATGCTGAGGCTGAGATCTGAGGATCACTGTTCAAAGCCAGCCTGGGCAGGAGAAACCGTGAGAATCCTATCTCTAATAAACCACCAGAAAACCAGAAGTGGCACTGTAGCTCAAGTGGTAGAGCGCGAGCCTTGAGCTGAAGAGCTGAGGGACAGGGCCCAGGCCCAGAGTTCAAGCCCCCACGAGCGACAAAAAAAAAAAAAAAAAAAAAAAAATTAGCCCCATAGGCAAATATGAGAAAAAAATTGTCATAGATAAAACTTCCCCTATCTTCAAACACAGAATAGTTTCGATTCTATTAGGAAGTGTACTTAATGTAATAATGATATATTAATTTCGCGTTCTAGATCTTGACGCGCCAGCTGACTCAAATTGAAATGCTTCCTCCTGGCCCAAAGACCGAAGGGAATATTCCATTCCTGAGTCCTATGATTTTCATCATAGAATTCTCTGGAATTGTGCTAGGCATTGATAGAAGTGTGCTGTGGGTGTCCTCTTAGAATCTAACTCACCAGAACTACGATTGTACTTTTTATATCTACAAAGAAGTTACTGTATATCACTCTTGCTTTGATGGTCTGTTTGATCTAGGGAAATATATATCCCTGCGCTAAAGCTATTCCTCGCAAAATTAATAACTGTAATAGGACTAATGTAGGGCAGTGTACTTTTCTCCTCAACGAATTAAGTAAATGTTTGGAAATATAAATATTTTAAAGTTACCTTTCTGTAGGAAAAACGTTACACTGTGTAATGTATTAAACAATTACTGAAATCTGTGTCTTAGAATATGACATGAACAAAAAATTCCACGACCATTAGATATAAAACTGTGTTCTGAAACAACACGAAGTCATCTGGCATATTCTCACAGCTACTACTGAATAAGCGTATTTAAAAACAGTAAGAAAGAGGGAAGCATTTAATATAGGATTTTATAATATAATAAATCAAAAAAAAATAGATCTGAAGGGGCTGAGAAGGTGGCTCAGTGTAGAGCTCTTGCTTAGCATGCATGAAGCCCTGGGTTCGATTTCTCAGCACCACATAAGCAAAAAAAATGCTGGATGTGGCACTGTGGCTCAAGTGGTAGAACGCTAGCCTTGAGCTGAAGAGCTGCGGGACAGTGCCCAGGCCCAGAGTTCAGGTCCCAGTCTAGACTACACCCAAAAAATTGATATGAAGTGGCCATTACTTTTTTAATATATTTCCAGGCATAGAATATGTTACCCATAATTTTAGTGCTTGTCTTGATAACATATGATAGGAAGGTTCAATTCACAATTGAATTTCAAATTGTTGGAAATATTTTGTGAAATATTTACTATTGTTTAATATCTGTTAGCAGTTAATGTCATCTTTATTATTCCTTGTATGCAACTGTCATCTTCTAATGAATACCAGAAAGTCCTTTGGATAGTTAATTTTGCTTGAATTCAGGGCTCATCCTATATCTCTAATATCTTTTTGTTCAAGGCCAGAGCTCTAATAGTTTGAATCCCTCCGATGCTTCTAGTGTTCTAAAATACTTGAGTTCCACTACAGTGGATCTCATTGAATAATCAAAGGTCTCAGCTACCTAGGATTGGTGATGCAAGCACCAGCATTCAGCTACGAAATCTTGCACAAGAATATAATAATGAAAATTGGTAGAGAAACAAAAAGGAAACTTTGGGGAAAATAACTCTGTTTTAAATGGAAGCAAAACTTCCTACTACACATGTGCAATGATTCTGAAACACAAAGGAGAAGAAATATGAATATTTCCTGGTGTTCAAAACTATAACATGAATATCAATAACGTTTGCATTTATACTTGCTTGATAGTGCAGTTTTTCAAACTGATAGGAACAGAACCATTATGATGCTGTTGCACATATGATGAAATTTTGAAAAATACAACTAAAACAGACATGGAAAAGTGGAGATAAAATAGTATTATTTGTATCTTTTTGCATAATCCAGGAATATCCAAGAGCCAAACCTACAGAAAGTGTTTGGAAGGTGGAAAAATCGTAATATCTTTGTTTATCTTCAAAAGTAAATCGGAGTCAGTGAAATAAAGCAGGATCCTTTCCATAAGAAGGAAGACAACATCCCCACTAGTTGAGTTTTTAACCATAAATTCTCATCTTTTAGAAAGTCTCCCTTGCTATAGGTCTCTGTTAAGGTGATAAGACTAAGAAAGCTCAATTTCAGTTCCTGACACCAGTACTCTCAGATCAACTTGTGCTTGTGTCAACTGAAACAAGTAATAATGGCACACACTACCCAGCAGGTTTGTCATCCTTCTACTATTCTTTTATACAATATATTCCATGAAAATTATCATAGTATTACAAGATATGTGCTTTGGTGTAATTTTCTGTACTCTGCAAAATTCTCCAAACGGATATTGTATCTTTCTTCTCATTATTCTTTGCTTATGCATCTATAACACTGTTTGATTCTCTTCCATTTCATGTGTAGTAATAAAATCATAGGCAATTGGACTTTATGTTCATAGCATTTCTCAGAGCAAAAAATACAAAATAAATTTGAATGTAGTTTAGAGTCCAAGAGAATGTATGGAGATAGACATTCAATAGACAATTCTTTTTATGAGCATTGTCAAATGACAGTGTCCAAACCTAATACGGCCTAAAGTTTTATTTGTTCTGGATGCTACTTGAAATCGTGAAATTCTCTAATTTGGGTTTAAATCTGTTTGTCTCAAAGCAAATTGATGAAAGTGACACAAATGTTGTTTGACTGATTGATATGAAATAGTGAATTTGAGAATGTAATAACAGCAACGATTTTGAATCTAAGCATCTATATTAATATTTCAAATTTTCCTTTCAGATATTTTCTACGCATCATATGAGATGAGAGACATCAGTGCCAATGCACTGAAATTTCTATTACCATAGTAATAAAGGCATAAATAACAAATGGAAATTGCTTTTTGAATATCAACAAAATGTTTCAACAAAAAATAATGGCAGGAAATATGAACAAGAAAGGGAGTCAAGAAAGGCTATCATTCTATGTTTTTCAGAATGTGAAAAGACTTATGAATATATGACATTATTATTATTCAGGTGAATGCAAGGTTGCATTTAAAAAATTCTTTTTCCTGAGAATATTTTTTGTTGCTTTTGTATATTGAACTCTATCCCTGCACACTTCAGCTAAACGTGATTCCTTCATTACTTGAGGCATGGCACAACTTTGGGGTTTTCAAGGAGGTAATTGAGTTGAGTCACATGAGTTTTTCTGCATTGGATGGCTTTGGACTTCAATCCTCAGATCTCATACTCTGGAAGAGCTAGGATTATAGTTGTGAACCTTTGGCAATTGAATTTCATGAGAATATTAGAATAATTGATAGGATCATTTTCCTTGCGTCAAAGGTAAGTTACAATCTTCTAATATAACGTTGGGATGATGCTAATTCATCGACTAACTTCACATTTTGCAAATACTGACACTATACAAAAGTTCATACCAATTTTAGCAGTTTTAGACAATAGTGCAATCATCAGTTAAACATTTGTTTTTTTTCCCACAAAGTCTTTCATTGTTCATAGAAACTGGTCTTATTTATCTCTTTCTTTCTGAATATATAATTTAATTTTACACAGTTTTTCACATGAATGAATAATACACTAAAAACATTCCTGTTGCAAATTGGGCTGGTGGGTCAAGCACATATTATGACTATCAACCTTTGGAAAGAAAGTTGGAACTATGTATTAGGATGTAGGTTAGATATATGAATTCAGAAGATGATCACCAGGTATGGTGGTTTTGAAACCCGGTTTTATCTGGCAGTGTGCATATTTAGACAGCAGCATTTTTGGTAGTGGGTGATATAAAATATCATGTGCAATGTTTGCAGAAATATTTGAATGTATGTACAAATCTTGTGATTGATTCAACATGAATATGTACATGAAATACTGGTAAAGAGAGTCTGTGTGAATCTCAGCATTTCCTTTTCATATTGGGTTGTGTAGAGACTGGAAAAGTCTCAAGGAATCCACGTAGGAAGGAGCAATCTGTCACATAGTATATTAGAGTGGAAATATCTGACAATATAAAGAGATTATTTCTGCCCTTCCAGATAGTGACAAACACAAGTAAGGGAACAACATATCCTTGCTTTTAAATTTCTACATTTTCGCAAAAGGATTCATGGCAGGAAAGTGGGAGCCTACATATCATAAGTAGAGGAATTATCAATGACTGTATTTTGTGACTCTGTGCTATGCTGTTGTCCAGGCACAAAACTACTTTAAGAAACAATATCAGTATAGTCATTGAGAATTATTTGCCTCCATTTTAGAGGGATCATAATTTCTCTAACATCAATCAATTCATGGACCTTTTCATCAGAAAATTGCGATTGTTGAGAATCCAGTTTGGGACGGTGTATCATATAGTTCACTGTCATTCTCAGTCTAGTACTGCCACAAAGGAAAAGGTTCATGTGCACTTTTGGCCTAATAGTTCTTAGTTCAAATTGAAAATGTTACTAAATGCTTAAATATAAACTACTAGAATACAAATTCAGTGACTTTTTACTATTTCTTCAAGAGCCATACTACCATACTACAATATCGTTATAGTTTACAAATGCATGCAATGTGTACTATTTGTAATTGTCAATATCATTAGGCAAGTTCTATGAAGAAAACCAGTCAAAGTCTACTCCATCTCTGCAATGAGCTTAATTCCTTCATGCAACTTGTCTAAATTTATCTCTATCATTTTTAGTTGATCATGATTTTAGTAAAAGTGTCTTGTATATTATACCCTATTGGAACACATCGAAGGCAGAGGAAACACTGCTGGCTTAACAGAAGGAATGCCAATGAGGATCAGAGTTTGTGCTGGTCAATAACTGGAAGAATTCCATGTAGAAATCAAATGTACTGAATTTTAGTACAGTTGGAATGAATTGTAGTTCATTTAAGAAGGTGGTTAATGTCAGAGTTTTTTCAATTGATAGAAGCACAAGATTTCCTTAGAGTTCTAAGATAATGATTCTTACATGAACCCTGTCTGTCATATCCCAAGCATGATGAACACAAACATGATAGACCTTACAAAACCTGATCAATAATTTTCAGAAGCCTTCGGATATGAAACATTTCTATCTACCTCTAAGAAGTTTGCTGCTTTGCTTTGGTGTGTCTGATTAACTTCATGAGATATCAAGCACAGCCACACCATCCTTTCTTTTTATCCACACCTAAGTGTACATCTTTTGTGTTTCACTTAGTGATGTTTCCACATTCTCCATTTAATGACAAATCATGGTCTTTCATTTCTTCTCTCCCATGCCGGTTTGTTTCAATTATCTTAAACCACATTGTAGTTATCTACGGGTAGAAATACTAACTTGCTTCAGTTCCTCAGGATTCATAAAACAGCTATCGAAACAGAAATTTGTAGACCAAAACATCCTGTCCTCATTATTGTACCATCAAATAGTTTAATTTACAATAGTTTGTTCATATACACTAGTTATATATTGAAGAATACTGCCACTGAGAATACATAATTCTCAAAGTTTCCTTAGGGTATACCCAAACATCTTTGGTATATATTTTTAAAAAAGTACTTGGTGTTTATAAAAATAATGATATAAAATATATATAAAACTAAAAATGTGACATATGTTATTTACCATCGTTTATATATCCTAAACACTTCAACCTATCTTTCCAAAAGCTTGAATAATAACTTCATATTTCTTTAAAATGCAATTGAATTTCATGTGTTCTACATAAATCTGTCAAAAGTCTCATGAGTTGTTAATTCTATGTTACAGTGCAGGAAATTTGTATGTAGTTTATATTATTCCTGATTAAATAATGTAAAGGCATATATAAATAAATATATATATATATATATATATATATGGCTCTCTCGTTCTCTCTGTCTCTCTATGTATATGTATTTATACGTATATATATATATATATATACACACATATATATATATGTGTATATATATATATATATATATACATGTCCATACAATCACAGGTATTTCTGTGTCGTTTTTATAAGTGTATTTTATGGTATATAGTAACATTAATATTTGTAAAAGAAAAATACATGATATATAAATGAAAACATTCATCTGGGAACTTGTCTCTCTCTTGCTGTTTTCACTTAATATTTGTGACTAGTAGCTTTGAGAAAGCCTAGAAAATACTAATCTTACTTTACATGAATATTAATCAAAAATGAGAATTAAAAAGGTCTGTACAACGATCAAGCATGTCTACAAGGAAGGCTAAAGAACGTTTTTGGCAGAATGTGATTAAGTTCTAGAAGAGTCTTTTTTGTGAAACTTTCTCCTAATAAAAATATTGATGAGTAAAGAAGATGAACAAGGAAAAAAAAATAATACCTAAAGATTGATCTATTGTGGCTCTATAGACCATAGAACGTGTAGAGATATTTAGACAGAACAATTTGCAAAAAATCAGTAGTTGCAGTGAAGATGAAAAGTGTGACACATCCATTCACATTATTCCTCTACTGAATATTCACACATTTCTACTGTACCGAATCGGAGTCTACCAATGCATACTAAAAGGAAATGGGACTTTGTCGTCCAAGTACAGCCCGGAAGTCACCACTTCCGTTGTCATATGCGGAAGTGTGGTTGAGTTCTGTCAGTTCGTAAACCGGAAGTGAGGTTTATGAGCCACGTCACAATAATGGTGACCCCACCCAGAGACTAGTGGGACATCGTCCGTCGTGGGTAGGAGGAGATCCTGACTTGTTTGGTGAATCCAGTTAACTGAAGGACACAGGTAACAGTCCCTTGCCTTCTCTTCTTTCTTTTAAGTCTTAGACATGTATATCATCTATTTGGCTCGGGTATGTAACTGGGACATTTCTCCCTTTCTACCCCTGACATCCCAAATATAGTTCTAATAATTTTCTCCAACTAGGCCGGATTGTTCCATGAGTAAAAGAATGAAAATTCTTTACTTCCTTAGACTTCAGAAAACAACTATTTCCATTCTGGAGAACTTGAAATTTACTTTTATTCCCCTCACATTTATGTGCATCAAAGCAATCATATGTTTAATGTCTTCTGGCTCTGTTTCATGGACACTAGACACCACACAACTGAAATTCACTACCTATTGAACCAAAGCCCAATCTCCATCTTTAAAGAGTTTCAATGATTCATTTGCTTTGTGATACATATCTTCTCTAAGAAGCAGTTACTTGAATAATACTCCATACTGATCTTATAATCTGAATACGAAATCACGTTGTATCTATGAGAATAGCAAATCCTCATTCAGATAAGTGCATAATTTCAGTAGGCATTAGTTATTTGTAAATTGGAATTTGGTGTTTGTTAATTCAGACATCTGCAATTTTTAGAAGTCCTTTTCTACATTCGCTTAAAAGTTGTCATTATGCATCATCCTCTGTTTGATTTGATAAAGTAGAAAGGTCTGAAAAATACAATTTTTTTTTAGTTCAAAAGTTTTACATTTCTATAGCACATTATAATCTGAGAAGCAGACAGGGATAACAATGTATTTCAATTCATGTGTGTCTAGCAACAAAAAGTATTAGAGCTAATAGTTTCTACCCAGTTGTTCTTCATATAGCTGAGGAATCACATGTAAGATGTGGTTTTGAGATATTTAGTCATGGTTTCTCTCAGAATTTTTTTATCCGCAGGACTTGCTGATATTTATCTGCCTAGCACAATGGAAAAAGGTAAATATGTTTACACATTTGTTTTGGGAAATTATTTTAAATGGTCTTGTTGACATTATTTTCTTTTCTTTTTTGGAATAACAGAAAGTATATTGATAGGAGCTGAGAGAATGGGATAGAAAGATTTCTCTTAATTAAAACTGAAACTTTAGACATTTTGATAATTATAACTTTGACTTTTGATGTGCTAGATTGAAAGGTGAATGTAAATTATGGGCATATTCTAAATTGAAATTTAAGAAAGCAATTAAATCAGGGGTGCTCAATGGATGTATGCTCTCACAAGATAATACAAGCTAACAGTTCCACTTCACTTACATCAATAATTTTTAACTATTATAAATATAGTTCATAATACTAAAAATTAACAACTGCATACTAGAAACTGAGAATACATCAGAAGTTAAATTCCGGAGTAATTCTCTTTTTAATATTTTGAATCTATATTGTCCAATAGGGATTCCTGTGTTAATGTTGCGTTCATAAGAGAAATAATATTGAAGACTTGCATGTTCCCAATACATTGATTTTCCCAAGATTTTTTTTTTTCTTTCAGAGGAATCTGTGGATCCTGAGAGGTTATTGCAATGTCCCTATGATAAGAATCACAAAATCAGATCATGCAGGTTCCCATACCATCTTGTGAAATGTAGAAAGGTAATGTTTCATTAGAACATGTTGATATTACATGATTTCTTTAGTTCATGGATCAATTTGGGTATTGTTTTTAAGATAAATAGTGGGAAATATATGTGAAAGATAGGAGAGGCTGTGGGCAGAAATGTAATAGAGAGATTTTTGTATTCTGAAATCTCTGCAGCATGTAATGGAAAGTAAGATAATCGAAGGCCAACATGTTTATTTCTAGATATGTATTTCTAGATCTTGATTCAA
This sequence comes from Dipodomys merriami, assembly GCF_024711535.1. Taxonomy (NCBI): domain Eukaryota; kingdom Metazoa; phylum Chordata; class Mammalia; order Rodentia; family Heteromyidae; genus Dipodomys; species Dipodomys merriami. The sequence continues at coordinate 28,357,643 of NW_027203159.1, read as the reverse complement.
AGCAGAAAAAATGCAAGCTATTTTTTGTGTGCAATTATGTCAAACTGTGTTTACCATATTTCACAAAGAGTAAAGGTGGTTTCCTTTCCTCCCCACTGCCTAATGGCCAAAATGTAAATTAATTGTTTTCTTAAACATTAAATAATTTTGTTAAAACATGCACCGTATTATCATATGATCTTCAATTCTATTTGGAGAGTTTAGCTTTCATGCTCTGGTTATAAACCGAGAACATGAGAGATGCATTGTGTCTCTTTTCTATATTTAGGGTATTAATGACAAAATTGATCTTAGTTTCATCAAAAATTTCACAAAACTTAAAGGTTCACAGAACTGTGGATAGAAAATTATTTTTTCTTCATGTAACATTGCAGCAATAAGTTCCAGAGCAAATGGGGCAAGCAAGGTCATTCTCTCTGATGGAGCCATAGAATTCCATTGAGTATAAATCCATTTTCTTGTTCCATTCTTCTGCTGAGGGCCATCTGGGTTGGTTCTCTATCTTAGCTATGGTAAGTAATGCTGCAATAAACATAGTTGTGCTGGTAGTTTTAGTGTGGTTTTGTTTGTGATCATTTGGGTAAATGCCAAAAAGTGGGGACTCTGGGTCACAATGGAGCTCTATGTGGAGCCTTTTTATGAAACTCCATGCTACTTTCAAAATGGTTGAATAAGTTTACACTCCCAACAATAATGCAGTAGGATTCCATTCTGGCCACATCCCCTCCTGCATCTGTTCTTATTAGAGTTATTGACTATAGCCATTCTAACTGGGGTGAGGTGGAATATCACTGTTGTTTTGATTTGCATTTTTTTAAGGCTAGGGAAGTTGAGCATTTCTCTAGTGTCGATTGGCCATTCTTCTTTCCTCTTCGGAGAAGTTTTTCTTTATCCCACTTATTTATTGGGCAGTTGTTTCTTTGAGAATTTGTTGTTAGGGGATTCAATTTTTTGAGTTCCCACTGCATTTTAGATATGAGACCCTTGTCCATTGTATGGCTTGTGAAGATCTCCCAATCTGTGTGTTTTCTATTGATTTTGCTAGGCATGTCCTTTTACTTCTAGAAGCTCTGTAGCTTCATGCAAAACTATTTGTGAAAAATTTTTTTGATTTGTTTTGATTCTGATTCCCTATTAATCAAATTTCGACTTGTGCTAAGGAAACCTAAGGTTTCTCCTACTTCATCCTGAAATGTTTTCAGGATGTCTGCTTTAACTCAAAGGCCTTTAATCAATTTGGAATTGATACTAATCAGGGTGATACATAAGCATCTAGCTTTCGTTTTCTACTGGTGATAACCAATTTTGTCAGAAAAATTCTCTTTTTTATGTCCCTTATCAAAAATTAGCTATAGGACTGTGGGATGATTTCTAGGTTTTCAATTCTACTCCATTGGTCCTGTGGTTTCCTCTTGTTCCAGTACAAATTTATTGTAATTATGATGATTTTATACTAGAGTATGAAATTTGGTATTGCTAGTTCTCTACTTCTATTTCTTTTGTAAAGGATTGTTTTTGCTTTTCAGGATCTTTTACTGTTCCATATGAATTTTTGAACCGTTTCTTCTATTTGCTTGAAGAATGAGGTTGGAATATTGATAGCCATTGCATTGAATTTGTAGATAGCTTTGGGAAGTATTGCCATTTTCAGGATGTTGATCCTTCCAATCCAGGAGCCTGGGAGGTTTTTCCACTTTCAAAGTTCTGTTTAATTTCCTTTTTCAGATTTTTAAAGTTTTCGTCTAGAGGTCCTTCACTTCTTCGGTTAATTCCTAGGTATTTTAATTTTGGGGGGGCTATTAGAAAGGGAGTTGCTTTCCTGATTTCAGCCACATTTTTCTCATTGTTAACAAAGAAAAAAGCCATTGATTTTTTAGGGATAATTTTATACCCGGCTACTGTGCCAAAGTTTCTAATCAGCTCGAGTAATTTGGGAGTGTAGTCCATGGGTTTTTATTTTTTTTTTAATAAAAGAGCATGTCCTTGGCAAAGAGGGAGGTTTTACTTCATCTTATTGTATTTGGATCCCATTTATGTTTTTCCATCTTGTCTTAGTGCTGTTGTTAAGCATTCTAATATTAAATTGAAGAGAAGTGGAGTAAGTGGACATCCTTGTCTCCTTCCTGAGTTAGAGTAAATGGCTTTAAATTTTTACCATTCAGTACAATGAAGGCTGTAGGCTTGTCTTTCTTGTACTGAGGAATGTTCCATGGTTTCCTATTTTTTTCCAGAGCCTTCATCATAAAGGAGTGAATTGCTTTTTCTGCATCTATTGAGGTAACCATGTGTTTCTTAACCTTGATCTTGTTGATGTGATGAATTATATTAATTGATTTGCATATATTGAACCAGCTTTGCATCCCTCAAATCCATCCTGTTTGATCGTGGTGTATGATTCATTGGATGAATTGTTGAATTTGATTGACTAAAATTTTGTTGAGTAGTTTTACTTTGATGTACATGAAAGAAATGTGTCCATAATTCTCTTTCTTTAATGAGTCCGTGCCTCATTTTGGGATGACGGTTTTGATGGCTTCATACAAAGAGTATTGTAATCAACTTTTCATTCAATTTCATTGAAGATTTCGAGGAGTATTGGTGTAACTTCTGCTTTGAAGGCCTTGTAGAATTCCACTGAAAATCTATTCGGTCCAGGGCTTTTCTTAGATGGGAGGTCTCTTATTGCTGTTCCCATTTCGATTCTTGATATGGGTCTGTCAAGTTGGTTTAAGTCCCCTTGGTTTAGTTTCAGCATGTCGATGTTTGATAGGAAATAGTCCATTTCTTCCAGATTCTCAAACTTATTATCACAATAGTTTGAAATATATTCCCTTATAATATTCTGAATCTTGTTTCTTCCTGAGGTGATGTTTCCCTTTTCCTCTCTGATTAATTATTTGGGTATGGTCTTGTCTTTTTCTGATGAGATTTGCTAATATTGTCAATTTTGTTAATTTTTTTAAAGAAACTCTCTTTGTATTATTGATTCTTTCTATGTTTTTTAAAATTCTAATTCATTTAAATTCTGATTTAATTCTATTATTTCTTGGATTTATCTTGCTGATCTTTTCAAGGAGGTTGAGAAGTCTCCTTAAATCCTTGGTTTCAGATTTCTCCAATTTGTTGATGTTGGAACTCAGAGCTGTAAACTTGCTTCTGAGTATTGCCTTGTCTGTGTTCCAGATGAGCTGGGAATTTATATGATCATTTTTGTTGACTATCATGAATATGCGAATTTCCTTTCTAATCTCTTCCATGACCCACTAATGATTATACAGTGTGTTGTTTAGCCTCCATCTGTTACAGGACATTCTTTCGTGCCTTTTGATACTGAGTTCTAATTTTATTCCTTCGTGGTCTGAAAGAATGCAAGGTATAATTGTAGTCTATTTTATCTAATGTTAGGATTGCAACTTCTGCCTGATTTTGTGGGCTCTGTACTTGGTAAATTTTAATCCATCCTCTCACTTTCAAAATATGTTTGTCTTTATGGGCAATGTGTTTTCTTGAAGGCAACAGATATAAGGATCTTGCTTTTTAATCCATCTAGACAGTCTATGACGTTTACTTGGATTGTTAAGTCCATTAATATCGATAGTTAGGACTGAAAGTTGTTTGGTAGTTCCGGCCATGTAATTCACCTTCTTGGTGGCTGTAACAACTGGGTTCTTCCTATGGTTCTTGGATTCTCAGTTTGGGTGCTGTTTCTTGGCCTTTATTGTGGTCTTGTTGGTTTTCTATGTGTAGGACATCTTTAAGTATCTTTTGTAAGTCTGGTTTGGTAGATATATATTGTTACACTTTTTCTTTGCTATGGAGGATTTTTATTTGACCTTTCCTTATGAAGATTTTAGGTGAGTACAGTATGCTAGGTCGATAGTTGTTTATCTTTAAGGCATGGCGTACATGATTCCAGGCCCTTCTTGTTAATTGTCTCCGCTGAGAAATCTATGGTTATTCTAATTGTTTTCCCTTTTTAGGTGATTTATCTTTTCTCCTTACAGCTTTAAAGATCGTTGGTCTGAATTTGTCCTGTGCGGATTACAATGTGACCGTGTCATTTCCTGTTCTGGTCTGTTCTATTTGCGGTTCTACAAGCTTCTAATGTCTTAATAGGCCTATCTTTTTGCATGTTTTGGAATTTCTCTCTTAGGATCCTGTTAAATTTCTTAGATCATTAACTTCTGTCTGTAGGTGTTCCTCTACACCCTTTATCCTCTGATTAGGACTTCTAATTGTGTCTTCCAAACGTGGAATCAATCTCATATTTCTTGGATTTGTTTTGAACAGTTGTATGTTTTTCTCTCTATCATCTAGGCTGACTTCAGTCCCTGAGATTTGATCTTCTGCATGGTTTAACCTACTGTCAAGAATTTCTCCTTTGCTTCTTATTCCTTTCCTTCTAACTGGTCGACTTTAATGGCTTCAGATTCTTTGTTTTACATCTTGTATGAACTACTTTACTTCCTTAAATTGTTGTTGAGTGTTTATTCTCAAATTACTTTGTTGATTCGTTATTGTTTCCTTGGACTCCCTTTTCTTCAGCATTCCCTTTGTGGTCTCCCAGGATTCCTTCAGCTGTCTATTTATGGATTCCATGAATGCCTCTATTGATCTTTGTCTATTCTCACCCCCTCATGCAATTCCTCTATTTCACTTTGATTAGCTTCCTCTCACTCACACAATTCCTGCTTTTCTCTTCAACTGCTCTCAGGCAGCTCATGCAATTCCTGTCTTTCTGTTTCAGTATCCTCAGCCTGCTCATGAAATTCCTATCTTTCCATTTGACTGTTCTCAGCCTGCTCACACAATTCCTGTATTAATCTGTGAGTAGCTTCGTAATGCTCTCGAGATTCCGGTATTATTCATTGGCTTGCTTCTTCTTGTTCCCCATGAAGCTCACACTGAGTCATTTGCAGATTTTCAATCTATTCATTCACCACGTTTACTAGTAGTGTTTGTAAAGTTGTGTTCGAACTCTCCTCTGGATTTGTGATTTACTGTTCTATCACCTGATTATCATGAGTTGGAGTTGAAATATCCATACTTGCCATTTTTCTAGTTTTTCTCTGGCTTGTTCTGCCCATTTGTTCTGAAAGTAACACCAATGTTGTGCTACAACACTATTTTAAGGCATGCATCAAGGAGTCAAAATGCATATTTAGAATGGCTACAGATACAATCCAATTCAACGGATACAATTTGTTCAACATAAAATAACTAAGGGCTAATGGGCTCACAACTTAAAAGAGGAAGTCAGCAAACCAGAAATTATTCGTTGTAGGGAGAATTGTGGGGGCAAATACGATTACAGGGATGTGAAGTGATAAAATGTTAGTGAAGTTAAAGAAGGCCTAATCTCACAGAGGGTAATGGATTGGAAAGAATGATAGGAGAGACATAGAAAAACATGAAAAATAGAGAAACAAAAATTTAAATTTTATAAATTAAATACTTAAAATTATGTAAGTATGAAGAAATACTGAAAGGAGAAAAGGATAGGATGAGAGGAGGGGAGAAATAAAAGAACATGAAAAAATAAAAAATAAAAATTCCTCAAATTGGAATACTTGAATGTTATGTATGTATAAACAGATAATAAGGCTATTACCAATTTAAGCCTATGAAGTTGTGAATTGAGTAATACATTTCTGTATTAAGAATGTACACAAAATTGGTGATAAGGTCTAATATTCAACAATGGATGTAAGTCATATAAAAAGAAAGAATGAGAAGAAAACAAATGGAATAAAAAGAGAAAAAAAGGATCAAAATTTCAAAAGAGATTAAAAAATAAAAGCATACACAGATACACTTAAATCAAAATTATGACAGAAAAATAATAGGAAACATTTTTAAAGAAAATAAAAATAAAAACTGATAAAGAGTTCTTTTTTTGTGGTCATGGGGAAAAATATTGTATCTCCCCTGTGCCTGTAACCAGTCTCTTGGTGGTGTCTCTGATCTGATTGTGGTGTTTTCTTTTCCTGTTGCTTGATTGTTTTCTTAAGTCAGTTTGTTTGAGAAGGCCGAAAAAAGCTCTGCATTACCCAGGATTTTATTGTTATCCTCTCAGGCTAGTTGAATGGGAGGGAGATCTGCTTTGAGTATCACAAAAGTGGGAGATGCCTGTTCCCTCTAGCTTGGAGTTGATGTGATAAGGCTAGGTTCTGGGTAGATTTGAGGCCTATGATCAATGGTAGCTTTTCCCTGAGGGGCTAGCTCCTGAAAAACTCACAGAGCCAAGCCTGGAGCCATTCTCAGTGTTTAGGCTTACTGGGTTTCAATTGTGTGTCTAACCTGCAGTGTGGATGGGCAGACTCTGGCTCTTTTTACCCAGTGAAGACAGTCACTCTTCATGGGATGGAGCTTTTTCTGCCTGGGCAGGGTATCTTTCCCCTGGGTAGAGCTGAGCCTGGCAGGTCAGGTCAGGTTCCTGTGACCTGCTAAATGGGTTTTTTAAGTTCTTCCAAGACCTGAGTTGGAGCTAGCTGCTTGGCCAGGCCTTTGTCCATATCATCGATGGAGAGCTCTGGTGGTGGGCTGGGGCGTTCTTCCATAACTGCTCTCTGAGGAGAGAGGATGTCAAGGTTCTACTCATACTCTTGGTTTCTGGGCCATCCCTGGTCTGTGATCCTCAGAATGAGGATTTCTGCTCCTTGTCAGTTCTTGCTGGTGGTGAGTAGTGTTTGACACTATGTTCCAGAATCTGTCTGGGAGTAGTATGTTGGCGATGACCACTGCATCTGAAGCAGCTTCCACAGCAGCAGCTTACCAGCACGTGCTCTGATCTGTCTCCCTGCTGAATTTTCCCACTGTACTGTGATGGTACACTTGTTTCTCTAGCCCAGAAATGTTCACTGGAACACTAAATGTGCTTTCTATGCAAGAGCTTGTTTTTCCTCCAGCTGCTGTTCTGCCATCTTCCTCAGTTCTTCCAACAAATAGGGGTTATCCTGTGGGGGAGGGACATACAAAGAAACACAAAAGCACATGGTATCTTTGAAACAATATGTTTGAAACAATGTAAACTAAGAAAAAAACTTTTGTCCTTAACTTGGGGTTCATTACAATTTATATAATCATCATATTTTCTGCTTGTCTCATACAAATACTAGTTATTGCAAATAAGGGAAACCATGGGACCTATGTTTTTTTCGGCCTGGCTTATGTCACTTAATATTTTTTTCCTGTCTTTCCATTTGCTAACAAATTGGATAATGTCATTCATTCTGATGGAGGCATCAAGCACTTTTGCAACCTCCTTAGTTTTTCCCCTACCATCTCCACCTTCCCATTTCCTCAAATACACTCTCCCCTTTCTCTCACCTCCCTTAGTGTAAATTTCATTTTATATTCCTATTTACATTGCTTTTGAACAATTCTTCTCATTCTAAACATAAACTACTTATTCCAAATAAGGGAAACAATGGACCTAAGTTTCTTTGGGCCTGGCTTACTTCAATGAACAAAATTTTTTTCTGAGTCTTTACATTTACTAGCAAAAGGAACAATATTCTTCTTTCTGATGGAGGGATAGAATTCCATTATATATATTCACCAAATTTTCTTAATCAATTCATCTACTTAGGGGCATCTGTGTTGGTTCCATATCTTAGCTATGGTATATAAAGCTGCAATAAACATAGTCATGCTGGTAGCTTTAGTAGGGTCTTTTATGTGAATATTTGTGTAAATGCATAAAGTGGGATTGCTGGATCTGAAGGATTTTTAGGAAACTCCATACTGCTTTGGGATACAGGTTATTCCATAGTAACAATGAGGCTATCTTGAAAATGTACTTTACAACTTTAGGTGTGGGGGGAGGGAAGAGGAGGGCTGGAGGAATTGGGAAGATGGGAAGGAAGAGATTTTAAAGAAAATACAAAGGAGGGTGTAACAACGCTCTATAGAAAATGTACTTATTCATATAAATGTATCTCCTCTGTACAGTATATTCACAATAAAAATATGTATTAAAAAAAATCAAGGATGAACTAGCACAGTACCCATACCGTGGTGTCTAGCCCATGGTAGACATCCTTCCCAAATACATCTAAAAAGAGAAAATTTGAAATTTTTTCTTCATATTTGAACTTTGGTTACACAGAATCATCCTGATATTGCTGCCAAATTGGCTACTTGTCCCTTTAATGCTCGCCACTTGGTTCCACGAGATCAACTAAGTGAACATATTGCAACTTGTATGGACAAAATTTTCCTTGAAGATGAAGTAGGTAAGCCTAATAACTAAAACACAATCCAAATCAATGTAGGCCATTTGCACCTCTATCCTACTCTGATGGTTGATTTGTGTTTATTTGTAGATAATATCAAAATGAATGAGAAATAAGAAAAGAGTTCTAAAAATACAGGGCACTATGTTTCCTCTGAGGAAGACTGGGATAAAGGTAAAAAGCTTGTTGATTTTTCTGCATTTTCCATTCTTGAATCTCAACTTATCTTGTGATGTTGTATGATTATATCCTTTAAGAGTGAAATTAAATTTCTTTGGTCAACTTGTCTTATCTTGTATGCTAATATTAATAACATATATAAAGATATTTAGTCCTAAATGATTAAAAACCAGGCCAAACATTTAAATGATTTGTTTTTTCCCATGCCTAGAACTGATTCAGGTAAATATTTATTATATAAGTTAAATGTTTTTCATAAGGCACTTAAGGCCATCAACCTTGTTGTTTTTCTATCAATAATGTTGCAATGTTAGAGCCAATCTAATCGAGCAACTCAATCAAGTATGTATTTCTCCCTTCGGCAGAATCCTTGGAAGATCCTACCCCAAGTTTTATTTGGGGAACCATCATGTCCTCTGGCAACAACAGGTAAAGGAAAGCTGTTTTTTTAGGACACACTATAGTCTGTCAAAATTCAAAGTGAAGAAATAGGATAAATGAATAACAAACTTTCTGTTGCATATACCCATACATTTTTCTCACTACAAATAAAGCTTCTGATTGCTCTCTGAACTTGAGAATCTATGATTGGTGGCGAAAGACAATTATAGTTTCACTAGAACCCATAAGAAATACAATCACCAAAATTACTTCAAATTAGAATTACTTTATATGAATGTTTTTCTCATTCTCTTATAATTAATTTAAATCAGTAAAGCCATAGATAACAGTATTTTGTTGGACCAATCATTTATGTCCCTATTTCTTTGTTTCAAGATTTACTCATCACATCAATTATAATAGTGTGAATGGCAGTATCTTCAACTGGTAATTGATAAATTACAGACTTATGGGTGGGTTACCATGTCTTCTTTCTGAAATTGATTAATGAATATTATAGGAATGACTATCTGATTTAAATTTACACCATGAATTAGTGTAAAAATATTGGAGGAGATTCTTGAGATGATTTAAAATCTGCACTTTGCAAAGATACATATTAATAAAATGTGTCTAGAACTATTTTTAAGCAGTAATATATACATGGAAATCAAATTTCTCATTTCCAAATAAAGTTTGAATACATATTAGATATGGTATAGATTGGAAATTCCAAATTAGATTTCTAATTACAAAGGTTTTGCTCTCTTAGTATTTATGAGATTGTTTAAGGAATTGTAATTGCTAGAATTAACTTGTCTTTCTAGAGTTACAAAATAGATTGTACATTTTATTTAATGGAATGTGAAAACATCAAGTCTCTCTGGCATGGTAAGTGGAAAATACAAGAAAAAAATGAACAGTAATTGGTTTTGCGTAGAATTTTTCATAAGCATTTATTTAACTCGGAATCATGTAATTCATCTTGCTTGCAAAAATGTGATCTCACTTTTTATAAATGAGACAATAGATTCAAATTTTATTGATATTGTCAACTATTTTCTACTGATCAGTACATAAAAAACAAAAAAACAAAAAACAAAAAACAAGCTTATTCAACATAAGTCCAAGGTGAATTTATGTGAGCTTGTCATCACAAGAGGGCCTCATATAGTCTTCCTCTGAAAAGGCAGTAAGCATACTAAGAATTTGTATTCAAACATCTGCTCTATGTCCAACATACTACACAATTATCTGAAGGATGAATTGGCAGTTTATATAATGAAGAAAGTGCTGTGGAGGTTTAATGGGAATAAATTCACGCTTGCATCTGGTGACAATTTTCTAATTCATAAAGATTATAGAGAAGACTAAAACTCATCCTGGTTACAAATTGAACAGATCATTTTAGCAATTGAATAACAGAATACATTTATTCTGTGGTTAGGGAGTTTGTCATATGCTGTCATGCAAAGGAAAAGGATTATGTCATGAGTGATGATTTTTGAGGTAGAAAACCACACTTGTGCCAGGCCAGGTGATAATGTTGTTAATGCTAGCATCTCATGTGTTTGACACATAAGGATCTAATTACAGATTAATAAAGACAAGGATTTTTTTCAGATTCATTTCTGGAATTAATCCCCTCATAATCAACTAATATAGAGTCTGTTATCCTTAAGGAAAACCATGGTTACTCATAGACCTGCAGTGTGCATAAATGTTGGGAATATGCAAACTCAAAAGTCATCAGTGTACTTTGGATAAAATAGAAAAGAAACCTGGTACAGTTTGCTTAGGAACCTTAGCAGGATGAGGTCTGAGAATCAGGTTTTAAGGGAGCCCAACAGGAATATTTGTCCCATTCTCAACACCAATTAACCATCTCAAAAATGCAAGTATAGAGCAAGTGGTACAACATTAGATTGCTGAAGAAATCAGGAACTGTCCCAAGCCCAAAGTTCAAGGCCAACGACCAACAAGAACATTAATGAAGGACAGGAATGTAAAGACATATTCATCAGCAATGCCATATATTCACTGGTATTTCCAAAATCTCTGAAGTTTTTCCTTCCACATAAGAGCCACTTAGAATTTATTCACTCCCTACTTTTACTATCATGTATTTTCTCTCCAAATTTCTCACAATAATGTTGATGTTGCAGTGATATTTCTTTGCTTCATTGGTTATTAGAACACTTAATGTGACCCAATGGGATTACTAATACTGTTCCCTCATGATAATATACCTTACTTATTTAATCATTATTTTCCTGGCATCTAAAAAGTAGATGATACTAAAGAACCTGTAAAATCATGAGAGAATCTGACAATGAAGGAGGCCATGGTGCATGTTGCTTTGTCTGTTAAAGATTTATCCAACCTTAGCTTTGTTATTATATATATTTGAGCTCATTTGTGTTTGTGATCTGATATTTCTGTTGCCTGTCCATTTGTAGAGGCAAATTTTGTGTCTGTGTGTGTACAAACTGAAATGGTGTACATTTTTTCCTACTGTGTCAACACCCATACGTTGATACAGGGCATATTACTATAATTTTTGTAATTTTCCTGCCTACTTTGCTTGATTTTAATCAATAATGATAAAAATTAATCACAGGTTATCGAGGATTTTTATGTCTTCCTTGGTAATGAGTATTGATTCCTTGATTTGGCCATTGATATTCAAGCCTCTTACCATGGGCTTGATCCCAGTGATATATTCCAAATGTTGGTATGCCTCTGGCATAGAATTTTCTATGTTCTTTTCAAAGTCCATTATTTTAGTATTCATACTGAGAGATGACATGCATGTGTTTTTTAAAAGTCAATTATTTTTACAAACTGCTGAATATATTTACATGATACCACTTCACAATATGATGATGACTTCACAATAGCATTTGTTTTGTCCACATATAAGAATGGAAAAGCCATTTATATGTTTGAGCCATGGAATATTTATTGTAATTGTACCTGAAGCGATTTGCACGGTGTCCTTTCATATTTTACTTGCATACCCTAAAGTATGTATCCTTTGGTAGAATACATCTCAGGAAACAATCATTCTTAGTAAATGAATTTATTACAAATATTGAAATGGAGATCAATTTATCATGTTGATTTAAATTCATTGCCATAACATTATACAGTAAAAACTCTATGGATTTTCTTTTGTATACAACCAAGTGAACTATTTCTTCCTATTTTCCTGGATGCATGATACATTCATGAATATTTTACAAGAGACGTAGTTCAGAATCTCTGCAAGACATGGCTGAGTCTGAATTGGTTATATTAGAAAAGTTTTGATGAACTGGACAATAATCCCTCAAGTAATATACTGATTAGAGTCACACTTCATATGTTCAATGAAGTTTGAATGTGTTTAGACCCACAGTGTCCACGTGTAATTAGTGAGGTTTGTATACAATGATCAAATTTCAATTGAAATGGAAGTGGAAGCAAGCATGATTTTTTAAAAAATAACTGAGGATGTACAATCACCACTTTTTGAGTATCTCTCAAACTACTAGTGAAGTTATTGTTCACATGTAGAATACAGAAGTATATATTCGTGTTTTCCATAGAAAGTAGAATAATATTTTTTTCTCTTATTTCTATGTAGGAATCATTCTATGAATGAACCATGAGTTCAAACCATTTCTCATTGTTTCATCTACATCTTACGTTTATTACTATATTGTGATGCTCACTCAACCAACTGAATTAATTTTGATTTCTACTACCTATTCACTCCCTATTCACCCTTACCTTGAATCCAGAAGTAAACCCCGGTGTTTATTTCCTTATTGGAATTCATGATGTAAGTCTCCCCATAGACATGGTAAGGTTGGAATATAGAAATCTAATTTGTTTCCCAATAGAGAATAAACCATATTTCATTTTTCACTGTCCTTATGTTTGCTTGTGAAAATCATCTCCCATTTCATATATTGTTATAATTTCAGAGCCTAATACATAGCAAAACCGTAATGACATTAGACCTCTGACACGAATCTTATACCAATTATGTATTTCATACAGAATGGCCATTACAATTTTAATGGGATTTTTCAACCAACGTTCTGAAGTATATTCCTTACCATACAGTCTTCTCATACATCTCAATGATTTCCACATGTAATCTCATCTAAATAAGGTTTCTGGGAGTTCTTTCCAAAACCTGTGGCAGAAAAAAAAAAAAAAAAAACAGATTCATGTATGTGTACACAAAATAACATTCAAAACATATTGTTTTGAGGTGGGAAATTGGAACTTGTGAAGATAGCATTATTTTGTGCTAGTAATGTGATATTTTGAGTGCAAGAGGGTGTGCATATTTTGGCAATATCACAATATATTTCTAAAATGTTCCAAGAAGAGTGGGCTGTATCTGTCGAGTGTCAAAAAACACTTTTATGGAAACATATTTGATGGCTATCTACATATTCAACTTGTGTGTAATTTGCCCACATATATAAGCCCCTCCATATTTATATTTGGCACTGTGGTCCAAAACATTTCTGATGCAAAAATGGAATAATTTTTGAAACGTATTTTAGGAAAAAATTTTGGCAGGACTTCTGTGCAATAAATAGAGTTGAATCTTTTGGGTTCAGATGCAGAAGTTAAAGATGTGTGAATGTGATTCATATTTATTATTGGTTTTGAAATGGAAGAATTTCTGATTATGGAGATGTTTGTGCCCCTCGTCTATAATTTCAAATATTTCTTGGTTTTCCTTCAGTTATTGTGAGCAGCAATGTATTTAACATTAATTTGTGAAGGATAGTTTGGAACCTGTAGATTCAGGGAAACCTTTACCTTTTCTAGTCTGGTAGGTATATGAAGAGAACAGATCTATCTACTCATGTCTGTGTATAGACAGCAAACCAGTCTACATACATATTCATTTGTAAACTTATGAAAATTAAAATAAATGTATGTACCCATACCCTTTTTTTTTGTTAAACATTGTCAATGTGATGTTCAGAGTGTTTACAATTTGTGTGAGGCAGTTAATCTTTTCCTTGTCATATGTTACTCTATCCCTCATTTTTCTTACACTTTATTCTGCTTCAAATCTCTCCTGTACATGTTGTAAAGGCAATTTTCAACATATGGCCTTCTGAGGAATTTTGTGGCATTGGTTCTCCCACTGTCCTCTATCAAATATTTATGATTCCCTTTCTTTGCCCTATTCAAATTAAAGTTTATACAAGCCACAGGCTACCAAACTCAAAAATAGTGACAAGAAGGGATAAACCCTATTAAAACTAAGTGAAATAAAGCAAGAAAAAGAAATCATTTTTTTATACACCAGCAATGATAAAACTCATGTTTCTTGTAGTTCATTTTGCTCACCCTAACTTCTTGTTCATATATACCTAGCAATTAAGCAATCCTCTTCTAGGATGAAAATTGGACATACACCAACTAAGGCACAAAGAGGAAGTAGGGCACCTATATTTTAAATGTCACTACTAAAGAAAAAATATTACTTCATTGGGTGATTAAATGGAAGCAAGATAAATGCGTTGAAATGAAAAAGTAATATTCAATAAATAGGGTTGCAATACTCGTTAAATGTCTATTAAAACTTAAAGTTAGATTTTACATCACCCTGTGTCAAAACACTTTCCAAGTGAATCAAACCTCGAGGTTAAAAAATACTCATAATGGAAGCAATAGAGAAATACCAAGTCTCATAAAACAGGTTGAAAAAATCTCATTACAGATGCATAAATGCATCAAGTCAAAGAAAGTTTAGACAGTCTATAGCTTGAACCTGCACAGCTTCTTTATACCAAAGGACATACTGCGTAGGTAAAGAGAAATCCAGAAAACTGGGAGAAGATCCCCACTAGCCAAGAAAGAGAAAGGGTTCTTAGAGCTGAAATATAATCAACATTCAAGAAGTCAAATCTTCCAACCCCCCAAAAAAATCCTGACCTATAAAGCTGCTCTATTTAAAGAAGTCTAAATATTTAAAGAACGACTTCATTGATGGCTAATTGAGAATGGCCAAAGGACATATGAAGAAATGCTCAAAATCTCTGACAATAAAATAAATCAAAATCAACTCAAACTTGAAATTCTACCACATTCCATTAGAATGGCAAAGTTAAGTTCAGAGCATATGGAAAATCAGGAACCACTCCAGATGTCTGAGTGTAGATTAATGGATCAGTAAATGTGGGATATAAACACAATAAAATTTCATTTTCCATTAGAAAGAAAGGCACAGTGCCATTTGTAAGGAAATGGGAAGATTTAAAAAAATAACATGAATTAAAATGTGCCAGACTCAAACGAACATAGGATCCATAGTGTCTCTTATTTCTAAAAACGTATGTCCATTTTACTCCTAGAAGAGGATCACAATAGCTTAATAGTAATATACATATGTATGGAATATTATGCTAAACAAAATAAACTCTAAAATAAAAAATCAGTTGGTTTCAGTTTCTTGATTTTTTAAAATGTGCTATGTGAATCTATTTCTCTTTACTTGCCCTTTTCCTTTACTTTCCTATGTTTTGTACATTGTTGCCACTGTATTGCATTTTGGTACATACTGTATTACATGTAATTTAATGAGAATTAGGCACAGGAAGGGCAACATCTAACTCTGAGAAAAAGGACAATGGGCAAAGCATAAAAGAACAACCCCAACAAAACTACATTTTGGCAATAAACATTTCACCTCGTGGGAGGGCATAGAAATTTTAGGTCGAAAAACAGTAAAAATGAACAATGGGTAAGAACCTATAATGAGACAAGTACTTGTTCATTGCTTACATATGTAATTCTAATCCCTCTGTACATCACCTTGACATGATTCCATTAAAAAGAAGAGTATTGATACATACACTCTTCTCAATTCTCATAAATTTACATGTAGATACTTAAGTCGGTGCATTTCTATTGCACGTAAAGACATATAAAGTTCTGATCTCTTGTTCCTAAAAGCATAGTAAAGACATAGGTTTCCCTAAGTCACCAGGTGCCAAGCAAACACTAACAAATTAATGTCAAAATCATTTTTGTTCAAATATTTCTGTAGGAATCCAAATAGTAATTTGAAATTGCAAACTAGGAGAGATCCTGATGCTCAAATATGCCCCAAATCAGAAACCCTCACATTTTCACACCTAACATAAATATGAGCAAGATTCTCTCATGTTAAACTTCCTCGTTTGTATTCAAATACTTCACCACTTTTGATTTCATAGGAATCTAACGACTGATAAATATTTTTTTCACAAGGGAGATCTTCCTAAAATATATTTCAAAGG
This sequence comes from Dipodomys merriami, assembly GCF_024711535.1. Taxonomy (NCBI): domain Eukaryota; kingdom Metazoa; phylum Chordata; class Mammalia; order Rodentia; family Heteromyidae; genus Dipodomys; species Dipodomys merriami. The sequence goes on along the minus strand of NW_027203159.1, from coordinate 28,341,544 downwards.
GTATTCCATTTAGCAGTAGGAATGTTGTGGACCAGGTATGCCAAATGAACTATAAAATGCTGTGTGTGGGGGGGGGTGCTTAAATATGAGGGGCAATTTGCACACAAACTGAAAACAAACATTCATTAGATATATTTCCATGAACTGGTCTTGAATTCCAATCCAAACTTACAGATTAATCTTCCCAGAGCATTTTAGTAACATAGCAGAATATTTCTGAAATGGTGAACATATTCCTCTAAACAAAATATGGCATCTTCAAAGAGTGAGTATTGTTCCCCCAAACTAATAAATATTTGCTGATATTGTTTATATCCCTGCAAGAATTTATTTTTTCACAGATTTCTTCTGCAGATTAGATGACATAAAAATATTGAGATGATTTAGAATCTTGTATAGAGAAACATGTTGCAAAATTAGGTGGTTTAAAAAAATCCATAAAATTTTCCTACCCATTCTTTTTGGAATACAGAAGTTGTTGGGAAATTTGTGTTAGGAACCAAGAATAAATTTTTCCTATGTTTTACATTATATTTTACATTTTGTTGTTGTTGTTGTGGGACTTGGACTCTGGGCCTGAGAGCTGTCCCTCAGCTCCTCAGCTCAAGGTGAGTGCTGTACAGCTTGAGCTACAGCGCCACTTCTGGTTTTCTAGTGGTTTATTTGAGATAAGACTTTCACGGACTTTCTTGGCTGGGCTGGCTTTGAACCGTGATCCTCAGCTCTCAGCCTCCTGAGTAGCTAGGATTACAGGCGTGAGCCACCGGCGACTGGCTATTTTACATTATTAATAAGTTAAATGGAACAAGTTATTCCCAGAAAATGTAACTATTGAGAGGGGTAAACTTACATTTAGAAGTTAAGAAACAGTCTTTACTCAGGTTTCTTTCATCACCCAAAAACCTAGGCATGCTAATTAGTGGGCACTTGGCTAAGTCAAATGTGTCCATGAAAGACTCACTTATAGCTGGTATGCCCTTCAATCCCACATTTTGTTTGAATGTTCTCCAATTAGGCACAATTATTGTGTAAAATAGTCAAGATTTTTGACTCCCCCTAAGATCAGAAAAAAAGCTGATTTTTTAAATCTACCTTGACAATTCCCTGTAACTCTTGTCCCTGTCATTGCAGAACAAAACAGTCATATAACGTTTGCATTCTCAAGAGAGGCATAATTCCAAATTCCATGTTTGGGTCTCAATATTCTCAAAGTTTCATTTGTACATTGGTAAATATCTGCTGTTAGTAAAAGGTCCATGGAAGACTCCTGATAGAACATAACACATTGGTAGGAATCAAGGTATATATGGGGAAAGTCCATTAATATCACACAGTCTCCCCATATAGAAACTGCTTTGTAATGAATTGAGATTTTTTTTTGAAAGAAAATTTTGAACTGATTGATTCTGAACTTTGTAATTTGGCAAAGCTATCTATACAATTCCTACAAAAATGCCATCTCATCATAAGGGAGTGAGTAATTTGAAACACTTCTACCAAACACTATTATTTCTAGACCTCCAATGTTACACAGAAATATTGTAAATGCTCCTTTTCTTGCTTTTTTTTGTCTGACTCATGGTTTGTACTGTGGGCTTGGGCATTGTCCCTGCACACTTTAGCTCAAGGCTTGAGGTCTGCACCTTGGGAGAGAGTGCCACTTTCAGATTTCCGGTGGTCATTTGGAGAAAAAAAATCTCATGGACTTTCCCATCCATGCTGGCTTTGAACCACCATCCTCAGATCTCAGTTTCCTGAGTACCTAGGATTACAGGTCAGAGCCGCCAGCACTCAGTTATTCTTACTCTTCTCTAATAAAATACCATAGTAGTAACTTAAAAATTATCCACCGGTATTTAAACAACATTGAAGAAATTTTGCATCAGTTCCAAAGAGAAAATTTGCAACGAAGTATTTCATTCCACTTTGATGTTGCTTTCTCCTGAAGAGGAAGGAAATTTTCAGAGACATGTAAAACCTATCACCATGTAAACAAAATATTAAAGATATTGTAGAAAAATCATCTTTCAGTTGGACAGAATTCATTCATTTAAATGTGATTAAATTAATAGCCAGTGTTTTTCATTTTAAGCATTGTTTTATAAAAAAAAAGATATACTTCTAAATGGGTGTTAACATTTACCTCTTTGTTCTAAGATTAGAGAGTTTTTACACACTATTTACTATATACACAGTGAAATATATTTCTCATCTAATATTCCCTTTCTCAAGACATTTACTTTGTAAACAATTACTTGTATTCAAGGCTTGACAAAGCTCATTCTTTCCTCACTATCCACACTTTTATCCTTTTAATCCTCATTTAGAAACAAATTGAATGTATCCATCAGAAAGAATGATATCCCATTTGTTAGGAAATGGAAAGACTTGGAAAAAAAGTTATATTAAGTGAAGTAAGCCAGGCCCAAAGAAACTTAGGTCCCATGATTTCTCTTATTTGCAATAAATAGTATGTCAAGGAGAAGCAGAACAGTTCAAAAACTGTGTACATATGACCTTACAACAAGATGTAAATGAAATGAACCCCTAGATAGGGACACAACTTGTTTCTACTTTCTTGCTATTGTTTTTCATGATTCTAAACTTTTCTATGTGATTTGTTTCTCTTGTATGTTCTTCCCCAAGTTATAGCCCCTCTTTTCACTGTATTTGATGACAGTGCACTGCAGCTTACATATATATGTTTCTAATTTGCGAAGGGAATGGAAATAACAAAATTCTGAAATAGAATTATATTGAAAACCAACTTTACCAAATGTGCTTCTCATTCTTGGTTGAACACTTTCTATTTTCAAGAGGGAATACCTACATATTCCTACAATTTGAATTCTTTACACATTTCAAATTTACTCATCCACTCATGCTTAACACAGAATGGGAATATCCAAGTAAACATGTAAATATTTGTCTACTATTCTCTGCTCGATCCTTTTATCCTATTAGAATCAATGCAATAATGTTCATATATTTTTTGAAAAGAATTTCTGTGTATTTCAATTAAATTTCTGTTTATTTCAAATAAATTTCTTTGCCTTACTATATAAATGATAAAGAATTGCATTAAGTAACAAAATATTCATATGAATATGATTACCTTACAGCAATATACTATTTTAAATTTCTTAATATGAATAAAAGATTCCAAATGGAACAATATCATACAAATAATGGCAACTTGTTGAGGAAGACAAGATTATTCTTCATTTTCTCATTTGGCAATTATCAACTTTTCATGGATCAATAAGTTAAGCAGAGCACGTAATGATTTGAGTATATATGCTAGTGTCATTTTCTAATTTCATGTACATTTACAGCTACCGATGAATATTCGGGTTATTTATTTCCAAACTAGAGAAATACATTTGACATTATTTTATTTAAAAAACTCAACAAACTCGGAGATGGGGATTTAATTGATTTATTTTTGTCAAAAGGCCACCATTTCAAAACTTTACCCATGATTTTATCCTGTTTCTCATTGACTAAATTGCAACTTAATTAACTATATGCTGAATAAAATCAGAGAAGTTTATTATTTTCTCTAGTAACTCTATCCAAGGTACTATGAATATATATGATTTTATATCTAAGTATACAGATAATTATTTGTAAATAGTTGTTGAAAACACACAAACTCCTTACTTGGTCAAAACCATCTATTTCAAGTTTTCAAGAATTTTTTACTATGTTAGGAATTGTTATGCATTTTGATTTTGGGTAAGTAATATTGCTTTCATTTTGTTAAGTTTTGTCCACGATGAGGATGCTTCATTTTCTGTCTGTGTCCTGCACTATGAAATAACAAATTAGTATATTTGATACCTCAATAGAATTTCACATGGATCTATATATGATCATACAGAGAGATGCACAGTGACTGTGATATGATAATTTTCCAATCAAGTTCTTTTGTACATAAACAGTCCAAAGTACAAAATGAGGAGCGCAGTCAAGTATTTTTTTTTCTAATGGCTGTCTACACTGTCCAATTAGACAATGAATACTCTGAAACCCAACCACAACCTAAATCCAATTTATTTCAATGGGAATCTTTTTAAAAATCAGCATCAATGTTCATTGCTTTGGGAGTACATAAAGATTGTGTTGCTTCAAGTATATGCTCAAATTCGTTAGGTCTAAATTTTACAGTATCTAAAGTGAAATTAAAGGCATCGTGTTTTGTTAATTTTCAGTGCTCATCCTTGATAACTGGTCTTCTATATTGAACAAGTTTAGTGTAAATCATTCAAGGTACAGGAAATTTTGAGAGAATGAAGGAAAAAGTTTTCTAGCTGAAATTTCTTCCTGGAGCAACCTGTGTTAGTAATATCCTGCATATTCTATTAATTGTTTCAGTGTGAATTTTTGGCGGGGCAATGTGAGTGTGTATGTCTCTTTTTGTGTGTATGTGTGTGTGTGTGTGTGTGTGTGTGTGTGTGTGTGTGTGTGTGTGTGTGTGTGTGTGTGTGTGTGGCTAAAATGTTCTAAGTTGTGAAATCGAACTAAAATATGCAAAGAGCATAATTGATCATTTGGAAAATTATTCATATTTTGGACTCAAGATTAGTTTTTTTAGGCTGGTAAAGTGGCTCATTAGTAGAGTGATTGCCAAGTATGCATGAGGCTCTGGGTGTCATTCCTTAGCACCACAGAAGGTGAAAATGCCAGAAGTGTTGTTGGGCCTCAAGTGGTAGAGAGCTAGCCTTGAGCTGAAGTATTGAATTACAGTGCCGAGGCCCAGAGTTCAGGCCCAACGACAGATTTTTTTTTTTTTAAGAAGCAATGTGAGCAATATGTGAGCAATATGTCTTTTTTAACATCTTCCTTATTACCGTTATCTACTCCAACCCATTTGGCCTCTAATAGCTTTATGCAATTTACAGGATGTAAACCTGTCAAGAAATGTTTATATGCAGTATACAAAAGAGGATTGATCTACCGGTGTTTGTTTCATACCTTGGCTATATTAAGTAATGATAACAATGTTCTTAGTCCTCTTTGTATGTTTATTGTGTCTTAGGATGTGATCCTTTGCGTCAATGCAAAGGAATAAGATTGCTGATTAATAGAGGCACTATGAGGAACCTCCAGAATGCTTTCCAAAGTGGGTAAAACTTGTCTACATTATTAGAACAGATGAGCAGTATTCCCATTTGCTCACATATATGCCAAATTCTGATATGATTTCTTTTCTAAATATGTCCTATTTTAACAGGAGGCAGTAGGCATCTCATTGTAGTTTTCATTTTCATTCCCTTATTACTGGAAGTTGTTCCAAATTTACAGGCAAACTTGATGTTAATGCAAGGAAGCTCCTTTGCTCTATATTAGAAATCTTATAGGTTAAAAATGATGCATTTGCAACATGATGAAGCTAATATCTAACCATTATTATTAGCAACGCTGATCCTTTTTCCTTAGTAGGCATTTGTAAATTAATAGCCACATTCAAGGATAACAGACTAGATCAACACATAAGATAATAGATTAAAAACTTAAAAGTGACATCATTAATATCAAAAATATTAAATATAGTACAAGCTGCATCAAAGAGGACAAACCCTTTAAGGTTACATTCACAAAAATCAACTGTTAGGATAGAATAATTATGAGTCATTATATTTTAAAAAGTACACCTGAATTTTGAGTTGCACAAATATATTACCAAAATTCAAAGAAAATGATCCAAAGAGATTAGGAGATGTGTTATTATAGCAATGTGTCTAACAAACATATTTCTTCTCAGATTTCATGTATAGAAATTCATGGTGAGGGAAATTGCAGAGCTTCTGCATGGCAAAGTACATAGCTAGCAAGATCAATAGAAAGCCCACGAATTGGGAGCAGATCTTTACTAGCCATACAACGGATAAGGGTCTCATATCTAAAATATACTTAGAACTCAAAAAATTGAATCGTCCAACAACAAATCCTGAAAGAAACAACTGCTTGGTCAATAAGTGGCCCAATCATTTAAGAGAAACTTCACTGAAGGGGAAATAAGAAAGACCAATAGACACATGAAGAAGTGCTCAACTTCTCTATCCATAAAATAAATGCAAATCCAAAGAACATTGAGATTTCACTTGACCCAGTTTGAATGGATAGTCCAAAAAACTCTAATAACAGATACTGGATTGAATGTGGAAAAAAGGGAACACTACTACATTGTTGGTGGGAACGTAAACTTGTTCAACCACTTTGGAAAGTAACATGGAGTTTCGTGAAAAACTCCACATAGAGCTCCCCTATGACCCAGCAAATACCCTTTTGGGCATTTAACCAAATGACCAAAAAAAAAAAAAAAAAAAAAAAAACCAAACAAGACCATACTGAAGCTACCAACACTACTGTGTTAATCATAGCATTATCTACCTTGGCTAAGATATGGAACCAATCCTGGTGCACTTCAATGAACGAATGGATCAAGAAATTGTAGTATATATATATATATATATATATATATATATATATATATATATATATATATATATATATATATATATATATATATATATCACATATATATATCACACATATATATACTGCATATATATACATATATATATCACATATATATATCACACATATATATATACTGCATATATATATATATATATATATGAATTCTATGACTTCATCAGAAAAATGGCATCACCCCGTTTGTTAGGAAATGGAAAGAGTTGGAAAAATTATATAAAGTGAAGTAATCCAGGCCCAAAGAGACATAAGTCCATGGTTTACCCTATTTGCAATAACTAGTATAAGCTTAGGACAATCAAAAGAGTCAAAAGCTTTCTTATGTAAATTATATATTATATATATGATGGTGTTAAGAGAAATGAACACAAAGTGACAGTAGTTTTTTCTGTGCTATGGTTTTAATATATGTGAAATGAAGTATTTTTTTTGTTGTTTCTTTTGTCAGGTACTCTGCCATCCCTATTTTCACTGTATTTGATTCCAGTGTCATTCCTCTTGTATATACATTTTTCTAATTTGTTAGGGAAAGGGAATAAACAAAATGTTTAAATTTGGATAAAGATTGACCCATTGTAACAAGGTGATGTCCAAGACTCTATGTTGAAAATGAGCTTTACGACCTCGGTGGGTGGGAGTAGTTGGTGAGGTGGGGAAGGAAGCAATGGTACAGGGAATACTAAGGAGGAGGCAACAATGCTGGACAAAAATGGACTCATTGCTATATTAATGTAACTGTAACCCCTCTGTACAGTATTTTTACAATAAAAATATATATACATAAATTCATGCTGATTATAAAATCCTTTTGATGTGCACTGGAGTTATTTGCATATCTATTTTGGTCAGAAATATTAAATATTTCTTCATTCATCTATTGGTCATGCTTATTTCATATCCAGAGAAATATCTTGGATAATTTAGACAAGATATAAATTTGGTGGTAGTTTCTTAATGAATTTGGTTTTTTTTAAAAAGATTTTTATTGTAAAAATACTCTAGAGAGCAGTTACAATTATATCAGCAAGGTAAGAAGTACATTTCCTATCAAGCATTGTTGCCTATTCCTTTGTTTTTCCACTACCATTCCGTCCCTACGACCTCCACAACTACATTCTGCCCCCTCTACAGCCTAAATTATGAAGTTCATTTTTCAACATGTATTATACATCTCATTGTTACAATGGGCCAGCGTGTATGAGTATTTAATCATTTTGTTATGTTTTTTCCTTTTCCTTCCCCAAATTAGAGAAGATGCAGGTCACCGAATCAAATACAGTGAAAACATGGGTTATACTATGGGGACTGACATAAAAAGCAACAACAAAAAATCACATGGTACATTATAAATGTGATAGAAACCTTACTAAGCAAGAAAAAAAAATTGTGTCCCTATCTTGGGGTTCAATTCACTTAACATCATTTTATCTTGTCCAATGTGCATAGCTTTTGAACATTTTTGATTCTCCAAGACTTATACTAGTTATTGAATTAAGGGAAACCATGGGAGCTGTTTCTTTGGACCTGATTTTGTCACTTAATATAGTTTTTCCATGTCTTTCCATTTCCGAACAAAATGGAAAGATGTTATGAGAATTCATATATATATATATATATATTTTTATATATATACATATATGTGTGTATATATATATCACATTTTCCTGATCCGTTCATCTACTGAGGGGAATCTGGGTGGATTTCATATCCTATCTATGGTAAATAATGCTGCCATAAACATATTTGTTCTAGATTTAGTATGTACTTGTTTGTGATCATTTCCTGGGTCATAGAGGAGCTCTATGTGTAGTCTTTCGAGGATCCTCCATACTGCTTTCAAAAATGGTTGAACAAGTTTACAGTCCCACCTACAATGCAGTAGGATTTCCTTTTTGCCACAACACCTCCAACATTTGTTATTATTAGAGTTCTTGATTATACCCATTCCAACAAGGGTGAGGTGGAATCTCAATGTTGTTTTAATTTGCATTTCTTTTTTTTTTTGGGGGGGGGGTCCAGTCATGGGGCTTGCACTCTGGGCCTGGGCGCTGTCCCTCAGCTCTTCAACTCAAGGCTATTGCTCTACCACTTGAGCCACAGCGCCACTTCTGGCTTTTTTTTTCTTTTTGCTTACCTGGTGCTGAGGAATCGAACCCAGGGCCTCGAGCATGCAAGGCAAGTGCTCTACCACTGAGCCACCTTTCCAGCCCTAATTTGAATTTCTTTTATCCCCATAGAGGTTGAAAATTCTTCATGTGTGTATTGGTCATTCTTATTTCCTCTTCAGAGAAGTTTCTCATGTCTTTAGCGCCCTTATTTATCATGCACTTTTCTCTTTGAGGATTTGTGAATTTGTTATTGTGGGTATTTAATTTTGTGAGCTCCATGGCCCTTACAGCTGGTATATTTAGATGTTCGATAGATTGTCTCCCAAATGTGGGTTTTTTACTCATATCTCACTACCTCTGACTCTTTTCATGCAAAAGTTCTTCATTTGAAGCCATCCAATATATTCAGCCCTCCTTTGATTTGTTGTGACTGCATTGTTATGTAATAAAATTTGACCTGAGTATCCAAGTCAATACATCATCCCCTATTCCATAGTATCATATTTCATGATACTAAAACCTACTTTGAAGACTTTGTTTCATTTGGACTTGGTTCTGGTATAAGTTGAAGTAAAATCTACTTTCAATTATTTATGCATATATACCTATTTCTACCTGCACCATATTGAGACGACTTTCACTTTCCTCTATATGATTATTTTGGCACCTTTCTCAAACTTTAGGTGGTCATAAATCTCTGGAATGATTTCTTTGCCTTTAATTCTATTGCATTGGTCTTTAGGCCTGTTTAGGTGCCAGTTCTAACTTTATATATGTATTTATATGTGTGTATATCCATGTGTGTGTATATATATGTATATATGCATGTGTTCATATATTTGCAAATGTCTGCGTATATGTGTTTACATATATGTGTGTGTGTGTGTGTGTGTGTGTGTGTGTGTGTGTGTGTGTGTGTGTGTGTGTGTGTGTGTGATTTTCTATGTATTTTGGGATGTTTCAGTGTGTTTAAGAATAGAGTTTGCAGTGGAGTATTGATATTATTGCTATGAATTTCCTGCTAAGGCTTGCTTTCTGGTTCTTGTATATTTCCATTTGACTTTTTTTTATTACTTCTTGTGTTTCATTAAAGAATGTCTTAGGGATATTGATCAGTACTGGTTTGAATTTGGAGGCAGTAACTTTTGAGAGTTTGCCAAATTTCTCATTGTCATTACTTCAAATATAGGAGCATGTGCAGTTTTCCCATTTTATTAAATATGCTTTAATTTCTATTTTCAGACCATTAATGTGTTCCTCACAGAGGTCCTTCACTTCCCTGTTTACATGAATTCTGAAGTATTTTCTTTTGGAGGCTATCACAAGAGAAGTTGCTTTTGTGGTTAAAGCTTCATTCTTCTCATTTTGGGCATTCAAAAGTGCTGCGGATTTCTCTGAGTTCATTGTAAACTCTGTTATTTTGTGCAAAGTTTAGAACAGCCAAAGGAATTGCGATTATAGTCAGTAAGTCTTTCAATAGAGGATTAAGTTATCTGAAAAAAAAGTAGAGATTCATGTCTTCTTTCCCTATTTGGATCCCATTTTTGTTTATGCCTTACAGTATTACTTCAGCTAGGAATTCCTATTGTATACTGCAGAGGTTTAGTGGAAATGTATTATCCTTTCACCATTAACTGTAAGGGAACAGTCAGGTTGTCATAGGCAGTCTTTATTATATTGAGGAATATTGTGTGGGTTTCTATTTTCTCCATAGTGTTCATAATAATGTGGCATAGGAACTTATTGAATGCTTTTATACAGCTATTTGTATGATCCTGTGATTGATGTGCTGCTTTCTACTGATACGCTAAATTACCCGTGTTTTTATTGTTGTTATTTAATTTTTATTTAGTTTTCTTTTTTTCTTTTTGCTTTAATACGCTTTCATTTCCAAACCACAATGTGTGTTTCTTTTTTTTTTTTTTTTTTCTGCTTATGTGGTGCTAAGGAATCGAACCCAGGGCCTCATGCATGCGGGGCAAGTGCTTTACCACTGAGCCACCTTCCCAGCCCAATGTGTGTTTCTTAATTCATGATGTTTATTCTCTTATTTCAAATGGGAATGTATTTGACAAGAATTTTTCAGGTGATTAAGTCGTTCTAAATATTAATAAATATGAGGTAAACATTATATTTCACATTTGTTTAATTGCTTTTCACTTTTCTGCCTGAATCAATAGAATTCCACCCTTGAGAACAGAAAAAAGATGGTCAGTTATTCACACAGGTGTTTTTCTTTTTTCTTTTTCTTTTTTGGTGGTTGTGGGCCTTGAACTCTGGGCCTGTGCTCTGTCCCTCAGCTCTTCAGCTCATGGCTAGCACTCTACCATTTGAGCTACAGCATCACTTCTGTTTTTCTGGTGGTTTATTGGAGACAAAATTTTCTCAGACTTTCCTGGCTTTGAACCTCAATCCTCAGATCTCAGCCTTCTGAGTAGAACCAGGCTCACAAGATTTTTGACAGCATTTAGGGAACAATACAGTATCATGTCAAATGGTATGTTGTCTATAACAACCTTACATCCTGCTCATACTTTCCTCAGTCCCTCTTTCCTTCCCTCCCTTTCTTTCTTCCTGACTTCCTTCTTTCCTTCCTTCCTTGCCTTTTTCTTTTTTCCCTTTCTATATTTCCTTCTTTCTTCCTCTTCTTATTTAAACTCTATCTCCTAGCATCCATCCACTGTTCATTTTCTTCTTTCCTTACCACTTCACCTCCCTAACTCACCCAAGCATGAAGATCAGAACTTAAACTCCTGGCCTGGGACTTGAAATTGGAGCTGGGACTGGAACTAATACCCTGGGCCTTTAACGCAAACCCTGGACTGGTATTCTCGAGCTGGAATTGGAGCTCCTATACTGGGCCTGAAAATCTGGGCCTGAGTCTTGAACTCACAGCGTGGGATTTGAACTCAGGGCCCGCCCTTGATTTCAGAGCCTGGGAATAGAATTCACAGCCTGTTCCTAGAGCTAGCCCTTAGCACCTGAATTCTGATCCTATGCATTTAACTCATAGCCAGGCATTGAAATCAGGTGTGGGCCTTAAACTCACAGTCTGCGCCTTGAATTCATGTCCTGACATGAACCTGTGACCTGGAATTGAAATAGGGGCCTGGAACTGAGCCAGGATCCTTGCCTTGAACACATTGCTGGGACTTAAACTCACAGGCTGGACTTTGAAATTGTTTCCTGCACTCACAGCCTGGGCCTTGAACTCCAAGTCAGTTCCTTGACCTCACTCTCTAAGCTTTGAATGTTAGGTTGGGACCTTGAACTCATTTCTGGGCCTTGATTTTGTGGCCTGTGCCCTGAATATGGGGTCTGGAAATTGAACTCACAGTCTGAGCCTTGAACTAGTGCCTGGGTGTTGGGTCTTCGTCCGTTTTTGGACGGACAGGGTCCGAGTAGAGGTCAGTGCAAAGTGAGGTCATTCGCCCATTCCCCAGCCTCCCTTAGCCCGGGAGACAATCAGACGCAGCTGGGAGTCAAACCAAGCAGGAACTCCTTTATTAACGTGGAGTATCCCCTTTTGAAAGCAAAAGACTGCGTGGGAGGAGAGGAAATGGAACCAACCAATCACTGTAAAGGCCACACCTTATCATGCACCTAAGCTTCCATGAGTTGTTTACACACTAACCTAAACAAATCCAGCTCTGCCCACTCAACTTGCTGTCAGGGCCATCTTTGCTACCTGTGTTCCCCACAGATTTCCCCACAGATTCCCCCCTTTTTGTTTTAATGGCAGATCCACCCCCCCCCCCCAGTTAGTTATCTTTTCCCCCTCCTCTGTAAAGGTTATTTTAACAGGATTACATTTGTCCACGCAGGGGGTTGGAGGCAAGTCTGGGAGGAAGGACGGCCCTTGTGCCTGTCCCAGTTACCGCTCATCCCCATCTAGCACAATAATAAACATTAGCCCCACCACAGTTAGAAATGTCCCAAGGAGAAAAATTTAAAACAAACTGTGTAGAGATTGCAAACCAATCCTGGACACCTGGTGTCTTTCAAGTAAGCCAGTTCCTTGTACGTGCCTTCAAGCGAGCACAGGGGTCAATATGACCTTTAAACTTTACTGTCAGCTCCCAACACCCCATCTCTGTTTAAAGAAGCAAACCTCCCTGTCTTAGGTTGGGAAGATCACCTTGTCTGTCTTACCCATCATCGGGAACTTCTTCAGAGCAAAGCTGAAGGCCCTGTATTAGGTTGGTCAGACTGGCACCCCCTCTTATCCGTCTCTGGCTGCAGTTCTCTCAGGGGAAATTTATTCACTTGGAGCTTGATCTTATGTAACTGGCTGGCTCATAAGAGTTTTGCAGTGCACATATAATGCAAGGAAGGCATAGAAAAACCATCAGCAAAAGCATTCCCAGGCCAACAATGTAATTAGCCCTTTAACATTAGTCAGGGATGAGATAGTAGTCTTTGCCACTTTAGAGTCCAGAGGTGGGGCTTGTTCTAGAGCAGGTTTTAGACATATTTACAGGACACATAACAAATGGTAGTTTTACAGCAATTAGTAAAAGAACAATTAGAGCAGATAACATTAAAATAGATAGCTCCTACAGAAATATGTTTTAAACAGTCCATGCATAATGACATAGGGTGGTGATCAAAATGAAGGTCAGGCCACCAGGTCGAAGGGACAGCTTCTCTTATTGATGATTTTTGCATTGCCAGTGCTGATCACTGCCCTGGTCACCGGTTGAGGTTGATGTGGATTCCATAGCCATTGCCAGGACTGGGAGGGTCAGGACAGCCATTAGCTAGAGTATCAACATCTGCAATTGTTAAGAGAACACAAGAGCTTCTCAAGGGCTGGTTGCCCTTGGGGATGATTAGTTTATCCTTAGGCATCCTCCTGTATAGAGGAAATGGGTAAAAACTTAAGGTTTCTGGCAGGAATCCAAATGGGGGCTGTCTCACCTATGGGGAAAATGCATCCAAATCCCCTGCCCATGGTAACTAGGGGGTAAGGTCCTCTCCATTGTTGTGTCAAGGGGTCCTTCCACCTGACTTTCATTCGGGTCTTAGGGTTTAGTTGTCCCCAATCAGTTGTCTCTTTTAAAAAATTGAAAATGTTAACTGTATATAGGGGGCTAACTCCCCCTTTTTGTTTTAATTGCTCCTTAAGACATTGGTGATTTCTTTTTATAATTGCTTGGCCTTGGGGATTATAGGGAATTCCTGTAGTATGATTAATATGGTATTTGTAAAAAAAAAAAAACTCTGACATTGCTTTACTGACAAAACAGGGTCCATTATAGGTTTTCACTTGTGCTAGTAGACCCAAGGTGGCAAAGCATTGAAGACAATGTGCTTGTGAATGATTAGTCCTTTCTCCTGTATGTGCTGTGGCCCAGGGAGAGTTTGGGCCATCCTCCACCAATGCCTGGAAGAGCTCTTTAAGATCCTTAGCTTCCCATGGATACCATTCGAAGGGCCTGTAGCCCCTAGTGCCACATTGACTGGATACTCTTGGGGAAGCGAATCATGTTGCCTGGAGTCTGGGCTCTTGGGTGGTCCTTCCTTTCCAGAGGAGGCCTCCAAGTAGGTTACTTCCCCAGCCCTCAGCCCCTTCATGGGGTAGGGGTCTGGGTTTTGCAAGTCCCTCTTGCAGGTCTCCTAGGGCGCCATAGCTCCCTTCCAATCAGGAGAATAGGGTGGGGGCCTAGGACCATCAGGGGCACCTGAGTAGCTGCCTCCACCCCTACATGCCCAGATAGTGTGTTCCCGGTCGAATTTGACCTGTTCCTTTTCCTTTTCACTTTCCAAGTCCTCCTGTACTCTTTTTAGGCTTAATGTTGCCTCCTCCTCCTTCTTTTTTTATATTATTTTATTATTTTTTTATTGTGAACATATTGTACAGGGGGTTACAATTACATGGGCAAGATAATGAGTACATTTCTTATCAAGCATTGCAGCCTCCTCCTTTGTTTACCCTTCACATCCCTTCCCAGCCTCCCCCTGCACTCCCAAACAATCCTTCCCCCCCCACCAAAGTTGTAAAGTTCTTTTCAACATGACAAATTTTACTTCTCATTGTTGCAACGGGTCCACCTGTATCCTTAAGCGACTTGTTTTTCCCCTTCTCCTCCACAAATTATATCGACATCAATTATAGTGAAAGCAGGTGTTATACTGTGGGGGAGGGGCATACAAAGGAACAAAGAAATAATCTTATAAATACGTTAGAAACAAATGCATGAAAGAAAAAAAAAGCATTTAAATACATATCTCAGGGTTCATTTTCCTTACATCACATTATCTGACCTTTGATATAGTATTACCCATACTTAGGGTTTCACTTACCCTGGAAGACCACTTAGCCTCGGCCAGTATCTTTTCCTTTCATGCCCAACGTTGGGCACCAGATGCTGGGTCTTTGTCCATATTTGGACAGACAGGGTCTGAGTAAAGGTAAGTGTAAAGTGCGGCCATTTGCCCAATCCCCAACCTCCCTTAGCCCGGGAGACAATCAGACGCAGCTGGGAGTCAAACCAAGCAGGAACTCCTTTATTAACATGGAGCATCCCCTTTTTAAAGCAACCAATCACTGTAAAGGCCACACCTTATCATGCACCTAAGCTTCCATGAGTTGTTTACACACTGAACCTAAACAAATCCAGCTCTGCCCACTCAACTTCCTCTCAGAGCCATCTTTGCTACCTGTATTCCCCAAAGATTTCCCCACACCTGGGCTTTGAACTCAGTTATGGGTCTTGAACGAGGGTCCTAGGCCTTAAATATCAGTCCTGGGCTTTTAATTTGGAGACTCGACAATGTTCCTTAGGTTCTCTGTGCTCAGGGCTGGTGCTCAACCCCTGGAGACTCAGCTGTTTTCTGTGTTTGTTCCATGGCTGGAGAAGGATTTTTAGTTTTTGAATGAAGAATCAACTTTTTGCTACAAGAGAAGTCAATCCATCTGTTTCTGTATTTCTCCCATTTTGTTTGTTTGTTTGCTTCCCCTTTGAATGTAGGTATTCTTTTTATCTGAAAGTGGGTTGGGAGGCAGGGAGTGTGTAATGTGTTAGGGGGGAGGCTGTCTACACTTCTATGCTTTCTACAGAAAGGCAGGAGAGGGTGTTATCAAGGTTTCCAGCCTCTGGGGGCATAAGGAGGTGGACAGGGTTCAGAGACAGATGTGCACAAAAAAGAAATAGTAGCAAGGTCAAAGTATGAACTACACACAGGGATAAATTGCACTCATACGCACCCACACAGAGCTAAGAGAAGTTTCTAGAACCAGGCTCAGCTTTGCATAAGGTGTTCTCTAATATGCCAGGTGCTTTATCCTCCAAGGTAGGGTTATAGAATTGAAATTGACTGAAGGCCTTGTCCACATACACCTGACCCCTTCCCCATGTCCAGTGGCCCGCCTGCTCTGCTGGGGGAAGATGAAACCATTCCAGAATTATGCCACAGGATTTGATATGTTGTTGTTTTTGTTGTTGTTGTCTACTTGCTTTGTTCAATATCAAGAAAAACCATGGTTGCCTGAGACAGGCCCTTTGTGAAGTGGAAGAATATCCTCCATGCTTTGCTTCTTTTGTTTCCACTCCTTCTCCTCCTCCCCTTCCTCTTCTTTGTCCTGTTACTCTCTGGGTGTTAAGACCTCAACAAGATTGTTTGTTTGTTGGAGCCATTTTCCTAAGGATTTCCTTCTTGCATGGAACATCCAGGTTCCTCCCTTAGTTAAGCTGAGTGAATAGTTGATGATGATTGTGACCAGACAATTATATTCTTTTAGGTTCCCTTCCATGGCATGTGTCAGGCCTGGCATGGTTCTCTCTCTCTTGCCTATGGTAATGGTTCCCAAGGAAGAGAGAAAGAAAAACCGAGTCAAGAAGAAGAAAGGAGAGGGAGGAAGTAAAGGAGGACAGAAGGGGAGAGGCAAAAGGCAGAAAAGATGGAGGGTATGGAAGAAAGGATCAAGATGGCAAAGGGAGGAAAGGGAGTGCAAAAAGGAGGTGGGAAAAAGGAGATCTGAAGGAAAAAGAGAAGCAACAAGGGGAGAAGGAATAAATGAAGGGAAGGGGAAGGGAAAATCAAAGATGAAAGGAAGAATGGACCAGTCTAGGAAGATGGAAGGGGCAAAGAGGTAAGGAAGGAGGGAAGGAGGGGAGTAAGTATTAAAGGAATAGAGAAGGGCAAAGGAAGAAAGTTAGCAGGAGAGAGAGTGGAAAGAAGGAAGGAAGGGAGCATGAAAGGAAAAAGGAAGAGAAAGAAGGGCAGGTAGAAAAGAAGGAAGTAGGGAATGATGGAAGAAGGAAGGAGGAAAGGATGTGAGGAAGAAGTAAGAATGGAAGTAAGAGAGGGAGGAAGGAGGTGATGAAGCAAGGGATGGAGGAAAATAGGCAGGAAGGAAGAGAAGCAGGGAAAGGAGAATATAAGAAAAGAAGGAAGAAGGAAAGAAAGGAGCTAGGGGATAAGGAATGTAGATACAAAAAAGGGAAAGGAAGGTAAGCATGAAAGGAGGGAACAAAAATGAGAGAGAAGGAAGAAAAAAGAAAAAGCAAGGGAAGAAGAAGGGGAAGAAGAAGGATGAGCTTGAAGTAAGGAAAAAGATATGAAAAGGTTGTGGGAGGAGTGGTGATTATGTTACACTGTGGATGAAGGTCTTTACTTCATAGTCGTCACACATCCCTCCGAGTTGGGGTGTCTGAACTGACTTGGTTTCCCTCCGGGGTCTCTCTGGCCATGTGGGATTTCCAGGGAACTGAATTCTGACCTTGGGGATGGTGGGCCTAGTGCCTGGAAAAATCATGTAATCGCGGCCTTGTATTTGTGTTAGGGAATTTAAAGGCTAATGAATCACAAGTTCAACTTCAGGCTATTCTGTATTTCCAGTACAAGGCTTGCAAGTGCTTATTCCAGCCCAGACACTTTCTGGCCTACAGGGTGGCCTGCAATATATTTAATAAATGCGATGGAAAAAAGGGAAAACAGGCTGCTACTGGTCAGCATTTGTTGGTTATCTTCACCACACACAGCTCAGGGTCACATTTGAATTATCCATAGTTGCCCAGGTAGATGTGTGTGGGAGGTGCAGATTGGGGGTGATAAGAAGCAGCTCCCCTCCTTCTCCTTGTCATCTCTTCCTTTTTCCTTTCCTTTACCTCCATCTACCCCAAGGGGACCCTGGACAGCCATTGGATTACAACTGGGGAAAGGCATAGCATCATGCTGCAGCCAGTTCGGCCACAGAAAGCCAGGGACACCAGGAAGTCCTGTGCCAGGATCAGCAATCCCTGGGGACGAGGGGAGGGAGGGAAGTGCAAGAAGTAGGGAATTTAAGAAATACATGGCATTAACAGAAATGGAATGAGATTTAGGGTTTTGGGTCCCGTCCAAGGAAAAATTGTGTTTGTGATGACCTCTAGCAAAGATCTGTCCACAGACAAAAAAGATGGGTTGGTTGACTGGTCAGAAGGTGAGTTATTTGGTTGTTTGTTGGGTTGATTGAGTGGTTGGTGGCTGGCTTGTTGGGTTGGTTAGTTAGCAAGAGCATTTGATAGCTCATATAAGATTCTCTATGAAACGTGTTTCAGCCTGTGTCCAAGCTCATTTCAAAAAATGATAGGGGGAACGAATTTATCATATGATTTCTTTGTTGTTTTTGTATGTCCCTCCCCCACGGAATAATACCTGCTCATACTGTATCTGACATTGGCATACTCTGTGGAGGGGAAGGTCAAAAAAATCGTTTAAATAGGGATATAGGTGGACCCATTGCAACAATGAGATGTACAAATCATTATGCCGAAAAACAAACTTTACAGCTTTGGTGGGGGCACAGAGCGAGCGGGTGGGTTGATGGGAAGAGATGGGAAGGGGAAATAAAAAAGGAGGCAATGATGCTTGATAAGAAATGTACTCATTACTTTTTCCATGTAATTGTAACCCCTCTGTATGGTATTTTCACACACCAAAAAAAGATACTCAAATTTCAAACTCCTTCACTGATATGATTTCATACACGAAGAACCAGTGCAGGGGTCCATAAAATTTTTTATCATTCTATAGAAAAATGCACATATTCAGAATTTTGGCCTCTTTATGCAAATAAGATTTACATATATATGATTAATGTATGCAAATGGATATAGAAAAGATAATGAAAATATCCAAAATGTTGGGTCATGTGAACATTTTCTTCTTTACAAAACACAACAGCAGAAACTGTCTCTCCTACAGCTCTAGAACTTAATATTGCAATGTCAAATTAAGAAAATTTTAATTTCTGGGGCTGAGAAAGTGGCTCAGTTGTAGAGTGCTTGCCTTGCATGCATGAGGCCCTGGGTTCGATTACTCAGAAACGCATAAAAAACAAGAAAAAATCCAGAAGTGGTACCATGGCTCAAGTGGTAGAGTGCTAGCCTTGAACTGAAGAGCTGAGGGACAGCGCCCAGGCCCAGAGTTCAGGCCCCATGACTGAATCCCAAACCCCCCAAAAAAGAAAAAAATTCTACACCCAGTTCTGTCAAACTTCAAATATTGTGAAGTTTTTTTTTTTTTTAATCAAACTAAGCAATTTTGTAATCAATACCCTATAGAAAGAGACACAAGGAATTTCTCAAATTTATAAGTTTATAACCATGGTCTGAACTCTAATGGATTCAAGCTGAATTCAAGTCAAATAATAATTAAAATTTATCTTTTAATAATGTCAGTAATTTACATTGCCATTAGGCAATTGTGAGTAAAAAGAAACCACCATCAAAGTTAATGAACTCTGGCAAACACAGTTAAAATAATAGTCCAACACAAAACATTGCTCTTTTCTAGAAATACACAAGTTGAACTTACACTATCATAGTTTCCATTACATTCTGCTGAGTTTTCAGAAGACATACAAAAGTATATCCGTGACATTTATTCCCACATACTCGCTCACATGATTGACATACTTTTCCAAAATGTACATGTAAAAAGATACCAAGTTTATCCATGAACTGACGTCTTTATATAGTACCAACATTTTCTACTGCAACATTACCTTTCTGCATTTTACCATCAGACCCTAATTTTATTATTTTTATCATAGGGACATTACAATAAAAAAATCTTATGATGAACAGATTCCTCTAAAAAAGAAAAAAAACTGTATTGGACAAAAAGCAATCTATTGCAGAAAATATAAAATTTAGCTATTATTCACTTTAAGACCTATAGAGTATCGTATGAATCCCTATTGGGAGAATGAAGATAAAACTATCACAGAATATTACTAAGGAAATTACCTTCTGATGTACTCTCACATGTTTAAAATTTAAGTGCATCAGGACTAATGCTATCTAACCTGTACTATCTGCTCCTGTGAATGTAGCTTCTGTGAAGTAATAAATAAAGAAAATAAGGTGAACTCGAACAAGTAAATAATTTCTTAAAAGGTGTGAAGATTCCTCCATTGTGACAGGCAAGTAAATGTCAGCAAGTCCTGTGGGGAGCAAAATTCTCAAAGTAAAATCATGATTACATACCTCAAAATTAGATATCTTAAATGTATTTTTTTTAATGAAATGAAAAGCTAACAGGTAGACTATATTAATCTTTAAATCTTTTTGTTGCTAGCCACATGTGAACTGAAATACATTGATTTCTTTATTTCACAGATTAGGTTTACAAATAGCAAGCAACAGAAATTATAGCTTTTCAATAAACTCAATAAATTCCATAATTTTCAGGGTTTTTTTTTCTTCATAATAGACAACCAGTAAAGGAATAAACAGTAACAGGCCAACTTTTGAGCGATTTTAGAAAAGGTTTTTTAATTAACGAATTTCATTAACCCATTAAAAATATACACCTATTAAAATATACAGTCATATGAAGGAGGATTTACCATTCTTCTACATCTAGCTTGATTCCTACTAGGATTATAAGATCAGTAGGAAGAATCATTCAGATAAATGTTTCTTGGAGGCAGGGCGCCGTTGCCTCATGCCTGTAATCCTAGCTACTCAGAAGGCTGAGATCTGAGGATTGCGGTTCAAAGCCAGCCCAGGCACAAAAGTTTGTGAGACTCTTATCTCCACTAAACCGCTAGAAAACAGGAAGTGGTGCTGTGGCTCAAGCGGAAAAGCGCTCGCCTTGAGCTGAAGAGCACAAGGACAGCGCCCAAGCCCAGAGTTCAAGCACCACGCCAAAAAAAAAAAAAAAAAAAAAAAAATGCTTCGTGGAGATGTTTACCACAAAACAAAGGAATGCATCATTGTGAATCATGAGCCTTCAAGTTTGAGACTGGGGCTATTGTTCAATAAGTAGTAAATATCAATAGAACAGTCTTTAGTAGGCCATGAAGCAGAGCCAGAAGACACTGAAACATAGGACCCACATAAAAGTGAAGTGAGTAGAAGTAAATTTCAAGATCCCCAGAATGGAAATTGCTACTTTCTGAAGTGTGGGGGAGTAAAGTATTTTGATTCTTTTATCCATTGAACAGTAGTGCCGAGTTGGAGAAATTTTAGTAAAATAATCAGGATCTTATATGTAGAAATAAAACAGGCTATTAAGAGAGAAATGTGCCAGTAACATTTAAGAACCAAATAGATCACCCACACACTCATATAGATAGATCTACATCTACCTATCTATCTCTCTAGCTAGCTAGATATCATCTGTATGTATGTATATATATATGTGATGTGGAAGAAGGAAATGGGGGCAAGGAACTGTGTCCTATTTCCTTATGTTAACTTGATTCATTAAAAATGTTCAGTATCCCTTCCTCTCCACGATAGAAGATATCCCACAAGTAGGTTCTAGAGATATTGAAACTTCTGTGTACATTCTCCTTTGGGTGGGGCCACGGTTACTGTAATGTAGCCAATAATTCCCACTTCTTTTTAACTAGTAGAGGAAAGTCAGCCCTACTTCTCTATATGAAAACAGAAATGGTACCTGCTGGCCAGAACGTGGGAGATATCTCACTTTCTCTTATTATGCATTATTTGATTATTATTCTGTGGAAGAGAAATGAGCGAGTACTCAGTAGTTGAAAACTGTGAATTGATTTGCCACATTTTCTTGTGTGTGTGTGTGTGTGTGTGTGTGTGTGTGTGTGTGTATGTTGTATAGATACTGTACAGAGGGTTTACAGTTACATGAGCAAGATAATGAATCCATTTCATCTTGAGCATTGTTACACCTCCTTGATTTTCCCTTGCCATCCCTTTTCTCCCTACCTCTCCAACTCTTCCCTCCCCCAACCAATGTTTTAAGGTTTATTTTCAACATAGTATATTGTACATCTCATTGGTAAAATGAGTCATCCAGCCTTTTGATATTTCCCTTCCCCTCCCCAAATGAGAAAAATATATATACAAGATGCAGGACACTAAAATCAAATACAATGACAACCGGGGTTATTCCATGGGGGAAGAACATACAAACAAACACCAACAACTAAAATTACCTAGTGTATTAAAAGCACATTAAAAAGAAGAGCAAGAAAGTTAAAAACTTCTGCCTCTTTATGGGGTTCATTTCACTTAGCATCAGCTTATATGGTCATATATAGAATTCTTTTGCTTCTCCTAGATATATACTAGTTATTGTAGATAAGGGAAAAAACTATGTTTTTTGGGTCTGACTTATTTCACTTGATATAATTTTTTCCAAGTCTTTCATTTCCTAACAAATAGGACTACGCCATTATTTTTGATGGAGGCATAGAATTTGTGTGTGTGTGTGTGTGTGTGTGTGTGTGTGTGTGTGTGTGTGTGTGTGTGTGTATGTGTGTGTGTGTGTGTACTTTTATTGATCGATTTATCCACTGAGGGGCAACAGGGTTGGTTCCATATCTTAGCTATGGTGAATAATGCTGAAATAAACATACTTCTGCTGATAGTTTTAGTATGCCCTAATTTATGATCCTTTGGGTAAATGCCTAAAAGTGGGATTGCTGGGTCATAGGGAGCTCTATGTGTAGTTTTTGAGGAACCTCCATACTGCTATGCAAAGTGGTTGAACAAGTATACATTCCCACTTGGGAAAGGTGGAATCTCAATATTTTTGTTATGTTTTTTATTGAAAAAAGACTGTACAAAACTTTTATAGTTATATAGGCATGGTAAAAAGTTCATTTCATATGTTTTTACCTACCAACCCTTTACTCCCTCTCCTCCCGAACTCCTCCCTTATGCTCCAGACAAATGTTAAAGTTAATTTTCAACGTAGTGTCTTGTACACCTAGTTGTTACAATAGATAATCCTATGTACTTATTTCATCAGCAGTTTGTGATTTTCCCTCTGCTCCTGAAATTACAAAATATATATTCATGTTGCAGGACAATGGAATCAACTATAGAAACATCAGGGGTTGCAATTCTTTTATGGGCAGAGAACTTGACCAATTCTTTGTGTGTGTGTGTGTGTGTGTGTGTGTGTGTGTGTGTGTGTGTGTGTGTGTGTGTGTGTGTGTGTGTGTGTGTGTGTGTGTGTCTGGCCATGGGGCCTGAACTCTTGGCCTGGGTGCTGTCTCTCGGGTCTTCAGCTCAAGGCTATGACTTTACCACTTGAGCCACAGTGCCACTTCCACATTTTTTTTCTGCTTATGTGGTGCTGAGGAATCGAACCCCGAGCCTCATGAATGCAAGGCAAGTGCTCTACCACTGAGCTACATTCCAAGCCCCTTGAACAATCCTTATGTGTCCATTGGCCATTCTTATTTCCTCTTCAGTGAAATCTCTCTAAGTCTTTAGCTTACTTATTAATTGGTGGTAATTTCTTTCAGGATTTGTAGTTGGGGGATTTAACTTTGGAGTTCAAGTATATTTTAGATACGAGACCCTTGTCCGTTTAATGGCTACAGAAGATATCTCAATCACTTGGCTTTCTATAGATCTTGCTTGTTATGTTCTTTGCCATGAAGAAACTCTGCATTTTCAGGTAATCTCACTTATCCAAACTTTCAATGATCTGTTGTCTTTTTGAGTCATTCAATGCTTGATAAGAAATTTATTCCTTACCTTGCTCATGTAACTGTAAACTGCCTGTACAGTATTTTTCCACAATAAAAACCTTATTACAAAAAATAATTAAAAAATAAAATTTTGGCCTGGGCTAAGGAACCCTTGAGTTTCTCCTGTTCCTTTCTGGAATGCCTTCTTTGACTTAGAAGTTGTTGATCTACTTGAAGTTGATTCTGGTACAGGATGATATCTAAAGGTCTAGCAGTAATTTTCTACAGGTTTAAGCAATTTTGTGAGCACCATTTACTGTAGAGGCTGTTTTTCTTCCCTTCTATTTTTTTGGCTCCCTTATCAAAGATTAGGTGGCTATATGTCTGTGGGTTCATTTCTTTCTCTTCGGTTCTATTCCATTGGTCTTCAGATATGTTTTGTGTCAGTTCCAAGCTCTTTTGATTTCTAAGTCTTTGTAGTAGAGTTTGAAGTTTGGTATTGGCATTGTTCCAGCCCTGCTCTTTTTGCTAAGGTTTCTTTTGACTTTTCCTGTTGCATATAAATTTCTGGATTACTTCTTCTATTTCCTTGAAGAAGGAGGTTGGCATCTTGATAGGTATCACATTGAATTTGTATATAGCCTTTGACAGTATTTCATTTTACTAATATTAAACCTCTAAATCTAGGAGCACAGGAGGTTTTTTTTTCCACTTCCTTAGGTAGGATTTAATTTTCTTTTTCAGGTTTTTAAAGTTTTCATCATAGAGGCCCCTCACTTCTTTATTTCAGTCCAAGGTATTTCATTTTTTTGTCCACATTTTCACCTAGACATCAACTAGTCTTTCTAAGTTGTTCTGCCTATATATAAGCATTCTTTTTATGGTCCATGCAGCTGCAATAAATCAATCTTCAAGTACTATTTTTTTTCACTTCTTTAGTTTTCTTACTTCATATTTCATAGTGATAGCTAGGAAAAATTTGAAAATGGTTTCTATGGGAAAGAAAGGGATGCATTATTTGGGCATTCATAAAATGCTTGTGGTTATGAATGGTACCTACTGAACAATGATGCAAGAACATCGCAAATATAAATATTTCTAGTGCAAATTTTCTACTCCAAATTGATTTGGATTAAATTTGTATGCTGATTCTACATAAAACTTTCAGGCACATTCACAGTTACTATTCTGATATGAAGTTCACAGCATTCTACTAAGTACAGAATTTATGTGAGAATGACAGTGTTTTTTATAAGACTTTCAAGTTTTATGTTTATGTTTATTAGAGGGTAATTTCAAAACAAAGCATTTCTGGAAGTTATTCAATTTCTGAAAGATATGTTCCTTTGTCTGCCTTATAGATATGCTTTATCTTTGTATATATCTTCTTAATTCACATCTGAAATTCATATTGATTCAAAGTAACAGTAAAATGGACTAGATTTCTGAAAGCAAGTACTAGCAATTGTGAAATAAAAAGAGCAGGAAAGATAACGTTTCCCATAAGGATTTTTAATGTATATCATATATTTTAATTAAAAAATATTAACGTTACTACATAATGTAAAAAATAAACATGGAAGATATAGAGACATATCAGAGAATGTGTGGGTTTATGTATATACATATAGGCTTTTGCATTGATGTTACAGTTAATCAAAATTGTATAAATTACTAACAAATATCCTGCAATATAAATAAGAATTGCAAAACTTTTCAGTAAAGCATCTGTTCACAGGTTTAAGTAGAACACATGAAACTCAATTAGGAATTCCAACAAATATGATGTAATTACTCAACCTTTTAAAGTTGGGAGTAAAATGTGTACTGTCATATACAAGGCATTGTCTCATATATGTCACTGTTCTATTATTGGGAACATTACCTATCACAAATACCAATAAATACCAATAACTTTTCAATAATATCAAGCAAATTTATACCAAAATCTCCTAATAAATGTATTGGGTTTCTACTGAGAGTATTTTGGGAGTATTGATAAGTAAATATTAATATTAAAAGTATGTATTATTCGGTGGCAAGTTCCTTCATTAAGTAGTGTATATGAACAAACTAATGGTAATAAAACTGTCTGGAGTTACAATAATAAGGACATCATATTGTGGGTTTCCAAATCTGCCTGTTTGAAATTACTGTTTTTTGAATCCTGAGGACTGGAAGCATTTCACTATGGTTATGAATATGGTTTGAGATGATTTCAACAAGACTGGCATGGGAGAGAAGGATTAGAGGACTATTAAGTCTTTAAATGGTGAATATGGCAACATTTCTGAGCAATCCACATAACATGGACAAAGGTACTGATAAAAGAAGGAATGGTATGGGAGTGCTTGATATCTCCTCAAATTAATCAGACACACCAAATAGGAGCAGGAACCCTATCTGAAATACATAGAAAAGATTCCCATCAGAAAGCTTCTCAGAAGCAATAATCAGATTTTCTAACACTCTACTTTGGAAGTGCTCATCATTCTTGTGAGCTCAGGTAAGAATCAGAATCTCAGAAATTTCAGTCCAACATGGGCTTCAGTCAATTGAGTCCATATATACCACAGTATCCAATTCCTTCTTCTTATGGTGAAATGATCTGAAATTCATTCAACTACATTAAAATTCAGTATATTTGAGCACTAGATGGAAATTTTCCCTGTTATTGACAAGCCTGCAATTTGATCCTCATTTTCATTCTTTCTCCTAAGCCAGTGGTGTTTTCTCTGTCTGTAGCCTACTACATACAAGTTAATTTTGTTAACACTATTTTCCACAAAATTAAGATACATGAATATAGAAACAATGTTTGAAAGAACTGAGCATATTGTACAGATGGAGTAGCATTTCACTGGTTTGCTGCATAGAAGTTGCCTACTTATAACAACAATTAGAAATAATTAGGGCAGGGGCTGGGAAGGTGGCTCAGTGGTAGAGCACTTGCCTTGCATGGCTGATGCCCTGGGTTCGATTCTTCAGCACCACATAAGCAAAAAGAAAAAAGCTGGAAGTGCGCTGTGGCTCAAGTGGTAGAGTGCTAGCCTTGAGCTGAAGAGCTGAGGGACAGCACCCAGGCCCAGAGTTCAGGCCCCACAACTGGACCTCCCCCCCAAAAAAAAAAGAAATAATTAGGGCACACTGTATGTGTTGGGAAAATATAACGATATCACAGTGTGACTCATAAAGAAAAAGGAAACAATCACTGAAGTTGTATTCTAATCAGAGACATTGATGTATTTATGAACATTTGGAATTTGAAGAACATTCGGTCAAATGACGCACACAGGCTGAGTAACAGGGAAAGTGATTTAATGAAAATTTTCCTTTGTGGCAATATTAGGTCAGAATGACAGGCAACAATCTGAATAACTCACAAAATGCATACTGAGAAATCACAGTTTTCTGAGGTAAACATCCATAAAGTGATTAACAATAGGAATATTTGGACTGTCCAAAATTAACAATGTATCTGTTTCTCAATTTTTATACTTGCTTTCAGTTTCTTAAACATGTGTTTTATGCCTGGACAAAAGTCTAACAGAGTTTGAAAACGTAGTCATTAATAATTGTTCTACCCACCACAAACAGGCTTCCATTTCCTGCCAAGAATACTTATGGGAAAATGTAGAAATATAGGAGAACATATGTGTTTCTTTGTTTGGTCACTCTGTGGAAACACATAATCCCTTTATATTCTCACATTTTTTTTCCATTTTAATGTGCCTTGTGAGAGGTTTCTCCTTATACTGTTTCATTGAGACATCTATCGTTTCTACACACTCCAATATGAATAGAAAATGCTAAGTTTTACCTACAGACTGGAGGATTTTATAAGTATTAGAAATGAATCAGTCTAATATATTGTAGTAATTTGCAATGGTTTTTGCAAAGATTGTACCCAGTATTTTATTTTATTCAATAGGAAAAATAACACTGAATATGCACATCACTAGAAACAACCTGTTTTCAAAACTACCAAGTGTGGAGATCATCTTATGAACTAGCATATGCAAACTACATCCTAAATACAATATTTCAACTTTCTTTCACATTGTAGATCTTCATAAAATTTACCTAAAGCACCAGCCCAACTAGAAGCAGAGATGCCTTAACTGTATTATTTATTCATGTGTAATGCTGTCTAAAATTAAATTGTAGTTTTAGAAAGGAAAATATGTATTACACCAGTTTATATGAACAATGCATGATTATATGTACTACACAAATAGTACTTA
Source organism: Dipodomys merriami (assembly GCF_024711535.1). Classification (NCBI taxonomy): domain Eukaryota; kingdom Metazoa; phylum Chordata; class Mammalia; order Rodentia; family Heteromyidae; genus Dipodomys; species Dipodomys merriami. The sequence goes on along the minus strand of NW_027203159.1, from coordinate 28,313,792 downwards.
ATGATTGTTCTCATTTGTAAAATTGATTTCTAAAATTGGTAATATCTTGGAAGGATTTGCTTATGGCCCAATAGTACTTTCAAAATGTGCAGGAAGTAGAGATCTTAGCATTTATGCTAATTTTATCATAGAAAATTGTAATTTACCTTTGAAAAATTGTCAAATTATTATTCTAAAATTGTCTTGAAGTATTTTTGAAACCCCAATATTGCACTGATCTCAAGCAAACTGCTATTGGCTATCTGTGCTTCCCATCGCTCTTTCAAAGAGGTAGAAAGATGGATAAACTTCCTTGACTCACTTTCTTCTGCATATTTTATGCATTTTGTTGGCTTATTTTGTTAATATTCAATATGTAATTTCCATCTCTTCTTCATCATTTTATTACTAAGGTAGTGGAAATCGCAAAGTATTGGCCATGACGACATTCACCTAAAATTAAGTGCAACAAATGATAATTGAAAGAGAATTTGAGCTATCAATGTAAATCCTTAATTTTGAATTTCTGCCATTTATTATAGTGTCAAATTCAGTATCTCATACTACATTGAATCAGTCATACAATTTTCATGTCTATTTAGTCTATTAGTTTTGATCTATACTGTTGTGAATAATTTTAATTGTCACCAAAAGACAGGAAACATAGGTCATGAAAATGCATGAAAATATGATCTTGCAATCTTCACCCAACTTACATGACGGCTGTAATTGGAATGTAATAATTTTATGTGAGGAAATTATGCCTGAACAGCATATACTGAATATATTTCTCAAGGCAGGTTTTTACTTTTCTTAGTGGATTGGCAAAGTAAGATTCAAAATCCTGTGTGTCCCTTATGTTCAGATTTATTTGGATTGTCACTTCTACACCATCAAGAGAATACTTATCATTTATTTTCAATAATCACTATATGTTTAAGGTAATCTTCTCAGATGAATGGAAAAGCTAAAAATATATACATATACATAGGCATATATATGTATCTGTATATATACACATCTATGCATGCATAGCCATATAAATAACTATAAAATAGGATCCCAAATATAATTAACACAAAATATTCACACAAGTGTGTTTTTTTATATTTCTTTATCTTTATATGGTACTATGTGCGTTTTTGTTTCTATTTTATTTTCTTCCTCCTATTGTAGATCCCTGTTGTCACTGTAATTGATTTTAACACCTAACAAACATATCCATAGGGATTGGTATAAAAAAGAGAATTTTTAAAATAGCACTTGTCTAATTTGTCTAAAATTTTTTATGTTGTTCTTTCTCTTGTATATCAAAAAGGTAGCTATTTGCAAATTTAGAATTAAAAGAATTGTTAATAGATACTATCATTCTCATCACATTCAAAATGAGTTCTATATGTAATAAGTACCACTCAACTTTCCAACCTTTCTATGATTTATGTCTTCCTTTTGTTATATTTCAATTTTATTCTCACGAGAGAGGGTAACATTAAATCAGTAAGGGACTGAGTAAAATTCTTGCGATACACGTTGGCCCCTTCCTCATTGTTGTCTCTCTTTCCATCTGAAATATACAACCACCCAAGTTGTAAAAATCATATCCAACATATTGCCTTTTGCATACTGCTGTTAACATATTTTGTAACATTAGTGATTGCATAAGTTCTATGGCTTAGGTCTATCTTTTCAAAGTTAGCTTTATGGTGAACAAACAAGCTTCTGCAAAGGTTTATGACACTTTTCTAATACATCTCATTCATAAGCCAGAGTTTACTGTCAGGAATTACAGATTTTAAAAAATATGCCAGAATGTGTTATAAAAATACAATAAAACATTTCTAAATTTGGAAGAACTTTATTCATGATTTTATATGACTACTCTTTTACACATTTCTTAAACTTCTGCACATCAAAGTGTGAAGAGATATATATTCTTTTGATGAGAAGACTGAATTGAATTGACTGAAGAGTTATACAACTTATGCACATATTGAAGTGATATAATAGAAAAAATTTCAATAAACTTACAAAAGATATGTCATGCATATCGCTGCCTCTATTTTTAATCAAAAAACTTTTTTCTTTTATGTGTGACAAATGAAAATGTTTGTAAAGTAGTCCCAGTCATAATATTAATTGATAATAGGGAAGATATACAATATTATAAAATTAGCTATATTTTCATAAATGTATGAATGTCACCTCTCCATGTGAATATAACAATTCAACAGAGAAATATGAGGAGTTTCTGAAGACTGACTTCTGAATGTGGACGTCAGTATTTGCAACCACTGCAGATATTAGAGAACAGAGTGGTTATCTTAGCATAATAGAGGAAGAAAGTAATGTAGGCAGGAGTGAGGTAAAGCATGATTTATTATAAATATCATAGCAAGGTACCATACTTCGGGGCTGGGAAGGAAGAAAAAAGCCAGAAGTGGCACTGTGACTCAAGTGGTAGAGCACTAGCCTTGAGCTGAAGAGCTGAGGGAAAGCGCCTAGGCCCAGAGTTCAGGCCCCACGACCGGACCCAAAAAAGAAAAAAAAAGATACCATACTTTGCAGATTTATGTTTGGGTTATTCCTATTACAATAATGAGAATATCGATGCTTCCCGATTTAAAGAAAGAAAAAATCTTACATTACAAAGGAAGTGTAGGTTGAAAAAAGATTGCACCATGTATAAACAAATGCTTCAAAAACATGCATAAGAAAGACTTGCTCAAATAAATTGATATGAACATAGAAAGGCTTATGGATACACATATTAACAGAGTTCATTACAAAGAATAAAACAATGATTGAACAATATTTGAGACGAAATGGAAAGTTTCAATTTGGCTTCCATATTTTCACAGATCCTCTCAACAGAATGTTTTTATTATTACCTCCAAGGAGAATTATAATTTAAACAGCCACTTATCTTACGTATGAGGTTGTGATATTTCAATTCAATGGATTCACTTTAAATGGTGTTGCCAAAGATAATAATTAGGAAAAATCATTGTCATGCAAATGGACTTTGGGGATATTTCTGTAGGAAATTCAGAGAGAAAATGGAGGATATTTCTCATTCAGAAACTGTAGTTGGGACTAACGTTGACCCATTGGTAGAAGTTTGAAAAAAATTTCCTAAGTCAATTTATCTGCATTTGGAAGGAAACTTAGCTGGAGAATTTATATGCACTAATACAGTGTTGTTCTTGTCAGGTGAGAAGCATATAACATGTTCAACCGAAGACAAAATATGTGAATAAAACTAATGTCAACTACATGAAATCTAGAGCATACGGAATATCATCTGAACAGTCTGTATAGACTTTGAGGAGATTTACATTGGAAGACTTCCAATTAATCATCACTTTATTCTTTGCAAAAAATAAATAAATAATTCAAAAATGATACAGGTACAGAAAAATATCACTAATTTTTTAATTGTTTTGGGAATTGCTTCTCAAATGTTTATTCATGAAATGTGTTTCCTTATTCAAAATTGGTAATGACTATTTGGTAATCGATGATTTAGCAGTTTTTACCAAAGAGGCCATTGTAAATCCTTCGTGATTACCAAAATCAATTAATTTTTTCTTTCTATATTCTAATTTCTCATTCTCCACTTTATTTCCCAAATGATTCTAAGTAAATAGGCTTACTTTATGGATTTCTATTTTCAGATATTTTCCTATGTCATAGTACTGATTATTGCAGAAGATGGTTTAAATACATTCTTTTGGTTTTCACAAATCTAAGGCATTGCAATGTCTTCTCTAGGTCCATGTTTAGAAACAATGTTGCCATGATGAAAATAGAAATACTATATAAAAACATAGTACCTATGTATAACTACTAAATTTATTTGAAGTCCTGTTTTAGGTAGGAATATTTCCCAGAATTTCTTCTATGTACATTTAGACCTTAAAAGTTAAAATTTTTTGTTAATCCAGTGCTTTTAATTGGTGCATATGAAGGAAAAGCATCCAAATTCACAAAAATATTCAGATGAATTTTACAATGGCCTTGTTAATACACATTTAATTCAATGAATATATTTTGCTTACTGAATTGTAGGTCAGAATTCAAACTTAGGTATGAAAATTTTCAGGAAGCTACTGAAACTATAGTCATAAGACAGTTCACCCTCTGAATGATATCATTTTCCACAATACACTTTTTTATTAACTTGTTTGCTAAAAATAATTGCTATGAAATATTGATAAAGAGCTTCTTCTAAATGATTACCTATATCTTTGGGGAGTTAACAGATAATTGTTTCACAGATGTAGATATTTTTGCTAAAATTCCATGATAGAAACAATACTTCACTTGAGAGTATAATGACCGGGCATTTCTGTCTTTTTTTTTTTTAATTTAATTTAATTTTATTTGTGAACATACTGTACAGAGGAGTTACAATTACATGGGCAGGATAATGTGTACATTTCTTATCAAGCATTGCAGCCTCCTCCTTTGTTTACCCTTCACATCCCTTCCCAGCCTCCCCCCTCCCCCAAATCCCAATCCTTCTCCTTCACCCCTCCCCCCCCCCCCGCCCCCTCCCCCCGCCCCGCACCGACGTTGTAAAGCTCGTTTTGGACATGACAACTTGTACATCTCATTGTTGCTACAGGTACACCTGTATCCTTAAACAACTGGTTTTTCCCCATCTCCTCCACAAGTTATAATAAGGTTTTTTTTTTTTATTGTGAAAATACCGTAGAAAGGGTTTACAATTATACGAGTAAGGCAATGAGCATGTTTTTTATCAAGCATTGTTGCCTCCTCCTTTGTTTCCCCTTACCATCCCTGCCCTCACATCTTCCCCGACCACACATAGCCAAAGTAGTAAAATTCGTTTTTCCACATAACGTCTTGTACATCTTATTGTTGCAATAGTTTCACCCGTATTCCTATTTAAACAATTTGTTTTTTCACTTCTCCTCCCCAAATTTTACCCACATCAAATACAGTGAAAACTGGGGTTGTGCCATGGGGAAGGAAAATACAAAGCATCAAGTCCTATGATTACAAAAAAGACCATATTAAAACTACCAGTACAACTATGTTTATTGCAGCATTATTTACCATAGTTAAGATAAGGAACAAACCCAGATGACCCTCAGTAGAATGAATGGATCAAGAAAATGTGATATATATATGTATATATACATATGTATACATACATATGTATATATATTTATATATATACATATATATGTATGTATACACATACACACAATGGAATTCTATGCCTCCATCAGAATGAATGACATTGCTTCATTTGTTAAAAAATGGAAAGACGTGGAAAAAATTATATTAAGTGAAGTAAGCCAGACCCCAAAAACATAGATTCCATGGTTTCTGTTATTTGCAATAACTAGTATATGTCTGAGACAAGCAAAAACGTCAGATTAGTTGATGTTAGGCAAAAGGAACACAAACATAAGGACTCAAGTGGTTTTTTCTTGCTATTGTTTCTAACAGATTTATAAGATGATTTCTTTGTCCTACCATTTCAGTGAAATGTAGAAAATAAGATGTGAGAAAGAACGTCTGGGGAGACAACAGCTTATACTCAGAACAGCTCTGAATATGAGTAATGTTTAGGCCCAAGAGTAAAATGAATAACAGACAGAGATGTAAGGTATGATATTTTATGTGGATTCATTAAGATGTCCGCTTAAAATAAGACTCCCAGAAAACATCAGGAACCTCTACCATCAAATAGACATTTCATTTTCATTGTGCATTTCCAGTGCCTCTTCCGTGTGTAACCCGAATTACTATATTATTGATATAATCAATTTCGAGTTCATGATGTCGGTGTTTCAAGGAAACTTGTGAAGTGAAATTCTCCCTTCTGGCACAGAAACAGAAGAAAAGTTTCCATTTCTGAGTGCTATGATTTCTATCATTGTATTCACTGGAACTCAGCTAGATTTCATAGAAGTTTGGTGCTGGTGACTTCTTAACATCTAACTAAGGTCCTACAATTTATATGTACATAGAATTGCTTTTCCCCCCTGTATGTGCTAGAGAAGTAGTTATCCTGTTTCCTAAAAATATTCATACTAAAACATGATAATGAAACAGTCTGAGTGGAACACAGTTTACTTTTCCCATTAATGAAAGTTTTCCAACAAGGAGTGAAGTAATTGCTTGCAAATATCCATATCTTTAAAGATGTGTCTTTATTTCACACTATGTAAGGGATAAAAACAGTCCGTAAAGCTTGTGTCTTAGAATATGAGATGGAGGTAAATATACCAGACTTGTGTATATAAATCACTTAAAAGAAGAAATCCAAATATTCATATGGAACAAAAAAAGACATTAAATAACAAAACCAATTCTTAACAAAAAGAACATTGCTGAAGGAATATCAATGCCGATTTTCAATCCCAGGTACACGGACATTGTAACCAAAACAGCTTGTTACTGTCACAAGAACAGATCTGAGGACCAATGGAATAGAAATGAAAACCCAAAAATGAACCCACAGACCTAGAGCCACCTAATCTTCAACAAGGGAGCTAAAAAAAAATGTAAGAAAGACAGGCTCTTCAGTCAATGGTGTTGCCAAAATTGGTTAAACACCTGTAGAAAGGTAAAACTAGATCTTTTTATTTCACCCTGCACCCGAATCAAAGATCTCGAAGTCAAAGCAAACACACCAAAAATATTACAGGAAGGAATAGGAGAAACTCTATGTTTACTTGGCACAGGATGAAATTTTCTTAATAGAGACGCAGAAACAAAATAAGATCAAAGAAAGATTGGACAAATAGGATTGCATGAAACTGCCAAGCTTCTGCATGGCAAAGAACATAGTTAGCAAGATCAATAGAAAGCCCGTGGATTGGGAAAAGACCTTCACTAGCCATACAATGGACAAGGGTCTCTCATAACTAAAATATACTTAGAAGTAAAAAAAAAAATCCCCCAACAACAAATCCTCAAAGAAACCCACTGCCTTATAAATATGTGGTCTAAAGTTGCAAAGGAAATTTCTCTGAATGTGAAATATGAGTGGCCAACAAACACATGAAGAAATGTTCAACCTCTCTAGTCATAGAAGAAAGGCAAATCAAAACAACATTGAGATTTCACCTCACCCTGGTTAGAATGGCTATAATCAAGATCTCTAATAACAAAAGATGCTGGAGGGGTTTTGGAAAGAAGGGAACCCTACTGCATTGTTGGTGGGAGTGTAAACATGTTCAACTATGAGCCAAGTAGCATGAGGTTTCTTAAAAGACTTCACATAGAGCTCACCTATCACCCAGCAACCTACTTTTGGGCATTTACTCAAGTGACCTAAACAAGGCCATACTAAGGCTACCAGCACAACTATGTTTATCACAGCATTAGTTACTATAGCTAAGCTATGGAACCAACCCAGGTGCTCCTCAGTTGCTTAATGGATTGAAAAAATGTGATGTGATGTGTGTGTGTGTGTGTGTGTGTGTGTGTGTGTGTGTGTGTGTGTGTTAAAAATGTGATGTCTGTGGGGGTGTGTGTGTGTGAGTGTATGAGTGTAATTTCTATGCCTCATTTGGGAGAAAAATTTATATTCAGTGAAGTAAGGTAGGCCCAAAGAAACATAGGTCACATTGTTTCCCTTATTTGCAAAAACTAGTAAATGTGTAGGACAAGCAAAAAATATGAAGAGCTATGTACAGTCATCTTGCTGTTCCAATTAATCTCTCCATTGGAGCTGTATTGGCTTGTTGGTATTGTTTTTGTTGTTGCTTTCCTCTTTAGCATGTTTCCTATCTGTGTTATGTGTGCTGCTTGCCTTTGTAACAATTCACAGCCTGAAGTCTGTTAGCTATATAATTAAGTCTTCAATATTCGATTTCAATATATGACATTTCGGGTGATTCTCCTTACAACATAAACATATGTCAGAAAGAAACAATTCACAATGTTATTTCAAATTCTCTGAAATTCTCTGCGACATGTTTTGTGATGAGTAATAGCCAGTGGATGTAATGTAACCCTTTCAGTATTATCTTTTTGTAACTGTAATCTTCTGGTACAGAATTTCCTATCGGTCATTTGGCTTGAACTCAGGGTCCTTGTTATATACTTCTAACGTCTTTTTGTTCAAGGCCACACTCGACTATTTAGTGCCACTGTGATGTTTCTGGTATTCTTGTGGTTAATTAGAGATAAAATTCTAATGTACTTTCCTTCCCCTGGTGGCTTTTACCAACCATCCAAATTCTCAGCCTCCTGAGTACCTAGGTTTGGAGATGTTAGCCACCAACTTTCCACTAGGAAATCTTATGTATGAACATGTTAAGGAAGTTTATTAAATAAACCAAAGAAAAACTTTGGGAATATTGATACTTAAATCTGTTCTTTGAACTCTGTTTTCAATGGTGCAAAACTTCCTGATACAAATGTGCAGTGATTTTGAAACACAAGATCAAAAATATGAATATCTTTGTGTTTCCAAAAGTATAACATGATTAACTATGATTATTGCATTTACACTGGTTTGATAATAGTTTTCAAAACTGACAGGAAGAGAAGCATCCTCCTGCTGTTGTATATAGGAAGAAAGCAGCAATTTTGAGAAAATACCATGAAAAAGTCATTGTAATGTGAAAATAATAGGATAATATTTGTTAATGATAGAATAATCTAGAAATATCAAGAGCCAAATTAAATAGTTTTGGGGAGGGGAAATTTTGCTATTTATTAAAGAAAACTGCATTCAGTAAACAAAACGAAATTCCACTTATAAGAAAGAAGAAACCATCCCCACTGTATTTTTAAAAACAGTTGTTTTTTCTTAGATGGTCTTTCTTGAGATTAATCTTTCTTATTATGATAGAGCAAAGAATGCTCATTTTCAGTTCATGATCTCAGGAATCTCAAATCAACTTTTGATTCTGATACATATAATAATTGCATGGACTACCCAAAAATTTGAACATCCTGTCACTTTATATACTAAATTTAATAACAACAATGTTAGAATTAAGAGACAGAACCTAGATGGAATTTTCTGTATTTTGCACAATTCTACAAATGGAAAGACTCTTCTGCTTCATTCATTGCTTCTGCTATCTAAGACTACTTTCTTCTCTTCCATTTTTATATATTGTGAAAATACTGCACAGAGGGGTTACAATTAGATGGGCAAGATAGTGAGTACATTTCTTATCAAGCAATATAGCCTCCTCCTTTGTTTGCCCTTCCAATTTTTTCCCATTCTCCCTTTTCCCCACCTAATCCCCCCCCCAAGTTGTAAAGTGCGTTTTCGACAAGACAACTTGTACTTCTCATTGTTGCAATAGGTCCATCTGTATCCTTATTTAAACGACTAGTTTTTCCCCTTCCCATCCACAAATTATACCGACATAAAATCAGTGAAAGCAGGGGTTATACTGTGGGGGAGGGACATACAAAGGAAAAAAAAAATCTTATAATTGTGTTAGAAACAAATGCATGAAAAAAGAAAAAACATATAAATACATATTTTAGGGATCATTTTCCTAACATCACCTTATCTGACCTTTTCTGCTTGACTCATATTAGATATTGCAAATAAGGGAAATCATGGGACTTATGTTTCTTTGGGCTTGGCTTACTTCACTTAATATAATTTTTTACAAGTCTTTCCATTTCCTAACAAATGGGGCAATGCCATTCTTTTTGATGGAGGCATAGAATTCCATTGTGTATATATACCACATTTTCTTGATCCATTCATTTACTGAGGGGCATCTGGGTTGGTTCCATATCTTAGCTATGGTAAATAATGCTGCAATAAACATAGTTGTGCTGGTAGCTTTAGTGTGGTCTTGTTTGTAAATATTTGAGTAAATGCCCAAATGTGGGATTGTGGGGTCATAGGGGAGCTCTATGTGAACTCTTTTGAGGAACCTCCATACTGCTTTCCAAAGTGCTTGAACAAGTTTACACTCCCAACAACAATGAAGTAAGGTTCCCTTCTGTCCACATCCCCTCCAGCATCTGTTGTTGTTAGAGTTCTTGATTTTTGCCATTCTAAATGGAGTGAGATGGTATCTCAATGTTGTTTTGATTTGCATTTCTTTTATAGCTATGGAGGTTGAGCATTTCTTCATGTGTCTATTGGCCATCCTTCTTTCTTCTTCAGAGAAGTTTCTATTTAAGTGTTTAGCCCACTTATTTGTTGCGCAGTTGTTTCTTTGAGGATTTGTTGTTGGGGTATTTAATTTTTTGAGTTCCAAGTATATTTTATATATGAGACCCTTGTCTGTTGTGTGGCTAGTCAAGATCTTCTCCCATTCCGTGGACTTTCTATTGATCTTGCTAGCTATGTCCTTTGCCATGCAGAAGCTCTGCAACTTCATGCAATCCCACTTGTCCAAACTTTCTTTGATTTGTTTCCGGGTCTCTATTAAGAAAATTTCGGCCTGAGCCAAGGAGACCTAGGGTTTCTCCTATTCCATCCTGTAATGTTTTCAGAGTGTCTGCTTTGACTTCGAGGTCTTTGATCCATTTGGAGTTGATTCTGATTCAAGGTGATATATAAGGATCTAGCTTTAGTTTTCTACAAGTACTTAACCAATTTTGCCATCACCATTTACTGAAGAGGCTGTCTTTCTTCCATTCTATTATATTAGCTCTCTTATCGAAGATTAGATGGTTGTAGACCTCTAGGTTCATTTCAGGGTTTTCAATTCTATCCCATTGGTCCTGAGGTCTGTTCTTATGCCAGTACCAAGCTGTTTTGATTACTATGTCTTTATAGTAGAGTTTGGAATTTGGTATTCATATTCGTCCAGCAGTGTTCTTTCCGTTGAGGAGCGTTTTTGCTATTCAGGGTCTTTTATTGTTTCATATGAATTTTTGGATTGCCTCTTCTATTTCCTTGAAGAATGAGGTTGGAATTTTGATAGTTATCGCGTTGATTTTGTAGATAGCCTTGGGAGGTATTGCCATTTTCACGATGTTAATCTTTCCAATCCAGGAACATGGGAGGTTTTGCCATTTTCTAAGTTCTGTTTTGATTTCCTTTTTCAAGATTTTAAAGTTTCATCATAGAGGTCCTTCACTTCTTTGGTTAAGTTAATTCCTACTTATTTTATTTTGTGTGGGGCTATTACAAATGGAGTTGATTTGCTAATTTCAGCCACACTTTTCTCATTGTTGGCATACAGAAAAGCCATTGATTTTGGGGGGTTAATTTTATATCCTGCCGGTTGAAAAAGTTTGAGTAATTTGGGAATGGAGTCTATGGGTTTCTTTAAATACAAGATTATGTCATGTGCAAAGAGGGAGAGTTTTATTTCTTCTTTCCCTATTAAGATCCCCTTTTTATCTGCATCTTGTCTTATTCCTGTAGCTAGGCATTCTAATACTAGATTGAACAGAAGTGGAGAGAGTGGACATCCTTGTGTCATTCCTGAGTTAAGAGGAAATGGCTTTAGTTTTTCACCATTAAGTATAATGCTGGCTTTCAGTTTGTCATATACAGTCTTTATTGTATTGAGGAATATTCCATGGATTCTTAATTTGTCCAAAACCTTCATCATAAAAGGGTATTGGATCTTGTCGAATGCTTTTTGTGCATCTATTGAGATAACCATGTGGTTCTAATCCTTGCTCCTGTTGATGGTATGAATAATATTAATTGATTTGCGTATATTTGACCAGCGTGGCATCCCGGAAATGAATCCTCTTTGAACGTGATGTATGATTTTTTTGGATGAATTGTTGAAGTTGATTGGCCAAAATTTGGTTGAGAAGTTTTGCATCAATGTTCATCAAAGAAATGGGTCTATGGTTCTCTTTCTTTGATGAGTTCCTGCCTGGTGTTGGGATGAGGGTTATGTTGGCTTCATAGAATGTGTTCAGTAGTGAAAATTCTCTTTCAATGTCATTGAAGAGTTAGAGGAGTATTGGTGTGAGCTCTGCTTTGAAGGCCTTGTAGAATTCCGCTGTAAAACCATCTGGTCCTGGACTTTTCTTAGCTGTGAGGTCTCTTATTGCTGTTTCTATTTCAATGCTTGATATGGGCCGGTTAAGATAGTTTAACTGATCTTACTTTAGTTTTGGCATGTCAATACTTGTTAGGAAACAGTCCATTTCTGTCAATTTCTCCAACTTATTAGCATAAATGTTTGAGAAGTATTCCCCTTATAATGTTCTGAATCTTGGTTGTTTCCATGGAGATGTTTCCATTCTCATCTCTGAGTTTATTTATTTGGGTGTGTTCTCTTCTGTTTCTGATAAGATTTGATAACGGTCTGTCAATTTTGTTAATTTTTTGAATAACCACCTCTTTGTTTTGTTGACTTTCTGTACTTTTTTTTGGATTCTATTCATTTAATTCTGATTTAATTTTAATTATTTCTTTCTGTCTACTGGATTGGGGTTTATCTTGCTGCTCTTTTTCAAGGAGATTTAGACGTGTTATTAAATTGTTGGTTTCAGATCTCTCCAATTTGTTTGTGTAGGAGCTCAGATCTATAAACGTGCCTCTGAGTACTGCCTTTGCTATGTCCCAGAGGAGCTGGTAATTTGTGTGTTCATTTTTGTTGAATAGAATGAACATTTGAATTTCCTTTCTAATCTCTTCCATGACCCACTCAGGATTCAGCAGTGTGTTGTTCAGCCTCCATGTGTTACCGGACTTTCTTTGGTGGCTTTTGGTGTTGAGGTCTAATTTTATTGCCTTGTGGTCAGAGAGAATGCAAGTTATAACTTCAATGTTTCTGAATTTGGACAAGTTTGCTTTGTGACTTAGAATGTGGTCTATTTTAGAAAATGTTCCATGTGCTGTTGAGAAAAACGTGTATTCTGATGCTGCTGGGTGAACTGAGTAATCCCTAGCAATTAATGTCTTTGGATCTATATGGGATTTGAGGGAAAGAAGTGTTTCTTGGATAAATTTGGGTGTTCCGTTGTTCGGTGAATAGATATTTAGAATTGTAATATCCTCCTGAAAGAGAGATCACTTAATTAGTATGTAACGACCTCCTTTATCTCTTCTCACAAATTTTAATTTGAAGTATATTTTATCTCATATTAAGATTGAAACTCTCTCCTGTTTATGGGGGCAGTTTTTTTGGTACATTTTGTTCCAGCCTTTAACATTGAAAATGTGTTTGTTTTTACGGGCAAGATGTGACTCCTGAAGCCAGGAGATAGAAGGATTTTGTTTGTTAATCCAACTAGACAGTCTATATCGCTTAATTGGAGAGTTAAGTCCGTTAATGTTAAGAGATAGGACTGAGAGTTATTTGGAAGTTCATGCCATGTTATCCACCTTCTTGGGGGCTGTGAAAACTGGGTTCTTCCTATGGTTCTTGGATTCTCAGTTTGGGTGCAGTTTCTTGTCCTTTATTGTGGTCTTGTTGGTTTTCTATGTGTAGGACATCTTTAAGAATCTTTTGTAGGGCTGGTTTGGTGGAGATGTACTGTTTCCAAATTTTTCTTTGCTATGGAAGTTTTTTATTTGGCCTTCAGTTATGAAGGAGAGTTTAGTTTAGTACAGTATTCTTGGTTGATAGTTGTTTTTTGGGGGGGCATAGCATACATCATTCCAAGCTCTTCTTGCTTTGATTGTCTCTGTTGAGAAATCTGAGGTGATTCTAATTGGTTTCCCTTAATTGGTGATTAATCTTTTCTCCTTGACAACTTTAAGGATCTTTTCTTTAGTCTGAGTTGATCCTGTGTGGATTATAATGTGACAGTGGGATGTCCTACTCTGCTCTGGTTTATTTGGAGTTCTAAAAGCTTCTTGTATCTGAATAGCCCTATCTTTTTGCATGTTTGGGAAGTTCTCTGCTAGGATCCTGTTAAACAAATTTCCTAGACCATTAACTTCTGTTTCTAGGTGCTCCTCTACACCCATTATCCTTAGATTAGGCCTTTGAAGGTGTCTTCCAAATGTTGGATAGATCTATCATATTTCTTGGACTTGTCTTGGATGGTTGTATGTTCTTTCTCTATATTATCTAGTCTGTCTTCAATCCCCGAGATTCGATCTTCTACATGGTCTAACCTGCTGTCAAGACTTTCTACTTTGTTTTTTTTTTTATTATTATTTCTTTTCCTTCCAGTTGTTCTGCTTTGATGGCTTCAAATTCTTTGTTGAAGCTTTGTTTTAGATCTTCTATGAGCTTCTTTACTTCCTTAATTTGGTGTTCAGTGTTTATTCTCAAATGACTTAGTTGATTGGTTATGGTTTCCTTGGACTCCCATTCCTTCTGTTGGGTTCCATTCAGCATTTCCTTTGTGGTCTCCCTGTCTTCCTTCAGCTCTTTGTTAATGATTCCATGAATGCCTTTAGTGATCTTTGTGTATTCTCATCCTGCTCTCTTAATTCCTGTATTCCTCTTTTCTTAGCTTCCTCCCATTCATTCCATTCCTGTAGTTCTCTTTGAGTGTTCTCACCCTGTTCACGCCATTCCTGCCTTTCTCTTTGAATATGCTCAAGTGGCTCACACAAATCCTGTATCAGTTTTTGATTAGCTTCCTCATGCTCATGATAATCCTGTATAAATTTTTGGATTGCCTCCTCACTCTCCCTATCACGCTCCTGCAGATTCCTTTGTATGCTTTCAATCTTTTCATTTATCATGTTTGCCAGCAGTGTTTTATAGAGCTATTTGGGAACTCTCCTCTGCATTATTCATTATCTGTTCTGTCCTCTGATTATCAAGAGTGGGAGTTGAGCTACCTGGACTTGCCATATTTCTTGTGTTTCTCCATCTTACTCTGACCATTTGGGATGAAATTAACACCAGTTTTGTGCTAGAACACTATCTTAAGGCAAGCGTCAAACAAAGTCTGTATTTGCACAGTCAATAGTCTGCAGATACAATCTAGTTCAACAAATACATTGATTCAATATCAAACAACTATATATTAATGGACTATGAACCACAAATAAGAATTTGGTAAACCAGAAATTAATAGGTTTAGGAAGAGATTTAGGTATAAAATACTAATAGAGTGATGTGGGAAGGCACAGGGAGTGTTAACTAAGTCCTAATCTCAAAGCAGGAAACAGGTTGGATAGGATGAATGTAGAGAGAGAGAAAAAAGAAGAAAGAAAAAGGGCACAAAAAGAGACCAGAGAAAAATAGAAAGGTAAAATTAAAAATATTACAAATACCGAAATCTAACTATTCAAAGAAGCATGTGAATATAATGAGAGAAGGGAGGGATATAAAGGAGATGTGAAATTTTTAAAAATAATAATACTTAAAATATTATATAGGTATAAAGAGGTAGTACTGCTATTAAGGAATTTAAGTCTAAGAGGTTTTGAATTGAGTAATAAATTTGTGGATTAAGTGTGTACAAAATTGGGGGATAAAGTCTAATAATCAACTATGGGATTATTTGAGGATGTGCAGAACAGCAATTAAGTCACATAAAGAAGAACGGAAGAGAAGAAAATGTGAAAAGGATAAGAAAGGAAGAAAAAAAGATCAGAAGTTCCGTAGAGCTAAACAAGAAACCAAACAAACAAAAACAAAAACAAAGAAAAAAAGAAAGAAAAACGCACACTCAATTATACCCCTAAAATAAAATTCTAAGAGGAAAAAAAATTAATAGAAAACAATTTTTTCCAAAAAAGGTAAAAATGAAAGATTAAAAAATTTTTAGAAATTTTTTTATAAAAGGTATAAAACAAAAAAGAAAAAAAAATTGATGTTTTTGGGAGGGGTGGGAAAAATCCTGTATCTCATTTGTGTCCATAACCAGATTCTTGTTGGAGTCTCTGGTCTGCTTGTGTTCCTTTGGATTGATTGGTTACTTAAGTTAGTTTCTTTGAACGGGCAGAAAAATGCTCTGCTTTCCCCAATGTTTTGCGATCCTCCTCCCAGGTTAGTTCAATGGTAGTGAGATCTGCTTTCAGTATCAAAAAAGAGGGAGATGGCTTTTTCCTCGAGTTTGGAGATGCTGTGATGAGGCTAGGTTCTGGGTAGAGTTGAGGCCTTTCAGCAAACAGTAGCTTTTCCCAGCGGCTGGTTTGTGAGAAACTCACAGATCCCAGCCTGGAGCCACTCTCAGGGTATATGTTTACTGAATTTCAATTGATTGTCAAGGCTGCTAAAGGAAGGGGCAGCTTCTGGCTCTGATTACCCAGTGAAGAAAGAAACTCCTGGGGCTAGTGCCCGAGCAGGGTTACATTTCCCTGGGTGGAGCTGAGTCTGGCAGTTCATGCCATTAAGTTCTTGTGTCCTTGTAGATTACTCTACATTTCTTCCAAGGCCTGAGTTGGAACTAGCAGCTCCACCAAGCTTTGTGGGTATCCAAGATGGAGATCTCTGGTACTGGGGGAGGAGGGGTGGCCTTCCCTCCTCTGCTCCCTGAGAAAGAGTGAGGACGTTAGGCTTCTACTCATGCCAAGTCTTGGTTCCTGGGTCATTTCTGGTCTGCAAACTGCAGGATGAAGATGTCTGCTCCTTGTCAATTCTTGCTGCTGTTGAGTAGAATCAGCTCACCCACCGCGTCTGGCTCCTTTGTCCCAGACTCTCTGTGATTTAGGTATGGCACCTGCAGTCACCGCCGCCACCAGGGCAGCGGCTGCTGGCAAGTGCTAGAGCTGTCTCCTTGCCTGTATTTTCTCTCTCTGGACTAACTCTCTGTCCTTTGAAGGCACACTTGGTGTGATTCTCTGTTTTAGGACTGTTCACTGTAACTCTAAAACTGCTTTCTATGCAAGAGCTTGTTTAGCCTCCATCTCCTCCTCCACCAACTTCCTGGAACTCTCTCTTCCTTTTTTTTTTTTTTTTGTCTAGTAATAAAATCAGAAGACATTGTACACTGTGTTACTAGCTTTTCTTAGAGCAAGAAATATAAAATATATTTCAACATTATAAGTCCCACACACAAAATTGTGGGTGGAGATAGACAATCAGTAGACTGGTCTCTTTATGTAAACTGCCAACTGACAGTAACAAAAAGTTAATGGGCCTAAAGTCTTATATATTTTGAATGCTATGTGAAGTCCTGAAATTCTCCAATTTGCGTGGAAAATAAAGGAAAAAATGTAAAATCCATGTCTTCAATTCTATCAGGATACAAATGACACCAGCCAGGTGGAAAATTTGGCAATCATATAATATTGCTTAAATATGTAATACTGCACACATTTCATTCTTCTTGACAAATACAAACATAATTATTGTAGAGGTAACATAGAGTATACTCCTTGTATTCAAGGAATACATTCACAGGCATTTGTTCTCATTAAATATATATCATTTTATTTGTCATCTTAATTTATATCATTGAATTATATCCTAGAGAGAATAATGATCAATATTTTGTTATACAAAAGCATAATTTTTTTCAGTGAAAGCATGTTGTATTTAAGAGTAATGAAAGCCTGAGAGTTATATTCTGAAATAATAGTGAAATATAATAATAATAATAATAATAATAATAATAATAATAATAATAAATGCACTCAATAATTTCACAAAATAATGTATATAAGAGATACATGGTATTCCTTGTACAGTTTGTTGAAAGGATATAAGTAATGTAAACATATCAGACATACAATCTTGTGAGTATAATAAGTAACTACTTGAGCAGGTTTAGAGTGTTACCAAATTTAAAATTGTCCAATAATATCAAAGTCCTTATGAAATGGTATACTTATAATTAGAATATGCTGTCACTTTGATGCCACCCTTCCAGCTATCTCTTTCTTCCCACAGTTCAGTGAGGAATTGCAAGGAATTTTATATATATATATAAATATATAAATATATATATATACATGCATATATATATACGTATATGTATATACATGTATACATATGTATATATATAGATATATATGTACATATATACATATATATACGTATATATTTGAATATATGTATACATATATGTATATATATATATATGTATATACATGTGTGTAAATATCGGTGTATATGTATACACACACACATATATATATAATTTTCTTGCACAGAATTTTCAACAAAATAATTTGAGCTCATTGAATTCAATTGTTGATAATCAAATTCATTTTCAATTTGCAGAAGCCTCCTTCATGCTAATGTGTAACAAAAGTAACTGGACCCTTTAAAGAGTAGAAATATAAATGCCTTTTGCTCAATTAAGAAAGCATTCATGTCAGGGAAATTTAGAAACAAACTATTTTGAAATTCTACATCATGATTATGGAAAAATCAAATTTAGACAATTTGATCATTATATCCATTGGACCAGAGCAGGACCTTTCAGACAGTCATGGCGAAAGAAATAAGACAGTGTTTTGGATGGCAAATGCTCTGCTGTAGAAGGTTAGCCTACAATTCATAAGAGCAAAATGTAATAAAGATTAGTGACAAGTCAGCAATCAGAAACTCAGAAAGATCTTTTTATATCTACTTAAATTCACTGGTCTATACACAACACATATTAATCTCTTCATTCCGTAGAGAGAAATATCACCTTTAATAAATGATGACCCTCATAATTGTTACTTTTCAATAATTTACCATGTGGATGGCAACTCAGTTTCTTTGAAGGCTCATCTAAACCTCTCTAGCAGTTCACAATGTTAGAGCACTCTGCCTTACTCCTGTTTATGACATCAGAAAACTTCCCTCCAACATCAAAGTGAAAGAAGGGTCCTACTACACATTAGTAGTATTTTCAATTTGGATGTCATTAACACACTGTGATGAATCAATGGACAATTACCATGGGTAGATATTTTCCTCTTTAAAAGTGAATAGCACAAGGAGGGTCCAAGATGGCGATGGGGCAGTAGGGAAATGCCACAGCTCTTCTCAACCAAAAAGACAGTTTGGGTTCCAACGCTTAATCTCCACAAGAGACCGACAACAACAAAAAGATGAATACTTAGAGAAAAACAGGAGGTAGAAAATAACAAAAAAAAAAGTGAGTGGAAAATAAGAATTTCAGAACAGAGAAGAGTGAAGACCCCTTCCCCAACCTTTACTGGTTGTGTGGCAGCATGCCAAGCTGTGGCCAGCCGGCCTGGCGGGGGCTGCCGGAGCCCCAGAGACACAGGGGGCTGTCTGCAGATCACCTGTGCAGAAGCTGCCTGAGGTACAGGTGTCAGACCCACCGATTGCTATGATGACCCGGCAGGGGCTGCCATGGTCCCAGAGACACACGGAGCTGCCTGCAGATAATTCGCACAGAAGTCGCCTGAGGTACAGGTGTCAGAACCGCCAATTGTGATAAAGGGAAAAACCCCTGAGCCCAAAAATTGACCGCACTATGGGAGCCCCCAGAGCTACACGGGACACACACAGAACACCAAAGCAAAAGACCTACAAGGAACTGGTGCTGATACGGAGCAAACCCCAGTGCTCAGAATCTGTACAGAGGCCCAGCCCCACCGCTCACCCATGCCATGGACACTGTGGAGCCGACAGCTTTGACAGAGGCAGAGACAGAAGAGAATCACACAGAGCCACCACCACCCAGCCCAGCCCGCAAACACCCCAACTGAACTCGGATTGCAACAGCAACTGACAACCTAGAACACACAGAAACAACTAGCTCCAGGTTGAGTTCCCCACAGGAGACAGTGTATCCCTCAAGGGAGACAAGAGCTGTAGGGAATCCCCAAACCCTGACCCAGACTCCCTACCCCAACACCCAGGCCACAGGACCAACTAAAACTGTGAACTGTTCAAGAGCTTCACCAGCCCTTGGAGCACAGTCCGTTGGCCAGGCTAGAGCAAGAGTGCCCCTGGAAGGGAGCTTAAACACCCAAGCCAGGAACAGTGCCCCTGAGTCAAGACAACCAACAGTAGAAGAAATTTGAACTGTGTACCCCAGGTTGCATAACCTAGGTGGTATACACAGCAGCACAAGGCCATCCTGCATTCCCCAGGCGGGGGGTTGGGAACAGGCCTGCGGATCGGCACCTGAACCACAAAACCAACTCCTCCCAACTGAAGTCAATATCTGAGCATACACCTCAGCAGAGGGGAGAAAAACAGGGAACTGCACCCCCTGGGAAGCACTTCTGTGACAACAAAAGACCTGGAGAAGAGAAGCCCAAACCCCACCAAAACCTGACCCATATACTCTAGGCTTGGAATTGGGCAACACAGGCCGCAAGCACCTGATAGTAGGCAGGTGCTCAGGCTGGTAAGGTGGCTCAGCAGTAGAGTGATAGTCTTGGGTACATGAAGCCCTAGATCTGATCCTCAGCATCACATAAGCAGAAAGGGTCAGAAGTGGTGCTGTGGCTCAAATGGTTGGGTGCCAACCTTGAGCTGAAGAGCTGAGGGACAGCACCCAAACCTAGAGTTCAAGCCCATAACCAGCCAAAAAAAAAAAAATCAGGAGGCCCTAGCAGACTGGGAGAGTGCATCCAGAGCATCTGATCTTGCAAAGAGCACCCATAGGAGCAAACACGAGCAGTCTAGGCTCCTCAACCCTTCCAAAAGTGGCAATTGCCAGCGATCTACAGTAGAGAGCCAAGAATCCTATGTAGGTCAGACCAGCAACTGGAAGTAGGCCCCCAACAGAATCCAGATCAGGCGCAGACTCTCTACCAACAAAGAATCAGCAACAAAGCAAAGACAAACACACCAAAACAAAATTGCAGATTAGTCTCCAATAATCCTGGAACACCCATGGGAAAATCCCAGAGAAAAATTACAAGGTTTATCAGCACCCAGGATAGCAAGCTATACTCATTAGCCAGCAGCCACGCCTGGGAGAGCCCCAGTTGGAGCAAAGCAGGAATGGGAGACAAAAGCTAGATCCAAGGGATGTTGGAGGCAATAAAGTGAGAAATAGACCAGAAATTGAAATAGGATTAACTATCAAAAGAGATACAGGATATCAAACAGGAGATGCATGCATAACTAGAGTCAGCACAAACCTCAGTAAGAAGTGAGATAAATGCCAAATTAGAGGCAGTACATACCTCATTAAGAGGTGAGATCAGTACTTTGAGAACCAACATTCAATCCATAAAGGAGTCCATTTCCTCCATGCAAACCTCAATAGAAGCCACGGTAAACAGAGTGAACGAAATGGAAGGTTGAGTGTCAGATTCAGAAGACAGAATACACCAACTGGACCAAAAAGTGACAGATATGGAAAAATCACTTAAATTAAGCCAAAGGGAAATTCAAGAGCAAGCAGATAATGACAAGAAATTTAACCTTCATATAATTGCAGTGGACGAAGGTGAGGAATTTCAAAGCAAGGAAATGCAACACCTTTTCAACAAGATAATCGGTGAAAAATTTCCCCACCTCACAAAAGAACATCTTACCTACATAACAGAAGCATATAGAACACTCAACAAGCAAGATCCCAGGAGAAACACATCTAGACACATTATAGTAAAAATGATAAATCTGAATAATAAGAAAACAATCTTGCATGCAGCAAAAATGAAGAAAGAGCTATTACAATTGGAAAAAAAATAGAATCACTGCAGATCTCTCCACACAAACACTGAATGCAAGAAAGGCCTGGGAAAGTACCATACGAGCCTGAGAGCCAATAACTGCCAACCCAGTCTGATACACACGGCAAAGCTAGCATTCACATTCGATGGAGAACTGAAAATTTTTAATAGCAAAGAAAAATTAAATGAATACATAAACATTTAGCCAGCATTACAAAGAATACTAAGAGAGGGGACACAACCTGAAGAAACCAACCAGGAACTGGGACCTGCACCCAGACAGGCATTAATCAAAGTCTTACTGAGCAAACACAGGAGGAAAGGAAAGAAGAAAAACTTAGGAAAACTGGGAATGACAGGGACAACAATGCATCTCTCTATACTTTCTCTTAATATTAATGGGCTTAATTCGCCAATCAAAAGAAAAAGAACTGCAGACTGGATCAGAAAACATCTGTTGCCTTCGGGAGACCCACCTCTCAGCCAAACATACAAACAAATTCAGAATAAAGGGTTGGAAAAGGATCTACCAATCAAATGCCCCCAGTAAGAAAGCAGGTGTAGCTATCCTGATATCTGACAAAATAAACTTTTCATTAAAATCAGTATAGAAAGACAAGGACAGACACTACATATTAATACAGGGAACAATGCAAGAGGAGGATATTACCATCATCAACTTATATTCCCTAAATATTGGTGCACACAGATATGTTAAACAAATACTCTCAAACTTACAGAATAAAATAGATCCAAATATGATAATACTAGGAGACTTTAACACACCATTCTCATCAAAGGACAGGTCTACCTACCAGAGGATTGGCAAAGAAGCTACTGAATTAAGTGAGGCCATACTTCAAGCGGAATTAACTGACATCTACTGAGTATTTCACCCTAAAGCAACACAGTACACATTCTTCTCAGCAGCTCATGGAACTTTCTCCAAAATAGATCATATCACAGTTCATGTAAGGAACTTAGGCAAAAACAAAGGGATTGACATAATCCCCTCTATCCTATCTGACCACAGTGGAATCAAACTAGTTCTCAATAACAAAACATACCACGGAAATTTCTCTAATACATGGAAATTGAACAGCACACTTCTTAGCAATACCTGGGTAACCGAAGAGATCAGAGAAGAAATAAAACATTTCCTACAACTCAATGAAAATGAAAACACCTCGCAAAAAAACTTGTGAGACACAGCAAAAGCAGTGCTGAGGGGCAAATTTATTGCCCTCAGTGCCCACATCAAGAAAATTGAAACAGACCAAGTAAATAATCTCATGTTGCAATTAAATCAGTTAGAAAAACAAGAAAAAATGGAACCTAAAGTAACTACACAGAGCCAGATAACCAAATTAAGAGCAGAGATTATCCAATTAGAAAATCAGAAAATTATAGCCAAATTTAACCAAACAAAAAGATGGTTCTTTGAAAAAATAAACAAAATTGATGGCCCGTTGACAAGATTAATTAAAAACACAAGAGAGGAAACCCATAGTAACAGGATTAGGGATGCCACGGGAAAAATCACAACACATACCCAAGATATCCAAACAATCCTAACGGACTACTTTCAAAAGTTATTATCTCTAAAGGAAGAAAACCTGGCAGAAATGGATGCATTTTTAGAGAAATACAAATTGCCCAAACTGAGAAAAAAAGTAACCAGTTAAATAAGCCAATATCGTACAATGAGATACAGGAAGCTATCAAAAGTCTTACAACAACAACAAAAAAAAAGCCCAGGACCAGATGGATTCCCAGCAGAATTCTATAAGACCTTTAAAGAAGAAGCAATACCCACACTTCTCAAGTTCTTCAGAGAAACAGAGAAGGAGGGAGCTGTCCCAAACTCATTCTACGAAGCCAATATCACACGCATCCCCAAACCAAGCAAAGACCCAACCAAAAAAGAGAATTTCCTTGATGAACACAGATGCAAAGATCCTTAACAAGATTCTAGCTAACAGAAGCCAGAAACACATAAAAAAATCATACACTATGACCAGGTAGGCTTAATCCCAGAGATGGAGGGATGGTTTAACATACGTAAGTCAATAAATGTAATCCAACACATCAACAGAGCCAAGGTCAAGAATGACATGATTATCTCCACAGATGCAGAACAGGCCTTTGATGAAATTCAACATTCATTCATGCTAAAAGCTCTGGAGAAAATAGGAATAGAAGGAACATTTCTTAAAACAATAAAAGCCATTTATGACAGACCAATAGCCAATATTATACTTAATGGGGAAAAGCTACAACCAATTCTCCTAAAATCAGGAACAAGGCAAGGATGCCCACTGTCTCCACTCCTCTTCAATATAGTCCTGGAACCCTTAGCCAGGGCAATAAGGTAAGAAAAAGACATTAAAGGGATCCACATAGGGAAAGAAGAAATTAAGCTATCCCTTTTGGCAGACCACATGATACTATAACTTCAGGATCCCAAAAACTCCATCCCCAAACTCTTAGAAACCATAAATCACTTCGGCAAAGTAGCAGAATACAAAATAAACCCACAAAAATCAGTTGCCTTCCTGTACACTGACAATGTATGAGAAGAGAGGGAAATAAAGGGAGCAACCCCATTCACAATAACCTCCCAAAAAACAAAATATTTAGGAACTAACCAAACCAAAGATGTAAAAGAACTATTTAATGAAAACTATAAAAAGTTAAAGAAAGAAATTGCAGAAGACACTAGGAAATGGAAACAACTCCCATGCTCTTGGATAGGCAGACAATATAGTGAAGATGGTAATACTGCCAAAATTAATATACAAATTCAATGCAATGCCTATTAAAATCCCAATGACGTACATCACTGAAATACAGAAAACGTCCAAAAATTCATATGGAACAACAAAAGAACTAGAATAGCCAAAACAATTATAAGGAATAAAGACAACATGGGAGGGATATCCATGCCGAACTTCAAACACTACTACAGAGCTATAATAACAAAGAGAGCATGGTACTGGCACAAAAACAGACCTGAAGACCAATGGAACAGAACAGAAGATCCAGAAATAAATCCACAGGCCTATAGCCAGCTGATATTCGACAAAGGAGCCAAAGACATACAATGGAAGAAACACAGACTCTTCAACCACTGGTGCTGGGAAAACTGGGCGGCCACACGCAGAAAAATAAAAGTGGACCCCAGCCTTTCACAATGCACCAACATCAACTCAAAATGGTTTAAAGTCCTTAACATTAAACCTGAATCTCTAAAACTACTGCAGGACAGAATAGGAGAGACATTTGAACTAATAGGCACAGGAAGGAACTTCCTGAACAGAGTCCCGGGTCACAACAAATTGGAGAGAGACTCGACAAATGGGACTACCTTAAATAAAAAGCTTCTGCACAGCTAAATCTATCACAACCAAGCTAGAAAGACAACCAACTAATTGGGAAAAAAATATTTACCGGCAATATATGAGACAAGGGATTAACATCCAGTATATACAGGGAACTCAAGAAACTAATCCCGCCAAAACCTAACAAACCAATTACTAAATGGGCGAGGGAACTAAAGAGCGACTTCTCAAATGAAGAAATAAAAATGGCAAAGAAACCCATGAGAAAATGTTCATCTCTGGTGGTGAAGGAAATGCAAATAAAGACAACCCTGGAATACCACCTTACCCCAGTCAGAATCTCCCACATCCACAAATCAGCCAATGAGAAATGCTGGAGGGGATGTGGAGAAAGAGGAACCCTATTACACTGCTGGTGAGAATGTACACTTATACAACCACTTTGGAAAGCAGTCTGGAGTGTCCTTAGAAAGCTAAAGATTGACCTCCCTTATGACCCAGTCATACCACTTCTAGGCATCTACCCTGAACAACAGGAACCAATATACAAGGACATGTGCATCTCCATGTTTATTGCAGCAATGTTCACAATAGCTAGGATATGGAAACAACCCAGATGCCCCACTACAGATGAATGGATCCAAAAATTGTGGTATCTATACACAATGGAATATTATGCAGCCATTAGAAATGACAAAATAATGGCATTTGCAGGGAAATGAATGGAGCTAGAAGGAATCATGTTGAGCGAGGTAAGCCAAGAGCAAAGAGACAAAAGGTACATGGTCTCCCTGATAAGTGCATACTAAATCCAAAATGTTAGGTGATAGGACAAAATTAACAGGACTTAAGAAACATTGAACTTCCACTCATCTGGTCGAACCACTACTAAATATCCCCATGCTGCTGATCACATGTATGGTGTATATGTGTACACCGTTATATGTTATGGACCATGATAGACAATTTGCTCCAGGAAAGTTAGAATTAACTTGTGACTTTAAATAAGCATCATTATTCCACAATACTGTGAAATTTGGGAGATTATGTAATCATTTAATCACAAATAAAGAAAAGAACCACAGGGAAGGTAGGGAGGAAAGGAAAGGTAGGGGTTAAACAACGGAGGGGTAACAATGCTCATTAGGAAGTGTACTCATTACCTTGATCATGTAACTGTAACCCTCTGTATAGTATCTTTACAATAAATTTTTTTAAAAAAGTGAATAGCAAAGTAATTACAATGCTGGTGACTTCATCCCTAAGCCTATCCATCACTATATTTATACTGCCACAAATTTACAGTATTTAAATATATGCAAGGAGAATTTCTACCTGTAGCTTATCCCAGCAATGAGTAATAATTTTTTATTATAATCTGGAAGAATACTACCAAGATATACCAGCATTAAACTCAACCCATTTAGGAGATTTGCCCACTGATCAATTACATTAATTTTTGCATAATCATATCTTTCCCAATGGGAACATCAGCTACCAAATATTTCAAGATGAATTATATTGCTATTGCATTACAGAATTTCATACATGGATTATTTCTGCATTCTGGAATAGTTTTGAGCCTAAGCAATTAAACATTTCAATGTACAGCCATAATAATTATCAAAATTAATGAATGAAATGTCACAGCATTATCTGCCAATTATGGCAAAAGAATCATTCTTAACAAAAACTATGATACATAATCAACGATAATTAAATGAATAAGATACAACATTTCATATAGTAAACTATATACATAGAGTTGATATTCCTTTTTCTTCATTGACAATGTGTTTTACTTATTACTTCTTTTGACTTCATGTCACATATAGCACTCTAACCTAAAATCAATGTTGATTTTTCGACATTTCAAACCACCTATCAAGTCTTTGTAAATACTATTCCTATTTCCAAACACAAGGCCTGAAATATGTCAGGCCAAGTATTGACATATGAAGCATTCATGAAACAATTAAACACTAAAAACAAATAATTTTTTCTTGTTTAGATTTTACTTCCTCATGTAATTATAATTTGTTTTTGTTTTTTAGTAGGTATGAAGAGATCACACTATCAACAAAATTTGCTCATTATTCAATATCTAGTATAGTTTTCTGGAGCTTATCACATAATCCTTAAGAAAAAAAATCAATTAAGAAATGTTAAGTTTTTGCAGGTAGAGGAGTTGTGAAGCAGTAGTAATCTACATTTCTTCAATCTTTCAGGCATACACACACACACACACACACACACACACACACACACACACACACACACACACACACACACACATTTATATTGTGAAACTAGAGATGTGAACTGGAACCTCATGATAGAG
The DNA here is from genome assembly GCF_024711535.1 of Dipodomys merriami. Lineage (NCBI taxonomy): Eukaryota > Metazoa > Chordata > Mammalia > Rodentia > Heteromyidae > Dipodomys > Dipodomys merriami. The sequence continues at coordinate 28,286,737 of NW_027203159.1, read as the reverse complement.
TCAAGATTCAGCAGAGGATAAAGGAATTCTTGGAAAATCCAGCAAAATAAAGCCTATGATAGAAAGGATTATCAGGTGATTTCTCTAATTCAAAGCACAACTAGTGAGTAATCATAATACTCCTAAAAAACTAATGAAACAGATAGGCAAAGTTTATGACACTCTTTGTTTGAGTCAACCATACTGCTTATAAAAAACCTGATATTTACTCATCAATGAAAAAACTCAGGACATATTTTTTTCTTTTTGTCGTTCATGGGGCTTGAACTCTGGGCTTGAGAACTACCCTCAGCTCTTCTTCTGGTAGTTTATTGAAGATAAGAGTCTCACGGACTTTCCTACCTGGGTTGGCTTTAAACGAGATCATCAGATCCTGATTAGCTAGTATTACGGGCATGAGCCACAGGTGCCCAGCTTCAAGACGTATTTCTTGTTATTAAAATCCTTGATTATAACCATTCTAATTGGGGAGAGTTGGTATGCCAATATTGTTTTGATTTGCATTTCTTTTATGGCAAGGGAGGTTGAACATTTCTTCATGTGTTTATTGGCCATCCTTCTTTCCAATTCAGAGAAGTTTATCTTTAAGTTTTAGCACTCTTATTTTTTGGGCAGTTGTTTCTTTGAGGATTTGTTGTTGGGGGATTTAATTTTTTAAGTTCCAAGTATATTTTAGGTATGAGACCTTTCTCCATTTTATGGTGAAGATCTTCTCCTAATCCCTGGGCTTTCTATTGATCTTGCTAGCTATATCCTTTGCTATGCAGAAGCTCTGTAGCTTCATGCAATCCCTTTTGTCCAAACTTTCTTTGATTTGTTGTATTTCTGGATCTGTATTGAGAAAATTTCTGCCTGTGTTTAAAGACCTAGGATTTCTCCTATTCATACTAAATCTACCAGCACAACTTTGTATATAGCAGCATTATTTACCATACCTAAGATACAGATCCAACCTAGATGCCTCTCAGTATATGACTAGACCAAGGAAATATTAGACAGAGAGAAAGAGGAGAAAGAGAGAGAGAGAGAGAGAGAGAGAGAGAGAGAGAGAGAGAGAGAGAGAGGAGTAATGGAATGTAATCTATGATTTTTTGGTCCTGGCTCACTTCATTAAAGTAATTTTTTCCATGGTTTTCCATTTCCTAACAAATAGGGCAATGCCATTCTCTCTGATGGAGGCAAAGCATTCTGACTATAAAAAGTTAATAAATTAAAAAAAAAATCTTGAACAGTCAGGAGGGTATGGATCAAGAGAAATAGTGCAAAACACATGGGAAGAATTCAGAAATGCAATGAGAAGAATACTTCCTGTGAGTCTGAACAAATTGCTTGCAATCTTAGTTTGGTCCCAAGTAAGTTTCAGTCTTTGCAGACTCTAATAACTCAACGAAAAGATGAATATTTGCATATGTACCAGATGGATACATATATGTGTGTGTGTTTGTGTGTGTGTGTGTGTGTTTGTGGATATTTGACCTAAGCATTCTGTGGTTTTTAATCTAAGATTCAAAGTAGAATTGAGCTCAGAGAAAAATATTGGAAGTTTTGATGTGTGTGTGTGTGTGTGTGTGTGTGTTTGTGTTTGTGTGCATTTGACCTAAGCATTCTGTCCTTAGTAATCTAAGATTCAAAGTAGAATTGAGCTCAGAGAAAAATATTGGAAGTTTTGAAAACAATAAACCTTAACATTAATTCATATCAGATATAGAAGAAGTTTAATGAACACTATTGCATATTAAATTTGGAAGCATATCTTTGGATGAGAATATGAGCTTTCTTCCCTTGGTTTCTGATCAGAATATTTTCATGTGGGTAAACAACCAGTAGAAGGTTTTGCATCTTTTTCTATAAGATAGAATTCTAACACAGAGTAGTGCCACTTATAGCATAAGTAGAAAGGTAAACCAGTTCAATAATATGTTTTAATTTTTTTTTTCGGTCGTGGGGCTTGAAATCTGGGCCTGGGCACTATCCCTCAGCTCTTCAGCTCAAGGCGAGCACTCTACCACTTGAGCAGCGCCACTTCCAGTTTTCTGGTGGTTTATTGGAGATAGGAGTCTCACGGTCTCTCCTGCCCGGGCTGGCTTTGAACCGCGATCCTCAAATCTCAGCCTCCTGAGTAGCTAGGATTACAGGCCTGAGCCACCGGCGCCCGGCCAATAATATGTATTAATTTTAACTAAGGGAAAGAGAAAAAAATGCAAACACAATGTTTAATTATGAAGAGAGTAATACAATAGAAGGCATTGAAAACTGGATTAGAAAGAGAAGGAAAGCTGATTGTCCCATTGACCCTCAGTCTTCATATACCAGCATATTTTATCTCAGATTTGAAAAGGAAAAAGAAGGAAAGTGTAGTTTTACCAAAATCTGTAGATAAAATGTGGCTTGACTAAAATGTGAACATATGATCTGATTATGTTGAGACACAGGTGCAATTTGAGGACAGAACCAAACAACCAATCAATTTAACAAGTGGTCATTTCTCCAAAGGAGTACAAAGGGTTGATATATATACTATTTGAGATCTTTTCCTGTATAGATAAATGCAAATCAAAAGTCCCTGAGATTCTGTGTCATTGTCAGCAGAAAAACTATCCTAAAAGGAATTAAAATACAAAAACAAAAACAAAAACAAAAACAAAACCAAGAAACCAAAACTAGTGTTAGTGAACATGTTGGGAAACTAGTAATCCCTATAGTATTTATGACAATGTAAATTGGTAAAGCCACTATGAAAATCACTATGGCGGTATCTCATTAAACTAAAAATAGAACATTTGATCTAGTAATTCCACTCTTGAGCATACATCCAAAACAATGGAAATCAAGATACAATAGAGACAGCTTCACAGCAACACTTATTGAAGCATTAATTACAGAGCCTACATTGTAAACTCCGTTTTTCAATAGTGTCTTATACATCTCATTATTGCAATGTTTCAACCTGTATCCCTATTTTGTTTTTACCCTTCCCCTCCCCAAGATATACCAATATTAAATACATTGAAAAAAGGGTACAACATTGAGGGAGGGACATACAAGGCAACAAAAAATCACATGGTACCTTATAAATGCCTTACTAACAATAGTAACCACAATAAAAATAGTTTCAATTCACTGAAAAGAACTAGTTTATGAATCTAACCTCATTCAACAGTTTGGAGTAGGAGATAGTTTCAGAACTAGCCCAGGGAAGAGGCTTCTAAACCATTTCCCCAAAATATTTGTAAGTATTCTACGGGTTTGGGTGATTTATTGTTCTTTTAGTTGCAATAAAATCTAGAGAATGATAAATTGAAGAATGGTATATATAGCTTCCTACTATATGAGTCATTTTAAAACTAATAAGAATAAAGGAATATAAGAGCAACTTCCATGCATAAGAATTTGTTCAAGAAAAATATGTGTGTTTTACTTGATCACATTAAGCAAAAGCCATTTCACTAGGTTAATCGAGCTGGAGGTATTGTTTGTTCTCCGAAGACTACAGAAAGAGATACAAATGGTAAATCACAAGAGAGATCACCATCTGTCTTAAGGAAACCACGTGTAGGAAATTTAAATATGAGTGGATGTATTTGAAAATAACATATCATAGAATAATAGTTAAATGTAAATGTGGTAAAGGAAGAGATGAATGGTTTGTGACAGCATCAGAAGACAGAATCTGTCTCAGAGACTTTCTTTTTTATCTCTGTGCTCTCAAACAAGGAAGGGTTTGGTTGTGCATGTATAGGCAGATAGAGGAGTTAATATCTGTGGAGAAAAAGACAAGCCTACTGAGCTCTACCCTTAGCCTCTAGACTTTCCAAGTTCTGCTGGTAAATAGGAGAGGGTGGGGCAACATTGTCAATGTCAATGAGATTTTGAAGTTTTGCAGTACAGTGGCTTTCTGTTAATTTCTAAATTTATGGTGTTCACAAAAGTTCTGGACTTCTCCAAAGATTTCACATGCAGCAACAGATGGACCTAGCAATTTTGATTGAGTAAGATCCAATGTCTTATTTTCAAATTCTATCTTATGAGTCACCTGAATTGATGTACCACTTATATTAGCTGAAGGTAAAATAAAATAAAATGTCTGTTTGTATATCATGCATGAAGATCTTGCTACCATTTTACAATAGCAAAATATTGAATGGCCAAAAAAACGGATAGATGATTTACAAAGTTGTTGGGATCATTATGTAAAACAAGATGAAGAAAAGAAATCCTAATCCAGAAATTTTCATTCACTGATTATATATATATATATATATATATATATATATATACATATATATATAGAGAGAGAGAGACAGACAGACAGACAGACAGACAGACAGACAGTCAGACAGACAGACAGAGACTGAGACAGAGACAAGGAGACACAGAGAGACAGAGACAGAGAGACAGAGAGAGTGTCTCAGATAAAATAAAACTGAAGCCATTTGTTACCAATAAACTTGCTGTGCAGACGTTGAATCTTCTTTAGAAAAAGGAATTGGGACAGATACAAAATTTGTTTTTACACTCAAAAAGAAAGTTAATTTGAGGTGTTTTCAATATATCAAAATAAAGTATTCTTTTATTAGTTATAGTCTATAGAATATGTTATTAAAAATAATAGCAACAAATCATAAAGTGATTAAGGTTATGATTCATGGAAATGAATGACAGCAATTTTGTTAGAGAAATGAGAGAATAGTTGGGAATATTCTCATGAATTAGAGACATCAATTTTGAAGGGTACCTTGTTATTTTTACAGGGATTTATCATATATTACTGTGTATTTGGAATATTAGGGCAACCATTAAAATAGCAGAATTTGGAGCTCAGAAGGTTTCTTAGTGGAAGAGTGCTTGCCTTGCATGCCTGAAGTCGTGGGTTCAATCCCTCAGCTCCATATAAGCAGAAAAAAAGTTGGAATGGCACTGTGGCTTAAGTGAGAAAGCACAAGCCTTGAATTGAAAAGCTGAGGGACAGCACCCAGGCCCAGAATTCAGGCCCATGACTGAAAATAAAAAAAAAAAATAATAAAACAGCACAATTCATGTTCTAAAAAATTAGTATTAGACAAAATCTTATACTAAAGTTAACAGAAATAATACTGGAAGGCAAGAAGACAAGAAAGAAAAGAAAATACAAAAGAAATCAAAAGAAAATGCTTGGAAAAATTATAAGCTTTCCACTAAAACTCTTCTAAATGAATTCCCATAGTCTGTAAATTTATAATAGTCAATAAGTGGAAAATATATACCAAAAAATGCAAAACAATATGCTATGTTCATAAATTAGATTAGTACATAGTAAAATCATCCAACTGCTAACTGATGCAATGGCGTGGATGAATCCAATAGATTATTTTGACAGTAAAAGATAAAAACTTTTATTCTGTGTGGTTCATTTATATAAAAATTTAAAATTAACCAAATTAAACTAGAGAAGAAAAAGTGCAAATTTTTTCTTTGCTAATGATGGTTGAGAAAGTTTTATTTTAATGGAGTAAAATAATCTTATATTATTATTGTGGAGTATGCCGTTACCAAAATATGTGTAATAATACCAAATGTTCTAACATAAGCTTATATGAAGAGAGAAAGCAACAGGAAATAAATATTAATTTTAGTTATGATTTTCTAATAATTCAGAGATTTAACTTATGTCCTTGGGTATACCTTTTGTAAAACTTCTTTAAGGAATTATTTGATATAACAACAGAAATAGTCTTTCCATTTCCTAACAAATGGAGCAATGTCATTCTTTCTGATGGAGGCATAGATTTCCATTGTGTATATATACTACATTTTCTTGATCCATTCATCTACTGAGGGGTATCTGGGCTGGTTCCATATCTAGCTATGGTAAATAATGCTACAATAAACATAGTTGTGCTGGTATCTTTAGTATGGTATGGCTTGGGTAAATGCCCAAAAGTGAGATTTCTGGGTCATAGAGAAGCTCTATGTGGAGTCTTTTCAGGAACTGCCATACTACTTTCTAATGTGGATGAACAAGTTTAAAATCCCACCAACAATGCATTAAGGTTCGCTTCTGTCTACATCCCCTCCAGCATCTGTTTTTATTAGAGTTCTTGATTATAGCCACTCTAACTGAGGTGAGGTGGAATCTGAGTGTTGTTTTGATTTGCATTTCTTTTATGGCAAGAGATGTTGAGCATTTCTTCATTTGTCTATTGGCCATTCTTATTTCCTCTTCAGAGAAGTTTCTCTTTAAGTCATGAGCCACTTGCTCATTGGGCAGTTGTTTCTTTGAGGATTTGTTGTTGGGGGATTTAATATTTTGACTTCCAGGTACATTGTGGATATGAGACCTTTGTCAGTTGTATGGCTAGTGAAGTCTTCTCCCAATCACTGGGCTTTATATTGATCTTGTTAGATATGGCTTTTGCCATGCAGCAGCTCTGCACTTTCATTTAATTCCGTTTGTCCAACTTTTCTTGCATTTGTTGTGTTTGTGTGTCTCTATAAGGAAATTTGGTGCTTGGAAAAAATTATATTTAGTGAAGTTAGCCAGGCCCAAAGAAACATAGGTCCCATGGTTTCTCTTGTTTGCAATAACTGGTATATGTCTGAGAAAGTAGAAAAGGTCAGGTAAGATGATGTTAAGCGAAATGAATCCCAAGAGGAGGACACAAGTGTTTTTTTTTTTTTAATTATTTTCTTTTCTTTCTTGCTATTGTTTCTATTTATAAGGTACCACGTGATTTTTTAATTGCATTTTATGTCCTTCCCCAGGCTATGTCTATAAACCTTGTTTTCACTGTATTTGATGTTGGTATAATTTGGGGAGAGGAAGGGAAAAAACAAATCTTTTAAATAGGGATACAGTTTTAATCCATTACAACATGTAGATATACAAGATTCTAGGTAGAAAAAGGAACTTTACTATTTAGGCAGGGGTGGGAGGTTTGGAGGGAGTGTAGTTGTGGAGATGGAAGGGAAAGGTTGGTAGGGGAAAAAAAGGGGAGGCAACAATGCTTGAAAACAAATGTATTCATTAATTTGCTCATGCAATTGTAACCCTTCTGTACACTATTTTCACAATAAATACTCATTAAAACAAACGCAAATAGTTACAAAAAAGCAGATTTGTCTCATAATACTCTCAGTTGTGAGTATCATTTTCAAGTTTCATGAGCTGTCCACTGGTAGTATCAAATTCTATTTTCTTTTTAAATCAAAATAACTTCACTTGCTTGAGACCCTTGGCATGTCATCATACCTGAAGAAAAAATGAACTTCTTTCAGGATGAACCTTAGAAAGCCGCACCTGTATTTTATTTAAGTTCCAATGAACATTCATGCGTGAATCATGAGCCATTCTCTGTTGGACTTTACCTTAGGCCACGGAGGTAGGGCCAAGGACATTAAATACAAAAAAAAAACAAGTTAAAATAAGAAAGCCTCTGAAAGTCTATCCCCTAATAACAAAAAGAAGGAATGCTGTTATTGAAAGCCGTAATTGAATTATTTTTAATGTTTGAAGAAGAATATTGGGTTTAACTGTTAGCAAGTTTAGCATGTTAACTTGCATATGAGTTACAACTAAGGTCTTATTTAAAATTCACATAACATTTTGTTGCAACTAAATAATAAATATTAGACTTTTATTAAAGACTTACAAAACTGGTGGATAGCAAATAAGAAACTATTACATATTACATGTTGGCCGTAGGTGAATAATATGATGATTATCAGGTCAGGCCAGATTAATTTTCCATTTTCCAAAGGAGGTACAATATAATCCTTACATTAATTGGAAAGATTAAGTAAAATCAGAGAAAAAATAATGGAAAGGTATATTTTTGACTCATTTTCATGGCGACATGAGACTTCTGTGAAATCCAGCCATGGTAATATTGTCAATTATTTTCTGTAAATTCAGATTACAACTATATAAACCAGGTTTTTCAATAATAAAATATAAGTTCAATCAATTTCATTCATCTTACTACTTGCTATAACTCTCCTCATTATTTCAAATACATCTTTGCAACTTTTCATAAGGAACTTATGGGATAGTCTTGAAATCATTTCATTTTCATCATTATCCTGAAAAAGAAGAATTTTATATGGCAGATGCCAGTCAGGAATTCTTTTGAAAGATTCTATAACATTTTTCAATATCACAGAACCTCTACATCAAATGATGAGACACAATATTAGGCTTAAAAACTGGAAGTAGCAGAAAAGTGATTGTAAATTTTATTGGCCAGCTGAAGAGAATAGACATATACATGAGCTAGAAACTAAGCTGTCCTTTTTTTTGTACCTTTTTATTCTAAACATACTGGACAAATGGATTTCAGTTATATGAGCATGGTAATGAGTACATTTCCTATTGAGCATTGTTGCCTCCTTTGTTTTTATCCTACAATCACTTCCCACCCACCTCCATAACTACCCTCCAACACCAAAGTTGTAAAGTTAATTTTCAACATAGTGTCTTGTACCTCTCATTGTTACAATGGCTCCAACTGTTTTTTTTTTTTAATATTATTTTATTTTATTTGAGAACATACTGTACAGAGGGGCTACAATTACATGGGCAGGATAATGCATACATTTCTTACCAATCATTGCAGCCTCCTCCTTTGTTTACCCTTCACCTCCCTTCCCAGCCTCCCCCCTCCCCCCACCCAATTATACCCCCCTCCCCCCCCCGACATTGTAAAGCTGGTTTTGACATGACATTTTGTACTTCTCATTGTTGCAACAGGTCCACCTGAATCCTTAAACGACTTGTTTGCCCCCATCTCCTCCACATGTTATACTGACATCAAATATAGTGAAAGCGGGGGTTACACTGTGGGGGAAGGACATACAAAGCAACAAAGAAATAATCTTATAAATGCGTTAGAAACATATGCATGAAAGAAATGAAAACATTAAAATACATATTTAAGGGTTCATTTTCCTAACATCACATTATCTGACCTTTTCTGCTTGACTCATACCTATACTAGATATTGCAAATAAGGGAAACCATGGGACCTATGCATCTTTGGGCCTGGCTTACTTCACTTAATATAATTTTTTCCAAGCCCTTCCATTTCCTAACAAATGGGGAAATGTCATTCTTTCTGATGGAGGCATAGAATTCCATTGTGTATATATACTACATTTTCTTGATCCATTCATCTACTGAGGGGCATCTGGGTTGGTTCCATATCTTAGCTATGGTAAATAATGCTGTTTTTTAAAAAAAAAAAAACACATGAAAAATTTTGAATCAAGCAATTAGTGTATAAAACCTACACTAAATAGTCTCAAAATGAATATAAATTAGTTGAAAATTCCTGTCATCCATTATTATAATAAAATTTGAATATAACTCAGTATTTTGGAGGAAAAATAGTGATATCATTTAATCATTAAATTCCATTTGGATCTCTGTACAATTTCTTAGTCCCTCAGAGGAAATAAACAAATGGCAGTATCAGTTATCTTTGTTGCTTTGTCCAAAATTTCCTTACTCTACATTTCTGTCCTGGCTCTGATTTTTATACAGCATCAGCAAACCAGAAGGGGATATATAGTAGACACTTGAGTATGGATATCTATCTATCTATCTATCTATCTATCTATCTATCTATCTATCTATCTATCTATCTATCTATCTATCTATCTATCTATCTATATAAACAGCAGGTGCCTTTACCATCCATTTCCTACTTTCCTCTTCTTACAAGTTACCCACTTTTTTAAACCTCCTGACAGCCACAATGCACTTCAAGACAGTTATACTGAATCCCACTTATCACAACAATAGAGCTAAGCTATGCAGTCTTGACTCCATGTTTGTTCCTATAATACGGGCATTGCAAACCTTAACCATAATGGATGGGGAAAATCTGCACGTTCTGACAGATTATGTGGAATTTAAAGAAACAATTCTGAAGACAGTAATATCGTTAAAATTTTTAAGTAGAGAACTGAGTCTTGGATTCCTTTGTTGATGGGTAAATACTACCATGAAACTCAACTTACATCTGTGCTGTTGGAGATCAAAATAAGCCCTCATACCTCATGTATTTGATGTTCTCAAATTGGATCAGACATTTGTTACTTGTAAGTAAAGGAAACACATACATATACTTTCTCATGTGTTTTATCATTTCATAAATTATTTTCATCTGTTCTAAACATCGTCAAAATACCTGCTGAAGAAGTCTTGCCATTCTCTGTAATTTACTAAATTTGAAGAGACACCTGTCGTGAGCAAGCATTCTGTCAGTTTCAAAGTGTAAAATATTTTAAGAGGTTGATGAGACCTCTTATTAAGATACTTATCTAGACAGGCGCCGGTGGCTCATGCTTTTTATCCTAGCTACTCAGGAAGCTGAGATCTGAGGATCACGGTTCAAAGCCAGCCCCAGCAGGAAAGTCCGTGAGACTCTTATCTCCAGTAAAAACCACTAGAAAACTGGAAGTGGTTCTGTGGCTCAAGCTGTAGAACGCTGGCCTGAAGTTGAAGAGCTCAGTGACAGCCCCCAAGCCCAGAGCTCAAGCCCCACAACCGACCAAAAAAAAAAAAAAAAGTACATATCTATGCTGCTCATCTTCATTTTCTCTTTATTCCTCACAAACAGTATAAAATATACATGTGTAAGCACTCAATTTAATGGAGTTTCTTTTCTTTTTTTTCCCCCTTTTGGGCTAGACTTTTGAATCATCCTGACTTGTTTTCTGTTTTGGCTTTTGATTCTTTCTCTAATTGTTGTGATCACTAATTTTCTATATCATCTAGGTCTATAAACCATAACCAATGTGTGAGTTGCTATTGATCTTGCAAGGTATTTTCTTTGCCATGCAGAAGCTTTGCAATTTCATGTGATCCCATTTGTCCAAACTTTCTTTGATTTGTTGTGTTTCTGGGTCTCTATTAAGAACATTTCGGCCTGAGCCATGGAAACCTAGGTTTTCTCCTTTTCCATCCTGTCAGACTGTCTGTTTTGACTCCAACGTTTTTGATCCATTTGGAGTTGATTGTGGTGCAAGGTGATATATAAGGATCTAGCTTTATTTTTCTGTAAGTAGTTAACCAATTTTGCCAGCACCATTTACTGAAGATGCTGTCTTCTTCCATTCTATATTTTTAGGTGCCTTATCGATGATTAGAGGGCTATTGGCTTGTAGGTTCCTTTCTGGTTTTCAATTCTATTCCATTGCTTCTAAGGTCTCTTCTTGTGCCAGTACCAAGCTGTTTTGATTACCATGGCTTTATAGTAGAGTTTGAAATTTGGTATTGATATTCCTCCAGCACTGTTCGTTATGTTGAGAAGTGTTTTTGCTATTCAGGGTCTTTTATTATTCCATGTGAATTTTTGGATTCCCTCTTCTATTTTCTTGAAGAATGAGGTTGGAATATTGATAGGTATCGTATTGAATTTGTACATAGCCTTGGTAAGTATTGTCAATTTCATGATATTGACCTTTCCAATCCGGGAGCATAGGACTTTCTTTTGCCACTTTCTAAGTTCTGTTTTGATTTTCTTTTTCAAATTTTCATCATAGAGGACCTTCACTTCTTTGGTTAAGGTAATTCCTCAGTATTTTAATTTTTGTGGGGCTAATATGAATGGAGTTGCTTTCCTAATTTCAGCCACACTTTTCTCATTAATGGAATACAGAAAAGCCATTGATTTTGAGGGTTAATTTTATACCCAGCTACTTTGCCCAAGTTTTGAATCAGCTTGAGTAATTTGGGAGTGGAGGCAATAGGATTCTTTAAATACAAGATCATGTCATCTGCAAAGAAGGAGAGTTTTATTTCTTCTTTCCCTATTTGGATCCCCTTCATGTTTGCATCTTTTCTTATTGCTGTAGCTAGGCATTATAATACTAGATTGAAGGGAATTGGAAAGAGTGGACATCCTTATCTCGTTCATGAGTTAAGAGGAAATGGCTCTAGTTTTTCATCATTAAGTATAATGCTGGCTGTAGGTTTGTCAAATACAGCCTTTATTGTATTGAGGAATGTTCCATGGATTCCTAATTTTTCCAAGACCTTCATCATAAAGGAGTGCTGGATGTTGTCAAATGCTTTTTCTGCATCTATTGAGATAACATGTGGTTCTTATCCTTCCTCCTGTTGATGTGATGAATTATATTAATTGATTTGAGTATATTGAACCAGCTTTGCATACCTGAAGTGTATCCTGTTTAATCGTGGTGTATGATTTTTTTGGATGAATTGTTGAAGTTGATTGGCCAGAATTTTGTTGAGAAGATTTGCATTAATCTTCATCAAAGAAATGGGTCTATAGTTTTCTTTCTTTGACGAGTCCCTGGCTGGTTTTGCGATGAGAGTTATGATGGCTACATAGAATGAGTTCGGTAGTTAACTTTCTCTTTCAATTTCATTGAAGAGTTGGAGGACTATTGGTGTGAGCTCTGCTTTGAAGGTCTTGTAGAATTCCGCTGGAAAACCATCTTGTCCTGGGCTTTTCTTAGATAGGAGGTCTCTTATTGCTGTTAATATTTTAATGCTTGATATGGGCCTGTTAAGATGGTTAAACTCAGCTTGGTATAGTTTTGGCATGCTGATATTGCTAGGAAAAATGTCCATTTCTGCCAAGTTCTTAAACGTATTAGCATAAGTTTTGAGAAGTATTCCCTTATAATGTTCTGGATATAGATTTTTTTCTTTGGTTTTTTTGGTGATGTTTCCATTCTCAGCTCTGTTTATTTATATGGGTGTGTTCTCTTCTTTTTCTTATAAGACTCCCTAAGGATTTGTCAATGTGTTAATTTTTTTGAAGAACCAACTCTTCGTTTTGTTGATTTTTTCTATGATTTTTTGGATTCTAATTCATTTAATTCTGATTTAATTTTAATTATTTCTTTCTGTCTACTGGATTGGGGTTTATCTTGCTGCTCTTTTTCAAGGAGATTTAGACGTGTTATTAAATTGTTGGTTTCAGATCTCTCCAATTTGTTTGTGTAGGAGCTCAGATCTATAAACGTGCCTCTGAGTACTGCCTTTGCTATGTCCCAGAGGAGCTGGTAATTTGTGTGTTCATTTTGTTGAATAGAATGAACATTTGAATTTCCTTTCTTATCTCTTCCATGACCCACTCGGGATTCAGCAGTGTGTTGTTCAGCCTCCATGTGTTACCGGACTTTCTTTGGTGGCTTTTGGTGTTGAGTTCTAATTTTATTCCATTGTGGTCAGAGAGAATGCAAGGTATAATTTCAATGTTTCTTAATTTGGACAAGTTTGCTTTGTGGCCTAAAATGTGGTCTATTTTAGAAAATGTTCTATGTGGTGCTGAGAAAAATGTGTATTCTGATGCTGTTGGGTGAAATATTCGGTATATGTCTGTTAAATCTAGTTGTTCTATGCATTTGTATAGATCTGCAGTTTCTCTGTTGAGTTTTTGCCGAGTTGATCTATCTAGTGGGGAAAGTGGTGTGTTAAAGTCCCCAACAATTAATGTCTTTGGATCTATGTGGGATTTGAGGGAAAGTAGTGTTTCTTGCAAAAATTTGGGTGCTCTGTTTTTTGGCGAATAGATATTTAGAATTGTAATATCCTCCTGAAGGAGGTATCCCTTAATTATTATGTAAAGACCTTCTTCATTTCTTCTCACTAATTTAATTTGAAGTGTATTTTATCTAATATTAGAATTGCAACTCCCTCCTGTTTATTAGGGCAATTTGCTTGGTAGATTTTGTTCCAGCCTTTAACATTAAAAATGTGTTCGTTTTTATGGGCAAGATCTGACTCCTGAAGGCAGCTAGAAGGATCTTGCTTTTTAATCCATCTAGACAGTCTGTGTAGCTTAACTGGTGAGTTAAGTCTGTTAATGTTGAGAGACAGGACTGAGAGTTATTTGGAAGTTCCTGCCATTTTATCCACCTTCTTGGGGGCTGCAATTACTGGGTTCTTCAGTTCTTGAATTCTTAGTTTGGGTACAGTTTCTTGGCCTTTATTGTGGGCTTGTTGGTTTTCTAGGTTTAGGACATCTTTAAGAATCTGTTAAGTGATATATTTTTTTCAATTTTTCTTTGCTATGGAAGGTTTTTATTTGGCCTTCAGTTATGAAGAAGAGTTTAGCTGGGTACAGAATTCTTGGTTGATATTTGTTTGTCTTTAGGGCATGACATACATCATTGCAAGCTCTTCTTGTTTTGATTGTCTCCGTTGAGTAATCTGAGGTGATTCTAATTGGTTTCCCTTTATAGGTGATTGATCTTTTCTCCTTGACAACTTTAAGGATCTTTTCCTTGGTCTGAATTGATCCTGTGAGGATTATAATGTCACTGTGGGATGTCCTGGTTTGGTCTCGTCTATTTGGGGTTCTAAAGCCTTCTTGTATCTGAATAGGCCTATCTTTTTCAATGTTTGGGAAGTTCTCTGATAGGATCCTGTTAAACAAATTTCCTAGATCATTAACTTCTGTCTCCAGGTGCTCCTCTATGCCCATTATCCTCAGATTAGGCCTTCTGATGGTGTCTTCCAAGTTTTGAATAGATCTATCATCTTTCTTGGATTTGTCATGGATGGTTTTATGTTCTTTCTCTATAATATCTAGGCTGTCTTCAATCCCCACAATTCGATCTTCTGCGTGGTCAAACTATCAAGAGTTTCCACTTTTTTTTTTTTTTTATTTCTTTCCCTCTATTTGGTCGGCTTTGATGGCTTCAAATTCTCTGTTACAGCTTTGTTTTAGATCTTCTATGAACTTTTTTACTTCCTTTATTTGGTGTTCTCAAATCACTTAGTTGATTATTGTTTCCTTGGACTCCAATTCCTCATATTGGGTTCCATTCAGCAGTCCATGTGTAATCTCCCTGACTTCTTTCAGCTCTCTGTTTATGGATTCCATGAATGCCTTTAGTGATCTTTTGGCATTCTCATCCCACTCTCTCAATTCCTGTATTATTATTCGATTAGCTTCTTCACATTCATGCAATTCCTGTAGTTCTCTTTAAGTGTTCTCAGCCTTCTCACGCCATTCCTGTCTTTCTCTTTGACTGATCTCACCCTGCTCATGCCATTCCTTTGTTTCTCTTTGAGTGTTCTCAGGCTGCTCACACAATTCCTGCATCAATCTATGAGTAGCTTTCTCATGCCCATGATATGCCTGTATTAACTTTTGCCTCCTCTCTCTCCCTATCACGCTTATACAAAGTTCTTTGAAGGTTTTCAATCTTTTCATTTACAATGTTTACCAGTAGTGTAGAGCTTTTTGGGAACTCTTATGGATTATTCATTATCTTTTCTCTCCTCTGATTATCATGAGTGGGAGTTGGAATACCCGGACTTGCCATTTTTTTTGTTTTTCCCGGGTTGCTCTGCCCATGTGGGATGAAAAAACACCAGTTTTGTGCTAGTACACTATATTTAGGCAAGCATCAACCAAAGTCTGTAGTTGTACACTCAAAAGTCTGCAATACAATCTAGTGCAACAGATTATATCTATTCAACATCAAACAACTATGTATTAATGGACTACGAACCACAAAGAATCTGACAAAGAGAATTTATTAGGTTTAGGGAGAGAAGTAGGTAAAAATAGGCACAGAGCGATGTGGAAAGGCAGTGGGAGAGTTAACTAAATCCTAATCTCAAAGCAGGAAATAGGCTAAATAGAATGATAGTAGAGAGAAAGAAAAAAAGAAAAAAAAGTAAGAAAAAAGACAAAAAAAAACAAAAATTAAAAATTAAGTAGTGCAACACTTAAAAATTATGCATATTTGAAAACATAATATTCAGAGAAGAACGTGGATAAAATAAGAGTGTGGAGGGATAGAAAGAAGATGTGAAAACTTAAAAATAAAAATGCTTAAAACACTATATAGGTATAAAGAGGTAGTACTGCTATTAAGGAATTTATGTCTAACAGGTTTTAAACTGAAAAATTTCTGGATTGTATGTCCACAATCGTGGCTAATATCTAATTGTCTACTATGGGTATATCTGAGGATGAGCAGATCAGCAATTAAGTCACACAAAGAAGAATGAAAGAGAAAAAAAACGTGAAAAAATGAGAAGGAAAGATAAAAAGGATCAAATGGTCAGTAGAGCTAAACAAAACAAAAAAAATTAAAGAAAAAAAGAAAAAAAGAACATACAAATATACCCCTACAATAAAAATTATAAGAAGGAAAAATAGGTAATAGAAAACAGAATTTTTAAGTTAAAAATTAAAGAAAAAGTTTTAGAAAAAAATTCATAAAAGGTACAAAAAAAGAGTTATTTGAAATTTGGCAGGGAAAGGAAAATCCTGTATCTCCCTTGTGTCCGTAACCAATCTCTTGTTGGAGTCTCTGGTTTGCTTGTGGTGTTTGATTTTCTTGTGTCTTGGATGGTTTCTTAAGTCAGTTTATTTGAACAGGGAGAAAATGCTCTGCTTTACCCAGGATTTTGTGATTCTCCTCCCAAGCTAGTTCAATGTGAGGGAGATCAGCTTTGAGTATCACAAAAGAGGGAGATAACTGGTTCCTCTAGTTTGGAGATGCTGTGATGAGGCTAGGTTCTGGGTAGAGTTGAGGCCTTTCAGCAAACAGCAGCTTTTCCCTGAGGAGCTAGCTTCTGAGACACTCACCAAGCCCAGCCTGGAGTCATTCTCCAGGTTTATGTTACTGAATTTCAATTGTCAAGACTGCTGTAGGGAGGGGCAGCCTCTGGCTCTGTTTACTCAGTGAAGAAAGCCACACCTGGGACTGGCAGCTTCAGCTGGGTGACTTTTCTCTGGCTGGAGCTGAGCTTGGCAGGTCAGGTTAGGTTCCTGTGACTTGCTAAATGACTCTTGTTTTCTTCTAAGGCCTGAGTTGGAGCTAGCTGCCAGGCCTTTGTCAGCATCAAAGATGGAGATCTCTGGTAGTGGGGAGGAGGGGTAGCCTTCCCTCCTCTGCTTCCTCAGAAGGAGTGAAGATGTCAAGCTGGAGTCTTGGTTCCTGGGTTGTCTCTGGTCTGCGAACTTCAGGATGTAGATTTCTGCTCCTTGTCAGTTCTTGCTGGTGTTGATTAGAATCTTCTCACCTGCTGCAGCTGGTGCCTTTGTCCCAATCTCTCTTGTGTTGTAGGTATTGTGGCTACAGCTGCTGCTGCTGCTGCTGCAACTGAAGCTGCTGGCAAGTGCTCAAATCTGTCTCCTTGCCTGGATTTTCCCTTTCTGGCCTAACTCTCTGTACTGTGTTGGCACACTTCATGTGATTCACTGGCTTAGGACTGTTCACTGGAACACTAAAACTGCTTTCTATCCAAGAGCTTGTTTAGCCTCCAATTTCTCCTCATCCATCTTCTTGGAACTCCCTGAAAATATACTTTTTATGAAGCTAAATGGAATACAATAAATGAATGCAAGTGAATTCGGTAGGCTAATTATTAGTATAATTTTGTTTTATATTAACATAGTCCTTGGAATATAGGTGATTCAGTTATTTCTTGTGTCTTTGTACTTCATTAATTTTTAGAACCATTGTAGCTATGGGAGTGAATTTGTAGTATAAATAATGATCTTTTAAAATGATTAGAAACCTTGTAGTCATGAGTGAATTTGTAGTATAAAGAAAGTTTTTTTTTTTAAACAGATTAGAATTAATCTTGTGTTTTGTGTCCTACTGCGAAGGAAATGAATTATTTTCAAGTGCTTATACTTTACAATCTTCACTATATAGGAAATTTTAAAAACTCAGTAATAGTAATGTATTTTTAAACAAGCTGTGTTCACAAATTGGAGAATCTTTTACTCAGAATGCTTTGGTCTTGTTTTCTGATTTTTAAGCTCTCCTTTCTAAAATTAATGATAGGTCAGACTGCATTTTTGGGTGTATGGAAGATAAAATATTTATCTGGGGTCAAAGGTGATTTTTTTTATATCAGTCTTGCTTTAATACCAGTTTAAAATAGTACATTTCTCTCAAAATATTGGGTATTAAGGGGAAGGTTCCAGGAAGAAGGCAGAGAACAAGTTGGAATCTAAACAAGGTCTGGCATAGAAAGCAGTTTTAGTGTTCCAGTGAACAGTCCAGGCCAGAGATTTACACCAAATGTGCCATCACTCTACAGAGTTTGGCTAGAGAGGGAAAATCCAGGCAAGTAGACAGATCTGAGCAGCCACAGCTGTAGCGGCTGCAGCAGCAGTGGTGGCAGCCGTACTCACCATACCAACAACACAGTGAGTCTGGGACAAAGGTGATAAACACAGCAGGCAATGGTTTCTACTCAACACCTGCAAGAACTAACGTGGAGAAGATATCTTCATCCTGCAGATCGGAGACCAGAGAGGATGAGGAACCAAAACTCTGGCATGAATACAACCCAGATATCCTCAATCCTTCTCAGGAATGCGAGGAGGGAGGGCCACCCCTCCTCCACCACCACCACCACTGGAGATCTCCATCTTTGATACTGACAGCTTGCTCCAACTTAGGCTTTGAAGGAAACAAAAGAGTCATTTAGCAGGTCACAGGAACCTAACCTGACATGCCAGGCTCAGCTCCACCCAGAGAAAAGTCACCCAGCTCCTGCCAGGGCCAGCCCCAGGAATGGTTTTCTTCACTGGGTAAACAGAGCTAGAGGCTGCCGCTCCTTACAGCAGCCTTGACAATCAATTGAAATTCAGTAAACATAAACTCGGAGAATGACTATAGGTTGGGCTCTGTGAGTGTCTCAGAAGCTATCCCCTCAGGGGAAAAGCTGGTGTTTGCTGAAAGACCTCAACTCTACCCAGAACCTAGCCTCATCACAGCATCTCTAAACTAGAGGAACCAGCTATGTCCCTCTTTTGTGATTCTCAAAGCAGATCTGCCTCACACTGAACTAGCCTTGGAAGAAGATCACAAAATCCTGGGTAAAGAAGAGCATTTTTCTGCCTGCTCAAACAAACTGATTTAAGAAACCAATTAAGCCACTGGAAAACTAAATACCACAAGCAGATCAGAGACTCAACCAAGAGACTGGTTACAGACACAAGAGAGATACAGGATCTTCCCATCCACTCTGCCCCCCCAAAAAAAATCAAAGAAATTTTTTTGTACCTTTAAAAAAATTTTTAATTTAAAAAATGGTTTCTATTAATCTTTTTTTCTTCCTCTTATAGTATTTATTTTAGGTATATGCATGTGTGGGCTTTTTTAAATCTTTACTGACCTTTTATTCCTTTTTTTTCATTTTCTCTCCTCTTTCATTCTTTTTTGCATGATTTACTTGCTGTTCTGCTCATCCTCAAATACACAGATCATCGATTATTGGATCTTATCCCCCATTGAGTACAAACTTAATTGAGAAATTTATTACTCAATTTAAATCGTCTTAGGCTTAAATTCCTTAAAAGCAGTAGTATATAATTTCATACCTATATATTTTTAAAGAATTTTTATTTTTTAGTTTTTCATGTCTCCTTGAAGAGCTAAAGTAACTCCACTTTAAGATTAACCCCACCAGCCTGTAGCTGTGCTACCGTTAGTTTAACCCTGAAAGAGAAAAACAGTTCTCAGAAAAACCACAGGTTGCCATCAATCCTGCCCACCAAATTGTTGCATTAAAAAACGGGAAGTGCAGTCAGGGTGAGCTCAAACCTCAGCACTATGCAGTTTTTAACCAATCATGTAACTACTTCTGTGGAACCCCCTGAACTTGTGAACTTGTTTGTCCAATACTTTAAAAGCTTGCAATAAACGACTCTTTGCTGTTTGCATTGATCATGGTCTCTGGTGATCTGTGAGTGGCATCTGAAACTGGGTACTTCATCCTTTGTATCCCTCCCTTCCTCTCATCCTATTCCCGTTCTTCTCTAAATTAACCTTTAAAATTAGATAATTTTTGTTTCACTTTTTAAATTTAAATTTTTGTTTTTGCATTTTTCTTCTCTTTTTTTTCTCCCTCTCTCCCCCTATTTTCTGTCTAATCTATTTCCCTTTTTGATATCCTTTTACCTTTCCACCTCCCTCTAATCTTATTTTTCCCTAAATTTTTCCCTAAACCTATCAATTTCTGTTTGCCAAATTCTTCCTTGCTGGTTTTAGCCCATTAATACATAGTTGTTTGATGTTCAACAGATTGTATCTGTTGAAATAGATTGTATCTGAAGCTTTTTAATTGTGCAACCATAGGACTTTAGTTGATGCTTGCCTTAAAATAGTGTTCTAGCACACAATTGGTGTTACTTTGATAACAAATGGGCAGAACGAGCTGGGAAAAACACAAAAATGGCAAGTCCATGTATCTCAACTCCTCCTCATGTCCTGTTTTAGATAAGAATATTTCCCAGAATTTCTTCTATATATAATTAGTCTTTAAAAGTTATAATTTTTGAGGCATTAATCCAGTGCTATTAATTTGTGCATATGAAGGAAAAGCATCCAAGTTCACAAAAAGTTTCAGATTAATTTAAAAACCACCTTGTTAATGTACATTTAATTCAATGTACATATTTTATTTACTGAATTGTAGATCAGAATTCAAATTTAGGAACAAAAATTTTCAGGAAACTACAGAAACTATAGTCATAAGACTGTTCAACTTCTGAATAACATCATTTTTCTATAAATGATATTCATATAAATAATTGCTAGGAAATTGTTGCTATCAGAAGGCAACTTCTATGAAGAAAATCAGTGAAATTCTACTCCATCTGTACAATATGCTCAGTTCCTTCAAACATTGTTTCTATATTTATCTCTCGTACTTGTTTGGAAAATATTGTTAACAAAATTAACTTGTATGTAGTGGCCTACTGGAACACTAAGGAAGACAGAGAAAACATCACTGGCTCAGGAGAAAGAATGAGAATGAGGATCAGATTACAGGCTTGTCAATAACAGGGAAAATTCCCTCTAGTGCTCAAATGTACTGAATTTTAATGTAGTTGAAAGAATTTCAGATCATTTCAACATAAGAAGAAGGAATTGTATACTGTGGTACATATTGACTCAATTGACTGAAGCCCATGTTGGACTGAAATTTCTGAGATTCTGATTCTTACCTGAGCTTACAAAAATGATGAACCCTTCCAAAATAGAGTGTTAGAAAATCTGATCATTGCTTCTGAGAAGCTTTCTGATGGGACTCTTTTCCATATATTTGAGAGAGGTTCCTGCTCTTCTTTGGTGTGTCTGATTAATATGAGGAGATATCAAGCACTCCCATACCATCCCTTCTTTAATCACTACCTGTGTCCATGTTATGTGGATTGCTCAGAAATGTTGGTATATTCTCCATTTAAAGACTAAACAGGCCTCTAATTCTTCTCTCACATGTCAGTCTTGTTGAAATCATCTCAAACCATATTCATAACCATAGTGAAATGCTTCCAGTCCTCAAACCATATTCATAATCATAGTGAAATGCTTCCAGTCCTCAGGATTCAAAAAATAGTAATTTCAAACAGGCAGATTTGGGAACCCACAATATGATGTCCTTATTATTGTAACTCCAAACAGTTTTATTGCCATTTCTTTGTTCATATACACTGATATTTAATGAAGGAACTTGCCAAAGAATAATACACACTTTCAACATTAATATTTAATTTTCAATACTCCCAAAGTTCCCTCAGTAGAATCCGAAAACCTGTGTTAGGAGATTGTGGTATCAAATTGCTTGATATTTATGAAAAGTAATGATAGGCAATCGTGATGCACATGGGCAGCAAATATGGTGCTGAGAGAGAGTTGAGTGGGCAGAGCCCCATTTGCTTTACATTCAGTGCATAACCAACCCGTAAAGTTTTGGTGCATGATAGGGCGTGACCTTTACAGTGATTGGTTTCTCTTCTTCCCCTCCCATGCCACCCGGTCTTTTTTGCTTTAAAAAGTACTTGCTGTGTGTTAATAAATGAGTTTTCCTTCATGACTTGACTGTGAGTCTGATTGTCTCTGGACTAAGGGAGACCGGGGAACAGGCAAGTGGCCACACTCATCTTTCCTCAGACCCCATCCATCTTTCATGGGATGGACAAAGACCTGATCTGTTGTCCAACGTGGGTCATGAAAGGAAAATATACCACCCAAGGCTAAGTGGTCTTTCAGGGTAAGTGAAACCCTTAGTATGGGTAATGTTATTTCACAGAAGAAGGAGGAGGAGGTGTCATAGTCCTAGAAGGAGTAAGAAGGGCTTCGGAAGTGAGAAGGAAAAGGAATTGGTCAAATTTGACAGAGAATGCATTGAAACATTTACAGTGGAAGTCAAAACAAGGATGAAGGTTACGCCCTCGGTCTAGGTACCCCAGACAGTCCTAGGCCCCCTTCGAATTCCCCCAATTGTGTGGGGGGGAAGGTACAGTGCCCCACACGACCTGGGAGAGGGACCTGCAAACCCAGACCCCTACCGACCTTCCTTGGAGGGGACATGGGCTGGGGAAGTAACCTACAGAGAGGCCTGCCCTTTAAGGGAAGTACCACCCAGCAGCCTGGAACCTAGGCCACAGGATTCACTTCCCTAAGCGTATCCAGTCAATCTGGCACCAGGAGCTAACAGGTGCTTGGAATGGTATCCATGGGAAGTTAAAAATCTTAAAGAGCTCTGCAAGGCAGTGGCAGAGGATGGCCTGAACTCTCCTTGGGCCCAGACCCTATTAGAGGACCTTGCTTATCACCCATGTGCCCCTAAGAACTGCCTGGATGTGGTCAAAGCGTCCTCACCAGTTCTTTTTATTAACTGGTGTGCTATCTTTAAGGAGGAATGCAGAGTGCCAGCGGAGAATAACTGGCAGGCTCAATCTGCAATACCTATTACTTATGACATATTAACCGGGATGGGGGAAGGGTACTTCACTGGGATCCAACAGGCTGCAATACCTGGACCGTACTGTGACCAGGTGAGGCAGGCTAGACTTGCCACATGTTACAAAGTGGATGATGGGCCCACTGAATCTCCCATAGCATGAGTGAGGCAAAAACCTGGTAAGCCTCTAGCTGAGTTTGAAGACTGAGTCCAAGAGAGTATTAACGACATGTTGCTGGCAGGATACCTGCAAGATCAGTTTGTGAAGCTACTGGTCTGCGAAGGGATAAATGCAAACCACCTCATGGCCTGTGAGGGATTTAGAGATAATTCTCTGAGCAGATGGGTAGTGGCCTCACAGGATGTGAGAATGCAAAAGCACCACTCTAAATAACCAGCTTTAGCCTTACAGGCTCAGACATCTACAATGACTGACACTATTACCCAGGCTCTGGCAGACCAGGGCCAAGGAACCTCAAGACCATTGAGGAGAGGGACTTGTTTTAAATGTGGGCAAGATGGACACTTTAAGATTGACTCTTTACAACAACCCCCCACCAACCAGCAGGGGGGGAGTTTGGGGAGGAGGAGGAGGCAAACCGCCCCCTACTCCCTGCCCCAGGTGCAGGAAGGGATACCACTGGAAAAATGATTGTTGATGCAAGTTTGATTTAGATGGGAAGCCCTTAAACTAGGGGAGGGAAATCCTCCAGTCCCGTTAACTCAAGGAGGAAACTCCTCTGCCGTGAGGCCCAGGCAGCCTTGTGGCAGAATGACCCAGGCCCATTGGACCTCCCCCTGGTGGAAGGACTCTGCCCTAAAATGAGTATTCTCATAAGCGGAAAGAGGTTTCACTGCTTAATTGACACAGTGGCCGATCCAACCATACTCAGGGAGGAGGAGGTGTCCTTGGACTGGAAGCTTGCACCTGGGCTCCCAATATTGGGGATAGGGGGCAACTCCCAGTCCAAAGAGACAGTTGCCCTTATGAAATGGACTAGCCCAGGTGGATAAAAGGGAAAGATATGTGTTTTAGTGAAAAAAAACCTCACTGCCAATTTATTAGGGCAAGACATGCTAAGACAAATGCATGTTATAGTCACTCCAGACCATCGAGCGTCCTAGGATGTTATCCTGAATGGGGAAGAAGCACAAAGGATTAAAAAGGATCTAGAGGGAATTAAGGGAAAGGATTTTTTTTTTAACTTTCATAATTACAGAGAAGAACTTAGGGGACCTGCTCAGGTGCACCCCGAATCCTATAGGCCACTGCCTCCTGATTATGTCCTATTAAGTGGAAACCGTAAAGCCCTATCTGGGGGGAGCAGTGGCCATTGACCAAACCTAAATTTGTAGCCCTCCACCTTTTGGTGGAGGAACAGATAAACTTTGGGCACATAAGCCCTTTTATGAGTCCTTGGAATACACCCATATTTGTTATTCAAAATGCCTCTGGAGCTTGGTTTATGCTCCAAGATCTATGTAAGGTAAATGAAAGGATGGAGCTAGTAGGAATGCCCCTAAGAAGCATGCTCTGGACTCCTGCTATACTTTCAGAATATACCTTGGTTGTGATTGATATTAAAGATTTTTTTCTATTCCCCTGCATCTAGATGATTGCAAGAAGTTTGCTTTCTCCATCCCTTCTCTTAATTTTTCGCAGCCTTATGGAAGGTTTGAGTGGACGATGCTGACACAGGGAATGGCCAATAGCCTGGCCTTTTCTCAACAATCCTTAGCCACACTTTTAGGGCCTGTGTAGGTTCAGATACCTCCATTGTCTATGACTACAGGGATGATATAATTCTGGGGCACCAAGACCCAGGACACCTACAGGGCCTTCTGGCAGGTTCTTGCCATATTTAAAAGGGGGTTTTACCATAGCCCTCAATAAAATTCAAAAGGTATGTCCTTTTAAGTTGCTCGGAACCCACCTTCCCTTGACTCAGGCCAGCCCCCTTCAGCTATTGCTGGATATTAAAGCCTCTCTGACCTTAATCCAACTTCAATCTTTTAGGGGATATCAGTTGGATTGCCATGGGTTCCCGTCCCTAAAGATAGTCTTGTGCCCTTATATGCCCTACTAAAAGACATAATGCCCCAAGAAGTTATTACAATTACACACAGCAATTGGGCAATAGTTTTTGCAGTTCCAAAAAGCCATGGATGAATTTTCCCTGAAGAGGTATTTTATTTTGAGCCCATTTCTTTTGGTTGTTTGCAGGTGTTATGTTGACAGTCAGGCAGTCCAACTTGCAAATGCTATTATCAAGGGAAGAACCCAAGGCCAAAGGCATTATGGTCTTGACCTTCACTCCATTGTTTTTCCTTTTCAGATGGCAGACATTGAGTGAATCACTCGAGCCAATGCTCATCTTGCTCTCTCCTTGGAGGGTTTTCTTAGCCAAACTGACTGCCATTTAGGGGCATTGAAAAGGACTGTCATTTTTATGACAACTTCCCTCTAAATACCTTCTCTATTATCTCCTAAACCTATCCTTGGTGCCCTCCATGTTGTTACTGATGGAGGTAGAGCAGGCTCTGTGTATGTAGCCTTTGAAGAGCAACAAAAGACCCGAGCCAACAAAGATTTCAACCTTGTAAAGGGTTAGCAAAATATAAAGAAATGCGTGCTGTAATTATGGTCCTCAAGGACATGCAAAAACCCTTTAATTTGTATTCTGATAGCCTATATATGATTAACTTGTTCCCTCATCTTCCCCAGGCACATATCAAGCTGGATGAAAACCATATTTCTCCTCTTATGGTTACCATTATGGGCCTATTAGAAGGGCAAGGAGCCCCTATTCATATTCAACATTTGAGAGGGCATTCAAAACATGCTGGGTTTTTACCCCTAGGCAATAATTTGGCAACCAAGTTAGCTACTGGTCCACAAGCATTAAGGTTACAAGAGGCTACCTGTTTGCATGATTTAACCCACATTAATTGGAGAGGTCTTCAGCATATATTTCCTCAGAAATATATCTTTGTCTCTATAGAAACCTATTCAGGACCATGCTGGGCCACAGACATACAGGAGAAAGAAATAAACCTTGACAAGCACATTTTCTTCAATGGTTTGCAACTCTGGGCCTACCAGCACAAGTTAAAACTGATAATGAACCCTGTTTGTTAGTAAACAAATGTCTGAGTTTTTTGACAATTGCATATTAATCATACTATTAATAGTACTACATACTACTATAATCCCCAAGGCCAAGCAATTATAGCAAGAAATCACCAATGTCTTAAGGAGCAATTTTTAAAACAAAAAAGGGGAGTTAGCCCCCATGTACAGTTACAGATAGCTTTGTTTACCATTAATATTTTAAATTTTTTAAAAGGGGTAACTGAATCCAGATTTCAGAAGGACTGGGGACAACTAAACCCTAAGCACCAAGTGAAAGTCAGGTGGAAGGATCCCCTGACACAACAATGGAGAGGACCTACCCCCTAGTTACCATGGGCAGAGGATTTGGATTTGTTTTTCCCTTAGGGGAGACAGACCCCATTTGGATCCCTGCCATCAACCTTAAGTTTTGACCCATTTCCTCTATACAGGAGGATGCCCAAAGACAAACTAACCAACAAGGAAAGAAAAATGGCTATGGTGGCCGAGGCTTGTGTTTAAAAGAGGGAAAACCAGATAAATAATTACTATCCCCATGGGCAACCAGCCCTTGAGAAGCTCTTGTGCTCTCTAACAATTGCAGATGATGATACTCCAGCTGTTGACTGTCCTGACCCTCCCAGTCTCAGAAATGGCCCTATGGAATCTTCATCAATCTCAATGGATGACCTGGGCAGTAATCATCAAATAGCTTGTCTTTAGATCTTGTTCTATCCCACAGGCAAATAGCCAGATTAGAACAAGCCCCACCTCTGGACTCTGAAGTGGCAAAGACTGCTATCCCATCCTTGACTAATGTTAAAGGACTGCTAATGACATTGCTTGACCTGGTCATGCTTTTGGTGATGGTTTTTCCTCACATTATATGTGCACTGCAAAACTCTTATAAGCTTAGCCAGCCAGTTACATAAGATCAAGCTCCAAGTGAATGAATTTCCCCCGAGAGGAATCACAGTCAGAGACGGGTAAAGGGGGTGTCAGTCTGAGCAACCTAAGACAGAGCCTTCAGCTTCACTCTGAAGAAGTTCCCAATGACAGGTAAGGCAGATAAGGCTATTCACCCAACATAAGACATGCAGGTTAGCTTCTTCAAACAAAGATGGGAGAGATGTCGGGAGCTGACAGTAAAGCACAAAGGTCATCTTGACCCCTGTATTCATTTAAAGGCACGTACAAGGAACTGGCTTACTTAAAAGACACCAGGTGCCTGAGATTGCTTTGCTATGTCTGCAGTTTGTTTTAAATTTTCCTTGTTTTTCTTGACTGTATTAGAATGGCCTGAGTGTGGGAGCCCAGGAGGATGCACCGTGCTGCATGTGTGGAACTCCCAATACCCAGGCTGACACCATGTTCTGAAGAGGATAACCCAATGAGATACTGACTTTTATATATGCCCAGGAATTAATCGAACTTCGGACACTTCTAACTGTAGTGGGGCTGATGTTTATTACTGTTTAGGTAGGGATGTGCAGTAACTGGGACGGGCTCTTGGATCATGTACAAGGGCCCTCCCTTTCCTTGTCTGGTGAATCTTGCCCCCAGACTTGCCTTGAATCCACTGTGTATCCAATGCTCTTCTTACCAATTTAATCCTGTTAAAGTAAACTTTACAGTGGAGGGAAAAGGATAGCTAACTAGGAAGTAGGCCTGCCATTAAAACAAAATAGGGGAATATGTGGAGCACATGGCAGCAAAGATGACGCTGAGAGGGAGTTGAGTGGGCAGAGCCCGATTTGCTTTACATTCAATGCATAACCAGCCCATGGAGGCTTAGGTGCATGATAGGGTGTGACCTTTACAGTGAATGGTTCCTCTTCCTCCCCTACCATGCCACTCAGTCTTTTTTGCTTTAAAAAGTGTTTCCTGTCTGTTAATAACACAAAGCTTTCTGTGTGTTGATAAATGAGTTTCCTGCTTGACTTGACTCCCCACTGAGTCTGATTGTCTCCCGGGTTAAGAGAGGCTTCTGAATGGGTGAGCATCTGCACTTAACCTTTTCTTGGACCCCATTATTTTTTCCTGGGATGGACGAAGACCCGACAGGCAATATTCCTAATACTAGAACAGTGACATTTATGGGACAATACATTCTATATGATAGTGCACATTTTACTATCACTTTTAAGATTGATTAATTATGTCATTTTTGTAGGAATTCCTAATTGTTTTTCATGTGTTCTACTTAAACCTGTCAACAGAGCTTTTAATGAAAAATTTTGCAATTATTATGTATGTTGCAGGATATTTGTTAGTAATTTATACACTTTTGATTAAATGTAACATCAATGCAAAAGCCTATCTGTATATAGATAAACCCACACATTCACTGATAGGTCTCTATATATTCCATGTTTATTTTTTATATTATGTGTAATTTGTTTAAGAAAAATACATGATATATACATTAAAAATCCTTCTGGGAAACTTTCTCTATCCTGCTCTTTTTATTTCACAGTTACTAGTACTTGCTTTCAGAAATCTGGCCCATTTTACTGTTATTTTGAATCAATATGAATTTGAAATGTGAATTAAGAAGATACATACAAAGATAAACCATATCTACAAGGCAGGCAAAGGAACATACCTTTCAGAAATTGAATAACTTCTAAAAATGCCTTGTTTTGAAATTATCCTGTAATAAACATAAACATAAAACTTGACAGTCTTATTAAAAAAATACTGTCATTCTCACATAAAGTCTATACTTAGTAGAATGATAAAACTTAATATCAGGATGGTGACCGAGCATGAGCCTGAAAGTTTTATGTAGAAACTGCCTACAAACTTAAACCGCATCAATTTAGAGTAGAAAAATAGATTAGAAACTAGAATTAATTATATTTGCGATGTGTTTGCATCATTGTTCAGTATGCACCATTCATAAACACAATTATTTTCTGAAAGCCCAAATAATGCCGCCTGTTTCTTTCCCAATAAAACCATTTTCAATTTTTTTCCTAGCTATCACTATGAAATAAGTAAACTAAAAAAGTGAAGAAAATAATCCTTGACGATTGATTTATTGCAGCTTCATTACCCATAGAAAGAAGGCTTATATCTAGGCAGAACAACTTAGAAAGACTAGTTGATTTCTAGATGAAAATGTGTGACGAAAAAATAAAATACCTAGGAGTGTACTAAAGAAGTGAGGGACCTCGATGATGAAAACTTTAAAAACCTGAAAAGGGAAATTAAATCCTGACTAAGGAAGAGGAAAAAAAAACTCCCATGCTCTTGGATTCAGAGGTTTAATATCGCAAAATGGCAATAATGCCAAATACTATATACAAATTCAGTATGATACCTATCAAGATCCCAACATCATTCTTCAAAGAAATAGAAGTAATCCAGAAATTCATATGGAACAATAAAAGAACCCAAATAGTCAAAAGAACAATTAACACAAAGGGCAGGGCTGGAATAAAGCCAATATCAAACTTCAACCACTACTACAAAGACTTGGAAATCAAAAGAGCCTGATACTTAAATAAAACATGTCTGAAGACCAATGGAATAGAACTGAAGAGAAAAAAAATGAATCCACAGACATATAGTCACCTAATTTTTGATAAGGGAGCCAAAAGAATAGAATATGAAGAAAAACAGCCTCTTCAGTAATGGTGTTGGCAAAACTGTTTAAACCTGTAGAAAACTACTGCTAGATCTTTAGATATCATCCTGTACCAGAATCAACTCCAAATAGATCAAAATTTTCTAAGTCAAAGAAGACATTACAGAAAGGAATTGCAGAAAGGAACAGGAGAAAGGCAAGGGCTATTTAGCCCAGTCAAAAAATTTATTTTTTAGTGGTAATTTTTCTTTTTCTTTTTGTATTGTTCTTTATTGTGGAAAAATGCTGTACAGATGGTTTACAGTTAGATTAGCAAGGTAAGGAGTACATTTATTATCAAGCATTGAATGACTCAAAAGACAACAAATCAAAGAAAGTTTGGACAAGTGAGATTACCTGAAAATGTACAATTTCTTCATGACAAAGGACATAGAAAGCAAGATCTATAAAAAGCCAACCGATTGAGAGATCTTCTCTAGCCATTACATGGACAAGGGTCTCATATCTAAAATATACTTAGAACTCCAAAACTAAATCCCCCGACAACAAATCCTCAAAGACATAACCACTGATTAATAAGTACACTAAAGCCTTAAAGAGAGTTCACTGAAGAGGAAATAAGAATGGCCAAGGGACACATAAGAATTGGTCAAGTTCTCTAGCAATTAAAGTATTGCAACCCCTGATGTTTCTATATTTCATTCCATTGACAAGGGAGGAGTTTGGGAGGGTAAGGAGTAAAGTGATGGTAGGGAAAAACAAAGGATGGTGTAAAAAGGATCTATATGAAATGAGGTTTTTACCATGCTTATATAACTATAAAACTACTGTGCAGTCTTTTTTCAATAAAAAGCTTATATTTAAAATAAAGAAATAAACAAAAACATAACAAAAACTTTGAGGTTCCACCTTACCCCAGTGGGAATGTCTATAATAAAGAAATGTACTACCAACACACGCTGGAGGGCATGTGGCTAAAAGGGAAAACTACTACATTGTTCGTGGGAGTGTATACATTTTCAACCACTATGCAAACAGTATGTAGATTCCACAAAAACTACATGTAGAGCTCCCCTATGACTCAGCAATCCCACTTTTAGGAATTTACCCAAATGCACACATTAGAGCATACTAAAACTACTAGCACAAGTATGTTTATTTCACCATTATTCACCATAGTTAAGATATGGAAACAAACCTGTTGCCCCACAGTAGATGAATCAATATGTGTATATATATATATATATATATATATATATATATATATATATATATATATATGTGTATATATATGTATATATGTATATATGTATATATGTGTATATATATATATATATATATATATATATATATATACATACACATGAATTCAATACCTCCATCAAAAATAATATTTGTTAGGAAATGAAAAGACTTGGAAAAATTAAAGCAAGTGAAATGTCAGACCCAAAAAACATAGGTCCCATGATTTCCATTATCTACAATATGTAGAATATGTCTAAGACAGGCAAAGTTCTAAAGCTATGTATATATGACCATATAAGTGGATGCTAAGTGAAATGAACTCCATAAAGAGGCAGAAGTTTTTAACTTTCTTGTTCTTCTTTTTAATGTACTTATAATGTATTAGGTAATTTTAGTTGTTGATGTTTGTTCTTCCCCCATGGAATAACCCTGGTTGCTATTGTATTTGATTTTACTGTCCTGCATCTTGTATATACATTTTTCTCATTTGGGGAGGGGAAGGAAAATATCAAAAGGCTGGATCACCCATTTTACCAATGTGATGTATAATAAACTATTTTGAAAACAAGCCTTATAACATTGGGTGGGGGAGGGAAGAGTTGGGGAGGTAGGGCGAAAAGAATGGCAAGGGAAAATCAAGGAAGTCTAACAATGCTCAAGATGAAATGGATTCATTATCTTGCTCATGTAACAGTAACCCCTCTGTACAGTATCTATACAACACATACACACACACAGACACACACACACACACATATACACACACACTCACACATAAGAAAATGTGGGAAATCAATTCACAGTTTTTGACTACTGAGTACTCACTCATTTCTCTTCCACAGAATTATAATCAAATAATGCATAGTAAGAGAAATTGACATGTCTCCCAGGTTCAGGACAGCAGTCACCATTTCTGTTTTCATATAGGGTATGCCTGACATTCCTCTGCTAGGTAAAAAGAAGTGAGGATTATTGGCTACATCACAGTGACATGACCCCACCAACAGTAGAATCTACACAAAAGTTTCAATATCTTTAGAAACCTACTCATGGGATATCTTGCATCGTGGGGAGGAAGGGATACTGAATTTTTTTGTGAATCCAGTTACTTAAGGAAAGAGGACACAGTTCCTTGCCCCCATTTCCTTCTTTCACATCATATATATATATATATGCATATATATATGCATACATATTATATATATATACATACATACATACTGATAGATAGATAGATAGATATAGATATAGATAGGTATCTATCTATATGAGTGTGTGTGTGTGTGTGTGTGTGTGTGTGTGTGTGTGTGTGTGTGCGCGCTATCTATTTGGTTCTTAAATGTTACTGGCACATTTCTCTCTTAATGGCCTGTTTTATTTCTATATATGATATCATAAGATGTATTTACTAAAATTTTCTCCAACTGGGCAAAAGAATCAAAATACTTTACCTCCCACACTTCAGAAAATAGCGAGTTCCATTCTGGCAATCTTGAAATTTACTTCTACTCCTGTCTCTTTTATGTGGATCCTATAATAAAATGTCTTCTGGCTTTGTGCCATGGCCAACTAAACACTGTTCTATGAAATTTACAACAACAGCCCAACTCTCGAACTTCTAGGCTCATGATTCACAAAGATTCATTTGTTTTGTGGTAGACATCTTTTTCTAAGAAGCATTTATCCGAATGATTCTTCCTACTGATCTTATAATCCTAGTAGGAATCAAGATAGATGCGTGTATATTTCAATAGGTGTATATTTTTAAGGGGTTATTGAAACTGGATAACTCAGACACCTATAATTTAGAAAACCTTTTTCAAGTTCGATCAAAAGTTGTCCTTTTACTGGTTGTTCCTTTACTGGTTGTATATGATGAACAAAAATAGCCTGAAAATTAAACAATTTACTGCGTACAAAAGCTATAATTTCTGTTGCTGGATATTGGTGAACCTAATCTGTGAAATACAGAAATCAATGTATTTCAGTTCACATGTGTCTAGCTACAAAAAAGATTAAAGTTTAATATATTCCACCTGTTAGCTTTTTATTTCATTAAACAAATCACATTTAAGATATCTAATTTTAAACAACTGGTTTTTCCCCATCTCCTCCACAAGTTATACTGACATCAAATATAGTGAAAGCAGGGGTTATACTGTGGGGGAGGGAAATACAAAGCAACAAAGAGATAATCTTATAAATGCATTAGAAACAAATGCATGAAAGAAAAAAAAACATTAAAATACATATCTAAGGGTTCATTTTCCTGACATCACATTATCTGACCTTTTTCACTTGACTCATAGTTGTTTAGGGATACAGATGGACATGTTACAACAATGAGAAGTACAAGTTGTCATGTCCAAAATGAGCTTTACACCATCGGTGCTCGGGGAGTGCGGGGGGGGGGGGGGGGAGGAGAACGATTGGTATTGGGGGGGAGGGGGGAGGCTGGGAAGGGATATGAAGGGTAAACCAAAGGAGGAGGCTGCAATGCTTGGTAAGAAATCTACACATTATCCTGCCCATGTAATTGTAACCCCTCTGTACAGTATGTTCACAAATAAAATTAAATTAAATTAAAAAAAAAGATATCTAATTTTGAAATACATATTTCCTGATTTTTCTTCGAGGATTTTGCTCCCCACAGGACTTGCTGACATTTACTTGCCTATCAAAATGGGAGAAGCTTCACATCTTTTAAGAATTTATTTACTTGGTCGAGTTCACCTCATTTTCTTCTTTTATAATTCACAGGAGCAGATATTACAGGTTAGATAGGATTAGTTCTAATGCACTTAAATTTTAAACATGTGAGAGTATATCAGAAGCTAATTTCCACAGTAATACTCTGTGATCGTTGACTCTTCATTCTCCTAATAGAGATTCATATGATACTCTATAGTTCTAAAGGAAATAACAACAAAGGTTTATATTTTCTGCAATAAATTGCTTTTTGTCCAATACAGTTTATTTTTTCATTATCACAGGAATCTGTTCATCATGAGATTTTTATTGAAATGTCCCTATGATAAAAATAATAAAATTATGGCCTGCTGATTCTCATACCATTTGGTAAAATGTAGAAAGATAATGTTTGTGGAAAATGTCAGTACCACATAAAGTCTTCAGTTCATGGATAACTTTTGGTATCTTTTTACGGGTAAATGTTGGAAAAATATGTCAATTATGTGAGCGAATATGTGGAAAGAAATGTCATAGGCAGACTTTTGTATGTCTTCTGAAATCTCAGCAGAATGTAATGGAAACTATGACAGTGCAAGTTCAACTTGTGTATTTCTAGAAAAGAGCATGGGCAATTTTTGTGTTGGACTATTATTTTAAACTGTGTTTGCCAGAGTTCAGTAACTTTGGAGGTGGTTTCCTTTTACTCATTATTGCCTAATGGCTAAAATGTAAATTACTGACTTTATTAAAATTTGTTTTAATATATTAAAGACATCCACTTTATTATTCTTTGACTTGAATTCAGCTTGAATACTTTATATTTCAGACCATGGTTATAAACTGATAAATTCGAGAGATTCCTTGTGTCTCTTTTTTTTGTGGGGGGGTGGGTCCGGTTGTGTAGCCTGAACTCTGGGCCTGGGCACTGTCCCTCAGCTCTTCAGCTCAAGGCTAGTGCTCTACTACTTGAGTCACAGCACCCCCTCCCGGTTTATTCTGTTTGCTCATGTGATGCTGAGGAATCGAACCCAGGACCTTATGCATGCAAGGCAAGCACTCTACCTCTGATCCACTTTCCCAGCCCCCTTGTGTCTCTTTCAATAAGGAATAGATTACAAAATTTCTCTAAGGTTGATAAAAAAAAATGCCACAGTATTTGAAAGTTGACAGAAAGTTGACAGAAATTAAAATTTTCTTAATCATTTTTATATTAAGTTTAGAGCTGTAGAAGAGACAGTTTCTGCTGTTGTGTTTTGTAAATATGACACCTGGAATGACCCTCCATTTTGGATATTTTCAATATCCTTTTCTATCTCCATTTGAATACTTCATCAAATATATAGAAGTAAGCCTTATTTGCATAAACCGAGCCTAAAATTCTGAATATATCCATGTTTCTAAAGTATGGTAAAAAAAATTCATGGAGCCCTGCACTGGTTCTTCATGTGAAATCATATCCGTGAAGTTTTCGAGTTTCTTTTTTTAGAGAAAATACCCTACAGAGAGGTTACAATTACATGGGCAAGGTAATGATTACATTTCTTTTTTTTGGGGGGGGCGTCGGTCGTCGGGACTGAACTCTGGGCTTGGGCGCTGTCCCTCAGCTTCAGCTCAAGGCTAGTGCTCTACCACTTCAGCTACAGTGCCACTTCCGGCTTTTTTCTTTTTGCTTATGTGGTGCTGAGGAATCGAACACAGGGCCTCATGCATGCAAGGTAAGCACTCTACCACTGAGCCACCTTCCCAGCCCCAATGAGTACATTTCTTATCAAGCATTGTTGCCTCCTCCTTTGTTTCCCCTTCCCATCCCTTCCCAACTGCCACCTCTTCACCATCCCCCACTCTCACCCCAGCAAAGTCCTAAAGTTTGTTTTAGGACATAATGACTTGCACATCTCATTGTTGCAATGGGTCCACCTGTATCCTTATTTTTTTTTTTTTGCCCTTCTCCTCCACAGAATATACCAACATCAAATACAGTGTAAACAGGGAATTATTCCATGGGGGAGGGACATACAAAGCAACAAAGAAATCATATTATAAATATGTTTGCAGTATCATTTTTGACATAAGCCTGAACAGGTTTTACAGAGACTCTTATATGAGCTATCAAATGAGAAAAAAAGAGTTGACTTTGATAACTATCCAACCTACCAAGCCAGCCACCAACTACAGAATCAACCCAACAACCAACCAAATGACCCACCTTCTGACCAGTCACCAACCCATCTTTTCTGACTGAGGTCAGATCTTTGCCAGAGGTCATCACAAACATACTTTTTCCTGGAATGCGACCCAAAACCCTTAATCTCATTCTATTCCTGTGAAGAACATGCATTTATTTAACTCACTTTTTCCTGCACCTCCCTCCACCCCTTTTCCCCAGGGATTCCTAAAAAATGGTACAGTGCTTCCTGGAGTCCCTGGCCTCCTGTGGCTGAACTGGCTGCAGCATGGTGCTATGCCTTTCACAATTGTAATCCAATGGCTGTCCGTGGCTTACTTGTGTCGATTCAGGTAAAGGAAGAGGAGGAGGAAGAGGATGACAAGGAGGAGGAGGACAACTACTTCTCGTCCCCCCCCAAGCCCCCCTCCCACGAACCCGATCCCACACACATCTACCTTGGGCACCATGGATAATTCAAATGTGACCCTGGGCACACTGTGGTGAACGTAACCAACAAATGCTGACCAGTAGCAGCCTGTTTTCCCTTTCCTCCGTTGCATTTATTAAATATATTCCCGGCCACCCTGCAGGCCAGAAAGTGTCTGGGCTGGAATAATCACTGGCAAGCATTGAACTGGCAATACATAATAGCTTGGATTTGCACTTGTGATTCATTAGCCTTTAAATTCCCTAACACAAATACAAGGCCGCGATTACATGATTTTTCTAGGCATTAGGCCCACCATCCCCAAGGTCACAATTCAGTTCCCTGGAAATCCCAGATGGCCAACGAGACCTAGGAAGGAAATCAAGTCAGTTCAGACACCCCAACTCGGAGGGATGTGTGCAGACTGTGAATTAAAGACCTTCATCCACAGTGTAACGTGATCACTACTGCTCCCTCAACCTTTTTTCGCTTCTTCCTTACTTCGAGCTCACCTTTCTTCTTCCCCTTCTGCCTCCCTTCCTTTCTTTCTTTTTTCCTCCCTCCCTCTCATTTTTATTCCCTCCTTTCATGCTTACCTCTTTCCCTTACTACCATCCTTCTTCCTTTCCTTTTTTCATTTCTACCTTCCTTCTCCCCTTGTTCCTTTCTTTCCTGCTTCCTTTCTGTCTTCTGTTCTCCTTTCCCTTCTTCTCTTCCTTCCTGCCTACTTTCCTCCATCACTCCCTCGCTTCATCCCCTCCTTCCTCCCTCTCTAACTTCCACTCTTACTTCTTCCTCACATCTTTCCCTCCTTCCTACTTCCATCATTCCCTTCTTCCTCCTTTTCTACCTGCCCTTCTTTCATTGTCTCTTCCTTCGTTCCTTCCATGCTCCCTCCCTTCCATTCTTCCACTCTCTTTCCTGCTAACTTTCTTCCTTTGCCCTTCTCTGTTCCCTTAATACTTACTCCCTTCCTTCTTTCCTTCCCTACCTCTTTTCCCCTTCCATTTTCCTATCTGGGTCCATCTTTCCTTTCATCTTCGATTTTTCCCTTCCCTTCAGTTTTTCTTCTCCACTTCGTTGCTTCTCTTTTCCCTTCAGGCCACCTTTTTCCCCACCATCTTATTGCACTCCCTGCCCTCCCTTTGCAACCTTCATCTGTTCTTCCCTACCCTCCATCCTTTCTGCCTTCATCCCTCTCCCCCTTCTGTTGTCCTTTACTTCCTCTCTCTCATTCCTTTAGTTCCTTTCTTCTCCTTGACTGGGTTTTTCTTTTTCTCTTCCTTAGGAACCATTACCGTAGGAAAGAGAGAGAGAACGAAGGCACGCTTGACCCATGCCATGGAAGGCAACCTTAAAGAATATAACTGCTCTGCCACCATCACCTTCCACTATTCACTCAGCCCCACTAAGGGGGGAACATGGGTGTTTCATGCAAGAAGGAAATCCTTATTAAAATAGTTCCAACGAACAATCTTGATGAGGCCTTTCCACCAAGAGTGCAGCAGGACAAAAAGAGGACAGGGAAGAATCAAAGACAAAAAAAAAAAAAAAAAAAAAAAAAAAAAAAAAAAAACAAGTAGAAGATTCTTCCACTTCACAAAGGGTCTGTCTCAGGCAACCACGATCTTTCTTGATATTGAACAAAACAAGTAGATGACAATAACAAAAACAACAACATATCAAATCCTGTGGCATAGTTCTGGGATGGTTTTATCTTCTCTCAGCAGGGCAGGCTGGCCTCTGGACATGGGGAAAGGGTCAGGTGTATTTGGACAAGGTCTTGAATCTAGTGCAATTCCTCAACTATAACATGGAGGAAAAAGCAAATGGTATATTAGAGAACACTTTATGCAAAGCTGGGCCTGGTTCTAGAAACTTCTGTCAGCCCTGTGTGGGTGCAAATGTGTGCAACTCTATGCCTGTGTGAAGTACATACTTCGGCTTTGTTACTATTTCTTTTTTGCGCACATGTGTCTCTGTACCCTGTCCACCTACTTATGCCCTGACAGGCTGGAAAGCCTGATAATGCCCTCTCCTGCCTTTCTGTAGAAAGCATACAAGTGTAGACAGCCTCCCCCCACACACATTACACACTCCCTGCCTCCCAGCCCACTATCAGATAAAGGGAAATACTTACATATAAAGGGGAAACAAACAAACAAAACGTGAAAAATACGGAGACAGACGCATTGATTCCTCTTGTAGCAAAAAGTAGATTCTTGATTCAAAAGCTAAAAATCCTTCTCTAGTCAGGGAACAAAGACAGAAAACAGCCGAGTCTCCAGTGTTGACCACCAGCCTTGAGCACAGAGAAGCTAAGGAACATTGTCTAGTCTCCAAATTCAAAGCCCAGGACCAATATTTAAGGCCTATGTCCCTCGTTCAAAACCCATAACTAAGTTCAAAGCCCAGACACCTAGTTCAAGTCCCAGGATGTGAATTAAATTCCCAGACCTCAAATTCAGGGCCCAGGGCACAAAATCAAGGCCAAGAAATGAGTTCAAGGTCCCAGCCCAACATTCAAGGCATACACAGTTAGGTCAAGGAACTGACCTGGAGTTCAAGGCCCAGGCTTTGAGTTCAAGTCACAGGCAATGTGTTCAGGCAAGGATCCTAGTTCAGTCCCAGGCCCGTATTTCAATCCAAGTCCACAGATTCATGTCAGGACATGAATTCAAGGCCCAGGCTATGAGTTTAAGTCTCACACCTGACTTCAATGCCGGGCTATGAGTTAAATACATAGGATCAGAGTTCAGGTCCTAAGCGCTAGTTCTAGGAACAGGCCGTGAATTCTATTCCCAGAACCTGAAATCAAGTTCAGGACCCGAGTTGAAAGCCCATGCTGTGAGTTCAAGGCTTAGGCCCAGAGTTCCAGGTCCAGGATTGGAGTTTGAATTCCAGCTCGAGAGAACCAATCCAGGCCTTTGAATTAAAGGTTCAGGGTTTTAGTTCCAATCCCAGCCCCAATTTCAAGTCCCAGCCAGGAGTTTAAGTTCTGATCTTCATGCTTGGCTGGGTCAGGGAGAACAAGGGGAAAGGAAAGAAGGAAATGATGTATGGATGAATGCTAGGAGATAGAGTTTAAACAAGAGTAGCAAGAAAGAAAGCAATATAGGAAAGGAGAAAAGAAAAAGGAAAGGTAGGAAAGAAGGAAGGAAGGAAGGAAGGAAGGTAGGAAGGAAAGAAAGAAGGAAGGGAAAGAGGGAAAGAGGGAGGGAGGATGGTAGAACAAGAACAAAGAAGGTAGAGAGGGTGGAAGAGAAGGAAAAGAGGAAGAAAGGAAGAGAAGAAGGGAAAATGGAAGAATAGGAAGAATTAAGGAAAAGAGGAGGAAAGGAGATGGAGGGGTGAGAGGAGGAAGAGCAAAAAGATGAAGAGGATGGGGGAGGAAGATAAGAGTGGGAGGGTGTGGAGGAGAAGGAGGAACAGGAGAAGGAGAGGGATCTTTGCTAGCATTTCATGTAGGTATTAGTATTGAATCAACCCAAACAATTCTATTCATGTTGAAAGTTTGCTTCAAAATTGGTCGGCAGGAATGGTATGGGAAAAACGAAGGTGGAAGGAACAATGCTTGGTAAGAAATTCACTTATTACCTTGCTCATTGTAAGTGTAACCCCTCTGTATGGTATTTTCACAATAAAAAACTTTAAAAAATTATAGCCAATTATTGATACTATTCACTGGGTAAAATGTTGCTGTATAAATATGCACATCATCAGAAACAACTTTGCTTTCCAAACCACCATGTCTGCCAATCATCTTCTGAATTCACCTATCTAACCTATACCCAAAATACAGTGTAGAAAATATGCTTGAAGTTCCAGTCCAATTAGCAACAGGACTCCATTCAGTGTATTATGTATTCATGTGCAATACTGTCTGAAAACAAATTATATTTTTATTAAGAAAGCTAGGCATAACACAGGTTTGTATGAAGAATGAAATATACTGTGTGGAAAAGAAGTAATAATTAGTTATTGAACAAATGTGTAAAATTGATAAAACTGATATGGCCTTGGGTAGCTTGTGCTTATTGCACCTTTGTTCTTTCAAAATGCACAGCAGATAGAGTTCTTGGCATTTATCCAAATGGTACACAAGGAGATTTTTATTTTTCGTTAACTCAAATAAGAAAAAAAATGAAGAAAAGTATTTTTCTAAAATTTTCAAGAAATGTTTTTTAAAAATCAGATATTTATTTTTCTCGCCATTATCTGAAAGAGATTAAAAGATAGAGAGCATTCCGTGATTCCCTTTCTTCTTCACACTTCTTGCATTCTGTTTAGTCAACTGGTTTTAAACAAATGTTCATATCTCCTATTTTAATCATACCAAAAGACAGGAAACAAATATCAAAATACAAAGATATCAAAATACATGAAGTAATGTATGATTTTGTGATTTTCAACCAAATTATATGACAGCTGTAGTTCAGCAGGTAATAATATTATGTCACTAAACCTTAACAATATGTACTGAATGTATTTTTGAGATAATTTTTATCTCCTTAATGTAATTTGTATTGTAAGTTTTAAAATGCTGCTTTTGTCCCTTGTGTTTAGGCTTATTTCAATTGTCCCTTCCAATCAATCAACACAAAACTGATCTTTTGCTGTGATTAGCACACACACATATATATATATATATATATATATATATATATATATATATACATCTATCTATCTATCTATCTATCTATCTATCTATCTATCTATCTATATATCTATCTATCTATCTGTCTATCTATCTATATGTTAACAAATGAGGACAAAAGCTCCAAAGCTCTGTACTTTGGTTTGGTAGAAAGATATATAGCTAGTTAGATAGCTAGTTAGATATTTAGACAGACAGAGAGAGAAGAGAGAGAGAGAGAGAGAGAGAGAGAGAGAGAGAGAGAGAGAGAGAGAGAGAGAGAGAGAGAGAGAGAGAGAGAGAGAGAGAGAGAGAGATGTAATTTATTACTATATAAAATGAAGCTCCAGGAAATGAAAATCAAGATAGTCTCAGAACAGTTTATCCTTATTCTTCTACATTTATGATTTTTTGTTTCCACTTTATGTTCTTCCTATTCCTGTTGTCACTGTGTTTGATTTTGGGTCCATTTTGTATATCGATTTTTGTAACGGAGAGACAGGAGAGTAAAAGAAAATCCTGATAGAAGATCACAGGATGGCCCATTGGAATAATGATACTCACAAGACCCTATGTGGGAAATAAACTTAGCAGCTTTGGGGTAGAGGAAGAGTGGTGAAGATGGAGGAGGGAAAGGATCAAATGAGGGATAAAAGTTCTCGACAAGAAATGTACTCGTTACTAACATAAATATAATTTGTCTTTATAGCATCTTTTGAAGAAAATAATTTATAAAAAAGACAAAAATAGCAACAGAAAAAAACTGATTATGGTATCCAAGTGCCCTATTCATCTGTATGAGATAGAGGCAGATTTACCACATCTGACCATTATTGCAATGTGAGATTTTTGTTCTTTTTAAGTTCTCCAAGGAAATTAGCATTCCCCGAACAATACTGAAAATATGAGCAGGATTTAACGTTGATATAGACAATATACTGTTTGACATTAAACTGTAATACTTACTAAATGCTAAGTC
Source organism: Dipodomys merriami (assembly GCF_024711535.1). Taxonomy (NCBI): domain Eukaryota; kingdom Metazoa; phylum Chordata; class Mammalia; order Rodentia; family Heteromyidae; genus Dipodomys; species Dipodomys merriami. The sequence goes on along the minus strand of NW_027203159.1, from coordinate 28,245,204 downwards.
GACCAAATTGTGTTGAACCATGATGATCTTTTTTCTATTCTCAAAGGTGGAATTTGATTTATGAAGAAAAGTGAAAAGCAATTAAAACTGAAGTCATGTATAATGTTAACTTCATACATATTAATATTCAGAATGAAATAATCCCTTGAAAATTTCTTGTCAAATACATTCTGATTTTAAATAAGATCAAATATTATGAAGTGAAAATATTAAATTGTGGTTTTGAAACGAAAGTGCCCTAAGGCAAACAGAAAAAATAATAATAACAAAAACATAACTTTCATTACAGTGTAATGTCCATTCAAAAGTAGGCATAGCTTATCAGCTTTATTATAAGCAGCAATTCATTCAAATGATAAGAAAATGAAAAGAAGTAATTTAGAGATAGTTTCTAAATTGGGAATCATACTTGGTTAAAGCACTTCTGAGGAGCTTTGCTTAGTATACTTTGTTTTGGATGGTGTGGGTAGATGGAAGTGCAACTTGGCCACAGTTGTATTGGGCTATAGAATATTTTCTAAAATTTATGAATTTCACACATAGTATAATTACATTTATTGCTAGGTTAAATAGAGTTTTTGATTAATCACATACTTAAAAATTTGGCATGAGTTCTCTGTATTTGTAGCTCGTATTTTACTGTAACCACTGCAATTTTCACCCATGTACTCAGTGATCACCTGTGATAGAATGATTTTGTCAAAACACTGGCAGTAGTGTCTTAATGTCTAAAAAATGTGTTGAAAGTTCTCAGTGCATTATCAGTATGCATGCTTGAATGGAGAATACATACCCATATGAAATTTGGGTAGAACTTGGAATTTTTAATGATTTATGTGTTACTAAAAAGTAGTACATAAATGGAAGCATACTATTCACTGTTAACAAAACCATATTAATATATTTTCTGTGCAAAAGACCTTAGTATGCCTTCTGTAATCTGGAAATAACCGACAAGGATATTCATAGAGATTGTTATAGATACAAAAATTTTAAAAATAACAATTGTCTGATTATCCTAAAATTCTTTTTTGTTCTGTCTTGTATATGCAAAAAGAAGCTAAGTGCAACATTAGAATTAAAAGAATTAATAGATATTGTCATTATCATGTTTCAAAAAGAGTTGAAGAGGTGTTAGGTAACACTAGTGTTCCCATCGATTCTATTATTTACGTCTAATATTATCTTTCTCATTTAAATATTATTGTCATAGTGACCTATGTTGAGGTATAGTTATACAGGTTATGAGTACAATCCTTGTTGAAATTGTTACATACTTCCTCATTTCTCTCTTTCTTTCCCATTACCCATTAACCACAATATTGTAAAGATGATATCAACATATTGTCTTGTGAGTATAGCTGTTTTACATTACATTGTCATTTGTCATACAATATTATTGTCAGAGTAGTTATTTCATAAGTTCTATGGTTTAGGTATAACTTTTCACACTTTGTGTCATGGTGAACATATATGGCTCAACAGAGTTTATAAAACTTATGGAAATGCATCACATTGATAAAATAAATGTGTACTAGAAGGTATTACCGACTTTAAAAAAGCAGAATGTAATGAAGAAATACAATATAAATTCACTATCTTTGGAAGTACTTTATGATTTTATGTGACTTCTGTACTCATTTGCTCATTTCCTAAGCTCTTGCACATCACACTGTGAAGTGTTCTGTGTTTTTAGATGAGAAGACTAAGAGGAATCCCCATTTGTTAGGAAATGGAAAGACTTGGAAAAAATTATATTAAGCGAAGTAAGCCAAGCCCAAAGAAACATAGGTCCCATGGTTTCCATTATTTGCAATATCTAGTATATGTATGAGTCAAGTAGAAAAGTTCAGATAAAGTGATGTTAGGAAAATGAACCCTAAGATATTTATTCAAATGTTTATTTTTCTTTCATGCATTTGTTTCTAACGCATTTATAGGATTATTTCCTTGTTCCTTTGTATGACCCTCCCCCACAGTATAACCCCTGCTTTCAATGTATTTGATGTCGGTATAATTTGTGGAGGGGAAGGGGAAAAACAAGTGGTTTAAACAAGGATACAGGTGGACCCGTTGCAACAATGAGAAGTACAAGTTGTCATGTCGAAAATGAACTTTACAACTTTGCTGGGGGGGGAGGATTGTGTGGGCTGGTGGGGGGAGGCTGGGAAGGGATGGGAAGGCTAAGCAAAGGAGAAGGCTACAATGCTTGATAAGAAATGTACTCATTATCTTGCCCATGTAATTGTAAACCCTCTGTACAGTATTTTCACAATAAAAAATATAGAAAGTTAAAATATGAAAAAAATAAAATAAAATGGAAACTGTAAAAAAGAATTATGTCAATATTCGAAAAATTTTGAAGTAATATGATCCAAAATCTTCAACATCATTACAAAAGATGTGTCATGCAAAACGCTGCCCCTATGTTTAAACAGAGAATCACTTGGTTTCCATTTTAAGTGTGAACATGCAAATTTTTGTAAAGTAATAACAGTCCCAGTACGTAGTGTTAAGTAGGGAAAGACATAGAATGATGTAGAATTAATTTTATTTTCATAATATATTAATATCTGTAGATGTGAATATTGCCACGGAACAGTGAATATTACGAGTTTCTCAAGACTGATTTTTGTTAAATACCGTTTTTAACTTACCTGTATCACCAGAACTCTAGTGAAAGGGAATATCAATATTTCTCCACTCTGTATATTTTAGAGAAATTAATAGTTATCTTAATTGCATGATAAGAAGTGGGGAGTGTAGGCACGAGTCATCTAAAAATTGATTTATTTAAAGTATAATTGCAAGGTGCCAAACTGCACATATGTATGTTTGGGATAATCACATTAAAATGAAGGAATATTGGTGTTTCCCCAGTTAGTGTAACAAAAATTTTGTTTTTGCATCTGAGGAGGCATAAGTTGAAACATGATTGTACCATGTCAAACCGAATACTTCAGAAATATGCAAAAGAGAGAATCACATGAAGAAATTGACACAAACATAGAAAGGTTTGAATATATATACATTAAAATAGTTCATCACAAAAAAGTACATCAATAATTTTAACAATATTTTAAAAAATGGAAAATATTACTTTGGTATTTATATTTTTACAAGTTCTCTTAAGACAACTATCTAGGTTATTGTTATTCTTCTCCCCTAAAAATTGTAATTTAAGCTGCCAATTATATTCAGTACCAGTAAAATATTTGAATTATCATAGAGTCACATTAAGCAGTGTTGCCTAAGTTTATCATTTGGAAATATATATATATATATATATATATATATATATATATATATACTATATATACAATCCCCATGCAAACTGCCTTTGGGGGCTTTCTCTAGGAAATTCGGAGAGAGACGTTGATTTTTGCAGAATAAGCAAATGTACTGCTGCCTCAAATTGTCCAACACTTAGAATTTTGAATAAAGTTTCAGAATTAAATTTACCTTCATCTGAAATAAAAGTAGCTGGTGATTTTGTATCCACTTATATAATGGTGTTCTTATTATATGAGATGCACAGAACACCTATACCTAAAGAGAAAATATATCAGTATAATTCCTAGTAACTACATGAAATGTTGATGTTATTGGAGGACATTGTTAATCATTACCCATTCCCATGAAATAAATAACTTGAAAGAATAAATAATTCAATTCAAAAAATAATACAGGTAATGTAAAATATCACTCATTTTCAATATTTATTTAACACAAGATTATTTGGGGAGTTGTTTCTCATATTGTTGTTTCTTATGTTTATTCATGCTATATACTTTCTTTTTCAGAATTCCAATGACTCTTTGGTTATTAATGACAATGCAGTTTTTTAACTAATTAGTTGATCATGGATACTCATTCAGTATCTACCCTAATTGCTTTTTTCCCCATTATGGTTTCTTGTGTCCTATTTTTTTTTTTCACTTTCCACTTTATTTCCAATATGATTGCCCTAGAATGTGTTTGCCTTCTGTACTCCTATTCCCAGAGTTGTTACAAGCAAAGTAGAACTGATTATTGCAGAAGATGTTTAAATGCTTTCCTGTTTTCCTCAAATCAGAGGCCATGCTAAGTCTCTTCTAGGCATATATTTAGAAAATATATGACATGAAGAAAATAGAAATATTATCTTAGGGAATAATGAATAAAATAAGTACTATTTTTTTTTGAAATCCTGTTTTGGATATGAAGATTTGCCAATATTTCTTCAGTGTACATTTTGACATTAAAACTTAGTAATATTTGCTCAATTAATCCAGTGTTATTGGTGCATAGCATATGAATAAGCAGCCAAATTTACAAAAATATGAAGATGACCTTTACAAATTTTTAATAAAAGTTGGTTTCAATGTATATTTTGCTAAATTTCGTAGATTATTTCTACATTATGGATTACAGTTATAATTATGACTGAAAATTCTCAGGAAGATACTTAAAATTTAGTTATAATATCATTTTGCTATGTGCCAATAATATCATTTTTCCAAAGTATAATTTGATATTTATCTGCCTACTCTAAATAACTGCTAGGAAATATTTCTAAAGAGCTTCTAGCAAAGATTAATGCTTAAATTTGTGAAACTGACAGAAAATCAGGATAGAAATTTAGGTTTTACTGCTATAATTCCAGGATAGAATTCAATCAAAACTAGTAAATAGGATGTGAGAATGAACTTCTAGGGGACAATAGCTAAGCTTCAGAAAAGCTCTGAAAATGTGTACTGTTTACATCCAAGAGTAAAATGAATAACATTAATGTGTACATGGGAAAATTAACAACTGATATGGGCACATTAAGTTGTGTGTGAAAGATAAGTAGACATAACAAAGATAGCAGGAAGCGCCTCCATTAAATAGACATGTTATTTGCACTGGTTATATCCACTGTATCCTCTTTGTAGGGTGCTAATTATTATGTACTGACATAATACATTTCCTTTTCAGGATCTCAGGTCCTTCATCAGCAAGTCAGTCTATGTCAAGTGACATGCCACCTTCTGGCCCAAGATAGAAGGGAAGACTCTACTTCTGAGTACTATTATTTTCATCATAAAATTCACTGGAATTCTGCTATATTTCAACAGAAGGGTGCGATGGTGTTTTCTTCACCTCTAACTCATGTGAACTAGGATCGTAGTGTTTATGCCTATGTTGAAGTGCTTTACATCACTCTTATTTTGAATGTTTCTTTGTTGTAAGGAAATAATTATTCTCTTTCCTACAAATATTCCCAGCCAATCCTCCTTCCCCCCACAAATAACTTGATTGTAACATTTCAGCCTCTGAAAGTAGGTGACTGAAGTGCAAAATGCTTTCCTCATTTATGAAATTTATGCAGCAAGGAATGAAGTACTTGCTTGGTAATAGATATAGATATAGATATGGGTGTATCTTAAAAAAAGTTTCTTTAGCTTGGAAATATTTTATGCTGTGTAACATATGTAAAACCTGTGCCTTAGTATATGACATTGATGTATATGATATCTTACCTGTACATAAAAAAACTGTTGTCAGAAATTTAAGGATTGTGAAGGGAAAATGATATGTTCTCATATAAAGCTAAACCTCCTGTGCTTTTGTCATACTACTACTGAGTAAGTGCAAGACAGAGAGAAGGACTCAATATAGGTGTTTATTATATAGTAAATCAATCAAAAAGAGAAATAAAGTGGCAGTTATTTCTTATAACTTTCCATGCCTAGAATGTATTATTTGTATTTTGTAGACCATTCTCGATAAAAACCTGAAAGAAAAAAAACAATACACACAGATATTTGAAATTGTCTGAAACTGTGAAATCCTTACTGATGTGTAATTAGCCTCTAGCCCTAATGACTTATTTTCCCAAATACCCTATTTTGCAATGGCATCTTCTGATACATACCAGTTAGGCTTTTGCAAATGTCATGTGGCTTGAACTCAGGGCCCTTACAATATCTCTAATGTTTTGTGATCTCCATATCAATATATTTTTGAAGGAATGCATAAAAGCAAAGCACAAAGGGTTATTTCATGAGATATATCCTAACAAACATACATGTTGTTAGGCATGACACATAGTGTTGGGCAAGTAAAATATGAAGGGATACCACGCAAATACCTTCAGGTACAATTAAAAGCGATGTGCCATTGCTCAAAGGAATAAACCTTTTTTTTTCATTCTTATATGTAGCCAAAACAAATTTCATTGTAAATTGACAATCAAATCATGAAATTATCAGGTAAAAATGTTCATTAGGCCAGAAAATTATTAGTATTTAAGAAAAATATAAATGTCACCTGACAATATGTACATGGAAATATTGGACTTTTTTATGAACATTGAAAAGATTGCCTTTAACTTTGGTTATCATTTCTTTGTTAAGATTATTTTCTCAAATATGTATTACTTAGAGATTTCTATACCAAGGTACACCAACAATTGGAATACTTGACTGGGATTAAGCCCAGGGTAAGAGGTTGAAATCAATGGTGCAGTCATGGTTAAAATCTTCATTACCAAGGAAGAAATATGAAAAAAAATATCCTGGACACACTATGATAAATGTATATCATGATGGAATAAAATCAAGAATTGTAGGCAGGCAAAATCTCCTGTTTTAAATTCAAAATCCTAGTAATTTATCCTGATTCATTTTATGGGTGCTGAAACAGAGTAGGGAAAATTTCTGACAACATTCTATTTTGTACACACACACACACACACACACACACACACACACACACACACACACACACACATACACACAAACAGTTGCATCTAAAAAAGACAGGTAACAAAAACATCTCATTATATATCCAAATCTGCTCACATTTGTAAATGACAAATATAGAGTTGATTAAAATTTAAGAGACAAATCAGCAAGTAACATAGTCACCTATAACTCTGGTTCTCTAATTCTCTGTTTAGAAGCCAGAAAAAAAATATGATTCCATAAAATATACAAGCATAAAGATGCAGGATTAATATTACCATTGAGTAACATTAAATTTTCTAGCAACTGAGGAAATTAGGGCAATATCACTGCCATATCAAATCTTACTCACTGTTTCAAAAAGAAAATGAAAGATGGTCCAAATAAAGAGTGAGTAAAAATGAAATGGCCTTATTTTCGGTGAAAATAATTCAGAGATTATGGAAATACTGAGAGTATGGGAAATTATTGATGAATATTGCTTTACATTTCTTTCTCTGATTGTTGGTGGTGCTGGTCATTGGGCTTGAACTCTGTGCTTGGGTGCAAGCCCAGAGCTCTTCACAAGGCTAATGACCTGCCAATTGAGCAACAATTCCACTTCCAATTCTGAGCTGATGAATTAGTGAGGAGAGCCTCCTACAGGCTCCTGATGGGCTGCCAAGAAACCTGATCCTCAGATCTCAGCCTCATACAGATTTCTAAGTTATTGTAACATTTATGAAATTTATGCAGCAAGGAATGAAGTACTTGCTTGGTAATAGATATAGGTATACATATAGATATGTGTGTATCTTAATAAAAGTATCTTTAGCTAGGAAATATTTTACGCTGTATGACATATGTTATTCTCTGTTATTGATACTATGTTGATCGTATTTTTAGTTTGTTTGTCCCCGACATTCATGCCAACTTGAGGTCTATGAGTAACCATGGTTTTCCTCAAGGATAATGCTCTATAGTATTCCATTTTGAGGGGATTCATTCCCTAAATGAATCTGAAAAAGATCATTGACTTATTGATTTGTAATGAGAATGTCATGTGTAAGGAAATTTTATGAGTTTGGAGAACAGAAAGTTTGTCATTCATATTGTTATTCGTATTTGTTTTCTTTCGATTTTGACAGACAGTAGTGTGTCATAGCAAAAGTTCACATGATTAAACAGCATGCTGCTACATCCAGATCATCTTGCCTGTCAACAAGTTCACTGGTACTAACAGACCCAAGCATTTCAGGGTGCACATGCACAGTACTAGGTTTCCTCAATACCAATGCCACATGTGCAGTAGCAGGATAACCAGCACTGACAAAAACAAGGACCCAAGGATATGAATGCACAGTGCCAGGAGCCCACAGTACAGATGACTCTTATGCCTAAGCAGGCCTTCCCAAGCTGAGACCCAAGGACCCCAGAGCAAAAAACCCATGTCTGCACTTCAAGTTTCAGGCCCTGAGTTCAAGGCCCAGACTATGCTTTCAATCCTCAGTCCCTGATTTCAAGGTCCTAGGCCCCAGTTAAACTACCAGCCAATGAGTTCATGGGCCAGGATATGAGTTCAAGACCTAGGCAGTGAGTTAAGACCTAGGCCCAGAGTTTCAGGCCCAGCTATAAGTTCAAGCCCCAGGCAAACAGTTCAAGGTCAAACAGCAGTTTGAGGTTTGCTCTTTGAGATCAAAGTCTAATCTTTGAGTTTAAGTCACAGGCCCAGAATTTAAGGTCAAAGGCCCCAGTAAAAATGCCAAGTTGAGAGTTCATGGCTCATTCTCTGAGTTTAAGTTCTAAGGTTTCAGTTCAAGGCCCAGGACACAAGTTCAAAACCCAGGCCCTGAGTTTAAATCCCAAATGATGAGTTCCTGGCCCAGAAGTTGATACTAGGGCCCATGACCTTAATGTCCAGCTCATTAGCTTAAGGCTCCAGCCCCAATTTGAAGTCCCAGTGCCCACTTCCCCACTGAGTTTAAGATTCAGGACCCCAGTTCAAGTACCAGCCCATGAATTCAAGGTTCAAGTTGTGTGTGTTAGGTCCAATCTTGTAGGTCAAAGCCCAAGTACACAGTGTCAGGACCAGGCTATGATTTCAAGTCCCAAGAACACTGTTCAAGGCCTGAGTGGTGAGTTCAAGTCCCAAGCCCTGAGTTCAAGGCTCAATATATGAGTTCAAGTCATAAGCATTGAGTTAAATACCCCAGCTATGAGTTCAAGGTCCAGGTAGTTCAGATCCCATGCCAACGTTTCAAAGTCTAGGGCAGGAGTTCAAATCCCAGGCCAACAGTTCAAGTACCAGACCATGAGTAAAAATTCCAGGCTAAGAATTAAAGTTGCAGGCCCTTAGTTCAAGGGACAGCCTTTTACTTGAATGTCCATGGCCACTGTTTAAATCCCAGTTAAGGACCTAGGTCTTGAGTTTAATGCTCATGATGTGAGTTCCATTCCTAAGCCCCAAATTAAAGTCTGAGGCTGATCATTCAATGCTCAGGCCCACAGTTCAACTCCTAGGCATTGAGTTCAAGTCCCAAGCTTGAATTTAGTCCTATGCAGAGAGGTCAAATTCCAGGCACCAAATTCAAGTCTCAGTCTCATAGCTCAAAGCCCAGAACAAGACAAGAGGCTGTAAATTCAAGTCCCAGGCACTGAGTTCAAATCTCAGGCTCAATGGAATTCCCAGGCATGGATTTCAAAGTTCAGGTGCCATTTTGAGGCCTAGCCTGTGAGTTTAAGTCCTAGGCCTCATGTTGGAATCCCAGGCCCCCAGGTCCTCCTGTAGTTCAATGTTGTGAGATCAAGGCCCAAGCTGTGATTTTAAGGACTACTCTGTGCGTTCAAGACCCAGACCCAGAGTTTCAGGCCCAGACTATGAATTCAAGTTCCAGGTCCTAATTCAAGGCTGAGGCACACAGTTCATGGCCCCTGTTACAAATTGAAAGGCAATGCCTTGAATTCAAGGCCTTGGACCAGAGATCAAATCCCAGGCTTTCAATTCAAGGCCCAGAACATGAGACTAAGGCTCAGAACATGAATTCAAATCTTAGGCCATAAAATGAAGTCTAAGTACCTCGTTCATGTTGAATTCAAGGTCTAGGGATCCAGTTCAATAATCAGGACATAAGATCAAGGCCCAGGTTGTGAGATCAAGGCCCAGGCCCAGAGTTTCAGCCGCTAATATGAGTTCTATTCCCAGCCTCCAAGTTCTTGGCCCAGGTATACAGATCAGGACCTGGGTTGTGAATTCAAAGCTCATGCTGTGAATTCAAGCTCAGAGTTCAAGATGCAGGGCAACATTTCATGAGTTTAATCTCCAGGCTATGAGTTCCACTTCCAGGCTCTGAGTTTAAGCCTACACCATGAGGTCTAGTCCCAGGTCCTGAGTTCAAAACCCAGGCCAAGTTCATGTCCCTGGCTTTGTTAATATCCCTGTAACCATGTTCAAATTGCACACTGTGAGTTCAAGGCCTTGACACTGAGTACAAGGTCATGGACCAGTTCAAATTGCAGTTTGTGAGTTTAAGGCCCAGCATGTGAGTTCCAGTCCCTAGCCTGAGTTCAACCCCCAAGTTCCAAGTACAACTTCCAGGGAGAATTCATGTAGCAGGTTGTGTTAACATCCCTGGCCCCATCTTCAAATCGAACACTGTGAGTTGAGTACAAGTTCCAGGACCCCAGTTCAAGTCCTAGGTTATGAGTACTAGGCCCAGCATGTGAGTACCAGCCCCAAGCCTGAGTTCCACTCCCAAGTTCCAAGTTCAAATTTCGGGTCCCAAGATCAAGGCCCAGGCCCTAAATTAAATTCCAGGGTCATGACTTTAAGTCCCAGACCCTGAATTTAAATACCAGGCAGATAGTTGAGGCCCACACTCCAAGTTCAATGCTCATGCTGCAAATTAATTCGCAGGTTCTGAGTTGAGGCTGGGATCCTGAGTTCAAGGACCAGGTCAAAGTTCAAGGTTCTGGTCCTGAGTTAAAAACTAAGACTGTGGGGCTGGGAAGGTTGCTCAGTCGTAGAGGGCTTACCTTGCATGCATGAGGCCCTGGGTTCGACAACTCAGCACCACTTAAGCAAAAAGAAAAAAGCTAGAAGTGCACTGTGTCTCAAGTGGTAGAGTGCTAGCCTTGAGCTGAAGAGCAGAGGGAGACCACCCAGGCCCAGATTCAGGCTCCACAACCGGACCCCCCCCCCCAAAAAAAAAAAAGAAAAAAATACTAAGGCTGGGAATTCAAGTCCCAGGCACTGAGTTCAAAGCTCAGTTCCTGAGTTCAATTTCCATGCTGAAAGTTCAATTCCTAGTCCTAAATTTAAAGCCAGGCTGAAAGTTGAAGGCCTAAGCCCCAAGTTCAATACTCAGGCTGGGGATTTATTTCCCAGACCTAAATTCAAGACCTACGCCCAGACTCCAAGGCTTAAGGCAAAAGATTGTGTCCCAGGCCCCGAGTTCAAAGTTCCGGTTACATTACAAGTCCCAGGTCCTAATTGCCAGGCTTAAGCACAAGTTCAAGACTGAGTTTAAGTCCCATGTCCCCTCTTACCCCTGTAATTCAAGCTCTAGGGCCACAGTTCAAATGCCACATTTTGGGATGAATGCACAGGCTATGAATTCAAGTGTTAGTGTGTGAATTCAATGCCCAATCTATATATGTTCTCATGCCCTATCTATATATGTTCAAGACCCAGTCCCCAGTTCAAGGCCCAGGATCCCATTCAAAGACCAGTGTTGAAAGCTAAGCCAAGGCCTTGAATTTAGGCCCCGGCCATGAATTCAAGTCCCAAGTCATGAGTGAAAATTTCCTCCTTCCAAATTATATTTGTAGGTTCAGGGTTCAAGGCCAAGATCTCAATTTGAATACGCATGTCACAAGTTCAAGGTCCAGGGGCCCAGTTCAAATACCAGGCTATGTGCTCTAGTACCAAGCTGTGGTACTAGAGCCACGGCCAACACTTTCTGGCCAAAATACAAGTTCAAGTCCTAGGACCCCAGTTCATGTCCCAGGCACCATGTTCCAAGTCCAGGATCACAGTTTTACTCCCAGTTTAAGGCCCAGGACATGTTTCAGACCTTGCTGTGATTTCAATTTCTGGGAGATGAATTCATGGCCAAGGTCCTACTTTCATCCTGAGTTCAAAGGCCAAGCAATTAGTTCAAGGCCTAGGCAATAAATTCTGGTCTCAGATCTTAAATACAGGTCCCAACACATGAGTTCAAGTCTCAGGACTGCAATTCAAGAACCAGTCCCCAACTTAATTGCCCAAGCCTCGTATTGAAAGTCTATTTGTTATTTCTTCTACCTAGACAGCATGATACATTCTATGGTCCATATATCCACAATTAATGAATCTTTAAGTATTATTATTTTCTTCACTTCTTAAATTCTCTATTTTCCTACTGAGAGCTATGAAAGAGTTGAACATGCTACCTTTGGTATACAAACAGCCTGAATCATTTAAGCATTAGGAAAATTCTCATGGTCATAAATGAGGCCTGGAGGAAAACAATAGTAACACATCAGAAAAATAAATCTTACTGTTGCAAATTTACTAAAGCAAATTAATTAAGGTTATGTTTGAATGCTGTTTATACACAAAACTTTCATGTTTGTTCTGTTTCCATTCTGACACATAGTTCAGCATACTGTTGTAAGGATTGACTGTGTCTCAGAATGACATTGTCTATTTATTTTGATAAACAGGAATGCCAATGATCAGTATGTTTATTAGAAGGTAGTTTCAAAACAAACCATTTTCAGAACATATTCAACATATGTCAAAAACGTTCCTCTCCCTTATTTGATGTGCTTCAACTGTCTATATAAATTTTTAATTCACATCTTACATTCATATTCATGTAAAGTACAAGTAAAATGGGCTAAGATTTCTGAAAGCAACTACTTCCAAATGTAAAATAATAAGAGCAAAAGAGACAAGTTCCCAGAATGTTTTTCATATATATATATATATATATATATATATATATATGTATATATATATATATATGTATATATATATATATACAGAGAGAGAGAGAGAGAGAGAGAGAGAGATGTGTAGATGTATATATAGGTGTGATTATATCTAAATATACACACATATACATATATATTTATACAAATATTACAGTTAGTATATAATACAAAACAAAAACATTTTGATTGAAAGTATTTGGAAATTTCCTGGAATATAACTTTAGTTATATTTAGTTGTTTAGTTTGCAGAATTTTCACTTAAAGCCTCGATTGACAGGCTCATCCAGAACACATGAAATTAAGTTAGGTATTATTAAAAATAGTTATTATTCAATGATCTAAAAAGTAGAATTAACTTGTTTAGTGACATGCAGCAGGTAGTCCATTGTATATGTTATTCTTCTAGTATTGGGTAGATTCCCTAGCCATAGTTTTCATAAGTACCAGTAATTTTATTTAAAAATCTCCTACCAACTGTGTTTGGGTTAATATTCAGAAAACTTTGACAGTATAAAGACTTAAGGATATTGGTAATATCAATTCCTCAATGTCTAGTGTATCTGATTAAAGTACTGGAAATATAAGTAGGTGGTATGAAACTAATAAGGAAAGGAAAATCTGGGTTTTCAAATCTCTGTGTTTGGAATTGTTTTGTGAACCTGAAGAACTGAAGAATTTAAATATTGCTATGTGTAGATCAACAGACCCTGGTTTGAAAAAATTCTAACAAAACCATGAAGGGAGAAAAGTATTACAAAGTCATGATTTGATTTTAAATGGAGAATCACGCAACATCCTTAAGCAAAAACAAAAACATGGATACTTAGGTACTGATAAAAGAAAGGATGGTATGGGCGTGCTTGATATCTCATGAAGAAGAGCAGGAGCCCTTTCTGAAATAGATAGTAACGACTCCCATCAAATGTCATCTGTGGAGCAAAGAAGAGAATTTGTTTCTATTGTGCTGATTTCTTTTTTTTTGGGGGGGGGGGCGGGTGTCCGGTCATGGGTCCTGAACCCTGGGCCTGGATGCTGTCCCTCAGGTCTTCAGGTCAAAGCTAGCACTCTACCACTTGAGCCACAGCGCCATTTCCATTTTTTTCCTTTTGCTTTTGTGGTGCTGAGGAATTAAACCCAGGGCTTCATGCATGCAAGGCAAGCCCTTTAACACTGAGCTACCTTCCCAGCCCTGTTTCTATTGTGATAGGAGAAATCGAGCTCATGTAAGAATCAGGATATCCAGGCTTCCAGCCCAACATGGGCTTCTCTCGATTCAGTCAAAGTATAAGAAAACATCCAACTTTTGATTATGCTTCCATGAAGTACAATTCATTTCAACTGTATTAAAATTCAGTGCTTTGGTTTAGGGATGGATTCCTCACTGTTATTCCTGCAATCTGATCCTCATTCTAATTTCTTCTATTCAGCCAGTGCTCTTTTCTCTCTCTCCACTGTGTAGGCTACTGAATTGTAGGATAATGCATAGAAGATATTTTGTTAAAAACATTTTAATTTGTTCACTATATTTTCACGTTCTTTCAACACACATATCTAGATTTTGTTATTTTTCCTCCTACTCTCTTCCCTCCCACTCTCACGAAGTGTCTTGCCTTTTGGATTTCTCTCTCAAGAGTCGCTACAAGCTTGGTAGGACAGATTATTGCAGATGTTATATACTTTCCTGTTTTCCACAAAACAAGGGCATTACTATGTCTCCTCTAGGTCCATGTTTAGAAATTATATTGACATGAAAAACTAGAAATATTATCTCAGGACATAATACCTATGAATAAGTACTACATTCATTTGAAGTCCTGTTTTAGATATGACTTCTCAATATTATTCAATACATATTTTGAACTTTAATTGCAGTAATCTTCGTATAATAAATCCTATGCTATTAATTGTTCCATAGTATATGAAGGATTAGAAGCCAAATTCAAGTAAGTATTCAGATAATGAACCCGAAGATATGTATTTAAATGCTTTTTCTTTCATGTATTTGTTTCTAACCCCACCGTATAACCCCTGCTTTCACTGTATTTGATGTCGGTATAATTTGTGGAGGGGAAGGGGAAAAACAAGTCGTTTAAATAAGAATACAGGTGGACCGGTTGCAACAATGAGAAATACAAGTTGTCATGTCGAAATGAACTTTACAACTTTGGTGGGGGGGAGGATTAGGTAGGGGGATGAGGGGAGACTGTGAAGGGATGAGAAGGGGAAACAAAGAAGGAGGCTACAATGCTTGATAAGAAATGTACTCATTATCTTGCCCATGTAATTGTAACCCCTCTGTACAGTATTTTTACAATAAAATATAAAAATTTTAATAAAATTGTATTTTAAAATGTATATTTCGTTTAGTGAATTTCATAGAACCTGTCTACATGGTGGATCACACTGTGAATTATGCTGGGAAATTCTCAGGAAGTGACTGAAAAATGTATAGTCATAAAAGTTCATGTGCCAAGCTAACATCATTTATTGAAAGAATATTTTGACACCTATTTGCCTGTTATTAACAACGGTAAGGATTATGGTAAAGAGCTTCCTAGCAAAGATATAGGTTTAAATTTGGGTAGTTGATGGAATATGGACCAGATATTTATTTATTTTTATTTTTTTCAATTGTGAAAATATGGTAGAGTGATTACAATTACCTTGACAAGGTAATGATTGTATTTCTTATCAAGCATTGTTGGCTCCTCATTTGTTTCCCTTTCCATCTCTTCCCAGCTCCACCTCCCCCTGAACCTGCCCTCTTCCCACACCCCCCCCAAGCCAAAGTTGTAAAGGTCATTTTCAACATCTCATTGTTGCAATTGGTCTACCTGTATCCCTATTTAACCAATTTCTTTTTCCTTTCCCCTTCATACATTATACCAACATCAAATACAGTGAAAACCAAGGCTATACCATGAGAGAGGGACAGAAAATACAACAAAGAAATATCTTATAAATACATTAGACACAATAGCAATAAATAAATTTAGAGAGAGGTTCTATAATTATATGATAGAAACAGTACTGCAATTCTGAATGTAGTGTCTTGATATGTCAATGCAACCTACAGAATACAATCTGAGAATGAACTTGTAGGAAGACAACTGATACTCAGAAAAGCTCTGAATGTGAGTAATGTTTAGAACTGAGAGTAAAAGGAAAAATGTAAATGGATAACATGGAGATTATTAACTAATGTGGGCACATTAAGGTGTCTGCTGCTTATATACGGATAAGTGCACTGACCAAAGACATCCTGAAGCCCTTCAATCAAATACACATTTCACTTGCAGCAGTCAATTCCAGTGTTTCCTCTGTATGGGACCCCAATTTTCGTTCTATTGACATAATAATATTCCCATTCATGATTTCAGGTCCTTCTTCAGCAAGTCAGCCTTACTCAATTGAAATACTCCCTTCTGCCGCAAAGACCAAAGGGAAGATTGCCATAATTTTCAACATAAAATTCACTGGAATTCCATCAAGCATCAATAGAAGGGTGCTGCTGGTATTTTTAACCTCTAACTCATCTGAACTATGATCGTACTGTTTATAGCTACAGAGAACTGCTTTTCATCACTCTTGTTTCAATAGTCTGTTTGTTCTAGAGAAGTATTCAGTTCCCTAAAAATATTCCCAGAAAAAAGATAACTCGACTGTTACATTTCAGCCCCTGAAACAGGGTGACTCCTTAATGAATTTTATCCCACAAGGATTGAAGTAATTGTGTGTGTGTGTGTGTGTGTGTGTGTGTGTGTGTGTGTGTGTGTGTGTGTGTGTGTGTGTGAATCTTAGGAAATATTTAACACCATGTAACATATTTAAAAAGTATGTAAATCCTGTGCATTAAAATATTACATTGAGCTGGACACTGGTGGCTCATACCAGTAATCCTAGCTACTAAGGAGGCTGAGATCTGAGGATAAAGGTTCAATGCCAGCCTTGGCAGGACACTCTGTGAGATTCTTATCCCCAATAAAACACTAGATAACCATAAGTGGCGTTTTGGATAAAGTTATAAAGCATTTATGTTCAGCTGAAGAGCACAAGGACAACACCCAAGACCAGATTTCCAGACCCACAACCAAGAAAAGAAAAAAGGAATGTGACATCAAACACACATAGGGGAGGGCTGGGAACATGGCTCAGTGGTAAAGCACTTGCCTTGCATGAGTGAGACCCTTGGTTCGATTCCTCCGCAACACATAAGCAAAAAGAAAAAAGCCGGAAGTGGCGCTGTGGCTCAAGTGGTAGAGCAATAGCCTTGAGCTGAAGAACTGAGGGACAGCACCCAGGCCCAGAGTTCAGTCCCCACTACCGGACCCCCCCCCCAAAAAAAAAAACACATAGGGGAAAGTGGAAATAAAAGGATAATGTCATTATTTGATAATATAGAAACAACCAAGAGCCAAGTGACCTACAGAAATAGTATTTGGAAGCTGCACAAAATGTTGCGTTTTCATTGATATCTCCTAAAATGAATTGGATTCAGTAAAATAAAGTATGATCCTCCCATAAGAAGGAGGAAAACATCCACACTGGTTTGTTTTTTACAAATAATTGTAACCATTTTGACCATGGGGCTTGAGATTATCTTTGTCATTGTGAAAGGGAAAAGAATAGTCTTTTCCAGTTCATGACCTCAGGACTGTCAGATCAACTTGTGTATCAGTCAACTGAAAGTTAAACATGGCACAGACAACCCAGCAAGTATATATTATGGTCACTATTCTATTATATATTGAATTTCAGGGCAACTGTGTTATTATTAGGACATATGTGCCTTGTTTCTATTTTCTGTATGTTCAAATATTTGCCAAACAGATATTACACCTGTCCTTGGACTATTTATTGCTTATGCACAAATAACACCACTTTATTCTCTTCCACTTTTTGTGTAGAAATAAAATCGGAGGAAATTTTAAAGTTGTGTTATAGAATTTATCACAGCAAAAAATACATAATCAGCTTGACCAGTATAATTTGGAATCTTAAAGTGTGTGTGGAGATAGATAATGTAAATACTGGATGTTTTATGAAAGTTGCCAACCAACTGTGACACAGAACAAATGGGCCTAAAGTTTTAATTCCACTGGATGATACTTGAAGTCCTGAAATTCTCTAATGTGGCTGGAAGAGAAAGGGAAAAATAAAAAATCATATCTTCAAATCTGGCAGCAATTAAATGGCACTGGCTGAATGAAAATTGTCAACATATATTATTGTTTCATATTTCACACTGCACATATGGCATTCTTCTTGCCAATAAAGACCTATGTTACTTCATGCAGTAACCTAGAATATACTCCTTTTTCAACTATACATTTGTAAGGGTGTGATCTCAATACCTATATAT
Organism: Dipodomys merriami; assembly: GCF_024711535.1. Taxonomy (NCBI): domain Eukaryota; kingdom Metazoa; phylum Chordata; class Mammalia; order Rodentia; family Heteromyidae; genus Dipodomys; species Dipodomys merriami. The sequence goes on along the minus strand of NW_027203159.1, from coordinate 28,227,177 downwards.
CACTTTATTGCTTATAATATTTTTTTATCTTTGAATTATATCCTTGATGGCATGTACATCAATACTCTGTTATACTAATTCATATTTTTTCATGTGAAATGATGTCAACCTTCTTTAGAGTCATTGAAACAGAAGATCATTGTCTGAGTTGCATTATTATGAAATCATATTGAAATATAAAAAGTAACAAAATGTATTCAATAATATCACACGTTGATGTATATAAAATATATAGAATCCTTTGTATAGTTTCTTGAAACTCTAGAACCACATCTAAAATATGAAGCCTACATTCTTTGGACTAGAACATGCAACTCCTTCATCAAGAATAGAAAAATTGTTACAGATTGAAAAGTAGCCAATAAAATGTGAAACTCTATTGTGAATGTGTACATCTAAGTAGGAGGAGTCGTCAGTTTGATGCCACAATACTATCTATGTCTTTCTTTCTTCCCATGGTTGATAGAGAAATTGCAAGGAATTATATGTGATATTAAATTGCAGATAGTTTTCATCAAAAACATTAAGTGCATTTTGAACTCATTGAAGTTAAAATGTTGACAATGGAGTTCTATTTCAATTTGTACAAAAATAATTAATATTAATGCTCCATGGAAGTAACTAGACCCTTTACAGAGCAGAGATGTGAATGCTTTGTTTTGCAGTATGACATCATATATCCAACGTATTTTTAGGACAAAATATTTTGAATTCCTATATCATTAATTTAGAAAAATCAATTAACTAGTTATTGTACCAATTAGACAACTGAAGACCATTAGGCGAGTTGTGGCAAAAAAAAAAAAAATATAAGACTGCATGATTTGGAAGGCCATAGCTCTTCAGTAGAACATTTGCTTATGATATGTTATAGTAAAACTTAATATCGTTTACTGACAAGACATCAAAAGAAATCTTATGAATGATCCATGTTTCTATCTCCTCAACTTCTCTGGTTTTAAATTAAGTTGACCTGGAAGAGGAAATGAATACACCACAGTAATACATGGATACATTTAATTAAATTGCAAGTGGAATTAAAAGTGACAATTCTTAAAACCATAACAAGGATATAATAACCAAACAGTAGGTTTTGTGAAAAAATAGCAAAACTGATAAACACTTATTAACTCTTAAAGAAGAGAGTTAGTGAAGAGCAATGGAGAGAGAGAATGTGCCGAAATAAGTGAAACCAGAAATGAGATATTTAACCTCATGACAGAAGAGAATATTGGAAATATTGGGAATATTGGAAAAAGCCAGTAAAATAAAGCCCTGGAGAAAAGGGTTCACAGGTCATTTCTGGGAATCTATCAAAGGACAACCGAATATAATCCTCCTAAAATGTTTAATGAAACAGTGTACATTCACAATGAACTTGCTTTATGTTGCCAGGGTACTGCTTAACCAAAAACCTGGTTGGATTCATCAATGAAAGAACTATAGAAACATTTCTTACTTGAACATCGGTGCAAAGGTTAATAAACTTCTGCAACGCTGATATGAAGAACTAATAAAATAATCCACAATCGCTGACCAAAGGGGAATCATACAAGAGGAGAAAAGTTTGTTCAATATGGGCAAGTCAATTCATGTAATTCAGTACATCGGTAGGAAGAAGCTCATGAATCACAGGATCATGCAAATAGCTGTACAAAAGCATTTGATAAGTTCCTATGCCACATTAGTATGAAAACTATGGAAATTTATAGAAACCCATGGAATCTTCCTCAATACAATAAGGACTGCGTATGATAACCTGACTGTTCCCTTATACATAATGGTGAAAGGATGATATATTTCCACAAAAATTAGGAATGATAGAATGAATCCTTTCTCTCTAAACCTCTTCAATATACAATAGGAATTCCTACCTGAACTAATAATGTAAGGCATAAAAAAATGGGATGCAAATAAGGAAAGAAAAAATGAAACTCTATTTCTTTGCAGATAACTTGATCCTGTATTGAAAGACTTATAGACTACAATCACAATTCCTTTTGGGTATTCTAAATTTTGCACATATTAACAGAGTTTACAATGAACCCAGAGAAATCAGCAGCGTTTTTGCATGCCCAAAATGACAAGAATGAAGCTTTAAAAACAAAAGCAACTTCTCTTGTGATAGTCTCCAAAAGAAAATGTTTCAGATTTCACGTAAACAGGGAAGTGAGGGACATCTGAGAGCAACACATTAACCATCTGAAAATAGAAGTTAAAGTGGGAAATCTGTATATGCTCCTGTATTCGAAGTATTGACATCGGGAAATTTGGGAAACTCTCAAAAGTTACTACCTCCAAATTCAAAGCAGTACTGATCATATCCATAAAACATTCTTTAATGAAACACGAGAAGTAATCAAAAAAATCACATGGAAAAATAGAAGAACCAGAAAGCAACCCTTAGCAGGAAATTCATAGCAAGGATATCAATACTTCATTGAAAACTGTATTGTTATGCACACAGAAACACGCCAAAATACACAAAGTCACACACATACACAAGTATATGTCCTCATTTATATGCAGACATTTGCAAATATATACACCTATAGGTGTATATATATATACATATAAACACATATTCATGTGTGAGTATACATACACATGTACATACGTATATAAAGTTAACTGGCACACAAGGAGGCCCAAAGACAAGTGGAATAGCATTAAATTCACAGAAATTATCCCAGAGATTTATGGCCTCCTAAATTTTGATAAAGGTGCCAACAGCACCTTTAAAAGAAAGGGAAATTATTCTCAATATGGTGCAGGTAAAAATAGGTATGTATGCATGAGTAATTGAAGTTAAGTTTTATTTCAACTTATAGCGGAACCAAGTACAAATGAAAGGAAGTGCTCAAAGAAGGTTTATGTATCATGAAATATGATATTATTGAATAGATGGATACTCAGGTCAAAATTTAATACATAACAATCCAGTCACAACAAATCAAAGGAGGGCTGAATATATTAGATAATTTCTAATTTTTCATGGCAATAGTCACAGGTAGCAAGATAAATATGAGTACAAATCCACATTGGGGAGAAAATCTATTGAACATCTAACTATGCAACCTGCAAGGGCCACGGGGCTCATAAAGTTAAATCTCCACAATAACACATTCACAAATTCTCGAAGAGAAAACTGCCTGATAATAAGGGCATGAAAGACATAAGAGAAACATCTCTGAAGAGGAAATGAGAATGACCAATACACACATGAATAAATTTTCAACCTCTATGGGGATAAAAGAAATGCAAATTTAAACAACATTGAGATTCCACCTCACCCCAGTTGGAATGGCTATAGACAACAACTCTAATAATAACAATTGCTGCATTGTAGGTGGGAGTGTAAAATTGTTCAGCCACTTCTGAAATAAGTATGGAGGATCCTCAACAGATTCCATACAGGGTTCCCCTATGACCCAGCAAATAATCACAAACAAGACCATACTAAACCTCCCCGAACAACTATGTTTATGGCAGCATTATTTACCATAGATATGAAAACAATCTTAATTCGCATCAGTAGATGAATGAATCATGAAAATGTTGTACACACACACATATATATGTATCTCAATATTTGTCTCTCTCTGTATATATATATATATATATATACATATACATATATATATACACACACACACAAATATATGTATGTGTATATATATAATATATCTATATTATATATATAGATATATAATGGAATTCTATGCCTCCTTCAGAAAGCAAAATATCTTCCCATTTTGATAGGAAATGGAAAGACATGGAAAAATTTGTATTAAGTGAAGTAAGCCAGGTCCAAACAAATATAGCTCCAATGGTTTCCCTTATTTGAAATAACTAGTATATATTTGGGACAAGCAAAAAAGTTCAAAAGCTATGCACATTTGACAAGATAAAATGATGTGGGCCTGGGAAGGTGGCTCAGTGGTAGAGCGCTTGCCTTGCATGTATGAGGACCTGGGTTTGATTCCTCAGCACCACAAATGTTAAAAGGAAAAGCCAGGAGTGGTGCTATGGCTCAAGTGGTAGAGCTAGCCTTGAATACAAGAACTGAGTGACAGAGCGCCCAAGCTGAGAGTTCAGGCCCACAACCGGACCCCCCCCCCCCCAAAAAAAAAAAAAGGTCAAATGATAGAGATACAAAAGTGAAGATAGAGACACAAATGTTTCTTGTTTGTTCGTTTTTGGATTTTTCTTTCTTTCTTGGTAAAGTTTCTAACTCATAGATAATGTATCATGTGATTTTTTTTGTTGTTGCTGTTTATGTTCGTCCCCACAGTATAACCCATTTTTTCACTGTATTTGATGTCGGTGCCCTGCATCTTCTCTAATTTGGGGAAGGAAAGGAAAAAAAAAGTTTAATAGGGATAAAGTCTGGCCCATGGTAACAATGAGATGTACAAGACAATATGTTGAAAAATGAACTTTACAATTTAGGCTGGACAGGGTTGCGGAGTTTAGTTGTGGAGGTGGGAGGAACGAAATGTTAGTGGAAAAACGATGGAAAAGGCAACAATGCTTGAAAGGAAATGTACTCATTACCTTGCTCATTTAACTGTAACCCCTATCTAGAGTATTTTTATAATAAAAAGCTTAAAAAAATTCATTAAGGAACAACCACCCCATTTATATCTTGTCTAAATTATCTAAGATATTCCTCTGGGTATGAAATAAGCATGACCAAAAGATGCATGCAGAAATATTCACTATCTCTGGCAAAAATAGAAATGCAGATAACTCTAGTGTATATCAAAAGGATTGTGTTTATCATCAGGGTGAATTTATAAGTTTTTATTGTAAAATTACTGTACAGAGGGGTTACAGTTCCATGGATATACTAATGAGTACATTTTTATCTAGCTTTGTTGTCTCCACCTTTGTATTTTCCGTACCATCAATTCCTTCCCCACCTCCCCAACTACTCCCACCCACCTAGGTTTTAAATTCCGTTTTCAACATAGAGTCTTAAACATCGCCTTGTTACAATGTGTCAACTTTTATCCAAATGTAAACATTATGTTTATTCCTTTCCCTTACGCAAATTAGAAATATGTATATACAAGAGGCAAATCACTGGAATCCAATACAATGAAAATAGGGGTTATGCTGTGATAGAGGAACATACCAAAGATATAATAATAATCATATGCTACATTTTAAATGTATTAAATCAATTGCACAGAAAAAAATACTGTGTCCTGATCTTTGTGTTCATTTCTCTTAACATCATCAAATGTATCATATATATATACATATATACATATATATACATATATATATTACATTACATTATATATATATAGATAGATATACAGAGAGAGAGAGACAAGAGAGAGAGAGAGAGAGAGAGAGAGAGAGAGAGAGAGAGAGAGAGAGAGAGAGAGAGAGAGAGAGAGAGAGAGAGAAACCTTTGGATTTTTGCTTGTCTAGTTATTACAAATAAAGGAAACCATGGGACCTATGTTTCCTTGGGCCTGGATTACTTCCTTTTATATAATTTTTCCAACTCTTTCCATTTCCTAAAAAATGGGACGATGCCATTCCTTCTGATGGAGTCATAGAATCCTTTTTTGGGGGGGGGTCCGGTCGTGAGACATGAATTCTGAGCCTGGGCATTGTCACTCAGCTCTTCAGCTCAAGGCTAGCACTCTAACACTTGAGCCACAGTGCCACTTTCTGCTTTTTTCTTTCTGCTTATGTGGTGCTGGGGAATCGAAGCCAGGGCCTCATGCATTCAAGGCAAGTGCTCTACCACTGATCCACCTTCCCAGACCCATAGAATTCTTATATAGAGAATTTACATATATACACATACATACATACGTACACACACACACACATATATCACATTTTTTTAAAATTTTACTTGAAATTAAAATTACAATTACATGGGCAAGATGAGTACATTTCTTATCAAACATTGTAGCCTCCTCCTTTGTTTACCCTTCACATCCTTTTCCAGTCTAACACCACCTCCCCAATCCTCGTTTTGGACATGACAACTTGTATTTCTGATTTTTGCAACAGGTCCACCTGTATCCTTAAACGACTTGTTTTTCCCCATCTCCTCCACAAATTGTACCAACATCAAATATAGTGAAAGGAGGCATTATACTGTGGGGGAGGGACATACAAACAACAAGGAAATAATCTTATAAATGCGTTAGAAACAAATGCATGAAAAAAAACATAAAAATACATATCCAAGGGTTCATTTTCCTAACATCACATTATCTGATCTTTTCTGCTTGACTCATACATTTACTGGATATTGAAAATAAGGGAAACTATGGGACCTATGTTTCTTTGGGCTTGGTTTACTTCACTTAATATATTTTTTTCCAAGTCTTTCCATTTCCTAACAAATGAGGCAATGCCATTATTTCTGATGGAGGCACAGAATTCCATTGTGTATATATACCACATTTTCTTGATCCATTTATCTACTGAGGGGCAACTGGGTTGGTTCCATATCTTAGCTATGGTAAATAATGCTGCAATAAACATAGTTGTGCTGGTAGCGTTAGTATGGTCTTGTTTGTAAACATTTGAGTAAATGCCCAAAAGTGGGATTGCTGGGTCATAGGGGAGCTCTATGTGAAGTCTTTTGAGGAACCTCCATACTGCTTTCCAAAGTGCTTGAACAAGTTTACACTCCCAACAACAATGAAGTAAGGTTCCCTTCTGTCCACATCCCCTCCAGCATCTGTTGTTGTTAGAGTTCTTGATTTTGCCATTCTAAATGGAGTGAGATGGTATCTCAATGTGGTTTTGATTTGCATTTCTTTTATGGCTAGGGAGGTTGAGCATTTCTTCATGTGTCTATTGGCCATCCTTCTTTCTTCTTCAGAGAAGTTTCTCTTTAAGTGTTTAGCCCACTTATTTGTTGGGCAGTTGTTTCTTTGAGGATTTGTTTTTTGAGTTCCAAGTATATTTTATATATGAGACCCTTGTCTGTTGTATGGTTAGTTAAGATCTTCTTCCATTCTGTGGACTTTCTATTGATCTTGCTAGCTATATCCTTTGCCATGCAGAAGCTCTGCAACTTCATGCAATCCCACTTGTCCAAACTTTCTTTGATTTGTTGTGTTTCTGTGTCTCTATTAAGAAAATTTCGGCCTGAGCCAAGGAGACCTAGGGTTTCTCCTATTCCATCCTGTAATGTTTTCAGAGTGTCTGCTTTGACTTCGAGGTCTTTGATCCATTTGGAGTTGATTCTGATTCAAGGTGATATATAAGGATCTAGCTTTAGTTTTCTACAAGTACTTAACCAATTTTGCCAGCACCATTTACTGAAGAGGTTGTCTTTCTACCATTCTGTTATTTTAGCTCCCTTATCGAAGATAAGATGGCTATAGACATCTAGGTTCATTTCTGGTTTTTCAATTCTATTCCATTGGTCCTGAGGTCTGTTCTTATGCCAGTACCAAGCTGTTTTGATTACTATGTCTTTATAGTAGAGTTTGGAATTTGGTATTCATATTCGTCCAGCAGTGTTCTTTCCGTTGAGGAGAGTTTTTGCTATTCGGGGTCTTTTATTGTTCCATATGAATTTTTGGATTGCCTCTTCTATTTCCTTGAAGAATGAGGTTGGAATTTTGATAGTTATCGCGTTGATTTTGTAGATAGCCTTGGGAGGTATTGCCATTTTCACGATGTTAATCTTTCCAATCCAGGAACATGGGAGGTTTTGCCATTTTCTAAGTTCTGTTTTGATTTCCTTTTTCAAGATTTTAAAGTTTCATCATAGAGGTCCTTCACTTCTTTGGTTAAGTTAATTCCTACTTATTTTATTTTGTGTGGGGCTATTACAAATGGAGTTGATTTGCTAATCTCAGGCACACTTTTCTCATTGTTGACATACAGAAAAGCCATTGATTTGGGGGGGTTAATTTTATATCCTGCTACTTGAAAAAGTTTGAGTAATTTGGGAATGGAGTCTATGGGTTTCTTTAAATACAAGATCATGTCATGTGCAAAGAGGGAGAGTTTTATTTCTTCTTTCCCTATTAGGATCCCCTTTTTATCTGCATCTTGTCTTATTCCTGTAGCTAGGCATTCTAATACTAGATTGAACAGAAGTGGAGAGAGTGGACATCCTTGTGTCATTCCTGAGTTAAGAGGAAATGGCTTTAGTTTTTCACCATTAAGTATAATGCTGGCTTTCAGTTTGTCATATACAGTCTTTATTGTATTGAGGAATATTCCATAGATTCTTAATTTGTCCAAAACCTTCATCATAAAAGGGTGTTGGATCTTGTTGAATGCTTTTTGTGCATCTATTGAGATAACCATGTGGTTCTAATCCTTGCTCCTGTTGATGGTATGAATAATATTAATTGATTTGCGTATATTTGACCAGCGTGGCATCCCGGAAATGAATCCTCTTTGATCGTGGTGTATGATTTTTTTGGATGAATTGTTGAAGTTGATTGGCCAAAATTTGGTTGAGAAGTTTTGCATCAATGTTCATCAAAGAAATGGGTCTATGGTTCTCTTTCTTTGATGAGTTCCTGCCTGGTGTTGGGATGAGGGTTATGTTGGCTTCATAGAATGTGTTCAGTAGTGAAAATTCTCTTTCAATGTCATTGAAGAGTTAGAGGAGTATTGGTGTGAGCTCTGCTTTGAAGGCCTTGTAGAATTCCGCTGTAAAACCATCTGGTCCTGGACTTTTCTTAGCTGTGAGGTCTCTTATTGCTGTTTCTATTTCAATGCTTGATATGGGCCGGTTAAGATAGTTTAACTGATCTTACTTTAGTTTTGGCATGTCAATACTTGTTAGGAAACAGTCCATTTCTGTCAATTTCTCCAACTTATTAGCATAAATGTTTGAGAAGTATTCCCCTTATAATGTTCTGAATTTTGGTTGTTTCCATGGAGATGTTTCCATTCTCATCTCTGAGTTTATTTATTTGGGTGTGTTCTCTTCTGTTTCTGATAAGATTTGATAACGGTCTGTCAATTTTGTTAATTTTTTGAATAACCACCTCTTTGTTTTGTTGACTTTTTGTACTTTTTTTTGGATTCTATTCATTTAATTCTGATTTAATTTTAATTATTTCTTTCTGTCTACTGGATTGGGGTTTATCTTGCTGCTCTTTTTCAAGGAGATTTAGACGTGTTATTAAATTGTTGGTTTCAGATCTCTCCAATTTGTTTGTGTAGGAGCTCAGATCTATAAACGTGCCTCTGAGTACTGCCTTTGCTATGTCCCAGAGGAGCTGGTAATTTGTGTGTTCATTTTTGTTGAATAGAATGAACATTTGAATTTCCTTTCTAATCTCTTCCATGACCCACTCGGGATTCAGCAGTGTGTTGTTCAGCCTCCATGTGTTACCGGACTTTCTTTGGTGGCTTTTGGTGTTGAGGTCTAATTTTATTGCCTTGTGGTCAGAGAGAATGCAAGTTATAACTTCAATGTTTCTTAATTTGGACAAGTTTGCTTTGTGACTTAGAATGTGGTCTATTTTAGAAAATGTTCTATGTGCTGCTGAGAAAAACGTGTATTCTGATGCTGCTGGGTGAAATATTTGGTAGATATCTGTTAAATCTAGTTGATCTATGCAGGTGTTTAAATCTGTGGTTTCTGTGTTGAGTTTTTGCTGAGTTGATCTATCTAGTAGGGTGAGTAGTGTGTTAAAATCCCCAACAATTTATATCTTTGGATCTATGTGAGATTTGAGGGAGACAGGTGTTTCTTGGATAAATTTGGGTCCTCCATTGTTTGGCAAATAGAGATTCAGAATTGTAATATCCTCCTGAAAGAGAGATACATTAATTAATATGTAGGGACCTTCTTTATCTCTTCTCACAAATTTTAATTTGAAGTCTATTTTATCTGATATTAGGATTGCAACTCTTGCCTGTTTATGGGGGCCGTTTGCTTGGTAGATTTTGTTCCAGCCTTTAACATTGAAAATGTGTTTGTTTTTATGGGCAACATGTGACTCCTGAAGGCAGCAGAAAGAAGAATCTTGTTTTATAATCCAACTAGACAGTCTATGTCACTTAATTGGAGAGTTAAGTCTGTTAAAATTGATAGAAAGGACTGAGAGGAATTTGGAAGTTCCTGCCATGTTATCCACCTTCTTGGGGGCTGTGAAAACTGGGTTCTTCCTATGGTCATTGGATTCTCAGTTTGGGTGCAGTTTCTTGGCCTTTATTGTGGTCTTGTTTGTTTTGTATGTGTAGGGCATCTTTAAGAATCTTGTAGGGCTGGTTTGGTGGACATGTATTGTTTCAATTTTTCTTTGCTATGGAAGGTTTTTATTGGACCTTCAGATATGAAAGAGACTTTAGCTGGGTACAGTATTCTTGGCTGATAGTTGTTTCTTTTTAGGGCATGGCATATATTATTCCAGGCTCTTCTTGCTTTGATTGTCTCTGAAGAGAAATCTGAGGTGATTCTAATTGGTTTCCCTTTATAGGTGATTAATCTTTCCTCCTTGACAGCTTTAAGGATCTTTTCCTTGGTCTGAGTTGATCCTGTGTGGATTATAATGTGAAGGTGGGATGTCCTACTCTGGTCTGGATAATTTGGAGTTCTAAAAGCTTCTTGTATATGAATAGACCTATATTTTTTCATGTTTGGGAAGTTCTCTGCTAGGATCCTGTTAAACTAATTTCCTAGACCATTAACTTGTATTTCTAGGTCCTCCTCTATACCAATTATCCTCATATTAGGCCTTTGATGGTGTCTTCCAAGTGTTGGATAGATCTATCATATTTCTTGGACTTGTCTTGGATGGTTGTAAGTTCTTTCTCTATAATATCTAGGCTGTCTTCAATCCCTGAGGTTCGATCTTCTGCATGGTCTAACCTGCTGTCGAGACTTTCTACTTTGTTTTTTATTTCTTTTCCTTCTAATTGTTCAGCTTTGATGGCTTCAAATTCTTGTTGAAGCTTTGTTTTAGATCTTGTATGAACTTCTTTAATTGCTTAATTTGTTGTTCAGTGTTTATTCTCAAATCATTTAGTTGATTGGTTATGGTTTCCTTGGACTCCTATTCCTTCTGTATGGTTCCATTCAACATTTCCTTTGTGGTCTCCCTGGCTTCGTTCAGGTATTTGTTAATGGATCCCATTTATGCCTTTAATGATTTTTGTGTATTCTCATCCTGCTCTCTCAAGTCCTGTATTACACTTTGCCTAGCTTTCTTCTGCAGCCATTCATGCCATTCCTGTAATTCTTTTTGGGTGTTCTCAGCCAGTTCATTCCATTCCTGTCTTTCTCTTTGCACATTCTCAAGCTGCTTATGCAAATCCTGTATCAGTTTTTGAGTAGCTTCCTCATGCTCATGATATTCCTGTATAAACCTTTGGATTGCCTCCTCTCTCTCCCTCTCATGCTCATAAAGGGTCCTTTGTAGGTTTTCAATCTTTTCCTGCATTGACTTTTTGTTTTCCTCCTCTCTCTCCCTATCACACTCATAAAGAGTACTTTGTATTTTTTGAATCTTTTCATTTATCATGTTTGCCAGCAGTGTTTGTAGAGCTGTTTGGGAACTCTCCTCTGGATTATTCTTTATCTGTTCTGTCCCCTGATTATCATGAGTGGGAGTGGAGATACTCGGACTTGCCATTTTTCTTGTGATTTTCCGGCGTACCCTGCCTATTTGGGATGAAAATAACATTAGTTTTGTGCTAGAACACTACCTTAAGGCAAGCATCAACCAAAGTCTGAATTTGCACAGTCAATAGTCTGCAGATACCATCTAGTTCAACAGATACCTCTATTCAACATCAAACAACTATATATTAATGGGCTACAAACCGCAAGAAGAATTTGGAAAACCAGAAATTATTAGGGTTAGGGAGAGATGTGGTTAAAAAACAGGAATAGAGTGATGTGGTACAGGGAAGAGTTAACTAATCCTAATCCCAAAGCTGGAAATAGTTTGCATACGATGGAAGTAGGGAGAGAGAAAAAAAGAAGAAAGAGAAAGGAAAAAAAGAGACCAGAAAAAATAGAAAATAAAAATTAAAAATATTATGCAGTTTTTTATTTTCTGAATGGTGTGTTCAAAAAACTTGAATATAATGAGAGAAGGGGAGGGATATAAAACAGATGTGAAAAATTTAAAAATAAAATACTTAAAATATTATATAGGTATAAAGAGGTAGTGCTTTTATTAAGGAATTTAAGTCTCAGAGTGTTTGAATTCAGTAATAAATTTGTGGATTAAGTGTGTACACAATGGGGGATAAGGTCTAATAGTCAACTACGGGTTTTTCTGAGGATGTGCAGAACAACAATTAAGTCACATAAAGAATGAAAGAGAAGAAAAGGTGAAAAGGATAAGGAAGAAAGAAAAAAGATCAGAAGTTTAGTAGAGCTAAAAAAAACCAAAAGAATTTTGTTAAAAAAAGATAAAAAAGGAAGAAAAACATACAAACACATGTATCTCTAAAATAAAGATTGTAAGAGAAAAAAGTTACTAGAAAACAATTTTTTTCAAAAAAGGTAACAATTAAAAATTAAAAAAGTTTTAGAAAAGAAAATAAATTTTGATAAAAAGTATAAAAAAAGAAGAAGAACAAATAAAAGTTCTTTGATTTTTTTGGGACAATTGGGAAAAATCCTGTATTTCCCTTGTTTCCGTAATCAGCCTCTGTTGGAGTCTCTGGTCTGCTTGTGGTCTTGTGGCTTGGTTGGTTTCTTAAGTCAGTTTGTTTGGACAGGCAGAAAAATGCTCTGCTTTACCCAGGATTTTGCAATCCTCCTTCCAGGTTAGTTCAATGGGAGGGAGATCTGCTTTGAGTATCACAAAAGAGGGAGATTGTTTTTTCCTCATGTTTGAAGATGCTGTGATGAGGCTAGGTTCTGGGTAGAGTTGAGGCCTTTCAGCAAACAGTAGCTTTTCCCGGGGGGTAGTTTGTGAGAAACTCACAGATCCCAGCCTGGAGCCACTCTCAGGGTTTATTTTTACTGAATTTCAATTGACTGTCAAGGCTCCTAAAGGGAAGGGCAGCTTCTGGCTCTGATTACCCAGTGAAGAAAGCCATTTATATGGCTGGCGCACGAGCTGGATGACTTTTCCCTGGGTAGAGCTGAGTCTGGCATGTCAGTTTAGGCTCTTGTGACATGCTAAATGACTTTAGATTTCTTCCAAGGCCTGAGTTGGAGCTAGCAGCTCCGCCAAGCTTTGTGGGTATCCAAGATGGAGATCTCTGGTACTGAGTGGAGGACGGGTGGACTTCCCTCCTCTGCTCCTGAGAAGGAGTTAGGACGTCAGGTTTCTACTCATGTTGAGCCTTGGTTCCTGGGTTGTCTCTGCGTACTGCAGGATGAAGATGTCCAGTCCTTGTTGGTTCTTGCTGGTGTTGAGTAGAATCCACTCGCCCATTAGGTCTGGCTCCTTCATCCCGGATTCTCTGTGATTCAGGTATGGGTGAGGTCGCTACTGCCACCGCTGCCGCTGTGGCAGTGGCAGCTGCTGGCAAGAGCTCAGATCTGTCTCTTTGCCTGGATTTTCCCTCTCTGGCCTAACTCTCTGTCCTGTGTTGGCCCACTTGGTGTGATTCTCTGGCTTAGGACTGTTCACCGGAACTCTAAAACTGCTTTCTATGTGAGAGCTTGTTTAGCCTCCACATCTCCTCTGCCATCTTCCCAGAACTCCTAGAGTTAATTTTTAACCAGCTATACACACATAGATTTCAAATTTCACATTTCTCAATAAAATATGAAATGTATTTAATATGATGAAGATAGGAATATCCAAAGAAGATATATAACTGCAAAAGTTACTGGATTTCAATAGAGTAGTAAGAAAATTGTTTAAAGGATTGTAATTGCTAGAATGAACTGGTCCATTTAGGATCACAAAATATATTGTACTTTTGAGTTAATGGAATGCCAAAACAACAAGACTGTCTTATTGACATAGTAAATTGGCAAATACAGCAACAATGAACAGCAATTGACCTTCCTATGAATTTCTTGCAAGCAATTATTCAGTTTAGAATCTTGAAATTTGTGTTGCTTGTCAATATTGGCCCGTTATTTTATGAGAAAGACAATGGATTCCAGATGCATTGACATGTTGAAATATTTTCTTTTCAATGCTGAAAACCACAAGCTTTTTCAACTTCAGACTAGGGAGCACTTATGTGAAACTCTTGCTGCTTTGGGCTTCATGTATTCTATCCCCGAAAAGGTAGTAAGTATACTAGAGAAATTGAATTCAATTCTGTTTCATGTCAAAAGTATTCTGTTTCATGTCAAAAGTATTCTAATGATCTTTAAACGATTAATTGGCCATTTGTATAGGGAAGAATGTGCTTATTGAGAAGGACTAATAAGATTGGGAACTTCACCTTTCTATCCTCTGACTGATTTTCTCATGAAGATTATAGGGAGGACTAAAACTGATACTGTATTCAAAATATACGGATCAATACAATATTTAATCAAGATTGTGTATTTATTCTTGTGGTTAGGAAGTTTCTCATCTTCCATGCAGAAGAAAATAAATAGGACATGGGAAATTATTTTGGAGTTTGGAAAACTCACTTGAGCCAGGCCAGGTGAACTTGATGGTAATCCTAGTATTCAGGCATTTGACATATGAGGATCTCCTTACAGATTCATAAAGTGAAGGATTTTTCTGAAAATAATTTTTACAACTAATCTCAAAATCCAATACTACAAAATCTTATCCTTGAGAAAAAATCATAGACACCTTGTAGAACTCCAGTGTGGATGAAAGTTGTGAACAAACAAACACAAAAATATTATCAACACAACAAGGAAAAACAGAAAAGAAAGCCTAATGCAGGTGGCTTAGAAACCTGCAATCCTACCAACTCAGGTGGCTGTTATCTAAGGATCAGTTTTCAAGGAAGCCGAGCAGGAGTCTCTATGAGGCTCTCATCACCAATTAACAACCTCAAAACTGGAAGTGGTCCTGTTGCTCAAGTGATAGAGGATTATCCTTGAGCTGAAGAACTCAGAGATTTAGGACAAAGACCAAAACAACTAAAAAAATAGACACAAAATAATCCAATGTTCATCAACAATGCCCAATACTCACTTGTATACTCACATTAGAAAATGTATCTAAATCATTTTTGCCCTCATAAGAGTCATTAAGATGTTACTCACTCCCTATATGGAACATGTTGCATTTTCCTTTTGAAACCTACAGAGTAATGTGATGTATGATATTTCCCTAAATCCAACATTTGTTAGATCACTTGATAAGACCACATGGTAATACTACTCCTGTTCCCTTATGCTAATATGACTTGCTTATTGAAACATAGTATTCTGGCTTCTAAGAAGATGATGACTAGATAATTTGTGACAATTTAGGAGACCACGTTATTATTTCCTGATTTGTCTCTTACATTAAGCTAAAATTTTGCAAACCCTATCTTTTTATCATTATAGATATGTGAGCAGTTTTGTATGTCTGATCATCTATTTTTGTTATCTGTCTGTCTGCAGATGCCATAGTTTTGTGTGTGTGTGAACAAATTGCAATTATGTTACAATTTTTCCATATTCTGTTTCAATATCCATAAAGTGCATTAAGGAATATTACTATGTTTTTGCAAGTTAAAACTAAGGTCATTTTTTGCCTTCCTTAAATTCTTGATTTATACAATTTTGATACATTTTAATCACTGGCTGTTTGGAATTTTATTTCTTAGATTTCTTCCTTGGTCAGGAGGATTGAAACCTGATTGTGCCATTGATATCCAAGCCTCTTTCACTGGGCTCAATCCCAACCATGTATTCCCAATGTTGGTGTGCCTCTTCAATAGAACTCTCCAAGGCATATGTATTTGAAAAAGTAGTATTAACAAAGAATTGCTAACCTAACTTAATGGCAATAGTTTCACTATTCATATCAAAATCCATTATTTCAGTATTTATACTGAGAGTAACATGCACATCTCTTGAATGTTGATTATATTTACTGATCTCTGAACATATTAAGTGGATATCACTTCACAATTTGATTGCCACTTCATTGTGGCATTTGTTTCCTCTACACATAAAAAATGGATAAGCAGTGTGTATGTTGGAGCTTTTGTTCTTAAAGGGCCATGGTATATTCCTCTTAATTGTACGTATTGAATCATGTTTTTTTTGCATGCATTACATTATGCATTTATCCCTCAGTAGGATACCTCTCAGAACATAATCAATCATTGCGCCTTGTTTTCATGCATCCTTTCACAAACTGAAATGGAGATCAAAATTATTATGTTGTTTTAAGTTCATAGGAATAACATTATGTACTAAATCCATTATAGTTTTTCTTTCCCTTATAACCAGGTGAAAAATATATTACTATTTTCCTGGATACATAATATGTCCATGAATATCGTGTAAGACAGTAAGGGTTGAAAACTGGGTCTAATCCTTAAATTAATAGAGTGAATAGGATAACATTTCAAATGTTCAATGAATTTGGAATGTGGTGAGTCAGTGTCCAAACAATATTTGTGAGAAGGTGTGTTCACAATTCACAAGGTTCAATAGAGTAGGAATTGGAAGCAGGAATGAAATTTCTTCAAAATAACTTGCAATAGCTGTTGCTTATCTCTTGGACAACCAGTAAAGTTTCTTGTTGATCATAGGCAGAATTCAGAAACATAGGTCTGAATGTTTTGCACAAACACAAAACAGTGTTTTATTATTTCTTTTTTTTTAATTTAATTTTATTTTATTTGAGAACATACTGTACAGAGGGGCTACAATTACATGGGCAGGATAATGCATACATTTCTTACCAAGCATTGCAGCCTCCTCCTTTGCAGTTTTTTTTATTATTTCTTTAGAGGAATAATTCAGGGGACACAACATGAGTTCAAAGCATTTGTTATTATTTTAATTATATGTTACATTAATAAATATATTGTGACACTGGCTCAACCAAATGAATTCATTGTGATTTCTACTGCAAAATTATCCCATATAAATTTGTTAGTTTATACATGTTTTCTTTGAATCCACAAATAAACTCAGGTTTTATATCCTTACTGGAATTCACCATGTCTGTTTCCATATACAATCTCTATGTACATATGTTTCCCTATAGAGAACAAATCACACTTCATATTTCATACTAGTTCTCCTGTGAATATCATGTTAAATTTCATTTCTTCTTATATTTGTAGAGCCTAATAAA
Source organism: Dipodomys merriami (assembly GCF_024711535.1). Lineage (NCBI taxonomy): Eukaryota > Metazoa > Chordata > Mammalia > Rodentia > Heteromyidae > Dipodomys > Dipodomys merriami. The sequence continues at coordinate 28,210,021 of NW_027203159.1, read as the reverse complement.
TGTGAAACAAATGTGAAATGTGTAACAAAATTGCAATGCAAATTTGACATCAACTTCTGTGTTCCATAAAGAATGGCCATTAAAATTTCTATGGCTTTTTTCAACCGAGAATTCTGAAATGTGTTTAATACTATGAAAGATCCTCACACATCTAAATAATTTCCATGTGTAATCTCATCTGCAGAAGGACACTGTGACTTCTTTGCTACACTGCTGACAGGGAAAAATCAGGTTTTTGAATGTAGATACAAAATATCTTTTTTTTCTTTTTTTGGAAGTAATGCACTTTTGTGAATTTATCATAGTTTTCTGCCAAGAATGTGATATTTATAGGGCAAAAGGATATGCATCATTTGATAACTTCTCAATATATATTCTATAATGTTAAAAGAAGTTTGGACTGTTACTGTCAAGTGTAACACAAGACACTTTTAAGAAACCATATTCGATGACTCTTCTCCTTTTACTATAGGTGTAATTTGAGCCGCATATAAATGCCCCCACAAATTTATAGTTGATTTGGTACTGTGGTCCACTATAATCCTAATGCAAACTTGAATCGTCTTCGAAGCATATTTTAGGTAAATCAACATTTCAAAAATTATTCCTAGGATTTCTATGCAATAGATTTGAACTATTTGGATATAGAAGACGAACTTAAAGATCTGAAAATGTCGCCCATATTTAATAATAGTGTTAAAATTGGAACGATTCTCATTATGGACATCTTAGAACAGCAGGTTCCTCCTAGTTTATAATTTCAAATATATTTGGATTTCATGAAAGGTTGAAATCAATATTAACTTGTAGAGGATTTTTGGGAAAACCTTTCAATTCATGTAGGGATGTAAGGAAAACAGAACTATCTCCACATGTCTGTATGAGGACTACAAATCAATCAACACACATATCCATATGTAAAGTCAAAAAACGTAGGCTAAGTTTATCAATACTTTCCTTTTTAGTTTAATCTCATTTTCAATGTGATGTGCCAAGTTATTAAAATTATGTATATAATGCAATGAGTTGAGTTTTTTCACAAGTTATACAATTTCTCATTTTTCTTACATATTATTTTGACTCTAATCCCTGCTGTGATGTCAATTTCATTTCCTACATGTTGTCTTATGAAGAATTTTGGAACTTTGTTTCACTCTTTGTCCTTTGTCTCAAGATTCTCTTGTTCCTGTTCCCTGCCATAGTTCATATTAACGTGTATACAATCCACAGGCTAAAAAATTTAAATACATTGACATAAAAGGAGTCACCATAGGAAACTAAAGGAAAAAAGCAAGAAAACAACAAACAGATTTTCACAGTATTGTAAGAAAAAAAATCCCAACATTGATAATCATTTTCTTTCCATATCTTGGAGATCATTTTGCTTAGCCTAATCTTCTATGAACGTATGGCCATACCTATTAAGCTATGGCAATCTTCTTCCAGGATGAAATGGGATAGATGACAATTATTAAAATAAGAACCATGGTATCTACATTTTAAATGAGACTTATAGAGGAAAAATCATATGACATCCCTAGATCAGCTGAAATTTAAGCAGAAAAATGCAGAAATGTGAAGAAGCAATATTCAATAAACCATGCTAGCAAAATTGGTTAAACACCAATAAAAATTAAATTTAGCTAATTATATAACATCATCGTTTACCAGAATCAATTCCAAATAAGTCAAAGACCCTGGGATAAAGTAAAATATGCTGAGATTACTAGTGGAAAGAATAGGAGAAATAATAGGGTTCAATGTAACAGGTTGATACTTTCTTATTACAGATGCATGAATGCATCAAGTCAAATAAAGGTTGGACAAATGGGGTTTTGTGAATCTGCAGAGCTTCTGCATGAGGAAGGACATAGCTAGGAGGTAAATAGACAGCCAACAGACTGGACCAACATCTTCACTAACCATGAAAGAGACAAGGGTCATAGAGTTGAAACAAAATGAAAATTGAAAAAGTTAAACCTCCCACCCCAAATTCCAAACGATATACCACCCTATGATAAGAAGGTCAAAATTTGAAAGAGAGACACACTGATGTGGAATTGAGGAGGCTGAAAAGACCTATGAAGAAATGTTCAACATCTTTGACAATACAATCAATGCATATCAAGTCAACATTGAGATTCACCGCATCTGATTCAAATGCAAAGTAATCTTCATCACAGCATTATTTATCACAGGAAAATATGGACCTTTTGAATTTCTTTTTTAAAGTGAATCTTAAATGACAAGATTTAATAAAATATTACCAAATATTACTTGACTTTTTGATTAAAAGGTAATACTGAAACTGACAAACTATAAATCAGTTAATATTTACAGGTAAGTTTCCTGGAAAATATTTTCCTTTTGTTTCTATCTTTTGTATGTGTGGTGATAATATATATATATATATATATATATATATATATATATATGTGTGTATATATATATATACATATATATATATATATATATATATTTCAGAAACAAAACCATTACCCCCAAAATTTATGCTGTCCTGGAATCAGAAAGTTTTTGATTAAATTAAGACAATAGTAGGCTTGTTTTATGCTAACATAAAATCTAAACAACAACCAGATTTTTCAATGAACAACCACTCATAAAATATCATCAAATAATAAAGTAAAAATCCAATTCAATTTTTTTCTGTCGGTCCTGGGGACTGAACTCTGGGCCTCAGCATTGTCCTTCAGCTCTTCAGCTCAAGGCTAACATTCTAACACTTGAGCCACAGCAACATTTCTGGTTTTCACATGTTTTATTGGAGATAAGACATGGATTTTTCTGCCCAGACTGGCTTTGATTCATGATCATCAGATCTCATACTCCTGAGTAGTTTGGATGAGCGGCTTGAGCCTCCAGAGGCCAGGTACAAGTCAATTATAAGAAAGCAAACTTATTGATATTTCTGGCTTTTTCCAATAAACAATCTTATTTTTCAGCATTAGTTATTAATTATGAGTTTTTTAGATGTAACTGATATTTAATAGAATCAAATATGAATATGCTTTTTACTATTACTCAATATCTAACAAAGATCCACTGTATTTAACTTTCCCCGAAGTCAATTATGCTTTTCAATTTTGTGTATATTTTTATTGTAAAAATACTATTCAGAGAGGTTACAGTTACATGAGTAAGGTAATGAGTACATTTCTTATTGCACATTTTTTCGTCCACTTTTGTATTTCCCCTAACATCTCTTCCTTCCCCACCTCCCCACTTCCTTCCTCCCTTTACCCTACCTTTCCCCCGAAGTTGTAGAGTTCATTTTCTGCATAGTGTCTTATACATCTCATTGTTACAATGGGTTAACCTGTATCCACACTTGAATATTTTGTTATTTCCCTTCCCCTCCCCAAATTAGAAATATCTATATACAAATTGCAGGTCCCTGGAATCAAAGACCATGAAAAAAGGGGTTATACAAAGGATGAACATACAAAATAAAATTTAAAGTCACATGGTACATTACAAATACAAAAGAAAACTTCAGCAAGAAAGATAAAATCATGTTGCTCAGCATCATTTTATATGATCATATGTATATAGTGCTTGTTTTCTTCCTTGATATTGTTCCTAACTATGTATAATTTATCATTTTATTTTTTGGTTTCTTTGTATGTTGCTCCCCCATGTTATAATCCCTGTTTTCACTGTAATTGATGTTGATGCCCTACAGCTTGTATATACACTTTGACCTATTGTAACAATGAGATGTATAAGACACTATGTTGAAAACTGAACTTCACAATTTAGGGATGAATAGGGGAAAAGGGAAGACGGGATTGAAATTTTGGATGTGGGAGGGAAGGGAGAGAAGGGGAAAACCAAAGGAGAAGGTAACAATGCTTGATAGGAAATGTAGTCATTACCTTGCTTATTTAACTGTAACTCCTCTATACAGTGTTTTTGCAATACAAAACATATTTTTTTTTAAAAAAGCAGAAGGTAGAAATGTCTTCTCTGTTACTTGGAGGTGAGACATTTGGGTGATTGAGACATTGTAAGAACAGGAGGAGAATGCATCTAGGCCATCATGTGAAGCCCTTCTTTGTTCATCCTGGATTTCTGCAGAGTCTTCCCCGCCCCCATAAACCACCAGGAGATGAGGCTGCTGACCTTGAACTTCTCAATCTTAACAGCCATGAACCACATACAAAACCTTTTATTTCTGATAAATTTCTCAGTTTATGACATTCTATTATAGCAACCGCAGCAACAAAGAATGGACTAAGCTCAGCCTTGAACATATTCCAAGTGAAATCAACCAATCACAAAAGTTCAAATACTCAGCAATTTTTCATGTATGAGACTCCTAGACAAGGCTGAAAGTAAAAATTCAATTGCTAGTGTTTGAGATGGGGAACAGATGAGGAATCATGATTATTTTTTGTCAGTATTGGGGTTTGTGCTCAAGGTCTTACATTTACTGTTTACTTGTTGAGCTGGAGCTCTACCACTTAAATCGTGCCTCCAGTCTGGCTTTCTGTTGATTACTTTGGTGAGGAAGTCTCAAAAGTTTTTCTGCACAGGTTGACTTCAACCCTTGATCTTCTGGATCTCAGTCTACTGAGTTGCTTGGATTACAGAAGAGAGACATAGGAACTCTCATGGGATGGAATCACTAATACATAGTTTCAGATTTTTAAGAAATGTGCTTCAGAAAGAATGACACTGCCCCATTTTTAGGACATGGAATGACTTAGAAAAAATTATATTACGTGAAGTAAGCCAGGCCCAAAGAAACATAGGTCCTATGGTTTCTCTTAGCCAAAGTCAATTATTGCATACTGTATTACACAATATGACTATTACACTCTATGTTACAGATAGTGTGAAGTAAAAATAGTTTGGATCATTTTCTATAAATTAGTAGAAGCTATTTTAGTGTCATAAATTAACATCTGTGATTTTAAACTAAGGAAAGAAGATTTTAGAGTTAAAATCAAATATGAATATGTACTGTGTCTCAATTAACAAAAAATTCCGAGTTCATACAGACAAAATTTTCATTCCACTAAAGACTTTGAAGTAATAACTTTGGAAATAGTCAAGATGAGGTGGAATTCAAATCATTTCAAACAATGTCTCTCTTACTCTGCTACCCCTCCACTAAGAAGACTTGTTCCTTCCCAGGTGTCATGAAACGTCAAGTGCTTCTTTTAGAATTCTGTTTGGAAAAGTTGTAAATGACTGATTCTTTTTGTACTTTCTGTTTTGTTTTGTTTTGTTTTGTTTGCAAGTCATGGTGCTTGAACTCTGGGTCTGGGCACTGTCCCTAAGTTCTTTAGCTCAAGGATAATGCTCTACCACTTGAGCCACAGCACCACTTCCAGCTTTTTCTACTTATGTGGTGCTGAGGAATCGAACCCAGGGCCTCGTGCATGCAAGGCAAGCACTCTACCATTGAGCCACCTTCCCAGCCCCTGTACTCTCTGTTATATGAAACAAAATATAGACACAAAAAATTGAAATAAAATGCGCACACATGTTAAAGTTACCACAACTGAAACAACAACCAACAAAGTACAACCCCCACAGGAACAAAAAGTTTTTGCCAAGTTTTTTTTTTAAAGTTCAAATACCTCAAACAGATATTAATTTGAGTAGACACATAAGGAAAACTATCTCTGAGAAATAAATTAGTTTCAGTTTGTAATTAAATTCATCTGGATGAATCTAATATAGCAAATCCCTTGAATGTACCATATTGTTTAAAAACAAACTTCACCATGAGTAGTAAGTCCTATACGTTTAAAAGAATAAAATGCTACAGTATCAAATGACAAAAAATCATGACATCTTAAAAAAATTCAGAAATGCAATGAATAAATCTAATAGTATCGATACTGAAAACTAAATACTAATGACTTTAAAAGAACAAAATGCAAATAATAGAATATGAGCAGTGTACATGAGTGTACATAATTTAACCGACTCCAAACTACACTGTTTGTAAAAGTCTGAATGTGGGTTATCTAAAGGGAAACATGGATACATTATATAAAAGTAATTAAAAATCTCATGATAAGAGAATAGTAGATTCAGTAAAATATTATTTTAATAAATGTTGGTCAAAATCATTCTAGTACTGACAAAATTGCATACCTATTTAGTTAGATCCAAAAGAGACCCAAGTTACTCAAACTGATAAGAAACTCTGGCAAAGAAGCAGGATAAAAGAACAACAATTAATATGGATGTTGACTCGAATGGAATTCATTTCGTCATTGATCTGATGAATGAAAGAACATAACTTCTCCATCGAAACATCATGACCTAACTCAAGGATATAATCAGAAAAGTCATTATGCAACCTGTATTGCAAACTTGCATACAGGAAAATTCAGTGGTACTGATTCTGTATCTATTTTAAATGTTGATTTTTACATAAATTATTTCCTTTAGCTTTCACTTTTAAAACATTGTTTTAAATGATGTATATCTTGGTAACTAATTTTGGATGCTTCATATTTTTTTTTTTCCTGCGGATAATGTCTCACTTCAGATCCTAACCCATGAAATGATATTCATTACAAAACAAATGCTAATAACGACTGTTTGAAATACAAAAAATATCTAGTATATGTATGAGTCAATTATAAAAGGTCAGATAAGGTGATATTAGGAAAATGAACCCTAAGATATGTATACAAAGTTTCTTTTCTTCTGGCATGCATTTGTTTCTAACGCATTTATAAGATTATTTCTTTGTTGCTTTGTATGTCCCTACCCCACCGTATAACCCCTGCTTTCACTGTATTTGATGTCGGTATAATTTGTGGAGGAGAAGGGGAAAAACAAGTCGTTTAAAGAAGAATACAGGTGGACCCGTTGCAACAATGGGAAGTACAAGTTGTCATGTGGAAAACAAACTTTACAACTTTGGTGGTTGGGGGGGAAGGATATGGTGGGGGAGTGGAAGGAGGCTGGGAAGGGATGGGAAGGGGAAACAAAGGAGGAGGCTACAATGCTTGATAAGAAATGTATTCATCATCTTGCCCATGTAATTGTAGCCCCTCTGAACAGTATTTTCACAATAAAAAATAAATTAAAATTTAAAAAAAATCTCATAAGCATGATATCAGTAAGTATTGTTTTACATTTTGATATCATGTTGAAATGACTGATGGAGTTTGTCTGCATGAGTATAGTAGTACCTAGATTCCCCAGCCTAAATTTAGCACTGTTAAAAAATGTTTATATCTTGTATTTGTCACCCATCAGAGACGAAACATGAGTAATTTTACTTCCTTAAAAAGCCTAAGGAATTTAAGTGAAGAACTTAGCTTTTCTGGATATAAATTAAACAAAAAATGCAACATAGAATAATTCCTTGGTTTAAAGTCAACCTCTTTCTTCAAAACGTTCTAAACATTTCCTTATAATGTGTATTATTCTCAAGAAGGGATGTAGAATGCGAGGAGAAGAGGACTAACCAAGCATTTTCTTCAATATACATAATTTGGATTTACCTATTTATTTTGCTATAGGCATTTTTGATTAAAAAAAAAAAAGAGTTTGAATCATTGTTTCCTGGTCAGGTATAACGTTTCCTAGTTGCAAACCACATTCAGAAAATGGTATACAGCAATTAAGTGAAGAAAACATTTCAACAAATAGCAAAAGCATATAACAATAGAGATAATGTTTTGAAAGATGATTAGGAAATTTTTCTACTATAATAATTGATTTGATTGAACAGTTTCACATTGACAGTAATTAACTAGAATATTTTAATGCTAATTGGACAGGTTTGTCTTCCCAAATGAGCAAAACCAATTTCTCCTTTTACTTTATCAGAGAAACAACTGAACAAACAATGGAAATTAAGATATGAATATATAACAACCGTAATTATTTTTTGTCCTTTTTAGTAGCAAATATTAATATCACAGTGTTATTATTGTGTTATACACAGATGTCCATATAATGTAGCTTGATAAAATATATTGCTTTTATTAATTTCTTTATCATATTTTATACTTAAGTTTTATATGCCATCATACTAACTAACAACGCATATAAACACTTCCTACACACTATTTCTCTTCATCTCCTATCTCACTGTTTGCAAACCTAATCAGTTCCATCTTTTAAACCTTGGTCAGACATATTATTTACTAGGTCTATAGTTCCTAAATGACAAATCTAGTATTTGTTTTTCAGAGTCTGGTTTATTGTTTTAATATGAAGGTTTCCAGTTCTATTTCCTTAAAATGATATGATTTCATTATGATGTGTGGATAAATACTATATCATTGTGTCAATATATGCATATATATTAAAATTTATCCAATCAGTGATTAAGAAACATGTAGACCACTTCTGTGGTTATTTATTGGAATTTTTATGTGGGAGAAAAAAAGTTGTAAATAATGATGTTTAGACTGAGAAAGTGCTTTTTAAGCACTCTAGTATTTGAAACATTTTCTCAGCTCTTTCATCAGTAGATTAATAATGCATTATATGAAAAAAATAAATTTCAATTACATTTGCAAAGGTGTCTTTTTCAGTATCTATATTATTTTTATCATAGTGTACACTTATTATGTCATTTTAGTATGGGGATATATGTGTGCATGAATATGCATGTGTGCAAGCTGACTCTAAGGAAACTGAAGGTAGGTGAGATACAGAATTCAAATGAAAGTTTGAGAGCTGTAATTTGCTACATTGATGTATATGTCCGGTTTGTGTAGTGTGATTTCTAGGCTGTGTTTTGGTAGGTTTTATACCAAGTAAGTTTTTCTACTCCTAATTTATAAGGATAATGTAACTACTCTGTTTCAAAATCACTCAGGCTTAGTACTCCAGACATTGTAATAAGTGGAAAAATAATTGAAAGCATGACGGGTCAGTGGTAAGCCTTTAGAAACTGTATCTTTTCCCCCAAATCTTCAGATCCACTCTTTGGATATAAAATACAAATATATTTATAAACATACATTTATAAAGATTGCTTTGGAAGATGGTGGAGGAGAAGCTGGAGACTAAACTAGCTCTCACATAGAAAGCAGTTTTAATGTTCCAGTGAACAGTACTAGACAAGAGAATTACATCAAGTATGCCATCACAGTACAGAGAGTTTGGCCAGAGAGGGAATATCCAGGCAAGGAGACAGATCTGAGCACTTGTGAGTAATATCGGCTGTGGCAGTGGCAGCAGTGGTTGTGGCAGCAGCGGTGGTGGTGGCAGCTGTAGCAATCATACCTACAACACAGTGTCCGGGACAAAGTTGCCAGATGAAGTGGGCCAGCGGATTCTGCTCAACACCCGCTAGAACTAAGAAGGAGCAAATATCTTCATCCAGCAGTTTGCAGACCAGAGAGGACCCAGGAACCAAGACTCCAGCATGAATAAAACTCAGACATCCTCAATCCTTCTCACGAGGAGAGGAGAGAATGCCACCTCTCCCCACCACCACCACTGGAGATCTCCATCTTTGATATTGACAAAGGCCCAGCTGAGCAGCTAGCTCCAACTCAGGCTTTGGAAGAAAAAGAAAAAGAGTCATTTAGCAGGTCATAGGAACCTGACCTCAACTGTCAGGCAGCTCCACCCAGTAGAAAGTCAACCAGCCCAGGCAGAGTAGTTTCACCCCCAGAGAAATGTCTTTCTTCACTGGGTAAACAGGCCAGAGGGTGCCTGCCTTATAGCAGCCTGAACAATAAATTGAAATTCACTAAACATAAACCCTGAGAATGGCTCCAGGCTGGGCTTTGTAAATGTCTCAGAAGCTAGCTGCTCAGGGAAAAGCTACTGTATACTGAAAGGTCTCAACTCTACCCAGAACCTAGCTTCATCACAGAATCTCCAAACTAGAGGAAACAAACATCTCCCTATTTTGTGATACTCAAAGCAGATCTGCCTCTACCTGATCTAGCCTGGGAGGAGGATCACAAAATCCTGGGTAAAAAGAGCATTTTTCTGCCTGCTCAAACAAACTGACTTAAAAAACCAATCAAGACACAGGAAAACCAAATACCACAAACAGACCAGAGACTACACCAAGAGACTGGTTACACACACAAGGGAGATATAGGCTCAAAGAAATCTTTTTTTGTACCTTTTCTTTAATTTTTAATTAAAAATATTTTTCTATTAATCTTCTCTTTTCTTCCTCTTATAATTATAATTTTAGGAGTATATGTGTCTTTTTTATCTCTATTGACCTTTTTGTCTTTTTTATTTCTCACTCTTTTCATTTTTCTGCTCTTCCGTTCTTTTTTATATAACTTAATTGCTGTTCTGCTCATCCTCAGATATACCATCATTGATCATTAGACCTTATCCCCTATTGTGTACACACTTAATCCAGAAATATATTACTCAATTCAAAACCTCTTAGGCTTAAATTCCTTAATATCAGTATTATCTCTGTATACCTATATAATTTTTAAGAATTTTTATTTTTTACTTTTTTATGCCACTTTTCTATCTGTCCCTTCCTCCCATCCTGCTCCCGTTCTTCTTTCAATTTCACCTTTAAAGTTTAATAATTTTTAAGTTTCAATTTCTAAATTTAATTTTTTTCCGTATTTCTTGTCTTTTTTTTCCCTTTCTCCTATCATTCTGTCCAATCCATTTCCCTCCTTGAGATTAGGATGGTTAATTTCACTCTACTGTTACATTTCCACATTCTTCTAAGCTTTTCTTCCCCACATTTCTCCCTAAACCTAATAATTTCTGGTTTGCCAAAATCTTGTTTGCAGTTCTTAGCCCATTAGTACGCAGTTGTTTGATGTTGAACAGATTGTATCTGTTGAACTACATTGTATCTGCAGGCTTTTGACTGTGGAATTACAAGACTTTGGTTGATGATTTCCGTAAAATAGTGTTCTAGCAAAAATTCTGTGTTACCTTCATACCAAATGGGCAGAAAAAGCCAGGAAAACAGAAGACAAATGACAAGTCGGGTATCAAATTCTCACTCATGATAATCAGGTGACAGAACAGAAAATGAATAATCCAGAGGAGAGTTCCCCAAAAAAACTCTACAAGCACTTCTGGTGAACACGGTGAATGAAAAGATTGAAAACCTGCAAAGGACTCAGTGTGAGCGTGATATGAAAAGAGAAGAAGTAAACCAAAGATCAATATGGGAATTTCTTGAGCGTGAGGAAACCACTCAAAGATTGATACAGAACTTGCATGAGCAGGCTGAGAACAGTCAAAGAGAACTACAGGAATTGTGTGAACATGAGGAAGCTTATCAACGTTTAATACAGGAATTGCTATAGTGGGATGACAATAGACAAAGATCAATAGAGGCATTCATGGAATCCATAAACAGACAGGTGAAAGAATTCAGGGAGACCACAAAGAAGTGCATAGAAGATCTAAAACAAAGCTCCAACAAAGAATTGGAAACCATGAAAGCCAACAAATTAGAAGGAAAAGAAATTAAAAAAAAACATAGTAGCAAGTCTTGACAGTAGTAGTTTAGAGCAAGCAGAAGATTGATTTTCGTTGAATGAAGACAGCCTACATATTTTAGAGAAAAAACATGCAACTAGCCAAAACAAATCCAAGAAATATGATAGATATATTCAACATTTGGAAGACACCATCAAAGGTCTAATCTGAGGATAATGGGTGTAGAGGAACGTTTAGAGACAGAATTTAATGGTTTAGGAGGATTGTTTAACAGGATCCTAGCAGAGAACTTCCCAAACATGTAAAAAGATAGGCCTATTCCGATACAAGAAGCTTTTAGAACCCCAAATAGACCAGACCAGAGCAAGACATCTTACCATCACATTATAATCTGCACAGGATCAATTCAGACCAAGGAAAAGATCCTTAAAGCTGTTAAGGAGAAAAGGCAATCACTTATAAAGGGAAACCAATTAGAATCACCTCAGATTTCTCAGCAGAGACAATTTAAGCAAGAAGAGCCTGGAATGATGTATATCATGGCCTGGAGACCAACAATTACCAACAAGAATACTGTACCCTGCTAAACTCTCCTTCATAATTGAAGGTCAAATAAAAACCTTGCATAGCAAAGAAAAACTGAAACAATTTATCTCCATCAAACAAGCCCTACCAATGATATTTAAAGGTGTACTACACAGAGAAAACCAACAAGACTACAAAAAATGCCAAGACAATACGTGCAAATTGAGGATCTAAGAACCATTGGAAGAACCTAGTTGCCACAGCTCCCAAGAAGGTGGATAAAATGGCATGAGCCCCAAATACCTCTCAGTCCTCTCTCTCAGCATTAACGGACTTAACTGTCCAATTAAATGACATAGACTGTCTAGTTGTATTAAAAAGAAAGATCCTTCTATCTGCTGTGTTTGGGAATCTCATATTGCCCATAAAATCAAACACATTTTGAAGGTGCAAGGCTGGAACAAAATCTACCAAGCAAATGGACTCCATAAACAGGATGGAGTTGCAATCAGATAAAATATTAGATAAAATAGACTTCAAAGTAAAATTAGTGAGAAAACATAAAGTAGTTTGGTACATACAAATTAAGAGATCTGTCCTTCAGGAGCATATTACAATTTTTAATATCTATTCACCAAACAATCGAGCAACTAAATTTATCCAAGAAACACTAGTTTCCTTCAAATGTCACATAGATCCAAAGACATTATTTGTTGGGAACTTTAACATACCACTATCCCCATAGATAGATAGATAGATAGATGGATGGATAGATAGTTAGATAGATCAACACGGCACAAAACAAAAAAGAGAAAGTGCAGATCTAAACAACTGCATAGATCAACTAGATTTAACAGAAATCTACTGAACATTTCACCCAGCAGCATTAGACTACTTGTTTTTTCTCAGCTGCACATGGAACATTTTCCAAAATATACCACATTTTAAGTCACAAAGCAAACTTGTCTAAATTCAGAAACATTGAAGTTATACCTTGAATTCTGTTAGGTTACAAGGGAAAAAAATAGTAGAACTCCACATGGATCAAAGACCTCAGAGTAAAAGCAGACACTCTGAAAACATTACGGGATGGAATAGGAGAAACTCTAGGTCTCCTTGGCACAGGCTGAAATGTTTTATTTTATTTTTTACTTTACTTGTATTTTATTTATTTATTTATTTATTTTATTGTGAAAATACTGTACAGAGGGGTTACAATTACATGGGCAAGATAATGAGTACATTTCTGTCAAGCATTGTAGCCTCCTTTGTTTCCCCTTCCCATCCCCTCCCATACTCCCCCTGCCATCCCACTCAATCCTTCCTGACCCCCCAACCCCTGCACCAAAGTTGTGAAGTTCGTTTCCGACATAACCACTTGTTGCAATGGGTCCACCTGTATCCATATTTGTTATTAATAGAGACCCAAAAACGTAATAAATCAAAGAAAAGTTGGACAAATGGGATTGCATGAAATTGCAGAGCTTCTGCATGGCAAAGGATATAGATTGCAAGATCAATAGAAAGCCCATAGATTGGGAGAAGATCTTAACAAACCATACAACAGACAAGGGTTTCATACCTAAAATGTACCTGGATCTCAAAAAATTAAATCCCCCAACAACAAATCTTCAAAGAAAAAATTGCCCAATAAATAAGTGGGCTAAAGAGTTATAGAGAAATTTCTCTGAAGAGGAAAGAATGATGGCCAATAGACAAATGGAGAAATGCTCAACCTCTCTAGCCATAAAAGAAATGCAAATCAAATCAACATTCAGATACCCCCTCACCCCAGTTAGAATGGGTATAATCAAGATCTGTAAAAATAACAGATGCTAGAGGGGAAGTGGACAGAAGGGAACCTCACTACACTGTTGGTGGGAGTATAATCTGGTCCAACCATTTTGGAAAGCAGTATGGAGATTTCTCAAAAACTCCACATAGAACTCCCCTCTGACCCAGCAATCCCACTTTTGGGCATTTACCCAAATGATCACAAACTAAGCCATACTAAAGCTACTAGCACAACTATGTTTATTTACAGCATTATTTAGCATAGCTAAGATAGGAACCAACCCAACCAATCCATCCCTCAGTAGATGAATGGATCAAATAATGTGGTATATATACACAATGGAATTCTATGCCTCCATCAGAAAGAATAATATTGCCTCATTTGTTTAGAAATGGAAAGACTTGGAAAAAATTATATTAAGTGAAGTAAGCCAAGCCCAAAGAAATCTAGGTCTCATGGTTTTCCTTTATTTACAATAACTAGTATATGTCTGAGACAAGCAGAGACAGTCAGATAAGTTGATATTAGGTGAAATAATCCCCAAGATAAGTATTAAAATGTTATACTTTCTTTCATGTGATTCTTTCTAACATATTCATAAGATGATTTCTTTGTTGCTTTTTCTGTCCCTTCTCCACGGTATAACCCCTGCTTTCACTGTATTTGATGTTGGTATAATTTGTGGAGCTGAAGGAAAAAAAAAACAAATTGTTTAAATAAGGATACAGGTGGACCCATTGCAACAATGAGATGTACAAGTTGTTAGGTCAAATAACGAACTTTACAACTTTGGCTGGGTTGCGGGGTAAGGTGGGGATGATGGTAGTTGTGGGAGATGGGAACGGATGCTAGGGGAAACAAAGGAGGAGGCTAAAATGCTTGATAAGTAATGTACTTATTACCTTGCCCATGTAATTGTAACCCCTCTATACTGTATTTTCACAATTAAAAAAAGAAAGAGAAAAAAATACCATTCAGTTATAATATAATCAATAATTTGTTCTTAATTTTGTAAATTTACATGCACCTATAAATAAATGGTGTGGCCATCCCAGTAACATTTTCAATATACCTCTTAATGATGACTTACAAAGGTTGTATTATATTACTAGTAAAACAATGCTACAAATAATGAAAACCAATAATTAAATACTAATGATTAATCAAATAAAAAACAGAACAATTACCAGTGTTTCAAGTATTTGAATGTATTATGTATTAGATTTTATTATTTTCTCATATTCCTGTACATTTAAAACTGGCTGAGACTATGATGTTCAACAAGAGATTTATAGGCTGTGAGTAGTCTTTAAAGTTCCCCACTAAGATCAATATTTATGGATTATATCATCATTTGTATACAGCTCATATCATCAGTTGTTCCTTACTAACATACAAAGTAAGGAAGCCCTAAAGTTTTAACAGAAACGTGTAGTTAACAGTGTTAACCCTTCACTCCGCTTCTTTTCCCAAAGACTTTTTAACTTCCCATTAGTACATTTCTATAAACTCTGCGAGGTGCATGTAGTATATGTCTATATGTAGTATATGTCTACTACCATAAATCTTAAATATTTTATGGAAAACCTTCATGACCTTCCAAACAGTCCTAATTTTGGCATATATAAACAAAGTCCTGAAATTAAACTATTTAAGACATTAAAACTTTTAACAAACCTTAATGCTTGCCGCAGTGTTCATTATGACAAGTACCTTGTATGGAAGAATTGAATTCCTCCTTCTACATATCTCTTGGACAACAAACATCTGGGGTTTTTTTGTATTTTGTGGGCCCTGAACTCTTGGCCTAGGCATAGTCTTCAGCTCTTCAGCTCAAGGTTAGCGCTCCACCACTTGAGTCATAGCACCACTTTCGGGTTTTTGTGCTTATGTGGTGATGAGGGATTGAACCAAGCTCCTAATGCATACAAGGCAAGCATGTAACACTGAGCCACCTTTCCAGCCCTTTGGAATTATTTTGTTTTTGTTTTTTTTTTTGCTTTTTTACTGTGAAAATACCATACAAATTGGTTACAATTACATGGGCAAGGTAATGAGTACATTTCTTACAAGCATTGTTGTCTTCTCATTTTTTCCCCTTCCCATCTCCTCCCCACACCCCTCTTTCCCCCTTACCCCTGCCCCTCCGCCACAGCCAAAGTTGAAAAGTTCGTTTTTCGACATAATGATTTGTACATCTCATTGTTGCAATGGGTCTACCTGTATCCCTATTTAAACAATTTGTTTTTGCCCTTCCCCTCCAGCCATTATACCAATATCAAATACAGTGTAAGCAGTGGTTATACCGTGTTGACAGGTGAATATTGACTTTATTCTTAAATGTGTGCTTATGTAAGAAACTCATGGTTATAAAATTTCATATTAATTCTTTTAAACTTACTTTTTTGTTGAATTGTCTAGTTTAAGAAAAGCAATTATATTTCTTTATAAAAATGTTCTGAAAAGAAAGTTTATTTTCCCTATTTTACCCATATAATATCTTTAACAAAGAAATTTATGTGAAACACTGACAGGAAGGTATTTTGAAAAACTGTGTGTGTGCAAGAGTTGGCACACTCAGAGTTTGAACACAGTGCTTCAAGGTCTTGATAGTCCTTTCCTCTCGAGATTTGTGAGCTACTATATGAATTACATTTCCATTTCTGGCTCTGCTAGTTCATTAAATTTTTGAAAAACAATCTCATGATTATTTTTTGCCCTGATTGGCTTCCAATTTTTATCCAGAGTCAGCATCCCGAGTATACATCCCGAATAGACACAGTTGCAGGTGTGACCAACCCGCAGAATGCTTTCAGAATAATTTCAAAAGAAAAATAAAATTTACTTCAAGAGGTCATGTTTAATCATCTCCTATTTAAAAATCATTTTGGAGTGATTATATGATAGTTGAAGAAAGGTAGCCTCTTCAGTAAATGGTTCTGGTTAGTAAGTTTGGTTAGTAAGTTGTAGAAAACTAAAGCAGGATCCTTATATATCACCCTGTATCATTTCTGGATTCTAGACAGTAAGTGAAGATTTTAAAAAATTTAATACTTTTTACCAAAGAAATTGGAACAGGGGATCAGAAGAAATTTAGTTTTCTTTGGACCTCAATTTATAAACTCAGCTATATGCATGATAACCCCCAATGTCATTAACACAGTCTGTGTTGCAGACAAAATGTGACAGAAAACAATGACCATAGCCAATAATTATCATGGTATTCTTTCATGGACAATAGGAAAATTGAATTCAGAGTACAAGAGAATGGAAAGATTTGACCTATCTTTTTTGTTTTGCTGAAACACTTTTGGAAAATTTGACTCATTTCCTTCCTCACTGTGTTTCTTTAGGCCATGCAATTAGTCCTTTATTTTTCCCAACACTAAAATGTTACTAACATTAGCATTATAGCAAATGCTATCTTAAGAATTGAGATAGGCTGGGAAGGAGGCTCAGTGGTAGAGCGCTTGCCTTACATGCATGAGACCCTGGGTTTGATTCCCCAGCACCACATGAGCAAAAAGAAAAAAAGCTGGAAGTGGCTCTGTGGCTCAGGTGATAGAGCTGAAGAGCTGAGGGACAGCAGCCCAGAGTTCAGGCCCATGACCAGACGACCCCCCAAAAAAACACAACTAAGATAATTATAACTTTCGCAATACTTAACAGAAATCTTGGCTAAAGTTCTCTTATAAACTTCTATGAATGAGTTTTGAGTTCAGCCAGCAGTTTTCTTAATACCAAATAGAATGTGATATGTATTACAGAACATATTATATGTAGTACACAAGCAGAAGTAATGGTATTTATTGACTATGATCTGCTTCCAAAGAAGCTAAGGAAGCCAGGTGGATAACTTCTCATGCTTTAAATCAAAATGGTTATCTTATGTCGTGACAGTGTAAATATATCAGAGAAAGAATAATTGAGGAATGCTGTAGATTGAGGTGAAGTCCACATACAAATGTGCAAAACTGATAAAATTTAAAAGCATATAAGTAATATATTGTGTTTTCCCTCATTTAAACTACATTGCAAAGCTAGGGAAGACCTAGAAGAATTAATTCTCTTTTTGATATCCTATCATAGGTCCTTAGAAGAACCTTACAAGGATTTTCAGCATTCTTGTAGAGGCATCATCGGATGAGAGGAACTGTATTTTTTTTTTTGCTTCTTTCCATTTTTTCTTCAGTTTGAAATCTGGACTACGTGAGACTGAACGAAACCATATAAATTTAGATACACAGATGCTGGAAAGAACAATCAACCTAAAATAAATTAAACAAAAACGCATATCCTGCTAAAAGCTCTAACTTAATTGGATTATATACTCTCAAGCTTGAACAGAAAATGATTAAAAAATATCATGTTATTGAAAATTGAAAAAATTTTAGGAGTTGCCTAAAGTTTTCCTTTTCACTACATTGAATTAATTACTGATTTTGTAGAGGGAGACTGAAGATGAGATTAACAAGAAACTTAATGAAAAATTCACAAAAGTTCTCAATAGACTTGTTTTCCAAGAAGTCCTGTAAATGGATAGTTGGTTTACAAAGTTGTGTTTAATACCACTTCTATGCTCGCTAAATGATCTGTGAATGGAAGTCATTAGAGAAATTCAATTCAAAATTACTATACTAGTTCAAAAGTATTATGACTCATCAAAAAATGAAAGGAACCAAGTGTGGTGATAAAGGCTTGTATTTCCAAGCATTTAGGAGGTTGAAGTAAGAAGAGTTTGAGTTTAAGGACAGTCTGTAGTAAAATGCTGCACCTTAAACATTCAGAACGTAATATTGTTGGGATATGGAGAAAAGGCAATTTTCTACACTCTTGGCAAAAAATACAAGTGAGTATTATGTCATAGAAAGTAGAATGCAGTTTTCTAAAGAAATGCAAATTGCAATATCTGACCTGGCAACCATTTGATTATATCTCTCTGTGTACCTCGTAAATATATCTGTAGTTTATTGTTATTCCCAGGTAAATATATCTGTAGTTCGTTATTATTCGCAATAGCCAAGGTATAAAAAGAAGTTAAGTCTTCAGGTATGGACTAATAAAGCAACTGTTGTGTATTTTTCTGTTTCATTCTTAAAAAAGCAAGAGATTGTCCCATTAGCCACAATTTACAATGACCTGAAAGATGTAATCTAAATAGAGAAATATGTTATCTACTGATCATTTTAAAACCACACATACACAACACACACACACACACACACACACACACACACACACACACACACACACACACACACATACACACACACACATACCCCAACCTCAAACATTAAAGGAAATATTTTAAAAAGTAAAGCAAACTGGAATTACTAGGGCATTTAGTTCACAATGTAGAAGATGGCAGATATGTAGGATGACCAGCTATAGAAATGTAATGTGCAACATGATACAGGAGACAACACTTGCCTTACACAGGAATTAAGCTAAATAAGTAGAAGTTGTTATTTCTAGTAGGGGTTGCTCTTGTAGTTGTTTTCCTTCAATAATGGATGAGATGAAAATAATTCTTTAAATACACCTGCCTGTTCGTAGAAATAATAACAATGTAGCAGTAGAAATAATAACAATGTAGCAGTATGTTGTATGTTCAACATAGAACAAAATGTCACATTAATATACACGAGATTATCCTCGATGTAAACTAATTATTACAAATAAGGTAAACCATTGGACCTATGTTTCTTTAGGTCTGGCTTACTTCACTTAACATGATTTTTTCCAAGATCTTCTATTTCCTTACAAATGGGTTGCTGTCATTCTTTCTGATGGGAACATAGAATTACATTGTGTGTATGTGTGTGTGAGTGTGTGCGTGTGTGTATGTGTGTCATTTTCTTGAACCATTCATCAGCTGAGTGACATCTGGGTTGGTTCCATATCTTAGCTATGGTAAATAATGATATGACAAACATAGTTGTGCTGATAACTTTAGTGTGACCTTGTTTGTGATCACATGGGTAAATGACCAGAACTATGATTACTGGGTAATAGGTGAGCTCTATTGTGTACATCAAGGATAATCTTAGTAGACCAGCAGCATAGATCCATAGGTATATACATATAACTATATAAGAAGATTTCAAGTGACATGAACTCCACGACATATTCTTTGTTGTTATTGTTCTTAGTGTACTATATGATTTCTTTTTCTCTTTCCTGTTTTCCCCACCTATGGTTTATCCACTGTTGTCACTGTATTTGATTTTGGTATCCTGGGTAATGTATATATGTTGATCTGGACTAGGGAAGGCAAGGGAAAAATGGGGAAAGAAAGGACAAAGAGGGAACTTATGCAGTACTGATACTCACATGTTGGAAATAATCTTGGGGTTGGCATTGGGAGGGAAGAGGAAGAAAATTGGAGGAGGGGTCAACAGGTTAGAAAAGAAATGAATTCCCTGACCTACATATGTAACTCTAACCCCTCTGTACATTATTTTGACAATGACATAAAAATAAAATACATGAGGAGAAGCAATACAGGAGATGGGAGTGGAGAAAATGCTGTCCTATAGAGAGAAAAGTAAAGAAGCTGTAGGGAGCTAAGAAGCTTCAACCTATGAAGTAATAAACTAGCACACTGATTTGCAGCCTCAGGCAAGACACTAAAAAGGGAAAAATGCACAGTAAGTAAACCAATTGAGATGAAATAGAAAACTAAACAATTAAGGTAAAGAGATTACTTGGACCAAGAATAACGAATGAGACAATTAGGAAACAAATAACAAGCTGGTTAGTTTAAAATTTTTTATCCATATTTCTATTTAATGTTTTTTACAGGGCAATTTGTTAGAACTAATTTCAAATCACAGTTTAATATTATATCATTTTAATAATAGGTTATTTATTATTGACTTCTTAATACTGAATGCTTCATACATAATTTTAATTTTAGTAGCTATAGAAAAGAAGCAAGTGAAAGTAATTTTAATAATATCATTTATTAATTTTTAAATGTAGAAGCATTAGAAGTTAATCATATTATATCGTTATTATTTCATTTTTGTAGATTAGTGTAATAAATCAATATGTGTGTGTGTTTGCCAGATTATATATATTGGGGCTTATTTTATATTTCTGACATTGTTTCTATAGTTGGATTTAACTTTCCATAAGGGGTTAAGTGTATTAAATTGGATATATGAAAGTAAACTTAATGTTTATTTCATTAATGCTTTGCCACTTGTCTAGTCCCAAGAGTAAATTATCCATGTGTTTGAAGTAATGGAAATAACAACAGATATGTGAGAGAAAGCATTCCGTAGTAGACAAGTATTTGGACCTTTATTTTGATAGTTCTTTTTTACACTACCGAATATTCTTGGAACAATGTGCTCCAGGCTGACCGCAACTGCAGAATATTCTGGTTTGATCTATCATAAGAGAAGGAAGGAATGGGAGCCTTACTTCCAAATGTCAGCTTCCAGGGATGTGATCTGTTTTGCGGTGGCTGCTTAGAAATGAACATTTTTCACTATCAACCTTGAAAAGCCGTCTTGATAGACCATTTCTGTAAGTGGTTTCAGAGGAGTATTTATGGCTTTGCAAGGATTCCAAATTGCTTCATTTTGAGACCATTAAAACAGGAATTTAGTCAGCCATTATTTGTATCTTTAGGAGAAAAACCCATTGACACTAGGCCAGCGAATCACTGGGGATAACAGAAACTGCTAATTTGATAATAATCCTATACTTCTTAAAAATAAAAAAATAAAAATCAAAACTTTCAGTAAGCAGAGCCAGCCAGGGCTGCTATCACAGCCTACATGAAGTCAGGCAAAAACCAGAAGGTGAGAGTAATTTAACTAACTAATGTATTTTTTGTAAGGCAAACTGAAATGAGACTCCAGAGAGAGGGTCAGAAAGACTGATAAAAGAGAATAAATTTAGTGGCAGGAAGATTGGAAAATAGAATTCATTGTAAAACATATAAATCATAAAAAGCCTGTGCATGTAAGAACAAGACAGCCAATTCCAGAAATGCACATTTTCTTATAGGTTAGCTTAATGAATTTTAAATGGAAATCTTGGAATTCTTAAATATTTGACCACATGTGGGAGAAGGCCAATTGCTGGACAGAAAAAACAACATCCCTCTCTTAGGAGGTTCAATATCACATTAGGAAATCATCAAGCATAGATTTGTAATAAGAAAGAAAAAAATGATTATTCCAAATGAAGGTTTCATTTGTTTTGATGTAACAGTTCTTGATTTCGGTGCTAGTGATTACCATACAATTAATCCATTTTCACACTTGAGATGATATTGACCACAGAAGGAAAAGGGAAAAGTAACAAATATTTGATGAAATGAGTTGAGGGTGAAGTGTTCTAATAGTGCTACTTGAGGTTCAGACACAGGTGAAGATGTGGATTTTCTTTTCTTTCTTTTTTTTTTTTTTTTAAATAAAAATACCCCATTTTTCACCTGCCACTGCTGGCTCACACATGTAATCCTAGTTACTCAAGAATCTGAAATCTGAGCCAGCCTAGGCAGGAAAGTCTCTGAGACTCTTGTCTCTATTTAACCACAAAAAAACAGAGTGTGTGGCTTAAGTAGTAGAGCACTCACCTTGAGTTGAAGAGCTCGGGGACAGTGCCCAAGCCCAGACTTCAAGCCCCATGACCACCACCTTTTCTCAGACTGGCTACATCTTTTCTTAACATTCAACAAAGATGCCATTTTATCACCCACTACATTTAAGTCCAATGCAAGGTAATGCAAATAGAATGATTTGGCATATTATACTAAATAGTTCATATTTGACATTTTTTTCCAGACCTTGAACTCTGGGCCTGGTTCCTGAACATGATTTTGCTGATAGTTTTAGTGTGAGCATTTTGTTATTTATTTGATTACTGCCTAGGAAGGGACTTACTGGATCACAGAGGAGCTATATGTTGTCTTTTGAGGAATCTCCATACTGCATTCCAGAGTGGATCAACAAGTTTAATTTCCCACCAACAGTGTAATAGAGTTCCCAGTTGGCTACATCCATGCCAGCATTTGCTATTGTTTGTTTTCTTGATAATGGCCATTCTGACTGGGGTGAGGTAGCATCTCTGTTTTTTCCTTCTAGATTTATTGGCACCTTCTAGCTACCATAAATGAATGAATCCATAAGACCTATATTTTTTTCTGTCTGAATTCCTTTCTTTTAATATCATTTTGCCAATGCTTTCATATTTCTTAAGATTGGTGCAATATCATTCTTTTTGATGGGTGAATAGAATTCCAGTGTGTGTGTGTGTGTGTGTGTGTGTGTGTGTGTGTGTGTTTGCATGTGATGACTATAGGCCTGTGAGTTCATTTCTAAGCCTTCGGTGTCATTGATCTCAAGCCCATTCTTGTTTAAGTAACAAGCTAATTTTATTACTTTGGCTTACTGATGGAGTTTGAAGTTTGGTATTGATATTCCATCATTTCCTGCTAAGGATTTCTTTTTCTTTTCATGTTCTTTTGTAATTCCATATTAAATTTGTATTACTTTCCCTACTTCACTGAAGAATATTGTTGGAATATTGTTGGAATATTGTTGGGTATTTCATTGTCAATTTTTGGGGGGCAGTATTGCAGTTTTAACAATGTTAATTCTTCCAACTAGGAGCATGGAAACACTTTCCATTTTCTTGAATCGAGTTTAATTTCCCTTTGTAGATTTTTACAGTTTTCATAGTAGAGGTCCTTCCTATTTTTTTGAAATTAATTTCTAGCTTTCTGTTGTCATTTTGTTTTGTTTTAATTTGATTTGACTTCATTTAGAGCTAATACATATGACGATGTTTTTTGGATTTCAGCTTGGATCTTCTCATTGTTGGTAACACAGTAAAAATACTGATTTTTGTGGTTTTTATACCCTGCTACATTGCTGAAGGTTAACATCACCTTACTAACTTGAGGGAGGAAATATAGGATCTTTTAAATACAGGATCATTTCCTCTACAAAAAAGGCATAATTTTACTTCTTCCATATTTGGATCCCCTTTATGTTTTTCTCTTGTCTATTGCTATTGCTAGAAAGTCCACTATTTTTTGAAGAGTAGTAGAGATAGTGGATACCTTGTCTCATTCCTGATTTTAGATTTAATGTGTTCATGGTTCCACAATTAAATACATGCTTATTATATCATCATATACATACTCTGTATATGTTGAGGAATATTCCATGCATTCCTAGTTTCTCAGACCTTTTAATCATAAAAGTGTATTTGAGCTTCTCAAAAGCTATTTCTACATCTATGTAGATGATCATGTGCTTCTTGTCCCTGCTTCTGTTGATGGTTTGTATTATGTTTTTTGACAAGTATGTTGAATGACATTGTACATAGGATGAATCTTGTTTGATCATAGCATATTAATTTTTGTTATTTGTTGAAATTGGTTGGTGAGAATTTTCTTGAGAAGTTCTGCATTAATGCTTATCAAAGTGTTGGGTTTATAGTTTGTTTTCTTTGATGAAGCCTTAGCATATTTTGGGAAGAATCTGATAGTAGCTTCATAGAATGGGTTTGATAATTCTCTTTCCCATTTTATTCCATTGAAGAGTTAGATGAGTATTCTAAGTTTTCACTTGAAGGGCTTAATTTCACTGTAAATCCCTTGAGTACTAGATTTTTGTCATATGGGATGTGGTATATTGATCTTTCAGTTTCATTACTTTGTCTTATGTGTCATTTTTTGGTTCAGTTGTAGTATAACAAAGCAGGGATTTCTCCAGGATTCTCCAAGTGATTGGCAAAGTGATTTTCAAAGTGCTCACCTATATCACTCTCAGTCTTGCTTGTTTCTGTTGTGATGTTTCATTTTTGCCTATTTGGCTGTGTTCTCTTATTATTTTGTGTTTTTTTTTATTATAAAGTAATGTATGTAGGAGTGGGTTAAAGTTACATAAGTTATGAGCACATTTTTTTCTGAACAGTGTTACCTCTTCCTCATTTTCTCCTGCTTCCTCCCACCCTGGTATTCCACTCCCCCAAAGTCATAAACTTCATTTCTAACATATTGTCTAGTGTATATCACATTGCTTTGGTTTACTCTTTGATCTACCATTTCTCTGATTTTCCTTCCATTACCCAAATTCGATAAACTTATATATAAGACAAAGGGTACAGAAATAAAAAACAATGACTAGAGGAAATACAACAACGTGGGAAAAAGTAAATAGAAATAAGTACAATCTGTTCACTATACAATCTTCTTGTATCCATTTCTTGGCGCTCATTTTGATAAGCATCATTTTATATGGTGATATGCATATAACTATTGAGATACAGTGATTTTTGCTAAGAATATCCTAGACATATTCTAGTTTTTCCAAATGAGGGAAAACATGCTGCCTATGATTCTTTGTGTCACCTTTCTTTCGCTTAATATGTTTTTGCAAGCCTATCCATTTCTTTACAAATGGGGCAATGCCATTCTTTCTGACGGAAGCATAGAATTTCATTTTCTTGAGGGACATCTGACGTTGTTCCATATCATAGCTATGTTGAATAATGCTGGAATGGTTGTGATGGTAGTTTTAGGGTGGTGTTGGCTTTGGTCATTTGGCTAAATGCCCAGGGTTGGGATTGCTGGGTCATAAGGGAGCTCTTTTGAGGAACCTCTATACTTCTTTACAGAGTGTTTGAACAAGTTTACATTTCCACCAATAATGTAGTAATATTCCTTTTTGGCCCACATCCCACCAGCCAAACACATGGTACTATTAGTTTTCTTCATAATGGTCATTCTACCCGGGAGAGATGGAATGTGTATGCTGTTTTCAGTTGCATTTATTTTATGGCCAAAAATGTTGCACATTTCTTCATGTGTCTATTGAACATTCTTATTTCTTCTTCAGAGAGGTCTCTTTTTAAGTCTTTAACCCACTTATTATGAGGGTTGTGGTTTCTTTGAGGATTTGTTTTTTTTCGGGCTTAAAGTTTTGGGATGTAAGTATATTTGAGATCTAAGGGCTTTTTCTGTTGCATAGTATGTAAAGATCTTCTCCCAATCTGTGGGCTTTCTATTTAACTTTCTATCTATATAACTTATCTTCTTAGATTTGGTAAGGGTCTGTCAATTCTGTTAATTTATTCAAAGAACCAACTCTGCTTAGTTCATTCTTCCTATGTTTTATTTAGTTATTTTTTATTTAATTTTATTATTTGTTTCTGTCTACTGCTTTGGGTTTGGGCTTTTTCCTATTTTCTAGGAGCTTGAGGTGCATCATTAAAATTTTAGGTTGAGATTTCCCCAATTGCTTAATTGCTTCATGGACGCTCTCAGAACGATACATTTTCCCCTAAGTACTGCATTTACTGTGTCCCAGAAGAGCTAGTATTTTGTGTGTTCAGTTTTGTAAAATTCCAGAAACTTTCAGATTTACATTCTAATTTCTACAGTGCCCCACTGGACAGTCAGCAATTTGTTGTTCAGTCTTCATGTTTTTGTGATTTTTTTTTGCTTTAGCTATTGATTCTATTTATTCTGTTGTGGTCTGGCAAGATATGGGAAGTCAATCTTCTTTTTCATTTTGGACAGAATTTCTGTTTGACATCGGATATGTTCTCTTTTTGAGAATCTTCCAAAGGAGCTGGGAAGAGTTTGCATTGATGATGAATGTATTTTCTGTAGATTTCTGTTAGGACTATGTTGTCAATGTAGTTATTTAGGTCTGAAGTTTCTTGCTTTTTCCTGGATGACCTACCCATGGTTGACAATGATATGTTGAAATGTGGTTTCAGGTTAAGTAGTATTTAGTTCATGAAGTGGTGTGCTCCAGAATTCAGGGCAAAGGTATTTAGACTTGTTATATATCCTAATCGAGAGTTGCCTTTATTAATATGTAATGTATCTTCCTACTAAATTTAATTTGAATTATATTTTACCTTTTGTTAGTACTTCTACTTTGGCCTGATTATAGTGTACACTTGCTTGAAAATTTTGCTTCAAGCCTTTCATTTTGAGTTTGTGTTTTTGTCAATATAATGTCTCTTTTGTAGATACTAGATGGATGGGTCTTGTTTTTTTGATACTACTATGTAATCTATTTCTTCTACTTGGGAAGTTAAGTCCATTGATACTGAAAGTTAAGACTGAAATATTTGATAATTCCTGCTTTGTTTGCACCTTGTAGTAGGACCTGTGCCTCATCTATTCTTAAAATATTTATCATGTTCTCTGGTAGGGAGCAATTTATAAAACCAGTTCCTGTTCTTCTTGATCTTCTCCATGTAGGATAAATTTGATTACCTTCTACCATGCTGATTTGGTGGAGGTAAATTATTTCAAGTTTTCTTTGTCATGAATTATTTTTATATATCCTTAAAATGTAAAGAGGTTACCCTGGGACTGTATTTACGGTTAGGAGTAATTTGCCTTTAATGTTTGGCATTTATCATCCCAGCCCCCCCCCCTTTTTCCATATCAGCTAAGAAGTCTGTAGTTATTCTGACTGTAGATCTTTTATGATTTATCAACCTTTTCTCTATGACAGCTTTAAGAATCAATTCTTGATATCTAAATATTACAATGTGCTGGTGGATTGTTCTGTTTGGTACTCTCTGTTTAGTGTTCTCTGAATGAGCCTATCTCCTTTGATGTTTGGAATGTTCTTTGCTAGAATTCTGTAATATGTTTTTCATTCATTTAGTTTTCTGCTTGTCTCCTTCTTGATAAATATCTGTCCCAAATTTGATCTTGGAACTGAGTCTAGTTCTGGCAAGGACATTTCTTATTTCTTGGATTTGCTCTAAATAAATATCTCCTCTTTCCTATTAGACCTATTCTTTCCTTGACCTCTGAGATTGTGGAGACTTTCTCCTTTGTTTTAGATTTCCCTGTCCTCTAATTGTTCATACTTAAGGCTTCTATTTATTCATTAAATATTGTTTTAAGTCTTGAATGGACATTTTTTACATCTTTTTTGTGTGTGATGGAGGTTCAGGGGGTTGGTTTTTAGCAGTGTCTTCTCTCATATCTTTTAATTAAGCATTTATTTATTTTCCTTTACCTCCCTAGCCTTCTCAGAATGTCTTTATCAGTGTGAAGTCTCCATGAATTATTTTGCCAATCTTTGGTTTTTCTTATTTTGTTCCCAATTTGCCTTGTAGAGGTATTTTTTATCTTTTCTTGATTCACAATTTTCTGCAGTATGTGTAATATTTTTTTCAAATTATCATCTAGGTTATTGATTGTCTGTTCTAGTGCCTGGTTATTTATTGTGGGAATTACACTAACTTGACATCACTTTTCTGGTATTAAAAAAAACCTGTCCATTTGGGGGACTACTTGGCTTAATTTGGGAATCTATGAACTTAATAATAGGTAACTTGGTTGATTTGCCAGTTCTTGGCTTACTCTTCTGTTGTGATTTGCTTTACTGGAATTAGATATTATCTAGAACATTAAGTGTAGGAGCAGAGATAAGTTGTGGTGAGATGTTGTGATGTTAATACTTGTAGTCCTCGAGAAAGTATGTACTGTCCAGTGGTATAGTGAATTGTGTCTGTGTCTGGATATGGCAGATGTACAGTTCTGTTCTTGTGTTTTTTCCCACTGCATTTTATTTTCTCACTGTAACTGTGCTTTTGAATATGTTGGTGAACACAGTCACAGCAGTCCTAATTTCATTGCTGTGCACCTTTTAATAGATTTCTGTTTTATTGTGAAGACAGTATAAGATCTTCCTCGGAATTCTATATCTTTATATAATCATAGCGGACTTGGTGTGACCCTCTAGGATTGGAGTAGCTTCTAGGACTCTGAATTTCTGATTCATTAGAGAGAGCAAGGATACTTTTCAGTTGTTATGCTTACATTGGTTTTCCTCTTTCTGAGATTTATTTTGTATATATTCTTATTGTTTAACAAATTTAGGATTGTGATTTTCTACCAGGTTGTTTTTGTTTTTCTGTTTGTGTTACTTTGAAATAGTGATTTCAGGCTTGCATTAAGAGACAGTAATAATATGAATAGTCTCTGATATCTTGGAGGAAAAGACGTTAGAATCAACACAACAGATGTCTTACATTGTTATTACTGGCTAAAATTTATTCTTCAGAAAGGCTCCTGTTTTCTTTGAATATTATAGTATATAAATTAGCCTGTAGAGGCACCATTGTATAATTGCAGAAGTTCAAAATTAGTGTAAGTAGAGATCATTTCACAGCTAAAATATATACTTAAAACTACATAACAAGACTAGTATCCACAGCACTTTGTGGATGAAAGCAAATTATTTGCAGAATTTCTATTTTGTGATTAGCTTTATATTGAAGTATGATGTACTTTACCGAAGGGTTTTAACATTTTATTGAAAAAAATTATTTCTTAGAGAACTTTTTGCTTTATACATTTAAGAAGAAAAATGGTCCCAAAGGAATTATTTTTTCTTTTAATAAGTTTGTTTTTTCATTGTGAAAATACCAAACAGAGGGTTACAATTACATGAGCAAGGTAATGAGTACATTTCTTATCAAGCATTGTAAGTCCTCCTTTGTTTCCACTTCCCATCCCTGCTCTCACATCTCCCCCTCGCAGGCTCCATACTATCTCATTTTTCAACATAACGTCTTGTACATCTCATTGTTGCAAAGGCTCCACCTATATCAATGACTAAACAATTATTTTTATCTCTTCCCTTCCCCAAGTTATACCAACAGATCATAGAGTGAAAACAGAAATATACCGTGGGTGAGGGCCATACAAAGCAACAAAGAATTAATCTTCAAACTATGATAAAAAATAGTAAGAATGGAACAAAAATGAGTCCTTATCTTAGGGTTCATTTTGCCTAACATCTAGTTATCTGACCGTTTCTTGTCTCAGATATATACTAGTTATTGCAAAGAAGGGAAACCATGGGACATATGTTTCTTTGGGCCTGGCTTACTTCACTTAATATATTTTTTTGCCAAGTCTTTCCAGTTCCTGACAACTGGGGCAATGCCATTCTTTCTGATGGAGGCATAGAATTCCATTGTGTATATATACCACATTTTCTTCATGCATTCCTGTACTAAGGGGCATCTCTGTTGGTTGCATATCTTAGATATGGTAAATAATACTGCAATGAACATAATTGTGCTCGTAGTTTAGTATGGTCTACATTGTGATAATTCGGGAAAATGCCAAAATGTGGGATAGCTGAGTCATAGGGGAGCTCTATGTGGAGACTTTTGAGCAAGATCCATACTACTTTCTAAAGTGGTTGAACAATTTTATACTCCTACCAACAATGTAGTAGGGTTCCGTTGTGTCCACATTACCTCCAGTATCTGTAGTTATTATCGTTCTTGAATATAGCCATTCTAACTGGGGTGTGGTGGTATCTCAAAGTTGGTTTGATTTGCATTTCTTTTATTGCTAGGTAGGTTGAGTATCTCTTCATGTGTCTATTGGCATCCTTCTTTCCTCTTCAGAGAAGTTTCTCTGTAACTCTTTCGCCCACTTATTTATTGGGCAGTTGTTTCTTTGAGGATTTGTTGTTGGGGGATTGAATTTTTTGAGTTCCAGGTATATTTTACATACAAGACCGTTTCCGTTGTTTTGCTAGTGAAGATCTTGCTAGCTATTTCCTTTGCCATGCAATACTATGTGTCCAACCTTCCTTCGATTTGTTGTGTTTCTGGGTCTCTATTAAGAAAATTTCTGCCTGTGCCGAGCAGACATTGGGGTTCTACTATTCAGTCCTTTAATGTTTTCTGGGTGTCTGCTTTGACTCCCAGGTCTTTGATCAATTTGGAGTTGAGTCTGGTGCAAGCTGATATATAAGGATCTAGCATTAGTTTTTTACAAGTGATTAACCAGTTTTCCCAGCACCACTTAATGAAAAGGCTGTCTTTCTTCCGTTCTTTTTTTTAGCTCCTGTAAAGATGATGAGATAGCTATAGGGTTATTTTTGAATTCTATTCCATTGGTCCTCAGGTCTGTTCTTCTGCCAGAGCCAACCTGTTTTGATTAATATGGTTTGTAGTAGAGTTTGAAATTTGGTATTGATATTCCTCCGGCACTGTTCTTCCTGTTAAGAAACAGTTTTGTTATTCTGGGTCTTTTATTGTTCCTTATGAATATTTGGAATGCCTGTTCTATTTTCTTGAAGAACGAGGTTGGAAAAATGGATAGGTATTGCACTGAATGTTTAGATAGCCTTGGAAAGTATGGCCATTTTCACCATGTAGATACTTCCAATCCAGGAGCATGTGTAGTTTTTCATCTTTCTAAGTTCTGTTTTGATTTCCTTTTTCAGGTTTTTAAAGTTTTCATCACAGAGGTCCTTCACTTCTTTGGTAATTCCTAGGTATTTTAATTTTTGCGGTGCTATTAGGATTGGAGTTTCTTTCCTGATTTCAGCCACGATTGTCTCATTGTTGTCATACAGAAAAGCCATTGATTTTTGAGGGTTCATTTTATAGCCTGCTACTTTGTCAAAGTTTTGAATCAGCTTGAATAATTTGGGAGTAGAGTCCATGAGATTCTTTAAATACAAGATCATATCATCTCCAAAGAGAGAGAGTTTTACTTCATCTTTCCCAATTTGGAACCCTTTTATGTTAGCATCATGCCATTGCTCTAGCTAGGCATTCTAATACAAAATTGAAGAAAAGTAGAGAGAGTGGACATCTTTGTCATGTTCCCGAGTTAAGAGGAAATGGCTTTATTTTTTTTGACATTAAGTATAATGCTGGCTGTAGGTTTGGACTATTGATAGGTATTGCACTGAATTTGTAGACAGCCTTGGGAAGTATTGCCATTTTCACGATGTTGATCCTTCCAATCCAGGAGCATGGGAAGTTTTCCATCTTTCTAACTTGTGTTTTGATTTCCTTTTTCAGGTTTTTAAAGTTTTCATCATAGAGGCTCTTCATTTCTTTGGTTATCATATTGAGGAGTGTTGCCTGGATTCCTAATTTTTATAGAACATTCATCACAAGGGGTTATTGGATCCTGTGAAAAGCTTTTTCTGCATCTATTGAGATAACTATGCTGTTCTTATCCTTGCTCTTATTGAGGTAATGAACTATATTAATTGATTTGTATATATTGAACCACCTTTGCATTCTTGAAAAGAATCCTGTTTGATCATAGTGTATGATTTTTTGGATGAATTATTGAAGTCTATTAGCTAAAATTTTGTTGAGAAGTTTTGCATCAATGGTCATCACAGCAATTTGTCTATAATTCTTTCTTTGATGAGTTCCTGCCTGTTTGGGGGATGAAGGTTATGCTGGCTTCATAGAATGAGTTCGGTAGTGAACTTTCTCTTTCAATTTCATTCAAGATTTGCAAGAGTGTTGCTGTGAGCTCTACTTTGAAGGCCTTGTAGAATTCTGCTGTAAATCCACCTGGTCCTGGCCTTTTCTTAGATGGGAGGTTTTTATTGCTGTTTCTATTTCAATGCTTGATATGCACCTGTTAAGATGGTTTGACACATCTTGGTATAGTTTCGGCAAGTCCATATTTGTTAGGAAAAGGCCCATTTTTGCCAACGTCTCAAACTTATAAAAATAAAGGTTTGAGAAATATTCCCTTATAATGTTCTGAATCTTGGTTGTTTTCGTGGTGATGTTTCCATTCTCATTTTTTAGTTTATTAATTGTTTATGTGCTCTTCTTTTTCTGAAAAGATTTACTAAGGGTCTTAATTTTGTTAATTTTTTCGAAGAACCAACTCTGGTGATTTCATTCTTTCTATAGTTTTAATTCATTCAACTTTGATTTAATTTTAATTATTTATTTCCATCTACAGGATTGGGATTTATCTTGCTTCTATTTTCAAGGAGGTTCAGATGTCTCATTAATTTCTTGGCTTCAGAAATCTTCAATTTGTTGATGTAGGACCTCAGAGCTGTCAAGTTGCCTCCGAGTACTTCCTTTGCTGTGTCCCAGAGGAGCTGATAATTTTTATGTTCATTGTGTGTTGAATATCATGAACATTTGAATTTCCTTTCAGATCTCTTCCATGACCGACTGGTGACAGAACAGTGTATTGTTTAGCCTCCATATGTGACAGGAATTTCTTTCATATCTGTTTTTGTTGAGTTCTAATTTTATTCCCTTGTTGTCTGAGATAATGCACAGTATAACTTCAATGTTTCTGATTTGGACAAGTTTGCTTTGTGAGCTAATATGTAGTGTATTTTCGAAAATGTTCCTTGTACTGCTGAGAAAAAAAACATATATTCTGATTCTGCTGTGTGAAATATTCAGTAGATGTCTGTTAAATCTAGTTGATCTATGCAGTTGATTAGATCTACGGTTTCTCTGTTGAGTTTTTGCCCCGTTGATCTATCTAGTGGGGAAAGTGGTGTGTTAAAATCCCCAACAATTAATGTCTTTGGATCTATGTGTACTTGAGGGAAAATAGTGTTTCTTGGATAAATTTTGGTGCTCCATTGTTTGGCAAATAGATATTTCGCATTGTAATATCCTCCTGAAGGAGAGATCCCTTAATTTGTATGTAGTGTAGTTCTTTATCACTTCTCACTAATTTTAATTTGGTCTATTTTGTCTGATATTAGGATTGAAACTCCCTGCTGTTTATTTGGACATTGGCTAGGTAGATTTTTTCCAGTCTTTCTCTTTCAAAATATGTTTGTTTTTATGGTAAATGTATGACTCCTGAAGGCAATACATAGAAAGATCTTGCTTTTTAATCCAACTAGAAAATCTATATCACTTATTTGGAGAGGTCAGTCAATTAATGTTGAAAATTAAGACTGAGAGGTGTTTGGTAGTTCCTGCCATATCCACCTTTCTGGGGGCTGTAACACTGAGTTGTTCCTATGGTTCTTGAATTCTCAGCTTGGGTGTGATTTCCTAGCCTTTATTGTGGTCTTGTTAGTTTTCTTTGCATAGGACAGCTTTAAGTACACTTTGTAGGTCTGGTTTGGTGGAGATATTTTGTTTCGGTTTTTCTTTGCAATAGAAGGTTTTTATTTGACCTTTGATTATGAAGGCAAGTTTAGCTGGTACAGTATTTTTGGCATACATTATTCCAGGCTCTTCTTGCTTAAATTGTCTTTGTTGAGAAATTAATGGTGATTCTAATTGGTTTCGCTTTTTTAGGTGATTGATCTTTTCTTCTTGACAGCTTTAAAGATCTTTTCCTTGGTCTGAATTGTTCCTGTGTGGATTATAATGTGGTGGTGGGATGTCCTGTTCTAGTTTGGTCTATTTGGGGTTCTAAAAGCTTCTGGTGTCTGAATAGGCCTATCTTTTTGCATGTTTGGGAAGTTCTCTTTTAGGATCCTGTTAAACAAATTTTCTAGACCATAAATTTCTTTCTCTAGTTGTTCCTCTACACCCATTATCCTCAGATTAGGCCTTCTGATGATGTCTTCTAATGTTGAATAGATCTCTCATAATTATTGGATTTGTCTTGGATAGTTGTATGTTCTTTGTCTATACTATTTAGTCTGTCTTCAATCCCTGAGATTTGATTTTCTGCCTGTTCTAACCGATTGTCAAGACTTCTTAGTTTGTTTTTTATTTCTTTTCCTTCTAATTGGTCAGCTGTGATGGCTTCAAATTCTTTTTTCATTTTAGATCTTGTATAAACTTCTTTACTTCCTTAATTTGGTGTTTTAGATCTTGTATGAACTTCTTTACTTCCTTAATTTGGTTTTCAGTGTTTATTCTCAAATCACTTAGTTGATTGGTTATATTTTCCTTGGACTCCCATTTCTTCTGTTGGGATCAACTTAACATTCTCTTTTGTGATATCCGTGAATTTTTTAATCAGTCTCTTTATGGAATCCATGAATGCCTCTCTTGATCTTTGTCTATTCTCATCCCACTCTCGGAATTCCTATATTACTCTTGGTTTAGCTTCCTAATGTTCACGCATTCTTATAGTTCTCTTTGAATGTTCTCAGCCTGCCCATGCAGTTCATGTGTTTCTCTTTGACTATTATCAGCCTGCTCATGCAATTCCTGTCTTTCTCTTTGACTGTTCTCAACCTGCTCACGTAATTGCAGTATTAACCTTTGAGTAGCATCCTCACACGCTGGAGATTCCTGGATTAAACTTTGGTTTGCCTTCTGTTGCTCCCTATCACGCTCACACTGAGTTCTTTGTAGGTTTTCAATCTTTTCATTCACCATTTTTACTAGTAGCGTTTATAGAGCTTTTTGTAAACTCTCTTCTGGATTATTCATTAACTGTTCTGTCACCTGATTATCATGAGTTGGAGTTGAGATATCCAGACTTGCCATTTTTCTTGTGCTTTTTCAGCTTGTTCTGCCCATTTCTTATGAAAGTAACAGAAATTTTGGGCTAGAACGCTATTAAAAGGCAAGCATCAACCAAAGTCCTGTAGATGCACAGTCAAAATGGCTGCAGATACAATGTAGTTCAATCTATTCAACATAAAACAACTATGGATTAATGGGCTAGGAAAAGCGAAGAAGGATAGGCAAACTAGAAATTATTAGATGTAGGGAGAAATGATTGGAAAAATAGGATTAGAGGGATATGGAAAGGTTAAAGGAGAATGAATTTAACCAAGTCCTAATCTCAGAGAGGGAATTGATTGGACAGAATGGTAGGAGAGACATTTATAAAAATCAAGAAATAATGGAAAAATAAAAAAAATTAAATTTAAAAAGTGAAGTACTTAAAATTATGGAAGTGTAAAGATATACTATTAGAAGAAAAATGAAGGATGAGAGTAGGAAAGGGACAGAAAGGAGACTTGAAAAACTAACAAATAAAAATTATTAAAATTACTTGAAAATTATATAGGTTAAAAGAGATAATGCTAAGAGGTTGTGATTTAAGTAATAAATTTCTGGATTAAGTATATAAAAAATGGGGGATAAGGTCTAATAATCGATGATGGATATACATCTGGGGATTAGTAGAACAGCAGTTAAGCCACACAAGAAAGAAAGAAAAAGAAAGAAAGAAAGAAAGAAAGAAAGAAAGAAAGAAAGAGAGAAAGAGAAAGAGAGAAAGAAAGAGATAAAGAGAGAAAGAGAGAAAGAAAGAAAGAGAGAAAGAAAGAAAGAGAGAAAGAAAGAAATTTAAAAAGGACCAAAATGTTAAAAGAGATGTTAAAAAATAAAAGTACACCTATATATATACACCTAAAATAAAAATTATGAGAGGAAAAAAAAGATTAATAGAAAACAAGTAAAAAAATATAAAATAATGAACAAAAAGGAGTTCTTTTTTTGGGGGGGTGGTCAGAATGGGAAGATCCTGTATCTCCCCTGTGTCAATGAACAGTCTCTTGGTGGAGTCTCTGGTCTTTTTGTGGTGTTTGGTTTGTCTGTAGCTTGATTGGTTACTTAAGTTAGTTTGTTTGAGCAGGTAGAATAATGTTCTGCTTTACCTAGGATTTTGAGATCCTCCTTCCAGGCTAGTGCACTATCTCAAAAGAGAGAGATGACTGTTTCCTTTAGTTTGGAGATGCTGTGATGATGGTAGTTTCTGGGTGGGGTTGAGGCCTTTCATCAAACAGTAGCTTTGCCCTGTAAGGCCAACTCCTGAGACACTCAGGAGCCATTATTAGAGTCTGTGTTTACAGAATTTAAATTGTTTGTCTAGGCTTCTGTAGGGGAGCATTCTCTGCCCGGGCGGGTTGACTTTCCCCTTTGTGGCACTGAACCTGATATGGCAGGTCAGGTTCCTGAGATGTGCTAACTGACTCTTGTTTTCTTCCAAGGCCTAAGTTGGAGCTAGCTGCTCAGTGGGGCCTTGTCACTATCAAATATGGAGATCTCTGGTGGTGGAGGAGAGGTGGCCTTTCCCCTTTGCTCACTGAGAAGGAGTGAGGATGTCAGTGTTCTACTCATGCCAGTCTTGGTTCCGAGGCCTTCTCTGGTCTGTAATCTGCAGGATGAAGATATTTGCTCCCTGTGAGTTCTTGCTGTTGTTGAGTAGAATCCACTTGCTTGCTGCTTCTGGATCTTTTGTCCCGAACTCTCTCTGTAGGTTTGTTGGCTATGGCTGCCACCGCTGCCACTGCAACCACTGCAGCCACGACTACTGGCAAAATGCCCAGATATGTATACTTGCCTGGATTTTCCTTCTCTGGCCAAACTCTCTGTACTGTGATGGGACACTTTGTGTGATTCTCTAAGCTAGGACTGTTCAATGGAAAACTAAAATTGCTTTCTATGTAAGATCTTGTTATGCCTCCAGCTTCTCCTCTGCTATCTTCCTCCAAACTAGGCCTTGTTTTTTATATAAACTAAAACTGATTATTTTTTCCAACCACAGTGAACCACAATGAATTTAAACAGGATGCAAAAAGGTCAGATTAGGTAGTTTTTCTCAATTATGTAGAAAACAGACATAATAAGGGCAAATTTATTATTTTTTTTAGAAGCCAATTTCAGTTAACTGAACTATAAGGATTGAATGATAAAAGTATCTGATATTGATTAAATTACTTTTACACAGATATTGAGATAAGATAAACTTTATAGCAGTAAATTTGGTAGGAAATGATGAGTCATTTAAAAAGAACATAGATATGCCTCCCAGAACTTGTAGATAAAAGTGTGAAAATATGAGGGAACATCTAAGTTCAGAAGAATGGACCAAAAAACTAAACCAAAATTCATCCTTTCAGATATGCAATCTTGAGAGTGCAGGAGGTTATCGTGGAAAATAAGACTACACATGTGTTTGGCAGCATATAAGAAGGAAGTGGAGTAGTAGACTTAAAACGGAAATACTGATCACAATAGATAGAGGAAAGACAGAAGAGTACGATTCATGACGACTGCAGAGAAATTAAAGCTAGAAAAACAGTCCTAAGTAGCAACATTCATTTTCCAAAAGACATCTCCATTTGAATTCTTTATATCCTATCTTTATAATACACATTCAACAGATACATTGTTTTACTTCCTTCCCTTTCTCCTTCCCTTCTTCCCTCCCTCCTCCTTCCCTCCTCCTTTCTTTTCTTTCTTTCTTTCTTTCTGTCTTTTTTCTTCCTTCCTTCCTTCTTTCCTTCCTTCCTTCCTTCCTTCCTTCCTTCTTTCCTTCCTTCCTTTCTTCCTCCCTCCATCCTGTTCATCTTTGTTTCTTCATCTCTCTCTTTCTTTCTTTCTTTCTTTCTTTCTTTCTTTCTTTCTTTCTTTCTTTCTTTCTTTCTTTCTATCTGTCTTTCTTTCTGTCTTGCTTTCTTGCTTTCTTGCTTTCTTGCTTTCTTTCTGTCTTTCTTTCTTTCTTTCTTTCTTTCTTTCTTTCTTTCTTTCTTTCTTTCTTTCTTTCTTTCTTTCTTTCTTGCTTGCTTGCTTGCTTGCTTGCTTGCTTGCTTGCTTGCTTGCTTGC
The DNA here is from genome assembly GCF_024711535.1 of Dipodomys merriami. NCBI lineage: Eukaryota > Metazoa > Chordata > Mammalia > Rodentia > Heteromyidae > Dipodomys > Dipodomys merriami. Next base: position 28,172,000 of record NW_027203159.1, on the reverse strand, counting down.
TTGCTTGCTTTCTTGCTTGCTTGCTTTCTTTCTTCCTTGGGTCTAAGGAGAACATGGTTTAGGACCTGATCTAAGACATACTATAGTGCTTACTAGTCAAGTTGTTTTTGGTGGTTCATCCTAACAGTGTTAAAATAGTGTTTTATATTTCTTACATTACCTTATTTCTTTCCAATAATAGCATAACTATGATTATATTTAAAATAAACCCAGATTTTGATATTTTACACAATACATTTACTATGGCCTGACTATCACATTTAGTATAAAAAAAAGTAAGAAGTGACTTGCCTTTCTGGCATCTCACAACTGTCCCTCATGCATTTCTACTACCCAGAAGATGTTTTTAATCACTGAACTCCAATGATTGGGTTGTATGGGGCCAGAGCACTTGGGCATGAGTTTTGTGTTAGCCAGTGTTGATTTTCAAAACAAGAAATCCCAGCTAGTGGTTGCCTTCCCTCATCTTCAGGTTGACTGTGATTTCCAATTTTGCATTTGCAAAATTACACATATTGATTGAATGCCTATTCCTTCTAACTTGTAAACAGTGAGAAAACAGAGAAGCCCTATTATGAGAGGTTGAATCTTAGTCTTTATTAAAAGGCCAGTGACTGAATGGTGGACTCTATCTCAAAGACTACCAGCCAGCAAATATACTTACCACTGTTAGGAAACTGAGCCTTGAAGGGTTGAGAGGAACAAAAAAAAAAAAAAAAACAGGATGACCAGAGAAGGCAAGGAGCCAGGAACTAGGACACAGGACACAAACAGAGGCACATGGCATGGCATAAAGGCACCTGAGTAGGTCCAGGTCAAGGAGCAGAGTAACAGGAAACTTTCAGTCTCAGGGACTGGACTGACAGGTTTAGTAATCTATTATCCAGGTCCCAGGCACTGCCTCCAGGAATTCAAGGTTGCTCATCATCTTGGAGGTAGGGGCTTCACCTTCCTCCACCATGAAGACAAGATGCAAGGTGCTATCCATCATGTGGCCAAGATGTCTCTGTCCAGACCTGCTCTCCCCAATTCAAAATGAGTTAATAAATTTGCATTTTTATCCTCAATTATTCTACTTGTCATAATATTTAGAAGGTTTTTGGAGAAAGCAATTTATATGAGGAAAACAAAAGCCATATTTGACTGATCTTCGATGTGTTTTTCAGTGTACTGTTTAAATATGTCAATGTATCACCTACTAACCCTTAGTTCATAATGAAACATTGATGATATCCTCACTGCATTATAGTAATAACACTCTCATTTAACATCTTCCATATTGCTTTTGAAAAGCGTGGTGGCTGTTTATAAATTGTACAGTTTAATAGTGTATATTTCCAAAATGCATTTAAAAAATCACAGTAATTTATGGCAAAAACAGATTACATTAATTGAAGCCTGAATATGATTACTTTGTTGACGAGGAAGCATCTTATGGTTATTTACAGGAGGAATTATGAAACTAATTCTTCAAAATTCTGAACCCTACCACTTACTAGCTGGTCTACATTAGTCAACATGTCTCAATTTCTTTTATCTTTTCTGAAAAATGGTGCTCATAGTTTACATGCTCATAGCAGATTTGTTAAAAAAAGTTGAAGGGCTTGGATTTTCAAAAGTAATATTTTTTAGCTTTATAAATCTGTCAGAATGAAAGCAGATTATCTTTCATTAGTAATCACAAATATGAATTGAACTAATTTCTAATTTCCCCTAATTAGTATTCTTTCTACCTCTCTTTCTCAACTGTCTTTTCTCACTATTGTCTTTGTGTCTTTTCCCTCAATCATCTCCCTTTTCTCTGTGTCTCAGTCTCTGTTTTTATCCATACCCCTTTGATCCATAACACTGATTCAAAACAATAGTCAATTTATGGGATTTCATATTAACTGTAAAATCTCTGAGAGCACAGAATATTTTTAGATTAAATTTTATTTCTAGGAACTCTCAAACTCTGGTATAATATGGATCTATAATAAAGATTTACATTGACATAAATAATATTCTCTCATATCTAAAATATGTGCATTCTTGTTTTCGATTACGTCTTGAGTATTTCACAAAATACTTATCCATTCTGGATATTTTCTTTGCTTGTTGTGTTGTTGCTTGCAAAAACACAGATATCTTGCTTGCAGAGTAAACTTATGAATGGAAATATCCAATCTGCAATCTATAATTTTCAATGTTAATATGTTTATTACTTCAATTCCCAAATTTGTGAATTTTGGCAGTACTGGAACTTGGGAAATTAATAGAGGAATGTTTTTACATTAATTAATATTCCCAAGTTAAGGACAAGCAACCTTTTGAGGGCTTGATTCAGCATTCTCCATTCAATCATCTTCTCTGTTTCTTGAAATTCCGAGAGGAATTTCCTGAGGAATTTTAGACAGGGAAGGCAACAGCAGCAAGCTTATCACTATTTTTAAATGTGGTTTATATTGGGTGTCAGCATCAACCAATTAATTGTTTTATCCATGCTAAGAAGTGTGTCAAGAAATACTACAGTTGAGCAAAGTTAGAACAAAAGATCAAGTCAGCTCCAAGACCAACACAGACTTCTAAATAATATAATATAATGGCATATTTTTATGGGAGGCACGTTTTACTTACAAAGTAGCTACTATACTTTAAACAGGAATGTGAATGCTTTCACTAAATTTTTACTAAATTGGCTTGAATTATTTCATAATTCATAATTTAATTTTCAAACAGATTTTTACAAGCCCAATCCTTTTATTTTCAGTTCCTAATATTCATTATAGATTATTTAAAGGTAAAGACTACAGTGTGGATGAAATTCTAATGAAATCCCTGCAATTTCCTCTAGGTTCCCATAGAGAACTGACCCTGAGATTCAGATTATTACATGTTGCCAAACACTCTTGAACACACTCAGAAAAGGCTACTCATTTAATAGCAGCTTTTATTTCCAAAAAGGAGAGGACAGATTAATACACTAGATAGAACCACAACTATGATCTGGAAGTTATATAGCAGTCAGTTTTCTCTCACCAAGTCTTTATTTGACACATGTAGACATCCTGTTGCAATTGTTATCTGTTAAGTAACTTTCTTTCTTTCTTTCTTTCTTTCTTTCTTTCTTTCTTTCTTTCTTTCTTTCTTTCTTGCTTGCTTGCTTGCTTGCTTGCTTGCTTGCTTGCTTGCTTGCTTGCTTGCTTTTTCTTTCTTTGTATCATTTTCATCTTCAGTTTTTAAACAAATTGCAGCTAATTCTGGGGCTTTGCTCCAAATACAGATATTGCTGATATTTTAAAGCAAAATTTACCATAGGAAAAAGATGAATCAAATTGAAATTAATTCCATAGTGTTCTGCTACTTCTTAATTCTGGCTATTCTCTAGAGAAGAAATACCTGCTGATTTACTGTTTGGTGAAAAAATGTAAATTCAGAGCTCTGTTTAGCTATACAAAAAAACAGATGAAATCTGCTTACAACATGCACTAAAATTGAAGAAAAATTATGGAATGTAGAAGGAAAATACCATTCTTTGGGTATTTTATGATTTCCAAATAAGAAAATATATTAGTTGAAATGTGAGTTTACTGGTAAAGAAGGACATTGTGGAGTTACTATTAAATTGTTTTTGTGCTCTATAATTAAGAATGTAGTTAGTTCCACTAAACAATGACATACCATATTTCAAATTTAGAAAATAGTAGAGGAGAGAAAATATCTAATGTATCTTGCATGTGGAAATTTTAAGTATATATGCATACATATTTTATGTAACAATGAATATCTTGCATATATTCAATAGTGTAGTTGAAATCCGCTAGATTGTTTCTAATTTCATGGAATCTATTGTAGGTTAGAAAAAACTGACTGCTATATAACTTCCAGATCATAGTTGTGGTTCTAACTAGTGTATATTTTTGAGGCTTTTGCTCCTTTCAATACACAAAAATGAGTAAGTGTCAAGTTTGCTGCAAATGTAAATTTTATTTTGCCAATTCATTTCGCAGAGAACCGAAATCCACTATCCCTTCCCTTCCAATTAAAAGATCTTAGAGACCTTAAGTTTCCCAGTTGTTTCTAAATAATGTAACCTAGTGTGTTGGAACTAATTTCATTCTACATTTAAGATTAAATTTTAAATCACTAAATTCTTTTAAAATCCTCTCACTCGGACACTGGTATGGAGAGATAACTGGTGTGGGCATAATGAAATTATGCAGAAGACTGTAAATGGATGCTTATCTAATTTTCTCTCTTCTGGATCATAGAATACAGCCTGTCCTTGTTAGGAAAATGGAGGAGAATGGAAAATGAATAGGCCGGACTCGATCATCAACAAACAAGGACTGTTCATCGAGAAACAGCGAGGGGCACAGCCCTTCCAGAGGGTTGTGTGAGGGAGCTGGTACAGGATCTGTGTTTTGTTTTTTGTTTTGTTTTGGGTGGGGGGAGTCCGGTCATGGGGACTGAACTCTGGGCCTGGGCACTGTCCCCCAGCTCTTCAGCTCAAGGCTAGCACTCTACCACAGGAGACACAGCACTACTCTGGCTTTTTTTTTTTTTTTTTTTTTTTTTTTTTTGCTTATGTGGTGCTGAGGAATCAAACCCAGAGCCTCAGGCATGCAAGGCAAGCACTCTACCACTGAGCCACCTTCCCAGCCCAGGATCTGGGTTTTTATAGGAGGTCTGACAAAGGAGGTAGAAGTTAATGAAAAGCCTCTAGGTCAAGGAAGTTTGGGACCTTTCAGTTGGGCCCATAATGGGATGTTTACGGCTGGGCTCAGGTGGATTGCCCTGCCTGCACTTCAAAGGAGTTCACATATACCTGGGATTTTGCCTGGAGTCTGTATGGCCTGAGACAATAGGGTGGGGGCCAATCCTTCATATTCCATCTTTAGATACATAAAATGATAAGGTCAAGAGGGGAGAGGTAAGTTCTTCATATAGGATCTTTGGATACATAAAAGGAATTGGGCTGAGAAGGGAGTATCATGGAGTTATGAGAAGAAAGCAGATTCCTACCATTTGGAACCCTGAAGGAGTGTAAAAGGTGCATGGGCATCGTGGTATTTTTGGGTTACTTCCTTGTGGCAAAGGGCTGTCGAGGAGTCACTGGGGCTGGGGTCTTTAGGTCCAGGTCTGTACTGGGTCCAGGGTAGTGTAAGGAAAGCCTGGTTGCTTGTAGTAATAGGATGGCCTTCATTTGGTTCCAGATCCTGAGTGAGGACTGTTATTCTGTTAAAAAAAAACTAGAAAATACTGAGATCAATCAAAAGGCTGACAAGATGGCAGGACTAATTGATATCAGTGACGCACACAAAAAAAAAACACAACCTGGACACAAGCCAGAAAAGTTCCATTTGGATCATGAGCCCATAACCAGTCCGAAGCTAGGGCTGCATTGAAGTAGTTAAGGGCCTGGTGAGAGACCTTGATCATTTCCTATAAATAGCAGGTAACAAAGGCAAGAATGTAAATTCTTGTCCAGTTAGAAGTTATAAAGATATGGACTTTAGATGGACAAGCTTCTCAACTTGTTTCTACTGACCTGCTGGCTCTGGTTAAGTTTGAAACGGCAGGCAAATGTGGCTGATGTGACATCATATCCTCTTACTCTTTGCCACTGTGTCCTGGAGGTTTTTAGTGTCTGGAAAGGAAGAAGGTGGATTAGCCATAGAAGAGGGTTGAGAAATGTATAAGTATGGAAGGGTTTGTTTAGAGGTATTTTTAACAGGGCTGTTAGCTTGTTGTTTTATTTTTTGGAGGCTTACCCTCACCCCCACATTGTGTCAGCTACACAGGCAGGCAGACAGGCAGACATGGAGATAGGGTTCAGCAGAAGGAGTTTGCTTGACACAGACAGACAGTTTTAGCCTAGAGATCTGGACCAACTGCAGATAGCAAGTTTGTGTTTGTAGTTAGAAGAGAAAGAAGGAGAAAAGGATTTTGGTGCTAGAGGTCATCAATGAAAATAGAGAGAGAGATAGGGAGAGGAAAGGGGGTGAGAGAGATTGAGCTTCTACAAGATAAACAGTTACATTTTAGAGGAGATGGTTGAGCAGCTCATGGCAGAGAAGGAATTGATGAGCAAGACAGGAGATGATGGAGAGTGGGAGGCTTTGGAGTGGAGGTCAGAGAATGACTTCGTGGACAGAATAGAACGAGCAGAGGGTGGGTTTTCTGGAGCAGAGGCAGAGGAGGGCTTAGTTTTAGGGGACCTGGGACTCCTCATCTTTTCATTGGAGAATTGTTTAAATCAGTAAGGGTAAAGACTAAAGTTCCAAATTTAGGCCAGCTGTGACCATGGTAATGGTCTCATGGTAATGAGACCAGATTTTGGTAGAAAAAAAAGTCAGTTTTTTTTTTTTCTTTTACTGTAAATCAGTCAGCCCAGAGTCTTAAGAATAGACTGCAGGAATGTCAATGGAGTGTCTCTGGGAGACAATCTGGGAAACTTGGTAGGACTACAGAGCATGTCGTGCTGCGCCAGGCATCTGTGGTTCTTTGGGGAGGCAGATGAACAGATCCCAATAATTAGGAAAGTGCATCCCCAAGGGTCCTGACACAGGGGCTCAGGAAAGGAGAGACTCCTGGAGTCTCTGGGGACCCCACAAACAAAAAGGAAGGGAGGGACTCCTGGAGTCCTGGGGTCTGTGTTGTGGCGCCTGTACCACAGATTGGGCTGGTTACCTTGTCCTGAATGCTTTAAGGTGGTGAGTGACGTCAGTCAAAAGGCAAAGAACCTCCTGCCTGGAGACCAGAGTCCAGGGACAGGGTAAAGGAGAGAGAATAGTGGGAGAGATAAGGTCTTTTCTGAGTTTACCAGTTTGCCAATTATACTTCAAGCCACAACAGGGTGGCAGTCCACTGCTTGCTCCACTTATAATGGCAAAGGCCAAGATGTCTTTCAGGTGGCTGTTTAGCCCAAAGTAAGATCAGAGGGCTCTGCAGCCTGGATGGAAAAAAGGCATTGGAAGGAAGAGGAAGGTAGCAGAAGGCCTCCACGAGAGGTAGAAGGAGGTTGGTTGGCCCCTCAGCAGAGGACACCCAGTCCTCCTGGTGCTTTTCCTCTCCCAGGTGTCAGCACCATATGTTAGGAAAATGGAGGAGAACAGAAAAGGAATAGGCTGGACTCAATCATCAACAGGCAAGGACTGTTCATTGAGGAACAACAATGAGGGGCACTAGATCATAGGTTGTTTATAAGATGATTCACTAAATGTTGTTTTATAATTATAACCCCAAATTACATTCTGTATGTCTCTTTTAGAATATTTCTAAGACCCATGAAAACTACACATTTTCATGGAACTATAATTTTCATTTTTGTCTTTCAAATGTATTCAAAGGGTTTGATTATAAATTTTGAGAAACATTACAGAGACACTCCAAAGACTCCTCTTTGGGCATTTTAAAATACTTTGATCAGAATTCCTGTGATAAAGTTAAAAAAACTGTCTTGTAGTGAATGTTTTCATGTCTACTTTAAATAAAAGAAGCAATTTAAAACCTAGTTTTGTTGTCTTTCAAGCCTCTTTCTTATCTTCCATTGACTTGGAAATTATGTTCTGTGATTTTAATCTGCACTCTACTGCCTCTTAAAGAAGATGATGTATAGATTAAAACAATACTATGAAAGTAGATGTACTTTAAAACCCCTTTTCTTTTGCTCCTTTTCCCCCCAAAGTAGTCTTAGCATGCAATATTATGATTTAAATATTCTCAATTCATGAATGTTTCTACAACATATAGAAATTTCCTCTATTTGGATGTCTGTCTGACATTCTCTTTGGGGATGCTATTGGTGAGCATATTTCTTTACCTTTAAACATTATGATTTATCTTTATTTCTTAATGCATATACACATAAATAATCTTTCCCTCTTCGAAACATATTGTGGTTCATCTGTTCATAAACTTAGATTGGAGCTGGGCGTGCTGGGATGGGGGGTTGGGTGGGGGCCTCACGTGTGTAATCCTAGCTATGCTGGGGTTGAGAAATGAAGATCATGATTCAAAGCATGCCCGGGCATGAGAAAGTCCGTGAGACTCTTATCTCCAATAAACCACCTGAAATAAATGCAGAAGTGGTGTTGTGGCACTCAAGTGTTAGAGCGCTCGCTATGAGCTGAAGGGTCAGGGAAAGCGCCCAAGCCCAGAGTTCAACACTGCGACTGACCAAAAAGAAAAGGAGAAACAAAAACTTAGATTCTTTACAGTATTTCAAATCTTCAAGACAATATATATTTTCCTATTAAGAAAATGGTTTGTCAGATATGGTAACAGTTTTTGAAAGTAAAGGTCACATTCTATTGTAAAAATCTTTCAGTGCTTTATGTCTATGCTGTGAAATATTGCTTGGGATGAATATGTGGGAGACTGGGGTTAAGAATGCCTCTCTGCGACTAGCTATAATTTACAGCATTGAGTCGATAATTAAGCCCTTAATTGAAACCTTCAGGGCAGAAGGTAGGGACTATGTTGAACCTAAAATTTGACTGAGACAATTTTCTTAGTCAAGCCCCTATGGGCTTACCAGTTGATTCTCATGAGTTTTGATTGTCATTGAAAAGACAAACTGTTTTCTGTTTTGCCCTGAACTTCCCCAAGGCAAATCTTCAATTTTAGTAAGTTTTTTGATTAATGAGGAGGGAGAAATTATCGGAAAGAAGGAAAGTGCAGGATTTTTAACACTCGCAAGTTCCAAAAGAAATGTTTTTTAGCATGCTAGATGTTGCTTAAGGGAAATGATTATCTAGGACACCAATTAATCTACTCATCTGAAAAGAATGATGTTTCTCTATGTGCCTTTGATGTCTTGCTGCTAAATTTTCTTTCAGACACTTTATATTTATTCAGTCCACAATAGAAATCACCAGGCAAACTAAGAGGGGCTATAGTGTCAGGTCTAATGTCACATGATATAGAATCAAACTTCTTAACTTTTGAATGATTATCCTTTGATTACTGTTCTTTGAATTATTCTTTGAATCGTTATTTGTCATTCTTCCCATTTGTTCCTTCTTACTTTGGAATGGCTTACAAGAATTACAGGATTATTTATTCACCCACCTTAATTCTGTATTTCAAGTTATCTATTTCTTCTGATCAGTATGCCTAACATATCCTGTGAATTTTACTTGCATCACTTAACTCCATGTCCTGCTTATATATCTTGTCTTGCAGAGCAGAATTACATATCCTCAAAAGCACTGATATTGAATGGCTAAGACACACAAGGTAATTTTTGCGTGTTATTAAATACTATGAAAATAGATGTTGCTTTAAAAAATTTTGTAATGGTGGAAAGTTATGTTATTTGCCTAATTGCTTGGGATATAGTGAAATGTTTTCTGATATAGTGACACCTGTGATAAAGAAAATTAAATCCAGTTGTTGTATTTAGTATGTATTATAGGAAGAAAGATTAGGTAATGGATGGCCTCTCAGAGGCATAACAAAGTAATAATATCATAAACTGTCATAGTGGTTAGTAGATGGGGGGAATGTGTAGAACAAAATTATATTAAAAACTAATCAATACCTTTACTCTCAAGTAATTAATATGATTAGCAACCTACTGAGTTCAAGATCAAGGGAGTAGTAGCTAAGATACCCCTGATCATTTGAGTAGGGTGAGTAGGAGGATGGTAATATTCACATAATAACAGGACCTGGAGAGTGAAGAAACCTGAAGCAAGGGTGCTTTTTCAACAGAAGCAACATATGTATATAAAGGTTGAAGGAAAACAGGAAATGACTACTAAAAGAAATTATCAGAAGTAAAGATTTGAAAACCACTTTAACTAAAGAGGATGTTGAGCCAAGTTCTTTTTCCCACTTACCTGGAAACTCACATGAACCAGATCAAGGAGGAAAAATTCTGGGAACTTAAAAGTTAATATCAGGCAACAGAAGATGTAGAATGAAGAAGTAGTATGGAGGGAAGATTCACTGAATTTCAGAAGTGATAAACTCATACCAGGAAAGATACATCCCCTTGTTGAATGCTTGATGGTAAAGAAGAAACAAGAGAGTTAACAGAATGAAGAAAATAGTTGTGACATATTGATTTTAATTGTTTATCATAACATAATTTTCATAAAGTTCAGTAGATGCAGTAAGGACATATATAGCCATGCCAAGAAAGCATTGACCCTGGTTCTTACCCTCAGAACTGGAAAGAAAATAAAAGCAGACAGATGTAATAAACAGTGAGTACTAATGCAGAAGAACCAAAAACTACCTCAAATAAAGAAATAATTGCTTTCCAAATAGACAGGTGAGTTTTAATAATAGGGAATGAAGAGTATATTGAAAATTCATAGGTTGGATCCTGTCATGTTGTAGTAACAAATATGTCTATGTTAACAAGATTTCATAGTTTATTCACAGAAGAATTAAGTGAGTACTAGGTAAAACTTTTTATTTCTTTTTTGGTCAGTCGTGGGGCTTCAAATCTGGGCTTGGGTCCTGTCCTTGTGCCTTCAGCTCAAGGCAAGCACTCTATCGCTTGATCAACAGTGCCACTTCCAGTTTTCTAGTGCTTTATTGGAGATAAGAGTCTCATGGACTTACCTTGCCCGGGCAGGCTTGGAACCGTGATACTCAGATCTCAGCCTCCTGAGTAGCTAGGATTACAGACATGAGCCACCGGCGCCCCACTCACTAGGTAATATTTTTATGAAACTTTTAATCACACATTTATATGTAATCTCTACTTTCTGCTGCTGGAACCAACTGCACCTTGATTAAAATTGAGTATATAGAGTTCCCTTTTGGGCGCCTTCCCTGGAGAATCTGTTATTGGATTTCTTGATTATAGCCATGGAATCTCAATATGTTTTGATTTGTATTTCTTTTATGGGTAGAGAAGATGAGCATTTTTTGGTTTGTCTATTGGTCATTCTTATTTCCTCTTCAGAGAAATTTCTCCTTAAGACTAGCCTACTTAATTATCGGGCAGTTGTTTCTTTGAGGATTTGTTGTTGGGAGATTTAATTTTTTGGGTTCCATTATATTTTAGATATGAGACCCTTGTCCATTGCATGGCTAGTGAAGATTTTCTCCTAATCCGTGGGCATTCTATTTGTCTTGCTAACTGTGTCCTTTGTCATGCAGAAGTTCTGAAATTTCATGTAATCCCATTTGTTGTATAGTGACATACAAGGTCCAAAGAAACAGAGGTCCCATGATTTCCCTTATTTGCAGTAACTAGTATATCTAGGACAAGCACGAAAGTTCAAAAGCTATGTTCATATGACCATATAAGATGATTTTAAGCAAAATGAACCCCAAGATAGGGACAAAACAGGTTTTGCTTTCTTGCTCTTCTTTTTAACGTATTTATAATGTGGTATGTGATTTTTAAAATTTCTTTGTTAAGTTTCTCTCCAATGGTATAACCCCTGTTTTCACTGTATTTGATTCCAGTACCTTCCATCATGTATATACATTTTTTAATTTGTAAAATGCTTATATAGGGATACTGGTTGACCCATTGTATCAGTGAAATGTAAAAGAAACTATGTTGAAAATGAACTTTACAAAATAGGACAGGGGGAGGGGATGGGAGGAGTTTGGAAGGTGGGTGGGATGGGATGGTAGGGGAAAAATTAGGGGATAAAAATGATGGAAAGGGAATGTACTCATTACCTTACTCATATAAATGAAACCCATCTGTACTGTATCTTTACAATGAATACATATAATAAAAACAAATGAAAAATATTTTTAAATGAGCATGTAGATTTCACCTACATATACTAAAGATATTGCACTTTCTTTGCTAATACCCATTCTGATTACACTTGTTGTATAATATTTTGTATATATAAAGCTAGTAGTTTTACTGATTTTATAAAAACCTATTTTATTAGTCTAAGATAATCAGCTTTACTTGGTGCAGAGTTTGAAGGCATCACTGATTTGTAGGTGATTTCCCAAGGACATAATGAAACATTCTGATTAAGATTGTTCTGATTATTACTTCTGATAATCTTCTAAAAAATATTGATTGCCAAAAAATAACAAAATAATTTTACCCAACTTTCCTTCACAAAATAAGCAATTTTAAAAACCATTTTTGCTTTTATGTTAATGATTTGACTATAGTATGCATTACTCATATGTGTCAGATTTGATTCAGATCTATTTAACATATATTTACTTCATTCTCCTGTGGCAGATCTTTTGCTAGGACTAACAATGCTCTGATTAAGATGAAAGAATAGAGACTTAGCTCTTAGAAGTGTGTGTGTGTGTATGTGTGTATGTGTGTGTGTGTGTACATATATATATATATATATATATATGTATATACACATACATACATACATATATTCCAGGATGAAGATGGACAAGGAGTAGAAGTGCATAGAAAAGTACAAGAATGTAAGCTTGGATGGGTAGGAACTCTCTAATGTATTAGGAGTTTAGTTTGGAAATTTAGTTTGAGAAGCCACAATGCATTGTTTGAAGCAAATAAGTTCTAATAGCATGGTTCATTTAAAACCCAGATTTTAAATGAGGAATTGGAGATGCTCGAACTAATTAATAGAGTGAGGAATTCATAGTAAGGGAAGTAGGAATCACTGAAGGGGAAGAAACGAAATATTGGTAAAATCAAAATTGTACTTCACAATGATCATCTCATGGGAGGGGCAACTAGTGTGAACAGAGCAAATATGGAGTGTTTCATTAAGAAACAGTTGAACCATTGAAGACAATGATCAGCTGATCAGGTAATTTTAAAATCAGTAGATTAAAGAAATTCTTTGTCCATGGATTCTATTATTATATGAGGTGTGAGGAAATAAAAGCATCTAGGATGCCTTGATTTCTAGTAGCCTCTTATTTTTCTTCCTAGAATCTATAACCATAATCACAGGGAGAAGATATATTTGGAGGTAGAATTTCATGTGTGAAAAAGGCTAAGCAAAATCTTGATCTAGTATCCTAGGCCTCTATTGGTGAAGGTTCTAAGAAAAACTCAAGAAATCAGATAGAGACCAGAGCCCTGCTTCAAGTGATTATTCTGGCATAGCATGGTATGAAAAAAGAAGAGAACGGAGTGCAGAGGCAATGAATTTTTCATAGAAGGAGGCAGATGGTAAAAATTCTAGTATTTGCAGATCACATAGTTTCTTATCCAAAGCTCAGTCTTTACCATTGGGGTGTGAAAGCAGCGGTTACCAACAACATATAAGAAGCTGGCTGTGGTAAAATGTATTTAGAGATATAAAATTCCCTATAGTGTACAATTAATAATGCCTACTGTTATTTGTGTATCTATTTTTTCCATCATTTAAAAATCATAGAAAAATATTGTTAGATGCAAGATCAAAGCACAATCTCTAAACCATATATAATCATAGGCTTCTGTTTGCAGATTCCTGGTCAGGAAATTCACCTTTGATTAAAAGAATCCAAACAGGAAATGACAGATGTTGGCTCTGAAATAGGAAAAAGAATATGTAGAGCATTGCATAATAAAGTCATATAATTTCAGCAAATTATCTCTGACATTGACAGGAGCTGGCTGCCACGAAGTTAAAATCTACCATAATGGAGATTTATAAGGTTTTATGAAACATAGCCCCTTTGTTATTATACAAGCAGTAGAATTTAGAGTTGCTTAAAAAGAAGCCATCTTTCCACCCCTAATTCTTACTTTTCCCTACCCCTATTCTATTCTTGGCCCTCTCATGATTGCCAGTTAATTAACTTTTCCCATCTCAGTTTACTGTTCTTTGAAATAAAGGAATCTTGGTGGATCAAGAGAACAGTTCAAAGCGCAAGCCTGTATATGAAAGCATTTAGTAGAAAATGCAGAATCTATTCAAATACCTTTCAAATTTGTCTCCCCTCAAAAATGTTTGCAAATTGATGATCTATGTGGATTTCTTTTTTTATTGTGAAAATACTGTACAGAGGGATTACAATTACATGGGCAAGATAATGAGAACATTTCTTATCAAGCATTGTAGCCTCCTCCTTTGTTTCCCCTTTTCATCCCTTCCCATCCTCCCCCCGCCCCCACACCCAATCTTCCCCCCACCCACAAAAAATTTGTAAAGTTCGTTTTCGACATAACAACTTGTACATCTCATTGTTCCAATGGTACACCTGTATCCATATTTTTCTTATACTTGGTCCTAATTTCAGAATTGGTGAAATAGTATAGTCAGTAGCATTAACAATGAGTATTTTCTAATGGAAGCATTGCTGACTTTTATGAATATGCTTATATTGTATGGATTGTAGATGGTCCGCAAATGTGTAAGACAATTTTCCTGTATCTTTCACCTGAATGATAGGAGGGTTGAAATGTGACACCATATTATCTTAAGTTAATTGTCATGATGATGCTGTTAGACATTGTACAGGCTTGTCAAGGTATTAGTGGATATTTGCTGTTGTACTTCTCAAATAACACTAATGTAGAAAATTTTTGAGGCAGTTGAAAGGAAGAAAAGAAACGTTTTGTGAGAACCTAGTTTTACCATTCATTTGACAAAGAGAAGCTTAAAACAGTCCTTCTCAATAAACTTAATTTTAATTTTCTATATACTGTGAATAAAATAACCTTTGTGAGTAACTTAAAAAAGAGGAATTGAGATACTCAATGAGAGACTGGTGTGTAGTAGTTGTTCAATAAATATTAGTTTCTCCCTTCCCATTCCCCTTATTAAAAATTCAATATTCTGCTTTATTTCTAGTTGAGCTGAATCATTTGCCTTAATGAACAAACCCAAACAGAAAGAAAAGGATAATTTTATTAATATATTCACAAGTGGATCCTAAGAATTGTGAAATAAACAAATTCCATTGTGATATGAGCCTCATGCTAAATGAGGATCTTTAATTTGTTTTATTTAAAACATTAAACTACAATGACTCACTTAACTCCAAACTGTTGAGCTAATCTAAACTTGTGGTGAGAAACAGTCATAAAAATCCCCATTAGACATTTATTTCTGCACAAATTGTTTTTATAAAGCATTACAAAAAACATTGATTATTTAAAAAGCAGTAGTCATGATTGACAAAATGTTAATCTTTTATATAAGCAAAATTAGCTACAGATAATATTCTGTCAAATAGAACTCTTTACCCCTTAAAATGCTTCTTAATTATTTTGAAACCTTATCAGTAAAGCTAAAAATTTACATAGTGTTTCTTTTCCTGTGCCCAAATTGGAAACACATTTATTTTCTCATTAGAAATAGATCTTTCTGTATGTTCTTTTCAGTGGAGAGTTAGATTAACATTTGAGAACAAAAATTCACAGAATCAGATTAGAAATGAGAAGCCCAATTCAATGCTTGGGTAAAATATAAAAATACGTGAGGATCACAATAGGAGATAGCAACATGACCTCAGGCTTATGGTGAGGTTAGAACAGTGAGGTTTCTGTAGACAAAACACTTTTGGAGTTGTCACTCTTCTAAACTTTGGTTACTGTTTCAATAGAACTATTGATGAGATATTCAATAATACTGTGGTCAGGAAGATCAAATTTGTAAAGGGAAATCAGAAAGACTACATGGTGGAGAGATTCTATAAGTGCATGCAAGTTTATAATGACAAAATTCTCATCATTTTTTCTCAATTCTTTTTAAACTGCAGCATATTTTTGTCAATTTCAGTTAGCATTATACATGCCCATATACATTGATGATATTCAGTGTAAGTTAAAGTTATGGCTAATTTTGAAATGAATTCCATAGGCAAAAAGTGGAAACAGATTTTAAAGGAGACATACCTATCAAGCAAACTTTGATGAATCTTTGTCATTTTTATTTCTAAAAAACATACTAGAAACAAAAATCTTAAAATATTTCCCTGAAAAGAAAATGGTAAGTGTGGAAACAATTACTTTAAGTTAGTCTTCAAGGAACTAATTCCCAGGCTGCTAATAAGCAACATTTCCATACGCCTTTATTTTATGTCTCTCCTCTTCCCTTTAGGAGGTACAATATAGATATAGATGATACCTTGCAAAATCTCCATTTATTTTTCAATATTTCTATATTATACAGATAATAGGATAATAACACATTAGAATTTGATCTATATTACTTGTAATGCGGTCCTGCAGAAGTTTTCATTTTCACTCTGACAAGTGGTATTGTATTCTGAAGATTTTTAGTTGTGAATCATGTCAGACTCTTCTGCCCTGCTTCAAGACAAAGATGTCCTAGTTTTATTTTGTTCCATCCCAAAATGTAAAAAAAAAAAGGTTAGAGAATTTCAATCTTGGTAAAATGAATACAAAGTGAAAAATACAACTCATATACAAATGTCAGGAAGAATACAATTTCAAGCAGTTTTGGGGATAGACTATGATTTCCACTTATTCAGGTGAGGTAGAGGCTATATTATTATCTTCAGTCGTCCTTTTATTTCTCTTTCCATGAGTATAGTCTGTTCTCAATGTGAAGATATGTATATAGTAATAAAAGTTAGGCAAGGCTGGAAAGGTGGCTCCGTGGTAAAGTGCTTGCCTTGCATTTATGAGCCCCTGGGTTTGATTCCTCAGCACCACATAAGCAAAAAAGGTGGGAAGTGGCACTGTGGCTCAAGTGATAGACGACTGGCCTTGAACAAAAGAGCTGAAGGACAGTGCCCAGGCCCAGATTTCAGGCTCCATGACTGACAAAAAAATGTTATAGTATTAGATCATCTGCTTTCTAATGAAATTCAAGCCCTTATAACATTGGATGAGTTCAATTACAGATGGTTTGAGGCTCAAACTTAGGTTTTGTTTTTTGCCAAGCAGTTATTCTACCACAGGAGTCACACCATCAAACTAAAGTATATTATTCATTAAAACATATTCTAATTGACTAGTACAAAGGCAGTACAAAGATATCTATGCATCACAGGAAAATATAAATATTGTACCTAACTTGGCATAAAAAAAATTATCTCAAATGTGAATGTTCAGGACTTTGATACAGGGAAATAACCCTGAATTGTCTATCTGTGGACGAGGTGGAAAAACATGGCCTTAGATGTGAAAAGAGAGAAGCCAAGTGATGTATTCTAGGCTGATCCAAATGGAAACTATTGGACTCAGAGGTCAACTCAAACCTCAAGTATGAATGTATTGAGCTGTTGAAACTGCATAGTGCCGTTGCTCACCTGAAATAGCCTCTGATCTAATTTGATGTCTGCACTGTAAGCCCAAAGCTTTTCAGAATTTTTAAGTCAGGGCCAGAATGAACAAGAGCTTTCTTCATGGAAGGATAAGATCCAGAGAACTTACGAGTAATGGGAAACTTTTGGAAATACAGTGGAATCCTGCATCAAACTAGGTGCTAGCTTAAGTAGGATGATTCTGTTCCAGCCTTCCAACGCGGACATTTGACCATACCTGGAGGTATTGTGTGTGTGTGTGTGTGTGTGTGTGTGTGTGTGTGTGTGTGTGTGTAAAATGGCCCCTTAAACAGTGCCATATAGAATGCTTACTGCGTGCTGAGCCAGAATAATGGAGGTGGGGGATGGGAATGCAGGAAAAGGGAACCAAGTACGGAAGTGGGTGACATGAAACCTGGTTCTAGAGCCAAGAAGCAGCACATTCAAAGGCACAGTGATACTCTGGTAACAAATCAGCAGTCAGAACCCGGGTTCTAGTGGTCCTGAGTCAAGAAGGTAGGGGATGCCAAGGGCCACCAATCAGGTGCTACTTCATTCTAAAGACCATGGACTATGAGAATTAGGAAGCTACTAAGCTACAACGTGAAAAAACTATTTAAAATACTAAAGTAAAACCACTGGAATGTGGAGCAAGGATGTCAGATAAGATTGAAGCCTGATGGGAACTTGGGCAGGTAACAGAATGGCATTTGAGGAAACACTAGCTTGCAGTCTGACTTGCTCAGGGGTGTTCTGAACTCTAGTTTATAATCTCACTGACAAGTCAACTTCTATGTTGGTGTTCAAATGCCTAAGCACTCAGATTGTGATAAAATATGGAGACAGGGCCTTTAGTAAGGTAAGAAAAATAAAATGATAGCATATAAAAGAAAAGGAGTGAAAAGAGGACAAAGAAAAGAAAACATGAGGATAGAAGCAGTTTTGAATGTGAAGATAAACACTTGAGATAATACATAATATGAGCCACCAGTAGCCAAAAAAAGGTGGGGGAGGAGGATCAGTCAGGAAGGTAGGAAGGAAAGAAACAAGGAAGCTGAAATTCTGATATTATTTCTGTCACTCATCAATGTATGTATTGAAGAATATCAGCAAATCCACACACATAATAGGCAACAGGCAAACATGTCAAGTGATTTTTTAATCTGAAAACCAGAAGGCATATTCAAGCAGTTTGGGGTATGATCATAAATGTGGAGGCTTTCTTTCATATACTGTTATGAAAATAAACCATATAATTTTTTCATTTCTCAACTGTAGAAGTTAAATGTTAAAAATGTTTCAAAAACATTTCTGGAAATTCCTATCATTCAAATAAATACAGAAAACGCTGTATATCTTTTGCACTGGTTCTCCCAATCTTTATATCACACAATTACCCTTTCCTTGACAGTGCCAAATAAGAGAATTAGGAAGTCAAAACACACCTTTTGTCCAAAATTAAATAGCTAATGAGCTAGAATGATGATTCTTTCTCATAACTGGTTGTAAGAATCATTTAATTTAAAAATACTTAACACATGGATGAAATCATGTTGTTGCCAGTCAGAGAAACTGACGATGGAGCACCATAGTTGAATGTCTTTCCACAGACAGAAGTCCTGGTGTTGTAAGGTGTAGCGACATAAGTATTTCAATAAAAAGCATTGTCTCACATTTGTTACATTTATAAACAGGATAAAGAAAATTGTGAACATGAAAACAATAAAAATTATAAAAGAGGTCTGTACTATTCTAAAATGAATCACATCATTACAATATCCCTGTCTAATAGTGAGGTTATGCTGAGACATTGAATCTTTTACTCCTGAGCTTTCTTGACAAACACTTCAGAATTTACCAGAAGTACATTATTCAACGAAAATTGGAAAAAGCAAAATTCTTTATAAAATATTATTCTATGGAAATGGTAATGCTTGAAATGATTAAAAAAGCTTTATTGTGTATATTAAGTATATACATACTCTAAGGATACTAAGTAATGATATATATATATATATATATATATATATATATATATATATGCATTATCTGAGAGAAAGTTGATGTAATGGACATAGGATTGAAGATTAGATCTTGTTCTAGTTTATTAATTTTCAATGATATCACCCACAGCAATATAATAATGAACAAATTTGAAAATTTCCCAGTATCTCTAATTTTAGAATATTAGAGTGTTAATATTTGTTTCATGTTACCTAGTAGACTGATTTTTTTCAAAAGGAAGTTTTCAATTTATATGTATTGTATTAAAACACTAATATATGGAGGGGGAAGTATGCTTTAGTTTCCCGTTGTTCCTAATAACTTATAGATTTATAAAACATCAATTAAATTTGTATATTTATTTTTATATCCAGATATAAGCAGACATATTCTTAGTTAAATAGAGCTCTGTACTTGGTAATTCTTACAATAAATAAATTAAAGCAGCAAGTTTGATATTCATTAGTTTTATAAGTTCCAATGTCTCTCATTAAAACTTTCAAATGTTCTGTTTTTCCAGTGGAAAAATCTTTTGCATAATTTTTGGCAGTCTGTCCCTTATAGCTTTATGGGTTCTCATAGGATGTCCACCTGCTTAGAAAAGAGTTAAGACATGGAGCATCACCCTTAACTGCAATTAATTGCTTTAAAAAATTTATTGTGAATAATGGAAAAAACAAGTTTTGTGTTTGATTTCCTTATCTGTTATATCATAGATAGTGAGGGCAATACTAGTGTGGTCATCCATGTATGTGAATATTCAATAGATACAATTTATGAGAGCAATATTTGGTATTACTGTTACTAATGTTTTCAATTATAAGTTTTAAAGATAATTCTTCTGTATATTATATAAAGATACTAATTTTGCAAGATGTATCCATTATCGTGATAGTGTTTAGAACAACACAATTTGACCTGAAAATACTACAGTTCTGATAAAATCTCAAAACTAAGTCATATATTGACAATATATGACCTTAGGCCTCAAATTATAAGTGCTTTTCTTGTCTTTGTGAAAATTACCAGAGCTCATAAATAATGTCAATACATGAGAACTGTCTCTAATTAACAGCTTTTCTGGTTTTATAAATGGAGCTATTGTCTTAATTCAATGGCTTGCTGATGTTCATTCAAATTTAGTTGTGAAAATGTATAGGCTGGGAGCCAGTGGCTTATGCCTCTAATCCTAGATACTCAGGAAGCTGAGAACTAAGGATCTGAGTTCAAAACAAGCCAGCACAGGCAAGTCAGTGATATTTTTATTTTGAATTAACACCCAAATGTTGGAAGTGAAACTTTGATTCAAGTGGTAGAAAACTAGCCTTGAGCAGAAAAAAACAGATTGTGTTTAAGCCCTTAGTTCCACTCTCAGGATCAGCACACGTACGTGCACGCACACACACACACACACACACACACACACACACACACACACACACACACACACACACACATTTAAAATAGTGTCTGTTAATACTAGGTACACAGTGGCCCAAATGCTATGTCATCCTTAGTAAATCATACCTGCATCATTACATTAATTATTTTTGTCTACCTAGTAGCAATCAACTATAAGTATTTCCTCAGCTTTCATCCTATGGGATAAGGTCATGCTTTTTTTTTTTTTGTCGGTCAAGGGGCTTGAACTCTCCGCCTGAAAGCTGTCCCTCAGCTCTTCAGCTCCAGGTGAGCGCTCTACCAATTGAGCTACAGTGCCAATTATGTTTTTTCTTGTGGTTTATTCGATATAAGAATCACGGACTCTCCTTTGATTGGTGATTCTCAGATCTAAGCTTCCTGAGTAGCTAGAATTACAGTTGTGAGCCACCAGCATCCGGCCAGGTCATGAAATACTTTTATGATTAGCATGCTTCATTGAGGACGAGAATAGGCAGCAGTCAGCAAAGACCATGCTGCAACGTTTAGAGGTTAGAAAAGTAATAGTTTGTGAGCAGGAAATAATATAATTTTTTCATTGCCTTCTTCATTTTTTTTCTGAGCATATGCAGAGAACTTAGATATAAAAACAATGCCAATCCTTTTTACCATGGGTTTTGTGGCCATTGCAGATTGCTAAAAGACATCGCTGATATAAAATTGTGTGTGCTTGTGTGTGTGTGTGTGTATTTAATTTTTTTTTTATCAGGCCTTAGGGCCTGGGGCTTGAACTCAGCAGCGTCGTTGTCCCTGAACTTTCCATTTTTCTTTTTTCTTTTCTCCACTTCTGCATTTTAGCATTTAATTAGACAGTAGAATGTCACAGATTTTACTGCTCAGACTAGGTTTGAACTATGATTTTTGGATCTTAACTACCTGCATACCTAGAATTACAAGCATAAGCCACTAATGATAGGAAGCTACTTTTAATTTCATAGTCAAGGGATAGCTTCTGTATAGATTTTGTCTGTAGGAAGAACGTTACAAATTCTTTTCCACACTCTGTATTCAATAAGTTTATTAAGAATTCCTACTTGGAGTAGAGCCCTCAAAATAGAAAGTGGACAAAGCTGTCAAAACACTAAGTGTCTGGTACAACCCCAGAGGAGTGAGGATTCAGATATCAGCTTCGAGGAAATTGGATTTTATGACTGTTGATATTGTCAAACCTAATTACAATTAAACACATAAAACTCATTATCTCTGGCTTTAAAAGTTTAAGTAACCCATTGCAACTATGAGAAGTACAAGTTGTCATGTCGAAAACGAACTTTACAAATTTGGTGTGGGGAGGTTTTGGGTAGGGGGAGGGGGGGAGGCTTGGAAGGAATGTGAAGGGTAAACAAAGGAGAAGGCTGCAATGCTTGATAAGAAATGTACTCATTATCTTGCTCATGTAATTGTAACCTCTCTGTACAGTATGTTCACAAAAAATTAAAATTTAAATTTAAAAAAGTTTAAGTAAATATTAAATAAAATAAGTTGTTAACACTGAACATTTAAAATGATTGTTGATTCTTATTGTAATAAAATCATTCAAACTTGGTTATATCATACAGCGGTTCTTAAAATGATAAAGAAAAATGGGATGTTTCCCCATGAATCTCCAAAATATTTCCCAAGTCTGCTGGCTCACATTCTTTCCTTTGCTTGTGAAACATAGATTTCATGTAGTATTCTTTGTTGAATATTAAATGGATGAAATACTTTAAGGCATAATGCTTTATCATTCTAACTAGAAAGAATTTCTTAGTGCAGTTCTCATAAATTCAAAAAGCAGAGAATTCAGAAGAATCTTGAAGGCTCAACTGTATGATCATTCACTTTTCTTCAGTAAATTATAAAAACCAATTGACCTTTGCTACTCTACTCACCTAATGACATTCTTTCCTCAAAAAAATGGAAATGATATCTATCTTCACTTCTGTTATTCTTTAAATCATTTTTCTCAAATTTAGAGTGTTTTCTCAAAGTTATACTATTTCTTGGAATTATCAGTGATTTTTTAAATTTTCCTGTGAAGCAAGTAGATTCTTCCCATATGCATCCCATACTTTGACACGTCTTGAATATTAGACCTTTGTTCATTTGTGGTCAGAACCACAAGTTTTAACCACTATCTTGTTCTCTTTCATGCTCATTCTACAGCAACAATTCAGATTATGCCTTTGAGTTCTAATGATGCATTAGAAATATATGCTGATAGACTTTGATGGTTATATCTCTCAAAGCACTCATCTAAACAATTTGTCCACAGATATTGTTAAAAAAACCTTTTTATTAAGTAAGATATCTTATTGTAAACTTATTTTCTATCTTGGGGATTATTCTACGTGTAATTGTGTACTTAGTACCAGAAGAACAATAAATGTAACTTTGTATGTCTTAAAACAGAGGATTTTAAATGGAGTACTAATTTTCCAAAGGCTGACATTCATTGTCTTATCAGATTTGTATTTATACTCTCAAGGAAACATAAGGGAACTAAGGCTATTTATCTAAGTAATAAAAAAGTTATATTAATCAAATATTTAAACTATTATCAAATTTTTTAAATATCTGTGATCTTAATCTTATAGATTTTTTTCTGAATTTCAAAGAAAGAGAAGGATCAATAACTATATGTTCTCCAAAGCTGGAAGAGATAATGTACCTGGCCTACAGGTTTTCATTTTCTTGTAAAGCCTTTGAATTTTTTGGAGTCTTTTTTTGGGGAGATCCAATCATGGGGCCTGAACTCTAGGCCTGGGCACTGTCCCTCAGCTCTTTAGCTCAAGGCTAGCGCTCTATCACTTGAGCCACAGCACCACTTCTGGCTTTTTTCTTTTTGCTTATGTCGTGCTGAGGAATCGAACCCAGGGCCTCATTCATGCAAGGCAAGCTCTCTACCACTGAGACACCTTCCCAGCTCCCAGCCTTTGAGTTTTTTGCATTTAACCTTTTCATAGGCAGCACACCAGATGGATCCCATTTGTAGCCCATCACTTGATAAAGCTGAAAACATTGAGATCTGGCAGTGCAAGACACAATGCAAGCTTAGAATGATGTCTCCCCATGCAAAGAGGAGCAAAACACTTTATTCAACTATGTGCATATCAAATCATTGTTTATCAAGAATTTGGAGTTACATATTGAATGGAAAAACTCAGAAAGGTTTTGGAATTGATTTTGCTCTGGCAGGGTAACCAAAATTTTCATCTTAAATGCCCTTTTCTTTTCCTTTTCTAAGAAAAGATAAAATGCTTTCACACACACAAGAAAAGAAATGAACTTTTTATAAGTTTTTAAGATACTCAACATTTGTAACTATTATTTCATTTAACTATATACTTACCACTGAAAATTTTTATGACTAAGAAAAAGGTAAAATGACCGCAATTTATTTCAAGTTTTTCTTACCTAATAGCTTCTAATAATCCTTGTTTATACAGGAACATTTTTTGTGTGCATTTTTCTTACCTCTGCAGTATTCAATATCACTAGACATTAATATGGATGTGAACATTCAGAAGAAATATTTGACATTCTACTTAGGTCCCTCATCATTTTAGACATAGAGCATTTATATTCCCATTGCTCCAGAACTGATAATTTTCAGGTCACTGATATACTCTGTTGGCTTCATTTGTCTGCTCTATGCTCCACATATGTGAAAGAAGAAATAGTTATTCCCAGTCAGGCTTTTTAAATTTAAAAAAATTAAAAATTTTAAAAAATGGGAAAAAATGGAGAAATAAAAGGTACTCAGGGAAATGAATGTGGGACAATTTGTGTTGGATATACTATATATGCTTAGGTAACAATTGAAAAATAGGTCCTGAAAGAAATTCAGAATTCCTGAATAGAACCTAATTTTCCAATAATCTGAGATTATTAAAAATGTTTAAATCCAATATTCTATCTTTTCTGTAAAATATCCTTTATATTTCATTTTATATTTATCAAAATAGTAGTGTAGATGTTTTTAAACTTTTGTACTTAAGTAGAAATTATAAAAATATATTTTCATGTGAAAATTATTTTTATGTGATAACATGATATTCAATATTTGCTCTACGTTTGGACATTTTTGTCTTTATTAAAAAAACAAAACACACATACACACAGTTATATAATTGGAGAGTATCACTTTCTTCAACTCTTAAAGTGAACATGATCTATTGTTTCTTCCTTACACTCTTGTCCATTACTAAGTTGTTTCAGTTTAAGTGTTATTTCCTTAAGTTATCCCATCTTCTATGCACCATACTATGGAAGTACAGTCAAATACCTGGAAATAAAAGCAGAAACCCTGAAAATGTTATAGGAAAGAAAATGGGAATCTCTAGGTCTCCTTGGCACAGGCTGAAATTTTCTTAATAGAGATGCAGAAATACAACAAATCAAAGTAAAAATGGACAAATGGGATTGCATGAAACTGCAGAGCTTCAGAAAGGCAAAGGACACAGCTAGAACAAAACAAAGCCCATGGACTGGGAGAAGGTATTCCCTAGCCGTACAACTGACAAGGGTCTCATATCTAAAATATACTTAGAACTCTGTCAGGCTCTGATGGCTCATGCCTGTAATACTAGATACTCAAGAGGCTGAGATCTGAGGAACGTGGTTCAAAGCCACCATGGGCAAGAAAGTCCGTGAAAATTTATTTCCAATAATCCAACAGAAAAAGAGAAATGGAGCAGTTGCTCAAATGGTAGTGTGCTAGCCTTTAGGAGCTGAAGGACAGTGCTCAGGCCTAGAGCACTGACCAAAAAAAAAAAAAAAATCTTAGAACTCAATACCCCAACATCAAATACTCAAAGAAACTCCTGGGCGATTAATAAGTGGACTAAAAATGTAAAGAGAGATTTCTCTGAATAAGAAGTAAGACTGGCCCATTGGCACATGAAGAAATGCTCATATTCCCTACACTTAAAAGAAATGCAAATCAAGACAACGTTGAAATTCTACCTCACCCCAGTTCGAATGGTTACAATCAAGATATCTAATAATGACAAATGATAGAGGGGAAACATACTGCACTGCTGATGGGAGTGTAAACTTGTTCAACCACTTGGGAAAGCAGTATGGAGATTCCTTAAAAGATTACACATATAGGCCCCCTTATGACCCAGCAATCCCACCTTTGGGCATTTACCCAAATAATCACAAAGAAGGCCATACTAAGGCTACCAGCACAACTATGTTTATTGCAGCTTTATTCACCTTAGCTAAGATATGGAACCAACCTAGATGCCCCTCAGTAAATGAATGGAACAAGAAAGCATACACACACACACACACACACACACACACACACACAAACATCACACACATATATATGTCTCTGTCAGAAAGAATGGCATTGCCTTATTTATGAGAAGATGGAAAGGCTTGGAAAAAAATTGTATTAAGCATATCAGGCCCAAACAAAGATAGACCCCATGGTTTCCCTTGTTTGCAATGATTAGTACATATCTTGGACAAGTACAGAAGGTCAAAGGCTGTACTTACGACCACATGCGATAATGTTAAGCAAAATATACACCTAAATAGGCACACAATTGATTTTTTTCTTTCTTGCTAGTTTTTGATGTACTTAGAACACACCATGTGATTCTTTTATTTCTGTTACATGTTCTTCCCCCATGGTATGATGTTGGGTCTTCATCTGTCCCAGGCAAGACGGGGTCTGAGAAAAAGTAAGTGAGGTGCTAGCCCATTCCCCAGCCTCCCTCAGCCCTGGAGACAATGAGACACAGTGGAAAGCCAAGTCAAGCAGGAAGAAAACTCATTTGTTAACAGAGTGTGGCCCTTTTTAAAGCCAAAAAAGAGTGGGTGTCTTGGCAGGGGAGGAAGAGGAACCAATCACTGTCAAGCTCACACCCTATCATGCACCTAAGCTTCCACGGGCTGGTTACACACTGAATGTAAAGTAAATTGGGGTCTGCCCACTCTACTTCCTCTCAGCGCCATGTGCCCTACAGATTCCCCCCCCCTTTTTTTTTTGTTTTAATGACAGTCCCACCTCCCAGTTAGTTATCCTTTTCCCTCCTCTGTAAAGGTTGTTTTAATAGGATTACATTGGTAAGGATAGCATTGGATACTCAGGGGGTTCGAGACAAGTCTGAGATTCACCAGACAAGGATAGGGAGGGCCCTTGGGCATGATCCAAGAGCCCGTTCCAGTTACCTCACATCCCCACCTAGCACAGTAATAAACATCAGCCCCACTACAGTTAGAAATGTCTGAAGTAGTTCAATTAATTCCTGGGCATATATAAAAATCAGTATCTCGTAAGATCGTCCTCTTCAGAACATGGGAGCAGCCTGGGTATTGGGAGTTCCACACATGCAGCATGGTGCATCAAGCCATTCTACTAGGAATTCTACAAGGAAAATTTAAAACAAACTGCAGATATAGCAAAGCAATCCTGGGCACCTGGTATCTTTTAAGTAAGCCAGTTCCTTGTACTTGCCTTTAAGCTAGCACAGGGCTCAAGATGACCTTTGAGTTTTGCTGTCAGCTCCCAAGGGTTCCCAACATCTCACATCTCCCTCTCTTTCTTTAAAGAAGCGAGCCCACCTGTCAGGTTGGGTGGATCGCCTTGTCTGCCTTACCAGCCATCATTGGAAACTTCAGGCCCTGTCTTGGGTTGGTCACACTGGCACCCCTTCTTACCCATCTCTGGCTGCGATTCCTCTCAGGGGAAATTCATTCACTTCTAGCTTGATCTTATGTAACTGGCTGGCTAAGCTCATAAGAGTTTTGCAGTGCACATATAATTCAAGGAAAGCATAGAAAAACCATTAGCAAAAGCAATAACAGGCCGGGAAACGTCATTACCAGTCCTTTAACATTAGTCAAGGATGGGATAGCAGTCTTTGCCACTTTAGAGTCCAGAGGTGGGGCTTGTTCTAATCCAGCTATTTGCCTGTTGGGTTGAAAAAGATCTAAACTGGAAGCATAATGAAAGGTGGTTGTTTAACTGTAAGTATGGATTCAATAATGCCTCTTACAAGCAATTAGTAAAAGAACAATTAAAACAGGTAACATTAAAATAATTAGCTCTTACAGAAATATTAAACGGTTCATACATAATGACATAGGGTAGTGATCAAAATGAAGGTCAGGCGACCAGGTCGAAGGGATAGCTTCTCTTGTGGTGCTATTGACGATTTCTGCATTGCCAGCACCAATCACTTCCCAGGTCACCCGTTGAGGTTGATGAAGATTCCGTAGGGCAATTGCTGGGACTGGGAGGGTAAGGACAGCCAACAGTTGGAGTATCGCCATCTGCAATTGTTAGAGAACACAAGAGCTTCTCAAGGGCTCGTTGCCCTCGGGGATGATTAGTAATTATCTTTCTGGCTTGTTTCTTTTAAACACAAGCCTCAGCCATGGCCATTTTTCTTTCCTTGTTGGTTAGTTTATCCTTGGGCATACTGCTATATAGAGGAAATATGTAAAAATTTAAGGTTCCTGGCAAGGATCCAAATGGGAGCCGACTCCCCTGTGGAAAAACGCATCCAAATCCCCTGCCCATAATAACTATGGGGTCAGGTCCTCTCCATTGTTGTGTCAGGGGGTCCTTCTACTGAATTTCACTTGGGGTTTGGGGTTTAGTTGTCCCCAGTGCTTCTGAAATCTGGATTCAGTTACCCCTTTTGAAAAATTTAAAATGTTAATGGTAAGAAAAGCTATCTGTAACTGTATATGGGGGCTAACTCCCCCCCCTTTTTTATAGGCTATCAGAATACAAATTAAAGGGTTTTTGAATGTCCTGAAGGGCCATAATTGCGGGCAGCCTTTCTTTATATTGTGCTGACCGTTTACAAGTTTGAAATCTTTGTTACCTTGGGGTCTTTTGTTGCTCCTCAAAGGCTGCATAAGCAGAGCCTGCTTTACCTCCATCAGTAAAAACATGGAAGGGGCCAGGAATAGGCATAAGAGAAAATAGAGATGGCATTTTGAGGGGAAGTCGCCATAACATGACAGTCCACTTGGATGGCCCATAATGGCAGTCAAGTTGGCCTACAAACCCCTCCAAAGTGAGAGCAAGATGAGTGGCTCGAGTGAGCCACTCAATGTCTGCCATCCGAAAAGGAAAAACAATGGAGTGAGGGTCAAAGCCATAATGCCTTTGGGATCTGGTCCTTCCCTTGACAATAGGATCTGCAAGTTGGTCTGCTTGAGAGTACACCCGGGTGTGCCCCCCCAGGGGAGTGAGAACCCAATCTAATGGCTCCCAACTTTGAATTAAAACTGCAGAAATTACCTATTTTTTATCCATGGCTTTTTGGAACTGCAAAAATATCCCGTATGGCTGTCTGTAATTGTAATAACTTCTTGGGCCCTCCTGTCTTTTAGAAGGGCAAATAAGGGCACAAGGCTATCTTTAGGGACAGAAACCCATCGCGACAGCCAATTGATTTCCCCTAAAAGACTCTGAAGTTGGGTTAAGGTTAGATAGGCTGTAATATCCAGCAAAGGCTTAAGGGGGCTGGCGTGAGTCAAGGTAAGGTGGGTATTGAGCACCTTAAAAGGAGCTACTTTTTGAATTTTATTAAGGGCTATGGTAAAACCCACCTTTTTAATATGGTGAAAAACTGGGCCAAAAGTCCTTCCAGGCAGCTTGGGTCTTTGTGCCCCAGAATTATATCATCCATGTAGACATAGGCAAGGGTGGTATCTGAACCCAGCACAGGCCCTAAAAGTGTGAACAAGTATTGTTGGTAAAATGCTGGGCTTTTGGCCATTCCCTGTGGCAGCACTGTCCATTCAATCTCTGATCAGGCTGGGAAAAATTAAGAGAAGGAGAAAGCAAACTTCTTGCAGTCATCTGGACGCAGGGGGATAGAAAAAAGAAACAATCTTTAAAATCAATCACAACCACAATCACAACTGAAAGTATAGCAGGAGTCCAGGGCATGTCTCTTAGGGGCATTCCTACTAGCTCCATCCTTTCATTTACCTTATGTAGGTCTTGGAGCATAAACCAAACCCTGGACGCTTTTTGAGTAACAAATATGGATGTGTTCCAAGGACTTATAGAAGGACACATATGCCCAAGGTTCATCTGTTCCTCCACCAGAAGGTGGAGGGCTACAAGTTTAGGTTTGATCAATGGCCACTGCTCCACCCAGATTGGGCTTCCTGGCTTCTACCTAATGGGAGGTACTCAGGGGGCAGTGGCCTTTAGGATGGGGGGTGCCCCTGAGCAGGTCCCCTATGTTCTTCTCTGTAAATGTGAAAGTTAAAAAAAATCCTTATCCTTAACTCCCTCTAGATCCTGTTTAAGCCTTTGTGCTTCTTCCCCATGCAGGATATCAACATAGTATGTGTGAGGGTCTGTAGTGTCCAAGGCATCCATTTGTCTTAGCCTGTCTTACCCTAGTAAATTGGCAGTGAGGTTCTTTGCCACTAAAGGGTATATCTTTCCCTGTTCTCCATCTTGGCTAGTCTATTTAATAAGGGCAACTGTCTCTTTGGACTGGGAGTTGCCCCCTACCCATAATATCGGGGGCCCAGGTGCAAGCCTCCAGTCCAAGGGCACTTCCTCCTCCCTGAGTATGTTTCGATCTGCCACAGTGTCAATTAAGCAGTGAAACCTTTTTCTGCCTATGCGAATACTTATTTTAGGGCAGAGTCATTCCACCAAGGGGATAGTCCCATGGGCCTGGGTCGCCCTGCTAAGAGGCTACCTAGGGGCAGATGGGGTTTTTCCTTGAGTTATCGGGGCTGGAGGATGCCCCTCCCAAAGTTTAAAGGCTTCCCATCTAAACCAAACTTGTATCCCTCCCTGCCCCTGGGAAGGGTGTAGGGGATGGTTTGCCCCCAGGCAGGTTGGCAGGGGATGATTGTAAAGAGTCCCTGTTAACCTGCCCCTCCTGCCAGGATTTAAAACAAGTCCCTCTCCCCAATGGTCTTGGGGTTACTTGGACATGGGGTGCCAGCGCCTGAGTAATAGCCTCAGTTATTGCAGATGTCTGAGCCTGTAAAGCTAAAGCTAGTGATTGGGACTGGTACTGTTGCGTTCCCACATCCTGTGAGGCCACCACACAACTGTTCAGGTAACTCTCTCTCAATCCCACACAGCCCACAGGGTGGTCTGCATTCATCCCTTCACAGACCAGTAGCTTTACAAACTGATCTCAGAGGTTCCCGGCCAGCAGCTTGCGCTGAACACTCTGTTGGACTTGGTCTCTGAAATCACTTAGAGGTTCACCTGGTTTTTGTCTCATTCCTGCTATGGGGGACTCAGTAGGCCCATTATCCAGTTTGTACCATGCAGCAAGTCCTGCCTGCCTCACCTGGTCATAGTACGGGCCAAGTATTGCGGCCTGTTGGATGCCAGTGGAGTTCCCTTCCCCTGTCCCTGCTAACATGGTATAAGTAATAAGTATCATGGGTTGAGCCTGCCGGTTATTCTCTGCTCTCTGCATTCCTCTTTAAAGAAAGCACACCATTTAATAAACTGAGAACTAGTAAGGACGGCTTTGGCCACATCTAGCCAGAACTTATGGACACATGGGTGATAAGAAATGTTCAGTACTAGGGTCTGGGCCTAAGGGGAGTTTGGGCCATCCTCCTCCACTGCCTTGCAGAGCTCTTTAAGACACTTATCTTCCCATGGATACCATTCCAAGGGCCTGTTAGCCCCTGGTGCCAGATTGACCAGATACACTTGGGGAAGCGAATCCTGTGACCTAGGTTCCGGGCTCTTGGGTGGCCTTTCCCTTCCAGGGTAGGTCTCTGAGTAGGTTACTTCCCCAACCCTTAGCCCCTCCATGCATTAGGGGTCTGGTTCTTGGAAGTCCCTCTCCCAGGTCTCATAGGGCGCTGTACCTCCCCTTCAATCAAGCGAATAGGGAGTGGGGGCCTAGGACTGTCAGAATCACCTTAATCAGAGGGAGTAACTTTCACCCTCGTTTTGACTTCCACTGTGCATGTTTCAGTGCGTTCTTAGTCGAAATTGACCCATTCCTTTTCCTTCTCACTTCCCAAGGCCTCCCATACTCCTTCTAGGCCTAATGTTGCCTCCTCCTCCTTCTTCTGTGATATAGCATTACCCATACTAAGGGTTTCACTTACCCCAAGAGACCACTTAGCCTCAGCCTGTATCATTTCCATTTGTGACCCATATGTATATGTATATATGTCTGTGTGTTTGTGTGTATAAAATAAGAGACCTCTCATGAAAATTAGTCATTGGTTGTGAAAATTATGAATATTTTACATAGAAGTCAATAAGTAAAATAAATAGTTTGACTTTAATTATTTTGCTTTTGGGTATATGTATAGTCTATTTACATATCTAGCCATAATTACATATACATAATTTATAAAGACAATAGAATAACTGTAATGCATATGCATTGTTCATGTGTACATATGCAATCTTTAGCAATGTGATAAACATAATAGAAATATACTGCTTCAATTTTTTTATTTATTTTATTTCTATTATCTGTAAGTAGCTGTAACAAAGGAGTTGCCATTCGATAAATTAGTTTATGAAAAGTATGTGTTGATCAATGTCACCACCTTTTTACAATTTTAAGCCTTATCTCCCAATCCATCCGTTACCTCACAATTCTTAGCTGTGTAGGATAAATATTGAATTGTGTTTTCCATTTAAAAACATTGTTTAACTTTTGACCTTGTGAGCCAGTTCCAAAATGGTACTCACAAGACATTATTTTCGAAATGAACTTTACATATTTGGATGGGGTGGAAGATTGGGGTGGGGGAAGGGTTAATGGGGGAAATATAGAGTGGGTAACAACATTCCACAAGAATTGTAATTATTGGGGCTGGGAAGGTGGCTCAGTGGTAGAGCGCTTGCCTTGCATGCCTGAGGCCCTGGATTCGATTCCTCAGCACCACATAAACAAAAAGAAAAAGCCGGAAGTGGCACTGTGGCCCAAGTGGTAGAGCACTAGCCTTGAGCTGAAGAGCTGAGGGACAGATTTAAATCATCAACAATTAGCACTTTCATATCATACAATATAAGTTTCTATGCTAAAAGTAACATTTTTCAGGGCATAAAATGTATATCTCCACGAGAAAAAAAATATTAAACTTGATGTTACCCTAAATTCTCAGCTTGAATTTGTGTAAACCGTCAAATTTTTCATTTTTTATTTTCAGTGTCTTTAAAATCCATTGTTCTTTTCTCAGTATTGTTTTCAAAATTCAATGATTATTAATTTTGTTATTACTAATTAATAATACAGGAAAACTAAAAATATTAATCTTGTACAAATACTTTAATTTCTTTGTGTATAATGAAATGCATATTGTACAGAGGCTGTTGAATACTATGTATCCTGAAGTACAGAAAATTGATATATACTTTTGTGTTCTATATGATACTCAAATGTAAAAAGATACATATTATTCTATCAACTATTTGTTGTAAGTATCGGCTCAATTATTCTCATGGGAAAACCTTCGCTTCACAGATATTATATTGTTGCCAATTCAATATTTTTATACTTTAAAATTCCTGATTTAGTTCCAGAAACGCATATTTAAAAGTTCGGTAAGTTTTGTCGTTTTTTTCCCCAAGAACATTCTTTCATCTTATAAATTCTATTATGACCTTGTATAAATGCTCTTCCCACAAACCCCCATTAACAGTGTACAGGGTAGAAACATCTTCATTTTAGATCTATATAAAAATCATCCCTCACATGCCCCCTTTTCACCCCACACTGTCCTCAAATAGTCATATCCCTTTTCACGGCTGGTCTTAAAAACCACTTATTTCTCTCTGCTAATCTTGGGTTTTCTTCCCTCTGTCTACCCTTGCCATGTGGTTTCTGACATTTCCTTCTACATTTTCTTCTATTTTTTTTTTCTTTTTTGCTGGTCATGGGGTCTGAACTCTGAGTCTGGGCCCTGTCATTAGTACACAATGAAGATATGGGAAAAAAGGGGGAATATGATATCACAAAAGCCATGTATTTTTTTCAAAGGTCCTAAGAGGTCATAAATTTTTGGGATGTCACAAAGTGATTGTGATGTCACAATGACAATGTGTTTTTTTACAATTGGTTAGTGAGATCACAGTAAAGATGAGGTCACAATGTGTTCTTGAAGTCATGAGCTTTTTTTTTTAATTTTTTTTATCAGTAACTGTTGCTTTTTTATTGTGAAAATACTGTACAGAGGGGTTACAATTACATGGGCAAGATAAAGAGTACATTTCTTATCAAGTATTGTAGCCTCCTACTTTGTATTCCCTTCTCACCCTTCCCATCCTCCCTCCGTGCCCCCCACTCCTCCCTGCCCGCCCCACCATAGTTGTAAAATTCGTTTTCGACTGAACGACTTATACATCTCATTGTTGCAATGGGTCCACATGTATCCCTATTTAAACGATATGTTTTTCCTCTTCCGCTCCACAAATTATACCAACATCAAATACAGTGAAAGCAGGGGTTATACTGTGGGGGAGGGGCATACAAAGCAACAAAGAAATAATCTTATAAATGTGTTAGAAACAATCCCATGAACGAAAAAAATAACATTTGAATACATATCTTAGGGTTTGTTTCCCTAACATCACCTTATCTGACCATGACTCAGACATACACTAGATATTGCAAATAAGGGAAAACATGGGATCTATGTTTCTTTGTGCTTGGCTTAGTTC
Organism: Dipodomys merriami; assembly: GCF_024711535.1. Classification (NCBI taxonomy): domain Eukaryota; kingdom Metazoa; phylum Chordata; class Mammalia; order Rodentia; family Heteromyidae; genus Dipodomys; species Dipodomys merriami. Next base: position 28,137,790 of record NW_027203159.1, on the reverse strand, counting down.
ACTTAATATAATTTTTTCCAAATATTTCCATATCCTAACAAATGAGGCACTGTCCTTCTTTCTGTGTAGATATACCACATTTTCGTGCTGGGAGCTTTAGTGTGGTCTTGTTTGTAAACATTTGGGTAAATGTCCCAAAGTGGGATTGACCCTTATGACTTTGGGGCATTTTCCCGAATGATCAAAAACAAGACCGTACTAAAACTACCAGCAAAATTATGTTTATTGCAGGATTATTTACCATAGTTAAGATATGGAACAACCCAGATGTCCCTCAGTAGATGAATGGATCAAGAAAATGTCATAATATACACAACATAATTCTGTGCCTCCATCAGAGGCATGTATGTCCCTCCCCTATGGTATATCTACAACTTTCATTCAATTTCTTGTTATAATTTGTGGAGGAGAAAGCAAAAACAAATTGTTTTAATAGGAGTACAGGTGGACCCATTGCAATAATGAGATATACAAACGTTATGTCGAAAAATGAACTTTACAACTTTGGTGAGTGCAGGAGGGAAATGGGAGGGCCGGGATGGTAAGGGGAAATGAAGGTGGAGGCAACAATGCTTGATAAGAAATGTACTCATTACCTTGTTCATGTAATTGTAACCTCTCTGTACATTATTTTCACAATAAAAAAAGGAAAATAATTCTAAAGTTCTTTTATCTGTGTCTAGCCACCTGTGTTAGTGAGATTCTTGGTGGTAAGGATTACAGGTAGAAATGATGGATTTGGGGGGGAAACTCTCTTATAGTTCCAAAGTTTATGTTAAACAAATGCAAAAATTAGTCTGTAGAGACATCATCAAAATATCCAAGACCATGAATATGAAAAAAAGTAATAAAATAGATGGTATTATTAAGGGGAAGAGGAAAAGGAAAGTTCTGAAATGAGTGAGCACTGTGAGCACCACTATAGACATGATTGGAAGAAAGACATACATATGGAAACTGGAAAATAAAAATAAACAAATTTACATAAGTAAAGAAAAGAAAAACTGGAAGGAAACAAAGATCAAAACTGTTACAGAGATAATGAAGGAAATATGCTATTTGGATTTGAAAACTATAAGGACAGACAAAGTCAATAAGAAGAGTTTTTGGTGAACTATTAGAGATTATGTCACATTGATAAAATTTTGAGATGTGAAAATGCGGCCATAAAATTCTAGATTCATGAATTCAACAGGCCAATTGGAACCAATGCTTTTATCCTGAATATAGAATCATTATACAGATATAATTGTCATGAACTTTATTTCAGTTATTCTGTGAATATTTGTGAAGGCTTTGTTCAACCAGGAGACTATAGATTGAACTACAGCACAGACATGACAAATTTATCCTACAGTTCCAAAGACAATCCAATGTATCCTCATGAGACTGGAATTTTATTGAAAGATCTTTAGATATTGTTGGATATCTTATAAGCCTATCCATTGTAAATATAGGACAAGTAACACCAAGTATTAGGTAGAACATACAGCTATATGGATGTTACTGAAGACTCCTAGGGTTGATTCTTCTTTAGAATAGCAAATGACCCAGTAGTCATTAACACATATGATTGCATTATACTCTATTTAAATGTAGTTCCCCTTAGGAATATCTCCATGTCAATCACCCTGCCAAACATTTTTATACGTAGGAAGGGCTCTTGTAAACCTCAATTTTTATTGAATGGAAGAGTTCGGACATTAGCCTCATGAATAGGATTAAAGGGTAAAAAGATAAGACAGTTTGCCTTAATGCTTTTCTTTCATTTTCTCATGTACATTTACAAGTAGGGAAGGATTCTGATGTAAAAATAGTACAGCAGTGACTTGGAATAACACAACATCTAGCATCTAGTATTAATTCTGTTATTAATTAGCTTCAAAATTTGTGGATATTTGTATTTCTCCTGGGGAAACTAAGGTCCAAGAAAAAGTCCCTAAGGAGTCTTTCGATTCTAATATTACTGTTTTTCTCAAAATTCTTTAAATTCTACATCCTCTATTTTGGGCCCCGGGACAGATATACTGTGGAATTTTCCTACTCAGATAGTGAGTTCTATCCTATTGATTAACATTGACAAAGTACCTTAATACATAGATAGGGCATGTGCAAACAAGAAATGGTACTTGAACGATGTTCTTAGCAGTTTGTACAGATGAAATGGAAAATCGAATAACTGTGAACTCAAAAGGATCATGTAAAAACGATAACAGCACAAAGTAGAATGTGCCTAGGAAATGATGTAGTATAATTTCCAATAATAGTCTCAGGTATGAGGATGTATTCAAAGTACAGTTTCAGCCAATGTAGCTGAATACTTTGGGGGAAAACTGCTTTGAAATATTCTGAGAGAAACATACAAGTAGAAGTCCCCTAACTCGGACTTAGTAATCAGCCACAACATCATCAAGTCAGTCACTATTTTCCAAGAGCAAAGTAAGAAAAAGAGGGGATATCACAGATAGTCTTCAGTTTGAATGACAATCACATAACTTTTTTATGTCTTCATTTATTTTGGAGCATTAAAGTGGGAAAACCAAGTAAATTGTTGCAGGTCCTTAAATAAAGTGGAACATATTATATTGGCCTCTTTATAACCTGGAAATTATAGATTATGTTTTTCCATACTCAGACTTGGGAAATGACCTGTTGTCAGTTTCTTCTCCCCTTCTTTTGCCCTTCCTGTACATAATTTTTATTTAAAGAAATATAGTTGAGCTTACATTTCTAAATTCTTCAAATTATATGAACTTCATACTTCTGGCAGCCTCCTACATCTTTCTCAAGTGAATATTTTGCACTGCAGTTTTTATCCTATAATATATTGGGTATCTTCCTGCCTAATTCAGTGCAAGATATACCTTAGACTTACCCAGATAGCTCAATGCTGCTAACACCACAGAATCCTATCTTACTTAGAAATCATGATTTCAGAATGTCTGTGGAAGTGGCATCTGTCATTTTTGAATTTTCCTAAGTGATACATCTTATCATCTTTCAAACCCGCATGCCCTTTAATAGATGAATGAATTGAGAAAATGTGTTATATAAGCACAGTGGAATTCTACACTTACATCAGAAAGAATGACACCGCCCATTCATGAGGAAATGGAAAGACATGGAAAAATCCTATTTTGTAAAATAAGCAAGACACAAAGAAATAGATTCTATATTTTCCCTCATTTTTATAATTAGGAAATGTCTAGGACAGTTCTAGCAGATGAGAAGAATGGCTCAATAGCTATAAATGTCTATGACGAAATAAGATGCTGCTGAACAAAATGAACTCCAAGATATGGTAACAGAGGTTTTACTTTGTGGTGGATGTTTTTAATGTACTATATAATTTCTTTTGGTGTGTGTTTTCCCCCTATGGTTTATCCCCTGCTGTATTTTATTTTGGTACCCGGTGTATTGTACATACATTTAACAAAATTAGGGAAGGGAAGAGGAACAACAAAGTGGTGAGATAAAAGACAAAGGCCAAACCAATGAAAAGCACTACACACAAGACAATATGTTGGAAAATTACTGTAAAATTTGTGAGGTTTATTGCGGTGAAGGAAAATTGTGAGAAAAATAAGGGTGAGGGTAACAAATTCGACAAGTTGTGTATTCACCAACTTTGTTACTGTAACCAGTCTGTAAATCACCTTGACAATAAAATTAAATTAAAAAATAAGGTTTATAAAATATAATTTCACTGTATTGGTATAGTAAATATTAAAAATTAATAGTATTTGACATCTAATTTGAATTAATCACCTCTTCTTTATCACAGAGTCATAAATTTGAATAGTATCAAACTATAAAATATTTTCACAATATATTAACATTATTTTGAATAAAAGATAATTTTAGTATTGTCTCATAGTAATCCAGAAAACAGTTTATTCTATGGAAATTCATAACTTTTAAAACAAAATAAGTTGATAAGAGGATAAGATATATTTGTTCTTCAAAATTCCTATAACTTACTGCTCATTTTCATATTCTGAACATTCCATCCCTGAGAGATTCAAAACGGTACCTGATTGCATGTTATGTAATTCTGCAATAGATGAAGTTTCCCATGGGGTGTTACATATTGAGAAGTCAACAGAAAAATAGACGCATTCTGGTAGAGGATAAAGCATCTGAAATAAGACTAAGCATTTGTTCCTCAGAGTAAGCTACTATTCTATGACCATCAATCTAAAGCTTTTATTGCATAACGTCATCCTAACCCAACCGTTTCCAACTTGTAAGCTGCATCTTGATATTCCCTTAATTCACATCATGACTAGCTTTTCAGTATTGTTAAAAATATTGTACTTCTCTGCTAATGTGTTCTCCTTCCTACTGTGGAAAGAAAACTACACTAAACTTTGTTGCATATTTTCCCCTAGTGGTATTCTTGAAAACAGAACACTTGCAAACATATGATTTATATTTATATTTTTTAACTATCACATCTATTAAGGGCACAAAGATCTGAAGATTATGGTTCAAAACTCACCCAGGCAGGATGGTTACTAAATCTCTTATCTCTAATAAACTTCTCAAAAAAAGCCAGACAGAAGTGGCACTGCCATTCAAATGGTAGAATACTAGCCCTGAGCAAAAACAGGCTCAGGGACATTGTCCAGGCCCAGTTCAAGGCCCAGGACCAAGGAAAAAACAAAAACAGATATAAAAACAAACCCCAGTCTAGCATTTTCTTCATTGTATACCAAGGTACACAATTAAGAAAGTTCTTTCTGTGTTATACATAGGTAGAAGAAACAAGATTTCACACAATTACTCTCTTCATAGCATGATACACAAACTCAAAAATTTCTCTTTTTCTAAATTTATAAATTAATATCATCCATTTGTTGGCAACTCAGTCTTGAATACTCACATTATCATTTTATACATGAACTGTGGAATTATCTATTAACTGAGTTCTAATTTTCTCTCTCTTGGAAGAGTATTTTAGGCAAATATAATGCCAGAATCATTTGTGAATTGTAAATTAAATCCTCTACTTAAAAATAATTTCATAATATCCTATAGAATATGCAATTACAAACAAAACCAAAATATTTATTTTAAATCTAAATTCTAAATTAGCAAGGTCTACAAAATCCTACATTAGATGAATTTTGCTATTTCCCCTTTCTTAAACTTTTGTAATCCTTCATTTCTTTGGAATCCAACAGAATGATGTTTAAGTTTTCCAATATTGGTGGGGAATCATGAGCCATAGATGAAGAAAATGAATCTAGAAATGTTTGCTAAACAAGAGAGCATGTGAAACCAAATGAGGATTATATATGAATTGCATTTCAATAGGAAAGTTGACTTCTCAAAACATAACAAAATTTCCCCAAACTTGCAAGTCTGTATCCCTTTCTTGTTTTTTGCTGTATTTTATTGAGACAAAATTATATTACCTGAACCAGGGAAGGTATCACGATGTGATTCCTATCTCTAAGCTCCTGTCTTAGGCTGACTGCTAGAATTCTAGCCTTGGATAACTTTGCCCTGTAATAGTTTGTTGGTTTATTTAATTGAGATACATACTAGCAATTTTGAACTATCCACTAGACTGACTTCTCAGGCTGTTTATGTACTATTTTTAAAAATGTTCTAGCATTTTACACAGGATATGAACATTTTCTGATGTACCTACAGTGGTCTCTGATTTTATTCCTCCATGGATCCAGTATCTTTAATAATCATTACTTGAATTTTTTACTATCTCTGGTCCCTACCTATGTAATATTCTCATATTTGGAGGGGGAAGAAGTTCACTTGAGGACTTTCTAATATTAAAAATTATCACTTTTTCTAGTCTTAGGACATAGTTTCTATTGTTTTCTAACTTTTCTACACATTCTGAGAATTGTTTCATTTGTGTATGTGTGTTTTCACATATAAAGTTCCTCTGTGTGTATGTGTATGTTTGTTTGTACGTAAGCAAAAGCCTCGAGCTCTTATTATTCAATCTTGCTCATGACTAGTATTCCATCACTTGAGCCATTCTTCCAATCCATCTTTTGGCTGGTTAATTATAGATATAGTCTCAAAAACTGTTCTGCCCAGGCTAGCTGCAAACTATACTTCCCATCCACCTTTATATTCTTAGGTTTTATTTTCCGGGAGTATCAATTTTTAAACTGGAAACATATTTTTTGAGTGTGAAGTCTAAGCTATTACCCCAGATATTTAACTCAAGAATTCATATAAATATAGATGAACATACACATTACATATCCTGAGTATACCCTGTTAGAAATGTGATCTTAAGCCAGGTGCCAGTAGCTAATGCCTGTAATCCTAGCTACACAGGAACCTGAGATTTAAGGATTGGGGTTCAAGGCTAGCCTGTGAGACTCTTATCTCTAATTAACCACCAGAAAACTGGAAGTAGCACTGTGGTTCAAGTGGTAAGGTGGTAACCTTGAGCTGAAGAGCTGAAGGACAATATCCAAGCCCAGAGCTCAAGCTCCAGACCCAGCAAAAAAAGAAAAGACAAGAAACAAAAATGTGATCTTAGCCCCCAGTTCATTGTATGTATAATCCCTGCTCTCTCAACCTGGCCTTTTCTCTAATTAAGTCCATGCTCTTATATTTGACTTGCTTGGAACCATAATTATTCTTCCTTTCTACTTTTTACCAGTTTGTGCGATTAGCAACCATGATTTAGAGCCAATAGATGAAAGACAGTGGTCTTATCCTTCCTATTCCACTTAGCAATGCTTTCTCTAAATCACTCCTCTAGATGTACATACTGGCCTTGGCTTTGTTGTTTCAATATTGTCTTATTTGTGGAATCTTCTATAATGTATTGAACCATTATACTTAAACACAGATTTTCTCTTTCTCCTATTATTCCTATTATTTCCCCTTCTGTTAACTCATGTACACTTGGGCATAATGCACAACACACAACTCTCTCTCTCTCTCTCTCTCTCTCTCTCTCTCTCTCTCTCTCTCTCTCTCTCTCTCACACACACACACACACACACACACACAGTTTCTGAGAACCTTCTTCCCACTTAAAATTGGTTTTAATTTACAGAGCACTTATGAAATTTGGACTCTGTACTCCTAGATAATATTTTATAAGCTATTTAAATTTCATATTTTCTCTTTAATAAGTTGTCCCCAAAACACGTGCTACCTCATGTAAAAAGATGTTCTTGTGCTATTTCAATGAAGTCAGAAAAATACAAAAATATTGTATTTTATCACTTTTATTAAAGCAGCACCATAGATTGTTACTGGAAGGAACTGGAAGGAACTCTTACTGGAAGTACAAGCTGATTACCCTGACAAAGTTCATGGTAATTTGAAAGATCGAAGGCTTGAAAGAAACTCTGTTCCTGACTTGTTAGACTGTGTTTTTTATACATATAAAACTTGTCTGTAAAGTTCTACTTAAGAGTATTACAATGGAAACATTGTGCAATTTGAAGGGCAGCATAGGGACAAAAGGAAATAACTTTGTTTTCAACTGCAGATAAACAAAAACATGGAGGTTTTAAAGTGCCTTATGTATGGTGTTTCTCTCCTGAGTTGATTCTCTTGTCGAAGGAGTTGGCTATTAATTCTTTTAGTCTGGTTCTGGGTTCTCCATAGCAATATGGATTCAAAAAAACAGGATCCAGTATATATGATTAGCAAAAGCAGACTGTTCTCAGACCAGTGCTGCTTTAAGGAGGGTACCAAAGATATATCTGGTGGTTTTTTTGTTGTTACTGTTTGTTTAGTTTGTGCTGGTTCTGGGGCTTGAACTCAGATACTGGACTTTGTCTCTGAACAATTTACTTCTCTGCCCACCTGCCCCCAAGGCTAGCACTTTACTGCTTGAGCCAAAACTCCACTTCTGGATTTTTGTCTTTAATTACAGGTAATATTTTAAGACTCTCCTTCCTGGGTTGGCTTTGAACTGAGATGGTAAGAAAGCCAAGTAACATCAACTGTACAAAGACTCCTGTACTGAACCGGTAAATATTAGATGAAATTTATGTAGGTTATATTTGACAATTTTTAAAAGAGAATATGTTCCAAAAAGAAGCCATACCTTAACTCAGCAAAAGTAGGTACTGAATTATTTAGGAATTATATTTTCTGCTTGGGAAGATTACTGTTCACTTTGTAGTTCCTCTTAGGGAAACCCAAAGTCATATTTGCATTTTTCTGATCATGGGACTTGAACTCTGTTCCTGGGTGCTGTTCCTCAGCTCCTCAAGGTAAGCACTCTACCACTTGAGGTACAATACCACTTCCAAGTTTCTGGTGCTTAATTGAAGATAAGATTCTCATGGATTTCCTGCCCAGGCTGGCTTTGAACCTCAATCCTCAGGTCTCAGCCTCCTGAATAGCTAGGAATACAGGTGTGAGCCTCTAGCACAGAGCTCATATTTGCATTTATGTGCACTTAATGACACTGCATAGACAAAGAATGGAAATTTGAATCAAATAATGACATTGCCGCTTTTCAGAATAATTGAGGTAGCAATAAATATGTCCTCCTTTTCCATGTTGTTACACTAATAACTCATGATCTATGGGACCCTTACATTACCATTACCTACTGAGTAGGTGGACTTTGTATCAGAAAATGCTCATATAGGAATAGAGAAATACTGAGATTTTTAGAAAGTAAAGGAGCTCAGGTATGAAAGAACAGCATAGAAGGTGATATAACTTAGTACACAGAGGTTAAGAACTACCCTAAGATATTTAGAATGCTAAACACAATGAGAAATAAGCCTAAATTATAACTAATTCTTCAATATCCCAAAATGGTTGCATGAAACAGTTTCTGGTATAACTTACTATTATTTATTCCTACCATCTGGAGTTCTTCTTTCTCTTTTGTCATAACTGTTCATTAGCCTCTGCCTTTGTGGAGCCATGAGTGACAAAAATATATCCAAATTTCATTTAGATTACACTTATCATTGTGATTAGCGATGACCACTCAAAAACCTGGAATCTTTGAATTTCCAGGATTAATCTTCACCAGTTATCCAAGCACATTTCTGGCAGTAACTGCCATGACCTAATGAACAAACTTTTTTTTCGACACAGTACCCAAACATAGGTAAAGTAGATGAATTAGGGACTTTATTAGGTATCAGTGTGGATGGAGCTATTATATATTCCAAGTATGGGTTCTTTATTTTGTATTTACTAACTATATGACCTTTTTGCAAGTCCTGGGGCTTGAATTCAGGGCCAAGGAACTGTTCCTAAGCTTTTTTTGGGGGGTGGCTCCACACTGATTTAACTTCAATAAGCAGTTCATGTAAATCAAATAGCTTTTTTTTTTCAGAAATGCATTAGATACAGCAAAGGTAGAAAAATAGATCCAGTATGGAATGATGCATTTTAAAAAAAATAGCAGTCAAATAAAATACTAATCATATTTCCAAAAAATAGTAGTTAAATGTTCTTGAAAAGAGAAACTTTTTAAGCAGAGTGTACAGATGGAGGAACTATACTCAAATATAGTTTAAAGTTCTGGATTTAGTAGGAAAGGGAAATGATTAAGGATGAACTATCAGAAAGGTGGAAAGATATTTTCCCATATTTGCAATAACTAGTATATGTTTGAGACAAGCCGAAAAGGTCAGATAAGTTGATGTTAGGTGAAATTAACCCCAAGATAAGTATTCACATTTTTTTCTTTTTTGTGATTGTTTCTAACATATTTATAAGATGGTTTCTTTGTTGCTTTGTATGTCCCTCCCCCCATGGTATAGCCCCTGCTTTCATTGTATTTGATATTGGTATAATTTGTGGAGGGGAAGGGAAAAAACAAATGATTTAAACAGGGATACAGGTGGACACATTGCAACAATAAAAGTACAAATCGTTATGTCGAAAAACGAACTTTACAACTTTGGGAGGAGGGAGAGTGGGAGGAAGTGGGGGGAAAGAAGAGGGAGGAGATGGTAAGGGATGGGAAGCAGAAACAAAGGAGGAGGCAACAATGATTAATAAGAAATGTACTCATTACCTTGCCCATGTAATTGTAACCCCTCTGTATGGTATTTTCACAATTAACAAGAAAAAAGAAAAGATAACAACACATATTCTGAATTTTCTAGAAATCCAATCAGAAAGTACCTGCCTTTGCCACTAGAATCATCTGAAAATATTTCAGCTCTGTCCCTTGTTACATTTTAATCTAGTGAGACTTCTTTTAAATTTCTGTCCTTTAGAACTGTAAAATTATAAATTCAAGCCACTAGACTTGTAGAAATTTGTTACAGTAGTCTTGGTTTAGTAAATTCAAATCAACTATAGCCTTTAACTGATGTAACTACAGGAATATCACATGTCCTAGGTTCTAAGAATAAGTAAAAGTTGTCCAGCTTTGTACACATGTATGATGTACATACTACTAAGGTCTTTGTGGTAACAAACTCTTGAAATTCTAAATAATATCTAAATAAGCAGCTCCCTATCTTTATTTTCATTTGGCGATCACTAAGTACCAAAGTCATGTAGAAGGCTAGAGTAAGAATATAGAAAATAAATCTGTCTCCTACTATTATAAAGATAATTCATGTCATTTCGAATTACAGTTTCTAAAATAAAAATAATAACGTAAAGCAAAAACAGGAACTCAATTTTCTATCCTTCTAAACTTCCCAACAGAAATGAGAGAATCCAGTAAAGATACAAAAATCCCAGGATATTATATGATCACTAGATTGTGGGAAAAAAAGATAACAAAATGAGTTCCCTGAAACAATGGGAAACAAAATCTATACCTACAGACTGATGTAGTTAGAACATAGTTTTCACTATGCTAAATCTTTGATATTTTAGGGTTGTTTACACAGCAAGTTTCTTTTCTTAGGAAATAACTCTTTATTAATATGCCAGGTTTTGCATCCTATACCTCAGCAACAAGTAAGGCTTATAAATGTAAACAAGCATGCTACAAAAGTAAACAAGGCTACTTCTTTGCTATAGCTGATAAAACGAAGGATCTTGGGAAATAGTCAGTCTTGAACTTTTCCATGCCTTTCCAACATGAGAAGTCCTAGTCATGCTATGTAAAACATTAATAAAATACTTTTGTATTGTTTACATTAAAGCAAATATACTTTTCTTCTTTGCAAGCCTTTCAAATAGTCAGAACTGTGAAAATTGTTTCTGCATTTATAATTTCTTCTGAGTCATTTTTATTTTTATCAAAATCACATGATACATTATGTTGATATAGATAATATAATATTATGATATATATATTATATATAATGGGTTATCTATACATCAAATCACAGTGAAAATGTTATAATTTATTATATGATAAAATAACAGGTAGAATGTATCAAATACTGATTATTTTCCAAGTACTTTACCCATGTTAATTAATTGAATCCTCATAATATTCTCATAAAGTGGAACTACTTCCATTTTTAATTCTCAGATGATGATATTGACGTCTTCTGAGTGGGAATTACTAGTACAACCTTGAACACATGGTAATTGGTAGCCTGGGGTCCATCTCCCACTATATCAGATTACTTCATTCTGTTTTATGACCAAAATGTCAGCACTAGTCTGTTAATTTTAGGAAAATTTCCCCAAATTATTTTGTAGACTCTAAGAATATTTCATTTTATCTCTGTTAGAAAATAGGTATCTGTAATATGAAAACTACAAGTTCATAATCAATGAATAACTCTCTGGTGAAAGGAATGGCTAAATTATTACATTCTTGATTTCTACCTCAAAATAGTAGAAATCATATTCCATGACTCAACACTGCAGTGCATGGGAACCCAATCTCTATTTAACACAGTCTGACTTAAAGGATGACCTTCCCAATTCCTGATGGAAACCCACTGCTGGTCTTATGGACCAACCATTTCCACATTGTAGCTTACCTAAGTTGTTCACCATTAGAAGTATATTTATTGCTTTTAATACCCTATATGTTGAGAAAAATGTACTACTTTCAAATGGTATTAAAGCAAGACTGATATAAAAAATCACCTTTGACATCAGATAAATATTTTATCTTTCATATACCCAAAAATGCAATCTGACCTATCATTAATCTTAGGAACAAGAGCCTAAAAATGAAACACCAAGACCAAAGCATGAATTAAAGGTTTGCCAACTTGTGAACACATTTGGTTTAAAAAAATCAATATTACTGAGTTTTAAAAATTTCATATGATACTGAAGGTTTAATTGTAAACTGTAAACACTTGAAAATAATCCATTTCCTTGGGAATAGTACACAAAGCAAGATTAATTCTAATCTTCTTACAAGACCTTTCTTATAGTACATATTCACTCCTATAGCTACAAGGATTCTAAAAATTACTGAAGTACAGAGACACAAAAAAACAACTTACCTACATAGCCTATATGCTAAGGACTACGTTAATAGAAAACAAAGATATACTAATAATTAGCCTACCAAATTCACTTACATTAATTTATTCTATTCCATATAGCTTCATACAAAGTGGATTTTCATAAAATCATGCACGACAAAGCCTATATAACCACTTATATTTTCAGATCTTAGAATTTATTTCAGAAATGTCTTAAGCTCCAGGGTCAATATTTGTGTCTTATATACGACAGATAACATTGACTGAAATGCCGAGCGCTAGTGGCTCACGGCTGTAATCCTAGCTACTCAGAAGTCTGAGATCTGAAGACCGCGGTTCAAAGCCAGCCCGGGCAGGAGAGACCGTGAGACTCCTATCTCCAAAAAACCACCAGAAAACCGGAAGTGGCGCTGTAGCTCAAGTAGTAGAGCGCTCGCCTAGAGATGAAGAGCTGAGGGACAGCGCCCAGTTCCAGAGTTCAAACCCCACGACCGACAAAAAAAAAAAAAAAAAAAAAAATTGACTGAAATAATTCTGAAAATATTCAAAAGCTTATAAGAAATTGCAAGACACACTTTTTAGGATGTTATTTATATTAAAAAAATATATTAATTTTGTAATAGTTACTCCTACATAAGATCCATTAGTGAAGATACTTTGAATGTATGAAACAACTTCAAATATATCCACAATGTGATCATGACACATGGTTTTTGTTTGTTTTTGCCAGAAATATCTAACAAGCATATACACAATACTGATTTTCAGTCAATACTATGGGATATCAATCGGCATAAATATGAAGTTGATTATCTGTTACTGAGAATAGATATGATCTAACACAGAAACATTTCAACAGAAGTCTGGAAAGAGTTTATCCACCTTGAGTTTCACAGAAATAATCAGATAGTAACACCTGGTTAGTCAAGTCTGTCACACTCACTCAATGAGTATATCTCAAAAGTATAACCAAGTTAAGAGGTCAAATTCATATTTTTTCTACAGTAATCACAGCAACAACTTACTGCACAGTTATGTCTATTTCTCTTACCTAGCACATAGGAGCTGATTATAATGAGGTTATCATTTGATAAATAAAATGTACAGAAGGGTGGTTCCACAGAAATGACATGATAGAATACTGATAAATAGAAAGTTTTCAACACAGTTCATGCTTTTCAGCCTTACTACATTTGCAAGCAACATTGCAACAGACACATATACATACACACACACACACGTGTGTGCACTTGCCTACGCATTATGTTAGCATGGTAAATTTACGGTCTATTGTACAAAAAAGATCAAATAAATATTAGGAATTAGTACAAAGGATACTTTGATTTATTACACAATAATATACAATCCAGTTACCACAGGTGTTATATTTTTCTTGCCTCTCCCTTGTGACCAATTGATTTATTTTTATGAATGTATTGCATTCATTCATTCATTTATTTGGTGCTAAAACTAGGGATTGAACTCAGGGCCTGGCTGTGTCACTGAGTTTATATTGATTTTGTATTTGTTTTTATTTTCGCTATGCTAGCATTTTACCGCTTGTACCAGAGTTCCAATTCTAGCTTTTGCTGGTTACTTTCAAATCAGAATCTAATACACTTTTTTTGGCTGGTCTGGTTTGAAACCACAATCCTTAGATTTCATCTTTCTGATTAGATAGGACTAAGGCATAAACCATTAGTGTGGCTTCTATTTTTTCCTCTAGACTTACATAATGCACCTACTTAGATAGTAATTTAAAACTGAGAGAATAGAAGCCCAATGAACAATGATATTATTGTCCTGTCAGAAATTTGTTACTAATTTAAATTTATTCTCAAGACTAAACACAGAAAAATACCATGATATAAGAAAAATTACTATTGAAAATATGAGCTTTAAGAGCTTTTGCATAGATCCATTATTTACTATTACCCAACATTAGAAAATATGTATAATTCGGTACTACAATAAAAGTCCTATGTATAACTAAGCTGATTTTTTTAAGATGCTTGCTTTTACCTAAAAACAGTCCTCTCTATTGGTTTCATGTGATTTTGATGAGCAAAGGTTCTTAGTAAGAAGTCAAAATGTATTAGTAGTCTTTTGCTATGAATTAAATCTCACTTTTTCTTCTTGGAGAATATAATGATCAAAGGGAAAAATGTGAGCGAGCAATAGTTCAGAATGATGATTCCAGTGTAAGTGGATCAGTAGTAAATACTCCTTGATACCATTTTCCACAGTCTTGTCACAAATAAAATTAGCTTGCCTTCTCTAGCTGCTTTCCTAGCCTGCAGCTATTCCTTCATTGTAAGGAAACGTAATTCAACTGATTTCAATCAGATCAGTTACTAGAATTATCAAGGATTTTTATTCTTGTCTGTAATTTGGTCTTTTTATGTAGGCTACTAAAATCTATTCATAAATTCTATTTCCATTTTCTTAAGAAAATTCTGTTTGCCCTATAAATTGATCAAAGGCATGGATTTTGTGGCTAGCTTGGTCATTGCACATCCCCTTCTCTCTCTCACTCTTTCAGGGTTCTCATAGATAATATGATTTCTCCATAATTGTACTATTTTATTTTGCTTTTATAGTTTTGGTTGTAATATTTTACTTTCTACCCTGCCTATTTCCAAACCATGCATGTAGAATGCATTATTTCATATTTTCTCATTCCTAGAATAAGCTGGACATGCAGAGACCACTGGTCCTCATTTTCACTCTGGACCTTTGAATACAGAGTAACATCTTTCCTCTGCTCTTCATCAATTCCCTACTCTCCAGTTAGAATAATGGAAATATTATTACCCTACAAAGTCATATATAAATGTGAATTTAGCTAGACATTGTATAAAAAAGTACTTTGATACATTTTGAGGGGTTTAATGGCAACAAATATAAAATACGTATTTGCCCTCCACGTTTTTACACCCAATTTAGGGACATGTGGAAGAAAAAGTACAGAAACGAATTAAAAAAAAAAATAGCAGCATCACCTGGCTAACACATGGGTCCAAAAGAGTGGCTGCCAAATAGAAATTAATTAATAATAACAAAATTTACTAAAACCAAAATTTACCTGTAATCTTAGCTACTCAGGAGGCTGAAATCTGAGGACCGCGGTTCAAAGCCAGCCTTGGAAGGAAAGTCCATAAAACTCTTATCTCTAATTATCCACCAAAAAGAAAAAAAGAAAAAAAACACAAAAGTGTAAATGGTGCTGTGGTTCAAGTGGAAAAGTGCTTGTCTTCAGCTGAACAACTCAGGGACAGCACCCGGGACCAGAATTCAATCCCCCAAAATGACAAAACAGTAAATAAAAAACTCTCAGTTGCTTGTTTTTCCTCAATTTTCTGTTGACATTTTTGTACCATACATTTTATTGGTTATATCATCATGTTTTTGGGCTCTTTTCTCACAATAGGTGCACTAATGGAGAAACATGTCAATAATTATTACCAATGTCATAAATGTGAAAGTGTCAAGAGAAAGTCTAATAGACCATGGATGGTCTCTATGCAGGTTAAGTGAGTTAGTTTTACATTCCAAGTGGTTTAAAATGTTAGCTCACAACAGGATCAGTAGCTTGTGCCAGCACATGAATGAAGACCTTTTGTGTTCTTTAACAATAACATCTTACTATGGAGGGGGGAAAAGTAAATTCAACTATACATTGTGGTTAATTTTACATGTTATTTATTTCTTGGCTGAAGTTCTATGCCTTGCTGCTGACCAGTAACTATTAGTTCACAATTGATTGCCAGGATTCCAGAGCCAGGTAGCTAGCACAAGTTGTTTCATAGCATGTATAAATGAATATTTGATTTATATCATTGTCTCCTTTATCTTTAGAATGTATAATAGAAACTGTGCACATATATGTAGGTATTATATATACTTACGTATATAACTTGTTGATTTTGTGAGTTCAGAAAGGACATAGGGGAAATGACACAACTCTATCATTCGTTGTTGGAGATGTAGCATTCTCCTACAATCTCCAAAATATCAATCCTTACTTTATAAACAACAGTCCGTTAATAAAGTGTTTGGGTTTTTTCGATTTAAGATTTGATTTCAACATATACACTGCCAGGTAAGATATCAGTTAATTCAGAGAATCCTCACCAATAGTGCTTCCTGGATACATGCTCACTACCTTAATCTGTACCATAGATAATCTAGAAGATATGTTACCAGCCCTAAATGAAAGGAGCTAGATATATGAAAACAACAATAAGAAAGTGCAATGTTAACTAAAACTTATTTATAGGATATATTAAAAGGTCCAAATGTAAAATGAATACACTGAAGAGTTTGGGGAAAGCCAATAAAAAATCCAAGCCTCTTAATTGTGTTAACCTAAGATTTTAAAAAAATTCACATCTCTTTTAGCTTCTCTATTTCAACATCTATCTTAAAAATAGATACCAGCACTATATTTATGAATATATGTGTGTGTATATATATATATATATACACATACATAAATATATATATATATATATATATATATATATATATATATATATATATACATAGATACTAGTGAATAGCAGCGAATAGCAGGCTAAATATCATGCTTTCTGGGAGTATTGTTATTTCACCAATAATGCAGTAATTAAGTAGATACTAGGGCTTGGCCTGGCTTTATTAGCTGATAGTCTTAGTTATCTAAGGAGTTGATATAGGAAGGATTGAAATTTGAGCCCAAAAGTGGTAAAGAGTGATTAAGACTATATCTCAACCAACAGTCCTGGAAAGGAGTCATGCCTGACAGGAAAAGATAGGAGTTTGGAGACCTGAGGTCCACCATAAGTAAAATGTGATCCTTATGTGAAAACTAATGTGACCAGAACAATACAAAAAGTAGATGGAGATGTTTGAGGTATTTATTGTTCCTACTTAGGAAGTACAAGGTTCTGAGTTCAAATCCCATGAATGACTCCCTCCCTCCCACAAAAATATGCCCAAAGACCTAATTTAATGAGATTGTAACAACCTCAAATATTTTTATTTTCTTTATTTAATTTATTTTATTGTAAAGATGCTGTACAGAGGAGTTACAGTTATAAGCTCGAGTGGAATTACTAGATCATTTGTTCTATTTTTAGTTTAATGAGATACCTCCAGAGTAATTTCTATAATGGCTTTACCAATTTACATTCCCATAAATAGCATAGGAATTACAATTTTCCCAACATCTTCACTAACACTTGTTTGGATTTTTGTTTTGTTTTGTTTTGTTTTGTTTTATTGTTTTGAGGGTAGTTATTCTGCCAAGAATGACACAGAATCTCAGTGTTTTTTGATTTGCATTTTTCTATACAGGAAAGGATGTCAAATAGCTTTTTAAAAAATATATTTGTCAACCACTTGTACTCCTTTGGAGAAATAACCACTTATTAAATTTATTGGTTGTTTGGTTCTATCCTCAAATTGCACTTGTGTCTCAACATAAGATCATATGTTCACATTTTAGTCAGGCCACATTTTTTCAACGGATTTTGGTAAAACTGAACTCTCCTTCTTTTGCCTTTTCAAAGCTGAGACAAAAATTCTGGTATATGAAGACTGAGAGACAAAGGGAAAATTAGCATTCCTTTTTTTGCTAATCCGGTTTTCAATGCCTTCTATTGTAAAAGATTTTACTCTCTTCATAATTAAACTTAATTAAACTTTGTGTTTGCATTTTGCTCTCTTTCCCTTAGTTAAAATTAAAACATATTCAATTGTTTTACCTGTCTACTTATGTTTTGATAAGTGGCTCTACTCTGTGTTAGAATTCTATGTTATAGAAAATGATGCAAAATCTACTGGTTATTTGCCCAAATGAAAGAATATTCTTTTTTTAAAATATTTTATTTTATTTTATTTGAGAACATACTGCACAGAGTGGTTACAATTACATGGGAAGGGTAATGCATACATTTCTTACCAAGCATTGCAGCCTCCTCTTTGTTTACCCTTCACCTCCCTTCCCAGCCTCCCCCTTCCCCCCCACCCAATCAGACCCCCCTCCTCCCCCACACCGACATTGTAAAGCTGGTTTTGAGATGACATTTTGTACTTCTCATTGTTGCAACAGGTCCACCTGAATCCTTGAACGACTTGTTTCTCCCCATCTCCTCCACATGTTATACTAACATCAAATAAAGTGAAAGCGGGGGTTACACTGTGGGGGAGGGACATACAAAGCAACAAAGAAATAATCTTATAAATACATTAGAAACACATGCATGAAAGAAACGAAAACATTAAAATACATATTTAAGGGTTTGTTTTCCTAACATCACATTATCTGACCTTTTCTGCTTGACTCATACCTATACTAGATATTGCAAATAAGGGAAACCATGGGACCTATGTTTCTTTGGGCCTGGCTTACTTCACTTAATATAATTTTTTCCAAGCCTTTCCATTTCCTAGCAAATGGGGAAATGTCATTCTTTCTGATGGAGGCATAGAATTCCATTGTGTATATATACTACATTTTCTTGAACTATTCATCTACTGAGGGGCATCTGGGTTGGTTCCATATCTTAGCTATGGTAAATAATGCTGCAATGAACATAGTTGTACTAGTAGCTTTAGTGTGGTCTTTTTTGTAAACATTAGGGTAAATGCCCAAAAGTGGGATTGCTGTGTCATAGGTGAGTTCTATGTGAAGTCTTTTGAGGAACCTCCATACTACTTTCCAAAGTGGTTGAACAATTTACATTTCCACCAACAATGAAGTAAGGTTCCTTTCTGTCCACATCCCCTCCAGCATCTGTTGATCTTAGAGTTCTTGATTTTTGCTGTTCTAACTGGAGTGAGGTGATATCTCAATGTTGTTTTGATTTGCATTTCTTTTTATTTTAATTTAATATTATTTTATTTGTGAACATACTGTAGAGGAGTTACAATTACATGGGCAGGATAATGCGTACATTTCTTACCAAGCATTGCATTTCTTTTATGGCTAGGAATGTTGAACATTTCTTCATGTGTCTATTGGCCATCCTTCTTTCTTCTTCAGAGAAGTTTCTCTTTAAGTCTTTCGACCACTTATTTATTGGGCAGTTGTTTCTTTGAGGATTTGTTGTTGGGTGGTTTAATTTTTTTTTTTTTTAAATTGTATTTTATTTTATTTGAGAACATACTGTACAGAGGGGCTACAATTACATGGGCAGAATAATGCATACATTTCTTATCAAGCATTGCAGCCTCCTCCTTTGTTTACCCTTCACTTCCCTTCCCTGCCTCCCCCCTCCCCCCACCCAATTTTACCCCCCTCCCCCCACCCAATTATACCCCCCTCCCCCCCCCACACCGAAATTGTAAAGCTGGTTTTGACATGACATTTTGTACTTCTCATTGTTGCAACAGGTCCACCTGAATCCTTAAACGATTTGTTTGTCCCCATCTCCTCCACATGATATACTGATATCAAATATAGTGAAAGCGGGGGTTACACTGTGGGGGAGGGACATACAAAGCAATAAAGGAATAATCTTATAAATGCATTAGAAATACATGCATGAAAGAAACGAAAACATTAAAATACATATTTAAGGGTTCATTTTCCTAACATCACATTATCTGGCCTTTTCCGCTTGACTCATACCTATACTAGATATTGCAAATAAGGGAAACCATGGGACCTATGCTTCTTTGGGCCTGGCTTACTTCACTTAATATAATTTTTTCCAAACCTTTCCATTTCCTAACAAATGGGGAAATGTCATTCTTTCTGATAATTTTTTGAGATCCAAGTATATTTTAGATATGAGACCCTTGTCCGTTGTATAGCTAGTAAAGATCTTCTCCCAATCCGTGGGCTTTCTATTGGTCTTGCTAGCTATGTCATTTGCCCTGCAGAAACTCTGCAACCTCATGCAATCCCATTTGTCCAACCTTTCTTTGATTTGTTGTGTTTCCAGGTCTCTATTCAGAAAATTTCTGCCTGAGCCAAGGAGACCTAGGGTTTCTCCTATTCTATCCTGTAATGTTTTCAGAGTGTCTGCTTTGAGTTCAAGGTCTTTGATCCATTTGGAATTGATTCTGGTGCAGGGTGATATATAAGGCTCTAGTTTTAGTTTTCTACATGTAGTTAACCAATTTTGCCAGCACCATTTACTGAAGAGGCTGTCTTTCTTCCATTCTGTTGTTTTAGCTCCCTTATCGAAGATTAGATGGCTATAGGTCTGTAGGTTCATTTCTGGGTTTTCAATTGTATTCCATTGGTCCTGAGGTCGGTTCTTATGCCAATACCAAGCTGTTTTGATTACTATGGCTTTATAGTAGAGTTTGAAATTTGGTATTGATATTCTGCCAGCAGTGTTCTTTCCGTTGAAGAGTGTTTTTGCTATTCGGGGGTCTTTTATTGTTCCATATGAATTTTTGGATTGCCTCTTCTATTTCTTGAAGAATGAGGGTGTAATTTTGATAGGTATTGCATTGAATTTGTAGATAGCCTTGGGAAGTATTACCATTTTCACGATGTTAATCTTTCCAATCCAGGAGCATGGGAGTTTTTGCCATTTTTTAAGTTCTGTGTTGATTTCCTTTTTCAAGATTTTAAAGTTTTCATCATAGCGGTCCTTCACTTCTTTAGTTAAGTTAATTCCTATCTATTTTATTTTTTGTGAGGCTTTTACAAATGGAGTTGCCTTCCTAATTTCAGCCACGCTTTTCTCATTGTTGGCATACAGAAAAGCCATTGATTTTGGGAGTTAATTTTATAACCTGCTACTTTGCCAAAGTTTTGAATCAGCTTGAGTAATTTGGGAGTGGAGTCTATGGGATTCTTTAGATACAAGATCATGTCATCTGCAAAGAGGGAGATTTTTATTTCTTCTTTCCCTATTTGGATCCCCTTTATGTCTGCATCTTGTCTTATTGCTGCAGCTAGGCATTCTAATATTAGATTGAAGAGATGTGGAGAGAGTGGGCATCCTTGTCTTGTTCCTGAGTTAAGAGGAAATGGCTTTAGTTTTTCAACATTGAGTATAATGCTGGCTGTTGTTTGTCATATACAGCCTTTACTGTATTGAGGAATATTCCATGGATTCCTAATTTTTCCAAAACCTTCATCATAAAGGGGTGTTGGATCTTGTCGAATGCTTTTTCTGTGTCTATTAAGATAACCATGTGGTTCTTGTTCTTGCTCCTGTTGATGTGATGAATAATATTAATTGATTTGGGTATAATGAACCAGCTTTGCATCCATGAAATGAAACCTGCTTGATCCTGGTGTATGATTTTTTGGATGAATTTTTGAAGTCGATTGGCCAAAATTTTGTTGAGAAATTTTGCATCAATGTTCATCAAAGAAATGGGTCTATAGTTCTCTTTCTTTGATGAGTCCCTGCCTGCTTTTGGGATGAGGGTTATGATGGCTTCATAGAAAGTGTTCTGTAGTGAGCTTTCTCTTTAAATTTCATTGAAGAGTTGGAGGAGAATTGGTGTGAGCTCTGCTTTGAAGGCCTTGTAAAATTCCTCTGTAAAAACATCTGGTCCTGGACTTTTCTTAGCTGGGAGGTCTCTTATTGCTGTTTCTATTTCAATGCTTGATATGGGCATGTTAAATAGTCTAACTCATCTTGGTTTAGTTTTGTCATGTCAATATTTGCTAGGAAGAGGTCCATTTCTGTCAAGTTGTCAAACTTATTAGCATAAAGTTTTGAGAAGTATTCCCTTATAATGTTGTGAATCTTGGTTGTTTCCGTGGTGATGTGTCCATTCTCATCTCTGAGTTTATTAATTTGGGTGTGTTCTCTTCTGTTTCTGATAAGATTTGATAAGGGTCTCTCAATTTTATTAAGTTTTTCGAAGAACCAACTCTTTGTTTTGTTGATTCTTTCTATAGTTTTTTTGGATTCTACTTCATTTAATTTTGATTTAATTTTGATTATTTCTTTCCGTCTACTGGAGATTTAGATGTGTCATTAAATTGTTAGTTTCAGATCTTTCCAATTTGTTGATGTAGTAGCTCAGAGCTATAAACTTGCCTCTGAGTACTGCGTCTGCTCTGTCCCAGAGGAGCTGGTAATTTGTCCGTTAATTTTTGTTGAATATTATGAACATTTGAATTTCCTTTCTAATCTCTTCCATGACCCACTCATGATTCAGCAGTGTGTTGTTCAGCTTCCATGTGATACCAGATTTTTTTGGTGGCTTTTGGTGTTGAGTTCTAATTTTCTTCCCTTGTGGTCAGAGAGAATGCAAGGTATAACTTCAATGTTTCTGAATTTAGACAAGTTTGCTTTGTGGCCTAAAATGTGGTCTATTTTAGAAAACGTTCCATGTGCTGCTGAGAAGAACATGTATTCTGATGCTGCTGGGTGAAATGTTCGGTAAGTCTAGTTGATCTATGCAGCTGTTTAGATCTGTGGTTTCTCTTTTGAGTTTTTGCCGAGTGGATCTATCTAGTGGGGAGAGTGGTGTATTAAAATCCCCAACAATTAATGTCTTTGGATCTATATGGGATTTGAGGGAAAGTAGTGTTTCTTGGATAAATTGGGGTGCTCCATTGTTTGGCGAATAGATATTTAGAATTGTAATATCCTCCTGAAAGAGAGATACTTTAATTAGTATGTAGCGAACTTCTTCATCTCTTCTCACGAATTTTAATTTGAAGTCTATTTTATCTGATATTAGGATTGCAACTCCCGCCTGTTTATGGGGGCCGTTTGCTTGGTAGATTTTGTTCCAGCCTTTAACATTGAAAATGTGTTTGTTTTTATGGGCAAGTTGTGACTCCTGAAGTCAGCAGATAGAAGGGTCTTGTTTTTTATTCCAACTAGACAGTCTATGTCGCTTAATTGGAGAGTTCAGTCCGTTAACGTTAAGAGATAGGACTGAGAGATATTTGGGAGTTCCTGCCATGTTATCTACCTTCTTGGGGGCTGCGAAAACTGGGTTCTTCCTATGGTTCTTGGATTCTCAGGTTGAGTGCAGTTTCTTGGCCTTTGTTGTAGTCTTTTGGTTTTCTATGTGTAGGACATCTTTAAGAATCTTTTGTAGGGCTGGTTTGGTAGAGATGTATTGTTTCAATTTTTCTTTGCTGTGGAAGGTTTTTATTTGGCCTTCAGTTATGAAGGAGAGTTTAGCTGGTAAAGTATTATTGGTTGATGGGTTTTTGTATTTAGGGCATGGCATACATCATTCCAGGCTCTTATTGCTTTGATTGTCTCTGCTGAGAAATCTTATGCGATTCTAATTGGTAGCCCTTTATAGGTGATTACTCTTTTCTCCTTAACAGCTTTAAGGATCTTTTCCTTGTTTTGAATTGATCCTGATTGGATTATAATGTGACAGTGGGATGTCCTATTCTGGTCTGGTCTATTTTGGGTTCCATAGGCTTCCTGTATCTGAATAGGCCTAGATTTTTGCATGTTTGGGAATTTCTCTGCTAGAATCCTTTTAACCAAATTTCCTAGACCATTAACTTATGTTTCTAGGTGCTCCTCTACATCCATTAACCTTAGATTAGGCCTTCTGATGGTGTTGGATAGATCTATCATATTTCTTGTACTTGTCTTGGATGGTTGTATGTTCTTTCTCTATAATATCTAGGCTGTCTTCAATCCCTGAGATTCGATTTTCTGCATGGTCTAACCTGCTGTCAAGACTCTATACTTTGTTTTTTTTATCTCTTTTCCTTCTAATTCGTCAGCTTTGATGGCTTCAAGTTCTTTGTTGAAGCTCTGTTTTAGGTCTTGTGTGAATCTCTTTTCTTCCTTAATTTAGTGTTCAGTGTTTGTCCTCAAATCACTTAGTTGATTGGTTATGGTTTCTTTGGACTCCCATTCCTTCTGTTGGGTTCCATTCAGCTTTCCCTTTGTGGTCACCCTGACTTCCTTCAGCTCTTTGTTAATGGATTCCATGAATGCCTTTAGTGATCTTTGTGTGTTCTCTACCTGGTCTCTCAATTCCTGTATTACTCTTTGATTAGCTTCCTCGCATTCGTGGGATTCCTGCAGTTCTCTTTGAGTGTTCTCCGCCTGCTCATACCATTCCTCCCTTTCTCTTTGAGTATTCTCAAGTTGTTTACGCAAATCCTGTATCAGTTTTTGAGTAGCTTCCTCACGCTTATGATATTCCTGTATAAACTTCTGGGATGCCTCCTCTCTCTCCCTATCATGCTCATACAGAGTCCTTTGTACGTTGCCAAATTTCTCATTTATCATGTTTGCCTGTAGTGTTTGTAGAGCTATTTGGGAACTCTCCTCTGGATTATTCATTATCTGTTCTAATCCCTGATTACCAAGATTGGGAATTGAGATACCTGAATTTGCCATTTTTCTTGTGTTTTCCGGCTTACTCTGTCCATTTGAGATGACGGTAGCACCAATTTTGTGCTAGAACACTATCTTAAGGCAACCATCAATCAAAGTTTGCATTTGTACAGTCAATAGTCTACAGATACAATCTAGTTCAACAGATACATCTAATCAACATCAAACAACTATATGTTAAAGGACTTTGAACCGCAGAGAAGAATTTGGAAAACCAGAAATTATTAGGATTAGGGTGAGATGTGGGTAAAAAATAGGAATAGATTGGTGTGGGGAGGCACAGGGAGAGTTAACTATGTCCTAATCACAATGCAGGAAATGTGTTGGATAGGATGCAAGTAGAGAGAGAGATAAAAAGATGAAAGGGAAAGGGGAATGAAAAGAGACCAGAAAAAAAATAGAAACGTAAATATTAATGTTATTATAGAGATTAAAAGAACATCTATTTAGGAGGAATGTGAATATGTTGAGGAAAGGTAGGAACAGAGAGGAGATGTGAAAAACTTAAAAAGAATGCTTAAAATATTATATAGGTATAAAGAGGTAGTACTGCTATTAATGAATTTAAGTCTCAGAGGTTTTGAATTGAGTACTAAATTTGTTTATTAAGTGTGTACACAATGGGTATAGGGTCTACTAGTTAACTAAGGGTTTATCTGAGGATGTGCAGGAAAAGAGTTAAGTCACATAAAGAAGAACAAAAGAGAGGAAAAGGTGGAAAGGTTAGGAAAGGGAGAAGAAAAGATAAGAAGTTCAGTAGAGCTAGACAAAAAACAAAAAGATAATTAAGAAAGAAAGAAAAAGAGAAGGAAGACGAGAAAAGAAAGGAAAATGCTCATTCACGTATTCCTAAAATAAATATTATAAGAGGAGAAAAAAAAAGTTACTGGAAAACAATTATTTTTTCAGAAGAGGCAAAAATTAAAGATTAATAAAAGTTTTAGAAGAGGAAAATAATTTATATATATGTATATATATATATATATATGTATGGTAACAAAAAACAAAAAACAAACAAAAAAGATAAGAAGAAGAAGAAAAAAAAGAAAAGAAAAGAAAGTTCTTTGATTTTTTTTGGGGGGGGAGCTGGTGGGGTCAGAAGAATCCTCCCTTTTGTCTGTAACCAGCCTCTTGGAGTCTCTGGTCAGCTTGAGGTCCTGTGGCTTGATTGGTTTCTTAAGTCAGTTTGTTGGAACAGGCAGAAATATGCTCTGCTTTACCCAAGATTTTGAGATCCCCCTCCCAGGTTAGTTTACTGGAAGGGTGATCTGCTTTGAGAATCACAAAAGAGGGGGATGCAGTTATGACGCTAGGTTCTGGGTAGAATTGAGGCCTTTCAACAAACAGTAGCTTTTCCCTGGGGCTATTTTGTGAAAAAACTCACAGCGCCCAGTCTGGAGCCATTCTCAGGGTTTCTGTTTTTCAATTGATTGTGGTGGCTGCTAGAAGGAGGGGCAGCCTCTGGCTCTGGTTACCCAGTGAGGAAAGCCACTCCAATGGCTGACACCTGAGCTGGGTGACTTTTCCCTGGATGGAGCTGAGTCTGGCAGGTCACTTCGCCGTTAAGTTCTTGTGGCCTGCTAAATGACTTGTTTTATTCCAAGGCCTGAGCTGGAGCTAGCAGCTCCTCCAAGCTTTGTTGGTATCCAACATGGAGATCAGCGGTGCTGGCGGGGGGAGGGGTGGCCTTCCCTTCTCTGCTCTCTGAGAAGGAGAGAGGACGTGGGGCTTCTACTCATGCCGAGTCTTGGATCCTGGGTCGTCTCTGGTCTGCAAACTGCAGGATGAAGATGTCCGCTCCTTGTTGGTTCTTGCTGGTGTTGAGTAGAATCCGCTCGTCCACTGCGTCTGGCTCCTTTGTCCCGGACTCTCTGTGTCTCAGGTATGACCCCGCAGCAGTGGTTGCCTCCATGGCAGCTGCTGGCAAGTGCTCAGATATGTCTCCTTGGCTTCCCCTCTCTTGACTAACTCTCTGTCCTGTGATGGCACACTTGGTGTGATTCTCTGGCTTAGGACTTTTCACTGGAACTCTAAAACTCCTTCCTATGCAAGAGCTTGTTCAGATTCCAGCTTCTCCTCTGCCATCTTCCCGGAACTCTTGAAAGAATATTCTGATCAGAAGACAAGAACAGAAAGCTCAGATTCTCACCCAAAGATATACTTCCAAATTTAATCTACAATAGTGTTCATTAAACTTCTTCTAAATCTGATATGAATTAATATTAAGGTTTATTATCTTAAAAACTTCTGATATTTTTTTCTGAGCTCAATTTCACTTGGAAGCCTACGTTACAAAGGACAGAATGCTTAGATCAAATATATACACACAAACCAAACACCATGTATATAGATATATATGTATCTATCTAAATGTTATATATGTAAATATTCATCTTTTAGTTGAATCACTAGTCTGCAAAGACTGAAACTTACTTGGGGCCAAACTAAGAGTATAAACCATTTGTTCATACTCAAAGGAAGTATTCTTCTCATTACATTTCTGATTGGTTCCCATGTGGTTAGAACTATTTGTGTTAACCCATACCCTCCTGACTGATCTAGAGTTTTTCTTTTTTAATTTATTAACTTTTTATAGTCAGAGGGTGTTTTTTTTTATTGTACAGAGGAGCTTCTTTCAGTTATATAAGAAAGGGAAAGAATACATTTCTTGACAACCTTGTTACTCCTTATTTCAAATTCCTTCTACTTTGGTCCTCCCAACAACGCCCCACCAAGTTTTATAGATCATTTTCAACATATTTTCTTGTGTATCTTGCTATTAGATTTGTTGGCTTCTTCCTTTTCCTCATTCAAATAAACATATTTACAATAACAGGGTATCAAAATCAAATACAGCAACAGCAGAAGATATACCTTAGGGGGAAAACATACAATAGAAACAAAAAAATTGCATTGTACATTTAAAACCAGCAACAACAAAGAAAATCATCTTGTGTCCATGCCTTGGAGTTCATTTCCTTAGGATCATCTTATATGGTCATATGTACAGAGCTATTGAGCTACTATGCTCACTTGCTAAGATTATCCTAGAATTATACTGATTATTGCAAATAAGGGAAACCATGAAACCTATGTTTCTTTGGCTCTGGCTTACTTCATTAAACATGAATTTTTTCCAAATCTTTCCATTTCCTTATGAATGGGGCAATCATTCTTTCTGATAGAAGCATAGAATTCCATTGTGTGTGTGTGTGTGTGTGTGTGTGTGTGTGTGTGTGTGTGTGTGTATGTGTGTGTGTGTGTGTGTGTGTGTGTGTGTGTGTGTGTGTGTGTGATCACATTTTCTTAATCCATTGATCTACTGAGGGGCATCTGGGTTGGTTCTATATCTTAGCTATAGTCAATATTGTGGTGATAACAATAGTTGTTCTAGTAGCTTTCACATGTTTCAGTATTGTCTTACCACACATATCCTGGACAACAATTACTGATAAAAATCTTCAATGATAACAATCTTCAGTCCATCAATTTAACTGTAACATTTTCTTGTATACTAACATTGCTGCAAAACCATGCTTGCTGAACTTATTTTCCAAATTTATTCATATTAGTAATTTTATGAGCAGACTACCAATTTTCCCCCCATCTTTCATTTTCTCTCAGTGGATCACTCCGATTCTAACTTGGTGTTTGCTTAATTTGTGTTATCTGTCTCTTTTTCTAAACACTGGTTTGCTGATACTTACTTGATCCAATAACCTTCATTTTTCACTGGGTTCCTTGTATCCTGTTGCTTTTTCAGTAGACAAATCACAAGAGATTTTGGTAAGTGATAGACTCTATTAATGAAATATTAACAAGGACTGAGTTGTCAGATGAAATATGGAATAACATGTTGAATTTGCATTTCAGATAAACATACTTCACTAAAAATTATTTATTGTTTACCTATAATACAAATTCAACTGGATACCTTATGGGGTTTTTTTCCTAAATCTGCAATCTAATGTATTTATATCAACAATTTGGTACTTCAGTTAATCCCCTTTTATAACTTGTCACCATTCTTTCTTAATTCATATTTATACAGTCCAATTTATATCTATCAGCCTCAATTTCTATGATTCCTTCACAAGGGCAACAGCTAGAGGAAATTAAATCTTCATCTATTTGTTGCTGGACCCACATTGGAGTACCTGGTTCAAGTCCCACTAGTAAAATACTTAATTTTCGTATTCTCTTATTGCCCTGTTTTACACTATTTGTAATTTTTTATAATATGGAAAATTGAAATTATTAAATGAAAACAAATTGATATTCAAAAAAACCAACTTACTTAAGTTACCTCGGGTTCAGAGACAGGAAATAGAAAAATATTGTAGCTATTAATATTGCTCAGCCTCAACTGTATGGTGCAGAGTCCAGGGAGAAGATCCAAAGAGAAGTCACCAAATGAGATGGCCATTAGAGTAGGAAAGTGCCTCCTGTCCCATCAACACTTGTAAGAGAAAACAGGGAGAGAACAACAGACTTGTTCCCTATATACTAGCAGAAAATACTATGTGGACTCAAAAGGCATGAAATCCTAGGTGATGCAGTACAAATCTAAATTCTGAAAGTTTAAACGCAAGACTTTATTCTAAAACATAGTAGACAACTGTGTAGATATAAAAATTATATATGTATATAAGAATATTCATTCATGATTATAAAACCTAAAAGCAATTTAAACATCGTAATAATTATTTAAATAAATATAGTGCATCTATTTGTTTTCAAAGGGCTTTTTTTATTCAGCCATTCATCTGCATGAACCTAACTTAAATGAATACAATTATAAAATTAAATATGCACTGACTTAAGCTTTGTTTAAAAAGTATCTTTATATGCATAAAACCCAAAAATAATGGCTAGAAGTAATTTTGATAGTAAATCTTTCTGTCAAAAAATAAGTGATAACAGTTTCTTCTATATATTTTTCTTATAAAATTCAGATTAAATGTACTTCACTCTAACTCTAAACTCTCTGTACATCACCTTGATAAATTAATATTTAGTTTAATATTATTTTGTTAATTTTATATTAATTAATAATTAAAATATTTAATAAAATTAAATTTATTTTTCTCTCGTATCCCATTCACAATCCTGCCAAAACTGTAAGGGTTCCTTTTCTCTGTAAAGGCTCCTTTTCACTATGGCCAACATTTGTTACCTTTAAAATTTTTGGCTTGAAAATAATATTACCAGGATGTGGAAATCTCCTTTTGAGGTTCAAATTGAAGTGGAATTTCAATTCTCAATGATCAAAGCACTAGTAAGGATATTTTATGACCTGATTTCTATGCTATTTATCTTTCTGTCTTCATAAGCTCTAAATCGTACAACTTTTCCAAAGTGAACTTGCTCATCCTATTTTTAAATACCTTTTTATTCTAAAAATAATGTCCACAGGTGTTAGAGTTACATGAGCAAGGTCGTGAGTATATTTCCTATCAAGCTTTCTTAACTCATCCTTTGTTTTTATCCTAGCCTCCTTTCCCTCCAACTCCAAAACTACAATCCTGCCTCCCTCATCACAACCTAATTTGTAAAGTTTGTTTTCCAACATAATGTCTTTTACATCTCATTGTTACAATGGCTCAACCTATACCCCCGTTTAACCATTTTCTTTTTTCCCTTACCCTCCCCAAGTAGAGAATGTACAAAGTATGTACAAGAAAGAGGAAACCAACATCAAATACAGTGAAAACAGGGGTTATTAGTGGGGGTGGAACATACAGAGAAAAAAAAATCACATGGTACATTACAAATACTTTAGGAACAATAGCAAGAAAGAAAAAAATCCACTTGTGTCTCTATCTTCAGGTTCATTTAGCTTAACATCATCTTATATGTTCATATGTACATAGCTTTTAAACTTTTCTGCTTCTCTGAGACATAAACTACTTATTGATCATAAGGGAAACCATAGGATCTATAGTTCCTTGGTCCTGGCTCACTTCAATTAAAATAATTTTTTCCAAGTTTTTCCATTTCCTAACAAACGGGGAAATGCCATTGTTTCTGATAGAGGCATAGAATTCCATTACACACACACACACACACACACACACACACACACACACACAAACACACACAAACACACACACACGCACACATAAACATAATATTTCCTTGACCTATTCATACACTGAGAGGCATCTAGGTTGGATCTGTATCTTAGCAAGTGTAAATAATGCTGCTATAAACATAGTTGTGCTGGTAGCTTTAGTACCTAGGACAAATCCTAGGTCTACCGGCACATGCAGAAATTTTCTCAATACAGATCCAGAAATACAACAAATCTAAGAAAGGTTGGACAAATGGGATTGCATGAAGCTCCAGAGCTTATGCATGGCAAAGGACATAACTAACATTGGAGAAGAAGATTTAGCATTGGGAAAAGATCTTCACTAGCCATACGGCGGATAAGGGTCTCATATAAAAATATACTTGAAACAAAAAATTAAATCCCTCAACAACAAATCCTCAAAGAAACAACTGCCCTATCAACAAGTGGGCAAAAGACTTAGAGAGAACTTCTCTGAAGAGGAAATAAGAATGGCCAATAGACATATGAAGAAATGCTCAATCTCTCTAGCCAGGAAAGAAATTGAAATCAAAACAACATTGAGAATCTACCTATCCAGGTAGAATTGCTATAATCAAGAAATCTAATAACAACAGGTGTTAGAGGGGATGTGGCCAGAAGAGAACCCTGCTACATGATTGGTGGGAGTGTAAACTTATTCAACCACCTTTTAAAGAACTATAGAGATTCCTAAAATACTCTACATAGAACTCCTCTATGACCTAGGAAACCAACTTTTGGGCATTTACCTAAATAATTACATACTTATCACATTTTGTTTTTGCAACTAATACCAGCCAACACACCACTTTTCCATTTTGCCATGCAAGAAACTTTTTTCAAAGTCTACCAAATTTTCCTTCATAACTTTGGTTCATTTAAGTAAATGTATGAGGTTTGGTCTCTTTCATCTAACACTATGAACTTTCATCTTGGAAATAAATTTTTAATCCACCTATGGTGGCACACACCAGTAATCTCAGCATTCAATAAGTAAATGTAAAACCATCCAAAGTTCAAGGCCAGCGTAAAACCTATTAAAAGAAAAAAGAATTGGGTTTTATGTGTTTGGTTTTCCAGCGACTGCCCTGTGTGCACTTGATTTTATCCCACAAGAAAATGGAAAACAGTAGCAGGATTTTCACCAGGATTTCACCATGATGAAACCAAATTCTAGTATTTGTAAACCCAAGCTTAAATATTCTAATTTTTAATCTTTTTTTAACAGTACAAAAGCTAAAAAGTAAGCTATTTCAAAGATTACAATTCCCTTACCTTATCTCAGAATTTTCCAGCTGATAATAAAAAAATGAATTCAAAATTGCATTTCTGTTGGTACCTACTAGTATTTCAAAACAGTTCAGTTACCATGTAAATTAATTCAATTCAATGATATCATCATAATTCTTCCATTATATTATTCTATCAATTTTAATGCTTTCTTCATCTCAGTTTGCAGTAAAATTGTTGTGCCAGTTCAGTTCATCTTGTTGCAAAATAGTGATAATTACAGACAAAAAATACCCTAGAATTTACTTAAAGATAAGATAATCTTTTATAGAATTGCCAACCACTTAAAAAAATCACATTCTTTGAAATAGAAGCCACTCTAATAGATAAAGTTTTCAAGGGAATTGATATCAATATATTGACTTAAAGATGATTACAAGCAATTGTCTGGGTTTTTTTTATTGTGAAAATACCATACAGACGGATTACAATTACATGGGCAAGATAATGAGTAATTTCTTATCAAGCATTGTTACCAACTCCGTTGTTTCCCCTTCCCATTCCATCCAATCTCCCACTACCCCACCCACCACCCCTTCTACCCCCGGCCAAAGTTGTAAATTTCATTTTTCAACATAACGGCTTATACATCTCATTGTTGCAATGGTACCAACTGTATCCCTATTTAAACGATTTGTTTTTTCCCTTCCCCTCCACCAATTATACCAACATCAAATATAGTGAGAGCAGGGGTTATACCATGGGGGAGGAACATAAAAGCAACAAAGAATTCATGTTATAAATATGTTTAAAACAATAAGCAAGAAAGAAAAAAAGTTTGAATCATTATCTTGGGCTGAAATTTTCTTAATAGAGACAAAGAAACACAACGAATCAAAGAAAGTTTGGGCAAATGGGATTGCATGAAATTGCAGAGCTTCTGCATGTCAAAGAGACATAGCTAGCAAGATCAATTTCCTGTTGTTGAGAGTAGATCATTGTAGAACTACACAACACATAATTCATCAAAACCAGGACCTTTTAACAAAGAGATAAAGAAAAAAGTGAGGTAGATTATTAAAGTACATGCTACACTTTCAATATGGGGAAGATTGTATATGTTGAAGAAATACTTACCAATAGAGATAAACAAAAAAGGATACAGAATACTTCATTCATTTGAAGTCATGGTTCTGGCTGCTATTAAACCTCTCTTTTCACTGTATTTGATATTAGTATAATTTGGGGAGGGGAGGGGAAAAAACAAATTGTTTAAATAGGGATACAGGTGGACCCATTGCAACAATGAGATGTACAAGACATAATGTGGAAAAATGAACTTTACTACTTTGGCAGTGGGTGGTATGGGTGCGGGGGGTGGGGGGAATGCGAGGGCAGGGATTGTAAGGGCAAACAAATGAGGAGGCAACAATGCTTGATAAGAAATGTACTCATTGCCTTCCTCATGTAAATGTAAGCACACTGTAGTATTTTCAAAATAAAAATCCTTATTAATAAAAACTTTTTAATTAATCAAAGAAAGATTAGGACACTGTACTCTCAAGGGAAGTATTGTTTCTGTCATGGAATTTTAGCAAAATATATCTAAATTTCTATACTGATTATCTGTTAATTCCCCAAATTATAGGTTAATCTTTTAGAGGAAGCCCTTTAGCAATGTTTCATAGTAATTATTTAAAGAAAACAAGTTAATAGAAAAGTTTATTTTAGAAAAATGACGGGGAAATTTCTTATGACTATCGTTTCTGTAGCTTCCTGAAAATTTCCATTCCTCATTTTGAATTCTGATCTACAATTCAGTAAACACAGTATATATATTAAAGTAACAAACGTTGTAAAATTCATCTGAAACTTTTTATGAACTTGGATGCTTTTCCTTCACCAACTAATAGCACTGGATTAACTCCACAAAAATTGTAACTTTTAAGGTCCAAATGTATATAGAAAAAATTCTGGGAAATATTCTTGGTCTAAATGTATATAGAAGAAATTCTGGGATATATTATTATCTAAAGCAGGTCTTCAAATAAATTTAGTAGTTATACATAGTTACTATGTCTTTATATAGGATTTCTATTTTCTTCATGTCAACATTGTTTCTAAACATCTACCAAGAGGAAACATAGCAATGCCCTTGGTGTGTGAAAACAGAAGAATGTATTTAAACATCTTCTGCAATAATCAGTACTACCACATAGGAAGGATCTTTGACGATTGAAATCCATAACGTTAGCCTATTTACTTAGAATCACATATGAAATAAAGTGGAAAATTAGAAATTAGCATACAGAATCCCGTAAGGAAGAAAAAACGATTACTTTTGGTAATCATGAAAGAATTTCAATCACGTATTGGTAAAAACTGCTCAATCATCAATAAGCAAATAGTCATTAACAATTCTGAATAAGGAAATATATTTCATGAATAAACATTTGAGAAGCAATTCCCCAAAATCGAAAATTAGTGATATTTTTATTACCCTGTATTATTTTTGAATTATTTACTTAATTTTTGCATAGAATAAAGTGATGATTAATTGAAAGTCTTCCATTGTAAATATCCACAGAGGCTATAGAGATTCTTCAGAGGACATTCTGTAGAATCTAGATTTCATGTGGTTTATATTAATTTTATTCACACATTTTGTCTTCAGGTGGATGTGTTATATGCTTCTTACCTGACAATAACAACACTATATTATTGCGTATAAATTCCCTAGCTAAGTTTCCTTCCAGATGAAGATAAATTGACTTAGGAAACTTTATCGAAACTTCTACCAGTGGGTCAACATTAGTCACAACTACAGTTCTGGATGAGAAATACCCTGCATTTTCTCTCTGAATTTCCTAGAGAAATAATCCCCAAAGTCCATTTGCTTGGCAAATTATATTTCCCAATTATTGTCTTTGGCAACACCATTTAAAGTGACTCCATGATAATTGAAATATCACAACCTCATACCCAATTGGCTGTTTAAATTATAATTCTACTTGGAGGTAAGAAAAAAAAACATTCTAGATATTTTTGTTGAGATGACCTGTGAAAAGTGAAGCCAAATTGACACTTTCCATTTAGTCTGAAATATTGTTAAATCATTGTTTAAATCTTTGTAATGAACTCTGTTAAGTGTACGTATAAGCTTTTCTATATTCATATCAATGTATTTGAGCAAGTATTTCTTATGCATGTTTTGGAGCATTTGTACATGGTGCAATCTTTTTTCAACTTATACCTCCTCTGTTTCAAAAACTGAATTTTTCTTACATTGAATAGGGAAGCATCAATATTCCCATTATTGGAATAGAAATAACCCAATCATACATCTGTGAAGTATGGCACCTTGCAATAATATTTATAATAAATAAGAGTTTTAAATAACTCCTGACTACACTACTATTTTCCCCTAATACACCAAAATAACCACTCTGTTCTCTAATATCTTCAGGGGTTGAAAATATTGATGTCCCCTTTCAGAAGTCAGTCTTCAGAAACTCCTCATATTTCTCTGTTGAATTGTCATATTCACATGTAGAGGTGACATTCATACATTTATGAAAATATACCTAATTGTATATTATTGTATATCTTTGCTATTATCAAGTACTATTATGACTGGGACAACTTTACAAACATTTGCATTTGTCACACATATTAAAGGAAAAAATCTTTTCTCTGATTAAACATAGAGGCAGCAATATGCGATATGTAAGCACATTGAAGATTTTTCTATTATATCACTCTTCGGTCAATTCATGTCAGACTTCTCATCGAAAGAATATATATCTCTTCACACTTTGATGTGCAAAAGTTTAAGAAATGTGTAAAGAAGTCATATAAAATCAAGAATAAAGTATTCCAAATTTTGTACTGTTCCATTGTATTTTTGTATCACATCTTGACATAATTTTTTAAAATCTGTAATTTCTTAAACTCTGGCTTATGAATGAGATGTTTTAGAACAGTGTCATAAACCTTCGCTGAAGCTTGTTTGTTCACCATAATGTTAACTTTGAAAAAGTAGACTTAAAGCATAGAACTTACACAATCACTAGTGTTACAACAATAGGGTATCAGCATGTGTAACAGCAGTACACAAAAGGCAATATGTTGGATATGAGTTTTACATCTTGGGTGGTTGGATATTGCAGATGGAAAAAGAAAAATGAGGTAGTGGGTAATATATATCACAAGAATTTTACTCAGTCAATTACTAATTCAATGATACCCCCCTCTGTATCTCAACTTGAGAATAAAATTAAAATTTAACAAAATGAAGATCTAAATCATAGAACTGATGGAAAGTCAATTGTTACTTATCGCATATAGAACTCACGTTGAATGTGATGAGAATGAGAGTATCTAATAATAACTCTTGATTCTAATTTTGCAAATAGCTACCTTTTTGATATACAAGACAAAGAACATAAAAGAATTTTATACAAATTAGCCAAGTGCTATTTTTTAAAATTTTATTTTATTTGTGAACATACTGTACAGAGGAGTTACAATTACATGGGTAGGATAATGCATACATTTCTTACAAAGCATTACAGCCTCCTCCTTTGTTTACCCTTCACATCCCTTCCCAGCCTCCCCCCTCCCCCCCAATCCCAATCCTTCTCCTTTCCCCCCCTTCCCCCCCCCCCGCACCGACGTTGTAAAGCTCGATTTTGGACATGACAACTTGTACTTCTCATTGTTGCTACAGGTCCACCTGTATCCTTAAACAACTGGTTTTTCCCCATCTCCTCCACAAGATATACTGCCATCAAATATAGTGAAAGCAGGGGTTATAATGTGGGGGAGGGACAACAAAGAGATAATCTTATAAATGCATTAGAAACACATGCATGAAAGAAAAAAAAACATTAAAATACATATCTAAGGGTTCATTTTCCTGACATCACATTATCTGACCTTTTCTGCTTGACTCATACATATACTAGATATTGCAAATAAGGGAAACCATGGAACCTATGTTTCTTTGGGCCTGGCTTACTTCACTTAATATAATTTTTTCCAAGCTTTTCCATTTCCTAACAAATGGGGCAATGTCATTCTTTCTGATGGAGGCATAGAATTCCATTGTGTATATATACCATATTTTCTTGATCCATTCATCTACTGAGGGGCATCTGGGTTGGTTCCATATCTTAGTTATGGTAAATAATGTGGCAATAAGCATAGTTGTGCTGGTAGCTTTAGTGTGGTCTTGTTTGTAAACATTTGGGTAAATGCCCAAAAGTGGGATTGCTGGGTCAAGTGCTATTTTTAAAATTCTGTTTTTTACATCAATCCCTATGGATACCTTTGTTAGATATTAAAATCAAATACAGTGACCACAGGGTTCTACAATATGAGGAAGAAAATAAAATAGAAACAATAACTCACATAGTATAGTATAATCAAGAACAACAAATATAAAATCCCTTGTGCGAATACTTTGGTTTAACTTCATTTGCCATCATATTATATATATATATATATATATATATATATATATATATATATGAATATATGTGTATATATACCTATGCATATATATGCCTATGTATATGTATATGTTTTGAGCTTTTCATTTATCTGAAAAGATTACATTAAGCATATAGTAAATATTGAAAGTAAATGATAGATATTCTCTTGATGTACAAATGACAATCCAAATAAATCTACACAAGGGACACACATAGGATTTTGAAAGTTACTTCACTATTTCACAAAATAGAGTTAAAAATCTACCGTGAGAAGTACTTTCAGTATATACTGTTGAGGCATAATTACCTCACATAAAATTATTAATTTCCCAATTACATCAGTCATGTAAGTGGGGTGAAGATTGTAAGAACATATTTTAATGCAATTTCATATACTATGCTTCCTGTCTTTGGTGA
This sequence comes from Dipodomys merriami, assembly GCF_024711535.1. Lineage (NCBI taxonomy): Eukaryota > Metazoa > Chordata > Mammalia > Rodentia > Heteromyidae > Dipodomys > Dipodomys merriami. Next base: position 28,099,920 of record NW_027203159.1, on the reverse strand, counting down.
CCATTAAAATTGTTCATATCAGTTTGTATTAAAGCTAATCGACTAAATGGACATGATAAGTGTTTGATTCACTATGGTAAGAGAAAATGAATTTGACACTATAATAGAAGGCAAGAACTCAAAATTAAGGATCTATATTGATAGATCAAATTCTCTTTCAATTATCATTTGTTACACTTAATTTTAGGTAAAAGTCGTCATGACCAATGCTTTGAGATTTGCACTACCCTAGTAATAAAATGATGGAGAGTTGGAAATTACTTATTGAATATTAACAAAGTAAACCAACAAAATTCATGAAATACACAGAATAAAGTGAGTCGAGGAAGATTATTTATTTTCTACCTTTTTGAAAGAGTGATGGGAAGCACAAATAGCCATTGCATTTTGCTTGACATCAATGCAATATTAGGGTTTAAAAAATACTTTAAGACAATTATAGAATAATGATTTTGACCATTTTCCCCACTGAGTCAAAGTTAAATTACAAGTTTCTATTATACAATTAAGAAAAATGCTAAGATCTCTACTTCCTGCACATTTTGAAAGTACCGATGTGCCATAAACGAATACTGTTCAAGATCTTACCAATTTTAGAAATCAATTTTACAAATGAGAACAATCATTAAGTACTAATAGTGTTGCACATAAAATCTTGCATTGTTCATCTAAACTGGTGCAATACATATTTTCCTTTCTAAAACTACAATTTAATTTTAGATAGTATTACACATGAATAAATAAGACACTAAAAACATTTCTGCTGCTAATTGGAATGGTGCTTAAAGCAAATTTTATGAATATCTACAATGCGAAAGTAAGTTGGAATATTGTATTTAGGATTTAGGTTACATATGATAGTTCATAAGATGATCACCAGACATGGTAGTTTTGAAAAAAAGGTTGTTTCTGGTGATGTGCATATTCAAACAGTATTATTTTTCCTATTGAATAATATAAAATACTTGGTGCAATGTTTGCGGAAAACTTTGAAAATGACTACAATTCTTGTGAGTGATTGATTCCTAATATTTAATGAAATACTCCAGAGTTTGTAGGTAAACTGTAGCATCTTCTATTCATATTGGATTGGGTAGAAACTATATATGTCTCAAGGAGTCAGTAAAAGGAGAAACCTTTGTAAAGGCACATTAAATTTTTCTCCAAGTGGGCATTATTGTTCAATGGATAAAAGAATCAAAATACTTAACTTCCTCACACTTCAGAAAATAGCAATTTCTATTCTGGTGATCTTGACATTCCTGTCACTTTTATGTGGGTCCTGTGTTTAAATGTCTTCTGGCTGTGCTTCATAGCCAAATCGACACTGTTTTACTGAAATTTACTATTTATTGAACAACAGGCTCACTCTCAAATTTGGACACTCATGATTCACAATGATTCGTTTGTTTTGTGGTACATATCTTCTCTAAGAAGCATTTATCTGAATGATTTTTCCTACTGATCTTATAATACTAGTAGGAATCAAGATAGATGTAGAATTATGGCAAATCCTCCTTCCGAAGAGTATATATTTTTTAATACTTTTAATGGGTTAATGAAATTGGTAAATTCAGACACCATAATTTAGAAAACCTTTTCCAAATTCGCTCAAAAGTTGTCCTTTTACTGTTTGTTCCTTAACTTGTTGTCTATCATGCAGAAAAAAGCCTGAAAACTATGGAATTTGTTGAGTACAAAAGCTGAAATTTCTGTTGCTTACTATTTGTGAACCTAATCTGTGAAATACAGAAATCAATGTATTTCAGTTCACATGTGTCTAGTTACAAATAATTTAGAGATGAATATATCCTACCTGTTAGCTTTTCATTTCATTAAAGAAATCAAATTTAAGATATCTAATTTTGAAGTATGTAATCATGAATTTTTTTGAGAATTTTGCTCCCCACAGGACTTGCTGACATTTCCTTGCCTATCACATGGAAGAAGCTTCATATCTTTTAAGAATTTATTTATTTGGTCTAGTTCACCTTTATTTTCTTCATTTATTCACAGAAGTTATATTCACAGGAGTAGACAGTACAGGTTAGATAGCATTAGTCCTGATGTACTCTGAAATTTTAAACATGTGAGAGTACATCAGAAGGTAATTTCCTCAGTAATACTCTAGGTGATAGTATAATCTTCATTTTCCTAATAGGGATTCCTAAGGTATTCTATGGTCTTAAAGGGAATAACAGCAAACGTTTGTATTTTTTGCTATATATTGCTTTTTGTCCAATACAGTTTTTTTCAGTTTCAGAGAAATCAGTTCTAAGTGAGATTTTTACTGAAATGTCTCTATGATAAGAATAATAAAATTAGGGCCTGCTGGTTCTTATACAATCTGGTAAAATATAGAAAGGTAATGTTTCAGTGGAAAATGTTGATACCAACATAGGTCCCATGGTTTCCCTTATTTGCAATATCTAGTATAGGTATGAGTCAAGCGGAAAAAGTCAGATAATGTGATGTTAGGGAAACAAACCCTTAAATATGTATTTTAATGTTTTCGTTTCTTTCAGGCATGTGTTTCTAATGCATTTATAAGATTATTTTTTTCTCCTTTGTATGACCCTCCCCCACAGTGTAACCCCCGCTTTCACTATATTTGATGTCAGTATAACATGTGGAGATGGGGACAAACAAGTCGTTTAAGGATTCAGGTGGACCTGTTGCAACAATGAGAAGTACAAAATGTCATGTCAAAACCAGCGTTACAATGTCAGTGTGTGTGGGGGGAGGGGGTATGATTGGGTGGGGGGGAGGGGGGAGGCTGGGAAGGGAGGTGAAGGGTAAACAAAGGAGGAGGCTGCAATGCTTGGTAAGAAATGTATGCATTATCCTGCCCATGTAATTGTAACCCCTCTGTACAGTATGTTCTCAAATAAAATAAAATAAAATATATTAAAAAAAAGAAAATGTTGATACCACATAAAGTCTTCAATTCATGAATAAATTTTGGTATCTTTTTACAGGTAAATGTTGGAAAATTATGTCAATTATGTGAGCGAGTATGTGGGAAGAAAGGTCATGGACAGACTTTTGTATGTCTTCTGAAATCTCAGCAGAATGTAATGGAAACTCTGACAGTGGAAGTTCAACTTGTGTATTTCAAGAAAAGAGCATGTGCCGTGTTTTGTGTTGGACAATTATTTTAAACTGTGTTTGCCAGAGTGGCTTCCTTTTACTCACCATTGCCTAATGGTGAAAATGTAAATTACTGACATTATTAAAAGTTAAATTTTAATATGTTAAGACATTAACTTTATTACTATCTGGCCTGAATTCAGCTAGAATACTTTAGAGTTCAGGCCATGTTTATAAACTGATAACTTTGAGAGATTCCTTGCATCTCTTTCTATATCTATGGAATTGATTACAAAATTGCTATTAATTTGATTAAAAAAACTTCACAGTATTTGCAGGTTGACAAAACTGTGCAGAAATTGGGATGACACACCATTTTGGATATTTTCAATATCCTTTTCTACCACCATTTGCATACATTCATCAAATATATATAAGTAAACCTTATTTGCATAAACAGAGGGCAAAATTCTGAATATATGTATGTTTGTAAAGTATAATAAAAAATTCCTTCGAGCCTCACTCTTGTTCTTCATATATGAAATCCTATCAGCAAAGGAGTTGGAGATTCAAGTATCCATTTTTTTTTATTGTGAAAATACCGTATAGAGGGGTTACAATTACATGGGCAAGGTAATGAGTACATTTCTTATCAAGCATTTTTGCGTCCTTTGTTTCCCCTTCCCATCCCTTCCCATCTCCTCACCCCTTCATCTTTCTGGGAGGTGAATTCAATACCAATGCCCTACTTTGAAGGGCCATCCTGAGTTCAAGGGCCAGGCCATTGCTTCAAGGCCAAGGCAATAAGTTCTGGTCCCAGCCATGAGTTCAAGTCCCAGAACTTCAATTCAAGGTTCGATCCCCAAATTAAATGCACAAGCCTTATATTCAAGGCCTATTTGTTATTTCTTCTGCCTAGAGAATATGACACATTCTATGGTCCATATGCCCACCATTAATCAATCTTTAAATATAATTATTTTCTTACTTCTTAATTTCTCTATTTTCCTACTGAGAGCTATGAAAGAGTTGAAAATGATACATTGGGTAAACAAACAGCCTGAATCATATTGTCATTAGGAAAATTCTTGTGGTCATAAATGGAGCCAGGAGAACAACAATAATAACACATCACAGAAGTAAATCTTACTGGTCCAAATTTGCTAAAGCAAATTGACTAAGGTTATGTTTGAATCCTTTTGATACATAAAATTTTCATTTACGTTCTGTGTTTCCATTCTGACACAAAGTTCACCATATTGTTGTAAGGATAGATTTAGTCTCAGAATGAGAGAGTCTATTTATTTTGATAAACATGAATGCCAAATATCAATATGGTTATTAGAAGGTAGTTTAAAGAAAAACATTTCAGAGTATATTCAACTAATGTCAAAAAAGGTCCTCTGCCTTACTTGATGTGCTTCAACTTTGTTTATAACCTTTTCATTCACATCTTACATTCTATTTATGTAAAGTACAATAAAATGGGCTAAGATTTCTGAAACCTCTAAATGTAAAATAAAAAGAGGAAAAGAGAAAAGTTGCCAGAATATTTGTCTTATATATATGTGTATATATATATATGTACATATACACACATATACATATATATTTATACAACTATTATAGTTAGTATATAATACAAAACAAAAACATTTTGATAGAAAGTATTTGGAAATTTCCTGGAATATAACTTTAGTTATATTTAGTTTGTTTAGATTGTAGAATTTACACTTAAAGCCTTGATTGACAGGCATATCCAGAAGACATGAAATTGAGTTATTGTCAAAAATAGTTATTATTCAATTATCAAAAAAGTAGAATTAACTCATTTAATGCCATACAGCAGGTGGTTCATTGTATATGTCATTCTTCTAGTATTAGGTAGATTCCCTAGCCCTTGTTTTCATAAACACCAATAATTTTATTTAAAAGTTTCCTACCAAGTGTTTTTGGGTTAATATTCAGAAAACTTTGAGAGTATATAGACTTAAGGATATTGGTAATATGTATTCCTCAGTGTCAAGTTCCTTCATGAAATATCCAGTGTATCTGAACGAAGTACTGGACATATAAGTAGTTGGTATGAAAATAATAAGGACAGGAAAATGTGGGTTTTCAAATCTGTGTTTAGAATTGTTTTGTAAACCTGAAGTATTGAACAACTTAAATATTGTTATGTGCATAACAACAGAACCTGGTTTGAGAAAATTCTAAAACCATGGAGAGAGAAAAGTATTACAAAGCCATGATTTGACTTTAAATGGAGAACCAGACAACATCCTTAAACAATAACAAAAACATGGACACAGGTACTGATAAAAGAAAGGATGGTAATGGAGTGCTTGATGTGTCCCCAAGCAGAGGAGGAGCCCTCTCTGAAATAGAAACGACTCCCATCAGATGGCGTCTCAAGAGCAAAGATGAGGTTTTGTTTCTATTGTGATAGGAGAAATAGAGCTCATGTAAGAATCAGGATCTGAGGCCTCCAGCCCATTCTCTCAATTCAGTCAAAGTATAAGAAAACATCCAACGTTTGCTTATGCTTCAATGAACTACAATTCAGTTCATCTGTATTAAAATTCAGCACTTTGATTTGTAGATGGATTCCTCACTGTTATTGACCAGCTTGCAACCTAGTCCTCATTCTAATTCCTTCTAGTAAGCCAGAGCTCTTTTCTCTGTCTCCATTGTGTAGGCTACTCCCTTGTAGGCTACTGCATACAAAATTCTTTTGTTAACACTATTTTCAATGAAAGTAATAGAGGTAACTTTAGAAACTACATATGAAATAACTAAACACAATGCACAGATGGGGTAGGCTTCAACTGGTTTTCTTCATAAAAGTAGCCTCCTGATAGCTATAATTACTAATAAATAGTGCACATAGTATGTGTTGGTAAAATGTAATTTGATAGGACAGAGGGCTTATGAAGAAACAGAAAAAAATCACTGACCATGTATTCTATTCAGTGACATTAAAGGATTTATGAATATTTGGAATTTGTTCTAAGAACATTGGGGCCAAATGTGAACACAGGATAAGTAACAAGGAAAATGATTCAATGAACTGTTTCCTTCCTGGCAATATTGTAGTCGGAATTGTAAGGAAGAAAAAAATCTCAAAAAGTATCCCAAAGTGGATTCCCAGAAATCACATTGTTCTGAGGTAAACATCTATGAATTGATTGACTATAGGAAAACTATGGTACCTCTAAAATTGAGAAGTTAATACAATTCTCAGTGACTACAGTGGCTTTTATTACTTTACCAGGTGATTCATGCCTGGACAACACCCTAACATAGAATCAGAAAATGTAAACATTAATAGTTACTCTGCTCACCACAAACAGGCTTCCAATTTCCTGACATGATCACTTATTGAAATGCATGGAAATATAGAAAATGATTTGTTTCTTGGTTGGTCTTGGCCACTGTTTGGAAGGGCAGAATTATTCAATCTCCTTTATAATCAATGTTTTCCATTTTAATATGCCATGTGATTATATTGATTCCTTGACCCTTCTATAGTCTACAGTACCCAATATGAATAGAAAATGCTTAGAATTACCCATACCTCTCTTTCCCAGGTTTTCAAGTAAGTACTATTTTTGTATCAATCCAAAGAATTATACTCATGTTCAAAATTTCTGCAGATTGCCACCAATATTTTATATTATTCAATGGGAAATACATTGATTACTAATTAGGCACATCACCAGAAACAACCTGTTGTCAAAACCACTATATCTGGTGATCCCATTCTGAATTCACATACCGAACCTATACCCTAACTATACTGTTCCAATTTCTTTCACAAGGTAGAACTTAATAAAATATGCTTGAAGAACCAGTCAATTAGCAACAGGACTGTTTCCACCGTATTTTTTATTCTGAAAACAAATTGTAATTTCAGAAAACATGATAGGCATAATATGGTTTTGTATACACAATGAAATACTTTATAAGAAAAATAAGTAGTAATTAGTGCTTCAACCCATGTGGAAACTTGTTAAAATTTGTCTGAACTTTGGTAGCAATGGCTTCTGGCCCATCAGTATATTCAAAATGTGCCAGCAATGTAGTTCTTAGTGTTTATCATTAAAATTGTACATTAGAATTCTATAATTCTTCGGGGACTCAATAAGAAATAATGATCTAAACATTTTTTTTTCTGAAATTCTCATGAAGAAATATTTTGAAAAACCAAGATTGCATTGATCTCAAGAAAAATATCAAGTATTTATTTTTCCTGTTGGTCTATGAAAAAGCCTTCCTTGATTACCTTTCTTTTTCATATTTCATGTATTATTTTATTGACATATTTTGTTAAGATGCAATAAGAAAATTTCATTTCTTCTTGTACATTTATTACCAGGGTACTGGAAATCTCACATTAATAGCCCTGATAATTATCTTATAAAATTAAGCAAAACAAAGTGTATTTGAAATGAGACTTTAAATTTTAACATAGATTTGAGTTCCTTCCAATTTACAATCCATCTATCAAAGAATGTCTGTGTTCTTTTAGTATTTGAACACAAATCCAGGTCTCTAATTTTATCATCCCAAAAGGACAGGAAAAATTGATATCAAATTTAATGAAAACATGTCAAAATATATGATTTTGCAATATTCAACCAAATTGTATGAGGTTGGAATTGGAAAAGTAATAATTTTATCTCACTATACTTGAGCAGTATCTACTGAATATTTCCCGAGACAGGTTTTATCTCTTCTTGATGTGACTTGTATAGAAAGTTTCAAAATCCTAGTAGAGTCACTTCTGTTCAGATTTATTTGGATTATCCAAAACAACACAAAACTGATCATTTATTTGCAATAATTTGCATATGTCTATGGTAATTTATGAGATGATAAGAAAAGCTCAAAAGTGACATAGATTGATAGATTATAGAGAGACAGGTAGCCAGATAGATAGATTAATAGACAGACTTTTTTTCTATATAAATTGATGTTACCTGAAATGAAGAGCAAGATATGGACAGAAGAGTTTTGTCTTTGTTTTTCTTGATTTTAATATACGATAAGATTTTCTTGTTTTCTACTTTATGTTCTTCCTCCTATGGTATATTCCTGATCACACTTTTTTGATTTTCGTACGTATTTTTCATATAAATTTAATTTTGGAGGGAATGGGAATAACAAAATCTTGAAACAAGAACACAGGTTGACCCATTAGAATAACGATACTCAGAGGACACTAGGTTGGAATGAACTTTACTGCTTTGGGATGGACGAGGAGTAGTGGAGATAGAGGAGGGAAAGTATAGTAGAGTAACAGTGCTCCACAACAAATGTACACATTACAGATGTAACTGTAACTCCTCTGTACAGCATCTTTTCAAGAAAACGTTTTTTTTAATTAAAAAGGGTAAAAAAATACCAACAGTAAACATAAATGAAATTATTATTTCATCCAAATGCCCTATCACACTGTATGTGGTAGAGGTAGCTTTAGTAATATTTTATTGTGAGATTTTTGCTCTTTTTAAGTTCTCAAAGGAAAACAGCGTTACCTGAAAGGTACTTAAAATATGGTAGGATGCAAGGTTGTTATAGAAAATATACCATTTGACATTAAACTGTATTATTCCCTAAAAGCTGTCAAAAGATCTGTGTGAAAGAATAACCATCTTTTTTTCTATGCTTAAGGGTGGACTTTGTTTTAGGCAGAAAAGAGAAAAGCAATTAAACGAAAGTGAAATATAATGTTTACCTCATATTTATTGATATTCAGAAAGTCTTAATCCCCAAAAAAGTTCTTGTCAAATACATTCCAATTTAAAATAACAGAACAAAGGTTATGGAATAAGAAGCATACATTGTGGTTTGTAAATGAAAGCGTCCTAAAGGAAAAAGGGAAAAAGAAAACAAAAATGAAAACTAAATACCAACAATAAAAACACCACCACACTTTAATTATACTGCAGTGCACAACAAAGATACAGGATACTTGATCAAATTTATTATAAGTAGTAATTCATTCAAGTGAGAAGAAAATGAGAGAAAGTAACTTAGAATTAAAGTGGGATTTGTACTTGGCTAAATGAATTTCTCAGCAACTTGGCTTTGTGTAACATTTTTGGGGGTGGTGGTGGTGGTGGTGGTGGTGGTGTGTGTGTGTGTGTGTGTGTGTGTGTGTGTGTGTAGGTGTAACTTGCCAATACTTGTAACATGCTATGGCATAATTCCTAAAATTTATGAATCTCATCCTATCAACAAGTAGTATAATTTTACATATTGCTGGGTTCAATGTAGTTTTTGACAAATCACATTTTTAAAATATTAAGCATGTGTCCTTTCTCTATGTAGCTCCTTCTTCAAGAGGAGTAACTACTGCAATCTAAAGAGTTTTACTATATTAATCAATTTACCAGTGATCACCTGTGATAGAATGATTCTGTCAAATTTCTGGCAGTAGTCGATTCTTGTCTAAAAGTTTTCTTGAAAGTTCTCATTCCATTGTCAGTGTACATTCCTGTGTTTGGAGCATGCATATCCTCATGAATTTTCTGGAGAACATCACCTTTTGTAATAAGTTATTTGGTACTAAAAAGTACCTGAATTGGAGAATATTTCTCACTGGTAACCACACCATATCTATACATTTTCTGTGCAAAAAACCTGAACATACATCCTGGACTCTGGAAATAACTGACACATATATTCATAGGGATTGCTATTCTGAAAATAGCACTTTCCTTGGACTGGGAAGTGGGGTCACTGGTAGAGTGCTTGCCATGCATGCACGAGGCCCTGGATTTAATTGCTCAGCACCACATAAACAGAAAAATCTAGAAGTGGTGCTGTAGGGCAATTACTAGAGCACTAGCCTTGAGCTGAAGAAGTGAGGGACAATGCTGACACCCAGAGTTCAGGAAGTACAACTGACAAAAACAACAACAAAAGCAAAAATCTCGTGCACATCATAATGTGAAGTGATGTATATTCTATGATGAGAAGACTAAGATTAATTGATTCAAGAATTATATCAATTTACAAAAAATTGTCGTGATATGATAAAAAATCTTCAATATCATTACAAAAGGCCTGTCATAATGGAGCATAATAGTGTTCATATGTTTAAACAGAGAATCACTTAGTTTCCCTTAAGAAGTGTGCAATGTTTTTGAAATAATAACAATCACAAGTAGTTGTAGTAAGGAAATATATATAATGATTTAGAACTTATATTTTCATAAATATATGAACGTCACCTCTTCATGTGAACATTACAATTTAACAGCACAATATGAGGAGTTTCTAAAGACTGACTCCTGTTAAAAAATTTTTTTAACATATCTATATCCTCAGAACTCTACTGAAAGGGAATATCAATACCTTTAAACCCTGTAGATGTTAGAACACACAGTGGTTATCCTGAGTGCTGTGAATACAGAAGTGCAATCAGGAGTCAGGTCAAAATATAATTAATTTTCCTTATTATTTCAAGGTTCCATATTGCACATATTTATATTTGAGTAAATAGTATTACAAGAATGGGAACATCTCCACTTCTCTAATTAATGTAAGAACATTTTTTGTTTTTGCAACCAAGAAGACATAATCTGAACCAAGATTGCAACATGTCAAACAAAATATGACAGAAACATGCATGAGAGAATTACCCAAAGTAATTGACCTGAAATTCCACAGGTTTGAGTGTACATACATTAACAAAGTTCATCACCAAGAAGCAAATCAAATTGATTTAGACAATTCTTTGGGGGGGGGAAACGGAAAGTATTAATTCAGTCTCTATATTTTCACATGTTCTATCAACGCAAATATATAGATTTTGTTATTCTTTCCTCCTACTCTTTTCCCTTTCACTCTCAGGAAGAATGCTTGCCTTTTGCATTTTCCCTCCAGAGTCGCTACAAGTTTGGTTGGACAGATTATTGCAGAAGATGTGTAAATGCTTTCTGGTTTTCCTCAAATAAAGATCATTACTATGTTTCTTCTAGGTCCATGTTTAGAAATTATATTGACATGAAAACTAGAAATATTTTCTCAGGACACAATACCTATGAATATGTACTAAATTCATTTGAAGTCCTGTTTTAGATGTGATTTCTCATTTTTAATAATCTTTGTGGAACTAATCCTGTGCTATTAAATGGTGCATAGCATATGACGGATAAGCAGCCAATTTCACATAAGTATTCAGATGAATTTAACAACTTTAAATAAAATCGTAGTTTAAAATGTGTATTTTCTTTAGTGATTGTAGAGAGCATCTACATGATGGATCACAGGTTGAATGATGCTGGGACATTCTCAGGAAGCTACTGAAAAATGTATAGTCATAAAAGTTTATATGCCCAACTAATATCGTTGTTTGAAAGTATATTTTGATACTGATTTGCCTGCTATTAATAACTGTGATGAAATTATGCTAAAAAGCTTCCTAGCAAAGATATAGGCTTAAATTTGGGAGTTGATGGAATATGGACCAGATTTATTTATTTATTTTTATTTATATTTTTCAATTGTGAAAATGCTGTAAAGAGTGCTTACAATTACATGGGCAAGATAATCAATGCACTGCTTATCAAGTATTGTTGGCTCCTACTTTGTTTCGTCTTTCCGATCTCCTCCAACTCTACCGCCCTCGCCCAACCAGTGTCCAAGTTGTAAAGTTCATTTTCGACATAATATCTTGTACATCTCATTGTTGCAATTGGTCCATCTGTATCCCTATCTTTTCCCCTCCACAAATTATACCAATATCAATTATAGTGAAAAAAGTTATTATACCGTGGTGGAGGGACATACAAAACAAAGAAGAAATATACATATGTTAGACACATTAGCAAGAAAGCGAGGGAGGTTCTATAATTATATGATAGAAACAGTACTGCAATTCAGTGTAATGTTTTGACATGTCAATCCAATATAGAGAATACAATCTGAGAACGAACTTGTAGGAAGACACATGATACTCAGAAAAGCTCTGAATGTGAGTAATGTTTAGAAGTGAGAGTAAAAGTAAAAATGTAAATGGTTAACATGGAAAATAATAACTGATGTGGGCACATTAAGGTGTCTGCTTCTTATCTAAGGATAAGTGAAATGACCAAAGACAGCATGAAGCCATTCAATCAAATACACATTTCACTTGCAGCGGTAAATTCCAGTGTCTCCTCTGTATGGGTCCCCAATTATTGTTCTACTGACATAATAATATTCCCGTTCATGATTTCAGGTCCTTCTTCAGCAAGCCAGCCTATGTCAATTGAAATGCTCCCTTCTGGCCCAAAGACCAAAGGGAAGATTTCATTTCTGAGTGATATAATTTTCAGTATAAAATTCACTGAAATTCTGCTAGGCTTCAATAGAAGGGTGCCGCTAGTGTTTTTAACCACTTATTCATCTGAACTATGTTTACACAGTTTATAGCTACATAGAACTGCTTTTACCTCACTCTTGTTTTGATAGTCTGTTCTTGAGAGTTATTCAATTTCCTAAAAATATTCCCAGAAAATGATAACTGGATTGTTATATTTCAACCCCGGAAACAGGGTGACTCCTTAATGAAGGTTATCCAGCAAGGACTGAAGTAATTGCTTGCAATTTTATGTGTGTGTGTGTGTGTGTGTGTGTGTGTGTGTGTGTGTATGTGTGTGTGTGTGTGTGTATGTATGTATGTGTATATACATATATATGTATATATGTACATATACATATATACATATACATACACACACACACACACACACATATATATATATATATATATATATATATATTACACCATGTAACATTTAAAAAGTATGTAAATCTGTGCCTTAAAATGTGACTTCGAAGTGGACCCTGGTGGCTCAGGCCAGTAATCCTAGCTACTAAGGATGCTGCGATCTGAGGATGAAGGTTCAAAGCCAGGCCTGGTAGGACATTCTGTGAGATGCTTATCTCAAACAAAACACTAGAAAACCATATGTGGCATTGTGGCTCTAGCATTTGCCTTCAGCTGAAGAGTGCAAGGACAGCACCCAAGACCAGAGCTCAAGCTCCACGACCAAAAAAAACAAAAAAGGAGGAAAAAATGTGATAAGAACTTATAAGATATAACAACATTTGATTAAAAAGTATTCTCAAAAATTAATGAATTAATGTGAAGGAAAAATGATGTCAAGTTCTGATATAATGCTACCTCCCCCCCCCAGGATTTTCTCAAATCTAGTGATGAATAAGAGCAAAACAGAAGGAAGTACTCAATATTGGTGCCAAATAAAGATATGAAGTGGCAGTGCTTATTACTTTCTAGGCCTAGAATTTATTACCCATATTTATGCAACTTTTCTTGTGTGAAACTTTTTGTGAAATGTTTACTGATGTGTATTAGCCATTAGCAATAATGTCATCTTTTAAAATCTCCTTTTTTACAACTGGCATATTCTGATACACAATGGATAGGCTTTTGTATAGGTCATTGTGCGTGACCTCATGGCCCTTCCTTATTTCTAAGGTCTTGTTATTTCATTCAAGTCCAACACTCTATTATTTTGAACCAATGTGATGCTTTCTGTGTTCTAATGTTTCAATCAAAATAAGACTCTATTATACTCTCCTCCCTCTGGTGGCTTTTACCCACTATCGTCCTGAGTAGCTAGAATTGAAGGTGTGAACCACCAGGATTCAGCTACAAAATTTTACACGAGTTTTATTTTTTGTTTTTGTCTGTAATGGAGCTTGAACTCTGGGCCTGAACACTGTCTCCCAGTTTTTCAGCTCAAGGCTATCGCTCTACCACTTAAGGCATTGCACCACTTCCGGATTTCTGGAAATAAGTCTCCCAGATTTCCTACCCAAGCTGGCTTTGCACCAGGAGGATCTTCAGATCTGAACCTACAGAATAGTTAGGATTACAGGCGTGAGCCAATGGCGCTCAGAACAAAAGAATATCTTTGAGGATTCTGAAATGAAGGAAAAGTAGAATTTGGGAATATTAACAATCAAAAGCTACTGTTGAAACACTCTTTTAAATGGTACCAAACTTCCTAACATGCAAGTGAAATGAGAGCACTGCACAAGAGAAGAGAAGAAATATGAATATCTTGTTTTCAAAACTATAACATAAATATCAGTGACTTTTCCATTTATATGAGTTTGAGAAGGCAATTTTCTAAACTGGTAGAAAGAGAAACGTAGTAGCTGCACATATGACAAAATCTGCAATATTTTGAACTGCAATCAAAACACACAGGGGAAAGTGGAAATTAAAGGATTATACAATTATTTGTAATCTTGAAAAGTCCAAAAGCCAAATGACCTAAAGAAATAGTATTTTGAAGGTGCACAAAAAGGTTACATTTTTATTCATATCTCCTAAAATGAATCGGTTTCAGTAAAATAAAGCAGGATCCTCCCATAAGAAGGAAGAAAACATCCCCACTAGTATGTTTTTACAAACAATTGTAACATTTTTGACTATGTCCCTTGAGATTTATCTTTGTAGTTGTGATAGAGCAAAGAATGATCATTTCCAGTTTATGACATAAGGACTCTCAGATCAAGTTGTGTTTCAGTGAGCTAAAACATAAAAATGAAACAGACAACCCAAAAGGTATAACTTATGGTCACTATTTTTTACATATTGAATTTCATGGTAACTGTGCTATTTTTAGGAGATATGTGCCTTGTTTCAATTTTCTGTATGTTCCACAATTCGCCAGATATCACACCTTTCCTTGGATTATTTATTCTTTATGCACACACAACAATGCTTTATTCTCTTCCACTTTTTGTCTAGAAATAAAATGGGAGGAAATTTTACAGTTGTGTTATATCATTTATGACAGCAAAAAATACAAAATAATCTTGACTAGTATAGTTTGGAATCTTAAAGTGTGTGTGGACACAGACAATCTGAATACTGGTCTTTTTATGAAAGTTGCCAACGAACTGTGACAAAGAACAGTTGGGACTAATGTTTTAAGTCCTCTGGATGATACTTGAATTCCTGAAATTCTCTAATGTAGCAGGAAGAGAAAGGGAAAAATACAAAAATTATGTCTTCAATTCTGTCAGCATATAAATGACACTATCTGGAGGAAAGTTGGCAACATATAGTATAGTTATATATATCACACTGCACATATCACATTATTCTTGCCAATAAAGACCTAATTTACTTCAAAAAGTATCCTAGAAAATACTTCTTTTTACAACTATACATTTATAAAAGTGTGTTCTCAATACCTATATGTCATTTTATTGTGCATCATATTTTTTAACTTGGAATTATATCCTTGAGGGTGTATCCATCAATATTCTGTTATACTAAATCATAATTTTTCATGTGAAATGATGTCAACATTCTTTAGAGTCATTAAAAGAGAAGATCATTGTCTGAGTTGCCTTATTGTGAAGTCATATTGAAATGTAATGAGGAACAAAAATGGATTTAATAATATCACACACTGATGTATATAAAAATATATAGCATTCTTTGTATAGTTTCATGAATCTCTAGAACAACATCTAAGATATTAAGCCTACATTCTTTTGACTGGAATATGTAACTCCATCAAGAATAGAAAAAAATGTTACAGATTGAAAAGTAGCCAATAATATGTGAAACTGTATTGTGAATGGGTACACCTCAGTAGGAGGAATTGTCAGTTTGATGACACCATTCTATCTATATCTTTCTTTCTTCCCACGGTTGATTGAGAAATTGCAAGGAATTATATTGAGGTTTAATTACAGATAATTATCATCAAAAACATTGAGTGTATTTTGAACACATTGAAGTTAAAATGTTGACAATGGAACTCTATTTCAATTTGCAGAAACCTTCTTAATTATAATGCTCCATGGAAGTAATTAGATCCTTCACAGAGGAGAAATATGAATACTTTGTATTGTACTATGATAACAAACATCCCAGGTATTTTTAGGACCAAACAATTTTGAAATTTCTGTATTGTTAATTTAGAAAAATCAATCAACTAGTTATTTTACCAATAGGATGATTGCTGCACTGTTCAGAGTTGTGATAAAAGAAATACGACTGTATGATTTGGAAGGCCACAGATCTTCTGTAAAACATTTGCTTACAATATGTAATAGCAAAAGTGAATAAAGTTTATTGACAAGTCATCAAAATAAATATTAAAATGGTTTGAAACTAAATAGACCTGGAAGAGGAATTAAATTCAATAGAGGATTACATGAATACACGTGATTAAAATTCAAGTGGAATTAAAAATGAAAATCCTTAACACTCGAAGGACTGAATAACCCAACAGTAGGTTATGTAAAAAAATAAAAAAAGTGATAAACCCTTAGCAAATATGAAAGAAGAGAGTGAGTGAAGAGCAATGGAGAGAAAGATTGTACCCAAATGAGTGAAACCAGAGATGAGTTATTTAACCTCATGACAGAGTCAAGATACAGAATAGGATATGGGAATATTGGAAAAAGCCAGTAAAATAAAGCCCTGGAGCAAAAGAGTTCACCTGTCATTTCTGGGAATCTTTCAAAGGACAACCCACTATAACCCTCCTAATATCATTATTGAAACAGTGAACGAACTTGCTATATGATGCCAGCGTACTGCTTAACCAAAAACCTGATATGGATTCATCAATGAAAGATCTGTAGAAATATTCCATTGCTTCAATATCGGTGCAAACTTGCTCAATAAACTTCTGAAGTGCTGACGTGAAGAACTAATAAAATAATTCACAAACTGACCAAAGAGGAATCATACAAGAGGGGAAAGTTGATTCAATATATGCAAGTCAATCAATGTAATTCAGTACATACATAAGAAGAAGCATATGAATAACAGAATCATGCAACTAGCTGTACAAAAGCATTTGATAAGTTCCTATGCCACATTATTATGACAAATATGGAGAAAATAGAAACGCATGGAATATTCCTCAATATAATAAAGACTGCCTATGACAACCCGACTGTTCTCTTACACTTAATGGTGAAAAGATAATACATTTCCACAACAATTAGGAATGAGAGAATGAATTTCTGCTCTCTAAATCTTTTCAGTATACAATAGGAAATCCTAGCTGAAGTAATAATGTAAGGCATAAACAAAAATGGGATCCAAATAGGGAAAGAAGAAATGAATCTCTACTTCTTTACAGATAACTTGATCCTCTATTGAAGACTTATAGACTACAATCACAATTTCCTTTGGCTGTTTGAAACTTTTCACAAAGTAACAGAGTTTACAATGAACTCAGAGAAATGAGCAGTATTTTTTATTTTTATTTTTATTTTTTATTTTTATTTTTATTGTGAAAATACCGTACTGAGGAGTTACAATTACATGGGTAAGATAACGAGTACATTTCTTTTTTTTTTTTAATTTAATTTTATTTTATTTGAGAACATACTGTACAGAGGGGCTACAATTACATGGGCAGGATAATGCATACATTTCTTACCAAGCATTGCAGCCTCCTCCTTTGTTTACCCTTCACCTCCCTTCCCAGCCTCCCCCCTCCCCCCACCCAATTATACCCCCCTCCCCCCCACACACCGACATCGTAAAGCTGGTTTTGACATGACATTTTGTACTTCTCATTGTTGCAACAGTATAAAGCATCGTTGCCTCCTCTTTGTTTCCCCTTCCCATCCCTTCCCATAATCCCCATCTCTTCCCACTGATCTCCCCTCCACCAAAGTTGTAAAGTTCGTTTTTCTACATAACGTCATGGACATCTAATTGTTGCAATGGGTCCATTTATATCCCTAGTTAAACGATTTGTTTTTTTCCTTCCCTTCCACAATTTAGATCAACATCAAATACAGTGAAAGCATGGGTTATACCGTGGGAGAGGGACATACAAAGCAACATATTTGTATGCCCAAAATGAGAAGAATGAGGCTTTAACCACAAAAGCAACTTCTTTTGTGATAGCCTCCAAAAGAAAATAACTCAGACCTCACGTAAGAAGGGAAGTGAATGACCTCTGTGAGGAACACAGTAATCTTACGTGCTCCTGTATTTGAAGTATTGGCATCGAGAACTTTGGCAAACTCTCAAAAGCTACTACTTCCAAATTCCAAGCAGTAAAGATCAATATCTGTAAAACATTCTTTAATGAACACAAGACGTAATCAAAAAAGTTACATGGAAATATAGAAGAACCAGAAAGCAACCCTTAGCAGGAAATTCATAGCAAGAATATCAATACTCCACTGCAAACTCCATTATTAAACACACCGAGACACCACAAAATACACAGAAAGTCACACACACATATACACATATATGCATACACATATATGCAGACAACTGCAAATATATACACACATATACACATGTGTATAAAATTAGAACTGGCACATAAAGAGGCCTAAAGAGCAATGTGCATAATAAGCACAGAAATCATCCCAGAGATTTATGGCCACCTAAACTTTGATAAAGGTGCCCTAATCATCAGATAGAGGAAGGGAAAGTCTTCGCAATAGATGCAGGTAGAAATAGTTATATATGTGTGAATAATTGAAAGTAGATTTTATTTCTATTTACACCAGAACCAAGTCCAAATGAAACAAAGTCCTCAAATTAGGTTTACATATCATGAAATAGGATAGTATGGAATGAGGGATGACGTATTGACTTGGATACTCAGGATACTCAAAGTTTAGTACATAACAATCCAGCCTCAACAAACTAAGTGAGGGTTGAATATATCAGATTGCTTCAACTAGAGAACTTTTGCATGGCAAGAGTCAAAGGTAGCAAGATAAATATGAGTACAATCCCACATTTGGGAAACAATCTTTTAAAAATCTAACTATACAACCTGTAAGGGCCACGGAGCTCATAAAATTAAATCTCCACAATAACAAATTCACAAATCGTCAAAGAGAAAACTGCCTGATAAATAAGGGCACTAAAGACGTTAAGAGAAACTTCTCTGAAGAGGAAATAAGATGACCAATAAACACATGAAGAAAATTTCAACCTCTTTTTGGATAAAAAAAATGCAAATTAAAACATTGAGATTTCACCTCACCCCAGTTGGAATGGGTATAATCATGAACTCTAATAATAACAAATGCTGGAGGCATTGTGGAAAAAAGGAAACACTACTGCATTGTGGTGGGACTGTAAACTTGTTCAACCATTTTTTAAAGCAGTATGGGGGATCCTCAAAAGACTCCACATAGGGCTCCCTATGACCCAGGAAATGATCACAAACAAGTTCATACTAAATCTAGAACAACTATGTTTATGGCAGCATTATTTACCATAGATAGGATATAAAATCAAACCAGATCCCCCCCCCTCAGTAGATGGATCAGGAAAATGTGATATCTATCTATCTATCTATCTATCTATCTATCTATCTATCTATCTATCTATCTATCTATCTATCTATCTATCTATCTATCTATCTATCTATATGAATTCTATGCTTCTACCAGCAAGTATAACATTGTCCCATTTGTTAGGAAATGGAAAGACATAGAAAAATTATATTAAGTGAAGTAAACCAGGTCTAAAAGAACAGAGTTTCCATGTTTTCCCTTATTTGCAATAACTAGTATATGTCTGGGACAATCAAAAAGTTCCAAAGCTATGTACATTTGACAAGACAAAATGATGTTAAGTGAATTGAACCCCAAGATAGGGACACAATTTTTTTTTCTTTTTTGGTAAAGTTTCTAACGCACTTATAATGTATCATGTGATTTGTTGTTGTTGCTTTTTATGTTCCTCCCCACTGTATAACCCATGTTTTCACTGTTTTTGATGTCTGTGACGTGCATCTTCTCTAATTTGGGGAAGGAAAGGGAAAAAAAAAACAAAATGTTTAAATAGGGATACAGGCTGGCCCATTGTAACAATGAGGTATACAAGATACTATGTTGAAAAACGAACTATACAAATTAGGCTGCAGAGGGTGGTGGAGTTTAGTTGTATAGGTGGGAAGGACGGAATGGTAGAGGAAAAGCAAAGGAAGAGGCAAAAATGCTTGATAGAAAATGTACTCATTACCTTACTCATATAACTGTAACCCTCTCTACAGTATTTTTACAATAAAAATCTTAAAAAAGAAATTCATTAAGAAATATCTCCCCCATTTATATTGTCTAAATTATCCAAGATATTACTCTAGGTATGAAATAAGAATGACCAATAGACACATACAGAAATATTTAACATCTCTGGCCAATATAGAAATGCAAATGACTCCAATGTACATCAAAAGGATTAGTTTATCGTCAGCATGAATTTATTTTTATATGTTTGTATTATAATAATGCTGTACAAAGGGGTAACAGTTACATGAATAAAGTAATGAGTACATTTTTACCTAGCATTGTTGTCTCCTCCTTTGTATTTCCCCTACCATAGCTTCCATCCCCACCTCCCCAACTACTCCCACCCACTTAGGTTGTAAAGTTTGTTTTCAACATAGAGGCTTGGACAGCTCCTTGTTACAATGGGTCAACTAGTATCCGAATTTAAGCATTTTGTTTATTTCTTCCCCTCCCCAAATTAGAATATATACAAAAGGGAGGACACTGGAATCGAATACAGTGAAAATAGGGGTTATACTATGGCAGGGAAACATACCAAACAATCAAAAAAATCATATACTACATTTTAAATACATTAAAAATAGCACAGAAAAAACTCTGTCCCTACCTTTGTGTTCATTTATCTTAACACCATAATATATATTTATACATATATAGAGAGAGAGACAGACAGAAAGAAAGAACGACAGACAGACAGACAGAGATCTTTTGAATTTTTTGCTTGTCCTAAACTTATACTAGTTTTGCCAATAAAGGAAATTATGGGACCGATGTTCCTTTTGGCCTGGGTTACTTCACTTAATGTAATTTTTCCAAGACTTTCCATTGGCAAACAAATGGGGCGATGTCATTCTTTCTGATGAAGGCATAGAATGCATATATATAGAGAAAGAGATAATTCATATATATTTATATATACATATATATACATAGATACCACATTGTCTTGATCCATTCATTTACTGAGGTGCACTTGGATTGGTTCCATATCTTAGCTATGGTAAATAATGCTATGATTAACAGTAGTGTTGGTAGACATAGTATGGTCTTTTTTAAATTTTTTATTGTGAACATACTGTATATATTTATATATACATATATATACATAGATACCACATTGTCTTGATCCATTCATTTACTGAGGTGCACTTGGATTGGTTCCATATCTTAGCTATGGTAAATAATGCTATGATTAACAGTATTGTTGGTAGATATAGTATGGTCTTTTTTAAATTTTTTATTGTGAACATACTGTACAGAGGGGTTACAATTACATGGGCAAGATAATGAGTACATTTCTTATCAAGCATTGCAGCCTCCTTCTTTGTTTACCCTTCACATCCCTTCCCAGCCTCCACCCGCACTCCTCCCCTCCCTCTCACCAAAATTGTAAAGTTCATTTTTGACATAATAACTTGTACTTCTCATTGTTGCAACGGGAGAGACATACAAAGCAACAAAGAAATAATCTTTTATGTGCGTTAGAAACAAATGCATGAAAGAAAAAAAACATTTAAATACATATCTAAGGGTTCATTTTCCTAACATCACCTTATCTGACCTTTTCTGCTTGACTCATACATGTACTAGATATTGCAAATAAGGGAAACCATGGGACCTATGTTTCTTTGGGCTTGGCTTACTTCACTTAATATAATTTTTGCCAAGCCTTTCCTTTTCCTAACAAATGGGCAATATCATTCTTTCTGATGGAGGCATAGAATTCCATTGTGTACATATAACACATTTTCTTGATCCATTCATCTACTGAGGGGCATCAGGGTTGCTTCCATATCTTAGATATAGTAAATAATGCTGCAATAAAAATAGTTGTGCGGGTAGCTTCAGTGTGGTCTTTTTTGTAAACATTTGGGTAAATGGCCAGAAGTGGGATTGCTGGGTATTTGGGAGGTCTGTGTGAAGTCTTTTTAGGAACCTCCATACTGCTTTCCAAAGTGGTTGAACACGATTACACTCCCACCAACAATGAAGTCAGGTTCCCTTCTGTCCACATCCCCTCCAGCATCTGTTGTTATTAGAGTTCTTGATTATAGTCATTCTAACTGGCTTGAGGTAGTATATCAATGTTGTTTTGATTTGAATTTCTTTTATGGCTAGAGAGGTTGAGCATTTCTTCATGTATCTATTGGCCATCCTTCTTTCTTCTTCAGAGAAGTTTCTCTTTAAGTCTTTAGCCCACTTATTTATTGGGCAGTTGTTTCTTTGAGGATTTGTTGTTGGGGGATTTAATTTTTTGAGTTCCAAGTATATTTTAGATATGAGACCCTTGTCCGTTGTATGGCTAGTGAAGATCTTCTCCCAATCTCTGGGCTTTCTATTGAGCTTGCTAGCTATGGCCTTTTTTTTTTTTTGGGTCCAGTCGTGGGGCCTGAACTCTGGGCCTGGGCACTGTCCCTCAGCTCTTCAGCTCAAGGCTAGCGCTCTATCACCTGAGCCACAGCGCCACTTCCGGCTTTTTTCTTTTTGCTTATGTGGTGCTGAGGAATTGAACCCAGGGCCTCAAGCATGCAAGGCAAGTGCTCTACCACTGAGCCACCTTCCCAGCCCTAGCTATGGCCTTTGCCATGCAGAAGCTCTGTAACTTCATGCAAATCCATTTGTCCAACCTTTCTTTGATTTGTTGTGTTTACGGGTCTCTATTAAAAAAATTTTGCCACGTGCCAAGGAGACCTAAGGTTTCTCCTGTTCCTTCCTGTAATGTTTTCAGAGTGTCTGCTTTGACTCCGAGGTCTTTGATCCATTTGGAGTTGATTCTGGTGCAGGGTGATATATAAGGATCTAGCTTTAGTTTTCTACAAGTGATTAACCAATTTTGCCAACACCATTTACTGAAGAGGCTGTCTTTCTTCCATTCTATTTTTTAGCTCCCTTATCGAAGATTAGATGGCTATCGTTCTGTAGGTTCATTTCTGGTTTTCAATTCTATTCAATTGGTCCTGAGGTCTGTTCTTGTGCCAGTACCAAGTATATTTTAGATATGAGACCCCTGTCCATTGTATGGCTAGTAAAGATCTTCTCTCAATCTTTGGGCTTTCTATTGTTCTTGATAGCTATATCCTTTGCCATGCAGAAGCTCTGCAGTTTCCATCACCATGAGTTTCTATACATGAAATCTGAGAAGAAATATATATTTGTTTTGCAGCTGTAAGACAAATTGCTATAATGACGTATCTTCTAGTCTAATTGGATAATTTTCTTTGAATTTTGGTAAGATATTTGTTCAACCCAAAATTCAAGTATACTTTTTTTGAATACAGTGGTTTATAATTATTCTATCCTCACAGATTATTTTTGTGTATGTAACCTTAATTGGTTTGTTCTCTTTGTTGCACCTTTTATTGAATTTAATATTTTTGATATTAATGATGTCTCTGTTAAGTTTTTAATCTTTTATCTTATATGATGATGTAGTCTGTTATTCTTGAATGTGGCTATTAATATATATGTCTACTAAGGTAAAAGGATCAATGTTGCTAATAATAATGGTTATATATTAGCTTGCTCATGTCGCAAATGCATCAGTGCTAATATAAAGCAAAGGAGTTTCCTTGCATTATCATCAAGCTTAAATGCAAATTTGGAACAACTTCCAGGAATAAAGAAATCAAAATGAAAACCACACTGAGATGCCTGCTGACTCCTGTTAAAATAGGACATATTTAGAAAAGAAATCATATCAGAAGCTGGCATATATATGACCAAATGGGAATGCTGCTAGTCTGTTGTAGACAAAGTTCAACCACCTTGGAAAGCATTCTGGAGTTTCCTTATTTATTAAAAACAGATCCTCTAACAATCAGCAATCATATTCCTTTGCATGGACCAAAATGATCACATCCTAGGACACAATAAACATACCAACAGTAATATGAACATTGTTATCATTACTTAATATAGCTAAGTTATGTAAAAAAACATGGGTAGAACAGATCCCTTTGGCATAATGCATACAACCATTTCTTGAAATATTTACATCCTGTAACTTGCATAAATGTATTAGAGGTCAAATGGGTTGGGGTAGATAATGGTAATGAGGAAGATGTTAAAAAAAACTGGTACTTTATTGCTCGAATTTGTCAGCTTTTGCCTTCTTAAAAATATCTAGTTATTTTGTTTGTCTTTGGGCCTGAACTCTGGGCCTCGGAACTGTAATTCAATACTTTAGCTCAAGGCTAGGTCTCTACCACTTGTACCACAACACCACTTCTGGCATTATCACCTTCTGTGGTGCTAAGGAGTCAAACCCTGAGCCCCACCCATACTTAACAAGCATTCTAAGACTGAGCCACTTTCCCAGCCTAAAAAAAATCTATTTTTGAATCCAACATACAAATAATTTTACCAAATGATCAATTAAATTATGCTGTTCAGACATTTTAGTTTGATTTCACAACCTAGTACCTGATTAAAGCATTTTACACACACACACACACACACACACAAACACACACACACACACACACACACACGCACACACTCACACAGACGCAGACACTCACATTGCCCCAACAAAAGTTCACACTGAAAGAATGAATAGAATATACAGCATGTTACAAATACAATTTGTTCCATGAAGGAATCTTAGCAAGAAAAAATTTTCATTCATTCCCACACATCTTCCTGTGCCTTGAATGAGTTACACTAAACTTATTCAACTGTAGAAAACTGGTTATCATGGATCAACACTGAAAAATAACAAAACACGATGCACTCTAATTCATTTTGAGATATTGTAAAATTTAGACCTAATACATAGTGCATATAATTGAAGCAATCGTTATGTACTCCTGAACTAATGAAGACTGATTCTGATTTTTAAAATTTTTCTCATTGAAAGAATTTGGATTTACATTGTGGTTGGGTTTCAGAGTAGTTCATTGTATAATTGGACTGTGTAGACAACCATTAGAAAAAATACTTGACTGTTCTCATCATTTTGTACATTAGATTATTTATGTACCAAAGAACTTGATCTGAAAATTATCATACCACAGCCACTATGTATCTTTCTGTATGAAACATATAGATCCATGTGAAATTCCAATGAGGAATCAAATAGCCTAATTCATTATTTCATAGTGTAGGACATATACAGAAAATGAAGAATCCTCGTCATGGACAAAATGAATGGAATGTTGTTTACCCAAAAGCAAAATGCATATATTTTGATGATTTTGTTAACAATTCCTAACATAGTAAAATATTCTTGCAAAGTTGAAATGGATGGCTTTGACCACGTTAGAAATATCTGCAGGTATTTGTGTCTTCAACAGATATTTAAGAATAATTATCTATATACTTAGATATAAAGTCATATATGTTCATAGTAAATTGGATACAGTTAGTAGAGAAAATATAAAAAACGATTCCTCTAATTCCATTCAGCATATAGTTTTGTAAATTGCAGTTAGTCAATAAGAAACAACTTAAAATCATGGGTAACGTTTTCAAATGTAGGCCTTTAGACAAAGAATTCAATTAACCCCTATCTCCATGTTTGTTTGTTTTTTTTAAATAAATAATATCAAATTTTCTAATTTGGAAATTAATAAACTGAATATTGATGGGTAGATCTAAAGGTACATGAAATTAGAAAATGACAGTGGCAAATATACTCTAATAATTATGCGCTCTGATTAACGTCTTGATCCATGAAAAGTTGATAATTGCCAAAGGAGTAAATGAAGAGTGATCCTCAGATGGTGTTTCCCTCAAGAAAGGGCCTGGGAATTCCTTCCATTGTTTCTATGATACAGTTCCTCTTAGAATCTTTTTCTCACATTACAAAATTGAAAATAGTACAATTCTGTAAGGTGATGATGTTCATGTGAATAGTTTGTCATTTAATGCAATTCTTTCATCATTTATATAGTAAAGCATAGAAATTTATTTGAAATACACAGTAATTCTTTTCAAAATGTATAAGAACAATGTTGCATTGATTCTAATAAAATAAAAGTATTAATCAGAGAAAACCAGAAAAATATTTCCATATTTACTTGGATATTCCCATTCTGTGTTAAGCACGAGTTGATGAGTAAATTTAAAATGTGTAGAGTTTAAAATGTAGGCATATGTAGATATTCCCTTTTGAAAATAGAAATTGCTCAACCAAAAATGAGAAGGATATTTGGTTTACTCATTCCATTTAAAATCTTCTGTTGATAGTGATCATCACTCCACCGACTTACCAAGTTCTTATGAAAGATTTAATGTATAATGTGAGGAAAGTGAGGGAAAATTGAGACTCAATTTCATAGTTTTCAACTATTCTTACATGGGGAGAAATCATTTTAATTGCATAGCTAGTTTATTGGAGTTACAATAAAATATAGGAAATAGAATAGGACAGTGAACTTGTGAGAAGCCAAACCACTGACTTTAGAGAAATTAAGGACAAAGTGTGTCATTTATGTATGAGGGTAGTGAAAAACAGACGAATACATGATAGGAGATTAAAATAAATCTAGCCTTTCTGGTGAGTGCCAAAGTACTGTGAGCAACTAAGCAGAACAGCAAACCTTACCCTCTGGAGAGAGAAGGACTAACATCAAGCAGGTATCTCAACATCAGTGGTCACTTGCTTACAGTGTGCCTTCAGGATGGGGCTACAGGTATTCTATCATTGATAGAACCATAATATCTTCGTCATGATTATTCAGTTTATTGACCATCATCCCACCTTATGGCAAGTCAATGGTTCTCTGCAGGAACAAATGTTAAAAGCAAAGGTCTCACAGCATGCTCTAATTTTTCCCCTTTTTGTTTTCCTGAGAATTCTACTATTGTTGAGTAGAATTGAACAGTTGATGGCTTTCCTACCCTTTCTAACTCATATATAGAAAGATCATACTGCTTATATCTTTTTGTTGTGCCTATCCCCTGTCTGGTTTGATTGGTGTACTAATTGCCAATACAGGTTTTATTCTTTTTTTATGGCAGTTTGTATAAGAACACTAAGTAAGAAATTCATGTATTATAAATTAGACCTCAAAGTATGTGCATATAGGGCAGTAGAAGCCTTTTCTTTATACTGACCCCTCAAAATTCTTGATAACTTACTGAAGACATGAACTCATATGAAGAAGGTTTTTCACTATCATGTCATGTACCCCAAACTTACCTTTCCCTTCCACTGGACTATGAGGCAGCAGGTATTTTTTAAAAAATACCGTAAAATAGTGTACAGAGGAGTTAGAATTACATGAGTAAGGTAATGAGTACAATTCCTATCGAGCATTGTTACCTCCTCCTTTGTTTTTCCCCTAAAGCCCCTTACTGCCCCACCTCACCAACTCTCCCATATCCCCAAATTGTAAAGTTGGTTTTCAAAATAGTGTTTTGTATATATAATTGGTACAATGTGTCAAGCAGTATCTGTTTCAGCATTTTGTTATTTCCCTTCCCTCCACAAATTAGAAAAATATATATGCAAGATGCAGGGCACTGTCATAAAATACAGTGAAAAGAGTTATAACAGGGGAAGAACATAAAAGAAACAAAAAAAGCACATAGAACAATTTAGAATCATGAAAAACAATAGCAAGAATGTAGAAAGAAGTTGTGTCCCTAGCTAGGGGATCATTTTATTTAACATCTCCTTGTATGGTCATATGTACACAACTTGTGAACTTTTCTCCTTCTCCTTGATTTATACTAGTTATTGGAAATAAGGGAAACCATGAACCTGTTTCTTCAGGCCTGGCTTATTTCAATTAATAAATTTTTTACAAATCTTTCCATTTCCTAACAAATGGGGTGATGTATTCCTTTCTGATGGAGGCATTGAATTTGTTTCTAAATGAGGCATGGAAGGATAAATATGGAGATAGTGAGTAATAGTGAATGTTGTGAAAGAATGTTTTGTCTAGTCTTGAATGAAAGTAATTGTTTAATGTAATTGTCTTCATAAAAGGAATATTAGATGAAAAATATATTTCAATGTGTAGATAGTAAACATTGTATAGAAACTGTCTAATCTCGTAACACAGAGGTAAATGTTAGCACCCTTTTAGAGTTTTATCTTATTTCATAATACAATGGTTAAAAATGAAAAACATTGGCTATTAATGTAATCTCACTTAAATGAATGAATTCTGTCCACCTGAAAGATGATTTTTCTACAATATCTTCTTTATTTTGTGAATATCGTTATTAGTTTTACATGTCTCTGAAAATTTCTATTTTCATTCTTCATTGATACAAGCGTTTTCTCTTCAGGAGGAAGCAACATCAAAGTGGACTAGAATACTTCATTTCAAATTTTCTCTTTGGAAATGATGCAAAATTTCTTCAATGTTGTTTAAATACCTGTGGATAATTTTTAAGTTACTACTATGGTATTTTATTAGAGAAGGGTAAGAATAGATGAGTGCCTGTGACTCAGGCCTGTAATCCTAGAGACTAAGGAAACTGAGATCTGAAGATGGCGGTTCGAAGCCAGCACGGATGGTAAAGCTATGAGATTTTTTCTCCAAATGACAAACAGAAAACTTAAAGTGGTGATCTCTCCCAAGAATCAGAGCTCAAGCCTTGAGCTAAAGAGTGGAGGAACAATACCCCAAGCCCACAGTACAACCCCGAGACAGACAAAAATAAAAAGCAAGAACAGAAGCATTTACAATATTTCTGTGTAACATTGAAGGTCTAGCAATTATAGTGTTTGTAGAAGTGTTTCAAATTACTCACTCCCTTATGAATAGATGGCATTATGGTAGGAATTGTGTAGAGAGCTTTGCCAAATAACAAAGTTCAGAATCAATCAAATCAAAATTTTCATTCAAAAAAGTCTCAAATTCTTAACAAAAGGGTTTCCATATGAGGGAGAATGATTAATGGCCTTTTCCCACATATACCTTGACTCTTACCAATGTGTTGTGTCCTATCAAGAGTCTTCCATGAACGTTTTACTGACAGCAGATATTTACCAATATACAAATGAAAATTTGAAGATATTGAGACCCCCAACATGGAATTTGGAATTATGCCTCTCCTTAGAATGCCAAAGTTCTATGATTTTTTGTCCTTCAATGACAGGGACAAGAGTTACAGAGAATTATTAAGGTAGATATAAAAGAATCAGCTTTATTTCTGATCTTAGAGGAAGTCAAGAGTCTTGACTATTTTACACAATAATTGTGCCTAATTGGTGAACATTAAATCATACAAAATGTTGAAGGGTTTACCAGCCATAAGAGAGATTTTCAGGGGCACCTTGGACTGAGCCAAGTGCCCATTAATTAGCGTGCCTACACTGTTGGGTAAAGAAAGAAACCGGAGTAAAGGACAGTTTCCTAACATCTAAATGTAAGTTTACCCCTCGCAATAGTTACATTTGTCTGTAAATAACATGCTTCATTTCACTTATTAATAGTGTAAAATATAATTAAAATATGAGAAAAGTATAATATTTGGTCCCTAACACAAATTTCCCAACAACATCTTTGTTCCAAAAAGAATGGGTAGGAAAACGTAATGGATTTTTTTAAACCACCTAATTTTGCAACGTATTTCTCGACGTATTTCTAAATCATTCTCAATATTTTTAATATTCCATCTAGTCTGCAGAAGAAATCTGTGACTTCTACGCATTGTCTGTGGTAGGGAAAAATAGATTTTTGCAGGGGTATAAACAATATCAACCAACATTTATTAGGTTGGGGGGACAATATTCATTTTTTGAAGAAACCATATTTTGTTCAGAGAATCAGTGATGTACCAGACAAGAATATGTGTACCATTTCAAAAATTTTCCGCTATATTACTAAAATACTCTGGGAAAATTAATCTGTAAGTTTGGATTGTAATTCAAGACCAGTTCATGAAACGATATCTAATGAATGTTTGTTTTCGACTTGTATGTAAATTGCCCCTCATATTGAAGGACACACCCCCCCACCATTTTATACTTCATTTGGCATTCCTGGTCCACAACATTCCTGCTGCTAAGTGAAATAGCCTCTGAAGTATATTTTAGGAAGATCTCCCTTGTAAAAAAAAGTATTTATCAGTGGTTAGATTCCTATGTAATCAAAAGTGTTGAAGTATTTGAGTACAGACGAGGAAGGTTCAATTGAGAGAACCTTGCTCACACTTATGATAGATGTGAAAATGTAAGGGCTTCTGATTTGGGGCATATTTGAACATCAGTATTTCTCCTAGTTTGAATTTTAAGTGACTATTAGGATTCCTACACAAATATTTGAACAAAAATGATTTCAACATTAATTTGTCAATGTTGACTTGGAACCCGGTGACTTAGGGAAACCTGTGTCATTTCTTTGCTCTTAGGAATGTTAAGAGATCAGAACTATAACCAAGTGTCTGTATATGTAATAGAAACCCACCGATTTAAATATCTACATGTAAGTTCATGAGAATTGTGAAAAGTTTATGTATCAATACTCTTTAATGGAATCTTGTCAAGGTGATGTATAGAGGGATTAGAATTACAATGAACGAGTACTTCTCTCATCGTATGTTCTTACCCATTGCTCATTTTTACTGTTTTTCAGCCTAAAATCTCTATCGCCTCCCACCAGGTGTGATATTTATTCCCAACGTAGTTTTGTTGGGATTGTTCTTATATGCTTCGCCCATTGTCCTTTGTCTCAGAGTTAGATGTTGCTCTTCCCGTTCCTAATTCTCATTAAATTACATGTTATACAGTATGTACCAAAATCCAATACAGTGACAACATTCTACAAAACATAGGAAAATGAAGGAAAAAGGCAAGTAAAGAGAAATAAATTCATATAGTACATTTTTAAAACTCAAGAACGTGAAACCAACTGATTTTGTATTTCAGAGTTTATTTTTTTTAGCCTAATAGTCTATGGTCATATGTATATTGCTATTTACCTATTGTGATCCACTTCTTGTACTACAATGGACATATACATTTTTAGAAATAAGAGAAACGATGGAGCCTCTGTTCATTTGGGTCTGGCATACTTTAATCCATGTTATTTTTTTTTAAATCTTTACATTTCCTTAAAAATGGCACTATGACATTTTCTAATAGAAAATATAATTCTATCGTGTTTATACCCCACATTTACTGATCCATTAATTTACACTTAGGCATCTGGGATGGTTCCTGATTTTCTCTATGCAATGAAAATGACTTTGCCATTACAATAGTATGTGGTGGAATTTCAATGTTAAATTGATTTGGCGTTATTGTCAGAATTTTTGAGCATTTATTCATATGTCCTTTGGCCATTCTTAATTAGCCATCAATGAAGTCTCTCTTTAAACATTTAGACTTCTTTTCATAGATTGGTTTTAAATTTCGGGATTTTTTTTGTAGGGTGGGGGATTTGACTTGTTGAATGTTGATTATATTTCAGCTCTATGATCCTTTTCTTTCTCTCGCTAGTGAAGATCTTATCCCAGTTTTTTTGTTTTCTATTTACCTACTTAGCTATGTCCTTTGGTATGAAGAAATGTGCAGGTTCAAGGTATAGAGTTTGTCTAACTTTTCTTTTCCTTGATGCACCTTCATCTATAATGAGAAAGTTTCAAACAATACTAGGTCTAGAGACCTAGTATTTCTCTATTGCTTCCATTCTGAGTATTTTCTTTAACCTCGAGGTCTGATTCATTTGGAAGTGTTTTGAAACAGGGTGATGTATAATCTAACTTTAAGTTTCTATAGGCATTTAATTTCTATTTAAACTTACCCAATGAAGTCATATTTTTTCTTTAAAAGTGGCTTTTAAAATATATATGCCGTACTTTCTCTTTTTGTCTTAATTGGTGTATGTCCAATTTCATCCTAGTTGAGGAATTAGGAGCTTAATTTATAGATATACATGAACAAGAATTTTAGGGTGAGCAAAATTAACTCCAAGAAACATGAATTTTACCATTGTTGGTATTTTTTAAAAATATGAGAAACGATTTCTTTTTCTTATTTTTTTCCCTTTAGCTTTCATAGGGTTTCTCCCTTCTTGTTACTCTATTTGAGTTTGGCAGCCTGTGGATTGTATAAACTTTAGTCTAAATAGGGCAAAGAAGGGGAATAAAAAATTTTGATAAGAGGACAACGGGGGAACCAAGGCCACAAAATTCCTCACAAGACCACATGGTGAATAGTGCATTTACAACAGGTACGGGAGAGATTTGAAGCAGAATAAAGTGTAAGAAAAATGAGGGATAGGTAACATGTGACAAGGAAATATTCACTGCCTTACATACATAATTAAAATCACTCTGTACACCACATTGACAATGTTTAATGAAAAAGAAAGGTATTGATACATACATTTATTTTAATTTTCAGAATTTTACAAATGGATATGTATGTAGATTGGTTTGCAGTCTATACACAGACATGTGTAGATAGATCTGTTCTCTTCATATCCCTTCCAGACTAGAAAGGCACAGGTTTCCCTGAATCTACAGCTTCCAAACTATCCTTCAGAAATTAATGGTGAATGCATTCCTGCTCACAATATCTGAATGCAAACCAAGAAACATTTGAAATTATATATTAGGTGCACAAATGTGCCCATAATCAGAAATTCTCCCATTTCAACACCAACTTTAAATTCTGCATGCGTACCCAAAAGATTCAACTCTATTAATATTGCACAGGAGTCCTACCAATAATTTTTCCTAAAATATGTTTCAAAAACTATTCCATTTTGCATCAGAAATTTTTAGCACCACAGTGTCAAATCAACTATAAATATATGTCAGGTAAATCAAACACAAGTTGAAAATGAAGATAGCCATCAAATATGGTTCCATAAAAGTGTTTTTGTTACACGCAAAATACACAGCCCACTATTCTTGGAACATTTTAGAATCATTGCCAAAAGATGCACAACCTCTTTCACTCAAAATATTCCACTTTTAACACAACATCATACTATTTTACAAGTTGCAATTTCCCCCCTCAAAAGAATACGATTTAAATGTTATTTTGTGTACACATACATTAACCTGTTGTTTTTTCTGCCACAGGTTTTGGAAAGAACTCCCAGAATCTTTCTTTGGATGAGATTACATGTGGAAATCATTGAGATGGATGAGAAGCTTGTATAGGAAGGAATATACTTCAGACTGTTGGTTGAAAATCCCATTGAAATGTTAATGGTGATTCTGTATGGACTACATAATTGATGTAATATTTGCATGAGGTCTAATATTATTACAGTTTTTTAAAGTATTAAGCTCTGCAATTATAACAATATATCAAATGGAAGATGATTTTCACAGGCAAACTTTAGGACAGTGAAATATGAAGTATGATTTATTTTCTATTGGGAAACAAATTAGATTTCAATTTGATTATTGAATTTTTATATTCCAACTTTACCATGTCTATGTGGATAGTGACATAGTGAATTCCAATAAGGACATGAACACGGGGGTTTACTTTTGGATTCAAGGTAAGGGTGAGTAGGGAGTGATTAGGTAGTAGAAATCAAAATTAATTCATTTGATTGAGTGAGCATCACAATATATTAATAAATGTAAGATGGAGATGAAACAATCACAAATGGTTTGACCTCATGGTTTGTTCATAGAATTATTCCTACAAAGAAATAAGAGAAAAAATATTATTTTACTTTCTATGGAAAACAATCTAATATATATTTCTGTATTCTGCATACAAACAATAACTTCACTAGTAGTTTGAGAGATATTCAGAAAGTAGTGAGAGCACATACGCACTTATTTTCAAAAAATTTCATGCTTGCTTCCCCTACCATTCAATTGAAATTTGATCATTGTATACAAACCTCACAAATTACACTTGTACACTCTCTGTCTCAACACATGCAAACTTCATTGAGCATTTGAAGTGTGTCATTATATATATGTATATTATATATATATATTATATATATTATATATATTATATATATTATATATATATATATATTATATATACATATATATATAATATATATTATATACATATATATAATGACACAGCTAAAGTTGGATAAATCTTTAACAGACAAATCAGCAAGTAACATGACCTCTCACATTGTCACAGATTCTCTCATGAATTTACAGGTTCTTTAGTATCATCCATTTTTTAGATGCCAGCTTTAGTATCATCCATTTTTTAGATGCCAGAAAAATTATGATTCAATAAGTAAGACATATTATCATAAGGGAACAGAATTAGTAATCTCATTGGGTCACATTAAGTGTTCTAATAACCAATGCAGTAAGGCAATATCACTGCCCCACAAAACTATACTCTCTGAAATTCAGAGTCAGGAGTGAATAAAATCAAAGTGGCTCTTATGTGGAGGGAAAAAAGTCAGAGATTTTGGAATTACTAGGCATATGTGGCATTGTTGATGAATATTTCATTACATTCCTGTCTGGTTATTTTTCTTGTTGGTCGTTGGCCTTGAGCTTTGTCTTTAGGCACAATCTCTGAGCTCTTCAGAACTCTTATATTCTACCACTTGATCTACAGTGCCACTTCCAGTTTTGAGATTGTTAATTGGCGATGTGAGTGGGACAAATATTCCTGTTGGGCTCCCTTGAAACCTAATTCTCAGATCTCATTCTCCTAAGGTTCCTAAGCGACTTCTACCAGGTTTCTTTTCTCTCTTATCCAAAGTATGCTGATGATTTTGGGTTTGTATGTTCCCAAAATGCATGCACACTGAGGGTCTATGAGAAGTCATGTTTTTCCTTAGGGATAATGCTCTCTATAATATATGATTTTGAGAGGATTAATTCCAGAAATGAATCTGAAAAAAATCCCTGAATTTATTAATCTGCAATTAGATCCTTATGTGTCAAACGCGTGAGATGCTAGAATTAATATTATCATCACCTGGCCTGGCTCAAGTGTTTTTTTCTACCCTAAAAATCATTTCCATGACATATTCCTTTTCCTCTGCATGATAGCAGATGACAAACTAAACACAAGAATAAATGTATTCTGTTGTTCAGTTACTAAGATGATCTGTTCAGTTTGTAAACAGGATGAGTTTTAGTCCTCTCTGTTATCTTCATGAAATAGAAACTTGTCATCAGATGCAAAGGTGAATTTTTCTATTCCCATTACAACTCCTCAGCACCTTCTTCACTATATAAACTGCCAATTCATCCTTCACTTAGTATTGTAATATATTTGACATAGAGTAGACATTTGAAAACAAATTCTTAGTATGAGTACTGTCTTTTCAGAGTAAGAATATATGCGACCCAACCGTGATGACAGGCACACCAAAATTCATCTTGGTCTTATGTTGAGTAAGCTTTTTTTTCTGTACTGATCAGAGAAGAAAATACTTGACAATATCAATAAATCTTGAATCTATTGTCTCACTCGAAAAAAGGAAGAGGTCACATACTGGCAAGCAAGACAAATTACATGATTCCAAATTGAATAAATGCTTATGAAGCATTTCAAGCAAACCCAATTATTGTTCACTTTTTCTTGTATTTTTGCACCTTTGCGTGTCAGAGACACTTGATGTTTTCACATTCTATGGAATCAAAAATACAACCTATTTTGTGACTCTAGAAGGACAAGTTCATTCTAGCAATTACAATTCTTTAAAGAATCTCACAAATACTTACTACAAGATAGCAAATAGCTTTAGTATGATCTTGTTTGTGATCATTTGGGTAAATGCCCCAAAGTGGGATTGCTGCGTAATAGGGGAGCTCTATGTGGAGTCTTCTGAGGAACATCCATACTGCTTTCCAAAATGGTTGAACAAGTTTACACTCCCACCAACAATGCAATAGGGTTCCCTTCCGTCCATATCCCCTTTATATGGAAGCAACACAGATGCCCCTCAGTACATGAATGGTTCAAGAATGTGTGGTATATATACACAATGGAATTCTATGCCTCCATCAGAAAAAAAATGACATTGCCACATTTGTTTAGGAAATGAAAAGATTTGGAAAACATTTTATTAAGTGAGGTAATCAAGGCCCAAGGAAACATAGGTACCATGGTTTCCCTTATTTTCAATAACTAGTATATGTCTGAGATAAGCAGAAATAGGCAGATAAGTTGATGTTAAGCGAAATGAACCCCAAGTTAAGGACGGAAATATATATTTTCTTTCTTGCTATTGTGTCTAACACATTTATAAGAAATTTCTTTGTTGCTTTGTATGTCCTCTCCCACGGTCTTACCCTTGTTTTCACTGGATTTGATGTTGGTATAATTTGTGAAGGGGAAAGGAAAAAACAAATTGGTTAAACATGGATACAGGTCGACCCATTGCAACAATTAGATTACAAGATCTTATGTGGAAAATGAATTATACATCTTTGACATAGGGGACAGTGAGGGTGGAGAAGGGTGAGAGGGGAGTCGAGGGGAGGGTGATGAGAAAGGTATGGGGAAACAAAGGAGGAGCAACAAGGCTTGATAAGAAGTGCTCTCATTACCTTCCCCTCGGTATGGTATTTTCACAATTAAAAAAAGAACAGCGTGCTGAAAGTTTAAAAAAAGAGAGATAGCAGAACTTTTGTAGTTACATAACTAATTTTGAATTTTCATTCTATACCATGTCCAATATATATTCAGACTTTAAACAGTGATGTGAAATTTGAAATCCATGTATATATTGCTGCTTAAAAAATAGAGCTAAACACATTTTTTTAATGCAAATTGTAAACCATCTCAAGAATATCCTCAAATGTTTTTATACTAAATCATGGATAAAATTTAAATCAGATAGTTATTCCTTTAGTGTTCATTAATCAATTTCAGAACTAATACATGGTAATCCACACATAAGTCTGTACATTTATCAATTACCAGTTGAAGATACTGCCATTGACACTATCATAATTGATGTGATGAGTGAATCTTGAAACCAGGAAAATGGGACAAAAAGGATTAGTAAAACATAATTCTGTTATCTATGGCTTTGCTGATTTAAAGTGATTATAAGAGAATGAGAAGAACAATCAGTTAAGGTAAATCTGAAGTAAATTATGTGATTGAATATCTTATCTGTCTTAGTGAAACTATACTTAACTTTTGCTACCAGTCACAGGTTAACCAGTTCAGAGAGGAATCCAACAATTCATTTGTAGTGAGCAAAATATGCAGGTATATAGAACATAAAATCTGTTATTCATTTATCCTACTTCTTCATTTTGAAGTTTGGCAGAGAATAGTGTGTCATAAAAAAAAAACAACAGCATTTTCTTTACCTGTTGTTGCCAGAGGACTTGATTGTTCCCCAAACAAAACTTGGGCTAGGATCTTCCAAGGATTCTGCCAAAGAGAGAAATATATACTTGATTGAGGTGCTAGATTAGCTTGGATCTAACATTGTACATTGATAAAGAAAAACAACAGTTTGATGGCCGTAGGAGCCTTACAAGATACATTTAATTTAGCTTTATAATAAATATTGAAAAGAATGAGTTCTTAGCCATGTGCAAATAAAATCATTTATTTTGACATGGTTTTTAATCATTTAGGACTGCATATTTTCATATATGTTATTGATATCAGCATACAAGGCAAAGCAAGTTGAAGAAAGAATTTTAATTTCTCTCCTAAAGGAAGAAATCATACAACACCACAAGGAAAGTTGAGATTAAATAATGGAAAATGCAAAAAAAAAAAAAACAAAAAAACAAGAAGCTTTTTACCTTTATCCCAGTCTTCCTCAGAGGAAACATATTGCATGTATTTTAAGAACTCTTGTCTTGTTTCTCATTCCATTTGATGTTATCTACAAACAAACAGAAATCAACCATCAGAGTAGGATTCAGGTGCAAATGGCCTATATTGATTTGGATTGTATTTTAGTTATCAGGCTTACCTACATCATCTTCAAGGGAAGTTTTGTCCATACAAGTTGCAATATGTTTACTGAGTTGATCTCTTGGAACCAGGTGGCGAGCATTAAAGGGACAAGTAGCCAATTTGGCAGCAATATCAGGATGATTCTGTGTAACAAAATTTCAAATATGAAGAAATATTTTCAAATTTTCTCTTTTTAGATTTCTTTGGGCAGGATTCCTACCATGGGCTTGACACCACGATATGGGTACTGTTCATCCTTTTCTTTAAAAAATCCATATGTTTATTGTAAAGATACTGTACAGAGGAGTTACAGTTATATGAATAAGTAATGAGTACATTTCCTATACAATATTGTTACCACCTCCTTTATTTTGCTCCTAAGATCCCTTCCTTCCCCATCTTTCCAACTCATCCCTCCCTCCCCTACCCTCTCCCAGCACCTAAAGTTGTACAGCTCATTTTCAACATAGACTTTTGTATATCTCATTGTTACAATGAGTCAACCTGTATCCCAAAGCAATATGGAGGTTCCTCAAAAGACTACACATAGAACTTCTCTATGATCCAGCAATCCCACTTTTGTGCATTTACCCAAATGATCACATACAAGACCATACTAAAGGTACCACCATTGTTTCCCATAGCTAAGATTTGGAATCAACCCAAATTCCCCTCACTAGATGTATGCATTAAGAAGCAATGTTAAATATATATAAAATGGAATGCTATGCCTCAATCTGAAAAAATGACATTGCTCCATTTGATAGAAAATGGAAAGACTCAGAAAAAAAATACTAACTGAAGTAAGCCAGGCCCAAAGAAACGTAGGTCCATTGATTCCCTTATTTGGAATAACTAGTGTATGCTTAGGACAAGCAGAAATGTTCAAAGTGATATACATAGGACTATAAAAAATGAACTTTACAATTAAGTGGGGAGGGGTTAGGGCAGGGGGGAAATGTAATTGAGGAGGTGGGAGGGAGGGAATGGTGGAGAAACATCAAAGGAGGAGGCAACAGTGCTTGATGCCTCCATCATAATGAATGACATTGCTCCATTTGTTAGCAAATGGAAAGACTTGTAAAAAAAAATATATTATGTGAAGTAAGCCAGGTTCAAATAATCATAGGCCCCATGGTTTCACTTATTTGCAATAACTAGTATGCCTGAGAAAAGCAGAAAACGTCATTTAAGATGATGTTTAGTGAAATGAACTGCAATATAAGACGGAAGTGTTTTTTTTTTCTTTCTTGCTATGGTTTCAAACATATCTATGAGGTACCAAGTGATTTTAGTTGCTTTGTATGTCCCTTCCTCATGATATAACCCATATATGTTAGAAGACCTGAGTAAGATGGCAGAATAGAAGCTGAAGGCTAAATAAGTTCTCACATAGAAAGCAGTTTTAGGGTTCCAGTGAAGAGTCCTAGGCTAGAGAATCAAACCAAGAATGCCATCACAATACAGAGAGTTTGGCCAGAGAGGGAAAATCCAACAAGGAGACAGATTTGAACACTTGCTTATAGCTGCTGTTGCAGAGGCTGCAGCAGAGGCAGTGGCTATGGACACCATACCAACAGACAGAGTCTGGTACATAGATGCCACACACTGCATGTGAGTGGATTCTACTCACCACCAGCAAGAAATGACAAAGAGCAATTATCTTTATCTGGAGGATCGCAGACCAAGGATGGCCCAGGAACCAAGAGTCTGGCATGATTAGAACCCTGACATCCTTACTCCTTCTTATGGAACAGAGGAGGTAAGGACACCCCTCCCCACCACCAGAGATCTCCATCTTTGATACTGACAAAGGGCTGGCTGAGTAGATACCTCCAACTCAGGCCTTGAAGAAAACAAAAAGAACCATTTGGCAGACCACAGGAACCCAGGCTGAACTTTCAGGCTCAGCTCCACCCAAGGGAAGTCACCCTGCCCAGGTAGAGTGAGCTCTACCCCAGGAAGAGTGACTTTCTTCACCGGGTACCCAGAGCCAGAGTCTACTCCTCCCCACTGTAGCCTAGACTAATCATTGAAACTCAGTAAACATAAACCCTGAGTATGACTCCAGGCTGAGCTCTGTGAGTTTTTCAGGAGCTAACCCTTCAAGGAAAAGCTAGTGATTGCTCATAGGCCTCAACCCTAGACAGAACCTGGCCTTATCACATAAACTCCAAGCTAGGGGAAATAGGCATGTCCCTCTTTTGTGATACTCAAAACAGATCTCCCTCCCACTCAACTAGGCTGGGAAGAGGATCACAAAATCCTGGTTAATGCAGAGCATTTCTCTGCCTGCTCAAACTGACAAGAAACCAATCAAGCCACAGGAAAAGCAAAAGGCACAAGCAGACTAAAGACTCCAAAAAGAGACTGGTTACACACACAGGGGAAATACAAGATCTCCTCCCCCCCGCAAAAAAAAAAAAAAAATCAAAGAACTCTTTAATTACCATATTGTATTTTTATTTTCTTTAAAAATATTTTCTATTTTTTTCTGTCATAATTTTTAGTTTATCTGTATATGTGTGTTATTTTTTCAATCTGTTTTGACCTTTTTGTCCTTTATTTTTTTAATTCTTTTTTCTTTCTTCTTTTACAATACTAAATTGCTGTTCTGCTCATCCCCAGATATATACCTGTTATCAATCATTAGTCCTTATCACCCATTGTGTACATACTTAATCCAGAAATGTATTACTCAATTCACACCCTCTTAGGCTTAGTTTTTAATTGCAGTATTATCTGTTTACACATATATCACTTCCAACGATTCCAATTTTAAGAATTTTTTTTAGTTTTTGTTCTTTTTATTTCTCCCCTCCATTTGTTCTATCATTTTCTTCTATCATTTCTTTGTACTTACATAATTTTAAGTGTTTCATTTTTTAAATTAAAATTTTTGTTTCTATTTCCATTTTTCTTTTTTGATCTCTCCTCTGTCATTCCATCCAATCCATTGCCCTCTCTGAGATTAGGACTTGTTTAACTTCACTCTCCTTTTACCTCTCCACATCCCTCTAATACTATTTGCCTCCTCAATTCTCCCTATAACTAATAATTTCTGGTTTGCTGACTCCCTCTTTGATGTTGCTAGCCCATTAATACATACTTATTTGATATTGAATGAATTGTATCTGTTGAATTGGATTGTATCTGTGGCCCTTTTGACTGTGCAACTACAGGACTCTGGTTGCCTTAAAATAGTGTTCTAGCACGAAAATGGTATTACTTTCATTCTAAATCGCAGAACAAAACAGGGAAAAACTAGAAAAATGCTACGTCCAGGTATCTCAACTCCAACTCATGAAAATCAGGTGACAGACAGTTAATGAACAATCTAGGGGAGAATTCCCCAAAAGCTCTACAAAACTACTGGTAAACATGGTGAATAGAAAGACTGAAAACCTGCAAAGAACTCAATGTGTGATTATGATTGGAAACAAGAAGGAGCAAACCAAAGATTAGTACAGGATTCTCAAGAGCATTAGGAAGCTACACAAAGATAAATACAGGAATTGTGTGTGTGTAGGCTGAGAATAAAGAGAAAGATAGGAATTGCATGAACAGGCTGAGGACAGTCAAAGAGAAAAACAGGAATTGCCTGAGCAGGATACGAACAGTTAAAGAGAAACACAGGAATTATGTCAGTGAGAGGAAGCTAATCAAAGAATCAAAATAATACAGGAATTGCATGAGCAAGATGAGAATAGACAACGATCAATTGAGTAATTCATAGAACCCATAAGTAGCTGATAGAATTCAGGGAGACCACAAGGAAATGCTGAAGGAAAGGGAGTCCAAGGAAACCATAACCAATCAACTATGTGATTTGAGAGTAAACACTGAACAACAAATTAGGGAAGTAAAGAAGTTCATACACGACGTAAAACAAAGCTCCAACAAAGAATTTGAAGCCATCAAATTAGTCCAATTAGAAGGAAAGGCAAGAAGAAACAAAGTAGAAATTCTTGATAGTAGGTTAGACCAGGCAGTATATCGAATCTCAGGGATTGAAGATACCCTAGATAATTGAGAGAAAAATATACAACTATCCAAGACAAATCCAAGAAATATGATAGATAGATTTCAAATTTGGAAGACTCCATAAGTAGGCTTAATCTGGATGTAGAAGAGCACCTGGAGACAGAAGTTAATGGTCTAAGAAATTTGTTTAACAGTATCCTAGCAGATAACTTCCCAAACATCCAAAAAAGGTAGGCCTATTCAGATACAAGAAGATTTTAGAACCTCAAATAGACGAGACTAGAAACAGAACATCCCACTGTCACATTATAAAGCTGTCAAAGAGAATAGATCAATCACATATAAAGGGAAAACAACTAGAATCACATAGTTTTCAGAAGAAACAATTAAATCAAGAAGAGCATGGAATAATGTATGCCATGCCCTAAAGATGAAAAATTATCAACCAAGAATACTATACATAGCTAAACCCTCCTTCATAAACAAAGGTAAAATAAAAACCCTCCATAGCAAAGAAAAAGTGAAACAATATATTTCCACCAATCCATACCTACAAAAGATATTTAAAGATGTCCTTCACATAGAAAGACCACAATAAATGCCAAGAAATGCACCAACCTGAGAATCCAAGAACCATCGGAAGAACCCAGTTATCACAGCCCCCAAGAAGGTGGATAACATGGCAGGAACTGGCAAACACCTCGCAATATTAATGGAATTAATATTAAGCAAAACAAACAGTCTGGTTGGATTAAAAAGCAAGATCTTTCTATCTGCTGCCTCCAAGAATAACACAATGCCCATAAAAACAAACATTTTGAAAGTGAAAGGCTGAAATAAAATCTAC
The DNA here is from genome assembly GCF_024711535.1 of Dipodomys merriami. Taxonomy (NCBI): domain Eukaryota; kingdom Metazoa; phylum Chordata; class Mammalia; order Rodentia; family Heteromyidae; genus Dipodomys; species Dipodomys merriami. The sequence goes on along the minus strand of NW_027203159.1, from coordinate 28,057,147 downwards.
CAATCACAGAGCACACATAAACAGGCAGAAGTTGCAATCCTAATATCAGATAAAATAGACTAAAATTTAATATTAATGAGAAGAGATAGAAAATTTGCCCTTCATTCTCTCAGAACACAAAGGAAAATAATTAGAACACAACATCAAAAGCCACCAAAGAAAATCCTGTATCACATCGAGGCTAAACAACACACTGTTCAATCACCAATGGATCATGGAAGAGATTAGAATGGAAATTCAAATCTTCATAATATTCAATAAAAATGATCAAATTCCCAGCTCCATTGGAACACAGCAAAGGCAGTATTCAGAGGCAAGTTTACAGCTCTGAGATTTCACATCAACAAATTGAAGAGATCTAAAACCAATGATTTAATAAGACATCTGGACCTCCTTGAAAAAGAGCAAGCTAAACCCAATAAATTGATAGAAAGAAATCATTATATTTAAATTAGAATTAAATGAATTATAATCCAAAAAAATAGAAAGAATTAAAAAATTGATTCTTTGAAAAAATTAAAATTGACAGTCTTAGCAAATCTTAAAAGAAAAAGAAGAGACAACACCCAAATAAACAGACATGAGAAGGGAAACATCACCACAGAAAGAACCAAGATTAAGAATATTATAAGAGAATACTTCTCAAACCTTTGTGCAAATAAGTTTGAGAATATGGAAGAAATGGACTATTTCCTAACAAATATCTACATGTCCAAACTAAAACAAGGTGCATTAAACCAACTGAACAAATCCATATCAACCATCAAAATAGGAAAAAACAATAAGAGACATCCCATCAAAGAAAAACCCAAGACCAGTGGAATTCTACATGGCCTTCAACGCAGAACACACATCAATGCTCCTCCAACTCTTCAATGAATTTGAAAGAGAAAGTTGACTACCAAACTCTGTATGAAGCCACCATAACCCTTATCCCAAAATGAGGCATGGACTCATTAAAGAAATAGAATAATGGACCCATTTCTTTGATGCACATCAATGCAAAACTTCTCAACAAAATTTTGGTCAATTGACTTCAACATTTCATGCAAAAAAATCATACAACATGACCAAACAGGATTCATTTCAGGCATGTAAAGTTGGTTCAATATACACAAATCAATTAAACTAATTCATCACATCAACAAGACCAAGGTTAAGAACCACATGGTTATCTCAATAGATGGAGAAAAAGCATTTGACAAGATCGAACAGTCCTTTATGATGAAGCCTCTGGAAAAACAATGAATCCAGGGAACATTCCTCAATACAATAAAGGCTCTTTAGGAACAGCCTACAGCCAGAATTATACTCAATGGTGAAAAATTAAAGCTATTTCCTCTAAACTCAGGAAGGAGACAAGGACGTCCACTCTCTCCACTTCTCTTCAATTTAATACTAGAATACCTAGCTACAGCACTAAGACAAGATGAAAACATAAAGGGGATCCAAATAGGATAAGATAAATTAAAACTCTACTATTTTAGAGGATTTAATCTTGTATTTAAAAAATCCCATGGACTCCACTCCCAAATTACTCGAGCTGATTAGAAATTTGGCAAAGTAGTGGGGTATAAAATTAACCCTCAAAAATCAATGGCTTATCTGTATGTCAACAATGAGAAAAGCGTGGCTGAAAGCAGAAAAGCAACTCCATTCGTAATAGCCCCACACAAAATAAAATACATAGGAATTAAATAATCCAATGAAGTGGAGGACCTCTATGATGAAAACTTTAAAAATCTGAAAAAGGAAATCAAAACCGAACTTAGAAAGTGGAAAAACCTCCCATTATCCTCGATTGGAAGGGTAAACATGTGAAAAATGGCCATACTTCCCAAGGGTATCTACAAATTCAGTGGGATACCTATCAGTATTCTAACTTCATTCTTCCAGGAAATAGAAGAAACCATCCAAAAATATATATGGAAAAATAAAAGATCCTGGATAGCAGAAACAATCCTTAACAGAAAGAATAGTCCTGAAGGAATGAATATCAATACCAAATTTCAAACTCTAATACAAAGTCAGAGAAGTTAAATAGCATGGTACTGGCATAAGAAGATCTCAGGACCAATGGAATAGAATCGAAAACCTAGAAATCAACCTACAAACCTATAGCCACCTAATCTTCGATAAAGGATCTAAAAAACTAGAACAGAAGTAAGATAGCTTTTTCAATAAATGATGCTGACAAAATTGGTTAATCACTTGTAAAAAACAAAAGCTAGATCCTTATGTTTCACCCTGCATCAGAATCAACTAGAAATAGATTAAAAACCTTGGAATTAAAGCAGACATTCTGAGAATATTAAAGGATGGAATAGGAGAAACCTTAGGTCTCCTTGGAACAGGAAGACATTTTCTTAATATAGACTCAGAAACAACAAAACAAAGAAAGTTTGGACAAATGAGATTGCATGAAGCTGCAGAGCTTCTGCAATCAAAGGTTATACATAACAAAATCAACAGAAAGCCCAGGGATTGGGAGAAGATCTTCACTAGCTATACAACAGACAAGGGTTAGTCATATCTACAATATACCTGGAACTCAAACATTAAATCTCCCCACAACAAATCCTCAAAGAAACAACTGCCCAATAAGTAAATGGGCTAAAGACTTAAAGAGAAACCTCTCTGAAGAGGAAATAAGAATGGCCAATAAACACATGAAGAAATACTCAACTTCTCTTGCCATAAAGAAATGCAAATCAAAGCAACATTGAGATACCACCTCACCCCAGTTAGAATGGCTATAAGCAAGAACTCAAATAACAACACATGATGCAGGGTATGTGTCCAGAAGGGAATCCTACTGCATTGTTCATGGGAGTGTAAATTTGTTCAACCACTTTGGAAAGTATTATGGAGATTTCTCAAATGACTCCACATAGAGCTCCCCTATAACCCAGCAATCCCACTTTTTGTATTTACCCAAATGATCACAAACAAGACCATACTAAAACTATGACTGCAACTATATTTATTGAAGCATTATTTACGATAGCTAAGATTTAGAGCCAATGAGATGCCCTTCAGTATATGAATGTATCAACAAAATGTGGTATTTATACACAATGGAATTCTATGCCTCCATCAGAAAGAATGACATTGTCCCATTGCTCTGGATCTTATTGTAGCAGTGTTACATGAAGAAAAATAATTTTCTACACTTCAAATTTTTGTGAATTTTTTGATGAAACTAAGCACAATATTGTAATCAATACCCAAATATAGAAGAGACACAATGCATCTGTCATGTTATCAGTTTATAACCATTGCATGAAAACTGAAGTATATAAATTGAATTCTAGGACATATGATAATACAGTGGGTGTTTTAACAAAATAATTTAACGTTTAAGAATACAATTTATATTTTGGTCATTAGGCAATGGGGAGGAAAAGGATACCACCTTTACAGTTTGTGCAATATGATACAAACATTTTGATATAATTTCACAAACAAAACATCCTGTCTTGGTTCTGCTTTGACTAGAGATCTAGAAATATATCTATAGAAATAAACAAGCTGGACTCCAATTATCTTATTTTCCATTACATGCTGCAGAGGTTTCAGAAGAAATACAAATATCTCTTGATGACATTTCTGCCCACAGAAATCTCATATCTTTCACTTAAATTTCCCACAATTATCTTAAAAATAATACTCAAATTTATCCATGAACTAAAGAAATTATGTAATATCAACATGTTCCAATGAAACATTACCTTTCTACATTTCACAAGATGGTATGGGAACCTGCATGATCTGATTTTGTGATTCTTATCTTAGGGACACTGCAATAACCTCTCAGGATCCACAGATTCTTCTGAAAGAGAAAAATACCTCAGCAAAATAAATATAATGTAGAACATTAAAGTCTTCAATGTTATTTCCCTTATGAACTATACCTTAACTCAGTAATCTCTATTTGGAGAATATAGATTCAAAATATGACAAAGAGTATTACTATGGAATTTAACTTCTGATATATTCTCAGTTCCTAGTAGGTAGTTGTTACTTTTTTGTATTATGAAAAACACTGACTCTAGTTAAAAAATTATTGATTTGAGTCAAGTGGAACTATTGGCTTGTTTTATCTTAGTGCCCACATCCATTGAGCACCCCTGATTTATTTCTTATATTTAAATCTAGGATATGCCCATAATTCACACTCTCTTTCACCTTTCAATATATCACATCAAATGTCAAAGTTATAAGTATCAAAATGTTTAAAGTTTCAGATTCAATCAGGAGAAACCTTACTATCATACTGTCAGCCCTTCTCAATATAATTTCTGTGATTCAAAAAAGATTTAAAAAATAGGATGAATAAGACCATTTAAAATAATTTCCCAAAACAAATGCATAAACATGTTTACCTTTTTCCATTGTGACAGGCAGATAAATATCAGCAAGTCCTGCGAATAAAAAAAAAAAAAAACAGAGAGAAAATCTGACTAAATACTTCAAAAACACATCATAAACATTTTGATTTCCTCAGTGATATAAAAAACTGGGTAGAACTTATATTTATCTCTAATAATTTTGTTGCTAGACACACTCAAATTGAAAAACATTGATATCTCTGTCTACTTCACAGATTAGTGTCACTTATAACAAGATATAGAAATGTATAACTTTTGAACTGAAAAAAATTCATATTTTTCAGGCATTTTTTCTTCATTATACTAAACAGAGGATGATGCATCATGACAACTTTTAAGTGAATTTTGAAAAGGTTTTCTAAATTATGGATGTCTGAATTAACAAACTACAAATTCCATTTTACAAATATCTAATACCTATTGAAAATATGCACTTATCTGAAGGAGGATTTGCTATTGTCATAGGTATATCATGATATCTTATTCAGACTATAAGATCAGTATGGAGTATAATTCAGGTAACTGCTTCTTAGAGAAGATACTTACCACAAAACAAAGGAATCATTGAGACTCCTTAGAGTCAAAGGTAGAGACTGGGGCTGTGGTTTAATAGGGAGTAAATTTCAGTAGTAGAGTGTCTAGTGGGCATAAAGCAGAGCCAGAAGACATTAAACATATGATTGCTTTGATGCACATAAAAGTGAGGGGAATAAAAGTAAATTTCAACTTCCCCTGAATGGGAATAGCTATTTTCTGAAGTCTAAGGAAGTAAAGAATTTTATTTTATTTTTGGGGGGGGGTCCGGTAATGCGGCCTGAACTCTGTGCCTGGGCGCTGTCCCTCAGCTCTTCAGCTCAAGGCTAGCGCTCGACCACTTGAGCCACAGCGCCACTTCTGGCTTTTTTTCTTTTTGCTTATGTGGTGCTGAGGAATCGAATCCAGGGCTTCGAGCATGCAAGGCAAGTGGTCTACCACTGAGCCACCTTCCCAGCCCAAGAATTTTATTCTTTTACCCATGTAAAAGAATGCCTAGTTGGAGAAAATTACTGGAACTACATTTGGGATTTCAGGGGTAGAAAGCAAGAAATATCCCAGTCACATACATGAGACAAAAAGATGATTTACATGTCTAAGTTGTAAAAATTGGAAGAGAGGGCAATGGACTTTACCTATGTCCTTCAGTTAACTGGATTCACCAAACAAGTCAGGATCTCTTCCTCCTAACGACGGACTATGTCCCACTAGTATGTTTTCCACAGCAACAGCTACTTTCGTATAATGACTTTTCTGGGTGGGGCCACCGTTATTGTGATGTAGGTCATAAACCTCACTTCCGTTTTACTAACTGATGGAACTCAGCCTTACTTCCGCATATGATACCGGAACCGCATATGTTAACGGAAGTGTTAACTTCCGGCCTGAACCCGGAAAGTCCTATTTCCTTTTAGTATGCATTGGTGGATGCCAAATCCGTGGAGTAGAAACGTGTGAGTATTCTGTAGAGGAACAATGTAAATGGATGTGTCATACTTTTCATCTACATATCAACCACTGATTGTAAATTGTTCTGCCTGAACATCTGTACACATTCTATGGTTTATATAGATGATAAATCAATCTTTATGTATTATTCTTTTCCTTTAGTCTCTTTAATCATCAATATTCTTCTTAGGAGACAGTTACCCAAAAAACACTTGTAGAACTTAATCACAAAAATGTTCCTTAGCCTTCCTTGTGGATCATTGTACATATTTTAGTTCATATTTTTATTAATATTCTTGTAAAATAAGATTAATATGCTCTAGGATTTCTTCAGCCAAATAGTCAAAGATATTAATTGAAAAAAGCAAGAGAGAGATAACTTCCCAGATGAATATTTTCATTTATATATCATGTATTTTTACTTATACAAATATTAAAGTTACTATATACAATAAAATACACATATAAAAACTAGATAGAAATACCTGTGAATCTATGGATATATATATATATATATATATATATATATATATATATATATATATATGCCTTTGCGTTATTTAATCATGAATAATATAAATTACATGCATATTTCCTGCACTATAACTTACGATTATAGAATGTACAACTCAAGAGTCTATTGACAAATATACGTAGAACATATGTAATTCAATTACGTTTTAAAAAAAGAAGAAATTATTATACAAACTTTTGGAAAGATGGGTTGAGGTGTTTCTGATATATGAAATGTGGTACATAATATAGGTCACATTTTTAGTATTATGTAGATTTTGCATCATTATTTTTCTTTTTTTATTTTAATTTAATTTTATTTGTGAACATACTGAACAGAGGAGTTACAATTACATGGGCAGGATAATGTGTACATTTCTTACCAAGCATTGCAGCCTCCTCCTTTGTTTACCCTTCACATCCCTTCCCAGCCTCCCACCTCCCCCCCAATCCCAATCCTTCTCTTTCCCCCCCTTCCCCCCCGTCCCCCCTCACCGACATTGTAAAGCTCGTTTTGGACATGACAACTTGTACTTCTCATTGTTGCAACAGGACCACCTGTATCCTTAAACAACTGGTTTTTCCCCATCTCCTCCACAAGTTATACTGACATCAAATATAGTGAAAGCAGGGGTTATACTGTGGGGGAGGGACATCCAAAGCAACAAAGAGATAATCTTATAAATGCATTAGAAACACATGCATAAAAAAAAACATTAAAATACAAACATAAGGGTTCATTTTCCTGACATCATATTATCTGACCTTTTCCGCTTGACTCATACATATACTAGATATTACAAATAAGGGAAACCATGGAACCTATGTTTCTTTGGGCCTGGCTTACTTCACTTAATATAATTTTTTCCAAGTTTTTCCATTTCCTAACAAATGGGGCAATGTCATTCTTTCTGATGGAGTCATAGAATTCCATTGTGTATATATACCACATTTTCTTGATCCATTCATCTACTGAGGGGCATCTGGGTTGGTTCCATATCTTAGCTATGGTAAATAATGCTGCAATAAACATAGTTGTGCTGGTAGCTTTAGTGTGGTCTTGTTTGTAAACATTTGGGTAAATGCCCAACAGTGGGATTGCTGGATCATAGGGGAGATCTATGTGAAGTCTTTTGAGGAACCTCCATACTGCTTTCCAAAGTGGTTGAACAAGTTTACATTCCCACCAACAATGAAGTAAGGTTCCTTTCTGTCCACATCCCCTCCAGCATCTGTTGTTCTTAGCGTTCCTGATTTTTGCCGTTCTAACTGGAGTGAAGTGATATCTCAATGTTGTTTGGATTTGCATTTCTTTAATGTCTAGGGCTGTTGAACATTTCTTCATGTGTCTATTGGCCATCCTTCTTTCTTCTTCAGAGAAGCTTCTCTTTAGTTCTTTCGCCCACTTATTTATTGGGCAGTTGTTTCTTTGAGCGTTTGTTTTTGGGGGGTTTAATTTTTTGAGTTCCAAGTATATTTTAGATATGAGACCCTTGTCCGTTGTATGGCTAGTAAAGATCTTCTCCCAATCAGTGGGCTTTCTATTGATCTTGCTAGCTATGTCATTTGCCCTGCAGAAGCTCTGCAACTTTATGCAATCCCATTTGTCCAACCTTTCTTTGATTTGTTGTGTTTCCGGGTCTCTAATCAGAAAATTTCAGCCTGAGCCAAGGAGACCTAGGGTTTCTCCTGTTCAATCCTGTAATGTTTTCAGAGTGTCTGCTTTGAGTTCAAGGTCTTTGATCCATTTGGAGTTGATTCTGGTGCAGGGTGATATATAAGGATCTAGCTTAAGTTTTCTACATGTAATTAACCAATTTTGCCAGCACCATTTACTGAAGAGGTTGTCTTTCTTCCATTCTATTGTTTTAGCTCCCTTATCAAAGAGTAGATGGCTATAGGTCTGTAGGTTCATTTCTGGGTTTTCAATTCTATTCCATTGGTCCTTAGGTCTGTTCTTATGCCAATACCAAGCTGTTTTGATTACTATGGCTTTATAGTAGAGTTTTAAGTTTGGTATTGATATTCCTCCAGCAGTGTTCTTTCCATTGAGGAGCGTTTTTGCTATTCGGGGTCTTTTATTGTTCCATATGAATTTTTGGATTGCCTCTTCTATTTCCTTGAAGAATGAGGTTGGAATTTTGACAGGTATTGCATTGAATTTGTAGATAGCCTTGAGAAGTATTGCCATTTTCACGAAGTTAATCTTTCCAATCCAGGAGCATGGGAGGTTTTGCCATTTTTTAAGTTCTGTGTTGATTTGCATCATTATTTTTCATAAACACCAAGTAACTTTATTTAAAAATATGCCAAATATTTTTGGGTATGATCAATGATAACTTTGAGAAATATGTATTCTCAATGGCAAGATTTTTCATGAAATAACTAATGTATATGAACAAACCACTGTAAATTAAATTATTTGATGATACAATAATGAGTACAGGATGTTTTGGTCTAAAATTAGTTTCCATAGCTGTTTTATGAATCACGAGGAACTGAAGCATTTCAGTATTTCTTTTTTTATTTTAAAAATACTGTACAGAGGGGTTACAATTACATGGGCCAGATAATGAGTACATTTCTTATCAAGCATTGTACTCTCCTCCTTTGTTTCCCCTTCCCATCGCATCCTACCCCTTATCCCCGCTCCCTCACCCAACACTCCTCCCCCACTACCAAAGTTGTAAAGTTCATTTTCGACATAACAACTTGTACATCTCATTGTTACACCGGGTCTACCTGTATCCCTATTTAAACTAGTTGTTTTTTTCCTTCCCCTCTACAAATTATAACAACATCAAATACAGTAAAATCAGGGGGTGTACTATGGGGGAGGGACATACAAAGCAAAAAAGAAAATCTTATACATGTTTTAGAAACAATCGCATAAAAGAAAACAAACAATTTAATACATATCTTAGGGTTCATTTCCCTAGCATCACCTTATCTGAGCTTTTCTGCTTGACTCAGACATATACTAGATATTTCAAATAATGGAAATCATGGGACCTATGTTTCTTTGGGCTTGGCTTACTTCACTTAATATAATTTTTTACAAGTGTTTCCATTTCCTAACAAATGGGTCAATGTCATTCTTTCTGATAGAGACATAGAATTTCATTGTGTGTATACCAAATTTTCTTGATCCATTCATCTAATTAGGGGCATCTGGGTTGGTTCCATATCTTAGCTATGGTAAATAATGCTGCAATAAACATATTTGTGCTGGTAGCTTTAGTGTGTTCTTGTTTGTAAACATTTGGGTAAATGACCAAAAGTGGGATTGCTGGGTCATAGGGCAGCTCTATGTGGAGTCTTTTCAGGAACCTCCATACTACTTTCCAAAGTGGTTGAACAAGTTTACATTGCCACCAACAATGCAATAAGGTTCCCTTCTGTCCACATCCCCTCCAGCATCTTTTGTTATTAGAGTTATTGATTTTTGCTATTCTGAATGTGGTGAGTTGGTATCTTAATGTTGTTTTGATTTGCATTTCTTTTATGGCTAGGGAGGTTGAGCATTTCTTCATGTGTCTATTGACCATCCTTCTTTCCTTTTAAAAGAAGTTTCTCTTTAAGTCTTTAGCGCACTTATTTATTGGACCGTTGATTCTTTGAGGATTTGTTGCTGGGGGATTTAATTTTTTGAGTTCCAAATATATTTTAGATATGAGACTCTTGTTCATTGCATGGCTAGTGAAGACCTTCTCCCAATCCGTGGGCTTTCTATTGACCTTGCTAGCTATGTCCTTGCCATGCAACAGCTCGGCAAATTCATGCAATCCCATTTGTCCAACATTTCTTGATTTGTTGTGTTTCTGGGTCTCTATTAAGAAAATTTCAGCCTGTGTAAAGGAGACCTAGGGTTTCTCCTATTTCATCCTATAATGTTTGCAGAGTGTCTGCTTTGACTCCAAGGACTTTGCAGTTGATTCTGGTGCGGGGTGATATATCAGGATCTAGCTTTACTTTTCTACAAGTAGTTAACCATTTTTCCAGCACCATTTACTGAAGAGGCTGTCTTTCTTCCATTCTATTTTTTTAGTTCCCTTATAGAAGATTTGATTTCTATACGTCTGTAGGTTCATTTCTGAGTTTTCAATTCTATTCCATTGGTACTGAGGTCTGTTCTTGTGCCAGTACCAAGCTGTTTTGATTACTATGGTTATATAGTAGAGTTTGAAATCTGGTGTTGATATTCCTCCAGTACTGTTCTTTCCATTAAGGATCATTTTTGGTATTCGGGGTCTTTTATTGTTCCATATGAATTTTTGGATTGCATCTTCTCTTTCCTTGAAGAATGTGGTTGATAGATATAGGATTGAATATATAGATAGCCTTGGGAAGTATTGCCATTTTCACGATGTTGATCTTTCCAATCCAGGAACATGGGAGTTTTTGCCACTTTTTAAATTCTATTTTGATTTCCCTTTTCAGGTTTTTAAAGTATCATCATAGAGGTCCTTCACTTCTTTGGTTAAGTTAATTCCTAAGTATTTGTTGGGCTATTACAAATGGAGTTGCTTTCCTAATTTCAGCCACACTTCTCATTGTTGGCATACAGAAAAGCCATTTATTTTTGAGGGTTAATTTTATACCCTGCTACTTTGCCAAAGTTCATTTCAGTTCTATCGGTAGAAAAATATAATGAGTTTTAAGGTAATCGAAACAAATCGACATGAGAGAGAAGAAATAAAATACCATGGTTTGTCATTAAATGAAGAATCTGGAAACATCTTTAAGTGAAACAAAAAACGTGGACACAGGTTTGGATAAAAGAAAGAATGGTGTGGCAATGCTTGATACCTCATGAAGTTTATCAAAACACCAAAGCAGAGTAGGAACCTTCTCTGAAGAAAAAACATTCCCATCAGAAGGCTTCTCAAAAGTAAGGATCAGGTTTTGTAAGGTCTATCATGTGTGTTCATAATGTTTGGGATATGACAAACTGTGTAAGTAAGAATCATTATCTTAGAATTCTAAGGAAATCTGTTTTTTCTGTCAATTGAATCAAAATCTAAGACATTATTCAACTTCTTATGCTTAAATGAACTACAATTCATTTCAACTGTACTAAAATTTAGTACATTTGATTTCTCATGGAATTTTTCCTGTTATTGACCAGCACACACTCTGATCCTCATTCACATTCCTTCGGTTAAGCCCGCAGAGTTTTCTCTGCTTTCTATGTGTTACAGTAGGCTACTATATACAAGACACTTTTATTAAAACATGTTCAAGTACAAGTAATAGGGATAAACTTAGCCACGAGGTATGAAGAAATTAAACACATTGTACAGATGGAGTAGACTTGGACTGGTTTAGTTCACAGAATTTGCCTAATGATAGTGACAATTACTAATAATGAACATTGCATACATTTGTAAACTATAACTTGATATTTAGTGTGGCTCTAGAAGAAATAGTAAAAAGTCACTTAATTTGAATTATAGTAGTTGACATTTAAGCATTTATGAACATTTTCAATTTGAAGTAAGAACATTTATTCCAAAAGTGCACACAAACCTTTTCCTTTGTGGCAATACTAGACTGAGAATGACAGGGAGCCATGCGATACACTGTCCCAAACTGGATTCTCACCAATCACAATTTTCTGAGGTAAACATCCATGAATTGATAGATGTTAGAGAAATTATTATCCCTCTAAAATGGGGGCATTCAAATAATTCTCAGTGACTATAGTGACATTCAGTTTCTTGTAAAGTAGTTTTGTGCTTGGACAATAGCATAGCACAGAGTCACAAAATATATATGCATTGATAATTCCTCTACTTATGCTATGTAGGCTCCCTCATTCCTGACATGAATCCTTTTGGAAAAATGTAGAGAAATTTAAAAGCAACGATATGTTCCCTTATTTGTGTTTGTCACTGTCTGGAAGGGCAGAAATAATCTCTTTATATTGTCAGATATTTCCACTATAATATACCCTGTAATAGATTGCTCCTTCCGACATTGATTTCTTGAGACTTTTACAGTCTCTATGCAATCCAATATGAATAGAAAATGTTGCGATTCACACAAATACTCTCTTTACCAGGATTTCATGTAAATATTCATGTTGAATCAACCACAAAAATTGTACTTACATTCAAATTTTTCTACAAAGATTGTACATAATATTTTAAATCATTCACTACTAAAAATACTGCTACCTAAATATGCACATTCCCAGATAAAACCGGGTTTCAAAACCCGCATTCATATTTCTAACCTACATCCTAAGTACATAGTTCCAACTTTCTTTCCAAGGTTGATCCTCATAATATGTGCTTGAACCACAAGTCCAATTTGCAACAGGAATGTTTTTAGTGTATAATTCATTCATGTGCAATACTGTCTGAAAATAAATTTTATTTTCAGAAAGAAAGAGATAAATAATACCAGTTTGTATGAAAAATGACTTTCTGGGAAAAAAATTAATTGATGATGGCACTATTGTGTAAAACTGATTGATAAAATCGGAATGAACTTTGGTATTTTGTGATTATGGTACATGTGTATTTACAAAATGTGAAGTTAATAGATGGCTTAGCATAAATCCCAATGTTATATTAGAAGATTGTAATTTATCTTTGACTCAAGAACAATTATCACATCAATTATTGTAAAATTCTCATGAAATCCAGGTGCCAGTGGCTCACAACTGTAATCCTAACTATTCTAGAGGATGAAATCTGAGGATTACAGTCCAAAGCCATCCAATGCAGGAAAACTCATGTGCTTCAACTCCAATTACCTACTAGAAAACCAGAATTTACGCTATGACTCAAGTAGTGAAGGTATCGCCTTCAGCTGAAGTGTGCAGGGATAGGGTTCAATTTCCAAAACGAACAAAAATAATACTCTTAGTAAGAAGCATTTTTAAAAATGCATTCTTGCATTTACCTGAAGAAAAATAATATCATATATTCACAAGTCCTGTTACATTTTGAAAAACATATGATAGCCATCCTTGACTTCCTTTGTCGTTTATATTTCATGCCCTTTGTTTGTGTTGGCATATTTTGTTAATATTCAATAAGTAATTTCCATTTGTTGTTTATGCTTTTATTACTATGGTAATAGAAATCTTAGTGTATTAGCACTGATGACTCTCACCTCATATGATGCATAGAGAATATCTGGAAGGAAAATTTGAAATATTCATATAAATGCTTAATTCAAAATTATTCCTGTTATTACATTGTCGAATTCATTATTTCATACCACAGTCCATAAAACTAGGTTTGTTTCCCTTTCATCAATATGTTTTGTATCAAACAGATTAGAACCCACTTTAGTGAATTTCACGACTTCAATTAGCATCTAGAGGAAAGAAAACTTTAGGCCGCATTATGTTTTGGCACTGTCATTTGACAATGTTCATAAAAAATCTGTCGGGTTGGGAAGGTGGATCAGTTGTGGAGTGCTTGCCTCACAAGCATGAGGCCCTGGGTTCGAACTTCAACACCACATAAGCAGAAAAAAGCCAGAAACGGTATTGTGGCTCAAGTGGTACAGTGCTAGTCTTGAGCTGAAGAGCTGAGGGACAGTGCCCAAGCCTAGGCCCCACGACCGTCCCCCCACAAAAAAAGAGTTGTCTATTGAATGTCAATGTCCAGGCATTCTTTTGGACTGTAAACTATGTTCAAACCAAATTTGTATTACTTGCTGTAAGAAATGTTACTAACATAGGGTCCAATTACCTCTGATTTTGTTACTACAGAAAATAGAACAGAATAAAACATTGTTATAGATGCACAAGCAAAGAATAATGAGAAGAAAGATAATATCCATTTAGAGATTTTGAAGAATACAAAAAATTGCACCAAGGCACATATCTTGTAATACTAAGATAATTTTTATGGAATTTTTACATAAAAGAATAGTAGAAGGAATGGTAAATCTTCTGGGCAGTGTGTGCCATTATTATTTCTTTCAGTTGACACAAGCACAATTTGATCTGAAAGTACTGGTGTCCGGAACTGAAATTGAGCATTCTTTGCCTTATATCTTAACAGAGACCTATATCAAGGGACACATTCTAAAGGTGACAATTGTTGGTTAGAAATCCAACTAGTGGGGAAGTTTCTTCCTTCTTATGGAAGGGATCTTGCTTTATATTAGTGACTCTGATTTAATTTAGAAAACATGCAAAACTATACAATACTCTTCCACCTTCCAAATACATTCTATAGGTTTAGCTCTTGAATGTTTGTAGATTATGTAACCATGAACAGATAATACCGTCCTACTTCCACTTCCCATGTCTGTTTTAATTGTATTTTCTCAAAATTCCATCATATCTACAACAGCATCAGAATGCTTATGTTCCTCTCAGTTTTGAAAACTGCAGTATAAAGGAATTATGAGTACAAATGTTATTGATATTGATGTTATAGTTTTCAGCCCACTGATTTACTGGGCAGTTGTTTCATTGCAAATTTGTTGTGGGGATTTAATTTTTTGAGTTCCAGGTATATTAGAGATATGAGACCCTGGTCTGTTGTATGGCTAGTGAAGATCTTCTCCAAATCCGTGAACTTTCTATTGATCTTGCTAGCAATGTCCTTTGCCATGCAGAGGCTCTACAATTTAAAGCAATCCCATTTGTCCAACCTTTCTTTGATTTGTTGTGTTTCTGGGTCGCTATTCAGAAAATTTCAGCCAGTGTCAAGGAGACCTAGGGTTCTCCTATTCCATCCTGTAATATTTTAAAAGTGTTTTCTTTGACTCTGAGGTCTTTGATCCATTTGGAGTTGATTCTGGTGCAGGGTGATATATAAGGATCTAGCTTTAACCAATTTTTCCAGCACCATTTATTGAAGAGGCTGTCTTTCTTCCATTTTGTTTTTTTAGTTCCCTTATCAAAGATTAGATGGCTATTGTTCTGTGGCTCATTTCTGAGTTTTCAATTCTATTCTATTGGTCCTGAGGTCTGTTCTTGAGCCAATACCAAGCTGTTTTGACTACTATGGCTTTGTAGTAGAGTTTGAAATTTGGCATTAATATTCCTCCAGCACTGTTCTTTCTGTTTTGCTATTGGGAGTCTTTTATTGTTCCTTATGAATTTTTGGATTGCCTCTTCGATTTCCTTGAAGAAAGAGTTTGGAATATTGATAGGTATCACATTGAATGTATAGATCGCCTTGGGAAGTATTGCCATTTTCACGATGTTGATCTTTCCAATCCAGGAGCATAGGACTTTTTGCCACTTTCTAAGTTCTGTTTTGATTTCCCTTTTCAGGTTTTTAAAATATTCATCATAGAGGTCCTAAAGTTCTTTGGTTGTTAATTACTAGTTATTTTATTATTTGTGGGGCTATTATGAATGGATTTCCTTTCCTGACTTCAGCCACATTTTTCTCATGGTTGGCAAACAGTCAAACCATTTATTATTGAGTGTGAATTTTTAGCCTGCTACTTTGCCAAAGTTTTGAATCAGCTTGAGTAATTTGGGAGTGTAGTCCTTGGTATTCTTTAAAACAAAATCATGTCACCTGCAAGGAGGGAAAGTATTACTCCATATTTACCTGTTTGGATCCCTTTTATGTTTGAATCTTGTCTCATGGTTGTAGCTAGGCTTTCTAATACTAGATTGAAGAGAAATGGAGAGAGTGCACATTCTTGTCTCATTCCTTAGTGAAGAGGAAATGGCTTTAGTTTTTCAACCATTAAATATAATGTTGGCTATATATTTGTCATATACAGTCTTTATTGTATTGAGGAAGGTTCCATGGATTCCTAGTTTTTCTAGTACCTTCATCTTAAAGGGGTGTTGGATCTTGTCAAATGCCTTTTCTGCATCTATTGAGATAACCATGTGGTTATCTTTAATCTTGTTGATTTGAGGAATTATATTAATTGATTTGCATACATTGAATCACTTGGCATCCCTGTAATGAATCCTGTTTGATCATGGTGTATGATTTTTTGGATTAATTGTTGAAGTCGATTGGCCAAAATTCTGTTGAGAAGTTTTTCATCAATGTTCATCATAGAATGGGTCTATAGTTCTGTTTCTTTGATGAGTCCCTGCCTGGTTTTGGGATGAAGGCTATGATGGCTTCATAGAACGAGTTTGATGGTGAAATTTCTCTTTCATTTCCATTGAAGAGTTGGAGGAGTATTGGTGTGAGCTCTGCTTTGAAGGCCTTTTAGAATTCTGCTGTAAATCTGTCTTGTCCTGGGCTGTTCTTGCATGGGAGGTCTCATTGCTGTTTCTATTTCAATGCTTGATATGGGCCTATTAAGATACTAAATCATGTTGATTTAGTTTCAGCATGCCAATATTTGCTAAGAAAAGGTCCATTTTTGCCAAGTTCTCAAACTTATTAGCATAAAGTTATGAGAAGTATTCCCCTATAATGTTCTGAATCTTGGTTGTTTCTGTGATGATGTTTCCATTCTCATCTCTGAGTTTATGTATTTGGTGGGTTCTCTTCTTTTTCTGATGTCATTTCCTAAGGACCTGACCATTTCATTAATTTTTTCGAACAATGAACTGTTTTTTTTTATATTCTTTCCATCATATTTTTATGCTTCATTTAATTCTCATTTAATTTTTATTATTTATTTCCATCTACTGATTGGGTTTATCTTGCTGTTCTATTCCAAGGAAGTTCAGATGTTTCATTCAATTGTTGGTTTTAGATTTCTGCAATTTATTGATGTAGGAACTCAGAGCTATCAACTTGCCTCTGAGTACTGCTTTGCTGTGTCCCAGAGGAGCTGGTAATTTGTGTGTTCATTTTGGTTTAATATCATGCACATTTAATTTCCTTTGTAATGTCTTCCATGACCCTTGGTGACTCAACAGTGTGTTGGACAGCCTCCATGTGTTATACGACTTTCTTTGTTGGCTTTTGGTGTTGGGTTCTAATTTTATTCCCTTGTAGTCTGACAGAATGCAAGGCATAACGTCAATGTTTCTAAATTTGGACAATTTGCTTTGTGACATAAAATATGGTCTTTTTTGGAAGATGTTCCATGTCCTGCTGAGATAAACCTGTATTCTGATGCTGCTGGGTGAAATATTGGGTAGATGTCTGTTAAACATTGTGAATCTATGCAGTTTATTAGATCTGTGCTTTCTCTGGTGAATTTTTGCCAAGTTGACCTATCTTGGGGGGATAGTGGTTTATTAAAATTCCCAACAATTAATGTCTTTGGATCTATGTGGGATTTGAGGGAAAGTAGTGTTTCTCGGATAAATTTGGGTGTTCTGTTGTTTGGCGAATAGATATTTAGAATTGTAATATCCTCCTGAAGGAGAGATCGCTTAATTAGTATGTAGCGACTTTATCTCTTTTCACTAATTTTAATTAGAAGTCTATTTTATCTGATATTAGGATTGAAACTCCTGCCTCTTTATGGGGGCCATTTGCTTGGTAGATTTTGTTCCAGCCTTTCACTTTCATAGTGTGTTTGTTTTTATGTGCAAGGTGTGACTGCAGAAGGCAACAGATAGAAGGATCTTGCTTTTTAATGGAACTAGACAGTCTATGTCGCTTAATTGGAGAGTTAAATTTGTTAATGTTAAGAGATATTTGGGAGTTCCTGCCATTTTATCCACCTTCTTGGGGAATGTGACAACATGGTTCTTCTATCGTTCTTTGATTCTCAGTTTGAGTGTGGTTTCTTGGCCTTTATTGTGGTCTTGTTGGTTTTCTATGTGTAGGACATCTTTTAGAATCTTTTGTAGGGCTAGTTTGGTGGAGATATATTGTTTCATTTTTTTTCTTTGCTATAGAATGTTTTTATTTCACTGATTATGAAGGAGAGTTTAACTGTTTACAGTTTTCATGGTTGATAGTTGTTTGTCTTTGAGGCATGGCATACATCATTCCTGGCTCTTCTTGTTTTAAGTGTCATCTATGAGGAAACTGAGGTTGTTCTAATTGGTTTCCCTTTATAGGTGATTGAACTTTTTCCTTGACAGCTTTAAGGATCTTTTCCTTGGTCTTAATTGATCCTATGGGTATTGTAATGTGATGGTGGGTTGTCTTGTTCTGGCCTGGTCTATTTGGAATTCTAAAAAGGTTCTTTTATATGAATAGTCCTATCTTTTTGCATGTTTGGGAAGTTCTCTGCTAGGATCCTGTTAAACAAATTTCCTGGAACATTAACCTCTGTCTCTAGGTGCCTATCTGCACCCATTATCCTCAGGTTAGGCCTTCTGATGGTGTCTTCAAATGTTGAATTGAACTATCATATTTCTTGGACTTGTCTTGGATGGTTGTATGTTCTTTCTCTGTAATATCTAGGCTGTCTTCAATCCCAAGATTCGATCTTATGCATAGTTTAACCTACTGTCAAGACTTTCTCCTTTTTTAATTTTTTTTCTTGTAATTGATGGGCTTTCATGGCATCAAATTCTTTGTTAGAGCCTTTTTTTAGATCTTGTATGAAATTCTTTACTTCCTTAATTTGGTGTTCAGTATTTGTTCTCAAATCACTTTGTTGATTGGTTATCGTTTAATTGGACTCCCATTCCTTCTGTTAGGTTCCATTCAGCATTCCCTTTGTGGTCTCCCTGATTTTTCAGCTCTCTGTTTATGGATTCCATGAATGCCTCTATTAATCTTTGCCTATTCTCATCCTGTTCTTGCAATTCCTGTATTACTCTTTGATTAGCTTCCTCACGTTCTCGCAATTCCTGTGGTACTCTTTGACTTTTCTCAGCCTGCTCATGCAAATTCTGACTTTCTCTTGGTCTGTTCCCAGCTTGCTCACGCAATTCCTCTCTTTTTCTTTGACTGTTCTTGGCCTGCTCATGCAATTCCTTTACTCGTCTTTGATTGTTCTTAAATTGCTCATGTAATTACTATATCAATCTTTGTGTAGCTTCCTTACACTCCTTAGATTCCTGTATTGATCTTGGTTTGCCTCCTCCGTCTCCCTATCATTCTCATACTGATTCCATTGCAGGTTTTCAATCTTCTCATTCAGTAGTGTTTGTAGAGCTTTTTGGGAACTCTCCTCTGGATTATTTATTATCTGTTCTGTCAATTGATTATCATGAGTAGGAATTGAGACACCCGGACTTGCCATTTTTCTTGTGTTTTTATGGCTTGTTCTGCCCATTTGGTTTGAAAGTATCACCAATTTTGTGCTATAACCTTGTTTTAAGGCAAGCATCAACAAAGTCTTGTAGTTACACAGTCAAAGGCTGGAGATACAATCTACTTCAACTCATACAATCTATTCAACATCAAACAACTATGGATTAATATGCTAAGAACAGCAAAGAATAATTGGGGAAACCAGAAAATATTAATTTTAGGGAGAGATGTGGGGAAAAATAGTCTTAGAGGGATGTGGAGGAGTAAAAGGAGAGTGAATTTAACCAAGTCTTAATCTCAGCGAGGGAAATGGATTGCACAGAATGCTAGGAGAGGGAGAAAAACACAAGAAAAAATGGAACAACAAAAATTTAAATTTAAAAAGTGAAACACTTAAAATTATTCAATTTTAAGAAGTGATATTGAGAGAAGAAGGATAGGATGAGAGCAAGGGAGTGATAGAAATGAGACATGAAAAGTAAAAGATAAAAATTCCTAAGAAATTATATGTTATGAAGAGATAATTTTGCAATTAATGAATTTAAACCTAAAAGTTTTCGAATTGAGAAATATATTTCTGGGTTAATTGTGTACACAATGGGGGATAAGGCCCAATAATCAATGACGGGTATATAGCTGAGGAGGAGCAGAACAGCAATTAAGTCATGCAAAAAAGAACGAAAGAGAAGAAAAATAAAAAGAATGAAAAAGAAAAAAAAGAAGAGGAAAAGAAAAACAGGACCAAAAGGACAATAGAGATTAAAAAAAACAAAAAACAACACACACACACACACACACACACACACACACACACACACACAAACACACACACATAGACACCAAAAGTATAAATAATGTGAGGAAAATAAGGATTAATAGAAAATAATTTTTTGAAAAATTAAAAAAGGTACATAAAAAAGAGTTCTTTGATTTTTGGTGGCCGGGAGGGTGGATGGAAAGATTCTGTATTTCCCTTGTGTCCTAACTAGTCTCTTGGTGGAGGGTGGAGTCTTTTGTCTGCTTGTGATTTTGGTTTTCCTGTGGCTTGATTGGTTTCTTAAGTCAGTTTGTTTGAGCAGACAGAAAAATACTCTGCTTTACCCAGGATTTTGTGGTCCTCCTCCCAGGCTAGTTTAGTGGGAGGGAGTATTACAAAAGAGGGAGATGCTTGTTTCCTCTAGTTTGGAGATGCTGTATTGAGGCCAGGTTCTAGGTAAATTTGAGTCCTTTCAGGAAACAGTAGCTTTTCTCTGAAGCGTTTGCTTCTGAGACACTCACAGAACCTAGACTGGAGCCATTGTCAGGGTTTACATTTACTGAATTTCAATTGATTGTCTAGGCTTTTGTAGGGAAGGGCAGCCTCTGGTTTTGTTTACCGAGTGAAGAAAGACACTCCTCCTGGGGCGGAGCTTTCTCTGCCTGTCCTGGGTGACTTTCCCCTGGGTGGAGTTGATCCTGGTAGCTCAGGTCAGGTTCCTGTGACCTGCTAAATGACTCTTTTGTTTTCTTCCAATGCCTGAGTTAGTGCTAGCTGCTCAGTTGGTCGTTTGTCAGTATCAAAGTTGGAGATCTCCAGTGGTGGTGGGGGAGGGTGGCCTTCCCACCTCTGGTCCCATAGAAGGAGTGAAGATGTCAGGGTTCTACTCATGACAGAGTCTTGGTTCTTCGGTTGTCTCTAGTCTTCGATCTGCAGGACGAAAATAACTGCTCCTGTCAGTGCTTGCTGGTGTTGAGTAGAATCTGCTCACCCGCTGCATCTGGTACCTTTGCCTGGATTTTCTGTGCTGTAGGTATGGCAGGTACGGCCGCCACTGCAGGCTGCAGCCACAGTACAGCCAGGGCTACTGACAGGTGCTCAGATCTGTCTCCTAACCTGGATTTTCCCTCTCTGGCCAAACTCTCTGCACTGTGATGGCATACTTGGTGTAATTCTCTAGCCTAGGATTGTTCACTGGAACAATAAAACTGCTTTCTATGCAAGAGCTTGTTTAGCCTCCAGCTTGTCATCTACTCTCTTAATGAAATATGTTAACATTTGTATAATTATTTGTAAATGTTGACTTGAAGAATAGGTTTCTTTGTTGGTTGTGGGACTTCAAATCTTGGGCATTGTCTCTGCACTCTTCAGCTCAAGGTGAATCCCTACTGATTGAATCACAGCACTAACCAGATTTCTAGTGGATTATTGCAGATAATAGTCTCTTGGACTTTCCTGCCCAGTCTGGTCTTCATCAGTGATCTGCAGGTCTCTGCCTCCTGAGTAGCTAGGCTTACAATCTTCAGAAAGAAGTACCAAGTAAGAATAGATTTTTTAAGGAAAAAACTACAATATTAACAACTTTCTCAATAGAATTCCATTTAATCTCATAGAATTTTATACAAAATATAAGATATAAACATTTTCTGATGTGGTTATATGCCAAAACTTATTGATCTAACAAGGTTGGTTTCATATCTTGGCTATGGTAATTAATGATAAAATGATCATACTCATATTGGTGTGTGAATTGTATCCTTGATTGTGAACTTTTGTGTAAATGCAAGTGAATGGATTTCTGGATAAAGGAGGAGCTCTCTTTTTTAATATTTGAAGAAACTGCATAGACCTTTCCAGTTTACATTCACAAAATAGGTTCCTACTAATTACAGTTTGTGTTATGATTTCTCTCCTTAATATATCCCACTTAAACTGGAGTAAGTAGCAATCTCATTAGAGTTTTGATTTACATTAATTTTGATAGATATGATTTGAAATTTGCAGAAAAATTTGATATTAATGCGAGGAATTGCATTTTTTTTTCCTTAGTAACAATCTTGTAGGTTAAGCATGATGCATTTGCTACATGACCAATCCAATATATAACTATGATTATTAGCTAAATGGAACTTTTTCTTCCATATGAGTCATTTGAATATTTCATAGTCACATTCAAGGATAACAGAATATTTCAACAAAGAGTATAATAGACTTCAACCTTAAAAGAAACTGTATCAATACCAATTCTATAAAATTGAAAAGATGCATCAAATAGGACAAATGAATTTGTCCTCACAAAACTATCCACTCTGAGCATAGAATAACATCACACATTATATGCAAATAACTATATTGGAATTTTGGTTTGAAAAAATATCCTACCAAAATTCAAAGAGAATTATCACGATAATCTAGAAGATGTGTCATTATACCAAAGGGCCCTAAAGCCTTAAAACAATCCCATATTTCTTTGCTATTTATTTTTATTTATAAAAATTCATGCGGATGATAAGCAAAAATTGTTGGGTGTACACTGGAGTTATTGGCATTTCTATTTGGCCTGAGATGATGTATTGGTAATTCAATGCAAACATAAAGGGGATCCAAATAGGGAAAGGTGAAGTAAAACTCTCCCTCTTTGCAGATGACATAATTTTGTATCCCATGAACTCCACTCCCAAATTAAACAAGCTAATTTGACAAAATAGCAGGTTATAAAATTAACTCTCAAAAATCAATGGCTTGTCTGTATGACAACAATGGTAAGAGCACAGCTGAAATGAGGAAAACAACACTTTTGTAATAGCCTCACAAAAACATATATAGGTGTTATCTTAACTAAAGAAATTAAGGAACTCTACAATGAAAACTTTAAAAACCTGAAAAAAGGAAATCAAAGTAAACTTAGGAAATGGAAAACCTCCTATGCTCCTGGCTTGGAAGCATCAATATCGTTAAAATGGCAATACTTCCAAAGGCTATCTACAAATTCAATACTTTTCAATATTTCAAACTCATTCTTCAATTAAATAGAAGAGGCAATCCAAAAATCCATATGGAACAATAAGACATCTGAATAGCAAAAATTATCCTTAACAGAAAGTACTATGCTGGAGGAATATTAATAGCAAATTTCAAACTATACTACAAAGCCATAGTAATCAAAACAACGTGGTACTGGCACAAGAACAGATCTGAATAGCAATGGAATATTATTGAAAACCCAGAAATGAAGCCACAGATCTATAGCCAACTAATCTTCACTAAGGGAGCTAAAAATATAGAGTGGCAGGGAGGAAGCCTCTTCAGTAAATGGTGCTGGAAAAATTGGTTAATCATCCATAGAAAACTAAAGCTAGATCCTTATATATCACCCTGCCCCAGAATCAATTCTAAGTTGATCAAAGACCTTGGAGTCAAAGCAGACACACTGAAAACATTACAGGGATGAGTAGGATAAACCCTAGGGCTCCTTAACACAGGCTGAAATATTCTTAAGAGAGACCCCAAAACACAACAAATGAAAGAATGGTCGTACAAATGGGATTGCATGAATTTGTGGAGCTTCTGCATGGCAAAGGACATAGCTAGCAAGATCAATAAACAGTCCATGGTAGAAGATATTTACTAGTCATAACATGGACAGGGTCTCATATCTAAAACATACTTGGAATGCAAAAACTTAAGTCTCCCAACAAATCTTCAAAGAAACCACTGCCCGAGACATAAGTGGGCTAAATGCTTAAAGAGAAAATTCTCTAATGAGGAAATAAGAATGGCCAAAAGACACATGAAGAAATGCTCAAGCTTTATAGCCATAAAATAAATTCAAATCCAAACAACATTGAGGTTCCATCTCACACCATTTAGAATGGCTGTAATCAATAACTCTAATAAAAACAGATGTTGGAGGGATGTAGCTGGAAGGGAGCGCTACTGCATTGTTGGTAGGAGTGAAAATTTGTTCCACCACTTTGGAAAGCAGTATGGAGTTTACTGAAAAGACTCCACATAGAGCTCCGAAATGTTCCACAAGCCAACTTTTGGGCCTTTACCCAAACGGTCACAAAAAAAGGCTATAGCAAGGCTTCGAGCACAACTATGTTTATTACAGCATTATTTACCATAGCTAAGATATGGAATCAACACTGGTGCCCCTCAGTAGATGAATGGATTAGGAAAGTGTGGTATATAAATACACAATGGAATTCTATGCCTCCATCAGAAAGAATGGCATTGCCCCATTTGTTAGGGAATGGATAGACTTGGAAAAAAATTATATGAAGTGAAGTACTCCAGGCCGAAGTAAACATAGGTCCCATGGTTTCTCTTATTTGCAATAACTGGTACATGTGTAGGACAAGCAGAAAAGGTCAAAAGCTACGTACATATGACCACATAAGATGATGTTAAGCAAAATGAACCCCAAGATAGGGTCATGTGTTTTTATTCTTTCTTGATGTTGTTCCAAAGGTATTTATAATGAGCCATATAATTTTTTTTTATTTCTTTGTAAGTTTCTCCCTCATAGTAGTACCCCTGTATTCATTGTACTTGATATCATTGTTCTTGTATACTCTAATGCAGGGAAGGGAAGGGATAAAACAAAATGCTTAAATAAGGACACAGGTTGACCCATTGTAACAATGTTGAAAACGAACTTTACAACATTGGATGGGGGAGGGATGAGTTAGGGAAGTGGGGAGGAAAGGCATTGTAGGGGAAAATCAAGGAGGGTAACAATGCTTGATAGGAAATGGACTCATTATCTTGCTCATATAACTGTAACCTATCTGTACAGTATCTTTAAAACACACACCACACACAAACACACACCTTCACACACAAACACACACCCTCACACACACACACACACACACACACACACACACACACAAACACGCATATGAAAAGTGTAGGAAATCAATCACAGTATTTGACTACGAGTGCCTACACATTTCTCTTCCACAGAATTATAATCTATTCATATAAGAGAAAATGAGATGTTTACTGGTTTCAGGCTGGCACTAGGCATATAGGGAAGTAGGACTGAACTTCCTCAGTTCGTTAAAAAGAAGTGAGGGTTATTGGCAACATCACACCAAGTGTGGCCCAACCCAGAGAAGAGTCTATGCAGAAGTATGGATTGCTGTAGAAAACCTAAGAGTTGGATATATTCAATCCTGGGGTCGAAGGGATACTGAACTTGTTTGGTGAATCCAGTTAACATTAGGTGACAGGTAACAGCTCCTTGCCATCATTTCCTTCTTCCATATTTTCCATATACATGATATGTATTTAGCTCTTGGACGTACTGGAACATTTTTCTCTTAATGGCTTGTTTTACAAGATGTACTTACTAAAATTTTCTTCAAGTGGGCACTATTGTTCAATGTATAAAAGAATCAAAGTACTTTACTTCACCACACTTCTGAAAATAGAAGTTTTCATTCTGATGATCTTGAAATTTACTTCTATTCCCATCACATTTGTGTGGATACTGTGTTTAAATTTCTGGCTCTCCTTCATGGTCAACTATACACTGTTCTACTGAAATTGACTACTTATTGAACAGCAATCACAATCTCAAACTTTGACGTTCATGATTTACAATGATTCCTTTGCTTTGTTGTACATATCTTCTCTAAGAAGGAGTTATCTGAATGATTCTTCCCACTGATCATAAAGATAGATGTAGAAGAATGGCAAATCATCTTTCAGATGACTGTATATTTTGAATAGGTGTTTCATATTTTAAAGGGTGTATGGAATTGGTTAATTCAGAGATCCCTAACTTAGAAAACATTTTACAAATTCACTCAAAAATTGTCATTGCATATTTTCCTTTACTGGTTGCCTATGATGGAGAAAACAAATACCTGAAAATTATGGATTGTGTTGCATCCAAATGTTATATATTTGTATTATTTACTATAAGTGATCCTCATCTGTGAAATAGACGGAGAAATCAAAGTATTTTACTTCACGTGTGACTAGCTACAGAAAAGATTTAGAGATGAATATGTTCTACCTGTTTGTTTTTTTTTCATTTCACTAAAGAAATAATTTCAGTTAGGTCATCTGATTTTGAAATATTTAGTCGTGATTTTTCTCAGAATTTTTCTCACCACTGGACTTGCTGATATTTATCTGCCTGTCACAATGGAAGAATGTACACGTTTTTAGAAATTATTTGCCTTCACGAGTTCACCTTATTTTCTTCATTTTTTTGAATCACAGAAGTTATATGCACAGGCGCAGACACAACAGGGTAAATTTTGGACTCTGAAACTTTAGACATGATGATAATTATAACTTTGAGATTTTTATATGCCAGATTGAGATGTAGGAAAGCAAGTATATTTGAGGCTTTTCCTTGATAGAATTGTGAAAATGCAAGTAAATCATGAGCCCTCCATGGTCGTATACTCTCAGAAGATAACACAGGGTAACAAGGCCAATTGACTCAAACAATAATTATTTAACTAAAATGAATATTTTCATAAAAAAGTAAAAACTAACGAAAGGGAAGTGAGAGTACATCACAAGTTAATTTTCACTACAATACTTTGTCATATTTTGAATCATCATTCTCCTAATGGGAATTTCTAAGGTATCCTATAGGTCTTAAATGTAATAACAGCAACGGTTTGTATTTTCCACAATATATTGCTTTTTCTTACATTTTTTTTCATTTTCAGAGGGATCTGTAGCTCCTGAGAGGTTATTGAAATGTCACTTTGACAAAAATCACAATCTTAGGTTGTGCAGGTTCCTATATCATCTGGGGAAATGTAGAAAATTAATATTTCAATAGAAAATGTTGGTGCCACATACAGTGAATACATTTGGGTATCTTTTTTAAGGTAAATGTTGGAAAATCATGTGAATGATATGAGAGAGTATGTGGGAAGTAATCTCATGGAGATACTTTTCTATTTCTTTTTAAATCTTTGCAGAATGTCATGGAAAGTGTAACAGTTGAAGTTAAATTTTTGTATTTCTAGAGCAGAGCATGGACAAAATATACTGTGTTGGACAATTATTTTAAATTGTATTTGCCAGATTTCACTAAATTTGGAGGTGGTTTCCTTTCTCTCAGCATTGCCTAATGGCGAAAATGTAAATTACGGACATTCTTAAAGGTTAAATTTAAATATGTTAAGATTTCCATTCTGTTATGATATGACCTGAATTCAGCTGCAATCCTTTAGCTATCAGGCTGTAGTTACAAAGTGATAATGTAGAGAATTCATTATATCTCTTTCTGTATCTATGGTATTGATTGCAAAATTGCTCTTAGTTTGATCCCAAACTTCACAGTATTTGAAGGGTAACACAATTTTGGGTAGAAAATTATTTTTTTCCTAATTTAACACTGCTACAGTAGGTTAGAGATGTAGGAGAGACAGTTTCTGCTATTGTGTATTTTAAGGAAACATCTGTGATGACCCACCATTTGGGATGTTTTCAAATATCCTTTTCTATCACCTTTCGTATATATTCATTACGTATATATAAGCAGACATTATTTGCATAAACAGAGGCAGAAATTCTGAGTATATGTATGTTTCCAAAATTTGTTAAAAAATAATTTCATGGAGCTTCACACTGGTTCCTCATGTGTGAAATCATATCAATGAAGGAGCTTAAGACATCAGCCTGGACAACGGTTTCATAGAGACTCATATGAACTATCAAATGAGAAAAGAAGAGTTACTCTGGCTAATTAACCAACCTACCAAGTCACCCAACAACCCAACAACCAATCAAACAATCCAGTGTCTGACCAGTCAACCAAATAATCCTTTCTGAGTGAGGTCAGATCTGCGCCAGAGGTCAGCACAAACAGAATCTTTCCTGTGATGGGACCCAAAGCCTTAAATTTTGTTACATTCCTGTGATTTCCATGTATCCCTTACCCTCATTACTCTCCTTTTTCCATCGCTCTCACCCAGGCTATCCTAATTCTGGTGCTGAGATTCCTACTGTCACTGACTTCTTATGGCCGATATGACTGCAGCATGGCCTTTCTCAGATGGTTATCCAGTGAGAGTCCATAGCCTCCTGGAGTTGATGGAGGTGAAGAATAGGAGGAAGAACAGGAGATTGAGGAGAGGGGGTACCCTCAACTCCTATCACACGGTGGGGAAGATAACCAAATAATGATGGTCACTAACAGCCTGTTTCCCCTTCCCTCTATTTGTTATTTGTATGAATTTATTCCTGCCCACCCTCCGGTACAAAATGAGGCCGGGTTGGATCAATTGTGGGTTGGCTGTGAACTGGCAAAGCAGAATAGCCTGGAGTCAAACTTGTGATCCTTTAACATTTAAATTTCAGACCGGAAATATAGGGCCAGAATACAGGCATTTCCCAGGCACTAGGCGCCCTCACATACCCCCCCCACACACACCCAAGGTCAGAGTTCAATTCACTGGACATCCATATGGCTAGCAAAACCCAGGAAGTAAACCAAGTAAGTTCGGAAACCCCAGCCCAGAGGTTCGTTTGAGGGCTGTGAACCGAAGAGCTTCCTCCAAAGTGTGCCAGATCACAATTCCTCCCCCTTCCTTATTTTCCTTCTTCCTTACTGCCAGCTTACACTTATTTTTACACTTCTTCCTGTCTTTAATTATTCGTGTGGCCTGAACTCTGGGGCAGGGTGCTGTCCCTCAACTCTTCAGCTCAAGGCTAGCACGCTACCACTTGAGCCATAGCACCACTTCCAGCTTTTTTTCCTCCTTATGTGGTGCTGAGGAATCAAACCCAGAGCCTCATGCATACAAGGCAAGCACTGTACCACTTAGCCACCTTCTCAGCCCCCTTTCATTATTCTTTCTTTCCTCACTCTCATTTTCATTCCCTCCTTCCTTCCCACTTGCCTACTTCTTCCTTTCCCTTCCTACGCCCTTCCTTTTCCTTCCTTTTTCCTCCTTTCATTCCCTTCTTCCTGACTTCCCTCCTTCCACCCTGCCTTTTCTTCTTTCCTGCCTTCTTTCCTCCCTCCCTTTAATCCCTCCTTCCTCCCGCTCTTCCTTCCATTCTCCTTCTTCCTCCCTTCTATCCCTCCTTCCATTGTTCTTTACTTCTTCTTTTTTTCCAACAGTTCAAACCCCAAGATAGAGAAAAAATCAAGAAGAGAAGCATTCAAAAAATCAAGAAGAGCATTCAAAACATTTCTGGATAACACTGAAATTTCTAAAGCATAGTGCTTATCAGAAGTGCTTCAAATTATCACTGCCTCATAATGAGGTGGCTTTTTAAACGGAATTGTATAAAAAGCTTTTCCAAATTACAAAATTCAGAATCAATAATCAAAGATTCTCTTCAAAAAGTCTCAAAAACATTTTACATTTATAGAGAAAGAACATACAACCATCCAAGACAAGTCCAAGAAATATGATAGGTCTATCCAACACCTGGAAGACACCATCAGAAGGCCCAACCTAAGGATAATGGGTGTAGAGGAGCACCTAGAAACAGAAGTTAATGGTCTAGGAAATTTGTTTAACAGGATCCTAGCAGAGAACTTCCCAAACATAGAAAAAGATAGGCCTATTCAGATAAAAGATGCTTTTAGAATCCCAAATAGACCAGACCAGAATAGGACATCCCACCGTCACATTATAATCCACACACGATCAACCCAGACCAAGGAAAAGATCCTTAAAGCTGTCAAGGAGAAAAGGTTAATCACCTATAAAGGGAAACCAATTAAAATTACCTCAGATTACTCAGCAGAGACAATCAAAGCAAGAAGAGCTTGGAATGACGTATGCCATGCCCTAAAAGCAAACAACTATCAACCAAGAATACTGTACCCAGCTAAACTCTCCTTCATAACTGAAGGCCAAATAAAAACCTTCCATAGCAAAGAAAAATTGAAGCAATACATCTCCACCAAACCAGCCCTTCAAAAGATTCTTAAAGATGTCCTACACATCGAAAACCAACAAAACCGCAACAAAGGCCAAGAAACTGCACCCAAACTGAGAATCCAAGAACCTTAGGAAGAACCCAGTTTTCGAAAACCCTATGAAGGTGGATAACATGGCAGGAACTCCCAAATACCTCTCAGTCCTATCTCTTAACGTTAACGGACTGAACTCTCCAATTAAGCGACATAGACTGTCTAGTTGGATTAAAAAACAAGACCCTTCTATCTGCTGCCTTCCGGAGTCACACCTTGCCCGTAAAAACAAACACATTTTCAATGTTAAAGGCTGGAACAAAATCTACCAAGCAAATGGCCCTCATAAACAAGCGGGAGTTGCAATCCTAATATCAGATAAAATAGACTTCAAATTAAAATTCGTGAGAAGAGATGAAGAAGGTTGCTACATAATAATTAAAGGATCTCTCCTTCAGGAGGATATTACAATTCTAAATATCTATTCGCCAAACAATGGAGTACCCAAATTTATCAAAGAAACACTACTTTCCCTCAAATCCCGTATAGATCCAAAGACATTAATTCTTGGGGATTTTAACACACCATTATCCCCACTAGATAGATCAACCCGGCAAAAACTCAACAGAGAAACCGCAGATCTAAACAGCAGCATAGATCAACTATACTTTACAAACCTTTACAGAACATTTCACCCAGCAGCATCAGAATACACGTTCTTCTCAGCAGCACATGGAACGTTTTCTAAAATAGACCACATTTTAGGCCACAAAGCAAAATTGTCTAAATTCAGAAACATTGAGGTTATACCTTGCACTCTCTCTGACCACAAGGGAATAAAATTAGAACTCAACACCAAAAGCCACCAAAGAAAGTCCAGTATCACATGGAGGCTGAACAACACACTGCTGAATCATGAGTGGGTCATGGAAGAGATTACAAAGGAAATTCAAATGTTCATGCTATTCAACAAAAATTATTCAACAAAAATTACCAGCTCCTCTGGGACAGAGCAAAGGCAGTACTCAGAGGCAAGTTTATAGCTCTGAGCTCCTATATCAACAAATTGGAGAGATCTGAAACTAACAATTTAATGACACATCTAAACCTCCTAGAAAAAGAGCAGCAAGATAAACCCCAATCCAGTAGACGGAAAGAAATAATCAAAATTAAATCAGAATTAAATGAATTAGAATCCAAAAAAACTATAGAAAGAATCAACAAAACAAAGAGTTGGTTCTTCGAAAAACTTAACAAAATTTACAGACCCTTAGCAAACCTTATCAGAAAAAGGAGAGAACACACCCAAATTAATAAACTCAGAGATGAGAATGGAAACATCACCACGGAAACAACCAAGATTCAGAACATTATAAGGGAATATTTCTCAAAACTTTATACTAATAAGTTTGAGAACTTGACAGAAATGGACCTTTTCCTAGCAAATATTGATATGCCAGAACTAAACCAAGATGAGTTAAACCAGCTTAACAGGCCCATATCAAGCATTGAAATAGAAACAGCAATAAGAGACCTCCCAGCTAAGAAAAGTCCAGGATTAGATGGTTTTACAGCGGAATTCTAAAAGGCCTTAAAAGCAGAGCTCTCACCAATACTCCTCCAACTCTTCAATGAAATTGAAAGAGAAAGCTCACTACCGAACACATTATATGAAGCCATCATAACCCTCATCCCAAAACCAGGCAGGGACTCATCAAAGAAAGAGAACTATAGACCCATTTCTTTGATGAACATTGATTCAAAACTTCTCGACAAAATTTTGGCCAATCGAGTTCAACAATTCATCCAAAAAATCATACACCATGATCAAACAGGATTCATTTCAGGGATGCAAAGCTGGTTCAATATACGCAAATCAATTAATATTATTCATCACATCAATTGGAGCAAGAATAAGAACCACATGGTTATCTCAATAGACACAGAAAAAGCATTCGACAAGATCCAACATCCCTTTATGATGAAGGTTTTGGAAAAATGAGTAATCCATGGTACATTCCTCAATACAATAAAGGCTGTATATGACAAGCCTACAGCCAGCATTATACTCAATGGTGAAAAATTAAGCCATTTCCTCTTACCTCAGGAACAAGACAAGGATGCCCACTCTCTCCACTTCTCTTCAATCTAGTATTAGCATGCCCAGCTACAGCAATAAGACAAGATGCAGACATAAAGGGGATCCAAATAGGGAAAGAAGAAATAAAACTCTCCCTCTTTACAGTTGACATGATCTTGTATTTAAAGAATCCCATAGATTCCACTCCCAAATTACTCAAGCTGATTCAAAACTTTGGCAAAGTAGCAGGTTATAAAATTAACCCCCAAAAATCAATGGCTTTTCTGTATGCCAACAATGAGAAAAGTGTGGCTGAAATTAGGAAAGCAACTCCATTTGTAATAGCACCACCAAAAATAAAATACCTAGGAATTAACTTAACTAAAGAAGTGAAAGAACTCTATGATGAAAATTTAAAATCTTGAAAAAGGAAATCAACACAGAACTTAAAAAATGGCAAAACCTCCCATGCTCCTGGATTGGAAAGATTAACATTGTGAAAATGGCAATACTTCCCAAGGCTATCTACAAATTCAACGCGATACCTATCAAAATTCTACCCTCATTCTTCAAGGAAATAGAAGAGCCAATCCAAAAATTCATATGGAACAATAAAAGACCCCGAACAGCAAAAACGCTCCTCAACGGAAAGAACACTGCTGGAGGAATATTAATACCAAATTTCAAATTCTACTATAAAGCCATAGTAATCAAAACAGCTTGGTATTGGCATAAGAACAGACCTCAGGACCAATGGAATAGAATTGAAAACCCAGAAATGAACCTACAGACCTATGGCCATCTAATCTTCGAAAAGTGAGCTAAAACAAAAGAATGGAAGAAAGATAGCCTCTTCAGAAAATGGTGCTGGCAAAATTGGTTAACTACATGTAGAAAACTAAAGCTAGATCTTTATATATCACCCTGCACCAGAATCAACTCCAAATGGATCAAAGACCTTGAACTCAAAGCAGACACTATGAAAACATTACAGGATGGAATAGGAGAAACACTAGGTCACCTTGGCTCAGGCCGAAATTTTCTGAATAGAGACCCGGAAGCACAACAAATCAAAGAAAGGTTGGACAAATGGGATTGCATAAGGTTGCAGAGCTTCTGCAGGGCAAATGACATAGCTAGCAAGATCAATAGAAAGCCCACTGATTGGGAGAAGATCTTTACTAGCCATACAACGGACAAGGGTCTCATATCTAAAATATACTTGGAACTCAAAAAATTAAACCACCCAACAACAAATCCTCAAAGAAACAACTGCCCAATAAATAAGTGGACTTAAAGAGAAGCTTCTCTGAAGAAGAAAGAAGGATGGCCAATAGACACATGAAGAAATGTTCAACATCCCTAGCCATAAAAGAAATGCAAATCAAAACATCATTGATATATCACCTCACTCCAGTTAGAACAGCAAAAATCAAGAATTCTAACAACAACAGATGCTGGAGGGGATGTGGACAGAAAGGAACCTTACTTCATTGTTGGTGGGAATGTAAACTTGTTCAAGCACTTTGGAAAGCAGTATGGAGGTTCCTCAAAAGACTTCACATAGGTCTCCCCTATGAAACAGCAATCCCACTTTTGGGCATTTACCCAAATGTTTACAAACAAGACCACACTAAAGCTACCAGCACAACTATGTTTATTGCAGCATTATTTACCATAGCTAAGATATGGAACCAACCCAGATGCCCCTCAGTAGATGAATGGATCAAGAAAATGTGGTATATATACACAATGGAATTCTATGCCTCCATCAGAAAGAATGACATTTCCCCATTTGTTAGGAAATGGAAAGGTTTGGAAAAAATTATATAAAGTGAAGTAAGCCAGTTCCAAAGAAACATAGGTACCATGGTTTCCCTTATTTGCAATATCTAGTATAGGTATGAGTCAAGCGGAAAAGGTCAGATAATGTGATGTTAGGAAAATGAACCCTTAAATATGTATTTTAATGCTTTCGTTTCTTTCAGGCATGTGTTTCTAACGCATTTATAAGATTATTTCTTTGTTGCTTTGTATATCCCTTCCCCACAGTGTTACCTCCGCTTTCAGTATATTTGATGTCAATATAACATGTAGAGGAGATGGTGACAAACAAGTCGTTTAAGGATTCAGGTGGACCTGTTGCAACCATGAGAAGTACAAAATGTCATGTCAAAACCAGCTTTACAATGTCGGTGTGTGGGGGGGAGGGGGGTATGATTGGGTTGGGGGGAGGGGGGAGGCTGGGAAGGGAGGTGAATGGTAAACAAAGGAGGAGGCTGCAATGCTTGGTAAGAAATGTATGCATTATCCTGCCCATGTAATTGTAACCCCTCTGTACAGTTTGTTCTCAAATAAAATAAAATACAATTAAAAAAATAATAATGTCATGAATATTTTTTTCTCTTAGCATGACACAAGAAAATAACCAAAAATCATAGAGAGTAAATAACGTTAGTAAAATTCAGTAATGCTGCTAATAATAGTGCTTTACCATTTGAAATAATCACTGAATAAATTCTGCCCCTAGATTAAAAGTTAATATGGAAATGCCAATTAATAGAGACTTAGCAAATCGATTTTTTATTTGACTAAACTATGTTTGCTTTACTGAAATTAATGATTCTAGAATTTATTAAAGTGCTAATATTCCTTCACATTTTGTAGGAATTAAGTGGAAGAATTTTGTTTTCTGATGACATAGGTGTCTTCAGCAGGAAATTGCAACCTTGTAATTACCAGCTAAACTGGACATTTACTAGCTGATTTGCTTTTGTGGCAATGGCCAAAAAAAAGCAGTAAAGTAAAATTGAACTGAACTTGCAGGACAGTTGGAATGCTTATTACCAGGAATTAATTAGCACATGTATGACCAACTTTGATCTTGATTCTAATCGAAATCGAATTAAACTTCTACCATACACCAAGAATTCACACACTGAAAGGCTTATTTATTCTTTAGCCCTTTTTGTTACTTCATTTTACACACAGGCTGAAAATAAATTGTAATAAAGTTGAGTTAATCATTAAGTATTCAGAGTGGTAAAGGAATGCCTTTCCCCAAACTGTGATACACAAGCAGGCATATGAGGAGTTGTGGAGCACTATATTCCAGATAAGAAGAGAGCCAAGGAAAGGCCCTAAGGTTGAAGAATAAATGGAGCAGAGTATTTCAAAAGCGGAGTAATTAGATATTAAGGAGTGTTTCTATGTCAGCACAACAGCACCCTTGATTTTAATGTAACATGCTGAAAGCGAATTGAAAAGTTTGAGAGGAGCAGCACCAATTCCTGATATAGGGCTGAAGAAACACTCCTTAGGTTTTGCTGAGGGTTTTTGGTCTAGTGGGGAAAAGTAGAGCTGAAAATCACATGGATGTCTATGATAATATGGAGGCAGTCACATTAGGGACTGGAGATGAGTAGTTGCTGGTGATAAAAAATCAAATGTAAGGTCCATACGATTATTTTTCTTTCCTTTTTTTTTCTTTGTTGGTCATGGGACTTGAATTCAGGGCCTGGAGACCCTCCCAGAGCTTTTTTCTCAAGGATAGCATTCTTCAACCTTGACCTGAAGTCCCACTTCCATTTTTCTGGTTGTTAATTGGAAATTAAAAACTCACATTCTGTGGCTGGGAAGGTGGCTCAGTAGTAGAGCGTTTGCCTTGCATGCCTGAGGCTCTGGGTTTGGTTCCTAAGCACCACATAATCAAATGACAAAAGCCAGAAATGGCACTGTGGCTCAAGTGGTAGAGTGCTAGCCTTGAGGTAAAGAGCTGAGGGACAGCACCTAGGCCAAGATTTCAGGCCCCACGACCGGACACCCCCATAAAACAAACAAAACAAAAAACTTGCATTCCTTCCTGCCCTATCTTTGAACCAGGATCCACATATCTCAGCCTCTTGAGTTGTTAAGCTTACAGGCATTAGCAGCCAACGTCTGACTCAACCCTTGCACATTTCTTTTTGAAATAGAATGTGTGCTGTCAGAGGGAAATATAAAAAAAAATGCAAAGCCCCCTCATTATATAACTAGCAACCATTCTATTTTACCATCTACCACACAACTATTGAAATAACCACTTCCTTCTCAGTAACTTAAAAGGAGTAATGGTTAATTTCTTGTGGATTGTGGACATTAAAAATAAAATCAAGGTTAGAACTGCTTAAAAGATTTGAAAAGTCTAAAATATTTTATTGTAATTTTGAAGTAAATGAAATTATGCTTGGGGCAGGTTAGAGGAGTTCTGTAAGTGAAAATGTAAACTTGCATTAGTTTTACTTTAAAGACTTTTTAATAAACTATTTTCATCAAGCAATGAAAATCCAGAGATGGGAGGGCGGTAATGTTGCAAGGCATAGGTTATCTAAAACTATAAAAAAAAAGAATTTTTCTGTGCTTTTCAATAAAGTTATATAGATTTTCACAGAAAATTTGAGCATATGTGTAAGATATATAAACTACATCTAAAAAATCTGATGTGGAATGGAGGTAAACTTAGCATTTTTTTTCTTGGCAATGAAACCTCCAGATAGGTTTTCTGGGGGAAACAATAGTTTTTGTGTGTGCTACATGCTTAGAATTACATTACATATAAATACATATAAATACTAATGTAGTCATTTTAAAATGCTTCTTTGTACTAAATATGTACAGATATAGGCATGCTTTTCTGATGGTAGAAATCTAATTCATGTAGAATTTTTTTGGCTCTAAATCAGAAACTGTTCTTTCAGGATTATGCATGTTTTCTAAGTTGAAATTAGATAATATAAGGTAAAAACTAAATGGTACATTAAATACAAAGATTTGAACCTTAAAGCAAATTAATCATAAGCATATACAACTTAAGACAAGTAAAAATTGTAACATATAAAGAATTTGAGCAAACCCTACAATGTTGGGAGAGAGGCCGACTTCCAGTTTCTAATCTGATACACGTAGGATTCTCAGCTCTCTTCTGGAGATCACAGGCAGTTCCCACATTCAACCATGGACTAAGCAGCCTAGACTGCTCCTGCTTCCTCGAATGGGTGCAGTTGGCAAGTCCAGGTGGGCTCAATGTAATCTCCCAGTTGCTTGAGTTCTCTAAGAATTCCTGCTTGTAATCATGTGCTGGTGCCCTGAGATGTCCAATCCCCAGCCCACGATACACGGGACAGGCTCTGGTTCTACCACCTTGGATACTCAGGTCTTTTGCCATCACGGGTATGGTTCTCATGGGCCACAGTTCCCTACATTCCACTCTCTGCTGAGGCAGGTGTGTTATGTGGCTCAATAACTCATTCCCAAGGTTTGGCCCTGGCTCCAGGTGCCCAGACTGAGACACAATTTTTGGGTTCAGGAGGGACCTGAGCTGCTGGATTTACCTTCTGGAGTATACACAGTTTGGATTTCTTCTGCTGCTGATTGTTGTGGCCCAGGGTGCTGTTCCTGGTTTGAGCCTTTTTGCTCCCTCACTGGGGCACCCTTAGTCAAGTCTGGTCCGCTGGGTGCCACACAGGCTAATGGGGAGCTTGCACGTTTCCCAGTTTTAATGCGACCTGTATCCAAGTGGTAGGGAGAGGGATCCGAGTCAAGCTCTAGGGGTTACCACCAGCACTGGTCTCACTTGGTGGAAGGCTGTCCCTGTGGGGTATTCACTTATCCTAAAGCAGGTTGGGAGCTCTTCAGTAGTGCTGTGACACATCTGCTTCCGTGTGCTGTAGGACACTCATTGTTACTGTATTCTGAGTTCCATTGAGAAAATTATGGACTGGGCCGGATGGTAGTGGTGGCTCAAATTCTGTGTTTCATGCCATCTATGCTTCTGTTTATGCTGTTCAGGTCAGCGCTGTAGGCTTCTTTTAGATCACTTGGAACACTCTAGTTCTGGGGAATGGGTGGCTTTCCTGAGATGCTGATCTGCTGGAACGGAGTGGGGTAGGGTCTTCATGCAAGTTATGAGCTCCAAGGTTCTTTCTCTGCACTGACTGGTTATCTCTGGCATCTTGGGAGTCTTCTGCACTGGAATTATGTGGACAGTCCTCTGTATTTCTGGTGTTTCCCCCCACAGCGGTGTGGCCTGATGGCTTTTGTGGAATGGTGCAGGGATGCTCCACTGATGAGGTGTGTGGGATGGGTCTTTGTGCAGGTTCCAAGCTACACTGTTGCACTGATTACAATCACCAGGGCCAACAGAGACAACTCCCAAGTTATCTGCTACACTGGCATTCTGCAGATGATCAGCGGTGACTCTAGGGTCCCTGGCCACTCAGGACTGGGCCAGGCTAGAGTATGGAATGAAATTGTGCCATAAGCAAAGGGTGGGGGAAGATTCTTTTGCAGGTTCTGAGATCTGATATTTCTGTTTGTACTCACCTGGTTAGCACTGGCACCATGGGAATCCTGCACTGGCATTCTGTGGATAGATCCCTGTTTTTCAGGGTTCCCCCACATGGCTGTGTTGTTGGGTGGCCTTCATGGGATGGTGCGGAGCCACTCTGCTGATGAGCGGTGTGGGAAGAGTCTTTGTTCAGATTCAAAACTCCAAGGATTATCTCTTTATAATCACTCGGTCCAGTATCTTCGGAGTCTGCTGACTGGCATTCTACAGATGATCCATGGTATGTAGCTTTGGGTTGTCCAACAGCACTGGATTGGGCCAGGCCACAGTTAATTATGGAGTTGTGCAACCCTCAAGGGGTGGGGAAAGAGCTTAAGCATTTCTGTTCTGAAATATCCTTTTCTTATTTTACACCTCCTGATTTCCTCTGGGTGTTCAACATTTTGCTGCAGTTGGTCTTTTGTGAAAACAGTTGGAACTTCAACTCTATTTGGTTGGAAAGAGCTGTAGGAATTCATGACTGTTCTGTTGCTATCTGGGCCCTCCTCCCATAATAATATTTTGATGTCAAAATTAGTTGGTGATGCAAAATTTGTGATGAGGTCACAGTACATTTGTGATGTTGCAATGGGTTTGTGATGTCAGAAAGACATGCCAAGTCTCAATTATCATAAACTCAAAATGAGTATATGAGTTCACAAAGGAACACAGATGTCTCCAAACAATTGTGATGAAGTCCTATCAGATTTGTGGGTCCTAAAGTGACAAAATGATCATGATGTCTGGAAGTTTGATGGTAAAGGGGTCTTGAGGTCACAATGGATTTCTGATATCACATCCAATACCTGAAATATTATGAAGTTGAAAAAAGTCTATGAGCTCACAAAAGGCCTAAGATATCATGATTATAGCATGACAAAAGTTATGAAAATAGGAGAGGTTTATGATGTTACATTGTGATACTGATACAACCATGGCAATGTGAAGTCACAAATGGATTGTGATATCACAATGATTATGTGGTCACAATTGGTTTCTGATATCAATACATATGCCCCATATGAATTAGAATGAAACCACAGAATAGGCATTCTAAATGTATCTAAAATATCACAACGACTATGAGATATCAAAATGTTATGGTGTCGTTTCTGTTTTATGATGTTAAAATGAGGTGATGGTGTCATCATCACAATGAGATGTCACAGTGGAAATGATGTCACAAAAGTTTTGTGATGTTACAATGGCATGTGTAGTCTCAGTTGTCACAATAATGAGGGACAGGGATTGTGCTGTCACAAAGTCACAAAGAAGGTACTAACAGCTCATAAATGTTTGAGATGACATGTGATCATAATGTCACAAGAGCCATCTGATTTCAGAAAATAAGTTTTTGATATTGTGGTGTTGATGTTACAAAACCTTTGGGATGTCATTATGATTTATTATATCACAATTAGATCTCCTATTATAATTACTATTTAACAATAAGGATATGAGTTCAGAGAGGGAGCTGAAGTCCTAAAGGTAATGAATTTCTTAAAGTGTTATCATCATTCTATGTGAAAATATGAGAGAATAATATCACAAGGGCAATGTTGTCATATCATGTTATAATAATGTTTTAATGTCGCAACTAGTTTTGTGATGCTATAATGCTAAAGAGGTCATATTAATATCATAATTAATATCACCAACTATTGTGATATCACAATAAGTTGGTGGTGTCACAATGGCATGCCGAAACATAAAAATCATTAATTCACAATGAGTATATGAGTTCACAAAGTGACTGGGATTTCTACAGAGATATGTGTTGTAACAAATGGGATAAAGTTTTAAGATTTTTGTGATGTTTCAAATGTAATAGAATATCACAATGTGACACAATGGTCATGAAATCTGGCAGTGCAATGTCATAGAGGTCATGATGTCACAGTTCATTTATGATATCATATGGCATATCTGAAATATTAAGAGGTCCATACCAGATTATGAGCTCACAAAGGTTCTAAGATATCACAATGGAAACATGTCACTAAAGTTATGAGGACAGGACAGGGTTGTGATGTCATACTGGGTTTGTGATATCACAATGGCAATGTGATCACAAGGGGTTTGAGATATCACAATGGTTGTGAGGTCAGAATGGTTTCTGATATGAACCCATATGTCCTATGAGAAATAGAATCAAAACACCGAATATGCATTCACAATGTTTCTATAACTTCATAATGACTCTGTCATAACGCTATGATATCATTGTACAATGAGTTTATACTGTCATAATGACAATACTATGTCACACAGTTCATGACATCACAAGTGTTTGTGATGTTACAAAGTCATGTCTGATCTCAATTTCCATTAGCTCACAATGTCCAGATGGGTACACAAAAGGATTGTGATGTCACAAAGGCATGCGTTTTGTTAAAGGAGCTAAGAGTTCCTAAATAGTTTTGGATGGGGCTGGGAAGGTGGCTCAGTGGTAGAGTGTTTTCCTTGCATGCATGCGGCCCTGGGTTTTATTCCTCAGTATCACATAAGCAAAAAGAAAAAAGCCAGAAGTGGCGCAATGGTTCAAGTGGTAGAGCACTAACCTTGAGCTGAAGAGCTGAGGGACAGTGTCCAGGCCCAGAATTCAGGCACCACGACTGGACCAAAAAAAAGAAAAGTTTTGGATGTCCCAATGCGATCATGATGTCATAAGGGCACTGTGATGTCACAATGGGTTAGTGATGTCACAAGCTTGTAATATAACAACCACATGTCCAATTTCACTTGCTACTAATCACACTGAAATATGTGAATTCTCAGAAGCTCGAAGTCTCAAAGTCCATGAATATTCTAAATTATTATGAAATCATAGGTTTCTGAAAACACAATGGAACAGAGATATCACAATGGCATTATGATTTCAAAATTTCACATCATAGTAAGGTATTTATGTTACAATTAGGGTGATGTCATAATGGTGATAAGGTAAAAATAAATTTCTGATGTCACATTCAATTGGGTTTGTAAAAATGGCATCTCTGATATCAAAGGTCATTAACTCACAAGAAGTATATAAATTCACACAGAGACTGAGATGTTTCCTAGAATATGTGTTGTAATAAATGTAAGGAATGCCTAACAATGTGCTGATGTCACAATGTGACACAATGTTCATGATTGCTTACAGTGTGATTCCACAATGGTCATGATATCACAGTGGATTTCTGATATCACATGTCATATCTGATTTATTATGTGGTCAAAAACCTATTATGGGCTCACAAAAAGACTGATATCACTATGGCAGCATGCTACATAATTATGAGAACAAGACAGATTTATGATGTCAGAGTGGGCTAGTGATATTGCAATACCATGTGATTTCAGAGAGAGATTATAATGTCACAATGGTTATGATGTCACAATGGGGTTCTGATGACAACCCATTTGCCAAATAAACCAATACATAGATATTTATAATGTGTGTATATCACAATGACAATGTGAAAACATAATGCTTTCATGTCATTGTACTTTGGTGATGTCTTATGAATGGATGATGTCACAAAGACAATTTGATGTCACATGTGATGATGCCCTAAATTGTTTCTGATATTACAATGGCATGTCTTATCACAATTGTCATTAGGTCACAATGAAGACATGGGTACACAAACGGACTGTGATGTGGCAAAGGCAATGAGCTTTTTCAAAGGTGCTAAAAGATTATAATAGTTTTGGTAAGTAACAATGTGATAGAGTTATCAAAACCTCAATATCATGTCACAGAATCACATCATAGTACTGTTTTGATGCCAAAATTAGTGATGCCATAATGGAGAAGAGGTCAAAATAGTTTTATTATGTCAAAATGGGTTTTGATGTCCCAATGGCATTCCGGATCTCAATTTTCACAATGATTATATGAATTCACAAAGGTACTGTGATATCTCCCAAGGTATGTGTTTTAACAAATATGCTGACCGTCTAACAGGTTTGTGAATTCACATTGTGACACAAGGGTCATGACATACGGCAGTTTGATGACAGTTTTCAGGATGTCACAGTGGATTAATATGACATGTCACACCTGAAATATTATGAGATCAAAAACAGATTATGAGTTCACAAAGGGTGTAAGATATCACAATGGCTGCATGTCACAAAAGTTATGAGGACAGGTTTATGATGTCTCAGTAGGTTAGTGATATCACCATAACAATATGTCACAAAGGGATTATGATTTAACAATGGTAATGAGGTCAGAATGGGCTTCTGGCATCAACACAAATGCCACAATGTCATTTGAAAGCAACTCCCATGACACATTTGATAGAATGAAATCAGAGAATAGGCATGGATTTCTGATATAGTATGTCATACTTTAAATATGAGGTCAAAATCAGATACAGCTCAAAAGGTGCAAAAGATATCACAGTAGCAGCATGTCACAAAATTTATGAGGAGAGGACAGGCTGGTGATGTCACAGAGAGTTATTGATATCAAAAAGTCAATATTATGTCACAAAGGTATTGTTATGTCACAATGGTTATCACCTCACAATGGGTTTTGGCGATAAACACACAAGCCACATTTCAAATAGAATGAAATCATAGGACAGGAATTTATAATTGTCTATGACAATGCCATGACATAATGCTATGATGTCATTGTAATTTGGTTATTTTGGTTATTTCACAATGAACTTAGTACCATATGGAAACTGTGATCACACTGTGTCATATATATATATGAATTCTATGCCTCCATCAGAAACAATGACACTGTCCCATTTGTTAGGAAATCGAAAGCATTGGAAAAACCATATTAAATAGTGTAAGCCTAAAGAAACATAGGTCAAATGGTTTCCTTTATTTGAAATAACTAGTATATATCTGGATAAAACTGAAAAGGTAAAAATAAAAAAAAAACAATTTACATATGACCAGATAAGATGATGTTCAGTGAAATGAACTCCAAGATACGGTCACATGTTGAATATTTTTCCTTGCTATTGTTTCTACTATATTCATAAGGTATCATGTGATATTTTGTTGTTTTGTATGCTCCTCCCCCTAGTATAACCCCTGTTCACATTGTATTTGACGTCAGTATAATCTTGGGAAGGGAAGGGAAAAAGCAAAAAGTTTAAATAAGGATACAGGTTGACCTATTGTAACAATGAAATGTACAAGAGACTGTTGAACAATGAGCTTTACAACATAGGCAAGGGGGGAGAGTTTAATTGTAGAAGGGGCAGGGAATAGATGGTAGGGGAAAAACAAAGGAGGAAGCAAACATTTTTGATAAGAAATGTACTTCAGTGTTCCGGGAAGATGGCAGAGGAGAAGCTGGAGGCTAAAGAAGCTCTTTCATACAAAGCAGTTTTAGTACTCCAGTGAACAGTCCTAAGGCAGAGAATCACATCAATTGTGCCATCACAGTACAGAGAGTTAGGTCAGAGAGGGAAAATCCAGGCAAGGAGAGACAGATCTGAGCACTTGTCAACAGCTGCGGCAGTGGCGGCTGTCATTGCCACCATACCTGCAACACAGAGAGTCTAGGACAAAGGAGCCAGATGCAGTGGATGAGTGGAGGATTCTATTCAACACCAACAAGAACGGACAAGGAGCAGACATCTTCATCCTGCAGTTTGCAGACCAGAGACGACCAAGCAACCAAGACTCCAGTGTGAGTAGAAGCCTGACATCCTCACTCATTCTCAGGAAGCAGAGGATGGAAGCCCACCACGTCCCATCACTGGAAATCTCCACCTTTGAGACTGACAAATGCCTGCATGTGCAGCTAGCTCCAACTCAGGCCTTGGAAAAAAACAAGAGTCATTTAGCAGTTCGCAGGAAC
Source organism: Dipodomys merriami (assembly GCF_024711535.1). Lineage (NCBI taxonomy): Eukaryota > Metazoa > Chordata > Mammalia > Rodentia > Heteromyidae > Dipodomys > Dipodomys merriami. The sequence goes on along the minus strand of NW_027203159.1, from coordinate 28,012,756 downwards.
CTAACCTGACCTGCCAGATTCAACTTCACCCAGGGAAAAGTTACCTAGCCCAGGCCACCGGCCCTAAAAGTGGCTTTCTTCACTGGGTAAAGAGAGCCAGAGGCTGCCCCTCCCTACAGCAGCCTTCACAATCAATTGAAATTTAGTAAACATAAACCCTGAGAATGGCTCCAGGCTGGATTCTGTGAGTGTTTCAGAAGTTTGCCCCTCAGGGAAAAGCTGCTGTTTGCTCCTACCCAGACTCTAGCCTCATCACATCATCTCCAAAGTAGTGGAAACAGCCATCTCCCTCTTTTTTGATACTCAAATCAGATCTTCTTCCTATTGAACTAGCCTGGTAGGAGGATCACAAAATCCTGGATAAAGCAGAGCATTTTCTGCATTTTCATGGAAACAGACTTAAGAAACCAACCAATCCACAGGAAACACCACAAGCAGAACAGAGACTCCAACAAGAGACTGGTTATAGACAGAAGCGAGATACAGGATCTTCCACCACCACCACCCCAACCAAGAAAAAATCAAGTAACCCTTTTTTTTGTACCTTTTCTAAAACTTTTTTAATTTTTAATTTTCAACTTAAAAAATTGTTTTCTATTAACTTTTTTCTTCCTCATAATTTTTATTTTATTTGAATGTGTGTGTACATTTTTCTTTTGAAATTTTTTTACTCTACAATCTTTTTATCCTTTTTATCTTTCCTTCTCATTCTTTTCACTTTTGCTTGTCTTTCGTGACTAAATTGCTGTTCTACTCATCCTCAGATATGCCTGTAGTCGATTATTAGACCTTGTCCCCCATTGTGTACACACTTAAGCCAGAAATTTATTACTCAATTCAAAACCTTTTAGACTGAAATTCCTTAATAGCAGTACTACCTCTTTATACCTATATACTATTTTAAGCATTTTTATTTTTGTTTTTCATGACTCCTTTCTATCCCTCCCATTCTCTAATTCTATCCATGTTCTCTGAATATTACATTTTTAAACTTGCATAATTTTTAAGTGTTGAACCTTTTTATCTTTAATTTTTCTTTTTCTATATTTTCTTGTCTCTATTTCTTCTTTTTCTCTCTCTCTACTATCATTCTATCCAACCTACTTCCAGCTTTGGGATTAGGACTTACTTAATTTAAATCTCCCTCTGCCTTTCCACATGCCTCTATTACTATTTTTGCCCACATCTGTCCCTAAACCTAATAAATTCTGGTTTGCTAAATTCTACTTTGCAGTTCATAGCCCATTAATACATAGTTGTTTGATGTTGAATAGGTGTACCTGTTGACCTAGATTGTATTTGCAGACTTTCCACTGCACAAATATAGACTGTGGTTGATGTTTGCCTTAAGATAATGTTCTAGCACACAACTGGTGCTACTTTTATCCCAAATGGGCAGAGGAAGCTGTAAAACACAAGAAAAATGGCAAGTCCGGGTTTCTCAATTCCCACTCATAATAACCAGGGGACAGGAATGTAAAGAATAATCCAGAGGAGAGTTTTCCAAAACCTCTACAATCACTACTCATAAACATGGTGATGAAAGGATTGAAAACCTGCAAGGCACTCTGTGTGAGCATGATAAGGAGGAGAGGAGGAAAACCAAAGGTGAATACAGGAATATCATGAGCTTGAGGAAGCTACTCAAAGATTGATACAGGAATTGCATGAGCAGCGTGAGAACACTCCAAGAGAAATAAAGGAATGGCATAAGCGGGCTGAGATCAGTCAAAGAGAAAGTCAGGAGTGGTGAGAGGAGGCTGAGAACAGTCAAAGAGAACTACAAGAATCACGTTAACATGAGGAAGCTAATCAAAGAGTAATACAGGAATTAAAGAGCAGGATGAGAGTACACAAAGACCACTAAGGGCATTCATGAATCCATAAACAGAGAGCTGAAAGAAGTAAGGGAGACCACACAGGAAATGCTGAACAGAACCCAACAGAAGGAATAGGAGTCCAAGGAAATTATAACCAATCCAATCAACTAAGTGATTTGAGAATAAACACTGAACACCAAATTAAAGAAGTAAAGAAGTTCTTACAAGATCTCGAACAAAGCTTTAACAAGGAATTTGAAACCATCAAAGCTGACCAACTAGAAGGAAAATAAATAAAAGAACAAAATAGAAAGTCTGCATAGTAGGTTAGACCATGCAGCAGATCGAATCTCGGGGATTGAAGACAGCCTAGATATTATAGAGAAAGAACATACAACCATTGAAGACAAATCCAAGGAATATGACAGATCTATTCAACACTTGGAAGACACCATCAGAAGGCCTATTCTGAGGATCATTGGTGAAGAGGAGCACCGGGAGATAGAAGTTAATGGTCTAGAAAATTTGTTTAACCAGATCCTAGCAGAGAACTTCCCAAACATGCAAAAAAAATAGGCCTATTCAGATACAAGAAGGTTTTAGAACTCCAAAAAGACCAGGCCAGAATAGGATATCCCACAGTCATATTATAATCCAATCAGGATCAATTCCAATCAAGGAAAAGATCTTTAAAGCTGTCAAGGAGAAAAGCTCAATCACTTATAAGGGGAAACCAATTAGATTCACCTCAGATTTCTCAACAGAGAGGATCAAAGAAAGAAGAGCCTGGAATGATGTATGCCATGCCCTAAAGACAAACAACTATGAACGAAGAATACTGTACCCAGCTAAACTCTCCTTCACAACTGAAGGCCAAATAAAAAACTTCCATAGCAATGAAAAATTTTGAAACAGTACATCTCCACCAAACCAGCCCTGCAAAAGATTCTTTAAAAATTTCTACACATACAAAACCATCAAGACCACAATAAACGCCAAGAATCTGCACACAAACTAAGAATTCAAGAACCATAGGAAGAACCCAGTTGCCACAGTGCCCAAGAAAGTGGATAAAATGGCAGGAACTCCCAAATATCTCTCAACATTAGCAGATTTAATTCTCCAATTAAGTGACATGGACTGTCTAGTTGGCTTAAAAAACAAGAACCTTCTATCTGCTGACTTCAGGAGTCATATCTTCCATATAAACAAATGCATTTTCAATGTTGAAGGTTGGAACAAAATCTACCAACCAAAAGGCCCCCATAAACAGACAGGAGTTGCAATCCTAATCTCAGATAAAATAGACTTCAAATTAAAATTAGTGATAAGAGATAAAGAAGGTAGCTACACACTAATTAAGGGATCACTCCTCCAGGAGGATATTACAATTCTAAATATCTATTCGCCAAACAACGGAGCACCCAAATTTATCCCAGAAACACTACTTTCCCTCAAATCCCACATAGATCCAAAGACATTAATTACTGGGACTTTAACACCCCACTTTCCCCACGAGATAGATCAAATTCAGAAACATTGAAGTTATATCTTGCATTCTCTCAGACCACATGTGAACAAAATTAGAACTTAACACTAAAAGCCACCATGGAAAGTCCTGTGAAACATGGAGGCTCAACAACACACTACTGAATCTTGAGTGGGTCATGGAAGAGATTAGAAAGGCAATTCAAATGTTCATGATATTCTACAAAAATGAACACACAAATTACCAGCTCCTCTGGGACCAGCAAAGGCACTACTCAGGGGCAAGTTTGTAGCTCTGAGTTCTATATCAACGTATTGGAGAGATCTGACACCAACAATTTAATGACACATCTAAACCTCCTTGAAAAAGAGCAGCAAGATAAACCCCAATACAGTAGACGGAAAGTAATAATTAAAATTAAATCAGAATTAAATTAATTAGAATAAACAAAACACATACAAAGAATAAACAAAACAAAGCATTGGGGATTCGAAAAAAATTGACATACCCTTAGCAAATCTCATCAGAAAAAGAAAAGAACACACCCAAATAAATAACTCAGAGATGAGAATGGAAAATTTACCACAGAAACAACCATGATTCAGAACATTGTAAGGGAATATTTCTCAAAACGTTAAGCTAATGTTTGTGAATTTGGCAGAAATGGACCTTTTCCTAGCAAAAATTGATATGCTGAAACTAAACCTAAGATGAGTTAAATCATCTTGACAGGCCCATATCAAGCATTGAAATAGAAACAGCAATAACAGACTTCCCACCTAAGAAAAGCCCAGGACCAGAAGCATTTACAGCGGAATTCCACAAGGCATTCAATGCAGAGCTCATACCAGTACTCCTCCAATTCTTCAATGACAATGAAAGAGAAAGTTCACTACCGAACTCATCCTATGAAGCCATCATAACCCTCATCCCAAAACAAGGCAGGGACTCATCAAAGAAAGAGAACTATAGACCCTTTTCTATGATGAACATTGATGCAAAACTTCTGAACAAAATTTTGGCCAATCGACTTCAACAATTCATCCAAAAACTCATACACCAAGATCAAACGATTCATTTCAGGCATGCAAAATAGGTTCAATATACGCAAATCAATTAATATAATTCATCACATCAACAGAAGCAAGGATAAGAACCACATGGTTATCCAATAGATGCAGAAAAGGCATGTGACAAGATCCAACACCCTTTTATGATGAAGGTTCTGGAAAAATTAGGAATCCATGGAACATTCCTCAATACAATAAAGGCTGTGTATGACAAACCTATGGCCAGTGTTATACTTAATGTTGAAAAACTAAAGCCATTTCCTCTTAACTCAGGAATAAGACAAGGATGTCCACTTTCTCCACTTCTCTTCAATCTAGTATTAGAATGCCTAGCTACAGCAATAAGACAAGATGCACAAAAAGTGCATCCAAATAGGGAAAGAAGAAGTAAAACTCTCCTTCTTTTCAGATGATCTTGTATTTAAAGAATCCCATAGACTCCACTCCCAAATTACTCAAGCTGATTCAAAACTTTGGCAAAGTAGCAGGGTTAAAATTAACCCTCAAATTCAATGGCTATTCTGTATGCCAATAATGAGAAAAGTATGGCTGAAATCAGAAAAGCAACTCCATTTGTAATAGCCCCATAAAAATAAAATACCTAGGAATTAACCAAAGAAGTGTAGGACCTCTATGAGGAAAAGTTTAAAAACTCAAAAATGGACATCAAAACAGAACATAGAAAATGGCAAAAACTCCCATGCTGCTGTAATGGAAAGATCAACATCGCGAAAATGGCAATTCTTCCCAATGCTATCTACAAATTCAATTCAATACCTATCAATAATCCAACCTCAAAATTCAAGGAAATTGAAGAGGCAATCCAAAAATTCATATGGAACAATAAAAAGATTCCGAATAGGAATCATGATCCTCTACAGAAAAAATGCTCCTGGAAGAATATCAATACCAAATTTCAAACACTACTACAAAGCCATAGTAAATCAAAACATCTTGGTACTGGCAGAAGAACAGACCTCAGGAACAATGAAATAGAATTGAAAACCCAGAAATGAACCTACAGTCTTATAGCTCTCTAATCTTCGAATAGGGTGCTAAAAAAAAATAATGGAATCAAGACAGCCTCTTCAATAAATGGTGATGGCAAAAATTGGTCAACTAGATGAAGAAAACTAAAGCTAGATCTATTTATATCACCCTGCATCAAAATCAACTCCAAATGGATCAAAGACCTCGAAGTCAAAGCAGACACTCTGAAAATATTACAGCATAGAATAGGAGAAACTCTAGGTCTCCTTGGCACAGGGTAAAATTTTCTTAATAGAAACCCAGAAACAAGATATCAAAGAAAGGTTGGACAAATGGGATTGTATGAAATTGCAGAGCTTCTTCATGGCATAGTACATAGCTACCAAGATCAGTACAAAGCCTATGGATTGGGAGATCTTCACTAACCATACAACGGACAAGGGTCTCATATCTAAAATATACCTGGAACTAAAAAATTAAATCCCCCAACAACAAATCCTCAAAGAAACAACTGCCCAATAAATAAGTGGGCTAAAGACTTAAAGAGAAACTTCTCTGAAGAGGAAAGAAGGATGGCCAATAGACACATGAAGAAATGCTCAACCTCCCTAGCCATAAAAGAAAGGCAAATCAAAACAACATTGAGATACTACCTCATCCCACTTAGCATGGCTATAATCAAGAACTCTAATAACAAAAGATGCTGGAGTCAAGAGATAGCAGGAGGGGAAAAGCCTGGGAGGAGAGGAAGTTGCTGAACACCTTGACATTGGGCAGAGCAATTTAGGTCTGTGAGTAGAGAAACCTGAAGCAATTAATGAAATGGTGGAAGGGGAAAAGGGAAATACCTGGAAAATAGGACAAGTCTGTAGAGGATGAGGGAGGAAGGGAAGTGGAAAAAGTTTGGAGCTTTAGATACCATATTTTTGGGCGTGAGTGTTTTGCAGACCAATTAACAAAGGGATGGGCTGCCCATTGGAGGTCTGAGGTTTGGTGTTTCAGGATGCTCTTGACTCTGGGTGCCAGCCAAGGACAAGTTATCTGCAGGTCCCTTTCTAGTGTTAATTGTTTATTATCTTAAATATTCCTCAATGGATTGTCTCGTGTTTTAGAGGTAACAATTTTTGGATGCCCCAGCACAATAATCCTTCTGAATGTCACCAGGACATGACCCCAGGAAAAACCCTTCGTAGGTGAGTGTCTCAAACCTCAGGGTTGCCTCCTTCATATGTTTGTTTCCTGAGGACAAGTGTGGACAAGAATTATGTAGGATTCTTGGGGTGTGTCTAGGGCAAGCTTGTCAGAATGTTTTGGGGATTTGTTCTGGAGTTCTTCGGGGGTTTCCTTGAGAAGCCATTTGGGACCTCCTCCCAAGGTGATCTAGACTCTTTGAGAAGGCCTCTGGGACCATCTTGAAAGTCCTCTATGACCATCTTAAGAGCACTTCTGTAGGTCACTTGGGACCTTTGCTGAAATTCATATTGGGCCTCCTCATGAGGCCATCTAGAACCTCTTTCGGAGGTCATCTGGGGCTTCCTCCAGAAGTCATCCTCAAGGGGTCATCTCTGGTCTCCTCAAGAGGCCATTGGGGACTTCCTTCAGAGGTCATTTGGGCCCCCTCAGTAGGTCATCTTAAAACTCCACAGATCATCTGTAATCTCCTTGAGATAACACCTTTGAGAGATTTGGGAAATGTGGGTTAAGTGTCTGTGACTACTGTCTCTGTGTTTACTGATAGTTTTATATATGTCCTATTAACACCTCTGTTTAATACTTCATTCCAGGATAGGAGAACCATGTCCTCAAGTTCTAGTAACTGAACAAAAACAAACTTCTTTCCTGGTGTTACAGGATCCCCCAGAGGAAGACCCACTGCTGTACTCCTTACCTATTCTGTGCCATCAGCACCTCTGATGTGAAGTCCTTCCCATACCAGAATTTGTTCTTTTTATCAGCCTTAGGTGCTACAAGTGGTACAGTTCCCTTATTAAACTTGAGACAGTCACATGGAGGAGATGGTGGGTAGGTCCTCTTTCTAATGTGTGTTCCCTTTACAAGTAGTGACCTAACTAGAAACAGCAAAATCTGTCCTTTTCTGAAAAACCCCAGGGGCTCTCTCTTTATTAGAGAATTTTCTCACATCAGCTCATCTGTGATGAATGTTAGTAACTTTTTTTGTAGGTCTTGGGGCTTGCACTCTGGGCTTAGGCACTGCCACTGTGCTCTTCCACTCAAGGCGAGTGCTTGAGCTACAATGTCACTTCTGGTTTTCTAGTGGTTTATTGGAGATATGAGTCTCAGGGACTTTCCTTCCAATGCTGGCTTTGAACTATGATCCTCAGATCTCACCTCCAGAGTAGCTAGGATTACAAGCAGCTTTTACAGTTTTTTTTCACCTAGACGGAGTGCATCCAGCATAATGGCTTGAAGGCAGTCCTTGGACACGCTGGTTCCTCCAATGATTATCCAGTCCATTTGGAGCAAGTATTTTCCCAGTCTTGCCCATACTGGAAGAACAACAGCAATGAGATAAAGAGGCACTTACCAATTAACACCACACTCTGTTAGCAGTTTTACACTGATCTAATCCTAGAGGTTCCCTACTGCCATCTGCAAATGAATTATATTTCTTCAGCTAGGGTTTCTTGATCCCTGTTCTGCTGCTGCTTCCATAACTCACCCCTCCTTCACAGACTGTTATTCTTCTAGATTATGTCTTTTATCACACATTCACCAGGTAACCTGTACAAACTCAGATAATACCATTCCCTACAAATCTTTTAACTTTGGGATCTTCTAATTCTGGGGCTGACTGGGTAACAACGACCATAATTAGGACTCTTCCAATTTCCTGAGACTCGAGATCTATAGGCATATAAGTCCTACAGGCCTCTCCCAGCTGTTCCAGAAAAGCAGTAGGGGACTCACAGTCTCACTCACCTTAGCTTAATAAGTTGCCTTCCTAGACCCTGTCCATATCCCTGATAACAGGATCTGGTGCTAATTGGTAAGCACTTCCTTACCTCAATTGCTGTTGTAGTCCCATCTTGGGTTAGTCAAGGGAAAGATTTGTTCCAATCGGTCTGGTTCATCAGTGGGAGAAAACATCTGATCCAAGCACCGCCTTCAACACACTGTGCCAGATTCATTCCCCTTACTCCCAGGGAAAAAACACTGGTAAAATTTGCTGACAATCATCCCAGGTGAGCTAGTGTGTGAAAAATACTATGTCTAATAAGGAGATTCTTTTTCAGAAAAGGACATATTTTGTTGTGTCCAGTTATACATGTCACTAGTTGTAAGGGAATATACATTAGAAAAGGGGCCTGCCCACCAACTCCCCCATGAACCTTTCTCAAGGTTAATAAAGGGACTGTACCACCTTGTAGCACCTAACCACTGCTGGGTTGGGAGGGTTTTAACATCTGAAGTGCTGATAGATCAATCAGAACTGAAAGGAGAGTACACCTGTTTGTCTTTCTCTAGGGGATACTGTAATACAGGGGGAGAAGTGTTTTCAGTATGAGAAATTTAGGATATTGTTCTCCAATCCTGGAAAAAAGGAATAAACAGGGGTGTATATAAGGCACATGACCAAACACACACAGAAAAATAGCCACACAACCCACATTTCCCCAATCTCTCAAATATGACCTCTGGAGGAGTTCCTAGATAACCTCTGGAAGAGGAATGAGATGGTCTCTCAAGGAGGCCTCAGATGACCTCTTAATGAGGTCCCAGGTGGCTTTTTAAGGAAGCCCCAAATGACCACCTAAGGAGTCCCCGATGGCCTCTTGAGGAAGACCTCTGTAGAAGGTCCAAGATGGCTTCTCAAGAAGCCCCAGTTTACCTCTGGAGTACCTACCAGATGGCCGGTTGATGAAGCCTCAGATGACCTCCGCAGGAGGACCCAGATAAACTCAGATAAAGGTCCCACATGGCCTATTGAGGAGTCCCCAGATTGCCTCAGGAGAAAGTGTGAGATTGCCTCGCGAGGGGGCCCCAGATGACCTCTGAAGGTCCAAGATGACCTCTCAAGGAGGTCCCTAATGACCTCCAGAGGTGGCCCCAGATTGCCTCTTGAGGAGGCCTGACAACTTGTGATAGAGGTGCCTGATGGCCTCTTAAGGGAGACCCAGATGGAGGATGTCCTAGATGGCTTCTTCAGGAGTCCCCAGATGACTTTGAGAGTAGGTCTCACACAGCTCCCATAAAATGTCCCAATCGACCTCTTGAGGAGGTCCCAGGTGGCCTCTCAAGAACAACAAGATGGCTTCTCAAGGAAGACCCACATGACTTCCAGAAGAAGTTCCAAATGGCTTCTGGAAGAGGCCCAAGCTGACCTCCAAAGAAGGTCCCAGATGACCGCCTGAGGAGCCCCCATATGACCCCTGGAGGAGGCCCCAGATGACCTCCACAATAGCTCCAAAAGACTCGAGTTCTCAAAGGGGTTCTTATGGAAGTCCCACATGACTTCCGGAGCAGGTCCAAGATGGCTTCTCAAAAAATCCCAGATGACCTGGGAAAGAGATCCTAGATGGCTTCCAAGGAAAGTTTTAGGTGACCTCTTGAGAAGGTTCCAAATACAGGCTGTCAAGCCCATCCAGACTCACCCCAATGGAGTTCAATTACTCTTTTCTGCATTGGTCCTCAGGAAACAATCACTTGAGGGAGACTCTCACCCCTGAGGGCTGAGACACTCACCTATGAGGGGTTTTCCAGGGGCCCAAGGTCCAATGCTATCCAGATGGATTATTTCACTGGGACATCCAAAAATTATCACTCCTAAAGCATAAGACAATCCATCAAGGCATATTTAAGATAATAAACAAAAATATTTACAATAAAAAGGGATCTGTGACTACCTTCTCATGGGCTGGATACCCAGAGCCAATAGTAACCTTGACCACCAAACCTCAGGCTACCAATGGGCAGCCTCTCCCTTTGTTAATTGGTCTGCAAACTACCCAACCCCACAATTATGATATCTTAAGCTCCAAAATTCAATGGGCAAGGTTTTTTCCTTTCCTTTGCTCCATCCTTCTCTAAAGACCTTCCTTTCAGGTCTTTCCCTTTTTCATTTCTACCATTTCCTTCTCTTCAGGCCTCTCCACTCTCCACATGTTTGCCATGCTCTGCCTCTGTGGTCAGTTGCTATTCTTATCCTCCAGCTGTCTTCCTGTCCTCCCAGATCTTTCCCCTCTTGCTGTGTTACCACTTCCTTCCTTCCTGGTCATTATCCTCTTTTCTCCCCTTCTTAGTCTCTGAACATGAAGTCTATATATAGTCTATATCCCTCCCCACTCTGCCTGTTTTCAACCATTACTTCCCAAAATGTCCACTGCCCAATCACTTCTTGACAGCTCACCATGTGGGGCTTGACATACCCCATCCAGCAGCATTGTCCTATTCAGTCCCATGCTCCATCCTCTCTAGTGGGCCAGGCCTGGGGCCTTCATGATTATAGGGCCCTGAGAATTGGGGCCCAGCTGGTTATTACACTGTCCTCGTTGTGAACTAGTAGCAATTGAAATTGAAATACTCATTTTGAGTTAATCACAACTGAGATTTGTCATGGCATTGTGACATCACAAACCCATTTTTATGTCAAAAACCTATGATCACCCAACAAACAGTATGGCATAACCAACTAATTGTGAGATAAAAACATTATTTTGACATGTAATTGTGACATTCTCATTGTGATATCACTGAACCATTGTGTTTTCACAAATCTATTATGACCTTTTTAAAAATTTTAAATATTTTAAGCATTTTAACAATTAATATTTTAAACATTTTAACATTTAAACAATTTAAACATTAAAAAATTCATGGGCATAGGAAGTTCAATAATGAACTTGTATCCTCATTCTGAAGTGGTAACAATAGGAATTTGACATGTCATTGTGATACTACTGACCTACCCATTGTGGCACCATCACCACTGTCACATACCAATCCCATTGTAACATCCCATTGTCATTGTGACATCATGATCACAGTGTGACATCCTAATCCTTAGCAACTTTGAAAATACACATGGTCTTTGTGACATCACTTTACTTTGGTGTACCCATATCCTCATTGTGAATAAAGGAAAATTTAGATTAGATATGCCATTATATCACAAACCCTTTGTGATATCATCTCTGCTGCGACATCTCATTATCCTTATGAAATTATCAGTGCATGTGACATCACAAAAGGACAATGACATCATAGCATTATGACATCACATTGGCATTGTTATCATAGACACATTCTTAATGCCTATTCTATGATTTAATTCTATTTCCAATATGGCATGCCAGTTGACATCAGAAACCCATTATGAGCTCATAACCATTGTGACATCAAAATTCCTTAATGAAATAACAGTGATATTGTGATATCACTAACCAACTGTTACATCACAAACATGTCCTGTCTTCATAACTTTTGTGATATGCTGCCATGGTGATATCTTAGGCATTTTGTGAGCTCATAATCTGTTTTTGACCAAATAATATTTCAGGTACGACATGTGATATCAGAAATCCACTGTGACATCCTGACCATTGTGACACCACACTGTCAGATATCTTGATCATAATTTCACATTGCTACATCACACACCTGTTAGGATGTCATAACATTTGTGACAACACATCCATTTGGAGACATCACAGTCTCTTTGTGAACTCATAAAGTCATTATGAATTAATGACAATAGAGATCCGGCTTGCCATTTTGACATCACAAACCTATTGTGACATCGCAAAAGTATTGTGACCTCATCAATACTCAGGCTTCACAATATAGTTGAGACATAAAGAATTATTATGACATGATATTGCCATTGTGATATTACAGCCCAACTGTGTTTTCACAAACCTAGTATGACTTCATAACCTTTTCGAAAATTCATGGTCTATGGGATTTCAAGCTCCTTCTGTGAACTTGTACCCTCATTATGAAGTTTTAGCACCTGAAGTGGGACATGTCATTATATTACAAACGTGTTGTGACAGCACAAACCCATTGTGACCTCAACACCACTGTGCCATCACATTTCCATTGTGACATCACATTATCATTGTGACTACACAATCATATTGTGACATTCCAACCCTCTTCGGTCTTTTAAGAAAACATGGCCTTTCTGACATCACATTCCCTTTTTTTACCCATATCCTCATTGAGAAGTATTGACAATTGAATTCAAACATGCCATTGTAACATCACAAACTTTTTGTGCCATCATCAATACTGTGACATCACATTGTTGTAATGATACTATCAGCTCAGTGTCATACCACAAAAAATGACATCACAGTATTATTACATTACATAATTCTCCTGATGGCATAGACACATTATGAATGCCTATTCTGTGACTTCATTTTATTTCAGATATGGCATGTGTGCAGATATCAGAAATCCACTGTGAAGTCTTGACCTTTATGAGTTCATAGTTCCATTTGGTACCAATATCCAGTTTGTGAACAACACTGTAACACAACAACCCTTTTGAGACATCATCCCCCAGAGTGACATCACATCGACGTTTTGACACCATCACCTCATTGTGACATTAATACAGCAATGACATCATAGCATTATGACATCATCTTGCCATTGTGATGTCATTCACACATTGTGAATGACTATTCTGTGATTTCATCCTATTTCAAATGTGGCATATGGGTTGATATCAGGCCCACATTGTAACCACATATATATTGTGACATCATAGGTCCTTTAGAATATCACAATGCCATTATAATGTCACTAACCCACATTGACATCACTAGCCTTTCCTGTCTTTGTAACTTTTGTGACATACTGCAATTGACACATGATAGTCCCTTTGTGAACTTATAACCGGTTCCAACCACGTATTTCAGATATGACATGTGATATCAGATATCCACTGTGACCTCATGATAATGACACAATGGGACTGTGCTATCACAATGCCAATGTGATATCACAATATTACGTTATAATTATATTTGATGCCAAAATTAGTTGGTGGTGCCATAATGGTGATGAGATCACAATAGTTTTCTGATGCCAAAATGAGTTTGTGATATCAAAATGGCATGCAAACTCTCAATTGTCATTAACTCCCAATGAGTATATCATTTCAGAATGGGACCGATATCTCCCAAGTTATGTGTTGTCATAAATGTAATGAAATACAAATAGGTTTTTGATGTCACAATATGACACATTGTTTATGACGTCTGGCAGCGTGATGTCACTACAGTCATGATATCACAGAGGATTTCTGATATCACAAATCATATCAGCATGTCACAAAATTTATGAGGACAAAACAGGTTTGTGATGTAAGAGTGTGTTAATTATATCACAATTGTAATGTGATGTCTGTCACAAATGGATTTTGATATCACAATGTTTATTAGGTCCCAATGGGTTTCTGATATCAATCCACATGCCACATGTGAAATATAATTAAATCACAGAATAGGCAATCACAATTATATTGTGATGTAATAATGTTATGACATCATTGTAGTTTAATGATGTCACAATAATCTGATGGTGTCGTAATAGAATGTGATGTCATACTGGTGATGATGTTAAAAAGTTTTTGTAATGATAGAATGGAATGTCTGATTTCAATTGTCACTAGTTCACAATGAGGATTTGGGTACACAAAGGGACTCTGATGTAACAGAGACTATGTGTTTATTCAAAGGTGATGAGTTCATATTATGTTTGGGATGTCAAAAAGTGATCCTGATTTCACAATGCCAATGTGATATCACAGTGGGTTTGTGATACCATAGTGTTGGTGTCACAATGGATTTGTGATGTCACTATGATTTTGTAATACCACAATGACATAATCCATTTCAATTGATACTAGTTCCCAATGAAGGTGAGTTCACAGAAGGAGCTTAAATTCCCAAAGTCCATGAATTTTCTCTGTTTATGAGTCCTAATATGTTTTTGAAAGTCCAATGAGATGGTATATCACAATATCAATAAGATGTCACAATATTATGTCATAATAATGTCGATGTGATAACTAGATGGTGATGTCACAGTGGGGATGAGGTCACAATACACTTGTGATGACACAATGAGCTTGTGAAGTCAAACTTGCATGTCAGGTCTCACTTTTCATTAATGCATAATGAGTATATGATTTCACACAAGGACTGATATGCCAAAAGGTGTGTGTTGTCACTAGTGTGATGAAGTTCTATTGTGTCACCATGTGACACAATAGTTTTGACATCTAGCAGTGTAATATAATGGTTATTATGTCACTGTGGATTTCTGCTATCACATATCATAGCTGAAATATGAGGTTGAAAAGAGATTCTGAGCTCATACAGTGACTAGTATATCACAAACACAGCATGTCTGACTAGTACATCACAAAAGCAGCAAGTCACAAACATTATGACAGGACAGGCTTGTGATAATACAGTGGGTTAGAAATATCACAATGGAAATGTTAAGTCACAAAGGGATTCTGATGTGATAATGGTTATGAAGTCACAATAGTTTCTTATATCAACACACATTTGAAATAGAATTAAATCACTGAGTAGGCATTCACAATGAGTCTATATTGTATCAGTGACGATTTGATGTCATAATGCTATGATATCATAGTTTGGTGATATACCAAATAGCAAATGGTATCATTACAACCATGGCAAAGTGATGTCATGAATGTTATGAAGTCTCATGGTTTCTGATATCAACATGTGTTGAAATAGAATGAAATTACATAATAGGATTTCATGATGTATCTATGAATTCACAATGACAATGTGATATCATAAGGCTATGATGTCGTTTTAACTTTGGGATATCACAATGAGCTGATGGTGTCATAATGACAATGTAAAATCATAATGGTTGAATTGTGACAAGGTTTTTGTGATGTCTCAATGGCAAGTCTGATCTGATAATTATTACTTCACAAAAGACTGTGATGTCACAAAGGCTATGTGTTTTATCAAAGGAGCTTAGATATAGGTTTGGGATTATAGAATGTGATCATGATATCACAAAGGCAATGTGATGTTAAAATAGGTTTATGATATCACTGTATTGTAGAGATCACAATGGCTAGTTATGTCAAAAAGTTTCTAATATCACAACCACGTGTCCAACTTCAACTGCTACTAGTAATCAATGACAATAGGAGTGCACAGACACTTGAAGTCCTACATGCCATGAATTTTCTAAAATGTTATGAGGTGATAATAGGTTTGTCAAAATCACAATGCCAATATGATGTAATACTATAATAATACTGTTTTGATGACACAATTGGTTCATAATGCCATAATGGTTATGATGTCACCAAAGATTTGTGATGTTACTGTGGATATAAGATCACATTGGGTTTCTGACATCAATATACATGCCATGGTTGATATAGAATGAAATCACAGAATAGGCATTCACAATGTGTCTATGACTTCATAATGGTAATGTGATATCATAATGCTATGATGCATTATGCAATGTTATGTCACAATGGGTTTTAATATCACAGTGTAGTTGAGATCACAATGGGTTTGTCATGTCACAATGACAAGTTTAATATCCATTCTTAATTATTCACAATGAGGATAGTAGGTAATAAAAGGACCTTAAAGTCCCAAAGACCATGAATTTTCTAAAATGTTATGAAGTCATAATCGTGTTTTGAAAACACAATAAGGTCTTGATATCACAATGGCAATGTGATGTCACAATATTATGTCATAAAACTGCTTTGATGTCAAATTGGTGGGTGATGCATAATCATGATGATGTCACAATATTTTTTGATATCACAATGATTTGGTGATGTCAAAATACCATGGTGTACTATAATTGCCATTAATTCCCAATGAGTATATGACTTCGCAAATAAAACGTGATACTCCCCAAGGCATTTTTATCACAATTGCTATGATGTGCTAAAAGTTATGTGATGTCACAATGTGAAACAATGGTCATGATGTCTGACAGTGGTCATGATGTCACACTGAATTTCTGATATAACATGTAATACCAGAAATATTATGAGGTAAAATCAGATTATGAGCTCACAATGGTCCTAAGGTATCTCAATGGTAATATATCAGAAAAGTTATGATGACAGGAAAGTTTTGTGGTATCATAGTAGGTTAGTGATATCACATTGGCAATGTGATTTCCAAAAGGGATTCACAGTATTTGTAAGGTGACAATGGAGATCTGTTATCAACCCTCATGCCACATTTGAAACTGAATGAAATAGAATTCACAATGTGTATGTGATTACATAATCATAATGTGATGTCATTTTATTTTGGTGATGTCACAATGAGCTGATGAAGTCATAATGAGAATGAGATATCACTCTGCAGATGATGTTACCTAGTGTTTGTGATGTTATAATGGCATGTCTAATCTTGTTTGCTCATAATGAGGATGAGGACACAAAGATAATGTGATGTCACAGAGATTCTAAGTGGTCATAAGAGGTTTGGGGTGTCACAATGTGATCTTTTTGTCACAAAAGCAATGTGATATTACAAATGGGTTGTTATGGTGGTGATGGGGTCACAATGGGTTAGATTACCTGAGTATCCTGTAATAACCATCAGGTCCCAAGTAATCTTTGGGGCCCAATAATTTTCATGTCCCTGTGGACCTGCTAGCCAGTGAGAGCTGCTCTCAAAGGGGGAGGAGCATGTTGCTGGAGGAAACACATTGTGACCTCGTAACCATTGTGTCATCACAATCCCATCATGTTGTCATTATAATATCTTTAACTCGCTGTAACATCACAAACCTGTCCTGTTCTCATAACTTTTGTGTGTCAGCCATGGTGTCAGAATGTTGGGCCTAGGTGCTGTCCCTCAGATCTTAAGCTCAAGGCTAGCATCCTACCACTTAAGCAAAAGCACTACTTCCCTTTTTTTGGTTGTTTATTCAAAATAACCATCTCAGAGATGTCTCAGAGACTTTCCTGCCCATAGTGTCTTTGAACCACAATCCTCAGAACTCAGCATCTTGACTAGCTAGGATTAGAGGCATGAGCCTCTGTCTGCTCCTAAGTCTTGTGACAAACATTTTGTGACATCACAAATTATTGTGACCTCATCATCAATATGACATTACCAACTAATTGTGACATAAAAACATTAGCATTACATGATATTTGGTTATCACATTGTCACTGTGATATCACAGTGCCATTATGTTTTAACAAATGCACTATGACCTTATAAAAGGAATTTCATGAATTTGGGAATTCAAGCTCCTTGTATGAACTCATATCCCCTTTGAGTACTTCTAGCAATTGAACTTGGATATGTGATTGTTACATGTAAACCTGTGATATGATTATGCCACGGTGACCTCGTAACAATAGTGACATCCAAAACCCATTGTGACATCAGATTGGTATTTTGACATCACGGTCACATTATGACATCCAACTCCTGCTATGTCCTCTTAGCATCCTTGCAAGAACACAAGGCCTTTTTGACATCACAATCCCTTTGGGTAACCATATCATCATTGTGAACTAAGGACAATCAAGATTACATTGACCATTTTAACATCACAAAACCTTTGTGATATCATGACCAGTGTGACCTCACATTGAGGTTATGACACCAAATGCTTACTGTGACATCACCAATTGTCATTATGCTCTTGTGGACATGTCTTGAAAACCTATTCTGTGATTTCATTCCTTTCCAAATGAGGCATGTGGATAGCAGAAACCCACTGGGACCTCATAAACATTATGAAATCATATTGCAATGGTAGCAACACTAACCCACTGTGACATCATATACCTGTCCTATCCTCCTAATTTTTGTGACATGCTGCTTTTGTGATATCTTACCCCTTTTCTGAGGTCATAATCTGTTTCAACCTCATAATATTTCAGATATAACATGAAATATGGGAAATCCACTGTGATACAATGACCATTGTGAGATCAACCTGCCAGATATTATGGTCATTTTGTCACTTTTTGACATCACAAACCTGTTAGGACTTCATCACCTTTGTGACAACACATGATTGTGGAGATTTCACATTTCCTTTTGTGAACTCATATATTTATTGTGAATTAATGGAAATTGATATCCCGCATGCCATTGTAACATCCCCAACCCTTTTAATGTCATAAAGCTATTGTGAACTCAACAGCAGTTTGGCATCACCAACTAATTGTGAAAACAAAACATGATGATATGGTATTCTTATATCACATTGGCATTGTGACATCACATGGCCATTGTTTTCCAGAAACCTATTCTTTTTTTTTTTTGGATGGATTTATTCTTTTATTTCTTTTTTTTTTAAATATTATTTTATTTTATTTGAGAACATACTGTACAGAGGGGCTAGAATTACATGGGCAGGATAATGCATACATTTCTTACCAAGCATTGCACCCTCCTCCTTTGTTTACCCTTCACCTCCCTTGCCAGCCTCCCCCCACATTATACCCCCAATTATACCCCCCTCCCCCCTCACACCGACATTGTAAAGCTGGTTTTGACATGACCTTTTGTACTTCTCATTGTTGCAACAGGTCCACCTGAATCCTTAAACGACTTCTTTGCCCCCATCTCCTCCACATGTTATACTGACATCAAATATAGTGAAAGCGGGGATTACACTGTGGGGGAGGGACATACAAAGCAACAAAGAAATAATCTTATAAATGCGTTAGAAACATATGCATGAAATAAACGAAAACATTAGAATACATATTTAAGGGTTCATTTTCCTAACATCACATTATCTGACCTTTTCTTCTTGACTCATACCTATACTAGACATTGCAAATAAGGGAAACCATGGGACCTATGCTTCTTTGGGCCTGGCTTACTTCACTTAATATAATTTTTTCCAAGTTTTTCCATTTCCTAACAAATGGGGCAATGTCATTCTTTCTGATGGAGGCATAGAATTCCATTGTGTATATATACCACATTTTCTTGATCCATTCATCTACTGAGGGGCATTTGGGTTGGTTCCATATCTTAGCTATGGTAAATAATGCTGCAATAAACATAGTCGTGCTGGTAGCTTTAGTGTGGTCTTGTTTGTAAACATTTGGGTAAATGCCCAAAAGTGGGATTGCTGGATCATAGGGGAGATCTATGTGAAGTCTTTTGAGGAACCTCCATACTGCTTTCCAAAGTGGTTGAACAAGTTTACATTCCCACCAACAATGAAGTAAGGTTCCTTTCTGTCCACATCCCCTCCAGCATCTGTTGTTCTTGATTTTTGCTGTTCTAACTGGAGTGAGGTGCTATCTCAATGTTGTTTTGATTTGCATTTCTTTTATGGCTAGGGATGTTGAACATTTCTTCATGTGTCTATTGGCCATCCTTCTTTCTTCTTCAGAGAAGCTTCTCTTTAAGTCTTTCGCCCACTTATTTATTGGGCAGTTGTTTCTTTGAGGATTTGTTGTTGGGTGGTTTAATTTTTTGAGTTCCAAGTATATTTTAGATATGAGACCCTTGTCCATTGTATGGCTACTAAAGATCTTCTCCCAATCGGTGGGCTTTCTATTGATCTTGCTAGCTATGTCGTTTGCCCTGCAGAAGCTCTGCAACCGTATGCAATCCCATTTGTCCAACCTTTCTTTGATTTGTTGTGCTTCCGGGTCTCTATTCAGAAAATTTCGGCCTGAGCCAAGGAGACCTAAGGTTTCTCCTATTCCATCCTGTAATGTTTTCAGAGTGTCTGCTTTGAGTTCAAGGTCTTTGATCCATTTGGAGTTGATTCTGGTGCATGGTGATTTATAAGGATCTAGCTTTAGTTTTCTACATGTAGTTAACCAATTTTGCCAGCACCATTTACTGAAGAGGCTGTCTTTCTTCCTTTCTCAGAACTATATTCTTATAATGTTTTAGAAAATTCATGTAGTTTGGGAATGGAAGATCCAATTGTGAACTTGTATCCTCATTGTGATCTAGAAGAAATTGAAATTGTACATTTCATTGTTTTATTACAAACTCATTTTGACATGCCAAACATATTGTGGCATCATCAACACTGTGACTTCACAAACACATTAAGACACCACATTGCCATTGTGACATCAACATGAAATTGTGACATCCCAAACCTATCATGAACTCTTAACACCTTTAAAATAATTGCCTTTGTGACATCAGAAGGCCTTCATGTACCTGGTTAAACTCATTATAAAATAATGGCAATTGAGATCCAGCATGTCATTGTGATATCATGAATGTATTGTGATCTCATCACCAACATGGCATCACCAACTAATAATGACATCTTAAAATTATTATGTCACGATATTTTGGTGTCATATTGCCATTGTGATATCACTATCCCATTAGCTTTTCACAAACCTATTATGACATCATAACATTTTAGAAAATTCATTATCTTTAGGACTTCAAACTCCTTCTCTGAACTCATAGCCTCATTCTGAACTAATAGCAATTGAAACTGGATAGGTCATTGGGATATTTCATACTTTGTGATCTCACTAACCCATTATGATCTCATCAACAGTATGACATCACAAACCTGTTGTGATATCATAATCCTGATGTCACATTCTGACATCCCAAAACCATAATGACTTCACAGCAACTTCAAAAATACCAATGGCTTTTTTGACATTACAGTCCTTTGTATATGCATATCCTTATTGTCACCTAAGGACAATTGAGATCAGACAGCCCATAGTAACACCAAAATCCTCTGTGACACCATCCCTATTGAGACATCATATTGTATTTATGAAATGATCAGCATATTGTGACAATAATATAATATTATGACATCACATTGTCATTATATCATAGACACGTTATGAATACATATTCTGTGATTTCATTCTATTTCTATTCTGGCATGGGGGTTGATATCAGAAACCCATTGTGACCACACAACTATTGAGACATCAAACACTTTTTGTGACATATTATTGCCATTGTGATATCAGTGAACCACCGTGACATCAGAAGCCTATTCTGTCCTCAGAACTTTCATGGCATTATGCCATTGTGACTTCTTAGGACTTTGGGAGCTCATATTTCAGGTATATTTGATATCAGAAATCATCTGTGACCTCATGACCTCATGACCATGGTGATATCACAGTGTCAGACATCATGAATATTTTGTCACATTGTGACTTTACAAAAGTTATGACTTCACCTCATTTGTGAGAACACATGGCTGTAGACATCACAGACCCTTTGTCAACTTATATACTAATTGTAATTTAATGACTGGGAACCGGCATACTATTATGACATGACCAACAAAATTCATTTGGATGTCATCATCAGTATGGTCTCCCCAAATAATTATAACACAAAAAAAGTTGTGACATGAATTAGTGACATCACATTGACATTGTGTTATCACTGACATATTGTGGTTTCACAAAGCTAGTATGAACTCATAACATTTAAGAAAATGTGTGGACTTTGTGGCTCAAGCTTATTTTGTGAAATCATGTAAATAATGTGAATTAGTAGCAATTGAGTTTGGACGTGTTTTGATATTACAAACTCATTTTTGCACCACAAATTTATGATATAATTACAAGTATGATACTACAAAGCTATTATGAACTCTAAGCACCTTTTAAAACACACATGGCATTTATATCCTCATTGTGAACTAATGACAATTGAGATCATACCTGCCATTGTAACATCCCAAAAACATTGTAACATCATCACCACTGGGCCTTCACATTGTAGTTATGACACCATCAGCTGCTTGTGACATCATAAAATGACAGTGACCTCATCGAATTATGACATTCTATTATCAGTGATGTCTTAAACACATTGTGAATGCCTATTCTGAGATTTCATATTATTTCCAATGTGGCACCCTGGTTGGTATCAAAAATCAACTGAGACAACATTAACCTCATCATCAACTAATCTGACATCAAATCTTTATTATGACATGATATTGTGGCATCACATTGCAAGTGTGATATCTCTTTTTTTTCTGTTTTTTTTTAAATTGTGAAAATAATGTACAGAGGGGTTAGAATTACATGGGCAAGATAATGAGTACATTTCTTATCAAGCATTGTAGTCTCCTCCTTTGTTTCCCCTTCGCATCCCATCCCAGCCTCCCCCCGACCCCCAATTCTCCCCCCTACCAAAGTTATGAACCCTAAGATATGTATTTAAATGCTTTTATTCTTTCATGCATATGTTTCTAACGCATTTATAAGATTATTTCTTTGTTGTTTTGTATGTCTCTCCCCCACAGTATAACCCCTGCTTTCACTGTATTTGATGTCGGTATAATTTGTGGAGGGGAAGGGGAAAAGCAAGTGTGATATCTGCACCATTGGGCTTTCAAAAAACCTATAATGATCACATAACATTTAGAAAATTCACGTCCTTTTGGATTTCAAGTTCCTTCTGTGAACTCATATCCTCATTGTGAACTAGTAATAATTGAAATATTTGTATGAAATGTGATATCAGAAATTCATGGTGACATCATGACCATTGTGACATCACAATGACAGATGTCATGATCATTGTGTTCCATTGTGACATTACAAACCTGTGAGGACTACATCACATTGTGCAACACATGACTTTGGAGATATCACAGTCCCTTTTGCAACTCACATACTCATAGGTTAATGAAAACTGGGATCTGGCATGTCATTGTGACATCAACAACTGATAGTGACATCATAAACTTATTGTGACCTCCTCACCAGGATGACATCACAAAATAATTTTAATCAACACATTATTATGACATGATACTGAATATCACATTGCCCTCAATATCAGAATCTCACTGTGTTTTCATAAGCCTATTGTGACTTCATAACGTTTTAGAAAATTCATAGGGTTTGGGACTGCAAGCTCCTTTTGTGAACTCATAACCTCATTGTGAATTAATAGCAATTGAAAATGCACATGTGTTTGTGATATTACAAATTCATTATATGCCTAACCTAGTCACCAACGTGACATCAGAAAACCCTCCTGACATCACACTGCTGTGTGACATCATGATCACATTGTTACATCCCAAACCTATTATGGCCTCTTAGAATTTTTGACATCACGGTCCCACTTCTGTCTGAAAACACGGTTATAAAATGCTCTGAATCTCCAATATGTGGATAGGTTAAAAGCACATTGAAGAGCACACTAGAGAAATATGAGAAAGAATTATCAGATGTGAAGAATAGATTTGAAGACATAAACCAGGAAAAAGAAAAGTATAAAAATTAGAAAAATACTCAAAAATTGAACCTGGAAAACATTCTTTGAAATAAAATCCAAGAACACTAGCCTTGGCGAGCATGAGGCAAAGTTGGGGACCACAGGTCTGAGGATGAAAGCTGCACTGGATGCCAATGCTGCCATCCTTGCTGAATACAAGCCAACTCAGGAGGAGGTCCTGATGCTGCATGTGGAAATAAAGGCCCAGTAAAAGGATATGGACATAATACAAGAATGTATTAGGCTCAAATACACACTGGTTATAAGCTTTGAAGTGTGTGAATGGAAATTCAAGGCATCAGGAAAAGAATTGAAAGTGTAGTTAGCAAATCAGACACAGAAGTGGCCTTTCATAAAAGAGGAGGCCAAAAAAAGTGAACAGAAAAATATCAGGCTTAAGAAAGAGATTGTTACTTCTCAAAAAGAATTAAAGGAGGGCTGGGAAGGTGGCTCAGAGGTAGAGTGCTTGTCTTGCATGCATGAAGCCCTGGGTTCGATTCCTCAGCACCACATAAGCAAAAAAAGAAAAAAGCCGGAAGTGGCGCTGTGGCTCAAGTGGTAGAGCGCTAGCCTTGATCTGAAGAGCTGAGGGACAGCGCCCAAGCCCAGAGTTCAGGCCCCATGACCACCTCCACCCCCCCAAAAAAAAGAATTAAAGGACACACATACTCTTATGGGGAATGATCATGAAAGGGAAAGAGCATTAGGCAGAAATGCAGAAGAGCTAAACAGTTGAAAGATCTGTCATAAAAATACACTGAATTGAAAAACAAGAACGAGAACCTACTAGAGAAAAGAACAAAGATAATGACAAGATCCTTACCATAAATTAATGCAGAAGCATCATGTTCAAGGTAGAAGTGGGAAACAAACCCTCTCAATAACACCACTGAATTTTGAGGAACTGAAGAGCAAGCAAAGGTGCTGTGAGAAGGAGCAGCAGTTGGACACGTAAAGGAAGTCTCCTGTGACCCTGGCAGAACACTTTCAGGTTAAGGAGGACTTTGAGAAGGAGATTGGGATTATGAAAGTTTGCTTTCATGAAATAAAAGGAGGATGATAAAATGGAAGAAGTCTCCAAGCTCCAGACTGTGGTTCATATTACTAACCAGAAGTTAAAGAAACTAGAGACCCTGAGGCTCATGGAAACAACTGAGCTGACCAAGTAGCTCAGGAGATCACTCTAAAACCAGTGGGCTTTCTAGAGATACTAGTCATTAAGATGGAAGGAAGAAGCCAAAAGTGTGGAAACAAAAATTCAAATGTGGTGACTGAACTGTGAAAAAATTGTTACAAGCCTTCTGTCTGTTTATATCTGGTTTTTGGGCAGCCCTGTAAATTTCTCCGTGTCACTGCATAAAACTGTCTTGAAAAACAGTGGGCCCTAGGCCTGACAAGCCTATGTGATGTATATAGAAAGTTGTCAAGTGGTAAATGCTAGAGAGCTTGAAGATATAGTCAGGGTGCTTATGCAAGAAACCTCACCTGGTGAATTTTGGGAAGTGGACTTCACAGAAGTAAAGTCTGGAATATGTGGTTATAGTTATCTCTTAGTACTAGTAGACAATTTTCCAAGCTGTACTGAGGCACTCCTGACAAAAACTGAAATCACTCAGGTAACAGCTAAAAATTTACTCCATGAAATATTTCCTCAATTTGGCTTACCAAAAGCAGTGGGATCCTAGAATGGGCAGGACTTAGCCCACGTTGCTTAATTAGCTAAGGCTTTAGGGATAAATTGGAAATCTAGACCTCAGAGCTCATGGCAGGTAGAAAGAATGAATGGGACCTTAAAGGAAAATTTAAATTAATTACAGAGACTGGCCATGACTGGGTAAGCCTCCTGCCCTTTGTTCTCCTTTGAACAAGAATCACCCCATTTTTAAAGGATTCACTCCCTTTGAAATAATTTATGGTAGATCACAGCCTTTGGCTCCTCAATTTTTCAAAGCTATATTAACGTAAATGTCTAAACAAAATCTTGTACAGTCCCTGCATTCTTTGCAACATACTATTTTATGTGCTTCTACTTTTGTAGCTAAGGCCTAACAGCATCCTGAGCAAAACCATCTCTTCCTTGTCTGGACAGTTGATGTTGGTAAAATGATATTGCTTTCCTGAATTGGAACCAAAGAGGCAAAGACCTTACTTGGTGGTGGTAACTAAACACTGACTATTAAATTTGCATGAAAACAGCATTGGATCCATCACTCTCAAGTGAAACAGGCAATGGACCAATATCCAGAGAAGACTGCAAGATGGACAGTTTAGAGACACTGAGAGGATCTGTTAAGGATAACATCAAGTGTTAATTATTGTTAACTCATGTGTTTCTTTCTTTTTTCTTTTGTGGGTCAGGGGGCCTGAATTCTGGGCCTGGGCGCTGTCCCTCAGCTCTTCAGCTCAAGGCAAGCACTCTACCACTTGAGTCTCAGCATCACTTCTGAATTTTTCTGCTTATGTGGTGCTGAGGAATCGAACCAAGAGCCTCATGCATGCAAGGCAAGCACTCTACCACTGAGCCAACTTACCAGCACTATTGTGTTTCTATGGTGCCCTTCATATTATGTGTTAAATTTGCATTTCAAGCCTGTTCAATTGGGGAAGAGAAGGGACGTTTAGGATTTGGTGCAGAGGATTTGATAGGACATGAAAACCAGTGGAGACTGTAATAACCATGGGGACCTAATAATTGGTGAGGCCCGATAATCAGCATAGCTCCTTGGCAAGATGTCTCAATGACAATGTGATGTCATAATGCTATAATGTTACTATAGTTTGGTTAGGTCACAAATAGCTAATGGTGTCATATCAATAATGTGATGACACATTAGTGATGATGTGACAAAGGGTTTGTGATGTTACCATGACATTCCTTATCTCATTTGACACTAGTTTACAATGAAGATATGGGTAACACAAAGGGACTGGGATGCCAGGAAGGCCATGTGTTTTTACAATGATGCTACGAGTTCATAGTAGGTCTGGAATGTCAAAATTTGATCTTGATGTCAGAACAACAATATGATATCACAATTGGTTTGTCATACAATGGTCATGAGGTGATAATGGGTGTGTGATGTCTCAATGAGTTTGTAATATGGCAATCACATTGCAATTGTTACTAGTTCACAATAAAGATAGGAGAGCACAGTTTAAAGTCCCAAAGACCATGCATTTGTAAAATGTTATCAGATCACAAAATATTTGTAAAAACACAATGGTAGAGTGATATCACAGTGCAAATGTGATGTTACATCATGTCATAATATTTTGATGTAACAATGAGTTGGTGATGCCATAATGGTGATCAGGACACTATAGATATGTGATGTCACAATGGATTGTTGGTGTCAATTGCATACTGGATCTCAATTGTCATTAACTCACAATGAGTATATGAGTTCACAATGGGAGCTGATGTCTCAAAAGGCATGTATTGCCACAAATGTGATGTAGTTTTAACAGATTTGTGATGTCAAAATGTGATAGAGTTGTCATGGTGTCTCTAAGAGTATGTCACATTGGTCATTATATAACAGTATATTTCTGATATCAGATGTCATACCTGACATATTATGAGGTGGAAAACAGACTATGAGCTCACAAAGAACCTAAGGTATCACAATAGCAGAATTCATGGTCTTTGGAACTCTTTTTGTGAATTCTTATCATCATGATAAACTAGTAGCAATTGAAAATGGACATGAGATTGTGATATTACAAACTTGTGAAGTCATAAACCCATTGTGACATCACATTGCCACTGTGATATCAGGACCACATTATGACATCCCAATCCTATGATCATCAATTAGTACCTTTGTAAAATGTGACCTTTGTGGCATCACATTTACCTTTTATACCAATATCCTCATTTTGAACTAATGAAAATTGAGATCAGACATGCCATTGTAACATCATAAACATTTTTGACATTACCAGTGTGACAGCCCATTGTCCTTTTCACATCATTTCGCTAGCTATATCCTATTCCCTGTAGAAACTGCTATCTCATGCAATCCCATTTACCCAAACATTCACTACATTAAGAAAATTTCAGCCTGTGCCAAGGAGTCCTAGATTTTCTGCTATTCTTCCTGTAATGTCATGCAATCCCATGTGTCCAAGCTATCTTTGAATTGTAGTTTTTCCAGGTCTTTATTAAGAAAATTTTGGCCTGTGCCTAGAAGCCTTTGTTTTTCTCCTAATCCTTCCTGTAATGTTTGCAAGGTGTTTGCTTTGACTTTGAGGTCCTTGATCCATTTAGAGTTGATTCTGGTGCAGGATAATATATGCCTTTATTTATCTCCAAGTGTTTTACAAATATTGCAAGCACTATCTACTGAAGAGGCTGCCTATTTTCCATTCTATATTTTTTGCTGGGTTATTGAGAATTAGATGGCCCTAAGACTGTGGGTTCATTTATGATTGCATTGGTCCGAGACCTGTTCTTGTGTGAGTACCAACCTGTTTTAGTTATTATGGCTTCATAATAGAGTGTGAAGTTTTGTTTTCATATTCCTCCAGCATTCATCTTTTTGCTAAGGATTATTTTTGTTATGTGGAGTCTTTTATTGTTCCATATAAATGTTTGGGTTGCTGCTTCTATTTCATTTTAGAATGAGATTGCATTGAATGTATATATAGAGTTTGGCAGTATTGCCATTTTATTGATGATAATCCTACCAATCCAGGAAATGGGAGATATTTCCACTTCCTTAGTTCCACTTTAATTTCCTTTTTCAGGTTTTACAAGTTTTCAACATAAAGGTCTTTGGGTTCTTTAAGTTAACTCCTAGGTATTTTAATTTTATGGAGCTATTACAAAGCAGTTGTTTTCCTGATTTCAGCCTCGCTCTTCTTGTTATTGGCATACAGAAAAGCCATTCATTTTTGAGGTTTAATTTTATACCCTCCTACTTTGCCAAAGTTACAGATCAGCTCCAGTAAATTGAGACAGGAGTCCATGAGGTCTTTCTAAAGATCATGTCATCTTCAAAGAGAGGAGAGTTTTTCTTCATCTTACCATATTTGTATCCCCTTTTTGTTTGCATCTTTTCTTATTCCTCCAGAGAGGCATTCTAATGCTAAATTGAAGAAAAGTAGAGAGAGTAAACATCCTTGTCTTGTTCTGCAATTTAGATGAAGTGGCTTTAGCTTTTTACCATTAAGTATAAGGCTGGCTGTAGGACTGTGATACACAGCCTTTATTATATTGAGGAATGTTTCATGGATTCCTAGATTTTCGAGATGCTTTTCTGCATCTATTGAGATAATCATGTGGGTCTTATCCTTGCTCTTGTTGATGTGAATAATTTTATTGATTGAGTTGCATATATTGAACCAGATTTGCCTCCCTGAAATGAAACCTGTTTGATTATGGTGTATGACTTTTTTGCTGTTTTTGAAGTTGATTGGCCTAAATTTTGTTGAGAAATTTTTGCATCAGTGCTTATCAAACAAATAGGTCTTTTTTTTTATGAGTCCCTCCTTAGTTTTGGAATGCGGCTTATATGGCTCCAAAGAAAGTCTTTGGTAGGGAACTTTCACTATCAATTTCATTGAAGAATTGGAGGAGTATTGTGAGTTCTGCTGTGAAGGCCTTGTAGAATCCAGATGTAAATCCATCGGGTTCTGGGCTTTTATTGGGTTGGAGGTATCTTATTCCTCTTTCTATTTTGATGCTTGATATCAGTCTGTTAAGTTGCTTTAAATCATCCTGGTTTAGTTTGTGCATATCAACTTTGCTAGAAATTCGTTCATTTTTTTCTCTCAAAATTTAGCATAAATGTATGAGAAGTATTCCTTTATAATATTCTGAATCTTGGTTTTATGATACGGTGATGTTTCTATCGGCCTTTGAGTTTGTTTATTTGGTTGTATTTTCTTTTTGGTTTTGCTAAGACTGTCAATTTTATTTTTTTCCTAGAACCAACTGTTTTCTCGATTCTTTTTTTAAATTTTTATTTATTTTTAATTGTGAAAATACTGTACAGAGGGGTTAAAATTACATGGACAAGATAATGAGTACATTTCTTATCAAGCATTGTAGCCTCCTCCTTTGTTTGCCTTTCCCATCCCTTACCATCCTCCCCCCGCCCCCAACCACCCACCAATCCTCCCCGCTCCCCCCACCAAAATTGTAAAGTTCATTTTGGACATAACAACTTATACTTTTCATTGTTGCAACAGGTCCACCTATATCCTTATTTAAACGACTTGTTTTCCCCTTCCCCTCCACAAATTATACCGACATCAAATACAGTGAAAGCAAGGGTTATACTGTGGGGGAGGGACATACAAAGCAACAAAGAAAAAATCCTATAAATGCGTTAGAAACAATCACCTGAAAGAAAAAAAATTTGAATACTTATCTTAGTGTTCATTTCCCTAGCATCACCTTATCTGAACTTTTCTGCTTGATTCAGATATATACTAGATATTGCAAATAAGGGAAACCATGGAACCTATGTTTCTTTGGGCTTAGCTTACTTCACTTAATATAGTTTTTTTCAAGCCTTTCCATTTCCCAACATATGGGGCAATGTCAGTCTTTCTGATGGAGAATTTCATTGTGTGTATATAACACATTTTCTTGATCCATTCATCTACTGAGGGGCATCTGGGTTGGTTCCATATCTTAGCAATAGTAAATAATGTTGCAATAAATATAGTTGTGCTGGTAGCTTTGGTGTGGTCTTGTTTGTAAACATTTGGGTAAATGCCCAAAAGTGGGATTGCTGGATCATAGAGGAGTTCTATGTGGAGTCTTTTGAGGAAACTCCATACTAATTTCCAAAGTGGTTGAATCAGTTTACACTCCCACCAACAATGCAATAAGGTTCCCTTCTGTCCCCATCCCCTCCAGCATCTGTTGTTATTAGAGTTCTTGATTTTTGCCATTCTGACTGGAGTGAGGTGGTATCTTAATGTTGTTTTGAATTGAATTTCTTTTATGGTTTGGGATGTTGAACATTTCTTCATGTGTCTATTGACTATCCTTCTTTCCTTTTAAAAGAAGTTTCTCTTTAAGTCTTTAGCGCACTTATTTATTGGGCAGTTGATTCTTTGAGGATTTGTTGCTGGGGCATTTAATTTTTTGAGTTCCAAATATATTTTAGATATGAGACTCTTGTCCATTGCCTGGCTAGTGAAGATCTACTCCCAATCCGTGGGCTTTCTATTGATCTTGCTAGCTATGTCCTTTGCCATGCAGAAGCTCTGTAACTTCATGCAATCCCATTTGTCCAACCTTTCTTTGATTTATTGTGTTTCCGTGTCTCTATTCAGAAAATTTTGGCTTGAGCCAAGGAGACCTAGGATTTCTCCTATTCTATCCTGTAATGTTTTCAGAGTGTGTGCTTTGACTCCAAGGTCTTTGATGTTTATTTTGGAACCTGATAAATTTAGTTCTGATTAACTTTAATTATATTTTTCTGTATAGTGTATTGGGTTTTAGGTTATTGACCTTTTTCAAGAAGGTTATGTACCTCATTAAACTTTACTGTCAGATCTCTACAATTTGTTGATGTAGGAACACAGAGCTATAAACTTTCTTCTGAGTACTGCCTTTGTTGTGTCCCAGAGGAGCTGGAAATGTGTTAATTTTTGTTGAATATCATGAACATTTGAATTTCCTTTCTAATCAATTACTAGACCCACTGGTGGTTCAACTGCATGTTGTTCTGCCTCATGGATACAGGATTTTCTTTGGTGGCTTTTGGTGTAGAATTCTAGTTTCATTCCCTTGTGGTCTGAGAGCATGCAGGGCATAATTTCAATGTTTCTGAATTAGCACAAAGTTGCTTTGTGACCTAAAATGTGGTCTATTTTGGAGAATATTACATGTGCTGCTGAGAACACTGTGTATTCTGATGCTGCTGGGTGAAATATTCAGTAGATATCAAGCCTATATGACCTATTTAGTTGTTTAGGTGTGAATATTCTGTTTTGTTTTTTCTAGGTTGATCTATTTAGCAAGGGTATTGGTGTTTTATGTCGTCAACACTTAATGTCTTTGGATCTATGTTTTATTTTAGGGGAAGTACTGTTTCTAGAATATATATGTGTGCTCAATTTTTGGTGAATAGATATTTAAACATAATATCCTCTTGAAGGGGATATCCCTTCATTAGTTTGTAATGATGTATTTTATCTCTTCTTGGTAATTTTAATTTGAAATCTGCTTTATCTGATATTAACATTGCAACTAGCACCTGTTTATGGGGGCTGCTTATTTAGTATAAATTATTCCAAACTTTCAGTTTCCGGATATATTTGATTTTGGGGGGCAAACTTTTTCTCTTGAAGGCAGCAAAAAGGATCTTCCTTTTTGAGACAATAAAAGCTCTTACTTAAAGGAAGAGTTAAATCCATTAATATTGAGAGTAAAGACTGAGCAGTTTTTTGTAGTTCCTGGCATGTTATATGTTCTTGGGACTTTGCCAGCTGGGTTCTTCCTATAATTTTTGTATTCTCTGTGTGGGGGCCTTTCCTAGGCCTTAATTTTGGACTTGTTGATTTTTAATGTGTAGGACATAATCTTTTGTAGGGCTCATTTGATAGAGATGTATTGCTAGAGATGATTTTTCTTTGCTGTGGAAAGTTGTTAATTGACCTTCTATTATGAAGAATAGTTTAGCTTTATAGAGTGTTTCTTTTTGATAGTTGTCTTTAGGACATGCCATACATCATTCTGGACTCTTCTTGCTTTCATTGTCTCTGCTGAGAATTCTGAAGATATTCTGATGGGTTTCCCTTTGTAATTGATTGACCTTTTCTCCCAACAGCTTCAAGGATCCTTTCCTTGGTATCAATTGATCTTTTGTGATTACAATGTGATGGTCGGATGTCCTGTTCTGGTCTGATCTCTTTGGAGTCATAAACGCTTCTTGTATCTGAATCGACCTATCTTTTTACATGTTTGGGAAGTTTTCTGCTAGGATCATGTTAAATTTCCCAGACCTTTCATTTCTGTCTCTACTCCCTTTTCGATGGTGTCGTCGATTTGTCTTGAATAATTGTATGTTCTTTCTCGTATGTCTAGGCTGTCTTCAATCACAGAGATTCGATCTTCTACATGGTCTAACCTACTGCCAAGACTTTCTACTTTTTTCTTATTTCCTTTCGTTGTAATTGTTCAGATTTGATGGCTTCAAATTCCTTGTTGGAGTTTTGTTTTAGGAATTCTATAAACTTCTTTAACTCCTCAATTTCTTTTCAGAGTTCATTCTCAAATCCATTAGTTGATTGGTTATAATTTCATTGGACTCCCTTTCCTTCAGTTGGGCTTCTTGCAGCATTCCATTTGTGGCCTCCATACATTCCTGCAGCTTTCTGTTTGTGTGTTCCATGATTTTCTCTATTAATCTTTGCTTATTTTCCTCTCGCTCAAGCAACTCCTTTATTAATGTTTGATTAGCCTTCTAATGCTCATGAAATTCTTGAATTAATCTTTGATTAGTTTCATTATGCTTATGAATATCCCTATCATCCTCTCACAGAGCATGAAAACCTTTATAGGTTTTCAATCTTTTCACTCAGCATGTTTACCAGTAGTATTTGTAGAGCATTTTGGGAACTCTTCTCTTTATTATTCATTAACTACTCTATTGCCTGATTATCGTTTGTGGGAATTGAGATAACTGGACTTGCCAAATTACCTGTGTTTCTCCAGGCCCATTCAGTGTTAGAGAACTATTTTAAGTCAAGCATCATCCAGAGCCCTGCAGTTGCACAGATTGATGCAATCCAAATGTATCACTAGATACAAACTAGTTAAAAAACAAATGACTTGGGATCCATGGAATTAGAACATCAGACCAGAAATGAATACTTTTAGGGAGAATTGTGAGGAGAAAATAATATTAGAGGAATGTGAAGAGGGAAAGGGAGAGAAGGAATTTCAATCTAGTTGATGCTCTCCCCTACCTAGTAACCAGATTTCAGAAGTAGACAGCAACATTTCTCACAACATCAGTACAGACTGAAATGCAGAAAATACGAAATAGCCATTTTAGCCAGGTCATCCAATATTTAATTTCCTGCCTGAAACTCTTCCATTTTCCTTTTACTCTATAGTATTTTTTTTTAGCCAGCCCTTCCCTGCCTCAAGAGAATTCACCCAAACTTCATTCAAGGACTACCACCAAGGGACAGTTGCAGCCATCTCCCTGAGGGAACCACATTTCAGCATTTTACTCTTAATGTCGATGCCCCTATCCAACAGGAAGTTGTCAGAGAGCATCTGCACACTTTTTCACAATTATCAAAAGGCTGGAATGCAAGGTTTGCCCTAGGCCAGGCAGGCCCTATGCAGACACCACCCTACCTCTTGGCTAAATTTCTTCCCATTATGTTAGGTAACTGGAACACCTGGAAGTAGACACATTGCCCTCCTTCTAGGTCAAATCCTGGGTCACCCCAGGTCATGCCTTCCATCTGACCACAAGAGTATCCCAGCCCTGAAGTCACATCCAGCTACAGTGTGGCCACACTTTTTTGACAGCTGGCACCACTTCTTTCTTTACCTGGCCTAGATTACTCCTGGTCCAGGGACAGGTCTTCCTTTTCCTCTATGGGCCTACACTATGCATGGCAGGGGCAATAGTTCTGTATATATTTTCCCTGACTAGCACATTCTCTTCTTCATCAGGTACCTAATGAAACCTACCTTCATAATATACCATTAAATCACAAATCCATTGTGATCTCATCACCCTGTGATACCACAAACCCACTGTGACATCACCTTCCTATTGTGACATCATGATCATATTGTGACATGACCTTTGTGAGATCAATATCCCTTTGTGTACTCATATCCTCATTGTGAACTAAGGGAAAATTGGGTTCAGACATATATACCATTGTAACACCACAAACCCTTTCTGATATAATCACCAGTATGTCATCACATTGTTATTATGACACCATCAGCTCATAATGACATCACCAACTATAATGACATATCATAATGAACTTCAAGCTGTTTCTCTGAACTTGTATTGTCATTGTGAACTAGTAGCAATTGAAATTAGACATCTGTTAGTGATATTTCAAACTTCTTATCACATCACTAACCCATTGTGACCTCACCAGTGTGATATCATAATCTGATTATGATATCACAATGTTATGATATCACAATGCTGTTGTGACATCATGATCATGATGTTACATACAAAATTATTATGACCTCTTTCCCCCATTGAAAACACACATGTCCTTTGTGAAATCACCTCCCTTTGTGTATCTATAGCCTCGTGATCTAATGACAATTGAGATCATACATGCCATTGTAAGATCATAAAAGCTTTTTGACCTCATCACTAGTGTGACATCATTTTTGTTATTAAAACATCAGCTCACTGACAGCAACAAACTACAATGGCATTATAGCATTAGTATATCACATGGTCATTGTGACATCATAGAGGCATTGTAAATGTCCATTCTATTATTGCTTTCTATTTCAAATATGGCATGTGTGTTGGTGTCAAAAGAACATTGTGACCTCATAATCAATGTCACATCCCTTTGTGCACCCATATCCTCATTGTGAACTAATATCAATTGAGATCAGATATGCCATTTTATCATCACAAACCCTTTTTTATGTCCTCACATGGGACATGAGGTTGTTATTTTACACCATCACCTCACAATGATATCATATACAATGACATAATATAATGACATCATATTGACATTGTGATGTTGTAGAACACTGTGAATGCCTATTGTATTTCATTCTATTTCACATATGTCATGCGCATTGATATTAGAAACCCACTGTAGCCTCGTAACCATTGTGACATGATCATCACTTTGTGACATCACATTGACATTATGAATCACTTCATTGTATTTTACAAACCTATGATGACTAATCATTTTAGAAAATTCATGGCCTTTGGGATATCAAGCTCTTTCTGTGAACTCAGATTCTTATTGTGTATTAGTAAAAATTGAAACTGGACATGTGATTGTTATACACTCACTGTGACATTACTAACCCATTGTGACCTCATCACAAGTATAACATCACAAGACCATTGGTATATAACATCGCCATTGTAACACTATGATCAGATTATGACCTCCAAACTTAGTATGACCTCTTAGCACCTTTGAAAAAACTAATGTCATTTGTGCCACCACAGTCCCTTTGTGTGCCCACTTTAGGAACTACTGACAATTGAGGTCAGATGTACTATTGTAACATCAAAAATCCATTAATATATCACCAATGTGATATCTCATTGTCATTATGAGATCATCAACACACTGTGACATCACCATTGCCATTATAGCACTTTGACATTACATTATCATTGTGATATCATAGACACATTTTTTTAAAATTTTATTTGTGAACATACTGTACAGAGGGGTTACAATTACATAGGCAGGATAATGTGTACATTTCTTACCAAGCATTGCAGCCTCCTCCTTAGTTTACCCTTCACATCCCTTCCCAGCCTCGACCCCGGCCCCCCAATCCCAATCCTTCTCCTCCCCCCCCCAGCACCGATGTTGTAAAGCTCGTTTTAGACATGACAACTTGTACTTCTCACTGTTGCAAGAGGTCCACCTATATACTTAAATGAATTGTTTTTCCCCATCTCCTCCACAAGTTATACTGACATCAAATATAGTGAAAGCAGGGGTTATACTGTGGGTGAGGGACATACAAAGCAACAAAGAAATAATCTTATAAATGCATTAGAAACACATGCATGAAAGAAAAAAACATTAAAATACATATCTAAGGGTTCATTTTCCTAACATCATATTATCTGACATTTTCCGCTTGACTCATACATATACTAGATATTGCAAATAAGGGAAACCATGGGATCTATGTTTCTTTGGGACTGGCTTACTTCACTTAATATAATTTTTTCCAAATTTTTCCATTTCCTAACAAATGGGGAAATGTCATTCTTTCTGAGGGAGGCATAGAATTCCATTGTGTATATATACCACATTTTCTTGATCCATTCATCTACTGAGGGGCATCTGGGTTGGTTCCATATCTTAGCTATGGGAAATAATGCTGCAATAAACATAGTTGTGCTGGTAGCTTTAGTGTGGTCTTGTTTGTAAACATTTGGGTAAATGCCCAAGAGTGGGATTGCTGGGTCATAGGGGAGATCTATGTGAAGTCTTTTGAGGAACCTCCATACTGTTTTCCAAAGTGGTTGAACAAGTTTACATTCCCACCAACAATGAAGTAAGGTTCCCTTCTGTCCACATCCCCTTCAGCATCTGTTGTTGTTAGAGTTCTTGATTTTTGCTGTTCTAACTGGAGTGAGGTGGTATCTCAATGTTGTTTTGATTTGCATTTCTTTTATGGCTAGGGAGGTTGAGCATTTCTTCATGTGTCTATTGGCCATCCTTCTTTCTCTTTAAGTCTTTCGCCCACGTAATTATTGGGCAATTGTTTCTTTAAGGATTTGTTGTTGGGGGATTTAATTTTTTGAGTTCCAAGTATATTGTAGATATGAGACCCTTGTCCGTTTTATGACTAATAAAGATCTTCTCCCAATCCGTGGGCTTTCTATTGATCTTGCTAGCTATGTCCTTTGCCATGCAAAAGCTTTGCAACTTTATAGAATCCCATTTGTCCAACCTTTCTTTGATTTGTTGTGTTTCCAAGTCTCTATTCAGAAAATTTCGGCCTAAGCCAAGGAGACCTAGGATTTCTCCTATTCCATCCTGTAATGTTTTCAGAGTGTCTGCTTTGAGTTCAAGGTCTTTGATCCATTTGGAGTTGATTCTGGTGCAGAGTGATATATAAGGATCTAGCTTTAGTTTTCTACAAGTAGTTAACCAATTTTCCCAGCACCATTTACTGAAGAGACTGTCTTTCTTCCATTCTATTATTTTAGCTCCCTTCTCGAAGATTAGTTGGCTATAGGTCTGTAGGTTCTGGGTTTTCAATTCTATTCCATTGGTCCTGAGGTATGTTCTTATGCCAATAACAAGCTTTTTTGCTTACTATGGCTTTATAGTAGAGTTGGAAATTTGGTATTGATATTCCTCCAGCAGTGTTTTTTTCCCATGAGGAGCGTTTTTTCCTATTAAGGGTCTTTTATTGTTCCATATGAATTTTTGGATTGCCTTTTCTATTTCCTTGAAAAATGAGGTACGAATTTTGATAGGTATTGCGTTGAATTTGAAGATAGCCTTGGGAAGAATTGCCATTGTCACGATGTTAAACTTTCCAATCCAGGATCATGGGAGGTGTTGCCATTTTTAAAGTTCTGTGTTGATTTCCTTTTTCAAGAGGAGGTCCTTCACTTCTTTAGTTAAGTTAATTCCTAGTTATTTTATTTTTTGTGGGGCTATTACAAATGGAGTTGCTTTCCTAATTTCTGCCCCACTTTTCTTATTGTTGGCATACAGAAAAGCCATTGATTTTGGGGGGTTAATTTTATACCCTGCTACTTTGCCAAAGTTTTGAATCAGCTTAATTTGGGAGTCGAGTCATAGACACATTTTAAATGCCTACTCTTTGATTTCAATCTAGTTCAAATATGGCACTTGGGTTGAAATTAGAAACCAATTGTGACCTCTTAACCATTATGCTATCACAATCCTTTTGTGACATTACATTTCCATTGTGATTGAAATAACCTACTATACACCACAAATCAGTCCTTTACTTTGTGACATGTTGATATTTTGAAATTTAGGACTTTTGTGAACTCATAATCAGTTTAGATCCTCATAATATTGCAGAAAGGACATGTACTATGTGCTATGACTTCTGTGCTATGATTATTTTTTGTCAGTCATGGGCCTTGAACTCTAGGCTTGGATGTTGTTCTTGAGCTCTTCAGCTCAAGCCTAGCAGTGCTATTCTACCATTTGAGCCACAGCACCACTCTGGTTTTCTTGTGGTTTATTGGAGATATGAATCTCATGGACTTTCTTACCCAGGCTGGCTTTGAACCATGATCCTCAGATCTCAGCCTCCTGAGTAGCTAGGATAACAGGTGTGAGCCACCAATGCCTGCCTCCACTATGTCTTCTTGACATAGTACCATCACACTGCCAGACATCTTGGCCATTTTGTCACATTGTGTTATCAAAAATCTTTAAGGAATGCGGGGCGCTGGTGGCTCACGCCTGTAATCCTAGCTACTCAGGAGGCTGAGATCTGAGGATCATGGTTCAAAGCCAGCCCGGGCAGGAGAGACCGGGAGATTCCTATCTCCAATAAACCACCAGAAAACCGGAAGTGGTGCTGTAGCTCAAGTGGTAGAACGCTCGCTTTGAGCTGAAGAGCTGAGGGACAGCGCCCAGGCCCAGAGTTCATGCCCCACGACTGACAAAAAAAAAAAAAAAATCTTGAAGGACTTCATGAGATTTGTGACAATGCATGCCTTTAGGAATGTAGTCCCTTTTTGAACTCATGTACACATTTTGAATTAATGACAATTGAGGATTGGCATGTCATTTTGATTTCTAAACCTACTTTGACCTCATTACCAGTATGGAATCACCAATTGTGATAACAATTTTTTTTGTCATCATGGCGATTGAATTCTTTGCTTAGGCACTATTCCTGAGGTCTTAATCTCAAGACTAGAGCACTATACCACTTGAGCCACAGCACCATTTCTGGGTTTTTCTGTTTATGTAGTGCTGAGGAATAGAACCCAGGGCCTCATGCATGCCAGGCAAGCATTCCACCAGTGAGCCACATTTCCAGCCCAACAAACATTATTATGACATATTTTGCCATCACATTGCCATTTTGATGTCACTGTCCCATTCCATTTTCATAAACCTATTATGATCTCCTAACATTAAAAAAAAAAAAAGGACAAAAAGCCCCTTCTGTGAACCCCTGTCTACATTGTTGATTAGGAGGAACTGAAATTGGTTATGTGATTGTGATATTAAAAAACTTGTGAAGTCATAAACCTATTATGAACTCACCACCACTTTGATGTCATAAAACCATTGCAACATCACATTACTGTTGTGACATCACAGTCACATTTTGACATCTCAAAACAATTATGAACTCTTACCTCTTTGAAAAACCACATAGATTTGTTTACCCATATCCTCATTGTGAACTGATAGATGAGATATGATATGTCACTGTAACATCACAAACACTTTGGAAAATCATCACCAGTGTGATATCACATTGTCATTATACCAACAGCTCATTGTGATACAAGAATCTGCCACAAAATAAAACTATTATTACATCATATTGTCATTCTGAGATTGTTGGGTCTTCGTCCATCCCCCAAAAGATGGACGGGGTCTGAGGAAAGGTAAGTGCGGCGCTCGCCCATTCCCTAGCCTCCCTCAGCCCAGGAGACAATCAGACACAGCCTGGAGCCAAATTCAGCAGGTAGAAAAACTCATTTATTAACAGAAAGCAGCCCCTTTTAAAGACAAAAAGGGTGGGTGGTATGGTAAGGGAGGAAGAGGAACCAATCACTGTCAAGGTCACACCCTATCATTCACCTGAGCCTTCATGGGCTGGTTAGGTACTGATCAGAAGATCACTTGGGGTCTGCCCACTCTACTCTCTCCCAGAGACATCTTGGCTGGCCATGTGCTCCACAGATTCCCCCCTTTTTTTTTGTTTTAATGGCAGACCCACCTAGCACAGTAATAAACATTAGTCCCACCACAGTTAGAAATGTCCAAGGCAATTCAATTAATTCCTGGGCACCTGATGTCTTTTAAGTAAGCCAGTTCCTTGTACGTGCCTTTAAGCTTGCACAGGAGTCAAGATAACCTTTGAGCTTTACTGTCATCTCCCAACTGCTCCCAACATCATCTCCCCCCATCTTTGCTTAAAGAAGTGAACCCGCCTGTCTTAGGTTGGGTGGATCGCCTTGTCTGCCTTACCCGTCATCGGGAACTTCTTCAGAGTGAAGCTGAAGGCCCTGTCTTAGGTTGGTCATACTGACACCCCCTCTTACCTGTCTCTGGCTGCGATTCCTCTCAGGGGGGGAAATTCATTCATTTGGAGCTTGATAACTGGCTGGCTAAGGTCATAAGAGTTTTGCAGTGCACGTATAACGCAAGGAAGGCATAGAAAAACCTTCAGCAAAAGCATTACCAGGCCAGGAAATGTCACTACTAGTTCTTTAACCTTAGTGAAGGATGGGATAGCAGTCTCTGCCAGAGGTGGGGATTGTTCTAATCCAGCTATTTGCTTGTGGGGTTGGACAAGATCTAAGCTCCAAGCATAACAAAAGTTGGTTCTTTAACAATTAAGTATGGATTCAATGCTGCTATACAAGCAATTAGTACAAGAACAATTAAAGCAGGTAACATTAAAATAATTAACTCCTACAAAAATATTAAACAGTCCATAGGGTGGTGATCAAAATGAAGGTCAGGCCACCAGGTTGAAGGGACAGCTTCTCTTGTGGTGCTCCTGACGATTTCTGCATTGCCAGTGTTGATCACTCCCCAGGTCACTCATCGAGGTTGATGCAGATTCCATTGGGCCGTTCACAGGATTGGGAGAGTCAGGACAGCCAACAGCTCGAGTATCACAATCTGCAATTGTTAGAGAACACAAGAGCTTCTCAAGGGCTGGTTGCCCTTGGGGATGGTTCATAATTGTCTTTCTGGCTTTTGTCTTTAAAACACTAACCTTGGCCATTGCCTTTTTTCTTTCCTTGTTGGTTAGCTTATTCTTGGGCATCCTCCTGGATAGAGGAAATGGTAAAAACTTAAGGTTCCTGGCAGGGATCCAAATGGGAGCAGACTCCCCTATGGGAAAAACACATCCAAATCCCCTGATCATAGTAACTAGGGGGACAGGTCCTCTCCATTGTTGTGTTAGGGGGTCCTTCCACCTGACTTTCATTTGGGGCTTTTAGGGTTTAGTTGTCCCCAGTGCTTCTGAAATCTGGATTCAGTTGCCCCTTTTGACAAATTTAAAAACAAAGCTATCTGTAACTGTATATTGTGTCTAACTCCCCTTTTATGTTTTATAGGCTATCAGAATACAAAAAAAAATGGTTTTTGAATGTCCTGAAGGGCCATAATTATGGCCAGCATTTCCTTACATTGTAATTGCAGGGACAGAAACCCATGACAACAGCCAATTGATTTCCCCTAAAAGACTCTGAAGTTGGGTTAAGGTCAGAGAGGCTGTAATATCCAGCAAAGGCTTAAGGGGGCTGGCCTGAGTCAAGGTAAGGTGGGTCCCGAGCACCTTAAAAGGAGCTACCTTTTGAATTTTATTAAGGGCTATGGTAAAACCCCCCTTTTTTAATATGTCCAGAACCTGGGCCAGAAGGCCCTCCAGGAAGCTTGGGTCTCGGTGCCCCAGAGTTATATTGTCCATGTAGGCATAGGCAAGGGAGTTATCTGATCCCAGCGCAGGCCCTAAAAGTGTAGCCAAGTATTGTTGGCAGAAGGCCAGGCTATTGGCCATACCCTGTGGCAGCACTGTCCATTCAAACCTCTGATCAGGCTGGGAAAAATTAAGAGAAGGTATAGAGAAAGCAAACTTCTCGCAGTCATCTGAATGTAGAGGGATAGAAAAAAAAATCTTTAATATCAATCACAACCAAAGTATATTCTGAAGGTATAGCAGGAGTCCAGGGCATGCCTCTTAGGGGCATTCCTACTAGCTCCATCCTTTCATTTACCTTACGTAGGTCTTGGAGCATCCACCAAGCCCCGGAGGGTTTTTGAATAATGAATATGGTGTGTTCCAAGGACTTATAGAAGGGCGGATATGCCAGAGGCTTATCTGTTCCTCCACCAGAAGGTGGAGGGCTTCAAGTTTAGGTTTGGTCAATGGCCACTGCACCACCCAGATTGGGCTTCCTGGCTTCCACCTAATGGGAGGTACTTGGTGGGCAGTGGCCTTTAGGATTGGGGGTGCACCCGAGCGGGTCCCGTAAGTTCTTTTCTGTAATTATGAAAGTTAAAAAAATTCCATTCCTTAACTCCCTCTAGATCCTGTTTAAGCCTTTGTGATTCTTCCCCATCCAGGATATCATCATAGGATGCTCGATGGTCTGTAGTGACCACGGCATCCATTTGTCTTAGCATATCTTGCCCTAGTAAATTGGCAGTGGGGTTCTTTGCCACTAAAGGGCGTATCTTTCCCTGTTCTCCATCTGGGCTAGTCCATGTCATAAGGGCAACCATTTCTTTGGTCTGGGAGTTGCCCCCTACCCCCAATATTGGGGGCCCAGGTGCAAGCTTCCAGTCCAAGGGCACTTCCTCCTCCCTGAGTATGGTTCAGTCTGCCCCAGTGTCAATTAAGCAGTGAAACCTCTTTCTGCCTATGAGAATACTCATTTTAGGGCGGAGTCCATCCACCAGGGGGATGGTCCAATGGTCCTGGGCTGCCCTGCCATGAGGCTGCCTGGGCCTCACAGCAGAGGGGGTTCCTCCTTGAGTTAATGGGGCTAGAGGATGCCCCTCCCCAAGTTTAAAGACTTCCCCTCTAAATCAAACTTGTATCCCTCCAAGCCCCTGGGGCAGGATGTAGGGGACGGTTTGCCCTCAGGCTGGTTGGTGGGGGATTGTTGTAAACAGTCCCTCTTAAAGTGCCCCTCCTGCCTGCATTTTAAACAAGTCCCTCTTCCCGATAGTCTTGGGGTTCCTTGGCCCTGGGCTGCCAGTGTCTGAGCCTGTAAAGCTAAAGCTAGTGATTGGGACTGGTGCTGTTGTGTTTCCACATCCTGTGAGGCCACCACCCATCTGCTCAGGGAACTCTCTCTCCATCCCGCACAGGCCATGCGGTAGTCTGCATTCATCCCTTCCCAGACCAGCAGCTTTACAAACTGATCTCGGAGGTTCCCTGCTGGTAGCTTGCAGTGAACACTCTGTTGGACTCGGTCTATGAAATCAGGTAGAGATTCACTCATTTTTTGTCTCACTCCTGCTATGGGGGACTCAGTAGGCCCATCATCTAGTTTGTACCACGAAGCAAGTCCTGCCTGTCTCACCTGGTCACGGTATGGGCCAGGTATTGCGGTCTGTTGGACGCCGGTGGAGTACCCTTTCCCCGTCCCTGCTAGCATGGCATAAGTAATAGGTATTGCAGGTTGAGCCTGC
Organism: Dipodomys merriami; assembly: GCF_024711535.1. Taxonomy (NCBI): domain Eukaryota; kingdom Metazoa; phylum Chordata; class Mammalia; order Rodentia; family Heteromyidae; genus Dipodomys; species Dipodomys merriami. Next base: position 27,969,057 of record NW_027203159.1, on the reverse strand, counting down.
CGGTTACTCTCTGCTCTCACTCTGCATTCCTCCTTAAAGAAAGCACACCATTTAATAAACTGAGAACTAGTAAGAACAGCTTTGGCCACATCCATCCAGTTCTTAGGGACACAAGGGTGATAGGCAATGTCTTGTAGGGTCTGGGCCCAGGGAGAGTTTGGGCCATCCTCCGCCACCACCTTGCGGAGCTCTTTAAGATCCTTAGCTTCCCATGGATACCATTCCAAGGGCCTGTTAGGTCCTGGTGCCAGATTGACCTGATACTGGGGAAGCAAATCCTGTGGCTGAGAGTCTGGGCTCTTGGGTGGCCCTTCCTTTCCAGAGGAGGTCTCCGAGGAGGTTACTTCCCCGGCCCTCGGCCCCTCCATAGAAGGCTGGTAGGGGTCTGGGTCTTGCAAGTCCCTCTTTCAGGTCTCCTAGGGCGCCGTACCTCCCCTCCAATCAGGAGAATAGGGAGGGGGCCTAGGACTGTCAGTATCAGCTGGGTCAGAGGAGGTAATATCAGCTGGGTTAGAGGGGGTAATTTTTACCCTTGTTTTGACTTCTACTGTGCACTTCTCAGTGCGTTCTCGATTGGATTTGACCCTTTCCTTTTCCTTCTCACTTCCCAAGTCCTCCTGTACCCCTTCTAGGCCTAATGTTGCCTCTTCCTCCTCCTTCTGTGATATAGCATTACCCATATTTAGGGTTTCACTTACCCCGAGAGACCGCTTAGCCTGGGCCGGTATCTTTTCCTTTCGTGCCCCACATTGGGTGCCAGATGTTGAGTCTTCGTCCGTCCCACAAAAGACGGACAGGGTCCGAGGAAAGGTAAGTGCAGCGCTCACTCATTCCCTAGCCTCCATTAGCCCAGGAGATAATCAGACACTGCGGGGAGCCAAATCCACAGATAGAAAAACTCATTTATTAACAGAGAACAGTCCCTTTTAAAGACAAAAAGGGGGGTGGTATGGTAAGGGAGGAAGAGTAACCAATCACTGTCAAGGTCACACCCTATCATTCACCTGAGCCTTCATGGGCTGGTTAGGTACTGATCAGAAGATCAATTGGGGTCGACCCAATCTACTCTCTCCCAGAGCCATCTTTGCTGCCCATGTGCTCCACATGAGATCATAGACACATTCTAAATACCTATTGTATTATTTCATGCTATTTTGTATATGGCATGACTTTTGATATTGGAAACTCATTGTAACATTGTAAACCTTTTGTGATATCACATTGCCCTTGTAAATTTACTGACACAAGTATGACATCATAAATGTCCTGTCCTCATGACTTTTTTTGTGGAAATACCATGCAGAAGGGTTAGAATTACAAGAGCAAGGTAATGTTTTGTTTTGTTTTGTTTTTAATCAAGCATTGTTGCCTCCTCCTTTGTTTCCCCTTACCATCCCTGCAAATTTCCTCCCTACAGTCCCTTCACCACCTCCTGCCTATCCCCTGCGCCAAAATTGTAAAGTTCGGTTTTCGACATAACATCTTGTATATCCCATTGATGCAATGGGTCTGCCTCTATCCCTATTTAAACAAAGTGTTTTTTCCCTTCCCCTCCACAAATTATACCGTTGGGGTGGGACATACAAACAACAAAGAAATCTACTTATAAATATGTTAGAAACAATAGAAAGAAAAAAAATTGAGTGCTTTTCTTGGAGTTCATTTCACCTAATATCAATTTATCTGACAATTTCTGCTTGTCTTGACATATACTAGTTATTGCAAATAAGGGAAATCATGGGACCTATGTTTCTTTGGGCCTGTATTACTTCATATCATATAATTTTTTTCCAAGTCTTTCCATTCCCTAACAAATGGGGCTATCTCCTTCTTTCTGATGAAGACATAGAATTCCATTGTGTATATATTCCACATTTTCTTGATCCATTTATCTACTGAGGGGCATCTGGGTTGGTTCCACATCTTAGCTATGGTAAATAAGCCTGCAATAAACAGATGTGCTGGTAAATTTAGTATGATCTTGTTTGTGATCATTTGGGTCAATGCCCAAAAGTGGGATTGCAGGGTCACAGAGGAGCTCTATATAGAGTCTTTTGAGGAACCTCCATACTACTTTCCAAAGTAGTTGACGATTACACCCTTCACAACAATGTAGTAGGGTTCCCTTTTGTCCACATTCCCTCCATAAACTGTTGTTATTAGAGTTCTTCATGATAGCCATTCTAACTGGGGTGAGGTGGAATCTCAATGTATTTTTGATTTGCATTTCTTTTACGGCTAAGGAGGTAAAGCATTTCTTCATGGGTCTATTGTCCATCCTCCTTTCATCTTCAAAGACGATTCTTTGTAAATGTTTAGCCTACTTATTTGTTGGGCAGTTGTTTCTTTGAGGGTTTGTTGTTGGGGGATTTAATTTTTTGAGTTCCAGGAATATTTTAGATATGAGACCTTTGTCCATTGTATTGCTAGGGAAGATCTTCTCCCAATCTGTGTGCTTTCTATTGATCTTGCTAGCTATATCCTTTGCTGTACAAAAGCTCTGAAATTTCATAACTCCTATTTGTACAACTTTTTTTATTTGTTATGTTTCTGAGTCTCTTTAAAGAAAATTTCGGCCTTTGCCAAGGACACATAGGATTTCTCCTATTCTTTCCTGTAATATTTTCAAGGTGTCTTTTTTGACCCTGAGATCTTTGATCCATTTGGAGTTGATTCTGGTGCAGAGTGATATATAAGGATCTAGCTTTAGTTTTTTACAAGTGATTAACCAATTTGCCAGCATCATTTACTGAAGAGGCTGTCTTTCTTCCATTCTATTTTATTTAGCTCCCTTATGAAGGATTAAATGGCTATAGGTCTGTGGGTTCATTTCTGGATTTTCAATTTTATTACATTGGTCCTGAGGTCTGTTCTTGTGCCAGTACCAAGATGTTTTTACTATGGCTTTGTAGTAGTTTGAAATTTGGTATTGATATTCTTCCAGCAATGATTTTTCTGTTAATGATCGTTTTTGCTATTTGGGGTCTTTTATTGTTCCAAATGAATTTTTGGGTTGCCTGTTCTATTGCCTTGAAGAATGAGGTTGGAATACTGAAAGGTATCACATTGAATTTGTAGATAGCCTTGGGAAGTATTTTCAAGCCATTTTCATGATGTTGATCCTTCCAATCTAGGAGAATGGTGTTTCTACTTTCTAAGTTGTGTTTTGATTTTCTTTATCAGGTTTTAAAGTTTTAATCACAGAGTTTCATCACTTCTTTGGTTAAGTTAATTCCTACGTATTTTATTTTGTTTGGGGTTATTATGAATGGAATTGATTTCCTTTAGCCAGGCTTTTCTCATTGTTAGGATAGAGAAAAACCATTGATTTTTGATGGTTAATTTTATACCCTGATACTTTTCCAAAGTTTTGAATCAGCTTGAATAATTTAGGAGTAAAGTACATGGGATTCATTAAATTCAAGATTATGTCATCTGTAAAGCAAAAGAATTTTACTTCATTTTTCCCTAATTTGATTCCTTTTATAAGTTTGCATCTTGTCTTATTGCTGTAGTGAGGCATTCTAATTCTAAGTTGAAGAGAAGAGGAAAGAGTTGACATCCTTGTCTCATTCCTGAGGTATGAGCTAATGGCTTTTTTACTATTACGTATAGAACTGGCTGTAGGTTTGAAATATACATCCTTTATTGTATTGAGGAATGTTACCTGGAGTCTTCATCAAATGCATTTTCTACATCTTTTGAGATTGATTCTTATCCTTGATCTTGTTGATGTGATGAATTCTACTAATTGAATTACATATTTTGAACCAGCTTTGTATCCCTGAAATGAAACCTGTTTGATCATGGTGTATGATATTTTGGATGAATTTTTGAAATCTATTGGCCAAAATTTTGTTGAGAAGTTTTGCATCAATGTTTATCAAAGCAATGGGTCTATAGTTCTCTTTCTTTGATGAGGCACTGCTGGGTTTGGGGATGAGGGTTATGATGGCTTCGTTGAATGAGTTCAGAAGTGAACTTTCTCTTTCAATTTCATTGAAGAGTTGGAGGAGTATTGGTGTCAGCTCTGGTTTGAAGGCCTTGTAAGCCTTCCACTGTAAACATATCTGGTCCTGGGTTTTCTTAGATGCAACATTTTCTTATTGATATTTCTAGTTCAATGCTAGATATGGGCCTGTTAAGTTGGTTTAACTCATCTTTGTTTCATTTCTTCATGTCGATATTTGCTAGGAAAAGATCCATTTCTGCCATCTTCTCAAACTTATTTGCATAAAGATTTGAGAAGTATTCCCTTGTAGTTTTCTGAATCTTGGTTGTTTTGCTGAGTTTGTTTATTTGGTTGTGTTGTCTTCTTATTCTGATAAGATTTGCTTAGGGTTTGTCAATTTTGTTGATTTTTTCGAAGAACCAACTCTGTTTTGTTGATTCTATTTATGTGCTTTTAGATTCTAGTTTGTTTAATTCTGATTTAATTTTAATTGTTCCTTTCAGTCTGTTGGATTGGGGTTTATCTTGCTGCTCTTTTTCAAGGAGGTTCAGATTTCTCATTAATATTTTGTCTTCAGAACTCTCCAATGTGTTGATGTAGGAACTCAGCTACAAATTTGAATCTGAGTACTACCTTTGCTTTGTCTCAGAGGAACTGGTAATTTCTGTGTTCATTTTTGTTGAATATAATGAAAATTTGAATTTCCTTTCTAATCTCTTCCATGAACTACTGGTGATTGAACAGTGTGTTGTTAAGCCTCCATGTGTTACCGGACTTTCTTTTGTGGGTTTTGCTGTTGAATTCTACTTTTATTCTCTTGCGTTCTGAAAAAATGCAAGGTATAACTTCATTTTTTCTAAATTTGGACAATTTTGCTTTGGTGTATTTAGGGAAAAATTCCATGTGCAGTTTAGAAATGTGTATTCTGATGCTGATGGGTGAAATATTCGGTAGATGTCTATTAAATCTAGTTGATCTATGCAGTTGGTTAGATCTGCGGTTTCTCTGTTGAGTTTTTGCCGAGTTGATGTATCTAGTGGGAATAGTGGTGTGTTAAAGTCCCCAACAATTAATGTCTTTGGATCTATGTGGGATTTGAGGGAAAGTAGTGTTTATCGGATAAATTTGGGTGCTCAGTTGTTTGGCGAATAGATATTTAGAATTGTAATATCATCCTGAAGGAGAGATCCCTTAATTAGTATGTAGAGACTTTATCTCTTATCACTAATTTTAATTTGAAGTCTATTTTATCTGATATTAGGATTGCAACTCCTGCCTGTTTGCTTGCCAGATTTTGTTCCAGCCTTTTCAATTGAAAATATGTTTGATTCTATGAGCAAGATGTGACTCCTGAAGGCAGCAGATAGAATCCAACCAGTCTATGTCACTTAATTGGATAGTTAATCCTGTTAGTGTTGAGAGATAGGACTGAGAGGTATTTGGAAGTTCCTGCCATTTTTCCACTTTCTTGGGGGCTGCAGCAACTGGGTTCTTCCTATGGTTCTTGGATTCTCAGTTTGGGTGCGGTTTGTTAGAGTTTATTGTGGTCTTATTGGTTTTCTATGTGTAGGACATCTTTACGAATCTTTTGTAGGGCTGGTTTGGTGGAGTTATATTGTTACTGTTTTTCTTTGCAATAGGAGGTTTTTATTTGACCTTCGGTTATGAAGGAGAGTTTCCCTGGGTACAGTAATCGTGGTTGATAGTTGTTTGTCTTTAGGGCATGGCATACATCATTGCAGGCTATTCTTGCTTTGATGGTCTCTGCTGAGAAATTTTAGGTGATTCTAATTGGTTTCCCTTTATAGGTGATTGATCTTTTCTCCTTGACATCTTTAAGTATCTTTTCCTTGGTCTGAATTGATCCTGTGTGGATTATAATGTGAAGATAGGATGTCCTGCTCCCATCCATTTGGGGCTTTAAAAGCTGCATGTATCTGAATAAACCTATCTTTTTGCAGGTGTGGGAAGTTGTCTGCTACTATCTTGTTAAACAAATTTCCTGGACCATTAATTTTTGTCTCTAGGTGCTCCTCCGCATGGATTATCCTCAGATTAGGCCTTCTGATGGTGTCTTCCAAATATTGAGTAGATCTATCCTATTTCTTGGATTTGTCTCTCTCTATTATATCTAGGCTGTCTTTGATTCCCAAAATTCGATCTTCTGCATGATCTAAACTGCTGTGAAGACTTTCTCTTTTTTTTTTTTTTTTTTTTTTTCATTTTGTTTCCTTCGAATTGGTGGGGGTTGATGGCTTCAAACTATTTGACCTTTGTTTTAGATCTTGTATGAACTTCTTTACTTCTTAATTTGGTTTTCAGTGTTTATTCTCAAATCACTTAGTTGATATGGTTATGGTTTCCTTGGACTCCCATTCCCTCTCGTGCTCTATTCAGCCTTCAGTTTGTGGTCTCCCTGAATTCTTTCAACTGTCTGTTTATGGATTCCATGAATGCATCTATTGATCTTTGTCTAGTCTCATCTTGCTCTCATATTTCATGTATTACTCTTTGATGTGCATCCTCACGTTCAAGCAATTCCTGTAATTCTTTTTTATTTTGGGGGAGAGGGGGTCCTGTCGTGGGGCCTGAACTCTGGGCCTGGGCGCTGTCCCTCAGCTCTTCAGCTCAAGTCTAGTGCTCTACCACTTGTAACACAACACCACTTCTGGCTTTTTCCTTTTTGCATAGGAGGTACTAAGGAATCGAACCCTGGGCCTCAGGCATGCAAGGCAAGTGCTCTACCACTGAGCCATCTTCCCAGTCCATCATGTAATTCTTTTTAACTGTTCTTAGTCTGCTTACACAGTTTGTTTCTCTTTTTCTGTCCTCAGCCTGCTCATGCAATTCCTGTCTTTCTCCTTGACTGTACTCAATCTGCTCACACACCTATATTAATCTGTGAGTAGCTTCCTCATGTTCATGAGATTCCTGTATTAATCTTTGTTTTGCTTCCCCTTGTTCCCTATCACACTCACTCTGAGTCCTTTGCAGGTGTTCAATGTTTTCATTCACTGTTTTCCAGTAGTGTTTGTAGATCTTCTTGGGAATTCTCCTCTGAATTATTCATTAACTGTTCTGTCACCTGATTATTATTAATTGATGTTGAGATACCCAGATATGCCATTTTTCTTGTGGTTTTTTTTTTCTGGCTTGTTCTGACCATTTGGTATGGTAGTAACACCAATTTTGTGGTATACCACTATTTTAAGGCAAGCATCAACCAGAGTCCTGTAGTTTCACAGTCAAAATGTCTGCAAATATAATATAGTTCAACAAATACAATCTATTCAACATCAAACAACTATGGATTAATGGGCTAAGAACAGAAAAGAAAGATTTGGCAAACCAGAAATTATTAGTGTTAGGCAGTAATGTGGGGAAAATAGTAATAGAGGGATGAGGAGAGGTAAAAGGAGAGTGAATTTATCCAAGTCCTAATCTCAGAGAGGGAAAAGGATTGGACAGAATGATAGGAGAGAGATTAAAAAAATGGAAAAAAAATAAAGTTAAAAAGTGAAACATTAAAATAAGTAGGTGTAAAGAAATGATATTGAGAGAAGAAAAGAATAGTATGAGAGGAGGGGAGGGATAGAAAGAAAACAAGAAAAACTAAAAGGTAAAATTCTTAAAATTAGTTATTTTAAAATTTAGAGGCATAAAGAGATAATACTGCTAATAAAGAAGTTAAGCCTTAGAGGCTGTGAATTGAGTAATATAATTCTGGGTTAAATATGTACACAATAGATGATAAGGACTAATAATTGACAGTGGGCTTGAGCAGAACAGCAAAAAGTCATGCACAAAAGAAAGAATGTAAAAAAATGAAAAGAATTTTTTAAAAGTTCCAAAAGGTCAAAAGAGAGTAGAAAGAAAATAGTGCACACACATATACACCACAAATAAAAATTATGGGATTAAAAAACATTAATAGAAAACAAAAGAAATGGAAAAAAATTAAGGTACAAAAAATGTTCTTTGATTTTTTTTGGTGGGGGGAATGGGAAGATTCTCTAGTTTGTCTCTTGGTGGAGTCTATAGTCTGCTTGTGTTGTTTGATTTTCCTTTGACTTGATTGGTTTCTTAAGTCTGTTTGAGCAGGCAGAAAAATATTCAGCATTAGCCAGGATTTGTGATTCCCCATCCCAGGCTAATTCAGTCGGAGGGAGATCTGTTTTGAGTAACAGAAAAGATGGAGATGGCTATTTCCTCTAGTTTGTAGATACTGTGAGGAGGCCAGGTTCTACGTAGGGTTGAGGCCTTTCAGCAAACAGTAGCTTTTCCCTGAGGAGCTAGCTTCTGAGACATTCCCAGAGCCCAGCCTGAAGCCATTCTCAGGGTTTATGTTTACTCAGTTTCAATTTTTTTCTAGGCTGCTAGATTCTAGGCTGAAGCCTCTGATTCTGTTTACCCAGTGAAGACAGTCACTCCTTTGGGGCCTAGCCCCCTCTGCCTAGATGGAGTGACTTTCCCTTGGGTGGTGCTGAGCTTGGCAGGTCAAGTCATGTTCCTGTGACTGGATAATGGCTCCATTTGTTTCCTTCCAAAGCCTGCATTGTAACTAGATGCTCAGCTAGGCCTTTGTCAATATCAAAGGTGGAGATCTTTGGTGGGGGGGAGCAGCGGCCTTCCCTCCTCTGCTTCCTGATTAGGAGTGAGGATGTCAGGGTTCTACTCACACCAGAGTCTTGGTTCCTAGGCCATCTCTAGTCTGTGATCTGCAGGATGAAAATATGTGCTCCTTATCTGTTCTTGCTGTTGTTGAGTACAATCTGCTAACCCTTTTCCCAGACTCTCTCTGTTGGTATGGCAGCTATAGCCACCGCAGCTGCCACTGCAGCTGGGGCTACAGTTAAGTGCTCAGATTCTGTCTCCTTGTCTGGAGTTTTTCATTCTGGCCAAACTCTCTGTATGTGATGGCACACAGTTTGATTCTTTAGCCTAGGACTGTTCACTCGATCACTCCCTCATGAATTTTGTGACATGCTGCCACTGAGATATCTTAGGTCCTTTTTAGCTCATCATCTGATTTTGAATATAACATTTCAGTTATGACATGTGAATATAATATTGAAGTATTACATTTGATATCAGAAATCCACTGTGAAATCATGATCACTCTGACATAACTCTGCCACATATCATGACCATTGTGTCACATTGTGACATCACAAAAAATTGGTGCCCTTTGGGCCTTCATGCACATTTGTTGACATCATAACCTCATTTAAACTAGTAGCATTTGAAATTGGACATACAATTTTTGATATTATAACTCATTTTGAAATCCCAAAAGCATTGGGGTTTCATCAGTCCTGTGGCATCATTTACCCATTTTGAAATCACATTCCATTATGACATCATGATCATCTTCTGACATACAAAATCATCACTCAACACCTTTCAATTCTAAATGTCCTCTTGGACATCATGGTTCCTTTGTGTACACATATCCTCATTGTGAACTAAGTATAGAACTGGCTTTTTTGTCAAAGTGTTGTAGGGTTTTCAGAATGGAAATATGATCTCACAAAGCTATTGTGATGTCCCAATAGTTATGAAGTCACACTGGGTTTCTGGTAATCCACATGCCATATATAAAATACTATGAAATCAAAGAATAGGTAATGTGTCTATGACATCCCAATGGTAATGTGATGTCATGATTCTATGTTGCCATTGTAGTTTGTGATCTAATGTGATGACACTCTGGTGATGATGTCACACAGTGTTTGTGATGTTATACTGGCCTGACTCTTCTCAATTGTCCTTAGTGTATATAGGGACTGTAATGTGTTTTTCAAAGACTAAGAGGTCATAATAATTTTGGGAAGTCACAAGGTGATTGTAATATAACAGTAACAATTTGACATCACAATGATTTTGTGATGTCACATTGAAGATGTGGTGACAATGGGTCTGTCATGTCACAGCAAGATTGCAATATAATAATGGAATGGTCAGTTTCACTTGTTGCTATTTCAAAATGAGGATACAAGTTTACAGCAACAGCTTGAACACCCAAATTCCAGGAATTCTGGAAAATATTATGAGGTCATTATAGGTTTGTGAAAACAAAACTGGGCAGTAACATTACAATGGTAATGTGATACAGAATATCATGTCATAATAATGTTTTGATGTTACAATTATTTGGTGATGCCATACTGGTGATAAGGTCAATAGGATTGAGCTATCACAATGGGATGGTGATGTCACATGTTGGATCTCAAGTATCTAATTCACAATAAGTTTATGAGTTCACAAAGGGTCTCTGATGTCTCCAAAGTCACATGTTGTTACAAAATTGAACTCCTTACAGCTTTGTGATGTCAAAATGTTACAAAATGGTCATGACCTCTGGCAGTTTGATGTCACAATGGTTATGATTTAATAGTGTATTCCTGATATCACATGTAATACCTTAAATATTATGAAGTGGAAAACATTATGAGCTCACAATAGGTCCAAGATATCAAAATGGAAGGATGTCACAAACTATATGAGGACGAGAGATATGTGATATCACAGTGGTTAAGTGATATCACAATGGCAATGTGATCTCACAAAGGGATCATGATGTCATGTCACAATGGTTATGTGGTCTCAATTCATTTCTGATATCAATCCACCTGCCACATTTGAAATAGAATGGTACCACAGAATAGACATCACATTGTGTCTATGACATCACAATGGCAATGTAATTTCATAATTCTATCATGTCATTGTATTTTTGTGATGTCACAATGAGCTGATGATATCATATCAACAATGTGATATCACAGAGTTGATGATGTCACAAAGGATTTGTGGTGTTAAAATGGCATGACTTAACTAAATTGTCATTATGAGAAGATGGGTACACAAAGGGACTACATCAACCCATTGTGACATCACATTGCCATTGTGAAATAATGATCACATTGTGATAGCCCAAATGTATTATTACTTCTTAGCTCCTTGAATAAACCCAAGTCCTGTGTAGCCATATCCTCATTGTGAACTAATGAAAATTGAGATCAGACATGCCATGGTAACATCACAAAACCTTTGTGACATCATCACTAGTTGACCATCACAATGTTGGTATGACACCATCAGCTAATTTTGGCCTCACAATACTACAACGACATCATAGTATTATGATATCACATATGCATTGTTACATCGTACACCCAAAATGAATGTGCATCATATGAATTCCTTGTATTTCCAATGTAAAGTGTCTTGTTATCAGAAACCCATTGTGACCCATAGCCAGTTTGATATCATATTGCATTTTGATATCACTAATCCACTGTGACATCACAAACTTGTGTCCTCATAACTTTGGTAAAATGTTACCATCGTGATATTTTAGGCCATTTGTGAGCTCATAATCTGTATTCAACTTCCTAATATTTCATGTATGACATGTAATATCAGATAAAAACTGTGACAACATGACCACTGTGACATCACACTGCCAGATTTCATGAATGTTGTGTCACATTGTGACATCACAATCTTTGGACTTTATCGTATTTGTGTCAACACATGCATATAGAGAAATCACAATCCTTTTGTCAACTGATATACTCATTGTGAATAAATGACAATTGAGATCTACCATGCCATTTTGACTTAAGCAAACATGTTGTGACCTCATCGTGATTATGGCATCAACAATTAATTGTGATCTCAAAACATTACTATGACATGGTATTATGCCATCACATTTCCTTTGCGATATCATTGTCTCATTTACAACCTCATCAGATTTTAGAAAATTCATGTGCTTTGGGATTTCTAACTCCTTGAACACAAATCCTCATTGTAAAATAGTAGCAATTGAAATCAGACCTGTGATTGTAATATTACAAGCTTGGTCACGTCATTATCCTGTTGCTGATCTCATTACCACTGTGATGTCACAAAAATATTGTGACATCACATTGCTGTTGTGACATCATGAACACATTGTGACAACCCAACCTGTTATGACTTCTCAGCACAAGGCCTCCTTTGTGACATCAAATTCTCTTTATTTACTTATATTCTCATTGTAGATTAAGGACAATTGACATCAGACCTTCCATTACTTCAGAAACCCTTAGTGACATTATCACCACTGTGACCTCACAAGCCTTTCCTCTCCTCATAAGTTTTGAAATGATGCAAGTGTGATGGTTAGGCCTTTTGTGAGCTCACAATCTGTTTTCAACCACATAATATTTGTTATGATGTGATATTAGAAATACACTGTGACATCATGAAAATTGTGACATAACAGACATCATAATCATTTTGCCATATTTTGACCATTATAAACTTGTTAGGAATTCACATTCCTGCCAACACATGAATTTGGAGACCTCACAATCCCTTTCTGAACCCATATACTCATTTGGCAGTTAATTACAACCCATTGGGACATCACAGAACTATTCTGACAACATCAACATTATGACATTACCAAATAATTGTGACAATACATAATCATGACATGATGTTGTGACATCACATTGCCATTGTGATATTACTGTTCCATTGGGTTTTCACAAACCTATTATGACTTTTTAAAATTTTAGAAAATTTATAGTCTTAGGGACTTTAAGCTCCCTATGAACTTGTATACTTATGACCCATAAAATCAAGACAATCCTTCGAGGTACATTTAAGATAATAAATTTATTTACAATAGAAAGGGACCTACCTTGTACTGGGCTAGTTACCCAGAGACATGAGCCGCCTCGACCACCTTATAGCACCAATGGGCTATGAGGGCCAAAGCTCCAAACTTCAAAGGGCAAGTTTTTCCTTTTCCCTTCCTCCCACCTTTTCTACAGACCTGCCCTTTCTTCCAAGTTCTTCCTCTTTCCCCTTCCACCACTTCCTTCTTCTCTTCAGGCCCCTCCACCCGCCACAGGCTTTTCCTGCTTTACTCGAGTGGCCAATTGTCTTCCCGTCCTACTCTCCTTCAATTCCCTCTCGTCCCAGAGCTTTCCCCTCCTGCTGTCTCACCACTTCTTCCTCCCAGGTCTTTCCCCTCTTTCTCTCCCTTTGCATTGCTCTGAACACACAACCTATAGATAGTTTGTAACCCTGTGTCATACCAATGGCTCTACTGTCTTACAATTTTCAACCATCTCAAATGCCCACTGCCCAATCACTTCTTGACAACTCACCCTGTCGGGCTTTACACACCAGCCCCTCCAGCAGCATGCTCTGTCCCCTTTGGCAGAATGTCTTGTCCACTCCAGCATGCCAGGACAAGGGTCTACACTGATTATTGGGCCCTGGTGACTATTGGGTCCCCGATAGTTATATTCCCCACTGAATTTCATGTCCAACCAAATCATTGATTCCTTCTGGACTAAATCCTAAACTTTCCCTTCTCTTCCCTGCCCCCAACAGACTTAAAATACAAATTTAAGAGATAACAATGTGGAAACCATAAAAACACACCAGTTAGCGCTAATTAACACTTGGTAATTCTTTTTTTTTTTTTTTTACACTTAAGAAGCTTTATTGATGACCAGTTACTAAGGATACAAATTTAACATAACAAATTTTGCCTTTATGAAGCACATAGTTGAATAGTATATAGACAAATGAATAATTACAATGTTATAAATGTTAAAAGAAGTACATGTACATACAGGAAGCAACAATGAATAAGTAGTTTATTCAGTAGTGGAGATGTTTGGATCATTTATAGGTTTTGTCATTACAATTATAATAGATTTCATTTGAATTCTCATGCAAATTATATGTTGATAGCTGTTATATTAAACATTATATGTGTCTCATTTTAATTGAAAGACTAACCAAGAAAATAAGACTAATAACAAGCAAGTTGTAAGTTTATTCAAAATATAAATATTGAGCACTTATTATGTCAGGGTATAGTTTCAAAAATACTAATTCTTAGAATTCATATTTCTTAGAACTTATTTTCTTAGAACTCATAAACATACGAAATATTAAATTAGTGTGTCTAAAGTATGTACCATACAGAAAGGGCTTGATGAGGTCAGGGGATTTCAGAAGTGGGTGTATATCAGGGTTCACATACAAATCTAGCTGCAATTTTAAATCAAAGTTTCAATGGGAATTTCAAGTCTTCTTGTTGAGGAGATTTGAAGGAGATAAAACAATTAGCTGTTCCCTTTTATTTGGGAAATGAGCACAAGTACTAAAGCAGAAATGAATCTGTTATGCAGTAAGGGAAGATTTAGTGGCATTCTTGAGATACTAATGCAGAAATCCAGGTAAGAGATGATGGTACAGTAGACCTGGCTCAACTTGTGATGGTAGGAAGTATTCTGATTGGACATATGTTCTGAAGATATCAGTACATTACTGATGCAATAGATGTAGGCTCTTAGAATAGCCCACAAATTTTAACATGAGAAATTTTAACATGAGAAATTTTAACATAAGAAAGGCTGCAGATGTACAAGTGAGAGGGATAGCTAGTTCTATCTTGGACAAACTGAGTTTGAGGTCAAGTAAACCCCTTGGTCATGCTTGTCTCTGGGGGCTAGGCAACCATCCAATTGCCATTGGCCAAATAACCTCAGCCAGTAGTCACGCTAATGGAGTTTTGCCTCATGTCCAGGCCACACATCTTACAAGAGTCCTCCATTTGACTGAATCTTGATTCTTCCGAACTCATTGCTTTCCTCCACTCTTATCTTCCTAGGTTTCTCCTACACTAATAAAAACATACAGCTTTGGACTGGGTTCTACTTTTTGGGAGAATACAAACTAAGGCAAAAACAAGTGGATATGTGGGCAGATAGCGGTTTAAATGAGTCTGAAGTTTGGAAGAGCAATTTGGGGAGATGTAATTTTCAATGCTGTAAGCAAGGCATAGTATTTACAATCATGAGATTGGATGAGAACACAAAAGACAAAGCAAAAAGACTTAAATGTCTCCAACACTTGGTAATTCTTATCCATAATGGATCCTTTGAGTATCTCTGAACTGTACATCATGCAGCCTTTTCTGGATATTATTCCACTGCCTGTTCAATTGAGAATTATGGATCCAGTGCTGTTTTCCTGTAGCATTAATAGCCAATGCTGTAATTAGTAACACCAAGTAAGGTCCTTTCGATTTTGGTTCCAATTCAGAAGCATGATGCCTTCTTAACCAGACCAGCTGTCCAGACAAGAAAGAATGGGTGCAGTTTTTCTCAGGATGGCAGTGGGCCTTGGATACCAAAGGATAAGCCAAAGAACATGTTTCAAAGACTGCAGGGGCTGTACAAGATTGTGGTTAGACTTTTCTGTTGATATAGCTTTCCCAAGGTTAGGAAGAAAGGTGGTGATCGACCATAAATTATTTTGAGGGAGTGAATGCTTTCACATAATGGGTGCATCTTGCTTGAAGGAGAGCAAAGGGGAGGAGGCTTACCCAGTTCTGGCCATGCTTTGCAATTAATTTAAAGTTTTCTTTAAGGTCCTATTCATTCTTCCTAACTATCCTGAACTCTGAGGTCTATGAATACAATGTAACTTCCAATTTATTCTTAGTGCCTTATGTAATAACTGAGTATTTGTGTCACAAAGGCCAGACCATTGTCAGACCCTAATGCTAAGTGTAAGCCAAATCAAGGACATTTCATATAGTAATTTTTTAGCTCTTACCTGAACAGGTTCAGATTTTGTTGGGAATGCCTCAGTCCAGCCTGAAAAATTGTCAACTAGACTGATAGATATCGACACCCATACATTCCAGGCTTTCCCTCTTTGAAATCCACTTTCTAAAATTCACCAGCTGTTATAACTCATATACGCAGCCTCTGCACATGTTCCAGTCTTCCAGCATTTACCTATTGGGAACTTTCTGCATATACTATATAGGCTTCTCAGGCTGAGGCCCCAGCCCCATTGGTTTTCAAGAAAGTTTTAGGCAGAGCCTTGGAGCAGTTTATCAGGGTACTTTATCAGGGTGGCAAATAACCAGATATAGACAGAAGTTTTGAGCATGTAACAATTTTTCACAAGTGGTCTCCGCATTTGCACACTTATTACCACTGATTTTCCTTCTTCCTTTAATTTTAACAACTAGTAGCTCCAGAGACACACTGGTTTTAGAGTGATTCTAGAGCTACCTGATCATTTCAGTTGCTTCCCTGAACCTGAGGGGTCTCTAATTATTATTTTGTAACTGCTGTGTATTACACTGAACCTCAGTCTGGAGACATCTGTCATTTCATTCTCCTTTTCTCTCAAGCTCACTATCATGATCCCAATCTCCTTCTCAAAGTCCTCCTTAACCAGCAAGTGTTCTGCCAGAGTTAAAAGAAGAGTTCCTTTTACTCTCCAACTGCTACCGCTTCTCCCAGAACCTTTGCTTGTTCTTCAGCTCCTCCTTTCAGTTCTCATAGGTGCTATTTTGAGGATTTTTCATACCTCCTGTTCCATTGGACATTCTGCTTCTGCATTACATTGTGGTGAGGATTGCAGCAGTCTTTTTGAGCTATTCCTCTAATACCTTCTCATTCTCATTTTTCACTTCAGGGTACTTTTCTGACAGATCTTTCAAGTTTGTTTAGCTCTTTTGTTTTTTCTGCCTAGTTCTCTTTCCCTTTCCTGGGCATTCCCCATCAGAGTAAATGGTCCTTTAACTCTTTCTGAAGAGTAAAAATCTCTTTCTTGAGTGTGATTTTTTTCTGTTCACTTTTCTTGGCCTCCTTTTCTATGACATGGCACTTCTGTGTCTGCTCCACTAACAGCTCTTTCAGTTCTTTCTCCATTGCTTTCAATTTTGATTCATCTTCTTCAAAACGTATAGTCTACTTGAATTTTAGCCAAATTCCTTTTTGTTTCATATCCAGGTCATTTTCCTGGGCCTTGATTTACACGTGCAATGTAAGGATTTCCTCCTGGCTTCAATTTTAGTCAATGAGGACAGTAGCATTGTTGTCCTGTAACTCCTTCAGCCTCTGACTTATGGTCCCCAACTTTGACTCATGCTCACCCATACTGATGTTCTTGGATTGCATTTGATTCTGTTTTCCAGGTTCATTTTGAGGATTTTGTTCTCAATTTTACTCACTGCTCCTGATTTATGTCTTCAAATCTTTTCTTCATATTTGATAATTTTCTTAGTTTTTCTCATGTGCCTTTCAATGAGCTTTAAACCTTTTGGTGGGTTTTTATTGGCATTTATTGGCGATTCAGTCTTTTTTAAGTATGTGTTTTTAGACACAGTGTTTTAATTTGTTCTTCGCCACATTTAAGTTTAGAGGACTGATTTCTAAGTAAAAAACAATTGGATTTCACAGCCCCAATCTCCTTTCTATGTTTCTCAGGAGATATGGACACAACCACGTAAGGGGTTAGTTAACTTTTACTTGTGTGGCTTTCTCCTCCTTTTACATTCCTTTTTCCAATGTCTGTTTAGCTTCCAATAAGCACACTGATCTAATCCTAGAGATTCCCTACTAACATTTGCAAATGAATTATCCTGTCTTCACCAAGGGTTTCTTGAATCCTGTCTTGGTGCTGCAACCACAACTTGAACACCCTTATTAGATTGTTTTTCTTCCAGAGTATCTCTCTTGTCTAACACCTGCTGGTCAACCACCACCAACTCAGATAACAGCTTTCCCTCAAAACCTTCTTACTTTTGAAGTTTTCTTCTAATATCTGGGGCCAACTGGGTTATGAAGGCCATGTTTGGGCTCTTAAATTCTCCAGGGCCTCAAGATCTAAAGACATAGCCTTTCAAGAAAAGCATTAGGGGAGTCACTGGGGAGCTGTAGAGTCTCACCTGTGATAAATGAGTTGGCTTCCTAGACCCTGCTAGTATCGTTGCTAACAGAGGATGGTGATAATTGCTAAACACCTCCTTACCTAGATTGCTGTTGTATCCTCAGTTTGGGAGAGTCTGGGGGAAGACTTTCTTCAAAAGGATTGTGTCACCAGTGAGGAAACCATTTGGTCCAATGACCACCTTCAAGTATCTTCGGCGGATGTGCTCCCTTTCCTCCTACGTGAAAAGCACTTATAAATTGCTGACAATCATCACAAGTGGGCTGGTGTGTAAAAAATACTGTCTCTAATAAGGAGATACACCTGTGGGGTTTTTCAGCAAACGATGAATTTTGCCTTTTCCACTTATATAGATCACTAGTTGTAAAGGGAACATACATTAGAAAGGCGTTTGTTTACCATCTTCCCCATGTCTCTGTCTCAAGTGTAATAATGGGACAGTACCACCTTTTACTACCTAACGCTGTTACAAGAAACCACTTCTGATACATGGGGACTTAACATTGGAGGTGCTGATGTCACAGAATATGAGGTAGAGTACACTTCTTCATCTGGGGGATCCGGTAACATCGGGGGAGAAAATTTTTCAGGTTTGAGAATTTTAGAACATTTTTTTCCCATCCTGGACTAGAGTAATCAGCAAAGGTATGCAGGACATACATAGAAATATCAAACATACAAATAGCCGCCGACATCCCTCCCACATCCCTTAAAGATGACTTCTCGAATAAATCCCAGAATACTCTAGAGGAGGTCCCTGAAATAGGTTGGCAAGCTTGTCCAGACTCACCCCTTGAGGGTCCCTCAATGACACGTCCACAACTCTCATTGGAGGCTCTCACTCCTGAGAGCTGACATTCCTCCAAGGGGGTTTTCCCAGGGGCCTGGGCCTAATACCATCCAGATGGATTTTATCTCCTGGTACTCCAAATATTATTACTTCCAAAGCATGAGACAATCCATCAAAGCACAATTAAAATAATAAATTTATTTACACTAGGAAGGGCATGCAATTACCTTCTCCTGGGCTGGATAACCAGAGCCAAGAGCACCTTCAACACCCAAACCTCTCAAGGAGGTTCCAGAGACACAGGAGGAGGTCCCAAAAGCAGGTTGGGAAACTTGCCCAGACTCACCGTTTGAGGGTCCATCTTGGTCCTTGGGAAACAACACTCGATGGAACCCCAAAGGCTGAGACACTTCCAAATCGGTTTTCCCAGGGGCCTAGGCCTGATGCTGTCCAGATGGATTATATCTCTGGGGCATCCAAAAATTATGATTTTTCTAATAACACAGTCCATCAAAGCATGAATAAATATTAAACTTATTTACACTAGAAAAGGGTCTGCGACTACCATGTCCTGGACTGCATAACCTGAAACAAGAGCAGCCTTGACAACCAAACCTCAGACTTCCAGTGGGCAGCCCCACCCTTTGTTAAAGTGGTTGGCAAACCACCAACCTAAAAAAATATTATTTCCAAAGGTCCAAATTTCAAAGCGTAAGGCTTATTCTTTTTCCCATTCTCTGTTTCTCCACAGATGTGTCCTTCCTTTTCCCTTCCATGACTTTATTCTTTTATTCAGGCCTTTCCACTTTCCACAGGCTTTTCCTGCTCTGCATCATTGGCAAGCTGCCATCCTTTACCTCCTGCTCTCCCTCAACTTCCTCTCCTCCCAAGTTTTTCCCCTCCTGCTGTCGCACCACTTCCTTCCTTCACGTCTTTCCCCTCATTCTTTCCCCTTGTTTTTCTGAACAAGCAGTCTATATTTAGGTTGTATGTCTCCACACTCCAGCGGATATCTTGTCTAACAGTTTTCAACCATCACTGCAAAAATTTCCCAATACTCTATCACATCGTGACAGCACATCATGTGGGGTTTGACACCCCACCCCCTCCAGCCCCGTTCTGTTGCATGCTCCATCTTCTCAAGCAGTCTTGGCCTTAGAGGTATGATGATTATTGGTTCCCGCAGATTATAGGGGCACCACTGGATATACAGTATCCTTATTGTGAACTAGGAGAAATTGAAGTTGGGCATGCAAATGTAAAATTACAAACTCAATCCCATAGTACTTAATAATTGTGACATCATCACCCCATGACATCACAAATCCACTGAGACAACACATCCCAGTTTGTCCCCATGATCACATTGTGACATCCCAAACCTATTATGACCTCTTAGAACCTTTGAAAAAAAGATATGGCCTTTGTGACAACACAGCCCCTTTTTTATTTAAGTATTTTTTTTATTTTGAAAATACCCTACAGAGAGGTAACAATTACATGGGCAATGTAATGAGTATATTTCTTATCAAGCATTGTTGCTGCCTCCTTTTTTTCCCCTTCTCAACCCTTCCCATCTTCCTCCATCACATCCCCCCATCCTCAACCCACCCCCCAAACCAAAGTTGTAAAGTTCGTCTCTTTTTTGACATAACAACTTGTACATCTCATTGTTGCAATGGGTCCACCTTCCTCTCCTCAAATTATACTTACATCAAATACAGTGAAACCAGGGGTTATACCGTGGTGGAAGAGACATACAAAGCAACAACGAAATATCTTATAAATATGTTAGAAACAATAGAAAGAAAGAACAACCATTTGAGTCCTTATTTTGAGGTTCATTTCACCTAATATCAACTAATCTGACTATTTCTTCTTATCTGAGACACATACTAGTTATTGCAAATTAGAGAAACCATGGAACCTATGTTTCTTTGGGCCTGGCTTTACTTCACTTAATATGATTTTTTTCAAGTGTTTCCATTTCCTAACAAATGGGGCAATGTCATTTTTTCTCATGGTGGCATAGAATTCCATTGTGTATATATACCACATTTTGTTGATCCATTCATCTACTGAGGGGCATATGGGTTGGTTCTATATCTTAGCTATGGTAAATAATGCTGCAGTAAACATAGTTCTTCTCATATCCTCATTGTGAACTAATGACACATGAGATCAGAGAAGACATTGTAACATCACAAACCCTTTGTGACTTTATTCCCAGCGTTATATCTTATTTTAATGATGACATCAGGTCATGTGAGATCCTCACACTTTAATGACACCCATAGCATTACAATATCATTACCTTTCTCATGTAACTGTAACCCCTCTGAACAGTATTTTTACAATAAAAATTTACACAAAAATGCCTAATTTTGATTTCACTCTATTTCAAATGTGGCCTGTGGCTTGGCAGTAGAAACACATTGTGACCACCTAAATATTTTGAAATCACATTGCTAATGTGATATCACTGTCCCATTGTTTTCACAATCCTATTATGACTTTATAACATTTTATAAAATTTATGTCTTTTGGGACTTCAACTCCTGTGAACTTTTGTTCTTATTGGGACTTAGTAGCAATAGAATGTGGACATGTCATTATGACATTACCAATTTGTTTTGTCACCACTAAACCTTTGTGACTTCATAATCACTGTGACATTACCAAGTCTTGTGACATCACATTGCCATTGTGATATCATGATTATATTGTGACATCCAAAATCTATTGTGAACTTTTAGGACCTTTGAAAAAACACGTCTTTCATGACAGTATAGTCCCTTTGCTTACCAATATTCTCTTTTGAACTAATGACAACTGAGAACAAACATGCCATTCTAACATCACAAAATTTTGTGACATCATCATCAGTGTAATATCACATTTTTCTTATGAAACCATCAGCTCATTACATCAACAAACTATATGGACTTCAGAGCATTATGATAGCTCATTGTTCCTTTGACATAATATACACATTATGAATGCATATTCTGTGATTTTATTCTATTTTAAATGTGGCTTGTAGCTTGATATCAGAAACCATTTGTGACATTATTAACATTGTAACATCATATTGCCATTTTGATATTACTAACTCACTGTGACACCAAAAACCAGTATTGTCATACCCTTTATAACATGCTGGCACTTTGATATCTTAGTCCTCTTGTGAGCTCATAATCTGCTTTCAACTTCACATTATTTCAGGTATCACATTTGATATTAGAAATATACTGGGACATCATGAAGACTGTGAAATCACACTGTAAGACATCCTGATTATTGTGCCACATTATGTCATCAATATCCTGTTGATATCATAACATTTGTGACAACCCATGCTTTTGGAGATATCAGAAACCCTCTTTGAACTAATATACTAATTGTGAGTTAATGATAATTGGAATCCAGCATGGTATTATGACATCACCAACACACTGCGACATCACAAACGTTTTGTGCCTTCATCTCCATTATGGCATCAACAACTAATTCTGACATCAAAACAGTCCTATGACATGATATTGTGACATCATGATACCTTTGTGATATCACTGAACCGTTGGGTTTTCATGAACTTATGACTTTATACCCATTTCAGAAAATTCATGGCCTTAGGGACTTCAAGCTCCTTCTGAAAACTCATAACCTTATTGAGAACTAGTAGAAATTAAAATTAGACATGATTGAGATATAAAGTCGTTGTGAAATCCTAAACAAATTTTGACCTCATCACCACTTTAACATCATAAACCAATTTGACACCATCACTTTTTCATTATAATATCAGCTCATTGTGACATCACAAAACTCCAATGATATCATAGCCTTATGACATCATATTGCCTTTGTGGCATCATAGACACATTGTGATAGCCTATTCAGTGATTTCATTCTATTTCAAATGTCTCATATAGTTTGATACCAGAAATCAGAAACCCATTGGTGCATCAGGTTATAACTGTGATTTCATGATCTGTTTTTGACAATCCTAATATACTATGATTTCTTAGTACCTTTGAAAAAAACATGACCTTTGTGATACTACAGTCCCATTGTGTACCCTAATCCTCTTTGTGAACTAATGACAACTGAGACCAGACATGTCATTGTAACATCACATTTTGTGACATCATCACAACTGTGACAAAAAATTTTCATTATGACAACATCAGCTCATTGTGACATCACAAAACTACTATGACATGACAGCATTATGACATCAGATTGTTGGGCCATCATAGACAAATTGTGAATCCTTATTCTTTGATATTTTTCTATGTCAAATATGGAATGTTGGTTGATATCAGAAACCCATTGTGACCTCATCACCATTGTGACTTCACAACAATTTTGTGTCATCATATTATCATTGGCATATTCCTAACCCACCATGATATCACAAACCTGTCCTGTTGTCATCATTTCTGTGACATGCTGCCATTTTGATATCTTAGGCCCTTTAATCTCTTTTCAACATCATAATATTCCAGGTATGACATGTGGTACCAGAATTCCACTGTGATATCATTTAAATATCACACATTCTGTCACATTGTGACATCACAAACCTTTTAGGACTTCATCACATTTGTGACAACACATGCCTTTGGAGACATCACAATCCCTTTGTGAATTAGTATACTCATTGTGCATTAATGACAATTGAGATCTGGCCTGCCAGATCTCAATTTTGACTTCACCATCCCATCGTGACATTACAACACTATTGTGAACTCATCAAAATTATATCACCAACTAGTTGTGACATCAAAACATGTTTATGACATTGTGAAATCAAATTGACAAAGTGATATCACCGTCCCATTGTGTTTTCACAAAATTACCATGATGACATAACATTTTAGAAAATTCACAGACTGTAGGGACTCCAAATTCCTTCTGTAAACGCACATACTCATTATGAGTTACTTGCCATTGAATTTGGATTGTGATATAACAACCTCATTTCGACATCATAAAGCCTTTGTGGCTTTACCAACAATGTGACATCACAAACAGATTGAGACATCACATTGTGGTTGTGACACCACAATCACATTGTGACATCCAAAATGTATTATGTCCTCTTAGACTCTGAAAAAAATGGCCTTTGTGACATCCCAGTTCCTTTATGTGACCATATCCTCTTTGTGATCTAATGACAACTAACATCAGACATGCCATTGTAGACAAAACCTTCGTGACATCATCAACAGTATGCTATCACATTGTATTTATGACATCACTAAAGTGCAATGACATCATAATATTAGGACAAACCATTGTCACTGTGAATGGCTACACTATACTTTGTTTCTATTTCCCTTGAGATATGCATTCTGAACACATAACGATTGTGGCATCACAAAGTATTTGTGACATCACATTGGCATTGTGATATCACTAAACCACTGTGACATCACAAACCTGTCCAATCCTCCTATCGTTAAAGGCAGCCATTTTGACATCTCAGACCATTTGTGAACTTATAGCCTGTTGTTGACATCAGGCATGACATGTGCTATCAGAAATACCTCATTGTGACATCACAAAAGTACAATGATATCATAGCATTAAGATATCACATTGCTATTGTGACCACTAAAGCACTGAGACATCACAAACCTCTCCTGTCTTCATCAGTTCTGGGCCATGTTGTCATTTTGTTGCATTAGTCCCTTTGTGAGCTCATAATCTGCTTTATTTATATTACATAATGCTTCAGGTATGCCTTGTGGTAACAGGAATCCACTTAGCTTCATGACCCTGTGATATCCCCATGCCAGATGTCATTACCATTATGTCACATTGTGACATCACAAACCTGTTAGGACTTCATCACATTTATCACAACACATGACATTGGAACACACAGCATCTGTGTTAACTTATACAGTCATTGTGAATTAATGACAATTGAGAACTGGCATGTCATTGTGACTTCACCACCCTATTATTACATTACAAACCTATTTTGTGCTCATCAGCAGTATGGCATCAACAACTAATTCTGACATAACAAAATTATATGACATAATATTGTGATATCACTTTGCCTTGGCCATATCACTGTTCCATTGTGTTTTCAAATTGTTTAAATCGGGCTACAGGTGGGCCATTGCAACAATGAGATGTACAAGTTGTTATGTCAAAAAAAAACGAACTTTACATCTTTGGTGGGGGAAAGGGGAGGGCGGAGGATGGGGCAGGAGGTGGGGGAGGATGGGAAGGGTTGGGAAGGGGAAACAAAGGAGGAGGCTACAATGTTTGATAAGAAATGTACTCATTATCTTGCCCATGTAATTGAATCCCCTCTGTACAGTATTTTCACAATAAAAAAAATTCATGGCCTTTGGGATCTCAAACTCCTGTGAACTCACAACCTGAACTAGTAACCATTGAAAATGGACATGTGATATTATGAACTGGTTCTGACATCCCAAACACATTAAAGCCTCATCACCACTGTGACATCATCAACACATTTTTGCCATCTTGTTGCCATTGTGACATCATAATCACAATGTGATATTCTAAAACTATTAGGACTTGTTATTAGCACCTTGGAATAAACATGATATTTGTGATATCACAATCCTTTTGTGTACCTATATTCTCATTGTTTACCAGACAATTGAGATCAGACATGCCATTATAACATCACAAACACTTTGGGAACTTATCTCCAGAGTAACATCACATTGATGTTTTGAAAACATCCGCTCATGTGACATCACCAACCTACACTGATATCATAGCATTATGGCATCACACTGTCATTGTGGCAACATAGATACTTTGTACATTCCTATTCTGTGATTTCATTTCAAAAGTAGGATGTGTTTTGATATCAGAAACCAATTGTGACCTTATATCTAATGTGATACATTGCAATTTTAATATCACAAACTCACTGTGACATCACAAACTTGTCCTGTCATTATTACTTTTGTGAGATGCTGCATTGTTTTATCTTAAAACCTCTATGAGTGCATAATCTTGTTTTCCACCTCAATATATTTAAGGTATGATATGTGATATCAGAAATCCTCTGTGGCACCATGACCACAGTGACATCACACTCAGATATTATAACAATTGTGTCACATGGTGACATCACCAACCTGATAGTATTTTATCACACTGGTGACAATGCATGCATTTGGAGACATAGTAATCCCTTTATGAATACCTATAATCGACAATTGAAATGTGAAATCCAATTGTGACATAATCAACCAATTATGACATCACAACCTATTGGGACCTCATCACCATTCTGCATCACCAACTAATTGTGACATCAAAACATTTTTATGATATGATATTTTTGACATCACATTTCCATTATGCTATCACTGTGCCATTTTTTCTTAAATCCTATTATGAACTCATAACATTTTAGAAAAATCATGTCCTTTGGAATTTCTAGCTCCTTCTGTGAACTCAAATCCTTATTGTGAAATAGTTGCGATTCGTACTAAAATCCCATTGTGAGAACACAAACATTGTGCCCTCTTCACCACTGAAATCATAAAAGCATTGTGACAACCAATTGCTTTTGTGATATCATGATCATGTTGTGACATCCTATTTTGGTCAAACCTATTTTGAACTCTTAGCACCTTTACAAAAACACATGCTCTTTGTGACACCACAGTCCCTTATGTACCCATATAATCATTGTGAACTCAGGATAATTGAAATCAGACATGCCATTGCAACATAACAAACCCTGTGTGACATCATCATCACCAGTGTGATATCATATTGTCATTATGACACCATAAGTTCAAAGTGACATCACAAAAGTACAATTATGTCTTAGCATTACAAAATCACATTGTCACTGTGACATCATATATACATTATGGATGCCTATTCTGTGATTTCATTCTATTTCAAATGTGGCATGTGTGTAAATAACAGAAACCCAGTACATCATTGTGACATAACAATCCCATTGCCAATGTAATATAATGAGTTGAGGGTGTTAAAATGATAATTTGATGTCCTACCAATAATGATTTCACAGAGTGTTTGTGATATTACAATGGCATGTCTTAGCTCAATTGCCTTTTTCACAATGAGTATATAGGATCCCAAAGGTACTGTCATGTCACTAAAAGCTAAAAAAACAAAACTGGAGGCACAGCAGAAATGGTCTACACCTGCCTGCCAAGGTTTAAGGCCTTTAGTACTCCAGTACGAGAGAAAAGGGGAAGGGAAGGGGGAGAAAAGGACAGAAGAAGGAAGGGAGGAAGGAAGGAACGAACGAACGAACGAAGGAATGAAGGAAAGAAAGAAGGGATGGAGGGAGGGAGGGAGAAAAAGAAGAAAGGAAGGAGGGAGAAAGGGAAAGAAGGAAGGAAGAAAGGGAAGAAAGAAAGGATGGGAGAGGAAGAAAGAAAGAAAGAAAGAAGGAAAGAAAGAAAGAAAGAAAGAAAGAAAGAAAGAAAGAAAGAAAGAAAGAAAGAAAGAAAGAAAAAAGAAAGAAAGAAAGAAAGAAAGAAAGAAAGAAAGAAAGAAAGAAAGAAAGAAAGAAAGAAAGAAAGAAAGAAGAGAAAGAAAAGAAAGAGACAAAGAAAAAAGTAATAGATATATGGCAAAGTTAACTAAGTACTTCATATTCATGTTGGAAATATTACAATGAACAATGAAGACCCTTTGTACAATTAATTGTTAAAAATTTAAGAAATCACTTAATTTTTAAAGAAAAGTTACTCATTAAAATATTAAAATGCTTAAAAAAGGGTTGATAAAAGTTCAAACAGGTTTGGGATGCCACAATGAGATCATGATGTCACCACAGCAATGTGAAGTCACAAGGGGTTTGTGATGTCAAATTGGTAATAATGTCACAATGGTTTTGTGAGGTCAGAACAAGTTTGTATTGCCAATATTCCAATTTCCATTGCTACAAGTTGAAAAAGAGGATACGAGTTCACAGGAAATTGAAGTCCCAAACCCAAATCTTTTCTAAAATGTTATGATGTCATACTACATTTATGAAAATACAATTAGACAATGATTTCACAATCACAATGTGATGTCACAATATCCTCCCCTAATAATATTTTGATGTTATAATTTGTTGGTGACACTGTATGGTGATGAGGTCCAAATAGGTTTGATATCACCGATAGTGATATCACTCTCAGTTTGTGATTCACTATGTTTTGCTGGATCCAATTGTTATTAAATCAATATGAGTATATGAGTTCACAAAGGAACTAAGATATCTCCAAAGAAATGCATTATCACAAATGTGATGAAGTTCTAACAGGTTTGTGATTTCACAATCTGACACAATGGTCATAAAGTCTGGCAGTGTGATGTCATATTGTTCATGTCAGAGTGGATTTCTGACATCATATGTCATACCTGAAATATGAGGTCAAGAATATATTGTGAGGTCAAAACGGGCCTAATATATCACAATGCAGCATGTCAGAAGAGTTATGAGGACAGGACAGATTTTTGATGTCAGAGTGGGTTAGTGATATCCCAATGGCAATGTGATGTTAAAAGGGATTGTGATATCACAATGGTCATGAGGTCACATGGGTTTCTGGTATCAATTGACATACTACATTTGAAATGGAATTAAATCACAGAAGAGAAATTTGCAATGTCTCTAACATGTCACAATGGCAATGGGTTGTCATAATGCTATGATATTTTCATTTTGTGATGTCACAATGAGCTTATGGTGTCATAAAACAAAGGTCAAACTAGTGATGGTGTCCCAAAGAGTTTGTGATGATAGCATGTCAGATCTCAATTGTTCTTAGTTTACAATTAAAATATGGGAATATAATGGGAGTGTGTTGGCACACAGGCCATGTGCTTTTTCAGTGGTTGTAAAAGGATATAATAGGTTTGGGATGATACAGTGATGATGAGGTCATAGTGGGTTTGTGACCTCACAATGAGTTTGTAATATCACAAACATGTCCAATTTTAATTGCTACTCACAATGAGGATACGAGTTCAGAGAGGATAGAAGACACAAAGGACATCATTTAAAAATGTTATTTAATCATAATTGGGTTGTGAAAACACAATGTGATGGTGATATCACCATGGCAATGTGATGTCACAATATCATGTCATAAAAATGATTTGATGTCATAATTGGTGATACCATAGTGGTGATGAGGTCCTAATAGGTTTGTGATGCCACAATGGCTTCCAGAATTGCAATTTTCATTAACTCACAATGAGGATATGGATACATAAAGGGAATGTGATATCACACATGTGGTTCTTCAAAAGTGCTGCGTTCATAGTAGGTTTGGAATGTGAGAGTGGGATCATGATGTCACCATGACAATGTAATGTCACTTTGTTTTATTATTTCACAGTTTTGTCCAGGTCACAATGGGTTTGTGATGCCACTGTGAGATTTTTTTAATATCACAATGACTTGTCAAATTTCAGTTGCTACTAGTTCACCATGAGGATGCAAGGTCACAGAACTATCTTGAATTCCTAAAATGTATGAATTTTGTAAAACATTATGTCATACTAAGTTTGTGAAAACACAAGACAATGATCGCACAATGGTAGTGTGTCACAGTATTATAGCATAATAATTTTTAAAATTATTTTATTGTGATTTAGTGATTACCAGAACTTCACAAATTTCATATTATTGTGAGATAGTGATAGCTTAATTCCAAACACATTCTAATCTTTGTGAGGCAAATTGTCATTATTATGGTTTATAAATTTGGTAATTCTACGAGCTTTGAAAATACAACCATTTCATCCTCACTGGGCAATATGTACCTTTCATTCCTTTTGCTTAGTGTAAGCTAGTCCCTCTATCCCTCTCATTCCCTCCTTCCCATCAATGCCCTTGTGTTGCTTAGTTTGTTTTCATCAATATCCATTGCAGCTGATGGATGTATGTTTCCCTCTGATTCTTTGTCCCCCTAGTTTCTCTCAGATATGCACATATATAATATATGTGGTCAGCAGCATGGAATCATTTAGTAATGATATAAGTTGAATGGAGGTCCTTTGTTTCTCAAATCCTGTTTAGTATTTTATCTCGTTACATTTAGTTTTACCATCCATATATAATGGAGACCATGTGCAGTTTGTCCCTTTGCTCTTGGCTTACCTCACTTTAAATGATTTTTTTCTAGTTTTATCGATTTCCCTGTGAATGCCATTATTTTGTCCTTTCTAATGACTGCATAATATTCCATTGTATTTAGGTATCACAATTTATGGATCCATTTATCTGTAGTTGGGCATCTGGGTTGTTTGCATATCTTAGGTATTGTGATCAGTGCTGCAATAAACATGTAGGTGCCTGTATCCTTGTATCCTGGTTCCTGTTGCTCAGGGTACATGTCCTGGAGTGGGATGGCAGGGTCATAGGGAGATCTCTATTTAGATTTCTGAAGTAGCACCAGACTGCTTTCCAAAGTGGTTATATTAGTGTACATTCCCACTAGCAGTGCAATATGGTTCCTTTTTGTCCACATCCCCTCCAACATATGTCCTTGGCTGAATTTAGGATGCAGGAAATTCTGACTGGGATAAGGATCAGGGTTGTTTTTATTTTCATCTCCTTTATAGCCAGGGATGATGAATATTTCCTCAGGAGTTTCTTTGCTATTTTTATCTCTTCTTCTGAGAAGTCTCTTTTTAGTAATTGGTTAGTTAGGTTTGGGAGGAATTAGATTATGGAGGTCCCTTTATATACTGGAAATCAAGCCTTTGTCTGATATGTTGCTGGTAAACATTTTCCCCAATTAATTAGCTGTCTTTCCAGTCTGGTTGCTATATCTTTAACTGTGCAGAAACTTTTTATTTTAAGGTGTTGCCTCATTTGTTGAGTCTCTCTCCAGTTTGTCGTGACACTGGGACACTTCAGGTAGTTCCTGACTGTGCCTATATGTTCAAATATCTCTCCTCTTTCTTGGATTAGTTTCAGAGTTTCAGGTCTTTATTCCAATTGGAGTTGTTAGTGCACCGTGAAAGGCTGGCATGCACATTTTGCTTTCTGCATCTCGCTATCCTGTTTACCCAGCACCAGCACAGAAGCTGTATTTCCATTGTATGTTTTTGGCTCATATGTCAAATCTCAGCTGACAATGTGTACTTTCATTTCTGGATTTTCTAATTTATTCCACTTGTCTTCGGGTCTGTATTTGTGCCAGTATCAAGCTGTCATTTTTATTATAGCTCTATAGTAGAGTTTGAAGTCCCATAGCATGATGCCTCCCATGTATTTTTCTAGGTCTTTTGTTGTTTCTTATGACATTTTGGACTGATTTATCTATTTTTGTAGAGTACATCATTGTGATTTTAATGGGAATTGCATTGAATTTGTATATAAATTTTGGCAGTATGGCCATTTCACTATATTAAATCTGCCTATCAAAATACATGCAAGGTTTGCATTTCCTGGTGTCCTCTATTATTTGTATATTTAGGCTTATAGTTTTCATTAAGTAGTAACTTTACATCTTGGTTAGGTTAATTAATTCCTAAATATTTTATTTTTTGAAGTCTGTGAATGGGTTGTTTCTTTTATTTCCCTTTTTGCTTGTATGTTGTTTGTGGACAAAAACACAACCAATTTTTGCAGGTTAATTGTGTATCCTGCTACTTTGTCAAAGTGGTTTTTAAGTTCTAAGAATTTGGGAGTTGTGTTTTTGATATCATGGAGGGATAATATCACATCATCTGCAAAAACGGATAATTTAACTTCTTCCCTCTGTGGATGCCTTTAATGTCTTTGAGTAATTTCTACGGTATAGTTTGTTATTGAGAACTATCTTGATTCCTCTTTGGTCAGATAGAATAGATTGGATTGTGTTAATCCTCTTGTGTTTGCTTAAATTCTTTTTTGAACCATGATATGGAATATTTAGGATAATGTTCTATGGGCTGATGAGAAGAATGTGTACTGGGTTGTTTTAAGGAAGAAATCATATTAGTCAATGTCTTTGTTGTAAGATTTGGCATGATTAAATTTGGAAGCTTCTTTGCCAATCCTCTGGTTGGTAGACCTGCCTTTTAGTGAGAGTGGAATATTAAAGTCTCCTGGTATTATTGTAGTTGGATCTATTTTATTCTGTCAGAGTATTTCCTTAACATATTTGGGTGCACCAATGTTTGGGGAGTAGAAGTTGATAATGGTGATATCATCTTCTTGGATTTTTACAATGGCTTCCTGATATCAAAGCACATGCCACATTTGAAGTACAATTAAATCACAGTGGCATTCACAATGTATCTAGGATGACCCATTGACCATATGATGTCACATTGCCAGGATGTATAGTAGTTTTGTGAAGTCACAGTGAGCTGATGGTGTCATTCTGAAAATGGGAATCACAATGGTTATGATGTCACGAAGGTTTTTGATGATACGATGGCAAGTACGATTGCCATTTCATATGAGTACACAAAGGGACTGTGATGTTACAAAGGCCATGTGTTTCTCAAAGCTGCTATTAGATCATCCTAGTTTTGTAATGTCACAATATTCTAGTGACATAACAAAGGCAATGTGATGTCATTATGGTTTTGTGATATCACAAAGGTGATGTGGTAACAACGGGATTGTGATGGCTGAACAATTTTGAAATATCACAATGATATGTCCTATTTAAATTGCTTCTAGTTCTCATTGAGATAATGATTTCTTAATGAGAGCCTCTTTTCTGAAATACTGTGGAGACATGCATAATAGGTGTGAAATCAATGGACAGTGTTATCATAATAGAAATGTGATGTCAAAATATGATTTCTTTGGCAGTACAACAAGGTACATTGTAATAGGTGTGTGATGTCACATTGGCAATGTTATGTCACAGTGGTGATGCCATCATGATGGGTTTGTGATGTCATAATGATATATCACAGCTCAATCACTATTAGTTCACAATGAGGACATGAGTTTACAAAAGGAACTTTAGTTCCCAAAGGCAGTGAATTTTCTAAAATGTTAGAAGGTTATAATAGGATTGTGAAATGATGATAGGACAAGCATATCATAATGGCAATGTGATGTCACAATATCATGTCATAATAAGCTTTTCATGCCACCATTAGTTTGTGGTTCCATAATGGTTTTAAGGTCACAATATGTTGGTGATATCACAATAGCATGTTCAATCTCACAGAACAGGCATTCACAATGTGTCTATGACATCAGGGACCATATGATGATATCATGATGTTATGGTGTAATTGTAATTTTTGATGTCACGGTGGCCTGATGATATCATGGTGACAATGTGATATAACAACGTTGATCACTCAAAGGGTTTGTTGATGTTACAATGGCAAGTCAGATATCAATATTCATTAGCTTACAATGAGGATGTGGGTACACAGGGGAACTGTGATGTCACAAAGTTCATGTGTTTCTCAAAGTTGCATCTTGCATGTACATTTTTTTTTGGTAATTTGGGACAGAAAGGGAAATAACAAAGAAACAAGGATACACATTAACCCATTGTAACAATGAGGTGCATAAGACTCTACGTTGAAATAGAACTTTACAAGATGGGGAGGGGAGGAGAAGATGGGTAAGTGAAGAGCTAGTAATAATGAAAAGGTGTAAAATGCTTCAAAATGTACTCAGAACTTTACTTACGTAACTGTAAAACATCTGAATAATAGCTTTATAAGAAAAAATATATTTCATAAATATATTTTATAAGAAAAAATATATTTCATATATGGACACAATAGGTTTGTAATGTTTCAATGAGTTTGTAATCTTTCAATGACAGGTTCAATTTCAATTGCTACTAGTTCACGTTGAGTATATGAATTCACAAAGAGAGACTGTATTCTGAAAGGTTATGGGGGTCATATATTAATAAGTGCCAAAACCATAAGGTTTTGGCATTATAATACAAAGATGATGTCAAAATATAATGGCATAATAATGTATTCAAGTCAAAATTATTTGGTGATACCATAATAGTGATGAGGTCACAGTAGGTTTGTGATGTGAGAATGGCATTATCAATTATCAATTATTATTAATTCATGTGTGTATAAGTACATAAAATGTACTGTGGTGTCACCAAGACTATGTGTTGTCACAAATGTTATAATATCCTAACAGGTTTGTGATGTCACAATATGACAGTAATGTCATAATTGATGTGATGTCACAATCATTTTCTGATAACACATGATATATCAAATATTATAAAGTCAAAAACAGATTATGAGCTCACAAAGGGCCTAAATTTTCAGCATGGAAACATTTCACAAGATTTAGAGGATAGGTTTGTGATTTCACAGTGGTCTACTGTTATCTCTACTGGTCTAGTGATATCACAAATGTTTTGAAATATCACAACAGTTATGAGGTCAGAATAGATTTATGATATCAAACATATGCCACATTTGAAATAAAATGAAATCAGCTGGGTGTGATGACTCACACTTGTAATCCTAGCTACTCAGGAGGCTGAAATCTGAAGAAAGAAATTCAAAGCCAGCCAGATCAAGAAAGGCCATGATAATTTTATCTCCATTAAACTACTAAGAAATCTGTAAGTAGTTCTTTGGCTCAAGTGGTACACTGCTAACCTTGAGCTGAAGAGCTGAGGGACAGAACACAGGCTAAGAGTTTAAGCCCCATGATGGACAAAATCAAAACAACTGTAGAAAAAGAGAAAAAGTATTAAATCACAGAATAAGCATTCACCATGTCTCTTTGACATCATAAAGAACATGTGATGTCATAATTATATGATGCTCTTGTATTTTGAGATGTAACAGTGGGCTGAATGTGTTATGATGACAATGAGATGTCACAATTGGGATGATGTTACAGAGGATTTGTAGTGTTACATTTGACATATCTTATCTTAAGTGTCATTAGATCACAATAAGTATATGGGTACACAAATGAGTATGATGTCACAAAGGCCATGTTCACAGAGGAGCTATGAGTTCACCATAGAATTTTGATATCACTATGTCATGCCCAAATTCAATTGCTAGTAGATCGCAATGAGGATATGAGTTTGCAAAGGGAGTCTATTTTCCAACATATTATGGTCATCCATAATGTGTGTGTGAAATCAGTATGGACAGTTATCATAATGAAAATGTGATATCACAATATGTCATAGTAGTTTTGTGATGTCAATGATTGGCAATAACACAATATTTTGTCATAGTAGGTTTGTGATGTCAAGATGGCAGTGTGATGGATGTCATAAAGTTGAAGCCATCACCATGGCTTTGTAATGTCACAATGATGCATCATATTTCAATCACTATTAGTTCACAATAGGATATGAATTTACAAAGGAGCTTAAGGTCTCAAAGGCCATGAATTTTCTAAAATGTTATTAGGTAATATTGGGTTATTGATAACACAATGGCATAGTGATAATATAAAGGCAATGTGATGCCAAAATGGTGAAGTGGTTAAAATAGGTTTGTTATATCACAATGAGTTTGTGATGTCACAATGGCATGTCCTGTCGCAATTGACATTAATCACAATGAAGATATGTGCACAGAAAGAGACTGAGATGTCAAAAGTGCCATATGTTGTCACAAATACTATGAAGTCCAAACAGGTTTGTGATGTCATAACATGACTGTAATGTCATAATGGCAATGTGATATTACAATGTTCATCATGTCAAAATGGACTTGTGATTTCATGTCTTATCTGAAATATAAAGTCAGAAATGTATCTGAAATATAAAAACAGATTATGAGCTCACAAAGGCCTAAGATATGAACATGGCAACCTGCTAAAAGTTATGAAGACAGGACAGGTTTGTGATGCCCCTATGAGTCACATCATAATAGCAATGTGATGTCACAAAGGGATTTGGAAGTCACAATGTTTGTGAGGTCACAGTAGGGTTCTGATATCAAAGTACATGGCACATTTTAAAAAGAATGAAATCACAGACTAGGTATTCACAATGTGTCTATGACATCACAATGACCCTGTGATATCACAATGCTATGATGTCATTGTAGTTTTCTGATGTCATGGTGGGCTGATGATGTTATGATGACAATGTGATGTCACAATGGTGATGAGGTAACTAAAGGATTGTGATTTTGTAGGGAGCCGAGGCGAGACTCCGCCCACTCCTTTGCAGCTTTGAGGTTTCCACCCCAGACGGTGCTTGGTGGGAGGCCTGGGCTGTGCGCGTGCACGAGCCAGGTAGAGCCCCCAGCCAATCCCATGACACCTGGTGACGGTGAAAGGCAGGCGACCAACAATAGAAAGACCTGCATTCCGATACTCATATATAAGCGGCTGTGTTTCGGGTGCACGCTCTCTCGCGCCCCAGCTCTCCTACAACTAAAAGGCTCTCCAATAAAGCGTGATCTGAGAAGACTCCTGGTGTGGTGGTCGTTTTTCCTCGCTGGTCGAGTAGACGGTCACTACATGATTTAGCAATAGCATGTCTGATCTCAATTTTCATTTGCTCACAAAGAGGATATTGGAACACAAAGGGACTGTGGTGTAACAAAGGCATGTGTTTCTCAAAGGTGCTATGAGGTCATCATTGTTTTGTGATATCACTAGATGATAGTGTTGTTACAATCGCAATGTGATGTCAGAATTTGTGAGGTACAGGGCTGATGTGGTCACAATGTTTGTGATATCACAAGATGGTTATATCACAATAACATGCCCAATTTCAATTGGTACTAATTAACAACGAGGATATGAGTTCCTAAAGAGAGCTTGTTATGTCACCCATAAAGAGTTATGGTGCCATCAAAAAATATGAGAAAAATCACAATAGACAGTTTTATAATAATTGAAATGTAAAGGCAAAAAACAAAGTCATACTAGTTTTGTGGTGTGAATGATTTCTCAATACTACAATGTTGTGTCATAGTATTTTGGGGATATCATGATAGTCATGACATCAACATGGGTTTGTGATCTCACAGAGACATCAGCCCACAACCCCTATTATTTCACAATGGGGATATTAGTTTACAAAAGGAACTTGAATTCCCATGAAGGCCATGAATTTTCTAAAATGTTATGCAGTAACAATAGGTTTTTAAAACACAATGGGATAGTGATATCACAATGACAATATGATGTCACAATATTATGTCATAGTAAGGTTTTCATGTCACCATTATTTGGTGGTGACATTATGGTGATGATATCACAGTGAGACTCGGAGGTAACAATGGCATGTTCAATCTCAATAGTCATTAATTCATGATGACTGCATGAGTTCACAAAGGGACTCTGATATCACAAATGCCATGTGTTATTACAAATGTTATGAAATCCTAACAGGTTTGTGATGTCAAAGTGTGTCAGTAATATCATTATGGCAAAGTGATATCCCAGTGGTCATGATGTCAAAATGGGTTTCTGATATCTCTGAAATATGTGGTCTTAAACAGTTGATGGCTCACAAAGAAACTAATGTATCAATATGGCAGCATGTCAAATGAGTTATGAGAACAGGAACTTTTGTGATGTCGAAGTGGGTTAGTGATATCAGAATGGCAATGTAATGTCATAAAAAGCTTTTGTGATGTCATAATCCTTATGAATTCACATTGCATTTCTGATATCAAAGCACATGGCACATTTCAAATAGAATGAAATAACAACATAGTCATTATCAAGGTGTATAAATAACCATGTTATGGCATAATCTTATGATTTCAGTCTTTGTGATTCACAATGATCATCATGTCAACAATGTGATATCACATTGTAACTGATATAACAAAGGTTTTATGATGGTACAATACCATGTCTGATCTGAATTTTCATTAGCTCTCAATGAGGATATGGGCTTACAAAGGAACTGTTATGTATTAATGGCCATGTATTTGACAAAGTTGCTATGAAGTTTCAATAGCTTTGTGATGTCACAACGTGCTACAGTTCACAATGGCAATGTGATATCATAATGAGGTTTTGATTTCACAGTGGTGATGGGTCACAATGATTTTGTGATTTCACAATGACATATCCAATTTCAATTGGTACTAGTTAACAATGAGAATATGAATTCTTGAGACGATTTTCTAAAATGTTATGTGATCATCCATAATAGGTTATTGAAATTACAGTAGAAATTACATAGTAGAAATGTAATGTTAAAATATGATCTCATAGCAGTTTTTATGTCAATGAGTTGGAAATACATGATGTCATGATGGTGATGCCATCACAATGGGTTTGTGATATCCCCATTTCACATCAGATCTCAATCACTGTTGACAATGGGATTGAGTTTACTAAAAGAGCATGAGGTCCCAAAGGCTATGATTTTTCTAAAATGTTGAGGTCATGATGTTTTTGAAAACACAATGGGACAGTCATAGGTACCTGATATCACCATATCATGTCATAATAATATTTTGATGTCACAATTAATTGGTAGTGATGAGGTCACAATATGCTTTCTGATGTCACAATCTCACGTCCCACCTCAGTTGTCATTAATTCACAATGAGTATAGTTCACTAAGGGACTATGATGTCACAATAGCCAGGTCTTGTCAGCTATTATGAAGTCATAATAAGTGTTTTATTGTTGTTGTTGTTGGTTGTTGGTCTTGATCTCGGGCCTGGATGCTGTCCCTTAGCAATTCAGCTAAAGGCTAGTGCTCTACCACTTGAGCTACAGCACCACTTCTGGATTTCGGTTGTTTAATTGTAGATAGAAGTTTCATAGGTTTTCCTTCTTGGGCTGGCTTTGAAGCATGATCTTCAGATCTCAGCTCTGAGTAACATGGACTGCATGCCTGAGCCACCAGTGCACAGATAGTCTAAAAAGTTTTGTTTTGTCACAATGTGCCAGTAATGTCTTAATGGCTATGCCATGTCACAATATATGATGACACAATTGATTTCTGATATCACATGTCATATCTGAAATATTATGGGATGAAAACAGATTGTGAGCTTACAAAGGACCTGCAGCATGCCACAAAATACATGAATATAGGACAGGTTTGTGATGTCATTGCAGATTTGTGATGTCACAATGGCAATGTGATATCAAAAAAGGATTGTGATGTCACAATCATTATGTTTTCACAGTGGGTTTCTGTTTTCTACCCACATTCTACATTGGAAGTAGAATAAAATCACAGAATAGGTATTCAACAGTGTTTGTGACATCACAATTACTACATGTTGACACAATGTATAATATCATTTCATCTTTGTGATGTCATCATGAGGTGAATGACTCATGATGTCAATGTGATGTCACAATTGTGATAATTATCATACTCTGAGCATCCAGAATAAACATATGAGTGGCCCGGTCACCTCTGTAAGTGTGGGCAGGGTTGGAATTGGAATAGAGGCAGATAAGTGTGTATGTGATTCTGTGAGCCAGCTTCAGGAACACCTGGCTTCAAGCAATGACTCAGAGAAGGTCTATAATCCTTGAGGCTGATCTCAGCGTTGCTCATCATGACAGAAATCCTTGCTGCTAAGTGTGTCACAAGGACAGTTAATGGATTTAGGCAGCACTACCAGATGGGCAGTTTGGCCAAGGAGCTGGCCAAGCACTGGAAAACTTTGGCTGTGCTAGCCCTCAAATCAGAGATTCTGAGCATGGACCCTGAACAAGAGGGCACTCAAAAGCCCATGGGTGATGGACCAAGGCATTAGAAGCAGGAGTAGAAGTAGTGGCAGGAGCAAGAACAGGAGCACAAGGAGATGTTCAAAGCATCAGCTGTGGATCTATTCTCTCAAAACAGTGGACATGATACAATGGAACCTGGAACTCTGGTGGGTGTCCACAAGTCTCGGTAGATATGGTCAGAGGTGGCATCCAGACATGGGTGACAAAGTGGATGTTTAGAGCTGTGTGGCAGCACCACAAACTCCTGGCTTCCAGCACAGGTGCAGATGAACCCTGTAAAATCTTAAGGCTGCTCACAGTCTTGTCCATCATGGCAGAAATCCTTGCCAGATTGTTTGTGAGTAGGACAGTGAAGGGTGTAGGAAACACCAGCAGGTGGGCAAATTGTCAAGGAGCTGAGAAAGCACTGGAAGTGCTTGGCTGTGCTAAGTTTTAAATCAGGATTTGAACTGGGACCCTGAACAATACAACACTCAAGAGACCAGGAAGGAGGATCTTGGCTAAGGAGGAGAAGGGGAGGGGTTTTTATGAATGGGAGAAAGAACAGGAAATATTGAAGGACTCGACTGTGGAGCTGTTCTCTCAGAGCAGCAAAGGTGACTCACTAGATTCTGGAACCCAGATGACTAGCCTACAAGTCTATGTAGATGAGTGGTATCCAGATGTGGGTGGCAAAGAGGATGTGCTGAGCCCTGCAGAAGCTCCAGGAGAGCCTGACTTTCTGCACAGATGTGGATGAGCTTTGCAAATACTTGAGAATGTCCTCATTCTTGAACATCACCTCAGAAATCCTTACCACCAAGGGTGTGAAAAGTACAGTGAAGGGTTTTAGGAAGAACCAGCAGGTGGGCAGTTTGGCCAATGATCTAACTAAGCACTGGAAGACCTTGGTTGTTCTGAGGAGCAAATCAGAGGCTCAGACCAAGGATCCTGAGCAGGATGGAAATCAAGAGTGCAGGATGGAGGATCTTTGGGCAAGGGGAGTAGAAAATGGATGGGAGCTGGAGCAGGAGGAGATAATGAAGTCCTCAACTGTGGATCTGTTTTCACAGAGCAGAGTGAATAACCCACTAGAACCTAGAAACCAGGTGTGTGACCCATGAGTCTCTGTAGATGTGGTTGTGGTAGCTTCAGAATTGAGGCAGCTGAATGGGTGTGGAAAGCTATCAGGCAGCTCCAGGAGCACCTGACCGCCAGCACTCACAAGCACAATCTAAGCCAATCCATGAGGTTGCTCTTAGTCTTGCCCATCATGGCAGTAATCCTTATTGCCACAAGTGTCAGAAAGACAGTGAAGGGATTTAGGAAGCACCAGCTGGTTTGAAGTTCTGTCAAGGATCTTCCCAAGCACTGGAAGATTTTGGAGTTCCTGGGCCACAACCCAGCACTCTGCCAGCCTTTCTGAATTAGATTCCTGAGCAGGACAACACTCAAGATTTCAAGGAGGATGCTTTGTGGGAGTTAGAGTGGGGATGAGAGTGAAAAGAGATATTCAGAGTCCACTGTGGTTTGGGGATCCCAGGGAAGAGCCACACTAACCAAGAGGGGAGGCCTCAGCTCCAGGCCAGATCACCCATGGCTTGGGCACCTGTATGAGCTCTAGAGTGTTAACAATTAGTCTGCCAGTCCTTTTCCCAGTTGTGGGGGGGGTGTCCCAGAATGTCCCCAGTGTATTCTAGGGGCAGAAATGGGACTCATCATTGGTCTGTGAACAGCTCTGAATTCCCACAGGTCTCAGAGCCCACTAATAACATCAGGATGACTGGTATATGTGCCCTCCTACCCCACAGACCTAGGCCCACCGGCATGCCCACAAGACGCTCTCCCCAGGGAACCCAAGGGGCACCTGTCTTACAAAAAGGAGCACCTGTCTTACAAAAAGGAGGAGAGAAACACACAATTGCTCTCATCTAAGGTCAAGGAGAATTCTGGCAACCCAGAGACACGGCCAGCAAAACAAAGCTGGTCGGGTGCAATCACCCAGCAAGTCCCTGCCAATACATGAGTTCTGCATGCCTCCCCTGTCTTTTGAGGTGTCCTCAACCAGCCAGTGGCTGCCCAGGAAAAAGAAGGCCAGGCTCACAACTCATACTCCTACACCGTCTCAAGGAGGCCTGAAAGGAAATGGCTTGAGCATCCTCAGTAGATCCTCTGATTCAGTGCACAGCTCAGGCCAGATAGTGAGTGAAGTTGATACAGACTAGGTAGGGAAGCTAGTGCTTGCCCAAGCTGCCAATCCAGCAATACCACGAACTCCGTGCAAGAAGCTGGCATGTCAAAGGTGGCGCCCGACCTAGAAGCACGAAATTTCATCAGCTGCCAGAAACAATAGGTATGCTGCTCGACAATAAACAGGTGACCTTCTTCCCACCTCCTGTGCTTGGAATCTCTGAACCCCTGAAGAGGGAGAAGGGAAGGGGCAGCTTGTCCTTTCCTCAGAGTGGCCCTGATTGTCGATGTACACTGGACTGAACCATGGCTCCCTCATTCTCTTGTCCATAGCATGTCTGCAAGCTCCCACTATAGTTAGTCCCAGGCTACACTGAATTCTCCTCGCACCTGTTTCTGATAGTTCTACTATCAGTTCTACTATAGTTTTCTACTATCTAGAGAACTATCACCAGAGAGTCGTGGCTCACAGCGGAACAGACAAGCTGTGGCAAATTCGCTGTTCCAAAGAATTTCAGAATGAAAAACCTACGGAGTGTGAGACCTGTCAGGAGCTTTCCCTGCATCTTCATCCAGACCCAGAAC
Source organism: Dipodomys merriami (assembly GCF_024711535.1). NCBI lineage: Eukaryota > Metazoa > Chordata > Mammalia > Rodentia > Heteromyidae > Dipodomys > Dipodomys merriami. The sequence continues at coordinate 27,927,147 of NW_027203159.1, read as the reverse complement.
AGATTCTGCAAGCAGTGTCAGGACTCATGATGCCCAAGACAGAAAGAGCCAAAGCCAAAAGGCACTGCTGCATACATCTACCTCCAGAAAGCCCCCTGTCCATGATGGTAACTTCCAGGCCCTTTCTGCAAAAGCACTTTCTTTCCAAGTAAATTCATCCGTCACTGGAAGTGGCCACATCACTGCTCACCTATTGGGATTGGCAGGCAGTGCTGACCAACAACGAGCTGGAGGTATCAGAGGATGAAGATGTGGTAGTGGTGGTGATATTACTGCTGCTGCTGGTGTCAGCAGAGGAAAAATGTTTCATCCACCAGGCCAGACAACAGCCTGTGCCCCTTCCAGAATGAGAACAGCCCTCATGTCCATGTTCAACACCAGAAAGGCTGCTGCTAAGAAAACTGTCCTCTCATTGCCAAGAACATTCACAATTACAGCCATTACAAGGGCAGGTTCCCCATGTGATGACCAGGAGAGTTCTGGAACATTGGTGAGGTGTCCAAAGAACAGTGCCTGCTAGCTTTCCTGTGCCGTTTCTGTGGCTGCAGACTCACAACCTGTACACTCTTAACTTACCCTTGGGATCATAACACCTCATCACTACTCCTCACTCCTGAACTCTCTGCCATGTATTACTCATCAAGATGGGCAAAGAAAGACATATCTCACTTACATAGGGTTTATAAGTATATCTACATTAATAAGTAATATTCTCAGGGAGGAGGAATCTTTTTCTTCAAATCACAGAAAACAGCTGTATGGTCTTGACAATCTACCCACACACAGTCTCTAAGAGTCTAAAAATTGTGCAAATATGCTATTCATAGGGGAAAGCTGTCAAATGCAGACAAAATATATTAAATAAATTCTCATAGCAATATGTGAGCTGTTCCCAGAATATCCAATGGGGACCCAGGAAACAAAAGCAAGTTATCTGTACAAACCACACTCAAAACTAACTCCCTCCCATCTCCGCAGCTTGCTTTCCAGTCTATACAAAGCAACAATCCCAGATCTACACCCTAACCACAGGAGATGGGTAGCATGAGGGTTGTGAGGTTAGGAGGCTAAGAGAACATTGTTGATTGTCCACATCTGTGGCCCCATCCTACAAGAGACACACCGGTTCCAAAGCTCAAGGCCAACATGGTTTTCTTGGAGGAACTATGTTTATCAATTCTTCACTTGTACTATTCAATATCCAGAGCACCCAAATTGGATCAAGGAAAAACAGCCAAATATACTCTTCAAAGCAAACTTTCCTATAGCATAATTTCCACTCAATTTTAGGGACCTTTTCTTCCCAACCCCACTCATGCTTTTTGTAAGTTTTTATATTGTATATCTGAATAATTTATCACACATGACTCCTTTGTTTGGCTTTTCTTCATGATTTAGTGTATCATTAGATTGCCATGTTCACATTGAGAAGATATTTTTGTTATGAATTTCACTATCTCTTTATTAGCTCTGTGATAATTAATTAATTAATTAATTTATTTATTTATCTATGGGCTTCCAAAGAGTTGCCTCTCCAATCTTCCTTTCCTATCATGCTTTCCTCTTTTCCTATCATACTTATCTGAGAGTTTATATACCATTGTGTTTTTAGTTTTCACCTTTCTTCATCACCCTGGATCACAGTTCACTCTCACAATACATGGTGAAATCATTGAGAAAAGTCTAATATTCTTTAATACTATTCTCAATTAGTTTATCTACCTTTAGGAAAAGGAAACCAGAAATTACTTTGAAGCAAATATGATCCTTACACTATTTTCTTTAAATGTATTTTCATATTCATTAGGAAAACAATAAATCCCATGCATGAGATGATCCCTATATACATGTATGGTTGCATACCTGAATTGGCCACATTTAGCATAAAATGTCACATTTCTTTTCCCATCTGAATGTTGTATTATTTGATGTAGTCCAGTTATCTTTTCATATAGGTGCTCATTATCCTTATCCTTGAGTAAGTGAAACAATGCTGGTATTTACACTTAAGAAGACCTTTATGAGATAATAGTTTTCTTTACCCTCTTTTTTATGCATTGCTGTAAAGTGTATGCATTTTTCAATAGTTATAGAATTTTATAGTAGCAGAACTAAGATAACTCTATCTTCACTTTATGATTATTAACCTCTATAAATAATAAATTTACATCATATTTGGAGTTATTGCTTGAACTGGCAAACATTACACTTAGTAAATTAATTTATACTCAGAGACAATAAACCATGTTTTACATCGTTTGGGAAATCTCGATTATTTTTCCTAGGAGGAAAACACAAATCTAGATACCAGTGGATCATGCGAGCTAATCCTAGCTATCCAAGAGGTTGAAATCTGAGATTTGTCTTTCAAAACCAGCTTGGTAAGGAAAGTATAACACTCTTATCTTCAACTAACCATCCAAAAGCAGATGTGGAGCTGTGGCTTAAGTGGTGGAGCAACAAAAGCTCATGTACAGTGTCTATACACTGAATTTCAGCTCCAGGAATGAAACAAGAAAAAGAAGATGCATAAAAGTAGATGACAAATACCTTGGGAATTGGAAGCAGTAACTGAAGATGGGCAGGGAGAGACAAGGTGGGGGAATGAGCAAAGTACTGTGTATAATTATGAAAATATCTTGATACTCATTAAGGAAGATCTGAGGATCACAGAATACCATAGGCAGAAGGGTCCAGAAGCCTCTCAGCTCCAACAAGCTACCCTCAAAACCCTGAAAGAGACACTACAGGTAAAGTAGTAGAGTGCTAGCCTTGGGCACAGAGAGGCTCAGGAGCAGCACTCACCATTTAAGTGCTAACTCCAGGAATGGCAAAAAGAAAAGAAAAATAGAAAAATATAAGGATTTGCATATCAAAACTTATTTGGCCTTTGAGGATTCTTACATTCCTGTTTAAAAATGAAAGAGATGTACAGATTAGACATAGTTCTATTTTAAATAAATTTTAAATGTAGAAAGAAGTCTGGGCCCCAAAGAAACATTGTTCCCATGGTTTCCCTTATTTGCAATAGCTAGTATACATCTAGGATAATCTTACCAGACAAGCAAAGAAGGTCAAAAAATATGTACATATGACCATATAGGATGGTCCTAAGTGAAATGAACCCCAAGATAGGAACACAGAGTTTTTACCTTTGTCGTTGTTGTTTTAATGTACTATATGAGTTTTTTTTTTTTCCTTTAGTATGTTCTTCCCCCTGGTATAACCTGGGTTTTCACTGTATTTGATTCTGGTGCCCTGAATCCTGTTTATACATTTTTCTAATTGGGGAAGGAGAAGGGAAATTACAAAATGTTGAAACATGTTGACTCATTGTAACAATGAGATATACAAGATACTATGTTGATAATGAACTTTACATGGTGGGAGAGGAGAGGGAATTTGGGGAGGTGGAAGGGGAGGTATGTGAGACAAAAATTAGAGGGGGGTAACAAAGCTCCATAGGAAATGTAGTCATTACCTTACTCATGTAACTGTAACCCCTCTGTACAGTCTCTTACAATAAAATAAAAAATACCAAAGAAAGAAAAAAGTCTGGATTTCAGCTCAGTGCAAAATGCTTATATAGTGAGTGCAAATTCATTGGCTTAGATCTGCAATAACAATCAAGATAAAATTAATCAGAAAGAAAGAAAACACCCCAGTTATTAGAAAATGGAAGGATTTGGAAAAACTATATTAAGTGAAGTAAGCCAGATTCAAAGTACCATAGAGCCAATTGTTTCCCTTATTCGAAATAACTGGTATACATTTAGAATAACCCTACCAGATAAGCATAAAAGCTCATAACCTATATTTATGACAATACAAGATGATCCTAAGCAAAATGATCCCCAATATAACAAGATTTTTCTTTGATGTTGTTGTTTTTAATGTACTATCTGATTTTTGTTTCTTTCATATGTTCTTCCCCCTATTGTATCACCTCTGTTCTCACCCTATTTGATTCTGGTGCCCTGAATCTTGTATACACATATTTCTAATTTGGGGAGGAAAGGAATATGGGAAAGGAAATAACAAAATGCTGAAACCTCTCATTGTGATAATGAGAGGTAGAAGTTGAACATTACAGTTTGTAAAGAATTTTACCACTTTGGGTGGGTGAAGAGCTGAGGAGGTGGGAAGGGTCTGGAGAGTAGGAACAAATAAATGAGGGGAAGAAATGCTCCACAAGGGAAGTACACATTACCTTACTCAAGTAAATGTATCTCCTGTGTACAGAAACTTTACAATAAAAACTACAACAACTTTAAGAAAAAATATTTCTAGATCCAAAAATTTACTACCCGAAAGGCACAAACATCATCATAACTTCACAGAGCTTTGTGAAACAAACCTGTATTTATCAAGGTTGGCAAGGGAGACTGGTCCAATAAAGCACACATACACACACACATACACACAAACACACAGAGTCATCCATTGGTATACATAAGCTGCTTTACATACAAAAAAGTATGCATCTCAAATCTCACATAAAATGGTTTGCTGTTTGTATGTAACATATATGCATCCTTCATATAAAGTCATTTCTACATAAATTGAAATACCACATAAATATAGGTTGAATGCAAATAAATAGAGATAATATGATTTAGAGTGTAGTGATAAAAATGGGTTTGTGCATATTGACATTCTATATAAATATAATGTAATATATTTATAGAGATTTACTGTAAGGATTTGGTTCACACAATTAAGAAGACTGATGAATATTAAAATATAAGCCAGTAAGTTGAAGATACCATATAGTTCTACTCAAAAAGTTTGAAGAATAGAGATTTGGGAGAAGCAAGTACTTCAATTTCAAACTCAATGCCAGGAAAGTAACTTCCCATGTGCCAGTTTGACAACAATCAGGCAGGATGAATACTTTCTGGTGAAGAGGAATTTTGTGGATAAATCAGTCCTTTAAAAAATAAAATAATATCAAGAGAAGAGAGAAAAAGCAGCTGCTTTGAACTGATTAATGAGAATGAGCTTGGTAGATACTCTCCCACTTGAGTCACAATACCAGCCCCGTCACAGGAAAGAGGCAAGGAAATTTCCTGGAGGTTATGCAGTATCCAAGCCAAGAGAGCAATCAGAGCCCATGGCAGAGGATGTGGGAGATCCAGAAATCAGGATACACACAAAGAAAAAACTTAGAAATGAGCTTCAACATATTGAAGGAGTTTTACACTCCTGTCAGAAATTTTGCAAGAACATGGTGTGAAATGTTTAGAAACCAACCCGAGAGTAACAAATTTCTTAGCAATATGACTGAGTACTATCCCAAAGTTTAAACTTCATAATAAATATTACTGTGACCAACTATTGGGCTCAGTATTTACATGTTTGTATTCATAAATATTGGACTGATCTACAAAAATTGTGATAGAACTCTGCCTTAGGAAAACAGTGATTTATATGCTAATGATGGAGGAGATAAGTAGAGCTAAATGCTCATCTTCTATAAGGATGAATATTCTAGATCTGAGAATGAAAGATTAAATTACAGGACTATAAATGTGAGTAAGCTTTAATTTTTTTTTACAATATCCCATTTATGTTAAAAAGATGATTCTAAGGAGTATTAATTGAGAAGCAGGTGTATCACTTTTTTGAAGTTTCTTCAAATCATTAAAATCTCAAATTACATCTGGCATTTCTTTGTTTAAAAATTTAAATTGAATCAAGTGTTCATATGTACTCACTTATACTGTAACCAAAGTGGCTCAGGAGGCTAAAAGCAGAAGGATAACAATCTTGCGGCAACGGAAGCAGAAAAGTCTCCAGACTTACTTTTAAAATTTAGAGGTGTGACTCAAACGCTAAAGTGCCAGCTTAGTAAGCACAACCAAGTTCGGAATTACAAGTAAATAAATGATAGGAAGGATAGATAGATAGAGAGATAGAGAGATAGAGAGATAGAGAGATACATAGATAGATGGACAGATAGATAGATAGATAGATAGATAGATAGATAGATAGATAGATAGATAGATAGATAGATAGATAGATACCCTTGGTGATGAACAGCTGTAATGCCAGTGTTCAAGATGCTCAGGAATGTGCATTGCAAGTTTTCATCCAGGTTTGCCTTTGTAGTTCAAAACTGCATGAAACTAAAAGAAAAAATTTGAAATCATGATATCAAATTTTTAGCCCTGGACCTGAGTTACAAAAGAAAATCGTGTGTCAACCAACCAAAAATCAAATTGAAAATAATTGTAAAAATAATTTGAAACAAGAAAATATTAAAAAAAAAAAAGAAACATACTGAAAAATCCTAATATAGTAGCTCTTGTAGTGACCAAAAATTTTTGACAGTTGTCTTTATATAAAAGTCACAGAATCACTTGTTACATTTTTACCTTGTCCAAAACATTAATGAACGTTTTTATTCCAGAAACTTGATAAGCACAGTTATTTTCACAATCCCTAATGTTGCACAATACCTTTGACTTGATTTAACAGAGATCCATTAGTGATCTTATCTGAATAAAGCTCTCAGCACCATCTGGAGCCTAAAATATAAAATCAGACTGGATTTATAAATGATAGGAAATTCAGCTGCTACATAAGGTTATAGAAAATAGAAAATAACTAAATATGTGAGATAACAACAATTAAATGTTTAATTGGTGGGGCAGTGGAGGCTCATGCCTGTAATGGTAGCTACTTAGGAAGGTGAGATATGAGGTTCACAGTACAAAGTTGACCAGGGCAGAATAGTTTATGACTCTGCTTTATCTAGCCATAAGTGGAGGTATATATCAACTGGTACAGTGCTAGCCTTAGTAAAAAAAAATCAAGTGAGAGCAATACTGACTAAATACTTGAACTGGAGTTCAAGTCCCATAATTGGCACAAAAACAATGCAATAAATTGTATGGTATAAATTATATAGATTACATAGACAAGTCAGAACATAAAGAATGTGGTTGAGAAAGGGAAAGAGGAAACGGGTGAGAAGAGTCTGCAGAGAGAAGATAGGGTATGCCTCTGGATTGCTATGCCATTGGAATGTTTTATAGGTACTGTCAAAGTTTGTTATTCCAAGTATAATTGAAAGACATTAGTAGTGTGGGGGTGGAGCAGAGAGAGAGACTGTCACAGTCATGAGTCACCAGTGATTCACATATATAATAATCCCTATCTGGAAGAATGAGAAGAGAAGGATTATTGTTAAAAGCCTACAAGACAAAAAATCATGAATATTCTATCTCATCAGAGAAGAGATTCACCTAGGAGCATGTGCCTGTCATTCCTCCTACAAGAATAAGATGAAAGGAGGTGCATCTCAGTCCAATAGCATAAATAAGCAAGAAATAAAACACTATTTAAAAATTAACCAGCACATGGAAGAGTGATTTTGTTCAAAACATACAATGAATGGCCCTGGTGTGGCAAGTAAAACATAAAGGTAAAAAAATCTGGGCACTTGTAAGTCATACATGTAAGTTCTAACTATCATGGAAGCTGAGACCTGGAGGATTAAGGTTTAATGTTAGCTCAGGCAAAAAGTACATGAGATTATTTGTCCAATTAATCAATAAAAGCTGGGTTGGAGATGGGCATGGATTTGTAGAGAATCACAACAGAGCAATAACCAAAGGTCGTGATTTCATGTCCTGGTACTGGCAACCAAAGAAACATATAAACCAATATAAAAAAATACATGTAAGACAGGGCAAGAATTGTGGCTGAAGAGTTCAGTACCTGGCAATGTTTCAATGCCAATGCTGATAGAATAAATAAATTAAGTTATTTCTTTAATTAATTAATAAGCAAGTAAATAAAGAAATTACCATAATACCTTGGGTTAAAATGGACAAGAAGAAGATGCACAAACCAATAGAGAGTAGGTAAGAGGCTAGTGTTTAGATGAGAGATTTTGTGGGTTTTGACCAGGAAGATGGTTATGGAAACTTAGATGATTGAATATACATTAAGGTCTTCTGATTGCAATCTTCTGTGGAAGACAGAAGAGAACCAAAAGGAAAGAGCTATGGATGATGACTTGAGAATTAATGATTGAGCAGCAACGGCATCGTAGTTTCACAATTCCAGACTAAGGATGAATAAAAAGATATTTTAGAAAACAAGGCTACAAGTGATCTGCTGGTCAAGTTCAACCACAGATACTTAAGCTATTCCAGTAGAAACATCAAGTAAATAGGTGATTCATTGTACTCTGTATTTCATATTCTGGAGTATAGATTTGGGTCTGAGCAAAAATTTAAGTTCATCTGGAGGAGTGTTTGACATATGGATCGTATTGAATTTAGGAAATCATATGTGACCATTTTGGTCTGTGATTTTTAAACATGCAGAGTGTTTTACACAATGCAAGTTTCAAGACTATCTCAGAGTGTTTCAGAAAGGCTTTGTAAGGATCAAGATCTTGCTTTATTAAAAATATTAGGGACAAATATTTTGTTTCTACTGTAAGCAATTCAGGCTCAGATTGGAATGGTTTTAAGTGTAATCCATGGTTACAGAAGTAGTACTGGTATATATTGTTAGACCTTTGTAGAACTTGGACAGAAACAAACAATAACTGGCAGCTAAAGAACACAAAAAGAGTTAACTTGTTAATGAGTTTTTCCTCTAAATGGTAGGAATATTAGCTTTGTTATATATCATAATCATTTGTTAAGAAATTTTTAAATGAATTGAGCACGATACACTTTTGTAATTCCAGTACTATAGAAGTGTGTGCATGTGTTGGTATATATATATACATATATATATATATATATATATATATATATCACATTTTCTTTATCTATTCATCTACTGAGGGGCATCTGGGTTGGAATTCTATGCCTCAATCAGCAAGAATGACATTGCCCCATTTCTTAGGAAATGAAAAGTCTTGTTAAAAATTATACTAAGTGAAGTAAGCCAGGCCCAAAGAAATATAGGTCCCATGGTTTCCCTTATTTCTAATAACTAGTATATGTCTGAGACAAATATAAACTGTCAGACAAGTTGATGTTAGGCAAAATGAACCCCAAGATAAGGATTCAAATGTTTTTTTTTCTTTCTTGCAGTGGTTTTCAACATGTTTATAACATGATTTTTTGTTGCTTTGTATGTACCTCCCCCACGTTATAACCCTTGATTTCACTGTATTTGATGCTTATTTAATTTGTGGAGGGGAAGGGAAAAACAAACTGTTTAAATAGGGTTACAGGTGGAGCCATTACAACAATGAGATGTACAAGATGTTTTGGCGAAAAACGAACTTTACAACTTTGGTGGGGTGGGGGGTGAGGGTGATTGTAAGGGTGGTATAGGGGTGGGAGAGTGGAGAGAGGAAGGGATGGTATTTGGAAACAAAGGTGAAGGCAACAATGCTTGATTAGAAATGTACTCACTATCTTGCCCATGTAATTATAACCCCTCTATATAGTAGCTTCACACTAATAAAAATTTTAAAAATTTTAATAAAAGAAGTATAAAGACAGCCTGGTTTATAACATTCAGAGAAAGCTTGTACTGAAACACACACACACACAAACACACACACACACACACACACACACACACAATTATTTTTTTCCCAAAGTAGGCTATTAGAATCTCTTGGAGTAGGCTGCCCAGATTAATTTTTAACTTCTAATTTTGTTCATCCTCCTCCACACCAATGCATTGTTCTTTTGTGCCCTCAGTGAATGGCATAAAACATGCTTCCAGATCCTGTTGCATATTTTGGGAATTATATTTAGGTTATGAAAGATACTCTTACAACCCAACACCATAGAATGTATTGTAAAGTTCATATAATCTTTGTGAGAAAATGATTACAGTCACTTTCTTATATTCACACAAGAAACTGAAGACAAGAGAAGAAATTAAATGTCTTAAATGTCTAGCCTTACTAGTCATAACTCTGAAAAATATTCCAAGATTCTAACTCCAGGACAGTGCTTTTCTGCTTTTCAGCTGTCTCATTTGAATCCATCTCTATTTTCTAATCAAGATTTAGACTACTAACTCACTTCTATGTTCAATTCTCTAAAAGTAAACAAACTGACTCTGCCTCGCCTTGTTCCTTTCAACTAAACAGTTCTCATTCCCAAACCTGCTTCTCAGGGTTGTCCCTAGATGTCAGTATCAAACTCAATCCCTGTCTTGACCTGCTGAACCTGGGATATCCATTTGTGCTTGTGGCACTCAAGGGAAGGCCTGGGTCCTTATAGTTACTGGCGATAGACTGCTGGGCAGTCTCCCACTCTGAGACATGACTTTCTGGTCCCACAGTTAGTTTGGTTTTGTTGTTGTTTCTATGATATTCTTACTGCTTCCTGCGCCTGCTGCGTCAAATTAAAGGTCTGGTAAGAAAATTCCAGCAGACCTTTTGGAAAGAGGGCAGGAACCAGGAGCCAGTATCAAGACTGATTAGTACTGCCTACCGAATTCGGCTCCATGAAGTATGAAGATTCACTAGCCCACCTCTTTCAAGATTGACTGCAGACAAGCTCAGCCAATCATTCTTTACCGTATCAATTTCTGTGAAACTGAGCATATCTTGGCCAATCAAAAGATACGTTTTCAGGAGCCTGAGATCTAAGTATCATAGTTGGAACCCAATCTGAGCAGGAAAGTCCTGGATAGTTTCTCTCTCTCTCTCTCTCTCTCTCTCTCTCTCTCTCTCTCTCTCTCTCTCTCTCTCTCTCTCGCTCGCTCGCTCGCTCGCTCGCTCGCTCTCGCTCTCTCTCTCTCTCGCTCTCGCTCTCTCTCTCTCTCTCTCTCACACACACACACACACACACACAAACACACACACTCTCACTCTCTCTCTCTCTCTCGCTCTCACACACACACACACACAATCATGCACAGGCACAGCTGGAAGTTGTGTCTCAAGAGCTTTAACACTAGTCTGGAAAACAAGGGTCATTGGGCTGAGTAGGATAACCTGGGAAAGAGAGAGGGACATTCTGATTCGGTCAAAGAAGAAATGTCCTCTTAATCTGGTGGCTCATGAATGTAATCCTAGCTGCTCAGGAGGCTAAGATCTGAGGATTGCGATTCAAAGCCTGCCTGGGCAGGAAAGTCGGTTAAGACTCTTATCTCCAATAAAACACCTGAGAAATAAAAGTGGTTCTATGGCTCAAGTGGAAGAGTGCTAGCCTTGAGCTGAAGAGGTGAGAGACAGCCTCCCAGACCCAGAGCTCAAGCTCCACATCCAAACCAAAAACAAAAAAAACATAAAACACAAAAACAAAAAAATAACGAAAAGAAATGTACTCTTACTTGAATTACATCAACGTAACCACTTTATACATCAAATTAATAATAATATTTGTTTTAAAAAGTCATGATTACTATGAAAGGGTAAAAATATCAACATTACCAAATGTATAGAATAAATTGATTCTGAAAATGATAAATAATTTCAAGTAGATTAGAGATTCAGTAGGAAAAGAAACTGCAAATGTGGTATTAAAATAGGCCAGAGAGATGGAATTATACATGCACTTGTGACTAAATTGCTGCAATCCCTTGATAAAAAAAATTAATAGGTGAGATGTTCCTTGTGGATGAGGGAAGTTACTTGAAATGGAACTTACTCATTCTAAAGATGCTACAAATGTTGTTTAAATGCTAGCAAATTATTTAAAATAGCAAATAATGTTAGTGACAATGTGGTGACACAAGTGGAGAGGAATGACTAAAGGTCTCCGATGGATAAGATGCTATTATCCCAGGGATAAGAGCAATCACATTCTCCAGAGGTCTTTCTGGAATCAAAAATGTTGCAAATCTCTTTATTGTCTTATTTGAAGAAATTATCAGAGCCACACAAACCTTCAACCACCACCACTCTGATCATGCATTCACTTACAAGGGAGCAAGCCCTGTTACTAAAAAGAGATCAAGGTTTATCAAAGGATTTGTTGATCACTAACATTTTTTAGAAACAAAAAAATGTTAAGATATGTGCATTTTTTAAAATAATTTAACACTTGCTAGACTAAAATATAAATGTAACTTTTTCAGTACTAAAGGTTAAACATAGAACCTAGTACTTGCTAAACAAGTGTTCTACCACTTGAGTCATATCCCAGTCCTTTAGTTTGTATTTAATTTCAACACGGACTTCTGCTGAATATGAAGCTGTTGAAGGACCAATACTGCAGCAGATGTGAACATCAATGCCTAGTGAGCTTACGGAGTTAAGTCCTTTTGTATTTGCTACTAGTAGCTTTTTAGTATGGAGTGATCCCCTTCAGTGCATTCATTCTAGACTGAAGATCATCCTCAAACTTGGGGATATTTTCAGACTTCAATTGTATATTTTTCTGAGACCTTGGGAAAGAAGCTTCATTCAGTGAGATAGTCCAATATTGCTTTTCTTTCCATTTTCATTCTGTATATCATATGTAGGGCTAGATCTCTGGCAGGAGGTAAGCCTGAACGACACGCACAAGGAACACAGAACAGGCCCATTGTAACGTTTTCCTTGAGTTGTGTTCAACAGGTTTCCATGGTTGTAGCATCTTTATGTGCTATTAAAATGTCATTCATGTAATGGACACAAAAGAATTTTGAAAGCAAAGGCCTAATAGCATGGGCAACATACATTTGACACATAGTAGGGATATTTTTCATGCGTTAAGGGAGAACTTTCCATTGATATCGATGAGTGGGTAGTTGACAGGTTCCCATACTGAGAAGGCAAAATATTCTTTATCTTTGGGATGTAGGGGGATGGGAAAAAAAAGCAGTCCTTGATGTCAATAATGGCAATGTGCCAATCTTTGTATATTGAAGAAGGGTGTGGAAGTCCAGGTTAAAGCGTTCCCATCTTTTTCATATGACTATTTATGGAACATATGACATGGAGAAGTCTCCATTTTCCTTGAGAACTTTTTTGGATAATGAAAATGGGAGAATTGTGGGGACTGATGCTAGGTTCTATGTGTCCCTTTTTTAGTTGCTCCTCCACTAGAGCCGGGAGATGAGGGGGACTGACTGTGCAGTCCTTAGAAAAGAAGAATTCAAAGGGTTGGGGTAGAATCTAATTCCTGGCCCCTGCATAGAAGGTGTTGGTGGAAAAACAGATTCCTTCCAGGTCCAATGGCCTGTAAGATGGAAAGACTCTGATCGGGCCACCGGGGCTTGTCACCCCTGGCCTTCCATGCAATCTTTGGGAAAGAGATGTCCTCACTAATATGGGTACTGTGATAACAACATATGATAAGGCTTTTTATGAAGACATCATAACCTATCAGCCATTAATCACCCACAGTACCCCCAATTCTAATGGCCAGTGTTGTGCGACCAGAACCATTTCCCCTCCAATAGAACACCTCCAAAGCCATTTGGGTTGAACAGTGGCTTATTTCCCCCATGGCAGCGACATGTCCTCCAGCAGCAACGTTTCATGCACTTTGTTGTTCACATTAATCATATAAAGCAGACTTCCATAAAAGGGAGTCCCCCAAAGATAATGCTGCGCTCATTAAGCTCTTCCAATCATGGGGGCAATTAAGATCAATGCTAATGGTTTTGAGCGTCTGATGAGCATAAGGGAAATGCAGAGAATCTTCCCTAACAGTGATCTGATATTTGTCAAGTACTCTTTGGTCATACGGGTACCATTGGTTAAGTCGTGCAGTGGTTCGATGGACATTTACCAGGGACACGAAATGGGGTTTATCCATAGGCTTGGTTGTCATTTTCACCGTAGTTGTGGGGCCCACAAACAACTGTTGTATTACAGGAGGAACAACGGTTTTTCCTTCTTGGGCAAAGTTGGTTATGTCTGCCCAAGGATACAAAGTTCCCTGAGGGGAGTTCCTAGGCTGGCTTAAATGGACAAAAGAAGCAGTTGGGCAGGTTTTCTGGGACCGATAGTGTGGGGGACGTGGTTTTATAAGCGTAGCTAGCCGGCCCTCTAGGTCACATGATGGTGTAAGTTGTTGGTCATCTGTGTTATTACTGGAATTGTTTGGTGAATCACAAGAAGACAGGAGTGCCTGAGCAGCTTTGCCGTTTTCTGTATGCTCTGTTTCTTCTCGCAGCAAGGTGTTAAATGCCTGCAAAGTATCCCCTTCTTCTTTCACTGATAGGCTTGAATGGCTACTACAATGGGGTAAAAGGTTAGGGGTAGCTCAGCACCTTCACCGCCTGAAGGAAGCGGGTCCAACTGACTGGATCCCAAATGGCCCCGGAGAAAATCGAGGGACAGAATTCATTCACTATTTCCCATATTAAACTAGTTTCCTTTTGTGATAGTTTTATCTGCCTACTCCGAAGCAGGACAACAAGCGCTTGTGATTGAGGCACTCGTGCTGCGGGGGGAAGGTTGCCAATAGAGGCACTTACCTTGCACTAGACTGTCTGTATGCCTAAAACACTCGAGTCCCAATATCGGCGCCACTTCTAGGGCTAGATCGCTGGCAGGAGGTAAGCGTGAAGGACGCACACAAGGAATACACATCGGGAGAACAGGCTTAAGCAGGTCTCATTTATTCTTGCACAAGGTGGGGGGGATTTTATAGCCCCAGCTTTCCCAACCTCCTGAGTCCTTCCCAGCCAATTACTTAGTGGAGAGTTGATGTAAAGCACATGTGACAGAAACTGCTTGGTGACAGGCAATGATTTGTCCTACAGGGGCATGTAGGGAGTGTGGACAACTCATGGCTGGCAAGCTAGGCAGACGTGCCTGTGAGTCACATCTCTATGAGCAGGAAGTGTGCGTCAACTGAGCTGACTCAACCAGATCTGACCGGCTCCACTCACAATCATATTGTTGGCATTTTAACTTTTTCTCTATGCATTGGATCATTTTATTTTCTTGTAGGATTCTTGCTGTTGTTGTTCATCATGGGGGGGCTGAACTCTTGGACGGGCGCTGTCCCTAAGCTCTTCAGCTCAAAGCTAGTGACCTACCACATGAGCCACAGTGCCACTTCCAGCATTTTTCTGATTATGTGGTACTGAGGAATTGAACCCAGGGCCTCATGCATGTGAAGCAACACTCTACCACTGAGCCAACTTTCCAGCCCTCTTATAGGATTGTTTTATGTTTTGACTGAGAAAAGATAGATGCTGAAATAAGATGTGGGCAAATGTTGGACATTTTCTAAGCTCAGTTTGTATCTTAGGTACAAACAGTGTGTGTTTCTTATGTAGTAGCCTGTCCCAGTCTCCGTCTGTGGTTGAAATATGTGTTTTCCCATAGACATAGGGAATGCAATTCACTGAGAATACTTGAGGCACAATTTCCATTAGGAATAATCAAAGATGGCCTCTGGAGAAGAGAAAAAAGCAGGTATGTAATATGAAAAACCAGGATCCTATGCATGGTAAATGCAATCAATCCCTAGACAAGGCCAGGTCCAAATCTGGAAAGAAAAATCACTGTTGTTGGACTTGTTTACTGGAAGGTCCAGTTTGCCATGCTTATCAGTCAGTTGTATGGATCAGTTCTCCTAACCAATCATAAAGGTCATTTCAAAGCCCCCCCCCAAAAAAAATATCATTGTCAAATTGGGAGTGCTGTTGGAAGGCTGGCAAGACACATGTGTTTGCTGTTCTTAGTAGCCATGTTTGCTCCTCATGTTTGGTGATCAGTGAGGCCTGAGATGGCTGACCATGGAGTCTATGTTTCCATTATGGCATTTGAAAACTTCCAGGAAAACACAAAACATGTGCAAAAATGGCCTTGGTACTTGTGGGAAGAAACTGGGGTCATGAAGTGTGCTATGTGGAAAGTGAAAATATGGTGCCAGGGGCAGTGGGCTGGGTCCTGATTCCCCTTGACTGTGGCATATGGCTGAGAAGGCAGTTGGGAGCCCTATGCCATGCCTCCTGTCCAGGAAGTTGTGTCCCTGCTGTCTGCAGGCCTTTGATACACCTTAGCAGGTCAACACCCACTGAGCTAATCTTCTCAGAGAGGTGGCAGGGGCAAGAGCCAGCTGCTTGGGGAAAAGCCTGGGTGGTCTGCCTATGCACAGGAATCGGAAAAAGAACTTGAAGTCATGGTACCCCTCCCTCTTTTATTCTTTTTTTGTCAATTGTAGGGGCTGAAGCCTGGGCCTGGGCACTCTCTTCAGCTCAAGGCTAGTGCCCTACTACTTGAGCCACAGTGTCACTTCTGGGTTTTTTCTGTTTATGTGGTGCTGAGGAATCAAATTCAGGGGCTCATGCATGAGAGGCAAGCACTCTACAACTGAGCCAATTTCCCAACTCCCCTTCCTCTTTTTTAATACATTTTTTCTCTCTTCCAGTGTAAACTGTCAGTACTTGCTGATCAAATCCTAAAAATAGTGTTTCCTGCACATTACTGAACTCATCATCAAAGGGAATCCAGGCACACATAAGATTAAGGTTGGAATAGAAAGAGAATCCTGCACCTCTCTTACCTGTGAGCCCTACTAATTCTTTCTAGACAAAGATTTTCAAAAATAAAATATTTAAAATCTCAGATGATTGAATGGAAAAAAAATTAACTCTTCCTAAGTCTGGAAAACCTTTGTGCCTGTGATTATCCTGTGATTAGGGTAACGGTAAAGGATGGATTTAATGCTTTAGGCTTAAGTGGAGGTAGAGACAAGTTTCTAAAAATTCAAAGTTAAGTGTTTCAATACTAAATAGTTTTGTGTGAACTAACTTCACAGATGATCAACTGATTGTTTCAAACATCATTTCATATAAGGAAAGCTGGAAATTTGCAAACATAAGAGTAAAATGAGGTGGGAGTTTTCGATAATTTTTTGGATATTTGCTGTCTTTTAAGCAAAAAGGCTGGAGTCAGAATTTTATAATCATAGCTGCCTACCAAGATGGATTATAGTATTTGGGGGAAAATATTTCACCTGTTCTGTTTATCAAACAGTTCGATGTTCCAGGCTGTGTAATTAGTTGCAATTGAGAAAAGCAGGAAAGGTCAGACTGAAACACTGTCTGCTGAACAGTGGATTATTTTTTTGTTGTTTTGTTTTATTTTGTTTTTGTTTTTTGTCCATCATAGCACTTGAACTCTGGGCCTGAACACTGTCCCTCAGATATTCAGCTCAAAGCTAGCTACAGCGCCTCTTCCGGTTTTCTGGCAGTTTATTGGAGATAAGAGTTTCAAAGACTTTCTTGCCTTGTTGGCTTTGAACTGAAATCCTATGATTTCAGCCGTTTGAGTAGCTAGGATTACAGGCATGAGCCACAAACTCCTGCCTTGGACAAAGGACTTTTATATTTGAGAGTTGATGTAGAGGTGGAGAATGATTTTTAAATATTAGTCTATGTAAAAGGTATAATATGTTGTGATCAATAGGAGCATCTTGTTTTTCATACTTGTCTTCTTTTTGTTGTTGTTGTTGTTATTTTTGGTTTTTAATTATGAAAACACTATAGAGAGAGGTTACAATTACATGGGCAAAGTAATGAGTGCAATTCTTATCAAGCATTGTTGCCTCCTCCTTTGTTTTCCCTTAACATCTCCGGCCCATGCCAAAATTGTAAAGTTCATTGTCAACATAATTTGTATATCTCATTGTTGCAATGTGTCTACCTGTATCCTTATTTAAACAATTTTTTTCCTTCACCTCCAAAATCATAATCGTCTTCTAACATGGTGAGAATCGGTGTTAATGAGGTGACTCAGGTGCTAACCCTCTATCACTTCAAGAAAGAGACTGGTGGACTGGACAGAGCCAGAGCCAACCTATGGTTTGCACTACCTTCGCCTCTGGAGTCAGTGTGGTGGGGTTGAGATCTGAATATATATGCATTATTCTGAATCGAGGTGGAGTCAGAATTGCATCATGGACATGCAGTTGCCATTTGATAATGATATTGCTTTTAAAAAGCAACACAGGTTTAGTGTCAGTGCAAATAACTTTGCAGGACATCAACTTCAGTTTCTCTGGCAGAGTGTTAGATGACTCCTTATGCATTGTCTGTGAAAGAGAGAACCCAGGGATAGGCCCCTTTCTTCCTTCCTTCCTTCTTTCCTTCCTTCCTTCCTTCCTTCCTTCCTTCCTTCCTTCCTTCCTTCCTTCCTTCCTTCTTTCCTTCCTTCCTTCCTTCCTTCCTTCCTTCCTTCCTTCTTCCCTTCCTTCTTTCCTTCCTTTCTTTCTTTGCTGTTCCTGCTGGGGTGGTTTCCCTGAACATGTTTTATTTAAAGGAAGCACTCTACAATTTGAACCACAGTACCAACTCTGGTTATTTCTGAGTGATTTCTTGGCAATAAGACTGGTATGGTCTTCCCTGACTGGGCAGGTGGCTTTGCATCAAGATGTTCAGATCTTAACCGCCTAAATAGCTTGGATTACAGGTATGAACCAGTGATGCTAGGCTATTTAATTACGTGTAGTTTAACAATTTCTCATGTTTTTGCCAATCTTGGATTCTGAAATATTTTTATTTTTCCTCTAATCATGCAGAAAAAGTTTATTTGGTAACTTACTGGATATAAACTCTCACACATATGAATATTTTTTATTCTTGCTCTAGTGCTCCATTGAACACTTGTAGTAATAGCTTCATAGATCATATTTTCTTTTTAGTACTTTGATGATCTCTAAATCTTTTTGTTATGCTTTGATTAGTATTAACTGCTTGCTTCGTAAGGGGTAATCTATATTTTACTCACCAGAAATAATCCAATTGTATTGATGAAGTTATATAAATCAAGAAGAAAGATAAAATGTGAAATTTAATGCCATCTAATGTATTTGGACTGTGTCTTGATAAAAAATTAATAATTTAGGAATAGTTGCTAAGTAGTATGTCTTCTGCAAGGAATATAAACACATAGTATGAGTTTTTATTTTGCCAATAATTCCAATTTAAAAATAAAAAGCACAGTAGGAGTTGAAGAACCAAAAGGACATGAATTTTCCAAAATATTATGAAACCATAACAGAGTTGTGATTACAAAATGGACAGTAATATCACGATGGCAATGTGATGTCACAATATCATGTCATAATAATGTTTTGACATCATATTTAGTTGGAGATGCCAGAGATGATGAGATCACAATAGGTTTATAATATCAGAAGATGTTTGTGATGTCACAATGGCATGCCGGAACTCAGTTGTCATTTACTCACAATGAGCATATGGGTTCACAACAGGACTGTGATGTCATACCTGAAATAATGTGAGTTGAAAGATTATGAGCCATAAGTGGTTTGAAGGTATCACAAGGGCAGCATGTCACAAAAGTTATTAGGATAGGACATGTTTGTGATATTATAGTGTGTTAGTGATATCACAATGTAATATTCTGCCCTTGTGATATCTTAGGCAATTTGTGAGCCCATTTTTAACATATTTTAAATATGATATATTATATCAGAAATCCATTGTGACAAGATCATTTGGACATCACACTGCCAGATGTCATGACAATTGTGTCACAATTTGACATCACAAAACTGTTGGGACTTCATCACATTTACGATAACACATGCCTTTGGAAACATCACAGTACCTTCTTGTACTCATATACTTATTGTGAGTTAATGACATTTGAGATATGGCATGCCATTATGAAATCACCAACTGATTGTGACATCAATACATTATTATGGCATATTTCAGGTATGACATGTGATATTGGAAATTCACTGTGTCATCATGACAAGTGTGACTTTACACTGTAATATGTCATGACCCTTGTGTCACTTTGTGACATGACAAATATCTGAAGACATTATCCTATTTGTGATATGTCTTGAATTTTCTAAAATATTTGATGTCGTTATAGCTTTATGAAATCACAATAGGACAGTGTTATTAGAATGGTAACATGATTTCACAATATCAGGACACAATAATGTTTTGATATTGCAATTAGTTTGGTAATGCCATAATGGTGATGAGGTCACAATAGCTTTGTAATGACAGCTGTCATTAATGCACAATGAGCATATGCATTCACAATTGGACTCTGATGGTTCAAAGGCATGTGTTGTCATAAATGTGATAAAGTCCTAACAAGTTTGGGATGTCACAATGTGACAGGATGTTCATGACATCTGACAGTGTGAACTCACAGTGTTCATAATGTCACAGTGAATTCCTGATATCAGATGTCATATCTGAAATATTATTAGGTCAAAAAAAAGATTATAAGCTCACAAAGACCCTA
Source organism: Dipodomys merriami (assembly GCF_024711535.1). Classification (NCBI taxonomy): domain Eukaryota; kingdom Metazoa; phylum Chordata; class Mammalia; order Rodentia; family Heteromyidae; genus Dipodomys; species Dipodomys merriami. The sequence goes on along the minus strand of NW_027203159.1, from coordinate 27,907,025 downwards.
AAATATCACAATGGCAGCATGTCATAAAAGTAAGGAGGATAGTAATTTTTGATGTAACAGTGGGTTAAAGATATCACAATGGATATGTGATGTGCCAAAGGGATTGCAATGTTACAATGGTTAGGAGCCCACAATGGCTTTCTGACAGCAACACACATGCCATATTTGAAAGAGAATGAAATCGAATAATAAGCATTCACAATGTGTCTATTGTGTCACAATTATAATGTGATGTTACAATACTGTGATGTCTTGTAGTTTTGAATGTCACAATAAGCTGATGGTGTCCATAATGTGATATCACACATGATGATATCAAAAAGGGTCTGTGCTGGTAAAATGTCATGTATGATCTCAATATTTATTAGTACACAATGTGGATATGGGAACACATAGGGACTGTGATATCAGAAAGACCATGTGTTTTTACAAGGGTGTTAACAGATCACAATAGGTTTGGGAATCACAATGTGATCATGAGTGACAATGGCAATGTGATGCCACAATGAGATTCTGATATCAGAATGGTGATGAGTTTACAATGGAATTGTGATGTCACAATTAGAGTGTGATATCAAAATGCCATGTCCAATTTGAATTGCTACTAGGTCACGAGCACATGAATTCACAGGAGTTTGCAGTCCTAAAGGCCATTATTTCCTAAAATGTTATGAGGTCATATTAGATTTGTGAAAAACAATGGAACAGTGATATCACAATGGCAATATGTTGTCACAATGTCATGTCATAATGTTTTAATATCACAGTTAGTTGGTGATACCATATTGGTGATTAGATAATAATAGTTATGTGATATCACAATGAATTGGTGATGTCACAACGGCATGCTGAGTCTCAATATTCATTAGCTCACAACGAGGACATGAGTTTGGGATGTCCCAAAAGCCTAGGTTGGCACAAATATCATGAAGTCCTAACAGGTTTTTGATGTCACAATGTGACACAATTGTCTTAATGTCTGACTGGGATGTTACAGTGGTCACGAAGTCAGTGCTTTCTGATATCATATGTCATACCTGAAATATTATTAGGTCAAAATCAGATTATTCTCACAAAGAGCCTATGATATCACAATGGCAGGATGTCTCAAAAGTGATTAGTTCAGGACATATTTGTGATGTCCCAGTGGATTAGTAATATCAGAATGGCAATGTGAAGTCATAAAGTGTTGTGATATTACAATGGCTGTGAAGTCATATGTTTCTGATATCCCACATGCTACACTTCAAAATAAAATTAAAGCACAGAATGTGTCTATAATGTCACAATTACAATTCGGGGTAATAATATGATGTCATTGTATTTTTGAATGTCACAATAAGTTGATGGTGTCATAAAGACAAAGTAATGACACAGTAGTGATGATGTCACAGCTTTTATGGCCAGAACAGTTGAGCATTTCCTCATGTGTCTATTTGCCATCCTTCTTTCCTCTTCTGAGAAGTTTCTCTTTAAGTCTTTAGCCCACTTATTTATTGGGCAGTTGTTTCTTTGAGGTTTTGTTGTTGGTGAATTTAATTTTTTGAATTTCATATATATTTTAGATATGAGAACCTTGTCTGTTGTATGGCTAGTGAAGGTCTTTCTATTCATCTTGATAGATAGGTCCTTTGCCATGCAGAAGCTCTACAATTTCATGTAATCCTATTTGTCCAACCTTTATTAGATTTGTTGTGTTTCTGAGTCTCTATTAAGAAATTTTCAGCTGGTCCCGAGTTCTGTTCTTGTGCCAGTAACAAGCTGTTTTAATTACTTGCCATTTAACAAAGCACCTTATATATACAATGCACTGAAATTAGGTTACCATTTCAAAATCTTCAACCCTCATTTTAAACTATACTTTCCTTTTTGTATTCAATTCTGGGAAGTATACAATGGATTCTTGCCTGTATTTTATGCTTTTTCCCCTTGAAGTTTTTATCCTTCTCGCATTGACCCCACTGTCCTCTCTGGCAGTATAAATTTCGTGGTATTTATTGTTTTGGATTTTGACTCAGTCTTTTAAGAGAATTATAGTATTTTTACTCTCCTTGGACTCTGATACACAGACATTTCATTTGTGCCTCCTTTCCTACCATCCACTGTGTTTACTTTTACATTTATAGGCACCTTCTATCTGCCACAAATGAGGAAAATCATATAATCTAAGTTTCTGGGTCTTGTTAATTTCACTTAACATCATTATTTCGAAGTCTTTCGTTGTCCTTAAGAATGGTACAATATTATTCTTTCTATTGGATGAATAGCATTCCATTCTCTTCTCTCTCTCTCTCTCTCTCTCTCTCTCTCTCTCTCTCTCTCTCTCTCTCTCTCTCTCTCTCTCTCTCTCCCTCTCTCCATATATGTATATATATATATATATATATATATATATATATATATATATATAAAATTAACTTGATCCTTTTTTACAATGAGAGACATGTGGTCTGATTCTATATGTTGTCTATGGAAAATAATGCAACAACGAACATGATTATGCTGGTAGTTTGCGTGTGGTGTTGTTTCTGCTCTATTGGATAAATTCCTGTGAGTAGAATTGCTTGATCATAGGTAGTTCTATATTCAGGTTTTTGAACAACTTGCATAATGTTTTCCAAAGTGGTTGAACAAGATTACATTCCCACAAGAGTGTAATTGAGCTTCCTTTAAGCAACATCCCTATCAGTATTTGTAATTGTTAGTTTTGTTCATAATGACATTGTAAAAGCGGTGAGATGAATCATAGTGTTGTTTGGAGTTTCTTTTCTTTTATGGCAAGAGATGTGTTTTCTGATCATTCTTACTTCTTTTGAGAAGTCTCTGTTTAAGTTTTAGCCGATTTATTTATTGGGTTCTTGTTTATTTGAGAGTTTATTTTGGTGGGTTTAATTTTTTTTTATCCCAAATACGGGTTAGTTGTGAAACCCTTGTCAGATGCATAGCTAGTAAAAGCATTCTTGTATTCTGTTTTCTTTCTGTATATCTTTCTAACTTTTTCCTTAGTTTGATGCAATTCTATTTATCCAGATAGAATGATACTGCAGCATTCTTAAGGAAATTGAAAGAGTTGGAAATAAATATAGTGAAGAAAGACATTTTCAAAGAAATATAGGTTGCATTATTTCTCTTATTTGTAGCCTATAATTCTACAAGTCATCACACTTGGATGGTAAAAGAGAAAACATTACACTTGGACATAATAAATTATATAGGATTCTAAACTTTTACACTGTGAGATAAAACGAGGATACCTTTTGGAAAGGATCACAAAGGTTAAATAGATATATGAATATGATCATATAAAATAATATTCATCAAAATGATCTCCAAGAAATGAAAATGAAAAATTTTTAAAATTATTTTGCTTTCTCCCCATCTGTCTTTTGTTGCTGTTTTTATTTCTGCCCTTTTTTTTTCTTATATGTAAGTTTGGAAAGTCCAAACGTTAATACAAATAGTAGACACTTTGAAAATGAACTACACAACTTGTGGGGTAAAGAGTTTGGGAGGGAAAAACTGGGAGAAGATGAGGGAAGAGGTGACACTGTTCAAAAAGAAATTTGCTCATACAATGAGAAGTACAAGTTGTCATGTCCAAAATGAGCTTTACAACATCGGTGCGGGGGGCGGGGAATGGGGAGGAAGGAGAAGGATTGGGATTGGGGGGGGAGGGGGGAGGCTGGGAAGGGACGTGAAGGGTAAACAAAAGGAGGAGGATGCAATGCTTGGTAAGAAATGTATGCATTATCCTGCCAATGTAATTGTAACTCCTCTGTACAGTATGTTCACAAATAAAATAAAAGAAAAGAAAAAAAAAAGAAATTTGCTCATTACCTGACTTATGTAATTGTAACCCTTCTGTACATCACCTTTACAAATTAAAAATGGACCTTATAAACAGGCCACAGTAGCCATACTAATCTCAGATAAAATAGACTTCAAATTAAGTTGAAATTTAAGTAAAAAGAGACAAAGAAGGACTTTACATATTCATAAATAAAACTCTCCAAGGGGGGCTATATCAATGTTAAATATCAATGGCCTGAATCCTAGAGCTCCCAATTTCATCAGGCGAATACTACTTAATCTAAAAGCATGCATAGATCCAAACATATTGTTGGTTGCTTAAACACATTATTCTTACCTCTGGATAGGCCATCCAGGCAAAATCTTAGCAAAGAAACTTCAGAGCTAAGTAACTGCATGGACAAGCTATACCTAACAGGTATCTGCAGAATATTTCACCTAGTAGTGTCACAATATATATTTCTCTCAGCAGCCCATGGAACGTTCTCCAAAATAGCTCATATTTTAGATAACGAGAAAAATATGTGAAAATTAAAAATAAAAGTGAAATTACTCATTACATCCTGTCAAACCACAATGGGATCAAATTAGATCTTGACATCAAAAGGCATCATAGAAAATTCTGAAATTCACGGAGACTGCATAACACATTGCTAAATGGTCAGTGAATCTCTGCAGAGATATGGAGGGAAGCTCCAACATTTATGGAATTCAATAGAAATGAACCCACAAAATACCACCACCACTGGGACACAACAGCACAGGAAATACAAAAATTTATAAGTTTGGGTATATACATCAATCCTGAATTAGCACTAATGATGCACTGCTAGGTCCTTGAAAATCAATTACAAGCCAAACCAAAAATGAGTAGACACAAATAGTACAAATTAGATTTTAATACATGAATCTGTGTCCAAAACCATACAAAGAATTTACCATTAGCTCACAAATTCACCCAATGAATGTTAATGTAGCAATTTTCAGAGATAGACCACCATCTCAGACCAGTGAAAAAACAAATTTCTAGGATTCTAAGAAAAAAACGTTTTCTTTTCTTTTCTTTTCTTGCTTTATTAAAATAAATTTACTTTTATTGTAAAGGTGATTTATAGAAGGATTACAGTTACATTAATCAGGTAATGACTACATTTTCTTTTATACAATGTCTTCAGTTCCCTCACTGTTTGCAGTCTCTCCCTTCTGTCCCTACCCATGAGTTAAATAGTTCACTTTCATCAATGTTCAATGAGCTCCACTGCTGTAATTTTTCACCTTTTTCCCTAAAGTTCTTTGCTCCCCACCTTCCTAAATATGTACAATGAGTACACCATATATAAGACAGAATCATCAAAAACTAAATACAAAAAAATTCAAAACAAAAAGGAGTGTTTTGTTTCCATGTCTCAAAGTTTGTTTCAGTGTGACTATCATGTTATATAAATATAATTTTTTTATCATAAAGTCAATTCAGGGATTAAGTTGTGATAACTTCTAATTTTCCTTTCTATCAATTAATGGATGCTATTTAACATTAGAGTTGTAACAATTAAATCCTACAGAATTTTGAAGGTTCAGTTTTAAAAGAAATTTGCAAAGCGCCTAATTTTTTCATTTTGCCAATCAAAATGAAAAACAGCCATGTTATATCCTCAAAAATTTCATTATTTCATATGCAAAAAAGTAAACCAAATATAATAATAATTCAGTGGAAATAAGAAATAAAATACTTATGCCATGCCTCAATTCTATAGATTATGAAATATATTGTTAAATTTATAAATCTTTTTAAGACCAACTGATAATTTTCATTTCTAGGAGAAGTTTGTATAGAAATCAAGGCCCAAAGATTCCAGAGTTCTATGTGTTGATACGTGTCATTTACACATATGCTTGGCTCATCTCAAAGTTTGTTGAGGATAGCTGAGAAGAAGACTAGAATAAGAAAAATCACTCAAATATTGAGCTTTTCTTTGTGACTAAAGATGCCATTTTTTATATCTATTTTATTTTGAAAATCTGCTAAATTTAAGTAGCATCAACAATAATGAGAATTAACAAGTCCCTAGTTCCTTAAAAGACAATAAAAAATGCAACAACAAAGAAAATAATTGAATCTTATTTTGCACATGGTCTTTGTATATTATGGTGCTTTGTAATTGTGGATTATGTGACTATCCCATGAATCTGGGCTCCAATAACTAGAAATACTTGAAGAAAATTTCAAAATCTAGAGTAGCTAACACAGCTGTGCAGTTCCTCTTGTGATTCACTACAGTAGTGGCTTGGCATAAACTAAACAAAGGAAATAATTCTAGTGCTTTGTAGGCAAGAAAGTGATGTGAAGTATACTTTTATCTTCCTAGATGAAATAAGACCACACTTAAAATCTTACTAAACCATCAGCCTTTTAAATAACAGGGCTGTTTTAAGGCTCTCTATATAATTCAAGTCCTTCATCTCCCCACAACATTACTGCCACTTACAAATCATTGCCAAGATGAATTTCCACTTCTTCATGATATTTCAAATGGCTTACCAGTAACATAAACAATAATTAATGTTGTTCAGAATATTTAATTTACAGTAAGTAAACAAATCAGGTTCAACTCTTTAGCATAACCTTTAGGAAAAAGGAATAAAGGAATATGGCATTTCCTATGTAATTTAGTATTAGACATCAGGGCAAAATGCCAGAATCAGACTCTGCAAGAAGTCTTTGATAACATATATGAAAGAATACTTAGGTAGAAGTAATTTTACCGACACATTCTACTACATGATAACATATTTTTGTCTGTTAATCAGAAAGACTCAAAAAAGTTTTTTAAATATGATATGAAAAATATATCATAACGAATGAATGAAATCATGGAGTAGATGGCCCATGAGCTGGTGTTTTGTTAAATATTCTCACTATTTCTAATGATCTGATATTATTGTATGTGTGGAATTGTGAAGGTATTTTATATCTGGAGAGGAAAGTTTGATGATTAGGTCATTGTTTGATAGGCAATGTCAGGAAGCTGATGAGTGAGGTGCTAAATGTGTTTGTGTGTATATGTATGTATGTATGTATTCAGAAGGAAGAATCTTCTTTCTCTAAGGGTATATACTTAATTGTATTAGGTTTACTACATTAATGCAGCAGATAAAGATGATTAAATTTTGTGACATATGTTCATGTTCATATGATTGTATACAAAAACTAAAAATTATGTTTGGGTTACGAGTTTTGTGGAAGGTCGGCTGAAAGTATAAAACACTTGGCATCTTGAGAAAGATATCAATGGCAATCATTTCAATGGAGATCCGTTTTAGACAACACTTGCAAGGTAATATAATCCTATACAAAACTGTGATATTTATTAATTTTTCCATAGCTACACTATTCTATGAATTTGTAGAAGAACAAGTTAAATTATGGAAACATAAAGATAATGTGATTATTTATTGCATACCATATTACATTTTGGTTTCATCAAGTCAAAATATGATTTATTTCTACTGTATAGAAAAAACACTAAAAATTACATTTTATGCAATATTTCTCAGGGGGAAGTTTTGAATCTATATTTATTTCATTTTTTCCTATTCATAACTCTCTTTCTCATAGTATTCTTATAAGAACTTTTTCTTTCCCTATTTGGGGCTTGAACCTACCACATGCTCTCAGTTTGTTTGCTAATAGTAGTCAGTCTGCCATTTGAACCATGCCTCCAGCCCAGAAATTTTTTGTAATTAATTGGAGATAGAACCTCATGAACTTTCCTGCCAGCCTAAAAAACATTATCCTCCAAGTCTAATCCTTCTTAATAACTAGGATTGTAGAGTTGAGTCGTGGATCCCAAGAGTCAATGACTTTTAATGTCCTATAGATTCCACAGGTTTTCTAATAATTGTAATAACAAACTACTATAGGTTTGGTAGCTATGTATTGCCTCTGAGTGTGTGGAACTACAACTCAAATTTCAGAGATGGCTTCTTTGGAGTCCTCTTTCCTTGGCATATTGAAGGCCTTCTCCTCCTCTTGGAAGAGACTTCAACTTAAAAGCTACATTTGAGATTCTTTTTCCAAATACAGTCACTTTTTAAGGCAATGGGTTTTTGATCCTTAGTGTGACTTCAGTGGGACAATATCCAACACATAACATATTAGTTGATGTATAGAAGAAAATCTCTAATAGGAAATTATTTGGTTTTGGCATTGAAGTTATGATTATACCTTAAAAAATAGCAAAAGAGAGAAAGATTGAACTAGAGCATGTAAAGCAAGTATGAAGTTTTGGCCTTAGACATGCCAAATTCTTAACCTGGCACACAGTTACATTCCTAATGGTACTGAGGGACTGAATCCAAGATCCTATACTTATGAAACAGCATCTCTACTGCTTCCATACAGATTATAATTGGATTGCTTATTTTGTAATAGTATCACTATGCCTCAGTCTGATTGGACTGCAATCCTCCTAAAACAAGCATGAAACTTTGCACCCAGCAATTGATTAGTTTCTGAAATTTCTTTTTGTCTTGGCTTCCCTGGAACTGGAATACTCTAATCTCTGTTTCCCAAGTAGATAAATGACAGGTTTGGGCCGTTTTCTCAAGTAAAAATATACAATTTGAAAATACCTTCATATGGCCTATATTTGTGCTTAACAGATATAGATAAATTTAATTTACATTTAATTGTACACTTTACAAATATCCTTAGTATGTTTTAGTTTTTGATATTGTAGGAGCATCTATACAAGGCTAAGAATTGGAATTAGACAATATATGCCACATGGCTAGAAACGGGTGGCACAAGATGTAGTCGAAAAACGAACTTTACAACTTAGTCGAAGGGAGGGGTTGTTGGAGGGAGTGTGGTGGGGGGGGAGATGGGAGGGCAGGGATGGTAAGGGGAAACAAAGGAGGAGGCAACAATGCTTGATAAGTAATGTACTCCTTTCATTGCTCATTTAATTTTAACCCCTCTGCACGGTATTGTTACTACAAAAATATTAATATTAATAAAAAACAGAGTTACTTATAATTAAATTAAAAAGAACAGCAGATACTTTGCTCATGTGATTCTAACCCCTCTGTATGGTATTTTCAGACAAAAAATCTTATTAATAATAAAAAAGAATAAAAGAATCGTCACAAAAAATATAAACCAAATCACTTACAACTGGAAGAAAAAAGAGAGAAGATAGAGATGAATATTGAAAAGAGACACACAAAGAGAAGGAAGATAAGTAAGGGAGGGAAGGGAAAGAGAAGAGAGGATGTGGGAGCTGAGTAGAAGTGTGTACAACTCACTAAGTTATTGTTGGACAATCAGTGGTTTGCATTTATGTAAACAAAACTTTATATTGTTGGTAGTAATAAATAGAGATATAAAATACCAATTTACAGTTAAAACCCTGTTAGTGTGCTTTCTCCTGCACCAAGGAAGACAAAATTAGGTTACTGTTATGGCGATGACAAGAGTAATCAGTTTGAGTTATTCTGAGAAACAATAACTGACATGCCAGGAATGTTCCCTCGTATGATGAAGCTAAGCATCACTCTTATTCCCTGCTCCAATCTTCCTCTCAAAAAAAGTACCAGAAATAAAAGAGGAAGGAGATATCTGAGTAATGATCATCTCTCTTTTTACCCTCTTCACTTGGCCTTTCAAACAACAAAGCCAAAGGAGAGTTAACCTGCACTCGTGGTAGAAATGGGGGCAAAAAGTTCAGTCTAGTTTAATGTGAAAGTTCTAACATAATCGGGGCAGCATTTCAAATACTGAAATAAAATATTTCTAATCATTAATAAAAGGTAATTTAAAATTAATTGAAATTTTTGAAGATAAAGGAATCACTACATGATTGACTGTGAATAACTAAAATTGACTCCTACTTCTTTCATCAGAAATTTAACGTCATCCCTAAACTTCCAATAAAGGATATTCACTTAAACTGTGTGAATATGTTGCAGACAATAAGACTTTAACGTTAGACTGCTGAAGTAATAAGCAATGAAAATTCATGATGTATAACATAATGCTGAAAGCACGGAAAATAGTTTCCTTCCATCTTCAGTCTGTAGAGAAGAAAAAAGCTCTATTGGATGTCCCTAAACGTCCAATTCTGAATTTAGAACATAAGGTGAATAGTAAAGGAGTCCTACGTCCGGCATTCAGAGATTAGGAATGAGGAGAAATATGCTCATTTTTGTAGGTCAAGCATGGAAGAGAGGATATAGCAAGCTCAAAGTCAAACACCAAAGCATAGAAATTTAACAAATTACCATGTAGTTGGAACAAGTCTTAGAAGGGAGAGGTGGGCTTATGTAGAATAATAATGGAGAATAATGGAGAAGGAAATGGTGGACTAATACAATCATGACACTCAATGAACATATGTGAGAATATCTGTAGGAAACTTGAAGGATAGGTGGGATTGGGGTAAGGGAAGGAGGAAAAGTGGGAAGTTTGAAACTCATCAAGATTCATTGTATATTCAAATGCACATACACTCTACTCAACAATGACATGAAGAAGTGTAACCCCTTTGTACAACTAGCTGAAGATTTTTATAAATTGAAGTTTTAATATTAACACGACAGAAGCATAAACATTTAGAGATAAATAGGAGGATAGCAATGACATATTGTTGAGGCTTGTACTCCTTTCAATATACAAAGATTGGTAATGGTCAAGTTTCCTGCAAATGTAAATTTTATTTTGCAAATGTTTTTTGCAAATTGCTTATAATATAGGGAAAAAAATTCCAATATCCCTTCACTGCCAATAAAAAATCTTATAGAACTTTAGGTTTCTCAGTTGTTTCTAAATATCTTAATGTAATGCATTGGAACGAATTTATTTCACATTTCAATCTAAATTTTAAATCATTAAATTATTTTAAAATCCTATGACTTTGCATTCCTGAAATGAAGAGCTTCTTCATAGTAAAAGACATAGCTAGCAAGATCAATAGAAAGCCATCTAATCTTCGATAAGGGAGCTAAAACAATAGAATGGAAGAAAGACAACCTCTTCAGTAAATGTTGCTGGCAAAATTGGTTAACTACATGTAGAAAACTTAAGGTAGATCCTTATATATCACCCTGCACCAGAATTAACTCCAAATGGATCAAAGACCTTGAACTCAAAGCAGACACTCTGAAAACATTACAGGATGGAATAGGAGAAACCCTAGGTCTCCTTGGCTCAGGCCGAAATATTCTGAATAGAGACCCGGAAACACAACAAATCAAAGAAAGGTTGGACAAATGGGATTGCATAAAGTTGCAGAGCTTCTGCAGGGCAAATGATATAGCTGGCAAGATCAATAGAAAAACCACGGATTGGGAGAAGATCTTTACTAGCCATACAATGGACAAGGATCTCATATCTAAAATGTACTTGGATCTCAAAAAATTAAACCCCCCAACAACAAATCCTCAAAGAAACAACTGCCCAATAAATACGTGGGCGAAAGACTTAAAGAGAAATTTTTCTGAAGAAGAACGAAGGATGGCCAATAGACACATGAAGAAATGTTCAACATCCCTAGCCATAAAAGAAATGCAAATCAAAACAACATTGAGATATCACCTCACTCCACTTAGAACGGCAAAAATCAAGAACTGTAACAACAGATGCTGGAGGGGATGTGGACATAAAGGAACTTTACTTCATTGTTGGTGGGAATGTAAACTTGTTCAACCACTTTCGAAAACAGTATGGAGGTTCCTCAAAAGACTTCACATAGAACTCCCCTATGACCCAGCAATCCCACTTTTGGGCATTTACCCAAATGTTTACAAACAAGACCACACTAAAGCTACCAGCACAACTATGTTTATTGCAGCATTATTTCCCATAGCTAAGATATGGAACCAACCCAGATGCCCCTCAGTAGATGAATGGATCAAGAAAATGTGATATATATACACAATGGAATTCTATGCCTCCATCAAAAAGAATGACATTGCCCCATTTGTTAGGAAATGGAAAGGCTTGGAAAAAATTATATTAAGTGAAGTAAGCCAGGCCCAAAGAAACATAGGTCCCATGGTTTCCCTTATTTGTAATATCTAGTATATGTATGAGTCAAGCGGAAAAGGTCAGATAATGCGATGTCAGGAAAATGAACCCTTAGATGTGTATTTTAATGTTTTTTTCTTTCATGCATGTGTTTCTTACGCATTTATAAGATTATCTCTTTGTTGCTTTGTATATCCCTCCTCCACAGTATAACCCCTGCTTTCACTATATTTGATGTCAGTATAACTAGTGGAGGAGATGGGGAAAAAACAGTTGATTAAGGATACAGGTGGACCTGTTGCAACAATGAGAAGTACAAGTTCTCATGTCCAAAACGAGCTTTACAGCGTTGGTGGGGGGGGGAAGGAATAGGATTAGGATGGGGGGAGGGGGGAGGTTGGGAAGGGATGTAAAGGGTAAACAAAGGAGGAGGATGCAATGCTTGGGAAGAAATGTATGCATTATCCTGCCCATGAAATTGTAACTCCTCTGTACAGTATGTTCACAAATAAAATAAAATTAAATAAAAAAAAAAAGAAAGCCAACGAATTGGGAGAAGATCTTCACTAGGGAGAAACTCTTCACTAGCCATAAAATGGACAAGGTTGTCATACATAAAATATGCCTGGAACTCAAAAACTTAAACCCCCCAACAACAAATCCTCAAAGAAACCACTGTCCAATAAATAAGTGGGCTAAAGACTTACAGAAAAACTTCTCTGAAGAGGAAAGAAGGATGGCCAATAGACACATGAAGAAATGTTCAACCTCCCTATCCATAAAAGAAATGCAAATCAAAACAACACTGAGATACCAACTCACCCCAGTTAGAATGGCTATAATCAAGAACGCTAATAACATCAGATGCTGCAGAAGAAGTGGAAATAAAGGAACCCTACTGCTTTGTTGTTAAGTGTATGAACTTGTTCAACTACTTTGGAAAGTAGTATGAATGTTCCTCAAAAGCCTCCACATAGAGCTCCCCTGGGATCCAACTTTTGGGTATTTACCTGAATCATCACAAACAAGACCATACTAATGTTATCATCACAACTATGTATATTGCATCATTATTTAACCATAGCTAAAAAATGGAACCAATCCAGATGCCCCTCAGCAGATGAATGGATCAAGAAAATGTGGTATATATACACAATGGAATTCTATGCCTCCATCAGAAAGAATGGCATTGGCTTATTTGTTAGGAAATCAAAAGACTTGGAAAAAAATATATAAGGTGTAGTAAGCCAGGCCCAAAGAAACATGGTTTCCGTTATTTGCAATAATTAGTATATGTCTCAGATAAGCAGAAATGATCCGATAAGTTGTTATTAGGCAAAATTAACCCCAAGATAAGCACTCGAATGATTTTTCTTTTCTGCTATTCTTTCTAACATATTTATAACACGATTTTTTCTTGTTGTTTGTATGTCTCTCTCTCCCACGGTATAGACCCTGTTTATCTGTATTTGATGTTGGTGTAATTTGGAGAATGGAAGGAAAAAAACACATTGTTTAAATAGGGTTACAGGTGGCACCATTTTAGCAATGAGATGTACAACACATTAGGAAAAATGAACTTTACAACTTTGTCAGACTGAGGTTCTGGGGGGGTGAGATGTTTGGGCAGGAATGGTAAGGGGAAACAAAGTAGGAGGTAACAATGCTTGACAAAAAATGTACTCATTATCTTGCTCATGTATTTGTAACCCCTATGTATAGTATTTTCACAAGAAAATTAATATTAAAAAAGAAAAAAATTGTATCTGTTAATAGTTCATATACAAACATAGAATGTAACAAAATTTTTCATAGCAGTTTCTCTGAATTACGATGTGAGTAGGTTATAATGTAAATAATATACTGTGTTTATGTAGCGGATTTGAGCATCCAAAATTTTAACAGCTTGTGGTCCAAAAACCAACACCTTACAGATGTTGAGTGACTAATACAACTTCCTATAAGTAAAGAAGTTTTCCTTGTATCTTTTTAAATATATTTTTTAGTCTAAAAATACTGTATAGAAGGGTTTCAGTTATATGAGTAAGGTAATGAATACATTTCTTATTGAGCATTGTTATCCCCTGTTTTGTTATTCCCTTACCATCCCTTCCCTTCTCACCTCATCAACTCCTTTCTACACCCTCCTCACCCTGACATAGTGTCTTGTACATCTCACTATTACAATGGGTCAACCTGTAATCTTTCTTTATGTCTTAAATGAAGAAATGTTGGCTTGTTTCATGCTGTTTCTACTTGTGTAGACATACCTAAATTCACTTGCCAAGTCCCCAAGCACATAAGTGAAATGTGTAGAACTATTGACAGGTTACAAAATACTCTCAAACTTCATTACCTTAAATGTACTCTGTAATTTTTTCTTGTTTTGTTGGCCAGGAAATCAGCAAGACTTCAGTCAATATTTCTCACATAGTATTTTCATATGGGTTCATTAAATGTCGACCTAAGTTCTAGTCTTCTGAAGACTCACTCATCTGGTTAGAAATTGATTCTGGCTGTTGGAAAATAGCTCAAGGAAGGATGCCATTTAAAGACTTATAACTTTTTAATTTATCAGAGTATTCTCCTGCTACTTTGGTTGCTGAGAGTGTCTACAAGAGCATGCTTTCTGTGGGGAGTAGGGAGACATCATATGACTTTTACTTACTGAGATTTCTGAGTGACTTGCTATCACTTGTACTGCATTTTGGAAGTCAAATCTGTCAAAACCTACTAGTTTTAAGAGATAAGTGTAGTAGTAAAATAATTCAGAGAAAAAAAAATGTCTTTACCATATTTGGTTACAAGCATTCCGTCTAAGGCATATCCAACAACTAGTGAAATTTTTGTTGGGTATAACTATGTGTCTTTTTCCATGTGTGCATGTATACACATGTATATGTTTGTGTGTGTTTGTGTTTACAGTACCATACATGTGTACATATATTAGGGCATATTCACACATATATGCATAAGTTAATAAATATGTATATACATATATACATATATATGAGGTGTGCAGTGACCATCTATAGTTCTAAGCACATTGTCATTCTCAAAAAGTGTACATGATAAACTGCACTGAGGATCAGTCCCCTATGATGGGTATCCTGTGCACTCATTTCCCCCCTATTTTTTCATCGCTGTGAATAACTTCAGTCTATTTTCCATAGGATAGCTTTTTTTACATTGCCTGTAATTACTTTCTGATAATAAAATAAAATGTTGTTTGTAAAAAAAAAAATCTTTAGGTCACAAGTTAAAAGCATCTTATTTGTCGCAATGATTCCTATGAGATAAAATTTATAATAGTAGTAAAAGTGAAAAGGAATTCCTAGATCTGTTGTTTTGCCATTTAGAATGGGGAAGAATAATACCACTTCACTGTTATAACTCTTACAGATGGCACCTATCATGTTACTAACAAATCAAGTGGATCCTGGAGGTTAATAGTAGACCAAAATAAATTCTTAGTAGCAGACATGGAGCATTAAAGAGGAAGAGTGAATGATAGAGAAAGAAAGAGAGAAATATCCTAATATTGAAAGTGCATAATAGATAAACAACAGCTGTATGAGAATATTCACACTACTATCTTTAGCACTTACATGTCATCTGAAGGTATTTGATGAATGATAACCCATCAACATAATATACCAAGTGATTTCGAGCAAAAATAAAAATGACAGAAGAAATTATGAATACAAAAACAACCTTCACAGAAGCAAACGCTCAGAGATACTTCATGAATTTGAAAGGATACAGTGGCTGAAGTTAATATAAATTTAGAAGTCTGACAATTCACAAAAACATAAAAATATTCATATATTTGATTCGATGACCCAAAGCAGGAAGCAATGGTTAGATGAATTTTATTAATAAGTTTTTTATTGTGAAAATACCATATGGAGTGGCTACAATTACATCAGCAAGGAAATGAATACATTTCTTTTGAAGCATTGTTGCCTCCTCCTTACCATCCTTCCCCTTTCCCCCGCAAAATGTTTAGGTGATTTTTTTAAAACACAATCTCTCAGGTGCTGGCAAAATGGCTCAGTGATAGAGTGCTTGCCTTAAGTGCATAAGGCCCTGTGTTTGATTCCTCAGCACTACATAGGCAGAAAAAGCTGGAAATGGTACTGTGGCTAAAGTGGTTGCACTAGCCTTGAGCTGAAGAGCTAAGGGACAGTGCCCAGGCCCCAGAATTCAAGACCCATGACTAACAAAATAAAACAAAACAAAACAACAACAGAACATAGCCTTTAACTTTTTTGGCCACAACTCTGTGGTAATTCTTCTTCAGCCTAAATCTAAGATTTTAGGAGTTAAATGTCTTTTATCAATATTCTTGATTCAGACTCTAATTGAAATTTTCTAATTAATAATTTGTTTTTAATTTTGCTCTTTATAAATTCACATGTAACTATAAAAAATGGTGTGGCCATCCCAGTAACATTCTCAAAGTACTGATGACTTACTAAAAGTTGTATTATACTACATAAAGGAAAACAATGTTGCAAACAATGAAAACCAATTATTAATATTAATGATTAATAAAATAAAAAAACAAAATAATTACCAGTGTTTCCACTAACTAAAGTGTACTACATATTAGATGTTACCATTTTCTCCTATTCCTGTACATTTGAAACTGACTAAGATTATGACGTTGAATACTAGTTTTAGATATGCTGAGTAGTCTTTAAAGTTCCCCAGTAAAATTAGAATTAATGGTTTATATCATCAGTTGTATATGACTTATATCAGCATTTGTTCCTCACTAACATATAAAGTAAGGAATACTTATAGTTTTAACAGACTCTTCACTCTGCTTCTTTACAGAAAGACTTTGCAACTTTACATTAGTAAATTTCTATAAACTGAAATGTACAAAACTAGTACTGTATGTCTTGGTCCATAAATCTTAAATACTTTAAGGAAAAGCTCTATCACCTGTCCAAAAAGTCCTAATTTGGGCATATATAAGCAGATTCATGAAATTAAACATATTTAAGACATTAAAACATTTAACAAACCTTAATACTTGCTGCAGTGTTCATTATGACAGTTACCTAGTATAGAATTCCTCCTCCTACACATCTCTTGAACAACAAATATCTGGAATTATTTTGTTTTGACGTGTCAATCTTGACTTCATTCTTAAATGTGTGCTTATGTAAGAAATGCATGATTCTAAAATTTCATGATAATTTTTTAAACCTACTTTTTGATGAATTATCTAGTTTAAGAAAATCAATTACATTATATATAAAAAATGTTCCGAGATGGAAGAGTTTATTTCCACTATTTTACCCATATAATAAATTTAACAAATAAATTAATAAAAAAAACACTGACATGAAGGTATTTTGAATAAGTGTGTATGCGAGAGAGTTGGCACACTCAATAGTTTGTACTTGCTAGGCATATCCTCTCTAAATTGGTGAGCTACTATACTAACTATATCTCCATTCCTGGCTCTTTGCTAGTTAATTAAAATTTTTGACAAATATACTCATGATTTTTTGTCCTGATTGGCTTCCAATAGTTATCCACAGATCTCAGCCTTTTGAGTAGACATCCCGAGCAGACAGGATTACAGGTGTGACTAACTAGCACAAGGCTTTGAGAAAAGAAGAAGAAAATTTGCTTCTCCAAGTCATGTTTAATCATCTAAATTGAAAGAATTTTGGAGTGATAATACGGGAATTTATTTGGTTCTTGGATTCTTAAACGACAATATGAGAGGATATTTTAAAAAATTTAGTACTTTTAAAAAAGAAATTGGAACTGTGGAACAAAATAAAATGACTTTCGTGGTACCTCAATTTATAAGCTCAGCTCTGTGAATGATAACACAATGTCATCAACACAGTCTCTTTTGAAGAAAAAAATGTGACCGAAAACAATGACCATGTGAAATAATTAATATGGTACTATTTCTTGGACAATATAAATATTGAATTGAGAGAGCAAGAGAATGAACAAATGTGACCTACCTTTTTTGTATTGTTGAAAGACTTTGGAAATTTTGACTTATTTCTTTCCTTACCGTGTGTCTTTGGACCATGCACTTAGTGCCTTTAATTACAATTATTCCCAACACTAAAATGGTAATTACATTAGCATTATAGCAAATGCTCTCTTAAGAATTTAGATAAATACAACTTGTAAAATTCTCAACAGAAAGCTTGGCTAAATTTCTCTTATAAACTTCCATGAATGAGCTTTGAGTTTAGCCAGCAGTTTTTCGTAATACTAAACAGATTATGATATATATTACAGAAACCATTACATGTACAGAGCACCCAGAAGTAATGTTATCTATTAAGGAAGCCAGGTGGACAACTCCTCATGTTTAAATCAAACTGGTTATTTTATGTCTTGAAAGTGTAAACACATCAGAGACAGAATAATGAGGAATGATGTAGACTGAGGTGAGGTCCATATGAAAATGTGCAAAACTGATAAAACGTAAAATCATATAATCAGTATACTGTGTTTTTGCTCATTTAAATTACATTGCAAAGATAGGAAAACCTAGAAGAATGAATTCTCTTTTTGATATGCTATCATCGGTACTTAGAAGGATGAACCCTTTCCTCATTCTTATAGAGGTATCATCAGATGATATGAATTTTATTATTTTGTTTGCTTCCTTTCATTTATTCTTCAGTTTGAATCTGAACTACTTGAGACTAAAAGAAACCAAGGAAAATTATACACACAGGCTTTGGAAAGAGCAATCATCCAAAAATATATAAAATGCATACTAAATTAAGTTATAGAGTCTCAAGCTTAAACAGAAAATGATATAAGCAATATCCTGTTATTGAAAATTGAAAAATGTTAGGAGTTGCCTAATTTTTTTTCTTTTCTAGGACGTTGAATTAATTAATGATTTTGTATAGAGAGACTAAAGATGAGATTAACAAGAAATGATGAAAAATGGAAAAACGTTCTCAATAGACATGTTTTCCAAGAAGTCCTGAAATGGACGGTGGGTTTACAATGTTGTGTTTAATGCCACTTCTATGTTAGCTTAATGATTTGTGAACGTAAATTATTATAGAAATACAATTCAAAATTACTAGAATACTACCTCATAACTATAATGACTCATCAAAAAAATCAAAGAACCAGGTGTGGTGGTAAAGGCTTGCAATTCCAAGCATTTAGGTGCTTGAAGTAAGAGGAGTTTGAGTCTAAGGCCAATCTAGGCTTCTGCACGTAGTATAACTCTGTGCCTTAAAAAAATCAAAAGGTAATAATGTTGGTGATACTGTGGAGAAAAATAAATTTTCTACACTCATGGTTAAAATACAGGTTAGCAATATCATTGTAGAAAATAGTATGCAGTTTTCGAAAGAATTGCAAAGTGGAAATATTCTCTGATCCACCAATGATGTAGATAGTTCTCTCTGGGTATCTCCTAAATATATCGGTAGTTCATTGTTATTCACATTATTCACAGCAAAGAAGTTGTGTTCAATTAAAAACTAATAAAGCAACTGTGGTATATGCACAAATATATTTTTCTGTTTCATCCTTAAAATATCAAGAGACTTCTCCCATTAGCTACAACTTACAATTACCTGAAGAATGTAACCAAAATAAAGAAAAATGTCGTCTTCTGATATTTGTAACCCCCCCCCACACACACATACACACCAACCTCAAACATTAAGAAATTTTTCAAAAAGTAAAGAAAACTGGCATTACTAGGGCATTTAGTTCATAACATAGAAGTTAGCAAATATGAAGCATGACCAAGTACAGAGTTGTAATGTACCACATGAGGATGCAGTGGACAACACTGGCCATACATAGGAATAAAGCTAAATAAGTAGGTGTTGTTCTTCCTTATTAGGATTGCTATTTTAGTTGTTTTTCATTCTTTAAATATACCTGCCTGTTTGTAGAAATAATAACAAACAATATAGCAATATGTTGTATGTTCAACATAGAACAAAATGTCAAATTAAAATACATGACATTATCCTTGGTGTAAACTAATTATTACAAATAAGGTAAACCATGGGACCTATGTTTCTATAGGTCTGGCTTACTTAACTTAATATGATTTTTTTCCCAAGAACTTCCATTTCCTTATAAATGGGTTGGTTTCATTCTTTCTGATGGAAGAATAGAATTCCATCGTGTGTGTGTGTGTGTGTGTGTGTGTGTGTGTGTGTGTGTGTGTGTGTGTGTGTGTGTGTGTGTGTATTACATTTTCTTGATTCATTAATCTACTGAGGACAACTGAGTTGGTTCCATATCTTACCTATGGTAATAATGCTGTGATAAACATAGTTGTGTAAGTAGCTTTAGTGTGACCTTGTTTGTGATTATTTCGGTAATATCCAGAAGTGGGATTACTGGGTAAATGGGGAGAACTTTTGTGTACATTAAGGATAATCTTAGTAGATGAGCAAAATAACACAGTAACAATGTACATATGACCATATAATATGATTCCAAGCGAAATGAACTCGCAGACATGTTATTTTTTGTTGTTATTCTTAATGTACTACATGATTTCTTTTTATCTTTCATGTTTTCCCCACCTATGGTTTATCCCTTGTTGTCATTGTATATGATTTTGGTACCCTGGGTTTTGTATATATGTAGATCTGAACTAGGGGAGGGAAGGGGAAAAAACAAAATGGTGAGACAAAGACCAAGGGGGAACCTATGTGACAGTGATACTCATAATATGTTGGAAATAATCTTGCCGGGGATATTGGGAGGAAGGAGGAAGAAAAATGATGGAGGCTTTCACAAATTAGAAAAGAAACAAATTCACTGCATTAGTTATATAACTGTAATCACTCTGTACATTATCTTCACAATATAATAAAAATAAAACAATAAATTAAAATACATGAATGCAGCAATACAGCAGATGGGGGTGGGGGAAATATTGTAGTATAAAGAGAAGAGTAGAAGAGCTGTGGAGAGCAGTAACTTTATTTCAACATATGTACTAATAAATTAACATACAGATTTTCAGCCTCATGCCAGTCACTAAAAAGAAAAACAAAATGCACAAGAAGTAGACCAATGAATTTTACATCACAATTTGTTAGAACACTAATTCAAATCACATTTTAATAATATAGCATTTTAATAATAGTTTACTTACAATTGATTTCTTAATATTGAGTGTTTAATAAACAGTTTTAATTTTAGTTTCTATAGAAAACAAGTAAGTAAAAATAATTTTGTAACTATGTTATGAATTTTAAAATATAGAAGCATTAGAAGTTAAACAAATATATCGTTATTGTGGAAGTAAAACAAATAATATGTCATTTTTGTGGATTAATGTAATCAACATGTTTTCTACAATATCACTCGTCTGAATATCAAATAATAAATTACTACACATGAATCTTTCTCTTAGGTGGAATTTTCCAGCACTGTGGAAAAATTCACACTACACATTCTCCAGGCAGTACATGAGGGTATGAATCCTTTCATCTAGCTCAGTTTGTGGAACTTTGATTTCTACATGCATGATAAATTCCTGTCTAGGTGACATCTATAAAATTATATATAATTATATACATGAGCAGTTTTCAAATGATGCTTAAAAATCTTATTCACTCATTAAAATTTTATTATTTTGTACCAAAGAAATATATAGGGAGAGAGACAGAATTTCTGAGTAGATGATGATGATGATGATGATGATGTGTGTGTGTGTGTGTGTGTGTGAGTGTGTGTATGTGTGTGTGTGTGTGTGTGTGTGTGTGTGTGTGCCAGGTTATACATATTGGGACTTGTTTTTTATTTCTGATATTATTTCTACAGTTGGATTTAATTTTCCATAAGGGGTTAAGTGTATTATATTGGATATATAAAAGTAAACTGACTGTTTATTTCATTAATCCTTTGCCGTTTGTCTAATTCCAATTATAAACTATCCATGTGTTTGAAGTACTGAAAATAAGAAAAGATATAAGAAAGATAAATGTCTGTAGTAGATGAATATTTCTATCTTTATTTTGACAGTTGGTTCTCTTTTACAATACAGAATATTCTTCTGAAAATGTTCATCAGTTTGACCACAACTCCAGAATATTATGGTTTGACCTATCGTAAGAGAAGGAAGGGGAGCCTTCCTTCCAAAAGTCAGCTCCCCAGGGATATGATCTGGTTTATGGTGGCTACTTGGAAATGAACATTTTTCACAGTCAGCCTTGAAACTCCATCTTGGTACACCATTTCTGTAAATGGCTTCAGAGGATTGTTTTATGGCTTTGTAAAGATTCCAGATTGCCTCATTTTGAGACAATTAAAATGGTAATTTAATCAACCATTATTTGTGTGTTTAGGAGAAAAACCCATTGACATTAGGCCAGGGTATCACTGGCCTACTATTACTTCGATAATCATCCTAGACCTCTTAAAAAAAAACAAAATCAAAAACAAAAAAAAACTCCAGTAAGTAGAGCCGGTCAGGGCTGCTATAACTGCCTACATGCAGTCAGGTAAAAACCGGAAGCTGAGAGTCATTTAGCTAATTAATATATTTTTTATAAGGCAAATGGAAATGAGAATCCAGAAAGAGGGTCATAAAGACCGATGAGAGAGACTTCAATTGGTGACAGGAAGATTAGAAAATAGAATTCCTTATTGAAAAAATAAATCATGGAAAGCCTGTGCATGTAAGAACAAGACAGCTCACTAAATTCCAGAAAGACACAATTTCTTAGAGCATAGCTTAATTAATTCTCAATGGAAATATTTGAATTCTTGGCTACATGTGAAAGGATGCCAGTTGTTGAATAGAAAGAAAATCTTATTCCTCTCTTAAGAGGTTCAATATCACATTAGGAAATCACCAAACAGATTTGTAATAAGAAAGAGGAAAGTAATTGTTTCAAATAAGGATTTCATTTGTTTTAACAGTTTGATTTAGGTGCTAACGATTACCATACAAGTGATAAATTCCCACAGTTGAGATGATATTGACGACAGTATTCACACATGAAGCAAAAAGGGAAAACTTGCAAATGTCTGGCGAAATGAGTTTAGGGGGAAATATTCTAATAGTCCTATATGAGGTTCAGACACAAGTGAAGATGAAGATTTTCTTTTCCTTTCTTTTGCTGGTAGTTCAGTATGGTCTTGTTTGTGGTCATTTTGGTAAATGCCCAGGGGTGAGATTGCTGGGTCATCAGGGAGCTCTTTTGAGGAACCTCTATATTTCTTTAGAATGTTTGAACAAGTTTTCATTTCCACCACCAATAGTGTAGTAATGTTCCTTTTAGGCCACATCCCGACCAGTCCAGCATCTGTTATTATTAGTTTTCTTTATAATGGGCATTCTAATCGGGGAGAGATGGAATCTGTATGTTGCTTTGATTTGCATTTCTTTCATGGCCATAAATATTGCACATTTCATCATGTGTCTATTGGACATTCATATTTCTTCTTCAGAGAGGCCTTTCTTTAAGACTTTAGCCCACTTATGAGGGTTGTTGTTTCTTTTTGGATTTGTTTTTGGAGCATTTAACTTTTTGGACTCTAAGTATATTTGAGATATGAGGGCCTTGTCTGTTGCATTGCAAGTAAAGATCTTCTCCCAATCTGTGGGCTTTCTATAACACGTTTGTACCCATATAAGTTCTCTTTTTAGATTTGGTAAGAGTCTGTCAATTCTGTTAATTTATTCTAAGAATGAACTCTGTTTTGTTGATTCTTCCTATGGTGTATTTTGTCTTTATTCAGTTATTTCTGATTTAGTTTTATTTGTTTCTGTCTACTGCTTTGGGCTTAGGATTGTTCCTGTTTTCAAAGAGGTTAAGGTGCATCATTAAAATATTGATTTGGGATTTCCCCAATTGCTTGATATATTCACTCAGAGCTATAAATTTTCCTCCAAATACTGCTTTTACTCTGTCCTAGAGGAGATAGTATTTTGTGTGTTCATTTTTTTGTAAAATTCCTGAAAATTTCACATTTACATTCTAATCTCTTCAGTACCTCACTGGTCATTCAGTAATGTGTTGGTCAGGTTTCATGGGTTTGATAATTTTTTTTTTGCTTTTGTTGTTGAATTCTAAGTTTATTCTCTTGTGTTCTGATGAATATGGGAAGTCGATTTATTTTCTTTCAATTTGGACAAAATTTCTCTGTTACATAATATATGTTCACTTTTGGAGAATCTTCCATGAGCAGTTGGGAGGAATGTATGTTCTGTAGATGTATATCAGGTCTAGGTGGTCAATGTAGTTATTTAGGTGTGCCGTTTATTAGTTGAATTTTTACTGGATTACAATGTGCTGAGACGTATTTTTAGATAAGTAGTATTTGGTTGATGAAATGGGGTGCTCCAGAATTCATGACATTAATATTTAGACTTGTTATAGCCTCCTAATGGAGAGTTGCCTTTATTAATATGTAATGTTTCTTCCTACTAATTTTAATTTGAAGTCAATTTTATCTTTTATTAATAATTCTACTGTGGCCTGTTTATGTTTTCCATTTGCTTGAAATTTTTCCTTCCAGTCTTTCACTTTGACTATGTGTTTGCTTGTGAATAAAATTTATCTCTTGTAGATACTACATGGATGTGTTTTCTTTTTTGATACTACTATGTAATCTGTCCTCTAATTGGAAAATTAAGTCCATTGATATTGAGACTTAAGAACACGAAATATCTAATAAGTCCAGATATGAAAATACCTTTTCTTAGGACCTGTGCCTCATCTATTCTTAATATATTTACCATGTTCTCTGGTAGGGACCATTTTAAATAACCAGTTCCTGTTCTTCTTGATTTTCTCCATGTATGATGTATGTGAATAAATTCTATCATGCTGATTTGGTGGAAATAATTTTTTTCGTTTTCTTTGTCATGAATTAACTTTATATATTCTTCAAATGTAAAGAAGAGTTTGGCCTGGAACTGAATTCACAGTTGGTAGTTGTTTGCCTTTAATGTATGGCATATATCATCTCAGGCTCACTTTTTTACCATATCAGCAAAGAAATCTGTATTTATTCTTTTTTTATTGTGAAAATACCATACAGAGAGTTTACACTTACATGGGCAAGGTAATGAGTACATTTCTTATCAATATTGTTGCCTCCTCTTGTGTTTCACCTTCCAATCCCTTCCCATCTCCTACCCTTTCACCCCCTACTCCTTGGCCAAAGTTGTAAAGTTTGTCTTATGACATAACGACTTATACATCTCATTGTTGCAATGGGTCCTCCTGTATCACTATTTAAACGATTTGTTGGATTGTATATCCTTTATAAATAATGTTTCCTCTACAGCAGTTTTAAGAATCCAGTCCTCGATATCTAATGATCCTCTAATGGATTAGGATGTGGTGGTGGGTTGTTCTGTTCTGGTATTCTTTATTTGGTCTTTTAAAGGCTTCTGTTCTCTCAATGAACC
The DNA here is from genome assembly GCF_024711535.1 of Dipodomys merriami. Taxonomy (NCBI): domain Eukaryota; kingdom Metazoa; phylum Chordata; class Mammalia; order Rodentia; family Heteromyidae; genus Dipodomys; species Dipodomys merriami. The sequence goes on along the minus strand of NW_027203159.1, from coordinate 27,881,772 downwards.
TTTCTGTTTGGATGTTTGGAATGTTCTCTGTGACTTCTCTTATATCTTTTAAGTAAGCATCTATATTTTTCCTTGCACTCCCTTGTCTTTTCAGAATTTATTTGTCTTTCTGTTCAGTTTCCATGCATTATTTTGCTAATTTTTGGCTTGTCTCATCATGTTTACAAATTCCCTTGTAGAGGTCTTTGCATTAATCTCATTTTTCAGCAGTATTTGTAATGTATTTTGAAAATTACCATCTAGATCCTTGATTGTTCTAGAGCCTGGTTATTTACTGTGGGCATTATACTACCTTGACATATTGCTCTTCTGGTATTTTGTAATTTGTTCAACCTATTTGGGGGACTTTTGGCTTTAATTTGAAGGATTGATGATCTTAATAATAGGTGGTGAGAGAGTAGGAGGAAGATGACAGAGGAGAAGCTGGAGGCTAAACAAGCTCTTGCATAGAAAGCATGTTCCAGTGAACAGTTCTAGGCCAGAGATTTACAGCAAGTGTGTCATCACAATTCAGAGAGTTTGGCCAAAGAGGGAAAATCCAGGCAAGGAGACAGATCTGAGCACTTACCCGTAGCCACTACTGAGGGGGTTCTGCTGATGGTGGCAGCTTTAGAAACCATACCAACAACATAGAAATCTGGGACAAAGGTGACAGATGCAGCCAGTGAGTGGATTCTACTCAACACCAGCAAGGACTGACAAGAAGCAGATAACTACATCCTACAGATGATAGACCAGAGATAACCCAGGAACCAAGGCTCTGGCATGAGTAGAAGTCTGACATCCTCACTCCTTCTCATGGAGCAGAGAAGGGAAGGCCACTCCTTCCCTCTGCCACCACTGGAAATCTCCATCTTTTATACTGACAAGGGCCGGTCTAAGCAGCTGGCTCCAAATTAGGCCTTAGAAGAAAACAAAAGAGTCATTTAGCAGATCAAAGAAACCTGACCTGACCTCCCAGTCTCAGCTCCACCCAAAGGAAAGTCACCCAGCCCCGGCAGAGAAGCTCCACTCACCAAGGAGTGGCTTTTTTCACTGGGTAAAGACAGCCAGAGGTTGCCACTAAATACAGAAGCCTTGACAATCAATTTAAATTCATTAAACATAAACCATGAGAATGGCTCCAGGCTGGGCCCTGTGAGTATCTCAGAAGCTAGCCCCTAAGGGAAAAGCTACTGTTTGCTGAAAGGCCTCAACTCTACCCAGAACCTAGCCTCATCACAGCATCTCCAAACTAGGGGAAACAGGCATCTGCCTCTTTTGTGATAGTCAAAGCAGATCTCCCTCCAACTGAATGAGACTGGGAGGAGGATCACAAAATCCTGGGTAAAGCAGAGCATTTTTCTGCCTGCTCAAAAAAACTGACTTAAGAAACCAATCAAGCCACAGGATAACCAAACATGACAAGCCGACCAGAGAGTCCACCAAAACACTGGTTAGTACACACAGGAGAGACAGGATCTTTCCATCCACACACACTCCAAAAAATCAAAGAAGTCTTTTTTTGTACCTTTTTTGAAATTTTTATTTAAAATTTTAAATTTTTCTCTCATATTTTTTTATTTTAGGTGTGTGTGTGTGTGTGTGTGTGTGTGTGTGTGTGTGTGTGTGTGTGTGTGTGTGTGTGTGTGTGTGTGTGTTTAATCTCTAGTGACCTTTTGGTCCTTTTTTCTTATTTTTCTTTTTTATCATTCTTTTCACTTTTCTTCTTTTCTTTTTTGTGTGACTTAATTACTGTTTTGCTCATCAGATATGTACGTGTCATTGATTATTAGATCTTATCCCCCATATTGTACACCCTTAATCCAGATATTTATTATTCAATTCAAAACTTCTTAGGTTTAAATTCTTCAATAGTAGTATTATACATTTATACCTATATAATTTTTAATAACTTTTATTTTTTAGTTTTTCATGTCTCCTTTCTATGGCTCCATTACTATCATACTATCGTTCTTCTCTCAATAACACTTCTTCAACTTGAATAATTTTTGTTCCCCTTTTTAATTTAAATTTTTGTTTCTCATTTTTTCTTGTTTTTTTTTTTCTTTTTTATTTTCTTCCCTATCATTCTGTCCAATCCATTTCCCTCTCTGAGATTAGGACTTGGTTGAATTCAGTCTTTTACCTCTGCACATCCCTCTAATCCTATTTTTCCACACATGTCTCCCTAAACCTAATAATTTCTGGTTTGCCAAATTCTTCTTTGCTGTTCTTAGCCCATTAATCCATAGTTGTTTGATGTTAAGTAGATTGTACCTGTTGAACTAGATTGTATCTGCAGCCTTTTGACTGTGCAACTATAGTACTTTGGTTGCCTTAAAATAGTGTTCAAGCAAAAAATTGGTTTTACTTTCATACCAAATGGGCAGAACAAGGCAGAAAAACACAAGAAAAATATCAAGTCTGGGTATCTCAACTCCCACTTAAGATAATCAGGTGACAGAACAGATAATGAATAATCCAGAGGAGAGTTCCCAAAAAACTCTACAAACTACGGATTTACATGTTGAATGAAAAGATTGAAAATCTGCAAAGACTCAGTATGAGCATGATAGCAAGCAGGAGGATGGAAAACAAAGATCAATACATGAATCTCATGAGCATGAGGAAGCTACTCAAAGATTGATACAGGAATTGCATGAGCAAATTGAGAACACTCAAAGAGAAGTAAAGGAATGGTGTAAGCAGGCTGAGAACAATCAAATAGAACTAGAGGAATCCATTAATATGAGGAAGCTAATCAAAGAATAATATAGGAATTGCGAGAGCCAGATGAGAATAAACAAAGAGCAATAAAGTATTCATGGAATCCATAAACAGACAGCTGTTAGAACTCAGGGAGACCACAAGAGGAATGCTGAATGGAACCCAACAGAAGGAATGGATTCCTAGGAAACCATAACCAATCTATTAAGTGAAGTGAGTATAAACAATGAACACTAAATTAAGGAAGTATAGAAGTTCATACAAAACTTAAAACAAAGCCCCAACAAAAAAAAATTGAGGCCACCAAATCCGACCAATTGGAAGGTAAAGAAATAAAAACCGAAGTAGAAAGTCTGGACAGTAGGTTAGACCATGCGTAGATCGAAACTCTGGGATTTAATACAGCCTAGATATTTTAGAGAAAGAACATACAACTATCTAAGAGAAATCCAAGAAATAGTATAGATCTATTCAAAATATGGAAGACACCATCAGAAGGCATAGTATGAGGATGTTGGGTGTAGAAGAACACCTAGAATCATTAGTTAGAGGTCTAGAAAATTTGCTTTACAGGATCCTAGCAGAGAATTTGCAAACATGCAAAGATAGACCTATTCAGATACAAGAAGCTTTTAGAACCCCAAATATCCCAGACCAGAACAGGACATCCCACCATCACATTATAATCCACAAAGGATCAATTTACACCAAAGAAAACGTCATTAAAGCTGTCAAGGAGAAAAGATCCATCACCTATAAAGGGAAACCAATTAGAATCACTTCAGATTTCTCAGCAGAAAATTAAAGCAAGAAGAGACTGGAATCATGAGGGCACACCATAAAGACAAACCACTGTCAACCAATAATACTGTACAACTAAACTATCCTTCAAAACTGAAGTTCAAATAAAACGTTCCATAGCAAATAAAAACTGAAACAATATATCTCCACCAAACCAGCCCTACAAAAGAAACTTGAAGATGTCATACACATAGAAAACAAACAAGACCACAATAAAGACCAAGAAACTGTACACAAACTGATACTCCAAGAACCATAGGAAGTACCCAGTTACCACAGCCCCCAAGAAGGTGGATAAATCTCTCATCATTAATAGACTTAACTCTCCAATTAAGCTGCATAGACTGTCTAGTTGGATCAATGAGCAGGATCCTTCTATCTGCTGTTTTCACTAGTCATACCTTGCCCATAAAAATAAACAAATTTTCAATGTGAAAGGCTGAACAAAATTTACCAAGCCAATGGCTCCCATAAACAGGCTGGAGTTGCAATCCTAATATCAGAAAAAAAAAAGACTTCAAATTAACTTTAGTGAAAAGAGATAAAGAAAGTTGCTACATACGAATTAAGGGATCTCTCCTTCAGGAGGATATTACAATTCTAAATATCTATTTGTCAAACAACGGAGCACCCATATTTATCCAACAAACACTACTTTCCCTCAAATCACACAGACATCCAAAGACATTAATTGTTGGGGACTGTAACATACCTCTATCCTCACTAGATATATCAAATCAGCAAAAACTCAACAGAGAAACCACAGATCTAAACACCTGCATATATCGACTAGACTTAACACATATTTACAGAATATTTCACCCAACAGCATCAGAATACACATTTTGCTCAGCAGCACATGGAACATTTTTCCAAAAATAGACCACATTTTAAACCACAAAGCAAATTTGTCCAAGTTCAGAAACATTGAAGTTATACCTTGCAATCTCTGACTACAAGGAAATAAAATTAGGACTCAACACCAAAAGCCACCAAAGAAAGTCCTGTAACACATGGAGTCTGAACAACTCACTGTTGAATCACCAGTGGGTCACGGAAGAGTTTAGAAATGAAATTCAACTGTTCATGGTATTCAACAAAAATGAACACACAAATTACCAGCTCCTCTGGGACACAGCAAAGCAGTACTCAGAGGCAAATCGATAGCTCTGAGTTCCTACATCAACAAATTTGAGAGATCTAAAACCAACAATTTAATAAGAGAACTGAACCTCCTTAAAAAAGAGCAGTAAGAGTTCCGGGAAGATGGCGGAGGAGAAGCTGGAATCTGAACAAGCTCTCGCATAGAAAGTAGTTTTAGAATTCCAGTGAACAGTCCTAAGCCAGAGAATCACACCAAGTGTGCCATCACAGGACAGAGAGTTAGACAAGAGAGGGGAAGCCAAGGAAACTCATCAGTTGCCGCTCCGGCGGCGGGGTCGCGGCAGCGACCACCGCCGCGGAGTCATACCTGAGACACAGAGAGTCGGGGACGAAGGAGCCAGACGCAGCAGACGAGCGGATTCTACTCAACACCAACAAGAACCAACAAGGAGCAAACATCTTCATCCTGCTGTTTGCAGACCAGAGATGACCCAGGATCCAAGACTGGGCGTGAGTACAAGCCCGACATCCTCACTCCTCAGGGAGCAGAGGAGGGAAGGCCACCCCTCCCCCCCCAGCACCGGTGATCTCCATCTTGGATACCGACAAAGCTCGGAGGAGCTGTTAGCTCCAGCTCAGGCCTTGGAATAAAATGAGTCATTTAGCAGGTCACAAGAACTTAACGGCGAAGTGACCTGCCAGACTCACCTCCATCCAGGGAAAAGTCACCCAGCTCAGGCGCCAGCCATAGGAGTGCCTTGCCTCACTGGGTAAACAGAGCCAGAGGCTGCCCCTCCCTCTAGCAGCCACCACAATCAATTGAAAAACAGAAACCCTGAGAATGGCTCCAGGCTGGGCACTGTGAGCTTTATCACAAAATAGCCCCAGGGAAATGCTACTGTTTGTTGAAAGGCCTCAACTCTACCCAGAACCTAGCCTCATCACCACATCCCCCTCTTTTGTGACTCTCAAAGCAGACCACACTCCCAGAAAACTAACCTGGGAGGGGGATCTCAAAATCTTGGGTAAAGCAGAGCATTTTTCTGCCTCTTCCAACCAACCGAATTAAGAAACCGATCAAGCCACAGGACCTCAAGCTGACCAGAGAATCCAACAAGAGACTGGTTGCAGACAAAAGGGAGATACAGGATTCTTCCCACTCCTCCCCCCCCAAAAAAAAAAATCAAAAGACTTTTTTTCTTTTTTTTTTCCGCTTCTTCTTCTTCTTTTCTTTTGTTGCTTGTTTTTTGTTTTTTGTTACCTTATATATATATATATATATATATATATATATATATATATATATATATATATATATATAAATTTTTTCCCTTCTAAAACTTTTATTAATCTTTAATTTTTGCCTCTTCTGAAAAAAATAATTGTTTTCCAGTAACTTTTTTTTTTCTCATCTTATAATTTTTATTTTAGGAATACGTGAATGAGAATTTTCCTTTCTTTTCTTGAATTCTTTCTCTTTTTCTTTCTTTCTTAATTATATTTTTGTTTTTTATCTAGCTCTACTGAACTTCTGATCTTTTCTTCTCCCTTTTCCATCCTTAAAGCTTTTCACATCTCCTCTATGTCCCTCCCCTTCTCTGAACATATTCACATTCCTCTCTAAATAGACGGTCTTTTAACCTCTATAATAACATTAATTTTTACGTTTCTATTCTTTTTCTGGTCTCTCGTTATTCCCCTTTCCGTCTCTTCTTTCTCTCTCTCTCTCTACTTGCATCCTACCCAACCCATTTCCTGCACTGTGATTAGGATATAGTTAACTCCCCCTGTGCCTCCCCACAGCAATCTATTCCCATTTTTTACACATATCTCTCCCTAATCCTAATAATTTCTGGTTTTCCAAATTCTTTTCTGCGGTTCGAAGTCCTTTAACATATAGTCGTTTGATGTTGAATAGATGTATCTGTTGAACTAGTTTGCATCTGTAGACTATTGATGGTAGAAATGCAAACTTTGGTTGATGGTTGCCTTAAGATAGTGTGCTAGCACAAAACTGGTGCAATCTTTATCTCAATTGGGCCGAGTAAGCGGAAAAACACAAGAAAAATGGCAAATTCGGGTATCTCAATTCCCAACCTTGATAATCAGGGATTAGAACAGATAAAGAATAATCCAGAGGAGAGTTCCCAAATAACTCTACAAACACTAATAGCAAACATGATAAATGAGAAGGTTGACAATGTACAAAGGACTCTGTATGAGCGTGATAGGGAGAGAGAGGAGGCATCCCAGAAGTTTATACAGGAATATCATAAGCGTGAGGAAGCTTCTCAAAAACTGATACAGGATTTGCATGAACAACTTGAGAATACTCAAAGAGAAAGGGAGGAATGGCGTGAGCAGGCAGAGAACACTCAAAGAGAACTGCAGGAATCCCACAGAAGGGAGGAAACTAATCAAAGAGTAATTCACGAATTAAGAGACCAGGTAGAGAATACACAAAGATTACTAAAGGCATTCATGGAATCCATTAACAAAGAGCTGAAGGAAGTCAGGGAGACCACAAAGGGAATGCTGAATGGAACCCAACAGAAGGAATGGGAGTCCAAAGAAACCATAACCAATCAACTAAGTGATTTGAGAACAAACACTGAACACCAAATTAAGGAAGTAAAGAAATTCATACAAGACCTAAAACAGAGCTTCAACAAAGAACTTGAAGCCATCAAAGCTGACCAATTAGAAGGAAAAGAGATAAAAAACAAATTAGAGAGTCTTGACAGCAGGTTAGACCATGCAGAATATCGAATCTCAGGGATTGAAGACAGCCTAGATATTATAGAGAAAGAACATACAACCATCCAAGACAAGTCCAAAAATATGATAGGTCTATCCAGCACAAGGAAGACACCATCAGAAGGCCCAATCTAAGGATAATGGGTGTAGAGGTGCACCTAGAAACAGAAGTTAATGGTCTAGGGAATTTGTTTAACAGGATCCTAGCAGAGAACTGCCCAAACTTACAAAAAGATAGGCCTATTCAGATACAAGAAGCTTTTAGAACCCCAAATATAACAGACCAGAATAGGACATCCCACGGTCACAATATAATCCACACAGGATCAACCCAGACCAAGGAAAAGATCCTTAAAGCTGTCAAGGAGAAAAGGTTAATCACCTATAAAGGGAAACCAATTAGAATTACCTCAGATTTCTCAGCAGAGACAATCAAAGCAAGAAGACCCTGGAATGACTTATGCCATGCCCTAAAAACAAACAACTATCAACCAAGAATACTGTACCCAGCTAAACTCTCCTTCATAACTGAAGGCCAAATAAAAAGCTTCCATAGCAAAGAAAAATTGAAACAATACATCTCCACCAAACCAGCCCTAAAAAAGATTCTTAAAGATGTCCTACACATAGAAAACCAACAAGAATGCAACAAAGGCCAAGAAATTGCACCCAAACTGAGAATCCAAGAACCTTAGGAAGAACCCAGCTTTCACAGCCCCCAAGAAGGTTGATAACATGGCAGGAACTCCCAAATACCTCTCAGTCCTATCTCTTAACGTTAATGGACTGAACTCTCCAATTAAGCGACATAGACTGTCTAATTGGATTAAAAAACAAGACCCTTCTATCTGCTGCCTGCAGGAGTCATATCTTGCCCGTAAAAACAAACATATTTTCAATGTTAAAGGCTGGAACAAAATCTACCAAGCAAACGGCCCTCATAAACAGGCAGGAGTTGCAATCCTAATATCAGATAAAATAGACTTCAAATTAAAATTCGTGAGCAGAGTTAAAGAAGGTCGCTCCATACTAATTAAAGGATCTCTCCTTCAGGAGGGTATTACAATTCTAAATATCTATTCGCCAAACAATGGAGCACCCAAATTTATCAAAGAAACACTACTTTCCCTCAAATCCCATATAGATCCAAAGACATTAATTATTGGGGATTTTAACACACCACTCTCCCCACTAGGTAGATCAACTCGGCAAAAACTCAACAGAGAAACCACAGATCTAAACAGCTGCATAGATCAACTAGACTTAACAGACATTTACCGAACATTTCATCCAGCATCATCAGAATACACGTTCTTCTCATCAGCACATGGAACGTTTTCTAAAATAGATCACATTTTAGGCCACAAAGCAAACTTGTCTAAATACAGAAACATTGAAGTTATACCTTGCATTCTCTCTGACAACAAGGGAATAAAATTAGAACTCAATACCAAAAGCCACCATAGAAAGTCCGGTATCACATGGAGGCTGAACAACACACTGCTGAATCATGAGTGGGTCATGGAAGAGATTAGAAAGGAAATTCAAATGTTCATGCTATTCAACAAAAATGAACACACAAATTACCAGCTCCTCTGGGACACAGCAAAGGCAGTACTCAGAGGCAAGTTTATAGCTCTGAGCTCCTACATCAACAAATTGGAGAGATCTGAAACTAGCAATTTAATGACACATCTAAACCTCCTTGAAAAAGAGCAGCAATTTAAACCCCAATCCAGTAGACGGAAAGAAATAATCAAAATTAAATCAGAATTAAATGAATTAGAATCCAAAAAAACTATAGAAAGAATCAACAAAACAAAGAGTTGGTTCTTCGAAAAACTTAACAATATTGACAGACCCTTAGCACACCTTATCAGAAAAAGGAGAGAACACACCCAAATTAATAAACTCAGAGATGAGAATGGAAACATCACCACGGAAACAACCAAGATTCAGAACATTATAAGGGAATACTTCTCAAAACTTTATGCTAATAAGTTTGAGAACTTGACAGAAATGGACCTTTTCCTAGCAAATATTGACATGCCAAAACTAAACCAAGATGAGTTAAACCAGCTTAATAGGCCCATATCAAGCATTGAAATAGAAACAGCAATAAGAGACCTCCCAGCTAAGAACAGTCTAGGGCCAGATGGTTTTACAGCGGAATTTTACAAGGCCTTCAAAGCAGAGCTCACACCAATACTCCTCCAACTCTTCAATGAAATTGAAAGAGAAAGCTCACTACCTAACACATTCTATGAAGCCATCATAGCCCTCATCCCAAAACCAGGCAGGGACTCATCAAAGAAAGAGAACTATAGACCCATTTCTTTCATGAACATTGATGCAAAACTTCTCAACAAAATTTTGGCCAATCGACTTCAACAATTCATCCAAAAAATCATACACCATGATCAAACAGGATTCATTTCAGGGATGCAAAGCTGGTTCAATATACGCAAATCAATTAATATTATTTATCACATCAACAGGAGCAAGAATAAGAACCACATGGTTATCTCAATAGATGGAGAAAAAGCATTTGACAAGATCCAACACCCCTTTATGATGAATTTTCTGGAAAAATTAGAAATCCATGGAACATTTCTCAATACAATAAAGGCTGTATATGACAAACCCACAGCCAGCATTATACTCAATGGTGAAAAACTAAAGCCATTTCCTCTTAACTCAGGAACAAGACAAGGATGCCCACTCTCTCCACTTCTCTTCAATCTAGTATTAGAATGCCTAGCTACAGCAATAAGACAAGATGCAGACATAAAGGGGCTCCAAATAGGGAAAGAAGAAATAAAACTCTCCCTCTTTGCAGATGACATGATCTTCTATTTAAAGAATCCCATAGACTCCACTCCCAAATTACTCAAGCTGATACAAAACTTTGGCAAAGTAGCAGGTTATAAAATTAACCCCCCAAAATCAATGGCTTTTCTATATGCCAACAATGAGTAAAGTGTGGCTGAAATTAGGAAAGCAACTCCATTTGTAATAGCCCCACAAAAAATAAAATACCTAGGAATTAACTTAACCAAAGAAGTGAAGGACCTCTATGATGAAAACTTTAAAATCTTGAAAAAGGAAATCAACACAGAACTTAAAAAATGGCAAAACCTCCCATGCTCCTGGATTGGAAAGATTAACATCGTGAAAATGGCAATACTTCCCAAGGCTATCTACAAATTCAACGCGATACCTATCAAAATTCCACCCTCATTCTTCAAGGAAATAGAGGAGGCAATCCAAAAATTCATATGGAACAATAAAAGACCCCGAATAGCAAAAACGCTCCTCAACGGAAAGAACACTGCTGGAGGAATATCAATACCAAATTTCAAACTCTACTATAAAGCCATAGTAATCAAAACAGCTTGGTTTTGGCATAAGAACAGACCTAAGGACCAATGGAATAGAATTGAAAACCCAGAAATGAACCTACAGACCTATAGCCATCTAATCTTCGATAAGGAAGCTAAAACAATAGAATGGAAGAAAGACAGCCTCTTCAGTAAATGGTGCTGGCAAAATTGGTTAACTACATGTAGAAAACTAAAGCTAGATCCTTATATATCACCCTGCACCAGAATCAACTCCAAATGGATCAAAGACCTTGAACTCAAAGCAGACACTCTGAAAACATTACAGGATGGAATAGGAGAAACCCTAGGTCTCCTTGGCTCAGGTCAAAATTTTCTGAATAGAGACCCGGAAGCACAACAAATCAAAGAAAGGTTGGACAAATGGGATTGCATAAAGTTGCAGAGCTTCTGCAGGGCAAATGACATAGCTGGCAAGATCAATAGAAAGCCCACCGATTGGGAGAAGATATTTACTAGCCATACAACGGACAAGGGTCTCATATCTTAAATATACTTGGAACTCAAAAAATTAAACCACCCAGCTACAAATCCTCAAAGAAACAATTGCCCAATAAATAAGTGGGCAAAAGACTTAAAGAGAAGCTTCTCTGAAGAAGAAAGAAGGATGGCCAATAGACACATGAAGAAATGTTCAACATCCCTAGCCATAAAAGAAATGCAAATCAAAACAACATTGAGATATCACCTCACTCCAGTTAGAACAGCAAAAATCAAGAACTCTAACAACAACAGATGCTGGAGGGGATGTGGACAGAAAGGAACCTTACTTCATTGTTGCTGGGAATGTAAACTTGTTCAACCACTTTGGAAAGCAGTATGGAGGTTCCTCAAAAGACTTCACATAGATCTCCCCTATGATCCAGCAATCCCACTTTTGGGCATTTACCCAAATGTTTACAAACAAGACCACACTAAAGCTACCAGCACAACTATATTTATTGCAGCATTATTTACCATAGCTAAGATATGGAACCAACCCAGATGCCCCTCAGTAGATGAAGGGATTAAGAAAATGTGGTATATATACACAATGGAATTCTATGCCTATATCAGAAACAATGACATTTCCCCATTTGTTAGGAAATGGAAAGGTTTGGAAAAAATTATATTAAGTGAAGTAAGCCAGGCCCAAAGAAGCATAGGTCCCATGGTTTCCCTTATTTGCAATATCTAATATAGGTATGAGTCAAGCGGAATAGGTCAGATAATGTGATGTTAGGAAAATGAACCCTTAAATATGTATTTTAATGTTTTCGTTTCTTTCATGCATGTGTTTCTAACGCATTTATAAGATTATTTCTTTGTTGCTTTGTATGTCCCTCCCCCACAGTGTAACCCCCGCTTTCACTATATTTGATGTCAGTATAACATATGGAGGAGATGGGGAGAAACAAGTCGTTTAAGGATTCAGGTGGACCTGTGCAACAATGAGAAGTACAAAATGTCATGTCAAAACCAGCTTTACAATATCGGTGTGGGGGGGGAGGGAGGTATAATTGGGTGGGTGGAGGGGGGTAAAATTGGATGGTGGGAGGGGGGAGGCGGGAAGGGAAGTGAAGGGTAAACAAAGGAGGAGGCTGCAATGCTTGGTAAGAAATGTATGCATTATCCTGCCCATGTAATTGTAGCCCCTCTGTACAGTATGTTCTCAAATAAAATAAAATACAATTAAAAAAAAAAAGAGTAGTAAGATAAACCCCAATCCAGTAGACAGAAAGAAATAATTAAAATTGAATGAGAATTAGACAAATTAGAATCCAACATAACCGTAGAAAGAATCAACAAAACTAAGAGTTGGTTCTTCGAAAAAATTAACCAAATTGACAGATCCTTAGCAAATATTATTAGAAAAAGGAGAGAACACACCCAAATAAATAAACGCAGAGATGCGAGTGGAAATATCACCACAGAAACAAATAAGATTCAGAATATTATAATGTAATAGTTCTCAAACCTTTATGCCAATAATATTGAGAACTTGACAGAAATGAACCTATTCCTAGCAAATATAGACTTGCTGAAACTTAACCCAGATGAGTTAAACCATTTTAACTGGCCCATATCAAACATTGAAATAGAAACAGCAATACGAGACCTCCCATCTAAGAAAAGCCGAGGACCAGATGGATTTACATTGGAATTCTACTAACCCTTCAAAGCACAGCTCACACCAATACTCTCCAATTCTTCAATGAAAAGGAAAGAGAATGTTTACTACCGAACTCATTCTATGAAGACATCATAATCCTCATCCCAAAACCAAGCTGGGACTCATCAAAGAAAGATTAAAAAAACATATTTCTTTGATGAACATTGATGCAAAATTTCTCAACAAAATTTTTGCCAATCCACTTCAACAACTCACCCAAAAAATCATACATCATGATCAAACAGGATACATTTCAGGGATGCAAAGCTGGTTCAATATATGGAAATCAATTAATATAATTCATCTCTTCAAAAGGAAGTAGGATAAGAACCACATCTCAATAGATGCAGAAAAGGCATTTGACAAAATCCAACACTGGGAAAACTAGGAATCCTGGGAATATTCCTCAATAAAATAAACGCTGTGTATGCCAAACCTACAGCCAGCATTATACTTAATTGTGAAAAACTAAAACCAAAACTAAAAACCTAACTCAGGAATGAGGCAAAGATGCCCATTGTCTCCACTTCTCTTCAATCTAGTATTAGAATGCCTAGCTAAAGCAATAAATCAAGATGCAAAAATAAGAGAGATCCAAATATGAAAAGATGAAGTAAAACTCTTCCTTTTTGCAGATGACATGATTTTCTATTTAAAGAATCCCGTGGACTCCACTCCCAAATTACTCAAGCTGTTTCAAAACTTTGACAAAGAAACAGGGTATAAAATTAATTCTCAAAGATCAATGGCTTTTCTGTAGGCAAACAATGAGAAAAGCGTGGCTGAAATTGGGAAAGGAATTCCATTAGTAATAGCCGCCCCCCAAAAGAAAATACCTAGGAATTAGCTTAACCATAGAAGTGAAGGACCTCTGTGATGAAAACTTTAAAAACCTGAAAAAGGAAATCATAAGAGAACTTCAAAATTGGAAAAATCTCCCATGATCTTGGATTGGAAGGATCAAAATTGTGAAAATGACAATACTTCCCAAGTCCATCTACAAATTCAATGCAATACCTATCAATATTCCAGCCTAATTATTCAAGGAAATAGAAGAGGCAATCCAAAAATTCATATGGAACAATAAAAGACCACGAGTAGCAAAAATGATCCTTAGCAGAAAGAACAGTGCTGGAGGAATATCAATACCAAATTTCAAACTCTACTAAAAAGTCTTAGTAATCAAAACAGCTTGTTACTGGCACAAGAACAGACCTGAGGACCAATGAGATAGAATTGAAAACCTAAAAATGAACCTACAAACATATAGTCACCTAATCTTCTATAAGGGAGCTAAAAAATACAGAATGGAAGAAAGACAGTTTCTTCAGTAAATGATGCTGGCAAAACTGGTTAATCACTTGTAGAAAACTAAAGCTAGACCCTTATATATCACCCTGCACCAGAATAAACTCCAAATGGATCAAAGACCTCAGAGTCAAAGTAGGATGGAGTAGTAGAGACTCTGGGTCTCCTTGGTACAGGCCAAATTTTCTTAGTAGAGACCCAAAAACACAACAAATCAAATTAAAGTTGGACAATTGGAATTGTATGAAATTGCAAAGCTTCTGCATAGTAAAGGACATAATCTAGGAAGATTACTAGAAATCCCATGGATTGGAAGATCTTCACTAGCCATACAACAGACAAGGTCTCATATCTAAAATATACCTGGAACTAAAAAAAATAAATCCCCCCAACCACAAATGCTCAAAGAAATAACTGCCCAATAAATAAATGGATTAAAGATTTACACAGAAAGTTCTCTGAAGAGGAAAGAAGGATCGTTAGTAGACACATGCTCAAGCTCTCTAGCCATAAAAAAAATGCAAATCAAAACAACATTGAGATACCACCTCCCCCCAGTTAGAATGGTTATAATCAAGAACTCTAATAACAAAAAATGCTGGAGGGGATGTGGGCAGAAGGGAAACTTACTGCATTGTTTGTGGGAATGTAAACTTGTTCAACACTTTGGACAGTATTATGGAGATTCCTCAAAAGACTCCACATACACCTCCCCTGTGATCCAGCAATCCCACTTTTGGGCATTTACTCAAATGATCACAAACAAAGCCTTACTAAAGCTACGAGCATATCTATGTGTATTGCAGCATTATTTACCGTACCTAAGATATAGAACCCCTCCAGAGGAATATATTGGGCAACAAAATCACAGCAGTCACCTGAGTGTCTGTGCCACTTTTCGTAGATTTCTGTTTCCTTGTGAGGACAGTATGAAATCTTCTTTTTAATTGTGCATCTTTATATAATTATAGCTGACTTGGTGTGACCTGATAGAAGTGGAGTAGTTGCTGGACTCTAAACCTATGTTTCATTAGAGCGAGCTAGTGTTCTTTTCTGTTATTATTCGGCCATTGTTTTTCCTCAGATTTGTTTTATATATTCCTATTTTTCAATATAATTTAGCATTTGTGATTTTTATCATGTTATTTTTGTTTTCTGTTTCTGTTACTTTGAAATAGTGAATTTAGGCTTGAATTCAGAGAGTAATAATATGAAATGTACGTTAATACCTTGAAATAAAGAAAACATTTTTTTTTTGGGGTCCGGTTGTGGGGCCTGAACTCTGGGCCTGGGCGCTGTCCCTCAGCTCTTCAGCTCAAGGCTAGCGCTCTACCTCTTGAGCCACAGCACCATTTCCGGCTTTTTTCTTTTTGCTTATGTGGTGCTGAGGAATCGAACCCAGGGCCTCATGCATGCAAGGCAAGCACTCTACCACTGAGCCACCTTCCCAGCCCTAAAGAAAACATATTTTAACCTATTTGCTACAAGTAAACTAATATTAAACAAAGCTAATTAAAATAATGATTTATTTACTCTTCAAACGATGAGTATAGAACTCTTGGTTGTCTTGGAGAAAAAGACTTTAGACTCATTACAACTGATTCATTACATTAAAATTACTGGTTAAACTTTCTTCTTCAGAAAGGAAAAAGCCCCAATTTTTTCATATTAGCATTATACAATCATAATAGCTGCATGTTAAATTGTTTTCCTATGCTATTTTCAATTTCCTTCTTCATCCACTACGTATCTGAGCCTTTGAATGACCAATTCCTTAAAATCCCTATATTGTTTATATTTTGACGCAAATCTCAGTAGTATTAATATGAATGTATCTGAGTCTCATCTTGAGCTCCATTCATATGAAACTTATGCAGTCTCAAACAAGAAACCTATTTACTCTTTTCTAAATTTTATTCAATAAATCCATTCTCCTTAGAAATATGGAAAACGGCTCAATGCCAGCCCAGGATGAAAATTCCATGAGACTCTTTTCTCAAATGAACCATTCAGAAATCCATAAGTGATGCTGTGTCTCAAGTAGTAGAGCGCTAGCCATGAGCTGAAGATTTGAGGCACAGGGTCCAGGCCCAGACTTCAAGCCCCATGACCAATCAAAAAATGTTTGTTTATCTGAGCGCCTGCCAGCAGCCGCGTCGGGGGCGGTGGCGGCAGCAGGGTTGCGGCGGAGAAAGCAGCCAGCCATACCTAAGCGCTCACACAGAGAGTCCGGGATGAAGGAGCCAGGTGCAGTGGGCGAGAGGATCCTACTCAACACCAGCAAGAACCGACAAGGAGCGGACATCTTCATCCTGCAGTTCACTGACAAGAGACGACCCAGGATCCAAGACTCGAGGTGAGTAGAAGCCCGACATCCTCACACCTTCTCAGGGAGCAGAGGAGGGAAGGCCACCCCTCCCCCCCCCAGCACTGGTGATCTCCATCTTGGATACCGACAAAGCTCGGAGGAGCTGCCAGCTCCAACCCAGGCCTTGGAATAAAATGAGTCATTTAGCAGGTCACAAGAACTTAACGGCGGCGAAGTGACCTGCCAGACTTGGCTCCAGCCAGGGAAAAGTCACCCAGCTCAGGAACCAGGATTGGAGTGGCTTTCCTCACAGGGTAAAAAGAGCCAGAGGCTGCCCCTCCCTCTAGCAGACTCAACAATCAATTGAAAAACAGAAACCCTGAGAACGGCTCGAGGCTGGGCTCTGTGAGTTTTTTTTTTTTTTTTTTTTCACAAAATAGCCCCAGGAAGAAGCTACTGGTTGTTGAAAGGCCTAAACTCTACCTAGAACTTAGCCTTACCACTGCATCCCCCTCTTTTGTGATTCTCAAAGCAGATCACTCTCCCAGTAAACTAATCTGGGAGGGGGATCTCAAAATCTTGGGTAAAGCAGAGCATTTTTCTGCCTGTTCGAACAAACTGACTTAAGAAACCAATCAAGCAACAGGACCTCAACCTGACCAGAGACTCCAACAAGAGGCTGTTTACAGACAAAAGGGAGATACAGGATTCTTCCCACCCCTCCCAAAAAATCAAAAAAAAAAAATCAAAGAACTTTTTTTTTTTTTCTCTTCCTCTTCTTTTTGTTTTCTCTTTTTTTTTTTCTTTTTGGTACCTTATATATATATAATTTTTTTCCTTTTCTAAAAATTTTATTAATCTTTAATTTTTGCCTTTTTTGAAAAAATAATTGTTTTCCAGTAACTTTTTTTCCTCTTATAATTTTTATTTTAGGAATACATGAATGTGCAAACGCACATTCTTTTCTTGTCTTCTTTCTCTTTTTCTTTCTTTCTTAACTATCTTTTTGGTTTTTTGTCTAGGTCTACTGAACATCTGATCTTTTTCTCTCCCTTTCTAATCCCTTTCACCTTTTCCTCTCTTTTGATATTCTGTATGTGACTTAACTCTTGTCCTGCACATCCTCAGATAAACCCATAGTTAATTAGTAGACCATATCCCCCATTGTGTACACATTTAATCCACAAATTTATTACTCAATTCAAAACCTCTGAGACTTTAATTCCTTAATAGCAGTACTACCTTTTTATTCCTATATAATATCTTAAGCATTTTCTTAAGTTTTTCACTTCTCCTCTATGTCCCTACCCTTCTATTAATATACTCACATTCCTCTCTAAATAGATGGTCTTTTAATCTCCATAGTAATATTAATATTTACGTTTCTATTTTTTCTGGTCTCTTTTCATTTACCTTTCCCTTTCTTCCTTTTCTCTCTCTCTCTACTTGTCACCTACCCAACCTATTTCCTGCATTGAGATTAGGACATAGTTAACTCTCCCTGTGCCTCCCCACACCAATCTATTCCTATTTTTTACCCACATCTCTCCCTAACCCTAAAAATTTCTGGTTTTCCAAATTCTTCTTTGCGGTGTGTGGCCCATTGACATATAGTTGTTTGATGTTGAATAGATGTATCTGTTGAACTAGATTGAATCTGTAGACTATTGAATGTATAAATGCAAAAGTTGGTTGATGGTTGCCTTAAGATAGTGTTCTACACAAAACTAGTGCTATTTTCATCTCAAATGGGCAGGGTAAGCCAGAAAAACACAAGAAAAATGGCAAATCTGGGTATCTCAATTCCCAATCTTGATAATCAGGGTCAGATCAGATAATGAACAACCCAGAGTAGAGTTCCCAAAGAGCGTTACAAACACTGGTGGCAAACATGATAAATGAGAAGTTTGACAACTTACAAAGGTCTCTGTATGAGCGTGATAGGGAGAGAGAGGAGGCATCCCAAAAGTTCATACAGGAATATTGTAAGCATGAGGAAGCTACTCAAAAACCTATACAGGATTTCCGTGAACAACTTGAGAATACTCAAAGAGAAAGGGAGGAATGGCGTGAGCAGGCTGAGAACACTCAAAGAGAATTGCAGGAATCCCACGAACGGGAAGAAAGAGCACTGCAGGAATCCCACAGATGGGAGGAAGCTAATCAAAGAGTAATTCAGGAATTGAGAGACCAGGTAGAGAATACACAAAGATTACTAAAGGCATTCATGGAATCCATTAACAAAGAGCTGAAGAAGTCAGGGAGACCACAAAGGGAATGCTCAATGTAACCCAACAGAAGGAATGGGAGTCCAAAGAAACCATAACAAATCAACTAAGTGATTTGAGAACAAACACTGAACACCAAATTAAGGAAGTAAAGAAATTCATACAAGACCTAAAACAGAGCTTCAACAAAGAACTTGAAGCCATCAAAGCTGACCAATTAGAAGGAAAAGAGATAAAAAACAAAGTAGAGAGTCTTGACAGCAGGTTAGACCATGCAGAATATCGAATCTCAGGGATTGAGGACAGCCTAGATATTATAGAGAAAAAACATACAACCATCCAAGACAAGTCCAAGAAATATGATAGATCTGTCCAACACCTGGATGACACCATCAGAAGGCCTAATCTAAGGATAATGGGTGTAGAGGAGCACCTAGAAACAGAAGCTAATGGTCTAGGAATTTTGTTTAACAGGATCCTAGCAGAGAACTTCCCAAACATACAAAAAGATAGGCCTATTCAGATACAAGAAGCTTTTAGAACACCTAATAGACCAGACCAGAATAGGACATCCCACCGTCACATTAAAATCCACACAGGATCAACCCAGACCAAGGAAAATATCCTTAAAGGTGTCAAGGAGAAATGGGTAATCACCTATAAAGGGAAACCAAATAGAATTACCTCAGATTTCTCAGCAGAGACAATCAAAGCAAAAAGAGCTTCGAATGACGTATGCCATGCCCTAAAAACAAACAACTCTCAACCAAGAATACTGTACCCAGCTAAACTCTCCTTCATAACTGAAGGCCAAATAAAAACCTTCCATAGCAAAGAAAAATTGAAACAATATATCTCCACCAAAGCACCCCTACAAAAGATTCTTAAAGATGTCCTAAACATAGAAAACCAACAAGACCGCAAGAAAGGCCAAGAAATTGCACCCAAACTGAGTATCCAAGAACCATAGGAAGAAACCAGTTTTCACAGCCCCCAAGAAGGTGGATAACATGGCAGGAACTCCCAAATACCTCTCAGTCCTATCTCTTAACGTTAATGGACTGAACTCTCAAATTAAGCGACATAGACTCTGTAGTTGGATTAAAAAACAAGACCCTTCTATCTGCTGCCTGCAGGAGTCACACCTTGCTCATAAAAACAAACACATTTTCAAGGTTAAAGGCTGGAACAAAATCTACCAAGCAAACGGCCCCCATAAACAGGCCGGAGTTGCAATCCTAATATCAGATAAAATAGACTTCAAAATTTCATGAGAAGATATAAAGAAGGTCGCTACATACTAATTAAAGCATCTCTCCTTCAGGAGGATATTACAATTCTAAATATCTATTCACCAAACAATGGAGCACCCAAATTTATCAAAGAAACACTACTTTCCCTCAAATCCCATATAGATCCGAAGACATTAATTATTGGGAATTTTAACACACCACACTCCTCACTAGATAGATCAACTCGGCAAAAACTCAACAGAGAAACCACAGATCTAAACAGCTGCATAGATCAACTAGACTTAACAGACATCTACCGAACAATTCACCCAGCAGCATCAAAATACACGTTTTTCTCAGCAGCACATGGAACATTTTCTAAAATAGACCACATTATAGGCCACAAAGCAAACTTTTCTAAATTCAGAAACATTGAAGTTATACCTTGCATTCTCTCTGACCACAAGGGAATAAAATTAGAACTCAACACCAAAAGCCACCAAAGAAAGTCCAGTATCACATGGAGGCTGAACAACACACTGCTGAATCAAGAGTGGGTCATGGAAGAGATTAGAAAGGAAATTCAAATGTTCATGCTTTTCAACAAAAATGAGCACACAAATTACCAGCTCCTCTGGGACACAGCAAAGGCAGTACTCAGAGGCAAGTTTTTATCTCTGAGCTCCTACATCAACAAATTGGAGAGATCTGAAACTAGCAATTTAATGACACACCTAAACCTCCTTGAAAAAGAGCAACAAGATAAACCCCAATCCAGTAGACGGAAAGAAATAATCAAAATTAAATCAGAATTAAATGAATTAGAATCCAAAAAACTATAGAAAGAATCAACAAAACAAAGAGTTGGTTCTTCGAAAAACTTAACAAAATTGACAGACCCTTAGCAAATCTTATCAGAAAAAGGAGAGAATGCACCCAAATTAATAAACTCAGAGATGAGAATGGAAACATCACCACGATACAACCAAGATTCAGAACATTATGAGGGAATATTTCTCAAAACTTTATGGTAATAAGTTTGAGAGCTTGACTGAAATGGACCTTTTCCTAGCAAATATTGACATGCCAAAACTAAACCAAGATTAGTTAAACCAACTCAACAGGCCCATATCAAGCATTGAAATAGAAACAGCAATAAGAGACCTCCCAGCTATGAACAGTCCAGGACCAGATGGTTTTACAGCGGAATTTTACAAGGCCTTCAAAGCAGAGCTCACACCAATACTCCTCCAACTCTTCAATGAAATTGAAAGAGAAAGCTCACTACCGAACACATTCTATGAATCCATCATAACCCTCATCCCAAAACCAGGCAGGGACTCATCAAAGAAAGAGAACTATAGACCCATTTCTTTGATGAACTTTGATGCAAAACTTCTCAACAAAATTTTGGCCAATCGACTTGAACAATTCATCCAAAAAATCATACACCATGATCAAACAGGATTCATTTCAGGGATGCAAAGCTGGTTCAATATACGCAAATCAATTAATATTATTCATCACATCAACAGGAGCAAGAATAAGAAGCACATGGTTATTTCAATAGATGCAGAAAAAGCATTCGACAAGATCCAACACCCCTTCATGATGAAGGTTTTGAAAAGTTAGGAATCCATGGAACATTCCTCAATGCAATAAAGGCTGTATATGACAAACCTACAGCCAGCATTATACTCAATGCTGAAAAACTAAAGCCATTTCCTCTTAACTCAGGAACAAGACAAGGATGCCCACTCTCTCCACTTCTCTTCAATCTAGAATTAGAATGCCTAGCTACAGCAATAAGACCAGATGCAGACATAAAGAGGATCCAAATAGAAAAAGAAGAAATAAAACTCTCCCTCATTGCAGATGACATGATCTTGTATTTAAAGAATCCCAAAGACTCAGCTCCCAAATTACTCAAGCTGATTCAAAACTTTGGCAAAGTAGCAGGGTATAAAATTAACCCCCCAAAATCAATGGCTTTTCTGTATGCCCACAATGAGAAAAGTGTGGCTGAAATTAGGAAAGCAACTCCATTTGTAATAGCCCCACAAAAAATAAAATACCTAGGAATTAACTTAACCAAAGAAGTGAAGGACCTCTCTGATGAAAACTTTAAAATCTTGAAAAAGGAAATCAACGCAGAACTTAAAAAATGGCAAAACCTCGCATGCTTCTGGATTGGCAAGATTAACATTGTGAAAATGGCAATTCTTCCCAAGGTTATCTACAAATTCAACGTGATACCTATCAAAATTCCAACCTCATTCTTCAAGGAATTAGAAGACGCAATCCAAAAATTCATATGGAAAAATAAAAGACCCCGAATAGCAAAAAAAACTCCTCAACGGAAAGAACACTGCTGGAGGAATATCAATACCAATCTTCAAACTCTACTATAAAGCCATAGTAATCAAAACAGTTTGGTATTTGCATAAGAACAGCCCTCAGGACCAATGGAATAGAATTGAAAACCCAGAAATGAACCTACAGACTTATAGCCATCGAATCTTCGATAAGCGAGCTAAAACAATAGAAAGGAAGAAAGACAACCTCTTCAGTAAATGGTGCTGGCAAAATTGGTTAACTAAATGTAGAAAATTAAAGCTAGATCCTTATATATCACCCTGCACCAGAATGAACTCCAAATGGATCAAAGACGTTGAAGTCAAAGCAGACACTCTGAAAACATTACAGGATAGAATAGGAGAAACCCTAGGTCTCCTTGGCTCAGGCCGAAATTTTCTGAATAGAGACCTGGAAACACAACAAATCAAAGAAAGGTTGGACAAATGGGATTGCATAAAGTTGCAGAGCTTCTGCAGGGCAAATGTCATAGCTAGCAAGATCAATAGAAAAACCACGGATTGGAAGAAGATCTTTACTAGCCATACAATGGACAAGGGTCTCATATCTAAAATGTACTTGGATCTCAAAAAATTAAACCACCCAACAACAAATCCTCAAAGAAACAACTGCCCAATAAATACGTGGGCGAAAGACTTAAAGAGAAACTTCTCTGAAGAAGAAAGAAGGATGGCCAATAGACACATGAAGAAATGTTCAACATTCCTAGCCATAAAAGAACTGCAAATCAAAACAACATTGAGATATCACCTCACTCCAGTTAGAACAGCAAAAATCAAGAACTCTAACAACAACAGATGCTGGAGGGGATGTGGACAGAAAGGAACATTACTTCATTGTTTATGGGAATGTAAACTTGTTCAACCACTTTCGAAAGCTGTATGGAGGTTCCTCAAAAGACTTCACATAGAACTCCCCTATGACCCAGCAATCCCACTTTTGGGCATTTACCCAAATGTTTACAAACAAGACCACACTAAAGCTACCAGCACAACTATATTTATTGCAGCATTATTTACCATAGCTAAGATATGGAACCAACCCTGATGCCCCTCAGTAGATGAATGGATCAAGAAAATGTGGTATATATACACAATGGAATTCTGTGCCTCCATCAGAAAGAATGACATTGCCCCATTTGTTAGGAAATGGAAAAACTTGGAAAAAATTATATTAAGTGAAGTAAGCCAGGCCCAAAGAAACATAGGTCCCATGGTTTCCCTAATTTGTAATATCTAGTATATGTATGAGTCAAGCGGAAAAGGTCAGATAATGTGATGTCAGGAAAATGAACCCTTAGATGTGTATTTTAATGTTTTTTTCTTTCATGCATGTGTTTCTTACGCATTTATAAGATTATCTCTTTGTTCCATTGTATATCCCTCCCCCACAGTATAACCCCTGCTTTCACTATATTTGATGTCAGTATCCCTCCCCCACAGTATAACCCCTGCTTTCACTATATTTGATGTCAGTATAACTAGTGGAGGAGATGGGGAAAAACCAGTTCTATAAGGATACAGGTGGACCTGTTGCAACAATGAGAAGCACAAGTTGTCATGTCCAAAACGAGCTTTACAACGTCGGTGCGGTGGGGGGGGTGGGGGGGAGGTGGGGAAGGAATAGGAGTGGGATGGGGTTGAGGGGGGAGGCTGGGAAGGGATTTGAAGGGTAAATAAAGGAGGAGGCTGCAATGCTTGGTAAGAAATGTACGCATTATCCTTCCCATGTAATGTAACTCCTCTGTACAGTATGTTCACAAATAAAATAAAATTAAATTAAAAAAAATGTTTGTTTAGGGTTTGAAAATGACTAAGATATTCGAAAAGAATTAAGGTGTAGATAGAATGAGTGAAAACTAACATATTGTGTTAATCTTAGTTTCACATAAATTTAGATTAATATTAGGGTCAGTGTTTTGTCCTGATTGTGATTATTGTTATAAATAGGGAAGTTTTAGTATAAAATTTAGGTTTCACTAAAAAGTAGTGAGAGTTTTCCAGCCAGGTTTAGATTGAGAGAGTTAAGTAATGAACTACATGCTAAGTACATCTGCAACTCTTTTAGGATACAGGAGTTTGGAAAATGTAGGATCAATGGAAACTACAGGTACACAACAAGCTCTGGAGAGGGAAGCCAATGGATTAGGAAATATATTCAGCAGATTCCTAGCAAAGAACTTCCCAAATATAAAAAAGAACAGACCCATCCAGATACAAGAAGCTTTCAGAGCCCAGAACAGGTCACATTATAATCCATACCAGATTAATAGCCAATGAAAGCTAAGGAAAGAATTCTTCCTGCTTCTAGTGAGAAGACAATAATTACTTATAAAGGGAAACTAATCA
Source organism: Dipodomys merriami (assembly GCF_024711535.1). Lineage (NCBI taxonomy): Eukaryota > Metazoa > Chordata > Mammalia > Rodentia > Heteromyidae > Dipodomys > Dipodomys merriami. The sequence goes on along the minus strand of NW_027203159.1, from coordinate 27,857,048 downwards.
GAATTGCCTTAGACTTTTCAGCAGACACCATAAAAGCAAAAGTGTCCTGGAAAGAGGCACACCACACCTTAAAGTCAAAAAACTCTAAGAATAATCTACCCAGCTAAACTCTCATTAATAGCAGAAAAACTTTCCACAACAAAGAAATCTGAAGCAATATATATCTCGACCTAACTAGGTCTTCAAAAAATCATAAATGACGTTTGACATATAGAAAATCAAAAAGAACAGACTAGGAAATGAAGCAGCCCACAAAAAGAGAACTGTATAATCACAAAAAGAACAGCCAATGCACAGCTCACATGCCTCCCCATGAAGCCTATCAACAATATTGATTATTTTTCTATGTTATCATTCCGTATAGTCCCTGGGTAGCTTATCATTAATATCAAGTTAACAACTTTAGTTTTCAAGTGCAAATTAAGCCTGATATTTTAACTTGTTTGCTCCATTGTATTGCAGAAGGTACAATAGAGGCATAAATGGTATATGGAATCATTTTTTTTTCTTTATACGTGGAAAATATAACTAAATTTCCCAAAGGAAAGTTTCTTCTCAGTGACCCTGATGTGTACAGATAGACCTACTTGTACCAGTACATAGGAGAAGGGGGGAAACAATGATTAGCTTGTGTTATACTTAATCAACAGGGCTCAGATAAATTACTTTTTCTAAAAATTTAAAAGCTTAGATGAAGGCCGATATCCTACAGTATGTTTGCTTTGATCAAATCAGGACATTAGTGGAGATGTGGGGAATGAAAAAGAAAAGATTCTAAGAATTATACTGTGAATTCTTCAAGAGAAGTTATATACCTAAAAGGAATAATGGATACCTTCATTTAGGAATTATACTGTTCATGAATATAACAAATGAAAATAATAGAAACATTGGTAGTAGAATTTAAAAAAATATTGTCAGGTGATGAACAGGGGGTTTACAGTTACACAAGTAAGGTAATAATGACGTCTTTTTTTAAACTGTTACCCCCTTTATCATTTTCTCCTGCTTACCCCTCCATACACCACGCTCTCCCAAATTGTAAAGTTCATTCCAAAATAGTATCTAGTGGATCTTATTATTGCATTAGTTCATTCTTTTTGAACCTGTTTCTGTGTTTCCCTTTTCCTAGGCGAGTAGGATTTAAACATCCTATATTTAAAGTAGAATTTTAGAAGAAAGCACTGGAACAAATATAGGACAATAATTTACATAGGCTAAAAAGATACATAGTACTTTGCAGTACATGCTAAGGAAAATGAAACAGAAAGCATTAGTAACTCTCTCAATATTTAAATATATGGAAAATCTTGATGAAGATTGTGAATAGAGGAACAAGATTCAGCAGAATAGGTAACTCATGACACACTACACAGCTATTAGGAATACTATTGATAGGCGATACTGGATAGAATTTGTAACTGAAATGGCTGAGCTAGCAATGGTTTCATAACTTGGGAGAAGGGAAGTGTGTCATGTGTGGAGTGAAAATATGTAGTGATATGAGCAACGACAAGAAAGAGCTTGAAAATATACAGCAATCTTAAAATTGTCTTCAGGGTTACAGAAACAAAATAGCAACATCAGCTGAGATCAAATAGTTGTGAGTTGGACTGAGGAGCATTTGAATTTTAAATATCTAATAACCAGTGGCTGGGAAAAACTAAAATACTAAAGTAACATTGCCTCGTACTAAATATTTAGAAAAAAGTCCCTATTTCCAGATAACTTGCATTTCCAGGACTGCTTTTATCCAGCAAGAGGGACATTTTTTTCTAGGCCATGAGTCCTAGGCACATCATCTATATTAAGAATCCTGCACAGATAACTTTCTTACACTTGTCTTATATCCAATTCTTCCCCAACACAAATCTACTATAGGTCTTTATAAGTTGAACTCTGGCTTTAATATAGCATATGAAGTTTAACTTCAGTAATTTGGGATTTAAATTGTCTTTCCAGGGGAAGCTTATGTTCATTTCTAAAATATTCTTTTATACCTTCTTAGCTCACAGATCAACTACCTCATTTTCTCAGTATCAACTGTGCAAGTATTTAGGGGTCCTTTTTCATTTGAAGTTTTATAAAATGAGCAAAGAATGAAAATATTTAGAGGATATGCCTTCCAACAGCCTAGCCCACACTTCCTTTAAATAATAATAATAATGATGATGATGATGATGATAATTTTTACATGTCTTACCTTAATAAACATGGGAAGTAAATTTTGGCTATTTTTTAATGATTACCACATGATAATGGTTACTCTCATGGCTTAGATGAGAAGAATAATCATGTGAAATGCCTTAGAAGTGCTGTATCCCATGGACCTGTCAATCACTATCTTCCATTTAAGATTTACATTTAAGAAATGTACTTATTACCTTGATGCTAATTGTTTATGCTGCAATCTGAGCTATTTAGGAAGCTGAAATCTGGAAGATTTTTGACTCAAAGCGAGCTCAAGCAGAAAAGATTTCCAAACTCTTAATTAACCAGCAAAAAAGAAAAAGAAAAAAAAAAGAAACAGAAACAAAAAATAGTACCAAAAATAAAACAGGCTGAAGTATATCTTAAATGGCAGAACATCAACTTTTATCAAGTAAGCTGAGCATGTGCAAGACCTTCAGGCAAAAAATAAATAAATGAAAGGTCAGTGCTTGCGCTCAACTTCTTTCATCTTTCTATACAACTGAAATCGTACAAACTAGATTTGATAGCAGGTAAAAAAAAAAAAATAAAGCCATTATTGTACAAGATGGTCAGATTCCAGAATTCCAGCTTCTAACTTCATCTTTCTTCCAAACCCAAACGGATACCCTCCTTTCTTTTCTTGAACAGTTTTATGCAGACTGTAAAGCAACTCCAGGGGATGTAGTAATAATGAGACACTACCTCCCTCGGGCCTCCAAAGTGTTGGCTATAGCTCAGGCTTCTCCCCTGCGTGTGATTACCTCTCCATAACCACCCTCTTTCCTCTACTCAACCCTATCCCAACAGTTCAACTATCCTCACTGCTTACCTCATTTAAATGGAAGAGTACGTTTAGAAAGACTTGCAAAATTACAAGTTAATCGGGTCTTATATTTCGTGAATGCAAATGGCGCAGGCCCTTTTATCTTGGTCTCTCTTTGGCATATTAGATCAGTTGCTGCTATCCTCCGTTCTGCCCCTGAGGCAGTAGACTCAGTGATCAGAAAATCTACTGGAGAGAGCCCAGTGCCAACAAAGATACAACTCAATTAGCTCAAAATCTTTGGAGTTTTACAGCTTAAATGGAGAGAGACAAATCCCAGGGGAACCTCCCAAGGAATCAGGATGTGCACAATAATGTAGGACGCCTGATTTACAGGGTCACTTTTTGATTACTGTTGAGTACAGGGTGCAAATAGCTTTGAGGAAATGACACCCTAGAGAACACTTACTGAGAATGGGCTGATCAGGTCCCCTGTGACAGAGGCTGGCGCATAAAGCATGGAGGTCACTGCAAGGATATTGTTCATTCCGTGGGGAAATCTATCTAGAAGGGGAAACAGTTCCTTCTTATTTCCTCATTTCCAATGTTGCCAAAATGCAATTAAATGGGTGAGTATTTGAAGAACCTCCTAATTTTGTTTAGAAATGGTATCATTTGAGATGGGTTTAGGGTACTTTCAAACTAGTGAACACACTTTTCTTTCTTTTAATTCTTGCAGAGAACTCACTAATACGAAAGGCATTATTTGGATCCGTGTAGTCAATGGCATGCCATCGGGGAAAATGAGAACAATGGAAATTAAGGGAGGAGGGGAAAACAAGTGATGAACGCCAAAAATGTCTAGTTATATATGTTTTGAAATTTCCTTTACCTAATGCATTACAATCTCAATGAAATCCCAGATTGCTATTATTTTTACATAGTTTACCCTCCTTTTCTTTTTAATTAGCACGTAGTAACTCCAAAGGGGTTTTATTATATTTCTGTACATCATGTTATGCACTTTGTGAATATTCACTACCTTTTATTGTTCTTCCTCATCTCTCATTTTTATATGATTTTGTGTTCAAACATTCATATAATGTACTTCACTCATACATACATACCCCATCACACTCATCGTTCACTTCTATTGCCCTCAGATCTCCCTCCAAATAGTTCTCTTTCCCCATCTCTGATACTCCAGTGTGCAACACAGAATTTACCACATCATAAATATTCAATAATTATTATATGAATATATAAACAAATAGTGTAAAAAGAATATAAAAACAACTAGCAGAGGAAATCAAGTACAGTTAAAGTAGAATATTGCATTCCAAAGCTGGTAATGATCTGAGAGAACGTGCTTTCTTGGTTTGATTGCTCTTAGATGATACTCTCCTACTTGATCCATGCCTCCAGCTCAGCATTTTGCTGGTTAATAGGAGTGCCTCAGTCTTTTCTGTAAGGCTGGGTATGAGTCTTCACTCTCAAGTCTCAGCTTAAAAGTAGATTAGAATTACAGGGATGAGCCACTGGTGGGCCTGCCAGAACTCTGCTAACATGAATTTTTTCTGTACCATTTTGTATTTTCATTAATAACACACAGGCATTTCAACTTCTCTATGGTTTTGTAAACATTTAATATCAAAGTTTTGTCTATATGCATTTTAGTAGATATGAAGTCGGCTTTCATTATGTGTTAGTTTTAATTTCTTAATGTCTAATGATGTTAAACATTGAATTTCTTGTGCTTATTGGCTATTTTTCTATCTTCTTTAAATTCCTTTAGATTTTTTTTTTGGGTCCAGTCGTGGGGCCTGAACTCTGGGCCTGGGCGCTGTCCCTCAGCTCTTCAGCTCAAGGCTAGCACTCTACCACTTGAGCCACAGCACCACTTCAGGCTTTTTTCTTTTTGCTTATGTGGTGCTGAGGAATCGAACCCAGGGGCTCAGGCATGCAAGGCAAGCACTCTACCACTGAGCCACCTTCCCAGCCCTCCTTTAGATTTTTTTGATCAGATCATTTGTCTTTCTTCTGAACAGTTGTTGGAAATCTTCATGTTATGAATGCATTTAAGTAGAGATAATCTCTCTCCCTTCTCCTTCTTTTTTCTTTCTCACCTCCTCCTTGCCCTCTACCTCCCTTCCTCTTGCCCTCTCTCCCTTCCTCCCTTGAGTTTGATTCCTCCCTTTCCTTCTGCCCCTATTCTCCCTCCTGCCTAACTGCCAACTTAAAGTTGAACTTGGATGCAAAACACCATTACTTAATACAAAGTGCAGAGTTTTTCTACTGTTTCTGCTGTTTTCTTCTAACAGTTTTATAACTTTAGCTCTTAAATTGAGATTCTTGATGCACACTTGGTTTATTTTTCATATGATACATAATAAAGTATTCTTGGTTAACCAGTTTGTAAGTGGTGAGGCAGTACATCGCCATAAGAACTTGTGGAAGAGCAAAATTGCTTATCTTGTGGACAGAAAACATAAGAGACACAAAAGAGAGCCCTGAATCCCACAGTACTTTCAAAGACCATTACTACCAATGACTTAAAGACCTCTTATTAGGTTTCACCTCTTCCAAAGTTCCACCACCTTCTGGGACTAAGGCTTTAATGTATATACCTTTGGGAGTCTTTTATTTTTCTTTATAGCTGATTATATCATTATCCCACTAAATTATCTGACTGCTTAATTAACTCTTATGTTTGCATGCCAAGTGTCAAATACCAAAGGAAAACTGTGTTAGACAGCCAGTAAAACACAGTTTTAACTTTTATATATTTGAGTTCACAAACATTTGTAATAGGAGGGGGGTTTATTGTGGTATTTCCATACACCCACACAATGTACTTTGAGCAAATCCATCCCTTCTACTACATTCCCACTGCTTCCCTTCTACCTTTCCCCTTTTCCAAACAGAGTTAGGTAATGGACTTCATTATGCTATGCTGTGTGTGTGTGTGTGTGTGTGTGTGTGTGTGTGTGTGTGTGTGTGTGTTTGTGTGTTTACATTTGTGTGTCTGTAATGTGTGTGTGTGTTTATATATGTGTGTCTGTAATGCCTTCCATTATTCTTCACCCTTCATCACCCCTCCCCAGACTTTCCCCCTCTACTTCCCACTGAACCTCTCCTATAGAGATATTTTTTAATATATAAATGCAAAGTCAAACTGAAGAGAAATTACAGATTAAATGAGAGCCTTTGGGCCCCAAACTATGAAAACATTGACAGAAGTATTACCAGTCATAGCTGACCTTTACTGGATAAAACCTGTGCAAACAAGGTAGGGTGTTTTGTTTCTTTATTGTAAAACAATATTTAAGTAATAAGTGAGGATTTTATGTATTCAGAGTTTACATAGGATGGCTAGATATGTTTGTAGGGTTATGTGATGATTATCTGAATATATTGATTCTCCTGCCACTTCCCACAAAAAGCAATTGCTTCTCTGCTAGATTCAGCTTCTTCCTGACAGGAAGTAGAATGAATATAATCACTATCTTTAGCGACATTTGTAGATATCTCCCCACTTCATTTCCTGTAGAGACAAACAAATAAAACCCACACTTGGTCACTTTCTTCTGTTGTTCTCGATACATAAAGACTTTGATCCAACACCTATTACTGTTCATTAATAGAACTCCTTATTAATGACCATTCCCTACAGGATTCAATCTAATATATGGTTTACTAGTGTTCTACCCTGGGGATCTCCATATCCACTAGTAATTCCTCTAAGACTCTATTGCAGGCCCTGTCACATCAAAATTTCTTTCCTTCCCACTATCCCTAACCTCCTCTTGACTTTCATCTGGCCAGCTTATACCTCATGATCCGCCATTAGACACAACCATCATTACAAACAATGGCCCATTTTTCTCTATCCTCTTATCATACTCCAGTAGCAAAATTCTTTCTCAAAACCAAAACTCCTCATCTGTTCTGTGCCTGCAGTTAAATGTTATAGGAAAAACTAAGATGACTCCTGGCTGGATTAACCTTAAATTTGTATTTACAAAACTATCATGAGTAGAAATGTACAATAAATCCTTTTTGATTGAAATTTTTATTTTTATTCTCTATTTTCATTCATCTCCTAACATATATCCTACAAAACACATCCTCCTCATAGCTGATGCGTCTCATATTTCACTGAAGTAATAAAAACTATTAACAGAATTCTTCACTTTCATTCATCAAAGCGTCCAAGAGCTCATTCTCCTGTTACATGAGAATTTCTCACTCTTAAAGGTTACATCTCCACTTGTGCTGGTCATGTTATACCAATTCAATTTTATCTTTTATCCTTCCCCACATACATTAATTCATCCAATCAACATTCATTTGAATGAGATTATATAAAATATAAATATACCTTTTGTTTCAGGGAAAAGATAAAAACATTCTAAAATCTGTTTCAAGCAAGAGTTAAAAGTGGTAATGGTATAAAATGATGCACATTTTAAAAGATAATAAGAAAAATAAGAGTATAATTTCTCATTGTCTACTGTAAAAGAGGAAGAAGGAAAGACAATGACTTAGACAATGTGAGTGGCAGAGGACAGAATTGTGTTGGGAGCTGGTGAGACTTGCCTGATAGGTTTCCAGGTAAAATTGAATTGACCGCTGAGAGTATGACTGCAGGGATATGAAGAAAAGACGAGCTTATGAATGAGTCTCAGAAACCCTGTGCTTACAACTTCTGCTGCATATCTCTACTGTGAAATCTCATAGGCATTTCAAACTCAACATGTTCAAAAATGGAATCCTTTCTGTCTAGTGGAGTCCACTACCCGAACTTTTTAAAATGCCCTCACCCAAAATAGTACATTTGAGTTCACAGGTTTTTTAATTAAACCCCTTCATGTCAGGCTCTGCACTTCTATTTCTCTCCGCCTTCACACCCAATTTAAACATATATGTCTTGTTTTCCCCTTGTAGGCTAGACTATACCATGCCAGGAAATACATATCAGGCATGATCATTTCCTGATAAAAAATATCCAGTGACTTCTATTTCATCTTTACTGTGGCTCCATATCCCTGTCAGTTTTTGCCAACCTTATTTCAGTGTCCTCTCCCATTTCTCCCTGAGCCCCACTCACACTTCTCTTTCCAGTTCCTTAAGAATGTTCTACTCTTGTTTATGATGAAGCAATTGCGCATATGACTTTCTTTTTACCCATCAGTTTTCATTTTAAATGTGACTTTCTCAAACAGATTTACACAAGCCATAGTATCTGAGGGAGATATTATTATTTAACATATCACCAGGGCCTTACCCTTTTTTCTTTTAAAGCCAAGTTCAAACAAAGTGCTGAAGCTTTATTTGGGCAGTGCTATCCCAGAGCTGTGAGGATGAGAAGAAAGAAAGTTAAAGAAGTCAAGGATAAAGAACAAAAACAAAGAGATGTGTCCGCATGTCATCCACGGATTTATTCTAGCAAGGACACACAGCAGCCAATAGCAATTGCTCAGTAACAGGTAACATCTCAGAAGGGAAAAGAAGCTGAGATTTCAACCATGCTTCTTCCATCTCCCTTCTCCCACAGATCAATGTTTACTTACAGGGGAATTAATCTTTTGTGTTTCTGGCTTATGCCATAGGCTCTCTGGACATCATGCTTGTGGGATTTCACACGAGTTCTGAAAGGAACGACAGGAGCCAGGAACACAAGACACGTGCCTAGAAGCTTCAAAAGGCAGAACCACTATGAGCATCTCGTGTCCTAAAAGATGAGTATATGAAGGTAAGGTGAGACCAAGAGAATCTAAAGAACATAGTGTGTGTCAGGTACATATTTCACTGGTTTTATTTGTCACATTTAATATAGATAATAACTAGCTTCAAATAGCTTGTACCCTCACAAGCTTTAGCTCAAGAGAAGGAGGGCATGAATGGACCAGGAATCACAAAAAAATGGAAAGGAGTCACCCATCCTCACCCTAGAAGTACAAAGGGAGACATATTAATTAATTTGCATTGCTATGACCAAAATAACCAAGATATTACATGGAGAGAGTGTAGTGCAGAGGAGCTCATCAGCTCATGGAAGCCAGGAAGAAGAGTGGAGCTGGAACAGGAAGGGAAAGGTACAGCTGTAGCTGCCAAGAACAACACTACCCACCAACCTAGTTCTAATTATCCTCTAAACAGACCTCACCTTCCATCTTCCAAAAGTCTACCAAAAACTTTGAATCTATCATTGCCATAAGCCATCCATTAGATCAGAGCCCTCATGATTTGATACACTTTTGGAAACACTCTCATCTGATCCATCTGATCAAGTTGCCCATTAAGATTAAACATAACAGTAGGGAACAGTAATATAAACACCTGGTGAGAACTAAAGCTATGAGGAGCTAAGAAGAATCGTATCATGTAGAGAAATCTACCAAAGCTTAAAAAGGCAAGAAGGGAATGGAAGGAAAGTTCAACAGTCTCTTCTGCAACCACCTAATATCCCAGGGCCTCCTGTTGGCCGAATTCAGTGACTAGAGCTTAGGTCATGCAGTTTATAAAGATTAATGTAGTGCCAGAACAGTAAGTGGGACAAGAAATAGTGCCAAAGTAGATCTGGGGACCGAGATTGGACCAAAATCATCAAGCATAGAAAGGCTTATTTTAAGCTACAAGTAGACATTATAATGTTCGATGAATAAGACATTACCCTATTTTGGAGAATCTATGTGCTTTTTCTCTATTACATGTCTTTTATTTTCACTTAGATCTCTAATCCTGGAAATAAAATTTCTGCATACTATGTGGAAGGGAGATATATTTTTCTCCATAATACAAAACTACCACAAGTAATAAATAGGGCATCATTTTTTTTTTTTTAGTTATTTCACTGTTGACTCTGATATACTTGATTTTAATTTGTGCATGCATTTTCTAAGCTATCCATTCTGTTTCCTCATCCAGTGAAATCTAAGCTTTTTAAAATCCTTCACTGCCATAACTACAATAACTTAGTCCTTGGTATTTTTTTTTGGAAAAAGTTTGTCTGATTTTTTAAAAATACTTTTTATTTTAAAGATACTGTACAGAGGGGTTGCAGGTACATGAGTAAGGTAATGAGTACATTTCCTATGGAGCATTGTTACCCCTGCCTTTGTTTTTACTCTAGAATCCTTTTTTAATTTTTTTTTTTTTTTTTTTGGTGGTCATGGGGCTTGAACTCCGGGCCTGGGCGCTGTCCCTCAGCTCTTCAGCTCAAGCGAGCGCTCTACCACTTGAGCAACAGCGCCACTTCCGGTTTTCTGGTGGTTTATTGGAGATAGGAGTCTCACGGTCTCTCCTGCCCGGGCTGGCTTTGAACCGTGATCCTCAGATCTCAGCCTCCTGAGTAGGTAGGATTACAGGCGTAAGCCACCAGCGCCCGGCTCTTTTTTAATTTTTTTAAAAATTTTTTTGTCCTGTCTTGGGGCCTGAACTCTGGGCCTGTGTGCTGTCCCTCAGCTCTTCAGATCAAGGCTAACACTCTACCACTTGAGCCACAGCACCACTTCTGGATTTTTCTGCTTATGTGGTGCTGAGGAATTGAACCCAGGGCCTCATACATACAAGGCAAGCACTCTACCACTGAGCCACCTTCCCAGCTCCACTATCCCTTTTTTATTATACAATATTTTACAAATGCTTAGCTCTTTGTCCTCCTGTACTAGTTTCATCATCTGTTTATATAATAACATAAAAATAACTTCAAGAAATTTTTTTAGATTGTGTGATTAACTGAGGAAAATTAGTATTACTGGGTGATCTATTGTGGTCAACGTCTGTGTCTCCATTTATTTCCTTCCTATATTTCTACTTTTTACTGTTATAATAATTTCCATAAATGTTTTATACATTTGTTGAAAATCATATTCTCTGTGAAGCCTATATTTTGTATTTTCATTGGAAGTAGGCTGTCTCAAAGACAGTATATTCTAACTGTGGGCTCATAACCATTGATTTTGTATTGGACCATATTGATACATGGGCATGTGAAAATTCAGTGATAGTACTGTTGTTTCCACTTCAAAAAATCAGATTCACTGTTCATGTTTTTCTTTTAATCTTGCTCTGCATAGATCCTGAGATGTGATGAATGTCTTTTAGCTGTAGGGCGTAATGTCTTTAGAAGGAAATACTGTTATCTAACTAACTTTCAATGGTTAGTTTTATTTCCTCAATTTCGTAAAATTGTTGATGTGCTTAGCTGAGAGTTAAAAAGTAGAGTCAAGACATGATTGTATGGCAGAAGCTTCTGCTCTGTTATAGAGGCACTTACCCCCTCACTCCCCATCACACCCAGCACACCTGTACACCCTATCCCACTCAAACTTACTGAAATCACATCAGAGGTTGATAACTGTACAGCTCAAATTGTGAGGAATTACCTCAGCACCCTCTAATTTTCAGTCAACACACGTTAGGTAAGTAAAGAGATAAAACTGGAGAGTTAGAGTTGGAGAGAGAAATGAAGACAGACACACAGAGGCAAAGACAAACAGAGAGAGGGAAGAAAGTGAGAGAGAACACCCAGCGGCCTATCCACTCCCAGGCAGGTAAGGAGTGAATGAAGTTCTAGAGTTGGTAGCAATTTTGACAAGGAAAATAGGTATGTGGGAGAACAACAAAGGAGGGGTAACAATGCTTGACAAGAAATGTATTCATTACCTTACTCACTGTAACTCCTCTATACAGCATCTTTACAATAAAATAAAATTTAACAAATAAAGCAGGTTTATGCAAAAAGTACTATATATGAGAGATGGTATGGAAAATGACAACTTCCTTGATATGTTGCTTTTTTCAGCTATTCTTTTTCTATTTTTTCACATCTATAGTTATCGCAGCATTGATTACCATAGCCAACACGAGTATCTATTTTCTTCTTATCTTTAAATGGTTGCACAAAGGAGTTGTCATTCAATAAAGCAGTTTATGAATTCAATGCATCTCGATCCATGTCACCTTTTCCGATGTTCCCACCCATCTCTCCCATTCTATCTCTTCCTTCATTCTTCAATTCTTTTTGGGGGGAGGGGGTCTGGTCATGAGGCCTGAACTCTAGGCCTGGGTGCTATCCCTCAGCTCTTCCGCTCAAGGCTAGCGCTCTACAACTTGAGCCACAGTGCCACTTCCAGCTTTTTTCTTTTTACTTATGTGGTACTGAGGAATCGAACCCAGGGTCTCATGCATGCAAGGCAAGCACTCTACCACTGAGCCACCTTCTCAGCCCTCCTTCACTCTTCTTAATGTGGTAGGATATACATTGATTTCTTGACTGCATTCTCTCCCTTCTCTTCATTCATATACCCCTTGCCCTTTGACCCAATTCTACCCTTTTCAAGTACCCAAATTGTATTGAAAATTAGAACATTTTTTTGTTAATTCCTACTTTTTTAATAATACATTTCTGTTCCTCATCACTCCAATAACTTGAGAAGACCTAGGCCAGCATCATATTTTAAAGAAGAATTATTATGTGCAATCCCAATAAGAAACCAAGGGCCTCCAAGTATCTAGCTTTGGTCCCTGAGGAAAAATAACCTTTTGTAAATCAAAAACTTTTGTATTCAGCATTTTCAAGTATTAAATGTCCCCTCTATGTGAATTTTGTAGGTAGCCAAAACTTAATAACTTCAACATATCAAAAATATACATATATTGAATCATTTTGATGAGAATCTTTCTAAGATGCATTGCAAACCTATTTTCCTTACTAAACAGAATATTCTTCACATAAGTTAATCTTTTCTTGATGACTCAGGACCATGAGTATGGCTCACTTAAAGGGATGCCCTCAGGGTTGACTATGGTACTAAGGATGATGTGGCAAGTACTTACTGGACGTAGGCTGCTAGGCATTTCCAGTTAGTGCACCTTCTCTCTATTCTTTTAGACACCTGTCACTTTTCAGTGTGGCTGCTTCTGCTTTGCTGCTTCTAATTTGCTACCCACTGGAAGAACCAGTGGTTGCCAGGGGAAACTAGCACACCAAGGTTATGAATCAGTGCCTTGAATATCCCTTGCCTATAGAGGGTTTTACCCTCTGTTTCCAGAATATACAACAATGCTGGCATTCGACAATTGTTTTCCTAGAGGAAGTTGTAGTTTTGACACTTCAGCACAAGAGGGAGAAGCATAAAAAATTAGATTTCTTTACATTGTTTTCACAATTCCACAAATTGGAATCTATTCCTAAGTGAAGCACTGGTGAGACTTGGCTGTCTTTTATGTACAGATTTCCTAGATTGGGAAATTAGTTATGTAAATTAGTAAAATGGACCACAAATATTCTCGAGGATCGTATAATCATTTACAAGCATTGAGCCCAGGTCAGAAATGTATCTTGAAATCATCAATCTCTTAAAGGCATCTGTTGCTTTACTTGAGGATAGTAAATTTTATTATTATTGAAATATAAATAACTGTCTATTTTAACATTTGCTTGTTCTCGTTAGACATCTGAAAAATCTTAGGAACAGATTAATGAATTTCTTGAAAATGTAGAAGGTAGGTCACCAGAATTTGGGGACAGCAAAAGTGCTGACTAATTAAATTAAAATGTGTAGATATCTATACGCCACTAATAACCTTTTGATATTGATATGGGGATTTTCCTTGGATTAATTATGAAACTCATAAAATATGAACATATGAAAGTTTCAAAAAGTTAGCTCAAAATAAGCAAGAAGTAGAGCTTAATTATTGGGATGTTTTCCCCTTCATTCTCTTCATTATTTCTACTCTTTTCTGACTCTACCTCTTTCTTCTTTACTTGGTAACAATACCCAGTTCTCAAGACTTGATTGTTGATGCTAAAATAGGGGAAAATTCATTTGGTGTATCTTCATCTTGAGTGCCAAACCTCAAGAAACTGATAGCAAATTGATTCCATGGTACACTGAAGGTAGGAAAGCATAAATCTCTCCCACATAGGGTGTAATGGAACTTGACAACAAGAAAGCCTTGCGGCTCAGGTGAAAGCAAATAGCACTTTCTCAGCAGGAGCAAATGCACCCAGTAGGTGATGGAAACCAAATGAATATATCAGAACCCTCAATTCTGGCATATACTTTAATCTCAAGACAAAATAGAAAAGCAAATTCTGAGGTGCCTATGAGACTATTATTTAATTAAGATATCACAGAGAATGGTCATCCTGGAGAAATGAGGTGCAATATCATTTCTAGATTTTTTTCCCAAGGTCATCATCTCTTAAACTGACCAGTGGCAGTTAATCCCAGGGACCTACCCATTCTACTTGCTGACAGAGTTTGACAGCCTTGATTAACTAGCATGCTCCATGTAGACCTTTGTTACAAGTTGCAATCTCCTTCATAATCCTTTGCTGTAACTTGCAAAATTGATCTCTGTGTGCTCCATCAAGAGGGTCCCTTGGCACCTTTGGTTTCTTACTGGTTTTTGGTCCATTTGAGGAATTAGAAAGAGATCTGAAAGTGGGACAAGAGTGAAGTTAAGAGTACTGACTTCCTCAGCTCTTTCCATTCTGTTGCACCATAGCTTGGCTACTTCTTCATGCCATGCACTTGCTATCTATAGCTTGTTCAGGGGAAGAAACTCTCTATCTCCTTCCCTTTTTAGGGATTAAAGAAACAGTTGCTAACTGCAACTAGCTACGAGAGATTAATCACCCTTTTTTGGTTGCTCTTATTCTATTTGCTGCTCTTATTCTATTTACGAGCCGTTTTTTGTAAAAAAAGAAAAACAAAAAGTTATTAAAAGTCTTTCATGAGACCCTTTGAGTATTCCCTTATTACTGCTGTGTCATCTGATAAAGGTAAGATATGACATGTAGATGGAGGAAAATGAAGATGGAGGCCAAGGGATAGATCTTTTAGAAGTTGCTCTGACATATAAAGGATGTTCATAATAACAACATTAAGACAAATAATTTAAAACTATCCCTCAGCAAAAACTGAAACAAAGGACATGATGTCTTCACTACAGGAGAGTGTAGTGAAAAGGATATTTTATCTAAAGTCAAGACGCCTACAGCTAAGTAAAACTTTGGCTTTTTATAACTGTACATATTGTGAAAAGCCACTAAGGCCTTTCTCTCCTGTAAAACTGTTTGCCCTGAAGATCAGGAGAGCTAATAAATGAGGAAACACTTCCGGAACCACTATACAAATATTAGTTGTTACTATTGTTAATCTCCCGATTCTTCTCTTCCCCCATTCTTTCTATAGCACTTCCTAAATTATATTTTGAAGAACACTGGCTTTAATTTTTAAAAGCCTTCTTGAAAAGAAGGCCACTTAAATCCAAATGAGTTTGAAAATTACTACATGCTATAGAATGTTTGGAGAGTCATGATAAAGAAGCCCTGATAATTGTAATATTAAAGAACATTCATTTAATTGACGTTAGCAATTTAGCAATTTCAAAACCCAGAAGCCCTTCTAATCAACAATTTATGTGGTCATTTGACAGAACTAGTTGTTTATGGGTTCTTATTTGGTAAATGCTATCACCTGGAGATTTTTTTTATCCTCCTTACATCCTTACAGCCTTTCTACCACTTAATAGACTCCAGGGGTGCTTATATATTAATTCAACTTTGCAAATCCCAAAGGACCATTAAACCCAATAAAGAATCACCCTGTTTTCCTACCCACACGGTCCATTAAAAATGTTCACATCATTAACCCAAAATATTACAAATCAAGACCCTGTAAAGCCACCTGGACAACCATGCTCATTGCTGCACTATTCCCCATAGGCAAGGTAGGGACACAGCCCAGATTCACTTCGATGAACAAATGCATCAAGAAAATTTGATACTTATACATAATGGAATTTGACCTGTCCATTAGGAAAAATGGTATTATATCATTTGCAAATAAATGCATGGACATGGAAAAAAACATGTTAAGTGCTGCAAATCAAGCCCATAGAGACAGATGATGCATGTTTTCTTTAGAATTAATTTATAAATGAATAAGCAAATACATACAGTGTTGTATGCAAGAAGAACACAAACATATTAACTGAAGTGTAATATTTTAGGGAAAAATTCAAACATTGTAATTCCTTAGAAAATTAACTCACAGTCCAACAAAATGAATACAAGAAAATTAGCACTTGAAAAATGTAGAGGGAGATCATGAAGAGGTGCTAGATAAATGAAGAGTGGAACAGGGAGAGAATGCTGTCATAATACTCAATGCATAACCTATGAAATTAAGAAAGTTGAAGAGCTCAGTTGGGTGGAATAAGAAGAATGATTAAAGGGGTGACATGGATCAAGACTGTACTGCATTCCTAAACAATGCATTCATTGAATCATAAGTCCTTTGTACAAATATTTCAAGATAATAAAATTATAGTAGGTAAATAAATATTCACATGGATTTGGCATTCACATGAACATCTCGGTAATACTTTTCCCTAAAAATTCAAGAGGAAATGAAATGCTTTTAAAACATCTCATGATCAGCATATGTATCCAGGAAGGCACCTGAAAGGGTGTATAAGGGATGCAGTATATGAAAAATGTGCGAGTCTGTGTCCAATTTGAAGGACATTCACCGGAGTATGAACTTTTTCCTAAGAAACAAATTCAATTGCGTGGATGTGAGACCAAAATTATCATCAAGCCACCCTACACTCATTTAAAATAAATTTGTTCATATTCAAGTACATTATACTAACAAACTATTCATTAGACAGCTCTCAACTCATTTCCAATTGAGTTGAAGACTGTAGGTTCAACTAAAGAAAAGCAGACTTTGGTGTGAACTCTGGTCATTAGTGATAGAAGTTTTTTAGACAACTTCCTACAAAAGATACTGGATGCAAAGACAGAGAGACTAAAAACCACAAGTGCAAGTCTGGCTTGCATTACCGAGATTCATCTGATCCATGTGAGCATTTTAATTCTTAATAATCTTCTTTTGCTGAATACATTTCTATTTCAACTGTTTCCATTGTTCTCACTTTCTTCAGATGTTTCTTGGTATTGTTATTTGAAAAGAATAATAAGCTTTGAGGCATAAAAAGGAGTAAAAATAAAAATATATATATTAAAGCTTGAAAGACAAATGTCAGCCACTCTCCATTCTTTCATTTTTATCATTGTGGTAAGAACTCTTAATATTTGATCTGCTCCCTTCACAGATTTTTAAAAAAGTGTACAACACAACATCTTTAAAGTACTGGGCACAATGTTGTACAGAATATCTCCAGAACTTATTCATCTTGTACTAAGTGAAACTTTATTCCTGTTAATTAGCAATTCCCCATGTTATAAATCTCTTTTTATCTACTTGAATAGAAAATGCGGTGAAAACTTTTACTTATCTATAGTAAAAGTAGATCTGCAATGGTTATTTAATGACCTGAATATCTGAGATTTCCAAAAGAATTCTCAGGGAAATGACCTAATTTTCAAGCTGATCCCCCCCCGCCACAAAAAAAAAAAAATTCCTGGGGATGATAGTCCTTGAGACAGATTTACATTTCAGTTTATTTTATGGAAGACACTCATTTACTTCCCAAATGCCAGTATGTACAGCGAAAATAATTTCTTAAGCTTTTCCACATGAAGATGTGGCACCAGTGATTTTGAATTGTTTCTTTGTTGATATTCATCTATACATCCTTATGAAACAACTAAGAAATTATATTTTCCAAAAGAAATGGGTACTCTGCAAATCATTTGACTTTCTCCCTTCACTATTATATTTCTGATAGTTTATTTTCAAGGGCAAGACATAGTCCAATGTAATTTCAGTTTATCCCAGTTCATTGTCAGTGCTTACCTAAGAAAATTATCTTTTGCAAAGTCCTACTACATCCTTCAGCTTATAGTGACAGGTGCTGAATGTGGAGGCAATACAGGAGCACCTGCATGTAGGGAAAGAAGATAGAAGGATTCCATGATCCATGATCTGGATCTTGCTGTGCTTTATGACTAAGTGAAGGAGGAAATAATTTCTGATTTGCTATTAACTATGGGATGTGAAAGGTTGTATTTATCACTAATAAACAGAAAGGATCTTGTGAATTCTCACAGAAGTAGAGTAGTTGCTTTTTTTTTTTTTTTTTTGGAAATTTCAGTGTATCTCAAAGCGAAAGCTTGTTCCTTAGCAGGTCTGTTGGAGAAGATTACAAACATTTTATATTTATTCCAATTGGCAAAATAAAATATTAAGTATAAACACTGAGGTTTAAAGTAGCGGCATAATTTTAGGAGTGAGTGCTCACTATAATGATTTGTGCCTCATCTTTTCTTGACAATAGGATTTATCTTTCATAATGTTTGTAACCACATGCTCCTACTAACTCCTGATGATTATGTGGGAATTATAAATGTGAACCATTACAGAAAAAGATCCCATTGTCTATAATTCTTAAATACTGGTAGGCTGGACTGGATGATTCATATGTGTATATGTGTGTAAGCATTCATATGTATGTATATATTAATGTTATAATGTCAGTGTAAGATTTCACTGTATTAAACTAACAAAATTTAAGCATTAACAAAGCAAGAATAGGTTAAATTGTCCCAATTGATCCTTCCTTTCTTTCTCTGTCCTTCCTTCCCTTTCTCCCTCTCTGCAGCCCTCCCTCCCACCTTCCTTCTCTCTGCAAATATCCTTGAATGTAAATCTGCACACACTTGGGCACACAAACAAAGAATTTTCTCAGGGCATCTCTTTTCCTACTTAATTCCTATTATCCCATACATAAACTGAAAGAGAAACAAGTCCCTAGCTCCCCACCAACCTAGATAGCTCTAACCAGTGCAAATGATGCATCTCAAATACACATTGTTCTGCTGTGGCAATGAAACATCACAAGCGACTCTTTTCTAACCATTGTTGTTCCTCTGTCCTTATTGATGTTAGCCACTTGATCAAACTTCTAACCTTTCTACACTTATTTGTCTCTGCCTGAAGGTAGGGGGAATGGTTTAACCTGATAGGTAAAGTTAGGGAAAAAATAATACAGGCAAGCCGGGCGGGGTGGCACATGCCTGTAATCCTAGCTACTCAGGAGGCTGAGATCTGAGTATCATGGTTCAAAGCCAGCCCGGTCAGGGAAGTCCGTGAAACTCTTATCTCCAATAAACCATCAGAAAACCAGACGTAGTGCTGTAGCTCAATTGCTAGAGCGCTAGCCTTGAGCTGAAGAGCTGAGGGACTGTGCCCAAGCCCAGAGTTCAAGCCCCACGACTGACAAATAAATAAATAAATACAAATAAAAAATAATGCAGGCATATTTAGTTCCATTACTTTTTATTCTCTCTTGAGGGACATCTGCCCAAAGGGCATGAATTCAAATATTTTTGTATAAAGTCATGCTCTGTGTTGGCAAATAAAATGCCTTCCCTACCTAATGCACTTGGAATAGTTTAGTTCATTTCCAGGGTTTAGTTTGGAGATCCTTTTGGCTCTAATGCATATGTTCTAATTAGTCTTTACAATAGAGTTGTCAAGTTTATGTTACATGAAGAGCCATTAGTATAACAAAATATTGATTCTTGGATTTTAAGGAATAGGGTGAGATGCTGTGGTTGCTTTTGTTACATTGCTCCATTCCTGGCTGTCACAAGAGGCTTCATCTGTTCATGCAATTTCCATAGAAAGACGGTCATTTTCTATATTTATTCTGGGGTGGAAGGGGCGGTCAGCACCTGTGGCTCCCATTTATATTCCTATTATGCAGAAGCTAAAGTCTGAGGATCTTGGTTCAAAGCCAGATCTGCAGATACATTCAAGAGACTCATCTCCAACTTATCAGATCAGCTGATACTGGAAGGGTAGCTCAAGTGGTAGACTACCAGCCATGATCAGGAGTATGGGGAGTGGAGTTCAAGCCCTAGTAACAGTACACAAAAAATTTTAGAAAACAAAATTATTGGCAATAAATGTGACAGTTGGAATTTTTTCTACACCATTCTTTTGTCCAATCATCCCTACTGCCTGAGATTGACTCCTCATTCTCTGAGCCTTCATTCTGTGAATATCCTTTATGATTGTTCTCCTTGGTGTTCAATGCTTCTTGCCTCTTCTGCCCTTCTTATTTTCTTGTTGCATCTTCGAAACACCTAACGTTTTCTGTATGTGATCACTGGCTTCACCCTATGTCTGTACTTTTATAACGATTGGTATTTCTCAATAAAGTATAGGCAAAGAGCACAGGCTATTGGAATCAGATGGACTTAGTTTGAATTCTCAACCACTTCATTTGACCTTTAACATAGTCTATGAACCTTTGATTCTCCATCAGCCATACGTGGAAACTCATGGAATCACTTCTGTGGGTTGGGAAAATTAAATGAGATTAAGTATATTAGCATAATGGCTAATAAAAATATGCATTTGAGAGCTATACATTAGCTGTTATGAAGAAATGAAACATGAAAATGAGGGACTTATGATCCTATGAATCCTTATAATATCTGTTCTGTTACTTAAAAGATAATTTTGTTATCTTAGTACATGGTAGGGGATCAGAAGTCATCAATAAAATTAAAAAGAAAATATTATTATACTCCTTCTGTGCTGTTTTTTTAATGATTGGGAAATTGACAGAAAAAAATTGGAATAACAGACAAAAAGATTATAATTCAGCTGTCTGAAATTGTTAAGTGAGAAGGAAAACAGCATTCAACATGTCAATCATTCTTGATGGCTTCACCCCTTTAAAGAAGGCTAGAAAAGATTCATGTTAATAGTCTTGTTCATGTGTCATAAAGAAAATGTTACTGTATACTATCTAAGGAAAAGGAAGTTGATAAAACATTTGGGGACCATTCCTATCCAAACAGTGGCAGAAATTCACAGGGAAAGGGAGACTTCCTTGCAACAGGAGTTGATTTAATAAAATTATTCATTAATCATTAATATTCACTAATGATGAAGTAAAGGAGACATTACTTAAAAAATACCCTCATCATGTGCATGATTTTCAACTTTCAAAACTTTCATATTTATAAACCATATTTCAACCTTACAACCAAGTAAGGTAATATCTGGCCATTATTTGAATCTCCATATGAAAATTAAAGAACTGTGAATGAACAGAGCTAGAAAGAACTCTGACTCTGAAGACACTCATTGAGAATATGAAAGATCACTCTTCTCTAAGAGATGTTATTACATTTACTAAAATTATCATACATGACAATTTTAATAACTTTTTTTTTGTTTTGAGTACTTTCTTCATCCTTTGACAACAGTTTATTTTCTTCTAGAAGGATTTCTTAAAGTTTATGTCCCTGAAAAAATATCTGGATTTTTTTATGAGTTACAATGCAGTACTTTGATTTTTGTATGATTGGAAAATGATCAATTCAGGACAATTAACATATCCAATACGTTAAATTTCAATATCTCAAAGTAGTTAAAAGTAATGACTTTGAACATGGTATTTTATTTTATACAAATGACATAAGACAACTCTTGTGCAGTAACAAAAATAATTCTTCTTGAAAGTTGTACTATATATACATATATAAGTGTGTGTATATATATATATATATATATATATATATATATATATATACACACACTTATATATATATATATATATATATATAGCATCACTTAACATTCACACTAATATCACAAGATAGGTGTTTTTAATCCTCGTTTATATATTAAGAAACCACAAAAATATGAAGTGAGGCTTTTGTAACCTCAAAACTCATGTTATTTTTGTTCTCACATATTATCTTTCACAATGAGTCTCTGGAGTAGCTATCAAAAATGACCCAGAGCCTGAACAGCAAAGAATATTTAATATATCTATAAATATCCTTGGCTCACTGTCAAGGAAGTGTGAAATCAAAAGGAAGCATGATAATAGGAGTGCCCGACAAATGCTGTCAAATTTGGAAAATGGTTCAGCTTTTCCAAGGGGGTACATTCAATCCACAGAAGAGTCCTCAAGAATCAGTAGACCCAGAGTTTCAATTGCTCGCATTAATCCTACCAGAAGTCTAAGCTAAAGGAATGAATATTTGCAGAGAATTCTCAGACACTCATGAATTACTACACAATCAATCCCATTGTCCCCAGCCATAACTTTCAAAGCATATCCTGAAGTTCAGTTAATCAGATTAGAGTTAGCACAAAAAAAAATAACAGAAGGCAATGAAGGGTAGGTCAGGGCAAAATAAAAGATGAACCCCATGGTCTGCCATTTTTCTCCTACACTCAAGGACATACATTTCACCTAAGCAATCTCTGTGTGTCAGGATTTAGGGCATCAGATCCTCTGTACATCAAAACAACAGAGACCTCTTGTTAGGAACCACTGGGCATATAATTTTTTTAACATGAGTCATGCTTTCAGAAAATCATCATAGATTAAGTTTGCTTACTGTGCTCATACTTGTAATAAAGGCTTGGATATATCCTTCAGGAAATACAAGAACAATACAACTCCTAGTCAGGCAGTCTTGATGGCCTTACTACCTCAGTGGAAAGAGGCTTTCTGTATTATTGATAAGAATTTGAAAATATGTTTAGAATATGACCTCGTATATATTCTATTCTTTCGGTCAACAATGGATCATCTCTGTGTTAGCAATAGTGAAGAAAAGCTGAGAAAGAGACTTTGCTCTATAACAAACTTGTTGAAGAGGCAGAGCTGACATCAATGAAGCTATCACACAGCTGCTGATGCAGAATAAAAATTCTCTTTCTAAGGAAATCACATCCTAAATTGGACAAGTAATATATTGTGTAAAACAACAGAAAAGGCCCCCAAGTGGACTGACAGCACCAGTATCATGGCATGAGGAGTGTAATGAGGGTTTTGAGTCACATTTAGGCATCCTGAAGTGTTTTGGCAAAACCTTTCTGGAGTAAGTTCAGGTTCCAAAGGGGAAAGCGGGAGATCATTGTGTGAACCCCCTGATCCTTTGCTGTTGATCTATCTGATGGTCTGTAAGTTTTACTGTCCATTCCTCTTAGATGGAGGATCTCGAGCAACAGCACGGAGTGTTGATATCCTAAACCCAAATATCTTAGGTGTAACATCTTCAGCTGCTCAGCACTTGAGAAAAATCTTGCTTGTGCCTGTCTTTCTGCCAGCTTTCTCGCAGCAAAGATTATTCCTTTTACTTTGAGCCTCAATGCTTTACATCACCTAAAGATAAACCTGGCACTTTTTGCCATCATGATCCAATTAACAGAGATGGGAGCAGCTCAGCCTGCAACAACACACAAATTCTGGTCTGAGCCCCACAGAGAAATAGCAACGCTGTCGACGCTCTTCACACAGAGCTACCTAGCTTTTCTCATTGTGATCTCAAAGCAAAGGCCCTGCGAGCTCTGCCAGCTCGCCAAGGTCACCACTCACAACAGAATGGGCAGAAACTATGAAAATTGAGAAGAGATGGGTTGGGAGGGATGGAGGAGAATGATGAATGAAGTGGCATCGACCAAGAGGCATTGTATTTATAAACTGATTTGTTGAAGAGTAACTCCTTTGCACACATACTTGATAATAAACATACAATTAAAAAAATTAAGATAGAGTCAAGATGACGAAGGGAACGTCATCCTTTGGAAAGCGTCACAATAAGACGCACACGTTTTGCCGCTGTAAATGTGGCAAATGTGGCTATCCTGCAAAACGCAAGAGAAAGTATAACTGGAGTGTGAAGGCTAAGAGACGAAATACTACTAGGACAGGTCAGATGAAGCACCTGAAAATTGTCTGTCGCAGATTCAGGCAAGGATTCCGTGAAGGAACAACACCTAAACCTAAGAGAGCAGCTGTTGCAGCACCCAGTTCTTCTTGAGAATTTAAAAGATTAGCCATACAATAAATATTCTGGTTTAAAAAAAAATTAAGATATTTCTGTGGGTGCAGGTTCACTAGATACTTTCCACAGCTCAGCCATTTCCAACAACCATTTACTTCAGTTTTTTTGGTGGGAAGGAGTTGAAGGTTGATTAGGGGTATTTTAGAACCTGGCAATAGGAAAAACATAATTTTACTTGAGAATAAACTCCCAGGAGAAAGCACACACACACACACACACACACACACACACACACACACACACACACACACACACATTGAACTAAGAAGTGCAAGTAGATACAAGTTCTCATATTTTCAGTCCCAAGACTTAAAAAAGTACTTCCAGTATGTAAATAGCCTATGGAATGAAAATGAAGAGGCTGCAATCAGCTTTTCTGGGATAGACCAGAATTCAACATGACTTCTGGTCTTTCCATATGTTTTAGGAAATATACATTGTGCAGCAGTATTTGTCAAAGCCTGGATGAGAGGCAGAGAAACACAGGTTCTTCTCTTGCTTTCTGGAACTATGTTTAAATGAGACACAAGTCATCTAGCCTCATTTTACAATTTGTTGATATTTCTTGTGTGCAGGTCTCAGAATAAGGTAGAAAGTCACGGAAAAAAATAAAAGATTACTTTTGTACATGCCAAAGAATATGTTACCATTTCTAATAATTTTCAAAGTCTAGAAGCACCATGATCATTATCATATTTTTCACAGATGAGAACATCTTAGCTTCTGCTTTGCTATGAGCCATAGCTGCCATCATCCTGGTTCCCTTCCTCCAGCTTAACCAATAAATGTGATCATCACTAGAATGCTAAAAGCAGCCTTCATCTTGTCTCTCGTAGACACTGTCTCTAATCAACAAATGATCCTCAGTCCGAGTGGGCTTTCTTCTAAACTTTTTTTTGGGGGAAGGATGGGGGCCTGGGCACTGTCCCTCAGCTCTTCAGCTCATTTTTTCTAAGCTTTAATGCTATAGTTTTCTTCTAGCCTTTGAACATTTTTGTCTTCAAATCAAGTATGTCTGAAGCCACACTTGTTTTCTTCAACACCTTTATCCCCATTTAATTTATTAATTATCCCAGGCATGTGGTCTAATATATTTGTATTGGCTTTTTATCTTAATTCTCTTTTTTTCTTCACTTAACATCATCCAAGCAGTAACCCATTTCTGGTCATTATTCATACACATCTTTTCCTATCAGTTCCTATACAGGAGAACATAAAATGTATCTTTTCCAAATGAGATTTTTTTGGGGGGGAATGGGGGAGGGAGGTGAGGGAAGGGATAGTAAGAAAAAAACAAAGGAAGGGGTAACAATGTTCAACAAGAAATGTACTCATTACCTTACTCATGTAACAGTAACCCCTCTGTACAGCATCTTCACAATAAAATAAAAAAAATTAAAAAGGAGTATATTAAAACACCTTTATAGAAAATATATAAGTTTAAAAAACTCTAAAATTGTATTTAAAATTGTATTCAAGAAGATGAGATCTGAAGACTGAGGTTTAATCCAGACCAGGCAGACAAATGCATGACACTCTTATGTCCAATTAACCAGCAAAAGCCAGAAGAAATAGAGATGTGGCTCAAATGCTAAATGACCATCCTTGAAGAAAAAGGCCCAGCAAGATCACAGGGCCCTGAGTTCAAACCCTAGTACCAGCATGAAATTAAAGTAATTGATATTTTTTTAATTAAAATTTTCAGTAGTCTCATTTTAAAACACTGGAAATATGTTACATAATAATAAGGCTTCTAGATTAATTCTATAGTCATGTATTGCACATTGGCAGAACTAAATAGAAATATTCAATTAGCATACTCTATGACATGACAAATCCCTTTATACATACTAGAATTTATCTAGGGGAAAAAAGATTAAGTGATATGTCTCCTTAAAAGAACTTAGTTGCTTAAGTTTGAAATTGGATAAACCTCCCAAACACTTTTACCTAATAAAAATGTTAGCAAATCATTCTGACAAGATTTGTGTTTAAAATGTTAGATCCTGTAGGTTCACAACTCTAAATAAATAACCTATTAAATAATGTGTTTAATTTATGATGTTTGATATTCTTATATTTTAATTGTGTAGATGGAATATAATTTGTCCTGGCTGTCATCATGATAGGTGGTTTGGTACACTTCCTTCTTGTGAAATTTATGAGGAATACAGTGAAAAAAATTCTTATTTCACAACATTCTTACAACAAATAACAAATTATAAGATAGACTTTTCTTTCAAGGATTCATAGTTTCAATAAAAAGACTGAGGTAAATATATTCTAATGTTTATATTGTTATGTATACTAAATAATAAACATATCAGCCAAACCTAGATTTAAAATGCAGTGTAAAATAACCAAATCTCTCTAGTACTATTCCCTCAGCACCAGGGAGGCTGAAATAAATGGGAGGATCATGAGGTTGAGTATGGCTTACACTACACAGTAAGACTCTCTCACAAAAGAATAAATAAAATGCAATTTTGTATCTATTATTCTGCTTTGGACTATCTAACACTACAATTATGTATGCACTGAGTGTCTAGGGAAGGTATAATGTTTTCTCAAAATTATCTAATATAAAACTCTTTATGTGAACACTCACTGCCAATCTATTTCCTTCTATGCTTCATTTTGAAAACTAGAGTTATTCATTTTTATACCACTGTTGCTTTTTGGTTTTTTTGTCCTGCCAACACCCCTTCCTGTTATAATTCTGGCAAATTATTAACCTCTCTGTCTCAGAATTCTTAATTCAGTGACTACATCAATTTCTTAGAAAAAAATGATCTGCATATGTTCAACAAGAAATCTACTCACTATCTTACATATGTAACTGTAACCCCTCTGTACATCACCTTGAGAGTAAAATTAAATTAAAAAAAGCAAAAGAATGGCTTAATAAACTTGCAAAATATTCAAAGATTTTTCACATTTTCAGGACTTCAGTTTATATTAATTTAGAAATTTTAATGTCAGGGCTGGGAAGGTGGCTCAGTGGTAGAGCGCTTGCCTTGCATGCCTGAGGCCCTGGGTTCGATTCCTCAGCACCACAAAAGAAAAAATTAAAAAAAAGCCAGAAGTGGCACTGTGGCTCAAGTGATACAGTGTTAGCCTTGAGCTGAAGAGCTGAGGGACAGCACCCAGGCCCAGAGTTCAGGCCCCAAAACCGGACCACCAGCCCCCCAAAAAGAAATTTTAATGTCAAAATTATTTTAAATTTATTTTTTTATTATCTTTATTATCTTAAGTAGTTGTACAAGGGGTTTCAACCATATTGGTTTATAAATACAATTCATCTTGATCAATATTACCTATTCCATTGTTCTCACTCATCTTTCCCAACCCTACCGAAACCCTCAAGCCATGTGGCTCCATTGTCACATATATACATTGCATATTATGATTGCATTCCCTCATCCTTTCTTTCTCCATTCATGGACTCCCATTACTCTTGGAATTACCTGGGCAAAACATGTTCCAACTTACTCATATTCATTTTGATAAACTGTTAGTTCTTCAGAGGAATTATACCACTGGAATTCTCCTCTCCATAAACCATACTTAAGTTAATAAGTTAATATGCTTATGACATTGTATATGTTTACATAACTATTTACAAATTAGATCTAACATCCACAGCTCTGTTGCCATGACTAGTTTCAAGCCTTTATCTCTTTAAAGAATGAGAGTCTTGTTCAGTGTATTTTACTTTTTGAGTAGCTCTTATTACCTTTTAGTTATTAGATATGGTAATGATTAAAAGCAGCAGCTGTAAGAAGCCTTTAGAGATGTGATAAGTTATCTGGTGGGTAGAGGCATGTCAAAGTATTGTCCTATGATTTGGTCTCAGTCTTCCAGAGGTTGTGGCCTTGGTCCATGTGCTTCACAAAAGTTTCTGATTAGCCTTTCACCTGAGATGGGGTAAGATGGCTACAATGGGCTGGAGTTGGGCATTTCCCTTTTCTACGCTAGTTAGGCTCTGGTTACTTTCCCTTGAAGGTAGGCCTTGACCTTGGGAGGGGCAGGGAACTCTGTCATATTCCACAATGGTTCCTTTCCCCCATTTCTGCAGAAAGCAGGAAGGTAGTTTTCTGATATTTACAGTGACTATCTGGCATTGCTCATAGTGGTAAAACTCACAAAAGTGCTGCTTTCCCTACAGCTTTTAAAAGTGAGACCTGTCCACACCAAGCCTCCAACAATTCTTTACTTTACTGGTTTTCCTGCCAAGGCACTGTTCTTCATACTGATTTCCACTCCTATTCATGAGTCTTTGCTCTGGTAACTCTCATCGCCTGTATATCTCATCAATCTTGGTAACATAGGTTTGCCTCATGTAACTCTACTATGGATTTGATAGGAATAGGTTTTTCAGTCTATTTGGGTTTTTATCTATTTAGATATACAGGTAATTTCCAAGTTCTTTAAACATAGAACCAGCTATCAGTGTTGAGAAAAATAATCAGGAAATTTTTTAAGAGGTGAAAATATTTTTGCATGATTCCATAATGGTAGACGCATAATAATGTGAATTTGTCAAAACTCACAGAACTTACGCAATTCACAGTGAATCATAATGCACACAAGTATAAAATGTAGTTTAATATCTTTGGGGATCTTGCTATGGAATGCTGAATGTTCTAAATTCATTAAGTGACTCACAAACCTAACCTTAACTACTCAGGGACCTGAGAAGTGAGGATCAAGGCTCAAAGCCAGTCCAGCCAGAAAAGACTGATACTCTTATCTCCAATTAACCAGCAAAAAAGTTGGAACTGGAGCTGTGGCTGAAGTGGTAGAGAGCCAGCCTTAAGCAGAAAAAGCTAAGTTCATACCCCAATACTAGCAAACACACACACACACACACACACACACACACACACACACACATACACATGTAGATACATACAAATCTAACTTCACTTTAACCCTTTGAAAAGATACTGAACTAAGCAACTTAGGAAATGAGAGGAATCTTTTAGAATAAAGGAAATAGGAACTGTGAGTGATGACTATGCTCGAATAAAGTTGTTTCCCTTGGCAGCATACATTAACAATTCTGAAGCTATGATACAAGTAAACTGAAATGAATCCAGTGACTACTCTGGATATTACATATTGAATGAGATATTACATATCAGGAAAGAAAAACACTCAAATAATTTTTATGATCATATATAATACATAAATACTAAATACAGTTAGATACAGAAATATTTATAAAAATATATTTGTAAGTAACAAGGATTAATGTGTTACCTCATTGCAATATTGGAGTGGGGGAGCACATTTCTACAGGAAAATGACAGCTCATGAAGTAAAATTACCAAGCACATCTAAATAGGAAAAGCTTCATTTTTAATATTATTTTCTAAAAATCAAAGTAAGGCTCCTTAGAGAAGAACTACACAGATCAGCCTGAAGCATTAGGTAGTATTAGAAAATGAAACTACATGGAAGAATCTAGCGGATGTATGTTAAATGAAATAAGGCAGGCACAGAAATATAAATACTACATGGCCTCACTTATTTGTATGTGGAATCAAATGGAGTTGAATGAATATGAGCAAGGAGTGAGGCATTAAATTACCAGAAGCTGGGGGTGGGATGGAGAAGAAAGATCTGGGAGTCATTTATCTAAGGATGTAAAGATTCAAATAGACAAGGAGAATATGCTTTGCAATACTTTGTAATACCAGCAGAGGCTGTAGTAGATTAAAAGGACATACATTTAGAAGTAACAAATAGAATAAATGTTAAACTTCTCACCATAAAAGTGATATGTGAGTGAATTGTCAGTTATGATTTATTTTTAATTTTATTGTAAAAGTACTGAACAGAGGGGTTAGAGTTTCATGATCCAGGTAATGAGTACATTTCCTTTTGAATAGTGTCACCCCTTCCATCCTTCTTTCCCAGTTTTCCCTCTCACGACTTCCCTCTCCCTATAGTTGTACAGTTCCTTTCCATCATATCATGTAGTGGGGTTCACTGCTCAATTGGTTCACCCTTTGTCCCACCATTTCTGTGCTTTCCCTTCCCCTCCCCAAGTCAGATAAACTCATATATAACACAAAGGGTACAGAAATCCAAAACAGTGAGAGGACAAAAAGGAATAAACGGGGGGAGGGGAAGGAAAGAATAAAAGAAAAAGATAAAAAGAAAAAGAATCACAGACAGTATAATAAAAACTTCTTCTATTTCTTGGAGCTCATTTCAATAAGCACCATTTTATATGATCTTATGCACACAGCTATTGAGCTCTTGTGATCCTCTCCTAAGACTATCCTTTTTTCTCATTGTGTGAGTGTTTAGACTGCTATTTAATTAATCATGTCCAGGTGCAATTATTTGTCTTTTATTATCCATTGGGTTTACTTGTAGATTTATAGGCACATTCTAGTTATTACAAATGAGGAAAGCCATGGAATCTATGTTTCATTGAGTATGGCTTAATTCACTTAGTATTACTTTTTCTAAGTCTTTTCATTTCTTTACAAATGATGCAATGTCATTTTTTCTGACAGAAGCACAGAACTCCATTGTGTTGATATACCACACTTCCATGATCCATTCATCCACTGAGGGGCATCTGGGTGTTAGTTATGTTAATTGACTTGATAATAATGCCACATTATATATACACACATTTAAAACTGAAACTTACATATGTATGTAGCTAGAATTTATCAAAAATGAGATGAGAAAAAGAAAGAAGTGCTAAAGCCAAGAAACAGCTATTGAAAAGGTTCAATGATTTTTTTTAAAAAATGTGTGCCAACAGGACACAGGGCCCAATTGATAGCATTGCTGAAGTCCAAAAATGAAACCATTTGAGCAGAAAAATAACTAATGTGTATTGGATTACAAACTATAGTATAAAACCAATAAACCAGAAAAATAAATAATGTGGAACTGGATTATAAACCAAGGTGTAAAATAATCATCATGGAGAGAAGCAATTCTCTTAGGCACAGCATCGTAATTAACGTGTGTGGCTACCCCTCCCTCAATAGAGACAGTTTAACTTGGGTCTCTTTAATTTGAGTCTCTTTATGGACCCAAGTTAAACTGTGGACCCAAGTGGACTGTGCATCATGACACCCTTCCTAAGAATACAATTCCAAAAGGGATAGAAGAATATATTTACTATAGACGAAGCTAGACACTACCCCAACCAGGGAACCAATCTTAAGACCAACAGTGAAAGGCATGTTGATAACACATCTTTGATGCAGTAATGGTGACAATATCATGCTCCCATTATGGTCCTCCCTACCCCACATTACAACCTCAGTGTAACCTGGGAGAAATATCATATAAATCTCCCAATTGTAGGCCATTCTACCAAATGCACACCAGTTTCCCTCAAAGCTGTCAGAATCACCTAAAATAAATAATGATTGTATAACTGTCACAACCAACAAGAGTCTAAAGAGATGGAGCTAAATGTGACAGGGCACCCAGGAAATCATTCTGAGTCCAAAAAATGACATTAAGTGTAACAGAATGCTTATAAAAATATACTTCAGTTAAGAATAATTCATTACAACTGTATCCATTAATGTTGATGCAAGTACCGTACAGTTATGAGATGTTGTCACTAGAGACCGCCTAAGATGTATGGGAATCTCAATACTATCTCCTAAATTTGTCTCTAAGCCTTAAGCAATCTAAAGTTTACAGTGTAACAAAAGAAGTATCAGGAAACTGAAACAAAGAGGGAAAGGTATTAAGAGGAGAAGGTTGAAAGAAAAGGGAATGGAAAACAACCCCAATTTTAATTGTTGATTTTTATATATAGTAAAATAAGTGGAAAATATGAAATGAGTCTGGGGTAGGGAACAGATGAGATAAGGAAGAAGAATAAAAATGGTAAACGTGCCCAAGCACTGGACACTTGAATGGACATTTTAAATGGAAACTTCTTTGGGCAACCTTTTGAATTTCAGAGAGTAAAAAAAATAAAAACAATGAAAAATCATGGAAGATAGTTATCAAGATACTATAATAGAATACCTCCTATTCAATAGAAAGATCAGACTCAAAATATAAATTGTTTCCTTAAAACATTTACTGAAATAAAAGATGTAATTGGAAATGTGAGCAAAATGTAAAATAGTTAGGCAGTGCTTGAAAAAAGAATGAAACTGTAGAATTAGAGAATGTTATATTTAAAATAAAAGATTCAAAAAGGAAAAAAAGACAAAAAAATGAGTAAGACTGAAATGGGATATGTAAAATCAATCTGGAGAGACATATGAGAAAATAATAACCCAACAAAAAGAGATACTCTAAAAATGTTTAGGCAAATATTTAAGAGAGCCAGGTTCCATCATTTAGAAGGATGTGGTCTTCAAAAATTAGTTTGACTCTACCTACTTAAAGAAACTTCTTTCGCCTTCAGGTCATCTTTAATTTTCCTTCTGTTTTCAGAGACCATTTTGGTCCTTATGGAATTCAGTTACAGCAGCAGAATGGAGTTTAAGCAGTTATATGTTATAACTTGTTCAGTACAGAACACTGGAGAAATTAAATAAAGGCTGGTTAGTACTCCATGTACAAAAACATTTAAAGGTAACAATTAAGAACTAAAAAAAAGAGAAGACAGAGAGGACAGGTGGCTTTCAGACCACTTCTTGGTGACTGTTTGGGGAACATAGAAAAAGAGTCACATACAAAAAGTTACCATATTAAAAGGAAACCTGTTGTGTGATATAAGAAGTTATTATATGCCTTGAGCAGGGTTAGTTCGTTGAGACAAAACACCAATGAGACAGTTGCAGTTCTGAGTGTCATGGAGCTCACACCCTCTTGGGAAAAGCATATTAAGGATGTTATTATATAAGCATTGTTTAATAGTTATTATGAAAGAACACAAGGGAAAGAATAAGATTAATAACACAATCAAATCAACCCTGAGGGTTAAAGAAGTTGTGCAAAAACAGGGAAAAAGAATGTTAAGACAGAAAGGTGATTATTCTTTCATGGGAATATTTAATTCGTAGAGCCTTTGATATAGGTATTCTTTTGTAAGTAAAATATGTTCACATTTTCTTAAGATTATGGCACCCGAGGAGAAAGATATAAATGTATGAAATCATTTCATGTAACAAATTTCCAGTATCATTCCTTGACCATGTGAACCTTGAACTTTTAGTGCCTATCTGAATTTTTTTTTAAATTATGGAGCAATGAAATCATTAGGGAAAGTAGTCATTTGGATATTTGCATAGGAATCTATATTGGCACTAACACCACAATTGTTTGAGCATCTTTCTGTTTTAATTGTTGTTATTGTTTTGCTTTGTCTTTTAAGGAAAGCAAATGCTGTATTTCTAAGGTGAGTGAGACAAGAATCTTCTTAGGGTCGGATTATCTGATAGCAAGTTCTCCAAAGGATTGCTTCGAAACAAATAGTCATCTGCTTCATTCCCATCTATCCAAGCAATGACTTCTTTATTTTCTTCCACTATCTTTAGTTCAAATTCTAACTGGAAGGCTGGTTTTAAAAGCAACATTTCTGGAGAATTTATTATTAGATAATGATAATGCAAGAAACAGGAAAAGTTCTGATGATGGAAGGAAAATATTTTTGTCTGTTATTCAAACTTTCTGTAGACAGTTCTAAAATGTACCAGTTCTAAAATGGAGATAATAAGCTATTGTGCAAAATAGCTTATGTTGTATAATAGGTTACATGCAATAGTGCATGTATGGTAGTGAGCAGAACTGGAACTCAAACGTTAGCTATCATAACTATTGCTAGTATCAGCATTATTGTGTAACTGTTACTTTCTATCTTTACCTTACAAAATTACTCATTAAAAAAAAATTGATTCTTTCTTTCCTCTAGTCACATTCTTCCCAGCTTCTCCTGCTTGAGATTCTTTCTACTGGGTTCTCACTTCTAAGCAAATATAAATATTAATGATATTCAAATGTTTTCTAAGAAGACCATTGCTTGTATAGCTTTAATTTTATTGTTTGTTTATAATTTGGGTTCTTTAAGGAAAAATGCAATCCAAATGTTGGCAGCTCACACCTGCAATCCTAGCTGTTTAGGAGGCTGAGATCTGAGAAGTGCAGTTCATAGCCAGCCAGGTTAGAAAAGTCCTTGAGATTCTTTTCTACAATTAGCTAGCACAGTGCCAGAAGTGAAGCTGTGACTCCAGTGGTAGAGTGCCAGCTTTAAACAAAAAAGCTTAGGGACAGCTCTGGTACCCTGAGTTCAAGTTAAAATACTGCCATGGCTGGTGAGGGGTGGGGGGAGTGGAGCAGAAGTAATAAAATAATTGCTTTCAAAACTGCCTACAAAATGAAATGAAATTTGTGAAACACGTTGATCTCAGGGAAGCCCTTTTTATATGCCATGCGTGACAGATGATGTCTCATAGTCACAAGTCACCTGGAGAATATGAGCTTGTATAGGCAGGCTCCACACAGGAGGCCAATAAGTTGAATCTAATTTCCTTCCTAACTAGTGATCCTCAGGAGAGAGATGAGACACATCTTTTTGCAGCTGGAAGATCCAAGCAGGAAGCTGGAGAGATAACGCTTTTTTTGTGAGCTTGGAGTACCTCATTATTCCTGGAGCAGATGTCACCCATGAAGGACATGGAGTGAACCATTATGGTGGATATGTGGAGTAGCATCTGGGCTTTCAGATATCCAGTTTGCCCTGGCTGGCGAGAGTGGGGAATTCACACAGTTTGGGGGTGTGTGTATGTTAAGCTCAAGAGCATTTGATCATCATAATTACCTAGAAACCATCTGACTAATCTTCACAGCTAACATATGGTGCTGGGGACATTATTTCTAAGAAATGATAAATAGCAACTCTTTAATTGTTTGGCGAAAAGGTGATGTGCTTTCAATTTGTCCTGGTTCCCAGCCTGGAAAACCATGAGCACCTCTCCACAAAACATCAATAATAACCTTCTGCAGATAGCTAGGCGCTATTCCATTGAGGTCTCTTAGAGGCATCATTTCTTAAAATATATTCTCAGGAGAGAACTAGCATAATATTTTATATCTATTTTCCCATTAGGGAAAATTAGATATTTGAAGGCAATGGTAAATGCTTAAAGTCATACAGTGAATGTCAATGCTAGCGGCAAAACGGAAACCCAGATGACCCATCCTTTAATAAATTTGATTGTGTGAGAAGGGTATAGGATATTACATTCAAAGAGAATTTTCCTTCCTTGAAATGAAAGTGAAGAAAGGATATTGGTATTTACAAGAAGTTATTCCAGACCCTTATACATCAGTTTAAGTAAACAACAGACTATTCTCTTATCCATTTATTTACTCTTCCTTTCTTTTCCTCTCTTGACTTTTCATCTCTAAAAACCAGGAATGGAACAGATGAATGGAGAGAGGGAGTGTGGATTAAAAGTCATAATAGTCAGGTGCCTGTAATCCTAGCTACTTAGGAGGCCGATATCTGAGGATCACTGTTCAAAGACAGCCCGGTCAGGAAAGTCCATGAAACTCTTATCTCCAATAAAACCAGCAGAAAACCAGAAGTGGCACTGCGGCTCAAGTGTTAGAGTGCTAGCCTTGAGCTGAAGAGCTGACAGACAGAGCCCACACCCAGAGTTCAAGCCCCACGATCAACAAAAAAAGGTCATAATATTCAATGTACATGTGTTCAAACAAAACAAGGCAACTTGAAGGGATGGTTAAGGTTGGGAGAAAGGGGAGAGAACAACGGCAGGGATTGGTTAAGATACACCGTATTCATAAACTAACAGATTGAATCAGAGCCCTTTCATACAAGTACTGGACAGAATAAGGAGGAGGAGGAGGAGAAGAACAGGAGGAGATGGAGGAGGAAGAGGAGGAGGAGGAGGAGGAGGAGGAGGAGGAGGAGGAGGAGGAGGAGGAGGAGGAGGAGGAGGAGGAGGAGGAGGAGAAGGAGGAGGAGGAGGAGGAGGAGGAGGAGAAGGAGGAGGAGGAGGAATAGGAGGAATAGGAGGAGGAGGAGGAGGAGGAGGAGGAGGAGGAGGAGGAGGAGGAGGAGGAGGAGGAGGAGGAAGAGGAGGAGGAGGAAGAAGAAGAAGAAGAAGAAGAAGAAGAAGAAGAAGAAGAAGAAGAAAAGGAGGAGAAAGAGGAGGAACAGGAGAATTCAAACCTCTGATCACTACAGTTGACCAGTTGGCTCTTTGATAAATGAAAATATCAAAAAATCTATCTTACTCTCATTTTAATCCTCCAATAACTTTACTCTCTAGTAGTTAAAACATAGTCTTCCATGCTCTCCTCCTCCCTTTCTCTTCCATTCCCTTCTCCTAATCCACCCCCCCCCACAATCTATATTAAAAGTATTGACAGAGATGGTATCAGGGAAAGAGTTAAACCTTCCTTCAGAGTCAACAGATGGTGAATTGGTACAGCAGATCTCAGACAAAGAGTTTGGAAACTTGAGAAAAGGTAGGAAACATCACTCCTGTGGGTCAGTGTTTGATTTTTCACCACCCCATGTTCCTCTCATTCTTCGCTGGCCCCACCATCTGCTGATGTCTGTCCTGACAGAGTTAAGGTTAGCCTGACAGGAAGTGTTGAAATGATGTCGACAGAAAAGTTCGGTGGTTGAACATGCTGTGCTCACAGCCAGAATTTTCTCACACACCTTTCCAATTAAGAATCTAGGCCCATCCTGAATAAATTACACTGCAGCTTTTACAGTGAAGTGAAAGAAGATGCTGTGTGGTCCTGCTGTAGCCAGGCTCCTCCTGGGACCATGGCAAGTGCACCTGGCCCAGCATCCAAGCACTGAGTGGTGTTCATCTGTTCCATCCAGGTGTACAGCAAGCTTCATGGCTGTCATCATACATACCACCTGGCACGTATCCTGCAAGGAAACCAAATGTCCACCTTGCAATAAGACCCGGGCACTGGACTCATTTTTATGATGCCTATACATATTTTGGCTAAGTGGTCAGGAGCCTGTATACAAACTAGATGGCTCAAGTTTAAAGCTCTCTTGGTTTTGTGTTGTTTTCTTCAAGAGAGAACATTATTTCAGGTCCAATTTCAGTAAAGTTAGGACGTCAAAATACAGAATTCTCTTAATGCAAATAAAGCCCTGTGCCTCTTTTGCTTGTGCTCACCTTTATGATCATATCCCATATGTGTCTTCCTTGCCATACCTTTCTCAGCAAAAACACACACACACACACACACATACACACACACACACACACACACACACACACCTTGCTACTTACCATAATTTTGGTCAAGTGACAGTACTGTAGATATCAAAGAGAGACTAGAGATTCTAAACAAAATATATCTCTCACTCAAATTTGTTCACTGGTTTAACATCCACATACTTAGAATAAACAGCTACAGGTAAGACACTGCAAGAGCTAATTAACTCAACTGCATGTGAGAATTGAGTAGACAGTGTCCGATGGCTTTGATACCTATTTGATTGAATGAAATATAGAAGGAAAGAACTCATTTCCATTCATCTAGGGGCTTCAGCATTGAGGCATCTAAAATATCTATTCAAGATCAACTGAGAAAGCAAAAATGAAAGCACAAATATGTATATATTTTTTTCATAAAGCATATGAAAGTATACCTGACAGTCATAGGCAGAGCATAGAAGCTCTGAGGCCATGTGGTAGAAGGTCTCTCATTGTAAATCTTCACACTGACATGAAGCCATGAAGATATGAGACACCCCTATGAAGCCAGAACAGTGACAGGGTCCCCAACCCAAAAGACAATGGAGAGTGACAGGTGTCATGTGGAACTTGTGAGACAGACTGGGATTAGCAGACAGGCTACTCATTAATAGCAAGTGGGCTTAAGTCCTAATAGAGCACATTCTCTGCTTATTTAATCCCATGTAATTAAGTCTAGATGAAATACCTGTAGCCAATGAATACATAGTTGGAATCAAAACCCCCTGTGAGATTTCCAGGAAAAATATAGTCTACTATTGTAGATTTAATAGCCTATATGAGAAAATAGCATGGATAAAACACAGTTCTTATATCTCTTAGTAAGTTAACATTCTTATTACTTTTGGGAAAGATTACTGTAATCCACTAAGGTAAGTATATTTATGAGTGGTAGGTTTCTCTCTGGTCTATTAAAGGAATTATTTCTGAATGGCCACCTTTTTTGTAAAAATCCTGGATTTGCCTCTTAGTAGTTGTGGGGCTTTGCATGAGCCTATTAATTCTGTGTGCCTCAGTTTCCCTTGCAATTATACTATAATAGAGGGTTTTAGTGGGAGAAAAGTTGTTTTTAATTTTTTTGTTAATATCAGAAGTTGAACTCAAAACCTTCCATTTGCTAGGCAGACACTCTACTGAGAAAATGTTACATGAGTAAATCCCTTGATTGAGTCATTTTTAATCAAAATAATCCTAGAAACAATTTGAGAATCATAACAATTCCAACTCAGTAGATTAAAATAAAACAACCCTATGATCCATGGGGATTATCCAGAAGATTACAAACTAGGATATACTAAAGCCACCAGCACAACCATGTTCATTACAACCACTTTTATTATAGCACTACTCACCATAGCCAAGGTATACGATCAGCCCGGATACCCCAAAATGGATGAAAGGATCATCCACTAATACATATACACAGTGAAATTTTCTAATGCAATATAAAGAATGATATTGTGTTATTGGAAAGATACAAAAGGACCTGGCAGGGGGAGAAATATTGTTAAGTGAAGTAAGTCAGGCCCAGAGCAACATATGGAACCTAGAATTAATTTATAACTATATAAGTGAACACTTCAAAGGGGTAACCAAGTGATACCTCCAATGGTGCAATTCCTTAGAAAGGCTAACTCACAGTCTAACAAAATAAACACCAGGAAATAGGTACTCAAAATAAGGGGAAGGGATCAAAGAAAGGAGTATAAATGAATAAAGATCGGAGGGAGGCAGAATGCTTCCTTTGATAGCTATTTATTTATTTTTCCTTTCTTTTTAAGATGTGATCTCACTATCATGATGCTCCTGCCTCTGCCTTTGTAGTGTTTCTATTATGGACATAAAACACCATACTCAGATGAATTATTTCCATTGTTCTGTTTGATTTATCACTCAGAAACAAAGAACACATGGGAATAAAAACAAGGTGAGAGTAATTAGAACATTTTTCATATCAATGATATATACTGACCTGTGACTGATTTTTTTAAAGAAACCATGTATTTTCATTATATAATTTTTATCAACTACACTTACACCCATGATGATTTAGGTTGTTTTCAATTATTTCTTTTATATAAAATCGTACCATTTCTATATTAGTGTATATAGTATTTCACTTAAGAGAAATATGACCTGTCCATGGAATTTCTGAATGAATTTTAAATAAATATTATAATCAATATTTGCTATTATTCTAGTACCAAGAATCCAAAAAAAAACAAAATATATATATGTTGTGTAATTTACATTGATTTAATGTATCATCCAGGATAAATGTAAGAAAAAGCAGTTCTATTTTGTGAATATAGACATATATATACATATATACGTGTGTGTATATATATATACATATATGTATATATGTGGATATATATGTATATATATTAGTAGTGCCCCACTGAATAATGTTCTGGTACAGCCCCTGACTGTGAGCGGAGATGAGAATTATTTTAACCCATTTTCTTTATTGCATATACATATATATATGTATGTATGTATATATATATATATATATATATATATACAGCTTTAAAAATCAGAATATATTTTACTATTTCAAGGCAGTATAGAGTTATATATTCACATCTTTGCTTTTATTACTTAAGCTGGTCATATGAATTCCTTTAGTACTAAGTTCTTGTTCTGAAATGATGCCTCAAATCTCCATATTACATCTTAAATTTTGGTCATTGGTTCCAGGGTTTATATCCTTTTAGTGGACTCTCAGAACTTCCCAAAACCTACTAGGTCAAAGCCAACAACAATTAAAAATAACCAGGAACACTGTGCACCAGTGCTTGCAATCCGAACTACTCAGGATGCTGGTATCTGAAGATCACAATTCAATGCCAGCTTGCGCAAGAAAGCATTAGACCCAGGACAGGGAAAAAAAAAGAATAAGAAAAGAAAAGAGGAAGGAAGGGAAAAAGGAAAGGAGGGAGGAAGGGTGGGAGGGAGAGTGGGAAGAAGAGAAGGAGGGAAATAAGAGAGAAGAGAGAAACAGGTCATTCTCTTGTTAAAAAGTTAAATCATATTCAAGTACATTGGGTTTTGTGTGCTCAAAGATCCTGATTAGCCAAAAGCCAAAGGGAGGGCAACTTGGCCAATGGACTACACAATTACTATGAGGGGAAATACAGACTTTCTCCACTTAAAGCAATCTCTACACAATTCTAAGGGAAAAGTGCACACACATGACTCTGAAGAGAAAAGTTACATGAACTTTGCAATCTTTCAGAAGTATACTCGACTCTTTACTCTGCATTTACAACATCATTGCCTCTTCTATAAAGCAATAAAAAAAATAACATAGGTAACAAGGGTTTTGTAATGAGTAAATGAATTTATACTTGCATCCTCATGTTCTCCAATTACTGTCTTTTCACTTTTCATCTTTTCTGGCCACAGAACATGTGCTATAATGTCAGAAACAGACTTCAATACAACACCCTCTGGGTGAAGGGCCTCCAGACTACATTATCCAGACCAGTACCACCCACTGCATGTGCAGGAAATTGCCCCTACCAGTGAGCTGAGCATTGTTTTTACATTTTTCATTATTAAATATTAATTTACTTACATACATATGCATATAATAGCTGCAAGAAATTACCTTCTCAAATGCAGATTGAAATTTTCAGTAGGACTTTACAGCTTTAAAATGGAGATATGAATGATATTTTCAAAAAAGAACTTGTCTTCATAATAGAAACCCTCTAATATAAAAATACTTCTGTAGGGTTTTTTTTGTTTTTTTCTTCTCAGTCAACATGCGTATGGGTAAATGGATGGTTATGTACATGGCAAAGTATCACTGGGGTAGAAATGCCACTATGAAATCAGCTTAACTTGGGAGTACTATCCATTTAGATCCAGTCCTTTCTACTTCCAATTAGGGAAACATTCAACAAGTTTAACCCAACAGGACTATGAGAAGTTAATTCCTTAGATGGCAGTCTCAGTGTCTGTTCATGGATATTAGGTGAGAAACTGAAGATGTGTACATGTGGCTAGAATTCAAAAAATCATTGTGAAATGACACATTCTTGTAGTATTTTATTTCCACACACACAAAATCAACAATAATTGGATAGACTTATAAGTACACAGTACGGAATTATTTATTTTTGTGTGTGTCAGAATGCCACTTCTGGTTTTCTGGTGGTTACCTGGAGATCAGTCTCACAGATTGTCCTGCCGAGGCTGGTTTTGAACTGTGATTCTCAGATCTCAGCCTCCTGAAAAGCTAGAATTACAGGTGTGACCCACCAGCACCCAGCAAATTAATTAAACTTTAACATGATCATTTAAGAGTGGTGCAAATGGTCTCTGCTATCATTAATTAAATCTCTTCACAGCTTACACTTTGAAGTGTTTGACAAAATCAACAGAAAGTATTTCAGGATGTGAGAAAACTGTAGTGAATTTAAAGCTCATTGTCTATAAATACAGTAGTATAGCACAATTGTGCTCATTTTCTTACATATTATCTCTTGTTGGTTTTGCACTATAGCAGCACAGCTATAGTTAACAAAGACAGTATCACTTAGTCTTGGAAGAAGGGACAATGTATCATGAAATGCCTGAAATATTTACTGCATGAGCCTTGAACGAAAAAGCTAAAGTTCCACAGTTACCACTGTAATGGGTATTTATATGTACACATATGTGCATATGCTCATATACATATGCATGCATTGCCATCTTTAATGGTAAGGTAAGACATATGAATTTGATGAAAAAATATTTTGTCAAATCTTCATTGCCTAAGTGGGGAGTGGTCTGGATGGAATGGGCAGCATTAGTGGACTCTCAATAATTATGTTAACATTTAATTAAGAGCTGTGTGCATGTAAGTGTACCTAGTTGTTAATGATGTTTTTCTATGGAACTAAATCACTCATGAGAATATGTCATTTCACAGTTTCTCATTCAATATTCATTCACAGCCTGAGACTATGGTCTCGGGAGGCACCTCTCATCTAGAGAGAGCATGACCAAATCTTGGCTCTGGAAAGTTCCTGTAGCTGACTTGAACAAATCTTTTATACCTGGATCATTGGAGTCAGAAATTCATTGAGCTGCTGAAACTGGATTTATGAAGCAGTCTGTGCCTCCTTGCCAATGGATGTTTGCTTACTTACCACACATCTGTGCAAGGGATTGAATAGGAAGGCATACTGTGTGTTAAATCAGAAGTAAGATTTCTAAATGAGTTGCTGATGTT
This sequence comes from Dipodomys merriami, assembly GCF_024711535.1. NCBI lineage: Eukaryota > Metazoa > Chordata > Mammalia > Rodentia > Heteromyidae > Dipodomys > Dipodomys merriami. The sequence goes on along the minus strand of NW_027203159.1, from coordinate 27,814,842 downwards.
CACTCATTATGGGCATTTCCAAGAGGAAATGCACATACCAGGTTGAAGTTCAAACACACATAAATGGGATTGTACATAACCAAAATTGAAGAATGCATAAAATCCACTAGACATTTTATTGATAGTAGAGTTTCATTCTTAGTTGGACAACCAGAAACTAATTATTGAATATTTGCCCTTCATTTTCAAACAGAATCTCCATCAGCGGTTTGTTTTTGTTTTTGTTTTTGTTTTGTTTTGTTTTGTTTTGTCAGTTGTGAGGCCTGAACTCTGGGCCTGGGTGCTGTCCCTCAGCTCTTCAACTCAAGGCTAGCACTCTACCACTTGAGCCATAGCGCCACTTCCGGCTTTTTCTGATTATGTGGTGCTGAGGAATTGAACCCAGGGCCTCATGCATGCAAGGCAAGCGCTCTACCACTGAGCCACTTTCCCACCCCTCTTTTTCTTTTTTTTTTGAATTAGGAAAATTCAAAAATGGTATAAATTTAAATATAAAGAACATTAGAAAACATATGATTTGACATCAACCATGGGCCTTCAGCAGAAATTCTGAATGATTGAATGGACAACATCAAAAGCAGTACCAAGATGGGAATTTATTATTTCCATGCAGAAGGAGAAAATTAGTTGGCTTGTGGGACTGGTCTTATGTTTTTCTTGCTTGCTCTTCTTTGCTTTCTCCTTTCTCGGGATTTACACATGAATAATTATTTGTTAGTTTCCAACACAAACAATTCTCTTGGTTAGTTAAAATGGCTATCATGTAAAAATTAGTTTGAGCAACCCTAAAATTAGCCCTTTTGTGTTTATTTGTTTACTCTCTACAGGTTGCTGGGGAATTTGCCATGATGGAAAAAGTTCCCAAAATTCTACATTTTTATAAGCTTAGATAGCTTACAAAGATGTCTCACCAAACACTACCTCTAATTTATCTTTATATAATCAGAACATCCCAAGTCCCTCCAGCCTGTGAGATGGAACTTAACAGAAATCACTCAAATGCTACTGGCTCACTGCCTCAACCAGATATAGCCAAGTACATCAAATTCCTCTTCTCTCTATACACCAACCATTCATGCAAATACCCAATGGTGTCCTGTATGCAATGTTGAAAAGCTAGGGTGATTTGATTTCATTCTGGTGTCTGAGAACTCAATGGAATGTAACAATTAATTTTCCCATTGATCAGGGCAGCTTCCCTCCTTGACCCAGGGTTCTCTGGACAGCATGTCCTGATGGTTCCTTCCAAACAAAGCTGAAACAGGGATGCAGTCCCTCAGCCACCTCTGACATGCATATCACTAAGGATGCTGTAAGGCTTCTGTCTTGCATCTCACAGAGAAGGATCCATCAGCAATGCCTACATTACCTCTTTCTATGACACCATGAGGTACAGAAATAGAGCATCTGGGTCCAGTCAATCATTCCCAACCTCTATTATATCTACCAGTAGGTGTCTAGACACAAATCTCTATCTCACATTCTTCCCCAATTTTCAAACCAAAGTAGGCAAACAGAACCCTGTCTATGGGGACACAGATGTAATTTGTGAAAAATATCCATAAAAATGGATGTTATACACATTTACATTATAAAAATCAAAGCAATTAAAGAGTAAGCCCTTAATTAAAACTCTTTACGTACTAGTGTAGGCAGTTGTGTCCATCTCAGTTAACTATGCAACCAAAATCTTCCAACCAAAAGTCTTAAAATTATTTGGTTTAGAAAAAAGGGTTTGTTGTCTGTCTCTTAGCCAGATTTGAAAAGACAAGGAAGATAAACACTTGTCCTTGTCTTTTTTCTCCTTCTTTCCAATAAAGTTTCTATATACCTCCTAATCCTGTCTAAATTTTAAAAAATTGAAAAAAATAGACAATGACTATAAAAATATATGCTGGGTGCTGGTGGCTCATGCCTGTAATCCTAGCTACCAAGGAGGCTGAAATCTGAAAATCATGGTTCAAAGCCAGCCCGGGCAGAAAAATCCATGAGACTCTTACTTCTAATAAACCACTAGAAAACCAAACGTGCCACTGTGGCTCAAGGGGTAGAGTGTTCGCTTTGAGCTGAAGAGTTCAGGGAGAGTACCCAAGCCAAGAGTTCAAGGCCCACAACTGAACTAAGAAGAAATCTTTTGCCTCAGATTCTGAGGCTTGAAGAAGGATAAAAGGTTTTCACTTGTAGAAGGATGTAGTGAGGTCAGAAAAACTAGTTGCCAGGCTATAGTATTAATAGATACTATTTGACTGACTTCTCTTTGGAACATCCTAAAGTCCTGAGATAGTTCAGAACAGCTCTTTCTTTGCATCCTACCTGGAAATATTACCTTAGACTTTTAGATGCCAACACTTCTTTTCCAAAAGAGAGAAAAATATATATGTGTAAATGTTCCTACACACACATACAAGCTCAGAGGGAAACATACAAAACACAATATAGAATAACAACAGGCAGATTGTATGGATGTGTGTGTGTGTGTGAGAGAGAGAGAGAGTATATACACATATATATAGCCGCAGCAAAAGAAAATACTACCTCAAACCTAGAAAGCAAAAGTCGGCAAGCAAACTAAACAAAACCTATTTTTTGCTTTGTTGTCTTCTGTTTGGAATACACGGGGATATTGAGCCACCAGCACAGTAAAGTCTGACATAGGCAATGAATATTTTCTGATAATAATTATTTCTATATATACACAGACAAGTACATGGGAGTGTAATGAAAGCCATATTAAAAAGTAGTTATTAGGTTTAAATGAGTCATATAGTTTACATACGCTTCTTTATTTAATGCATTAAAAAACAAAATCAAGCAGAATGACAACGCAATGATGTGAAGCTATCCATGACAACGATGTACTGGTAATGCTCTATGATTTGTTTCCTTGTTTAATAGTAGGAAGAAACATTAAATTCCAGTTAGTCCTCAATGAAAATAGACTTCTCTTTTGTTTCCCACCGAAGTTTGTGGATCCTTTGTATTTTCTCCTTCAATCATTTAGGGAGTTGGTAGAATCTAAGCTTAAATCCTTTGCAATATAGAAATAATGGACAGACTGTAGATCGAAGATGACAGCCAAGTATTTCTCAGCTTTTCTGCTAGACAAAACCAAATGCAGTTATGTGTATAGCAGGTGTTCTACTTCTGTCTCTCTCCCAGGTTCTTCTACTTTACTTAGATGCCACCCAGGTACTTCCTCATCAAGATTCTAGTCATGTCATTGTTGTCTGCCTCTCTTTAGTCCTGATGCTTAAAAATATCGTGTGTGTGTGTGTGTGTGTGTGTGTGTGTGTGTGTGTGTGTGTGTTGCTTTTGATTACCTGAGACATGACCAGCATCTTGAAATAAATACCTAGCAATGTTCAAGGTTTTGTTTAGAGGTTCTTAAACACATGAAAGTTGTCCTTGAACTAACCATTCCCTTCTGAATCTGAGTAAGGACTAATGATCATCTGTATACATGGCCTCTGAGAGAACAAAATGGCTATCCTACAAAAGTTGGTGAAGAGAGTTATAGCTAAAGCCAGGAGGACTGTGTCAGCCCCGGGATGATAGTGAGCTGCTGTTGCTACACCTGCTCAGCTTTGAATGGAAATGAGAGGAGGAAACTATCACAGTCAACATGCAGATTTTACAGACTAATAACGAGACAGAGGTTCTGCCAAACTGCATCCTGAATGAGGACACAAAGTCAAGATTGGCAGTGTTTTGAAAGAATTTACAAAGCATAGAAAGCTTTGAGCAGAACTCTCTGCCCTTGCAAGATCCTTCTGGATCATTATTGCACAGGCTTGCTCAATGACTTTCTGGAACATTATAGCATTGTTTGGCTTTCCTATTTACAAATAATAAATTTCCTGGCTTTGTGAAGTGAGCTGTTCACATGTTCACTTATGTTGGCAGATATATATATGCTTTATTTTCCATACAAAAGCATAATCTATAAAGTTACGGTTTCATTGCCTCATAGGCAAAACTCTTTAGTAACAGTTTTGTTTCTAAATGTATACAAATCCTTCATTATTGTTTTTTCTTTTCTTTCTGGTGCTAGGGATTTAATCCAGGCCCAATGGTACATACTAAACAAGTTCTCTGCCATTGAGGTGTGCCCTGGGAGCCTCCTCTTCTGGTTGTGTCTGCAAATATCCAATTCATCAGCTCTACAATCTCAACTATCTCTTCCTGGGTTGATAGGCTGAATAGAATCTCTGTGGCGAATTAACTCTACGTGTGCCATCATTTTAAATTGATGGAAGTTTTGTTTTGATAGAAATTGGAACTAGATAATGTTTTTTTTAGAAATAAGTAACAGGAACATCCCTAATTCCCACCAGCATAAGAAAATCCTTGGTAGAACATCATATCCAGTTTCAGTCTAACCCCAAATCATACCTGCATGAAATCCACTCCATTTTTTCCAGGCTACCACGGTTACCACACTGCTTCTACCTTCTCCCTTGGGACTCTCAAGCCATTGACCTATTTCCAATTCACGTTTCCTCTCTACACCCTCCCATATTCATCTAGGTGTCCCAAAGCATCTTAAGGCTAGAAGCGGCAATTTTTTGCAAAGTAAATTGATCTGAGTTCAAACTCTGGCTCTATTCATATTTCCTATCAATCCAAAAAAGATACTGGTCCATTTCAAATTTTTTTGTTTGCATGATAAAACCAATGCTATCAAAAATGCCTGTTTTTTGGAAGAGTGTTATAGATATAAACTCAGCCAAAAATCTTGGAATACTTTATATACCTTGAAAAATGGTATTCTTTAACTATCAGCTGTTGTTATTTAAGTTGTAGGTGTTTCATTATTTACCATTTATCACTTATTAAGTTGACCTACAAGTAGTAGACATCAATAAGTTTGTTCATATGGTTAAACAATGCACTGTAGAGAATAGCAAGGCTTTCTGCCTGTATTTATATGCCTTGAAAAGACTTAACTCCTATAAAGCAAGGCATGGGGATTATCCATTGGACTAAGCAGGAAGTACACTTGGATAGTAGTTATTGAATTATAAATAGACCACAGAGACCTGCATAAGCACTTTCATGGTGGCTTTATGAGTGTGGAGTAGATACACCATTGCTTGTGTGGGCTTCTGTTTCTGTTTTGTTTTGTTGGTTTTTTTTAAACTTTCCAATATTCAGGTAATGTTTAAACAGTTGGGGGGAAAAAAGTACTTAATGCTTTGCAGGTTTTGATTTCCAAGAATGTTTACCACTTCAGTTCAGTCAGAGACAAAAATCCTTTTCAATTTCCCCAGTCTCCAATTATTCATGAAAAATATCAATCTGAGAAGCCAAAGCTAAGGGGGGAGCAAAAGAAAAAGAAATGAGCAGTGTTTTTCAACCTCAGCAACATCAAACGATCTCTCACATTGAATGGTGGCAACTTGAAGAGAAAGGGTTGTGATTCTAGCGTTTTGCAAAGGAAAGCTTCTTTTCTTGGTATGCTTTTGTGTTAATAATTTAATACTCAGCAATTTCTAAACCAAATTTTTCTTGGCTTAGGAGAATGTCTGCCAGCTATTTGTATGTCAATGTATAGCCTCAAATCCAATAGCCCAAACATGCCAGGGTGAATTGATATACAAATTTTAATGGGAGCCAAAAATAAACTACAAATTCAGAGAATAATCCAATCGGCCTTCTCTTTAATGATGGTATTGTGATTCTATCATTCAAAGAAAATCTGAGAGCTTGATTCTTTTGCAAAGATGTATTGCCTTGAGAATTTTTTTTAATGATAAATTTGGTCAACCTGCTATGAAGGGCTTCAACAATGTTATGCCACAGTTTAATCAATAGCACAACATATCTGTTATATAAATATTATCAATGTTGATGCTCAAAAAGCATTTTAAATATTTATATTCCTGCATTTTTCAGGTTGGCATTACGTGTTACTTGTCCAAATTGTTAGAACTATCAATAAATGGCAGTAGGTACAGTTGAATTTCTGGCTTCAGAGCTCTGTATTAATCAGTGCTCTCTGCAATCATGGTACAAGATGGCAGGTAGCTCTCTATCCAAGGGGATCAGGATCTAATTAGGCAGGCAAGAGGCAGAAATGAATTCAGCTGACTAAAATTTTAACGGCAGAATAAGAGGATATGTCATGAAGCAGAATGTGCATAAGTTCACAGAGGCTACTTGGATGCTGGCACTATGGGTCATTCCAAGAGGAAGCAGAAACTAATGAGACAGAAAACTGAGGCTGCTGCTTCTTTCTGCATTTCCCCTGACGAGCGGAAGTGCGAAAGTGAAGTGTGAGAATGGGGAAGTTTGAATGAAATCAGTCCTAGTGCGACTGCTTTCTTTGCACAGAATATAGAAGAAATACACTTTGTATTTAACATTAGTCTAAAAAAGAACTGTCATGAGTTAAATTCATGCTTGTATGAAATGGACATCTTTATAAAACTTAGCACTGATACAAAAATACCCCCAAAAGAACATACACAACCTGAAAGTGTTAGCCCTGTAAATAAGTTTGAGTATCACGCAACATTTCCCTTTTAACATTTCCCTCTTAACATTTCCCTCCCCCACAAAACTGACGTGGCCCAGAGATTCAAAGTGACTTGCCAAAGACAGAAGTACACAAAGCTCATTAGTGAGAAAGCAGAGCTAGAGCTAGCCAGGTGTTCTGCAGCCAAATGGAGTTCACTTTTAATTATAGCTCATCATCTGTCTCTCTTTGGTTTTGCACAGCAGAATTTAAAAATAAAAAGTGTACAGTATTCAAAGCATAAAAGGGAATTACTGGTTTGTCCAAATTAGAGTGAACAGCACAGAGAAGTTATATTTTTTCCAGTCAGCTGAAACAATTAACCATTCTCAAGAATCCATCTACCTAGGGCTCTTTAGGGCTTTGTCCTTCTTAATCTTCTGTTGTTGAAGAGAATTTTTAAAAAGTGAAGCTCAAACAGAAAATAAAAAGTTTTACTTGCCAAGACACAGAAGCATTTAGATTAGAATTAAAGGCTCTAAAGTGAAGCCCTTTTTTAATTCCATTACTAACAAAGCCTCCAAATTTTCATCTACTCCTCTGTAAACTGCAAGTATTGATAGAAGCTAATTCAGCATACAAACTTCAATACATAAAAGACCTATTCAGCAGACAATGCACTAGTATATGCAAAAGCTCCTTCCACATACTAGAGGGTTCTTGCATTCAGTAGGGCTCAAAAACCTAAGACCCATTTTGTGGAAAATTGCTAAAGAAAATTCTATTTGGCATTGCAAGGCAATATTATTGTCTGTAGTCAATGTTATTCATTACTTTAAAACTGAAAGAATTTATATTCCTATATCAGAGATTTATTATATAAAAACTGAGGTCAAGAATGATTATTTTGGAAGATGTGTGGTAAAGGCCATTTTGGCCTTTTTACCCCTATCACCTGACACAGCATGTTTTTTTTGCAGCAGATACTTAATAAAGGATGCTGGATGAGGAAATAGCTGAATGAATAAATGCAAAGGGTATCCCAATTTAGGATTGTTTGGTACCAAGAACCATGTATCATTAAAAAAAAAAGGCATTCTTACCTGTTCAAAATAAAAGCCACAAGAGTCTTCATTCCTGGCACAGGCCGAAATTTTTTTTAATAGAGACCCAGAAACACAACAAATCAAAGAAAGGTTGTACAAATGGGATTGCATGAAATTGCAGAGCTTCTGTATGGCAAAGGACATAGCTAGCAAGATCAATAGAAAGCCCACAGATTGGGAGAAGATCTTCGCTAGCCATACAACAGACAAGGGTCTCATATCTAAAATATACCTGGTACTCAAAAAATTAAATCCCCTAACAACAAATCTTCAAAGAAACAACCACCCAATAAATAAGTGGGCTAAAGACTTAAAGAGATTTTTGTTGTTGTTGTTGTTGGTCGTGGGGCTTGAACCCTGGGCCTGAACTCTGGGCCTGGGGCACTATCCTTCAGCTCTTCAGCTCAAGGCGCGTGCTCTACCACTTGAGCTACAGCGCCACTTCCTACACAATGGAATTCTATGCCTCCATCAGAAAGAATGACATTGCCCCATTTGTTAGGAAATGGAAAAACTTGGAAAAAATTATATTAAGTGAAGTAAGCCAGGCCCAAAGAAACATAGGTCCCATGGTTTCCCTTATTTGTAATATCTAGTATATGTATGAGTCAAGCGGAAAAGGTCAGATAATGTGATGTCAGGAAAATGAACCCTTAGATGTGTATTTTAATGTTGTTTTTCTTTCATGCATGTGTTTCTAACGCATTTATAAGATTATCTCTTTGTTGCTTTGTATATCCCTCCCCCACAGTATAACCCCTGCTTTCATTATATTTGATGTCAGTATAACTTGTGGAGGAGATGGGGAAAAACCAGTTGTTTAAGGATACAGGTGGACCTGTTGCAACAATGAGAAGTACAAGTTGTCATGTCCAAAACTAGTTTACAACATCGGTGCGGGGGGGGGGGGGGGAAGGAGAAGAATTGGGATGGGGGGAGGGGGGAGGCTGGGAAGGGATGTGAAGGGTAAACAAAGGAGGAGGCTGCAATGCTTGGTAAGAAATGTTCGCATTATCCTGCCCACATAATTGTAACTCCTCTGTACAGTATGTTCACAAATAAAATTAAATTAAATTTAAAAAAAAAAGACTTAAAGAGAAACTTCTCTGAAGAGGAAAGAGGATGACCAATAGACACATGAAGAAATGCTCAACCTCCCTTGCCATAAAAGAAATGCAAATCAAAACAATATTTAGATACCACCTCACCCCAGTTAGAATGGCTATAATCAAGAACTCTAATAACAACAGATGCTGGAAGGGATATGGACAGAAGCGAACCTTACTGAATTTTTGGTGGGAATGTAAACTTGTTCAACCACTTTGGACAGTAGTATGGAGGTTCCTCCAAAGACTCCACATAGAGCTCCCCTATGATCCAGCAGTCCCACCCAAATGATCACAAACAAGACCACACTAAAGCTACCAGGACAACTATGTTTATTGCAGCATTATTTACCTAGCTAAGATATGGAACCAAACCAGATGTCCCTCAGTAGATGAATGGATCAACAAAATGTGGTATATATACACAATGGAATTCTATGCCTCCATCAGAAAGAATGGCATTGCCCCATTTGTTAGGAAATGGAAAGGCTTGGAAAAAATTATATTAAGTGAAGTAAGCCAGGCCCAAAGAAACATAGGTCCCATGCTTTCCCATATTTGCAATTACTAGTATATGTCTGAGACAAGCAGAAACTGTCAGATTACTCGATGTTAAATGAAATGAACCCCAAGAAAAGGATTCAAATGTTATTTTTTTCCTTGTGATTCTTTCTAACACATTTATAAGATGATTTCTTTGTTGGTTTGTATGTCCCTCCCTCATGGTACAACCCATTTTCACTGTATTTGACGTTGGTATAATTTGTGGAGGGAAAGGGAAAAAGCAAATTGCTTAAATAGGGATACAGGTGGACCATTGTAACAATGAGATGTACAAGATGTTATGTCGAAAAATGAACTTTACAACTTTGACCGGGGCAGAGGGTGGGGAAGGGGAAAGCGAGGCAGGGGAAGTAGGGGAGAGATGGGAAGGAATGGGAAGGGGAAATAAAGGAGGAGGCAACAATGCCGGATAAGAAATGTACTCATTACCTTGCCCATGTAATTGTAACCCCTCTGTAAGGTATTTTCACAATTAAAAAAAAAAAAGGGTCTTCATCCCATCAAATATGCCTAGTTCCCTTCCTTTGTATTTGACTTCCTCCCAGAAGGTCATGGTGGTACCAATGTGTCAGCATTCTTTCCTACCCAGAACCAGAACCAGTAAGTAAATATTTTATGCTATATGAGATAAGGTCTTTTGTCCAACAGCATGGATGCTTGTGTACAGAAATATATGGCGTGGCTGAACCCTTAAGAAATGGACTCATGTGTACATTTCATAGAATCATCACATCAAGAAACATTATTATTTGAGGTTCACCTCATTCCCGCCATTTTACATCATGGTGGTCATTATTGGTATAAATCAAGATGTCAGAGTAGATTGGCCCAGAGCAGCAATTTGTCAAGCCCTGGCTTATCCTGGGGGCAGAAGTTTAGTCAGAGCTTCCCTTCTGGATTTTGCACTACCCAAGAGCACACATAGGCAGATTTCCCCATGAAGCTACTCTGCAAAAAGGCCATGCCCTACCTTGCCTAGATGAATTAACCTTATTCCCTTGTCATGGTGGTACCTCAGCATAGCGAATACTTATGTTTTTGTACACAGAGGTCCCATCGCTCTCCACTTCCTTTCTCTACTGATTCTATTCTGTCAAACTTCAGCTCATAAAGACCTATTCAGGCAGCTGATAGACTCTAAATCTCATGAGAATTCTCTGGGAGAGACATAAGGCACATTTAATACAGCTCTGTTACTGTAGGTCATAGGACACAGCCAAGCCCCTTCCATCCTGAGAGCTGAGAAAGGCAATAGGGATTTCTTAAGCAGCCTTGGCAGACGGGTTCTGAATGAACAGCTAGAAATTCTTAAAAGAAAGCTGGCAGCTAATCTAGCTAATACCAAAAAGTATTATTAATACCTAATGAAAGAGAGACAAGGAAGTCAGTAGCCAGTAGCAAGCTTTCACTCAAGAAAGATAGAGACAAAGAGGAGAGAGAGGGGAGGAGACAGAGGGGGAGGGAAGAGCAGAAAATAGAGGGGGTGGGGGGAGATGAACTGGGAGAGAAGGAATAAAACCTCCCTGTGCTGTATGAGAAAACCGCAAGTGACTTGAAGTAACTTAATTGCAGAGTCACAAGTTGGAAGCTCCCTCCAGCTCTGACATTTGATGTCCTATTACACTAATATACAATTTCAGGCCTATGAAGCATCTGAAAAGTGCTCCCAATTACTCTTTTCTTTCTATGGCATTATTAAGCATTCTAAAGGGATGGGTAAATACCAACAGTCAAAGAGATGGTGTTGCTGAGTAGGAGCAAATGCCAGAGAGTATTTTCTTTTAATTCAGTAGGATGGACTTTTATATATAATCATAGAAAAAAAAAACCAAACATGATCACCAACAGCAAAAAGTACTTGTTATATACTTGAGATATTTTTAGTATACAAATCTCAGTAAGCTTTTGCTTCTAATGTGGATGAGATGTTTGTTTAATCTATTTTATCTTTTTTTTTTTCATTTTAAGATGTCTTTCTCACTCCTCCCCACACACCTCTTCCTATGATTCTCATCCGTGAACAAGAACTTACAATCTTAAAAGCATATGTCTTTGGGAAAACACGTATCTTACAATTCTACCAAACACCCACAAACACACTTTCAAATGCATTCACATCACATCCACATTCAGATTTGTTTTTTGTGAATCATGAGGACCTAAAGCTTTGGACTGATGATTTTTACAAAATGCTGGAATAAATGCAGCCATGTTCTAGCTCCACACGCCCAGTGAGAACATGGCCCAGATGTTCATCAGACACAGCTGATGGCTGGTTTTTGATGCTGTATTTACTGATTCCACAGCTTGTTCTCTTTTCTATAGCTCCTCTTGAGCAAGGGTGGTGAACTCAAATGCAATAATCACTGGGCTTTGTTATTGTGGCTGCACTCTTTCAAGAATAAAAGAGGTCCTCCATGATGGTCAAGGCTTGAAAGAGGAATCAATTTTCTAATTTGGCTGGCTGAAAATACATGAAAGAATTCCAGGAAGAATACTATCTTGGGACATGGAAATCTTGTATTCTGTTCTGGGTTTGTTATTGTTGATTTTTTAAAAATTCTTTTAACCTCTAACACTCAATCGCAGGTTGTAGGAAGATGGCATAAAGAGTTAGAGGTTTGGGATTTGAATAAGCTATATGATGTTGATTAGTCCATATCAATTCTGGTTTACTCCTTACATCTCGTTAAAGCAGGGATGACTGTAATGTATAGGTATTCATTTTTAATTCAGTGGTAAGCAGCAGAAATTCAGTTGTAGGTGGTAGAAAAACTAAGTTTTCACTTTTCTTTCCCCACCTCAGACCATCAGTACTATTAAGAAAATAAAGTTTACTAGGAATGTCTTCTCTTTTGTCCAAAAATGGAGGGAATTAATTCTATTTCCTAATGGTTTCAAAAGTTATGCTGGTTTCAGTCCCACATAACAAAGAAAAACTGATATTCAGCTCTTGAGGGCTAAGGTAAATGGAGATTAAGGACAGCCCAGGCACCAGGATCACACAAAAAGAGTCTTTTTGGTATTTGTCATAATCAATTCTTCCTTTTTTCCTTCCTTTCTTTCTTCCTCCCTCCCTTCCCTCCCTCCCTCCCTTCCTTCTCCCTTCCTCTCTCCCTTCCTTTTTCTCCTCCCCCTCCACTTATTTATTCATTTAGTTTTTGTGCTATGTTGTTTCTCACTTGCATGATTTGCTTTACTCCTCTGGCACACTAAAGTATTTTTGATGGTTATTTCTTGGCAATGGAGTCTCATCAACTTTTCTGTCCCGACTGGCTTAAAATATGTCCTCCTGAATAGCTAGAATTATAGGTGTGAATGAACAGTTCATGGCTACTATTTGTGATATTTTTTCATGTTTCCCATCTCTGATTTTCTAAATATATAATAACAAACAAGAAGAAAAACCCAACCCTCATGAGTAAAGAGAGTTCCTTCAGCAGGTATAGTTAGACAAATGGAAAGAACTAGAAGTTCATCTAGCCTAAACAAGTCTAGCACATGAATATTAATTAAGGTCTTTAAAATAAAAACGGTAACATCCAAATCAACGAATGCACATAGGTATTAATAATTTAAGAACATGGGAAACAAGAATAGAACAAATATATGCACTGGTTAGTTGTAGGTGGTCCTCAAAGGTAAGAAACAGAAAATGACAATGGCAGCTTGCCTAAATAGGTGTCTCCTTGTGGGTCTTCCCCAAATTACACCAAACCACAAAGGGGGGCAGGGACTACACTAATTAGAAGGGAAAAAATATCTTTACCTGTATCTTCCCAAGTTTCTAACTGGGGTAGACTTCCATAACAAAGGACAGATTAACTACTAGAAACTGGAAAGCTGTTCTAGGGGGAGGGGACATTGGGTGGAAACCACTCAATCAACAAAGTAAGTGTTGAGGTATAATAGTTTCAGATCTTACCTTAAGTAGTATGTTAATCACAAGAAGAAGAAGAAGAAAAGAGCCGTAGGTCTCCAAAGGATGTTTTAAGTAAGGTAGGAAATGCTGTGAGCAAATAAACTGAGCCTACTCTAACTCTGTCCTGGAGCCTGCTGCCTGCCTGCTGCCAACTGCTCCCCAGAAGGGCAGACTGATGTCTTTTGGCAGGAAGGTGGAGGTAGGCAGGTAAAACTTCCTCCTTTGAATCTGTTTTCTGCCCTCAGCCATACAAGAAAACAAACAAACAAACAAAAAACCCCACTCCTCCCTGCCCCTGTCTTTCAGCTGTCTGAAGACCAACAATTCTCAATACTAAATATGAAAATATTTTTATTTTTTCAACACCAAAAGTATACTGTAAAAGAAGAGAATAAAACTCCAGCAAACTTCAATGCACAACTACAGTAGTGTACTAGTACCAAAAATGCTGTAAGCAACGATGGTTGTTTCTAAGGGTTGCTGAAAGATCTTGCAATTCAGGTAGAAGAGGGTTTATTCGGAGAACCAACCCACTGGCAGCACCAGATGTGGATGTGCAGAACATGAACTAATGGTGGACAGAGATTATATGGGGGGGGAAGGAAGGAGAGGATGAGCATGTAACCTCAGAGCCTGGCGAACCTCCCACTGCCCCCAGGGGAACCAGTTACCTGAGTATTGGTCATGGGCAGGACTTCTAGGGAGAGCCAAGTGCAGAGAGAACAAAGGGAAGAGGTCTACATGCAGTTTCTTATGAGGAGATAGGAAAGAGAAGGAGCAATTTTACCCAAGGGTACCTAAAAGTGTAGGAACAAACCAAGAATAACAAACAATGGCTCGAACAACATGCACTGTTCATGAACAGGAGATGGGAACTAGCCAGCCTGAGGTTCTTACAAACTGTCAAAGGAGAATGTCTTAAGGATGAAAATACTTCAAGAGGGTTTTTATGTCTGAAAACACTGAAGTCACAGCTTTAGGAATATGTGGTGATAGACAGATTTCAAATGGCATCATGTCTAGAGCAGGAGAAAGAAAAAGAGGGGAAAAATTTCTGCTGGAAATTAATTGCAAGAGGATATTCTAGAATCTTCAACAGCAACAACAAACACATTGTTGGCCTCAGAGATCCTTCTTTGACACAAAAAAACAAAAATCTAGGAAGTCACTGAAGCTTGCAAGCTGTACAGTTGGCAGAGAACACCAAGGAAGTAGGTAGCTCACTTAAAAAAAAAAGTGAAATGAGAGTCAACTCAATGAGAGTCATGGGACTTGAACTTGGGGCCTGGGTACAGTCCCTGAGCTCTTCTGCTCAAGCCCAGAGTTTTATCCCTTTGAGATATTATGCCCAGATAAGCATCCCCAAAGAACACCAAGGAGCGGATTCCGATGCAAGCACAGGAGAACCATTTATTGCAAGCTTGAGCCTGGACTCACAATCGTCATGGACACAGAGGGTCAGAGTTGAGAGTCCCGCCTTCAAGTTTAGCTGGGTTTTTTTTTTTTTTAATTTAAAATTTTATTTTATTTTATTTGAGAACACACTGTACAGAGGGGTTACAATTACATGGGCAGGATAATGCATACATTTCTTACCAAGCATTGCAGCATCCTCATTTGTTTACCCTTCACCTCCCTTCCCAGCCACCCCCCTTCCCCCCAACCAATGATACCCCCCTCCCCCCCACACACCGACATTGTAAAGCTGGTTTTGACATGACATTTTGTACTTCTCATTGTTGCAACAGGTCCACCTGAATCCTTAAACGACTTGTTTGTCCCCATCTCCTCCACATGTTATACTGACATCAAATATAGTGAAAGCGGGGGGTTACACTGTGGGGGAGGGACATACAAAGCAACAAAGAAATATTCTTATAAATGCATTAGAAACACATGCATGAAAGAAATGAAAACATTAAAATACATATTTAAGGGTTCATTTTCCTAACATCACATTATCTGACCTTTTCCGCTTGACTCATACATATACTAGATATTACAAATGAGGGAAACCATGGGACCTATGTTTCTTTGGGCCTGGCTTACTTCACTTAATATAATTTTTTCCAAGCCTTTCCATTTCCTAACAAATGGGGAAATGTCATTCTTTCTGATGGAGGCATAGAATTCCATTGTGTATATATACCACATTTTCTTGATCCATTCATCTACTGAGGGGCATCTGGGCTGGTTCCATATCTTAGCTATGGTAAATAATGCTGCAATAAACATAGTTGTGCTGGTAGCTTTAGTGTGGTCCTGTTTGTAAACATTTGAGTAAATGCCCAAAAGTGGGATTGCTGAATCATAGGGGAGATCTATGTGAAGTCTTTTGAGGAACCTCCATACTGCTTTCCAAAGTGGTTGAACAAGTTTACATTCCCACCAACAATGAAGTAATGTTCCTTTCTCTCCACATCCCCTCCAGCATCTGTTGTTGTTAGAGTTCTTGATTTTTGCTGTTCTAACTGGAGTGAGGTGATATCTCAATGTTGTTTTGATTTGCAGTTCTTTTATGGCTAGGGATGTTGAACATTTCTTCATGTGTCTATTGGCCATCCTTCTTTCTTCTTCAGAGAAGCTTCTCTTTAAGGCTTTCGCCCACTTATTTATTCGGCAGTTGTTTCTTTGAGGATTTGTTGTTGGGTGGTTTAATTTTTTGAGATCCAAGTATATTTTAGATATGAGACCCTTGTCCATTGTATGGCTAGTAAAGATCTTCTCCAATCGGTGGGCTTTCTATTGTAGTTGCTAGCTATGTCATTTGCCCTGCAGAAGCTCTGCAACCTTACGCAATCCCATTTGTCCAACCTTTCTTTGATTTGTTGTGCTTCCGGGTCTCTATTCAGAAAATTTCGGCCTGAGCCAAGGAGACCTATGGTTTCTCATATTCCATCCTGTAATGTTTTCAGAGTGTCTGCTTTGAGTTCAAGGTCTTTGATCCATTTGGAGTTGATTCTGGTGCAGGGTGATATATAAGGATCTAACTTAAGTTTTCTACATGTAGTTAACCAATTTTGCCAGCACCATTTACTGAAGAGGCTTTCTTTCTTCCATTCTATTGTTTTAGCTCCCTTTTCAAAGATTCGATGGCTATAGGTCTGTAGGTTCATTTCTGAGTTTTCAATTCTATTCCATTGGTCCTGAGGGCTGTTCTTATGCCAATACCAAGCTGTTTTGATTACTATGGCTTTATAGTAGAGTTTGAATTTTGGTATTGATATTCCTCCAGCAGTGTTCGTTCCGTTGAGGAGCGTTTTTGCTATTCGGGGTCTTTTATTGTTCCATATGAATTTTTGGATTGCCTCTCCTGTTTCCTTGAAGAATGAGGGTGGAATTTTGATAGGTATCACGTTGAATTTGTAGATAGCCTTGGGAAGTGTTGCCATTTTCACGATGTTAATCTTGCCAATCCAGGAGCATGGGAGGTTTTGCCATTTTTTAAGTTCTCTGTTGATTTCCTTTTTCAAGATTTTAAAGTTTTCATAATAGAGGTCCTTCCCTTCTTTAGTTAAGATAATTCCTATGTATTTTATTTTTTGTGGGGCTATTACAAATGGAGTTGCTTTCCTAATTTCAGCCACACTTTTTTGGTTGTTGGCATACAGAAAAGCCATTGATTTTTGGGGGTTAATTTTATAACCTGCTACTTTGCCAAAGTTTTGAATCAGCTTGAGTAATTTGGGAGTGGAGTCTATGGGATTCTTTAAATACAAGATCATGTCATCTGCAAAGAGGGAGAGTTTTATTTCTTTTTTCCTTATTTGGATCCCCTTTTTGTCTGCATCTTGTCTTATTGCTGTAGCTAGGCATTCTAATACTAGATTGAAGAGAAGTGGAGAGAGTGGGCATCCTTGTCTTGGTCCTGTGTTAAGAGGAAATGGCTTTAATTTTTCACCATTGAGTATAATGCTGGCTGTAGGTTTGTCATATAGAGCCTTTATTGTATTGAGGAATGTTCCATGGATTCCTAATTTTTCCAAAACCTTCATCATAAAGGGGTGTTGTATCTTGTCGAATGCTTTTTCTGCATCTATTGAGATAACCACGTGGTTCTTATTCTTGCTCCTGTTGATATGATGAATATTATTAATTGATTTGCATATATTGAACCAGCTTTGCATCCCTGAAATGAATCCTGTTTGATCGTGCTGTATGATTTTTTGGATGAATTGTTGAAGTCGATTGGCCAAAATTTTGTTGAGAAGTTTTGCATCAATGTTCATGAAAGAAATGGGTCTATAGTTCTCTTTCTTTGATGAGTCCCTGCCTGGTTTTGGGATGAGGGCTATGATGGCTTCATAGAATGTGTTCGGTAGTGAGCTTTCTCTTTCAATTTCATTGAAGAGTTGGAGGAGTATTGGTGAGAGCTCTGCTTTTAAGGCCTTTTAGAATTCCGCTGTAAAACCATCTGGTCCTGGACTTTTCTTAGCTGGGAGGTCTCTTATTGCTGTTTCTATTTCAATGCTTGATATGGGCCTGTTAAGCTGGTTTAACTCATCTTGGTTTAGTTTTAGCATGTCAATATTTGCTAGGAAAAGGTCCATTTCTGTCAAGTTCTCAAACTTATTAGCATAAAGTTTTGAGAAGTATTCCCTTATAATGTTCTGAATCTTGGTTGTTTCCGTGGTGATGTTTCCATTCTCATCTCTGAGTTTATTAATTTGGGTGCATTCTCTCCTTTTTCTGATAAGGTTTGCTAAGGGTCTGTCAATTTTGTTAAGTTTTTCGAAGAACCAACTCTTTGTTTTGTTGATTCTTTCTATAGTTTTTTTTGGATTCCAATTCATTTAATTCTGATTTAATTTTGATTATTACTTTCCGCCTACTGGATTGGGGTTTATCTTGCTGCTCTTTTTCAAGGAGGTTTAGATGTGTCATTAAATAGTTAGTTTCAGATCTCTCCAATTTGTTGATGTAGGAGCTCAGAGATAAAAACTTGCCTCTGAGTACTGCCTTTGCTGTGTCCCAGAGGAGCTGGTAATTTGTGTGTTCATTTTTGTTGAATAGCATGAACATTTGAATTTCCTTTCTAATCTCTTCCATGACCCACTCATGATTCAACAGTGTGTTGTTCAGCCTCCATGTGATACCCGACTTTTTTTGGTGGCTTTTTGTGTTGAGTTCTAATTTTATTCCCTTGTGGTCAGAGAGGATGCAAGGTATAACTTCAATGTTTCTGAATTTAGACAATTTTGCTTTGTGGCCTAAAATATGGTCCATTTTAGAAAACGTTCCATGTGCTGCTGAGAAGAACGTGTATTCTGTTGCTGCTGGGTGAAATGTTCGGTAAATGTCTGTTAAGTCTAATTCATCTATGCAGCTGTTTAGATCTGCCGTTTCTCTGTTGAGTTTTAGCTGAGTTGATCTATCTAGTGGGGAGAGTGGTGTGTTAAAATCCCCAACAATTAATGTCTTTGGATATATATGGGATTTGAGGGAAAGTAGTGTTTCTTGGATAAATTTGGGTGCTCCATTGTTTGGCGAGTAGATATATCGAATTGTAATATCCTACTGAAGGAGAGATCCTTTAAATAGTATGTAGCGACCTTCTTTATCTCTTCTCACGAATTTTAATTTGAAGTCTATTTTATCTGATATTAGGATTGCAACTCCCGCCTGTTTATGTGGGCCGTTTACTTTGTAGATTTTGTTCCAGCCTTTAACATTGAAAATGTGTTTTTTTTTACGGGCAAGATGTGACTCCTGCAGGCAGCATATAGAAGGGTCTTGTTTTTTAATCCAACTAGACAGTCTATGTCACTTAATTGGAGAATTCAGTCCGTTACCGTTAAGAGATAGGACTGAGAGATATGTGGGAGTTCCTGCCATGTTATTCATCTTCTTGGGTGGTGCAAAAACTGGGTTCTTCCTAAGGTTCTTGGATTCTCAGTTTGGCTGCAGTTTCTTGGCCTTTGTTGCGGTCTTGTTGGTTTTCGATGTGTAGGACATCTTTAAGAATCTTTTGTAGGGCTGGCTTGGTGGAGATGTATTGTTTCAATTTTTCTTTGCTATGGAAGGTTTTTATTTGGCTTTCTGTTATGAAGGAGAGTTTAGCTGGGTACAGTATCCTTGGTTGATATTTGTTTGTTTTTATGGCATGGCATATGTCATTCCAGGCTCTTCTTGCTTTGATTGTCTCTGCTGAGAAATCTGAGGTAATTCTAATTGGTTTCCCTTTATAGGTGATTAACCTTTTCTCCTTGACAGCTTTAAGGATCTTTTCCTTGGTCTGGGTTGATCCTGTGTGGATTATAATGTGACCGTGGGATGTCCTATTCTGGTCTGGTATATTTGGGGTTCTAAAAGCTTCTTGTATCTGAATAGGCCTATCTTTTTGTATATTTGGTTAGTTCTCTGCTAGGATCCTGTTAAACAAATTTCCTAGACCATTAACTTCTGTTTCTAGGTGCTCCTCTACACCCATTATCCTTAGATTGGGCCTTCTGATGGTGTCTTCCAGGAGTTGAATAGACCTATCATATTTCTTGGACTTGTCTTGGATGGTTGTATGTTCTTCCTCTATAATATCTAGGCTGTCTTCAATCCCTGAGATTCGATCTTCTGCATGGTCTAACCTGCTATCAAGACTCTCTACTTTGTTTTTTATCTCTTTTCCTTCTAATTGGTCAGCTTTGATGGCTTCAAGTTCTTTGTTGAAGCTCTGTTTTAGGTCTTGTATGAATTTCTTTACTTCCTTAATTTGGTGTTCAGTGTTTGTTCTCAAATCACTTAGTTGATTTGTTATGGTTTCTTTGGACTCCCATTCCTTCTGTTGGGGTCCATTCAGCATTCCCTTTGTGGTCTCCCTGACTTCCTTCAGCTCTTTGTTAATGGATTCCATGAATGCCTTTAGTGATCTCTGTGTATTCTCTACCTGGTCTCTCAATTCCTGAATTACTCTTTGTTTAGCTTTCTCCTGTCTGTGGGATTGCTGCAGTTCTCTTTCTTCCCGTTTGTGGGATTCCTGCAGTTCTCTTTGAGTGTTCTCAGCCTGCCCATGCCATTCCTCCCTTTCTCTTTGTGTATTCTCAAGTTGTTCACGCAAATCCTGTATCAGTTTTTGAGTAGCTTCCTCACACTTATGATTTTCCTGTATAAACTTCTGGGATGCCTCCTCTCTCTCCCTATCACGCTCATACAGAGTCCTTTGTACATTGTCAAAGTTCTCATTTATCATGTTTGCTTGTAGTGTTTGTAGAGCTATTTGGGAACTCTCCTCTGGATTATTCTTTATCTTTTCTAATCCCTGATATCAAGATTGGGAATTGAGATACCCGAATTTGCCATTTTTCTTGTGTTTTTCCGGCTTACTCTGCCCATTTGAGATGAAGATAGCACCAGTTTTGTGCTAGAACACTATCTTAAGGCAACCATCAACCAAAGTTTGCATTTGTACAGTCAATAGTCTACAGATACAATCTAGTTCAACAGATACATCTGGTAAACATCAAACAACTATATGTTAAAGGACTTTGAACTGCAGAAAAGAATTTGGAAAACCAGAAATTATTAGGATTAGGGAGAGGTGTGGGTAAAAAATAGGAATAGATTGTTGTGGGGAGGCACAGGGAGAGTTAAATATGTCCTAATCACAATGAAGGAAATGGGTTGGGTAGGATGCAAGTAGAGGGAGAGAGAAAAAGAAGAGACGGAAAGGGGAAAGAAAAGAGACCAGGAAAAAAATAGAAACCTAAAAATTAATGTTATTATAGAGGTTAAAAGATCGTCTATTTAGAGAGGAATGTGAATATGTTGAGAGAAAGGGAGGGACATAGAGGAGATGTGAAAAACTTTAAGGATGGGAAAAGGAGAAGAAAAGATCAGAAGTTCAGTAGAGCTAGACAAAAAACATAAAGATAATTAAGAAAGAAAGAAAAAGAGAAAGAAGACAAGAAAAGAAAGGAAAACGCTCATTCACATATTCCTAAAATAAAAATTATAAGAGGAAATGAAAAAAAAAGTTACTGGAAAACAATTATTTTTTCAGAAGAGGCAAAAATTAAAGATTAATAAAACTTTTAGAGAGAAAAAAATTTATATATATATATATATATATATATATATATATATATATATGGTAACAAAAAACAAAAAACAAACAAAAAAAGAAAAGAAGAAGAAAAAAAGAGAAAAAGAAAAAAAAGTGTTTTGATTTTTTTTTCGGGGGAGGGGTGGGAAGAATCTTGTATCTCCCTTTTGTCTGTAACCAGTCTCTTGTTGGAGTCTCTGGTCAGCTTGAGGTCCTGTGGCTTGATTGGTTTCTTAAGTTGGTTTGTTGGAAGAGGCAGAAAAATGGTCTGCTTTATCCAAGATTTTGAGATCCCCATCCCAGGTTAGTTTTCTGGGAGGGTGATCTGCTTTGAGAATCACAAAAGAGGGGGATGTGGTGATGAGGCTAGGTTCTGGGTAGAGTTGAGGCCTTTCAACAAACAGTAGCTTTTCCCTGGGGCTATTTTGTGATAAAGCTCACAGTGCCCACCCTGGAGCCATTCTCAGGGTTTCGGTTTTTCAATTGATTGTGGTGGCTTCTAGAGGGAGGGTCAGCCTCTGGCTCTGGAGACAAGCCACTCCAATGGCTGGCGCCTGAGCTGGGTGACTTTTCCCTGGATGGAGCTGAGTCTGGCAGGTCACTTCGCCGTTAAGTTCTTGTGACCTGCTAAATGACTCGTTTTATTCCAAGGCCTGAGCTGGAGCTAGCAGCTCCTCCGATCTTTGTTGGTATCCAAGATGGAGATCACCGGTGCTGGGGAGGGAGGGGTGGCCTTCCCTCCTCTGCTCCCTGAGAAGGAGTGAGGACGTCGGGCTTGTACTCATGCCGAGTCTTGGATCCTGGGTCGTCTCTGGTCTGCGAACTGCAGGATGAAGATGTGTGTTCCTTGTCGGTTCTTGTTGGTGTTGAGTAGAATCCACTCATCCACTGCGTCTGGCTCCTTCGTTACGGACCCTCCGTGTCTCAGGTATGACCCCGCGGTGGTGGTCGCAGCCGTGACCCTGCCGCAGCAGCGGCAGCTGCTGGCAGGCGCTCAGATGTGTCTTTTTGCCTTGGCTTCCCCTCTTTTGACTAACTCTCTGTCCTGTGATGGCACACTTGGTGTGATTCTCTGGCTTAGGACTGTTCACTGGAACTCTAAAACTGCTTTCTATGCGAGAGCTTGTTCAGATTCCAGCTTCTCCTCCGCCATCTTCCCAGAACCCCCCTTAGCTGGGTTCTTATTATGATTACAGCAAGGGTAGTGAGTTTCCAACTTAGTGGTCACATGATTGGTTGACATTTAGTCAGTGAATCTTGTAACAATCTGATTGGCTAACATGTATGGGCTAAGCAGCTAAGCTGAAAACTGTTAACTATGCTATCTTAAGAAGCATCTGGAGGTTCAGGTTCTTCTCTGTCGTACGCTGATGGCTACTGCTAGGGGAGCTACTGGCAGCACAGGTTCCCAGGAACTTGAATTCTTACTTTTGGTAAAAGTCTTTACAATGGTTACTTTCAGTAAAGGCCTTCACAATAGAGTCTAATGTCCAGAATAGCTGTACTTTGGCTAAGGCCTCTCAGAGCCACAGTGCCACCTCCAGTTTATTTGGTGGTTAATTGGAGATGAGTCTCACACACTTTCTTGACAGGACTGAGTTTGAATTGTGATCCTCAAATCTACGCCTCCTGAGTAGCTAGGATTACAGCCATGAGCCACCAGCATCTCTCTCCACCTACACTCTTAAAACATCTTTTTCCCTACCCATAAACAACGAAATCCTCAATATGAAGACAGGAAGAAAACTGCAATACTATATTGCAAGCTAAACACATCCAAATGAACATTTGGAAATATGAAATAGTACTTTGAATAAGAAATTCAAATATCAAAAACAGATATGGATAAAAAACTCTAAGATAAAACTAAAATGACTTTATTGAACTCAAGAAACACATTTAAAAAAAGGATCAGTGTTACTGTAGATGAGGAGTACAAATGACAGGATTAAAAAGTTGCTAAGATGTTCTAAAGACAGGCACTAAACTCAGAACTAGATCAGCAACAGGCTGAGAGGGAAGGGATAGCATGAAAGTAAAGACTGAAAAGTACAACTGGAGCCCTGGGGTAGTTAAGTAAACAATATTCTAAATCATAATGAGAAAATTCTGTGGAAGCAATCTAAATCTATATTATCAAGGGATCAATGAAGTAGAAGTACCTGGAGAAAAAGAAATCTGGAAAAATTTACTCTTGAGACATTTCGAAGTAAAAAGAAAAATTCAAAGACGAAGGAAAAAAAAAAAAACGTCTCAAGGCTTCAAGGCAGAAATATCAAATAACTTAAAAGCAATTTAAAAAAGTACACTACTGGGAAACTTCTAACATTAAAACAACAAAGAAATCTTCACGGAAACCTTTTTTTCTGGCAAGAATTATCAGAGGAAACTAGAAAATTGTGGACAAAAATATGATGAGAAATGCGATGATATTTATAAAGTCTAAAACTAATCATCTGCAGGTTGCTCTTCGTCAGAACCTTAAGGCAAACTTCCTTCTCTAGCCGCATGGTTATACATCGCATCCCTGCAATGGGATAGTGGAATGCTGCGGCAGGATCTCAAGATTCCAGGCAATGCAGCACCCTGTCACCCGCACTAAGGTCTCAGTCTGTGGCATTTCCATTCCTCACCCATGTGAGGCACATGAATCAAATTATGAACTCACATCAGGCAGCCACAACTGAGGCATATTCTTATGAAACACCTGTCAGTTCTCTGTACAAGCTTCCTGATAGCGAAAGGAAATGAAAAACCTTAAAATGTTGTCCTTGAGCCAAGGAAAATAGTGTGCCATCTTGGACTCTGGAGTGGACAAAGAACGCTGTCCTAACTGGTGAAAATTGCTAATATGGTTAGATGAGATGGCAGTATATCAACAATAATAGTTTCATGACTTACCAGTCATGGGGTTTGAAGTCAGGACTTGGGCTGTGAGTTAACTTTGTCATTCAAAGTTGAAGCTATCATCATTGAGTCACAGCTCTACATTAGCTTTTTGGTGATTTGTGGTGACTGATTGGAACCAAGAGTCTCACAGACTTTTTTTTATCTAAGCTGGTTTCAAACTGAGATCTTTAGACCTCAGGCTCCAGAATAGCTAGGATTACAAGGGAGCACCTGCTCCAGGTTCAGAGGCCCATTTATCATGAAAACTAATCTATTACTGAAGGCAGCACCTCTTATGACCCAGCACCTCTGGCTAAGCCACCTGCTAACAATGCAGATTAAGTTTCCAGCACACCGAGACAGAGGCAAAAGTGTTTTGTTTTTTTAATATAAACAACTGCTGTAACATACAAACTGAAACACTGAGATCTAATCTCCCAGGAAATATTTTATTTACAAGATCATAAACAAAATCAAGCAATTATCAGATATTTCAGTTAACTGGTCCATGTGATCCAAATGCAGTAAACACATATCACATATACAAGTCTATTCACACATTCACACCCAGGTGCTCACAAATATATAAACTGCAGGATGACATTTGATAATACAAATGTACAATCAACCAATGTACTATTGTGAAAGCATAGTTAGCACACCGTCTTACTCTCAATAGCTGCCTTGTGCTTTTATAATTTGCTAAAAAGTAAAGCTAATTTGCAAAACCAGTAACAATTTTACTTAATTTAAAGTCCATCCCAGTAATTCCAATGTAATTTTAGATTATTTGTGACAGAGGCAAGAAATCCATTTGTAAATTGGCCTATCTTCTGGATTTTTTTTTTTTTTTGGTTCATTTCCAATACCATAAATAGCTGCGAAGGGTATAAAGCCAAAATGTAGAGTTAGCATTTGAATCCATAACCTCGATTTTAGGTTCCTGATTTTCCCTTTAGTTAACTGTGACTTTTACCAGGTTCCTTTTCTAATCTAAGCTTCAACTTGAGTGCATACCATTCTAAGCAACGTATATATTTGATCTCTATAAAATATGAATCAATCAGCTGGGGACCAGTGGCTCAAGCCTATAATCCTAGCTACTCAGGAGTTTGAGATCTGAGGATAACAGTTTGAAGCCAACCCATGCAGGAAAATTCAGGAGAATATTATCTGAAGTTAACCAACAAAAATCAAGAAGTGGAGCTGTGACTCAGATGGTCAGAGTACCTTGAGTAAGAAAGTGACAGCACTGAATTGCTGAATTCAAGCCCCACTACTAGCACAAACACACACAGAAAACAAAATGTGAATTTGAAAATTCTCTTCAAACTTTTAAATTCTATTTCTATGTATGTTTTCATTAGAAAATTATTCAAACTCTACAGTTCAGCTTATTTATAAAAATAAATTTAAAAATTATTTGTCAAAATACCAGTCCTTTTAAACTCTTCCTATACTGAAGCCTTAGTATGAATTTTGACAGAAGCTAGTCAGAATGATGGCTGTTCCTATGATTGAAGTGTTTGGCATGTATGTGTACTTTGATGAAATTTCTCCCATTACTGTAACTTGCCCATAATGAAAGTATACCTAGACTTCGTTATCATTCACTCTATAACTTCAACAAGCCATCAGCAAGTAATTTCTTTTTATGTGAATTAACAAATAATTGTTTATTTCTCTGCTTCTATTACCAGTACTGGCTTTCTGTTGCTTCTAGAGCAATTTAAAACAAACTTAATTACTTAATACAAATGTATTCTCTTCCAGCTCTGGAGACTTGAAGTCTCATGGAGCTAAAAGTCAAATGTTTTCAGCCATGTGTTCCTTTGGGAGGCTCCTGGGCAGAATCTTTTTCCAGAAACTACCCACATTCTTTGCATTCCTTCTCAGTCTTGCAAGTCCTTGTTGGAGGATGGAGTCCACAGAACTCGAGTAGAGTGTCCAGCCTTCCTCCTACACCCGTGAGTACATCAGACCCACCTGATCATTTACCCAACCATCCCTGCAGAATCCCCTTTTGTTATATAAGATCACATCTAGACAGGGACCAGGATTTGCATAGGGACATCTCTTGGAGTGTATTGCTCTGCTGCCACCCATCTAAATGTAAGTTTTATGGTACTATAAGTATCAAGTCTGCAATACTTTTCCAGAGTTCAGCTTGCACATTTCCATGAAATGAGCATTGGATAAACATCAGATCCATTCTTATACGTTGCCTGAAGCAGCTCACACAGGTTGTGTGCTGTATATACATCAAGGGAGAGAATACGATGTCTTTTGTCTTTGGTTCTCCAATGATTTTCCTGACTTGACAATGTAGCACACACACCATCTTTGTTTCTGTGTGAGTCTTCTACTGAAGATATCATTTTAGAATCAGGCTCCCAAGAAGCCCACACATTTATCCTTCCAAGGAAACCTCAGTGCAAATCACATTGGTTAGAACGGTGCACCCAGGGTGAGTATAGGTAACACTGAAAGCCTGCATTCTCGGTTTTATTTCTATTGAATGCTTACCACAAATGCTTTAAAAATATTTGAAATTGTGTTTCTAATTATTGTGTTCATACCTTCAGGTGATATTGCAGAGCATAATTTTTAAAATCTTTTTTAAAAAAGCTCACTGAAATTAAATGAAAAAATATTTGGGGAGAAGAACTCTAGAGGTCAGATCGCTTTGCCTCTGCTATAGGCAGAAGGATTACCAACTCCTTTTTAGATGAGTCGTTTATTATGTTCAGTACGAAGTGTCTGGAAAAAAAAATAATCCAGTAAGTAGAACAGATTACTTTAGCAGAAACAAAAATGTAAGGAGAATACATTTTTCCTAAAAAAAAAAAAAAAAAAAATCTATGTGGACTATCCAGCTGCCAGCCAACCAGGAATTTCCCATTCAATGGCTTCAGAAGCCACACCCTCAGCAGTCATCAGAGTGAACTGAAGACTCAAGGTGTTCCATTTATTTGATCCGCATTTCACATATGTATGCTGTGGAACTCGGTGTCCTAAAGAGACTTGGTGTTCTCTGGCCCAATACTTTCACCTACATAGGCCCAACAACAAGCCCATTCCCTCTCTGCTACTTTGGGTTGAGAAACCAAAACTATCAAACATCTAGGCCTGCCATTTGTAAAGTCACATGGTTTTCACTTTATGGATGCCACTCTTTATCACCAGTCCTTTGTCTGCTCATGTACATGTTCAACAAACTTGTTCATCATCTCGTAAGTACAGAGATAGTAGGCACTGGGGAAACATCAGTTAAGCTAACATTTTCCTCCAAACCAAGGGCTTTTAAAGTTTGTGCCTATGTTCCATTCCACGAAATCCATTTGCATTGAGATGTACATGCAAACACTAACAAAATGGGAACAAGAGCACATGAACTGATATCATAATTTCATCTTCTCCTTGTGGCTGTTTGGGGGATTTTGTTTGGTTAGCTTGTTCATTTCTTTTTCCACAGTCTTACAATGTAGCTCAGGCTGGCCTGCAACTCAAGGTCTTCCTGCATCACTCAACCAAGTGTTGTGATTACAGGCCTATACTACCATGCCCACTCTTCTGTTGTCATTTTTTGTTTGTTTGTTTTCCTTTCTGTCCCTATCTTGTTCTTTATTTATAAAAATACTGGTTAAGACCTACTTAATGTGAATGGCACATTGCTCTGGAAACATGTTACTTCAACCACAATCTAAGGATAAAAAATTATCATGAACATTTCCTACACTCTCATTAGAATCACAGGATTACAACCCCCGTTCCCAGCTCCAGAAGATGGAATTAGAATCTGATTTTCAACAAGATCCTCAAACAATTCATATACATTATGAATGTTCCCTAACATTTAGGAAACAATGTTCTAGGACTCATTAGGATTGCATGACTTACCCCAAGAAGAATTTTGAAAGAAAAAAAGGAAATCCACACACTTTTTAAAATTGGTATGTAATATTTTTCTTCATGAGTAGCAAAGGATATAATTTTGTATTTTAAGTATCACTAGTTTAAATGGAAACACTTCTATATCTCTCTGGTGAAATTGAACACAATAGTGCTTTGATAATCCATGATTACCCATTTACAAAAATATATAAACTAACTTCTCCATTAGTCAAAATTCACACTATTTCTTTTCACTTCTGAAATCATACCTTCAATCATCTTCTCCAAAGTATGATCTCAAATTTGATAGTTTCATTTTGGATAATTTTTTATCACTGTATCAAAAGCCTTTCCTGTAAAAATATTTATACACACATGTACTTATTAAAACTTCCTGCTGTATCTAATTACATCATGACTGATCAAGAAGAATTAATGTATCACAAAATGTAACAAGTCATTATCAAGTACACCAAGTTCTTTTGGGAACATACAAGGTACTAAGAAAAGGATTGTGTAGTCCCAAAGATAGTTTCCATTATACCTGATTCACCCAGGCAAGCATTCAGAAGTCTGACAGAGAGAAAGTGTTATCTTTCTTTTATTAAATCTCAATGAACTACATCAGAATTAAAGGACAGTCACATAAACACAGCAATAAAACCAGAATTATAATTAGTTCAGAGTAAAATCAATTTTAGAAAAAATTTGAGAATGTGTAACTTAATTCTCTCAATACCATCCACCCCAGTTAGAGAATCTCAGCATGAAAGTACATGGCAGATGAGACCCAGTCCATTAGCAAGTGGGCCAAAACAAACACAAGTAGCTACAGAAAGTGTGCTAATGCTGATACACACATATGTGATGTGTGGGTGACACACACCAGCCACAAACACCTCAGTGGAGAAAGGAGGACCTCCAAAGGAGAAGGTATTTTACTTTATACAGGATGGCAGAATAAATCATGAATACAACCACAAATAAGTTAATGAGAAATTCATGACAGAAAGTGGGGCTAGGGCCAGGTTGCAAGGGGCTTTCTAAGTTGAACTCACGTCAGGTACTATTTGCAGAGCAATATA
Organism: Dipodomys merriami; assembly: GCF_024711535.1. NCBI lineage: Eukaryota > Metazoa > Chordata > Mammalia > Rodentia > Heteromyidae > Dipodomys > Dipodomys merriami. The sequence goes on along the minus strand of NW_027203159.1, from coordinate 27,785,784 downwards.
TATTTTTAAAACAGGGGTAGTAGAAACAGATTTGAAAAATTAGGGGCCAGGTGGCTGGGCTTTCTTCAATGCTGTATGTTACAGAGCTTCCAACCTAGTATTAACAAATACCTGGAAGGTAAAAAGTATTTCCAAGACAATCAATAGCTTGTAGCTTTCTACCTAGATGCACTTTTAAAATTCAGTGGAGATAAAAATAATTTGCAAGTCCCTGGTTTGTTCACATGAATGTTTGGCAAGGGCTGGAGAAGGGAGCTTGTCATATTTTGGCTGGAAAAAGGAACTTGTCATATTTTGTCAATCAATAAACTCGTTTTATAATCTGGTTGTCTAAACCTTTCCTCTGCTTCTACAAGTGAGATTATTTTTATAACATGTGCAAGAAGGGGCTGATTATTTACTACATAAAAAGTGGAATGAGCAGGTCTGAAAAAGGATATTCAGCTTCTGAAGAACACAAATGAAAGAGATCTATGTTCCCTCTGCAAAGGATCTTACTTTAGACAAATCCAACGTTAGAAAAATCTAGGTTTACATGAAGGCTAAATTTAGAAACTAATTATTCACTTTTTAGAGGATTCACAGTAGGACATAAGTCAATAGAAAACTCTCCAGCATATTTAAAATAGAATTCAATTCACAGGCAATACTCTAGAAGCTGTTCTATTATATCAAACAAGGCCTGCTTAGTCCATTCTTCAATTGCCATGAAAACTACTCTAAAGTTGGATCTATGGCTCTGAGTTCCTAACTGCAAAGCATTAACAGATGCTTTTTTTTTTTTTTTGGTCGTTTGTTGGGCTTGAACTCAGGGCCTGGACTCTGTGCCTGAGCCTCTTTTAGCTCAATGCTAGTGCTCTACCACTTGAGCTACAACGCCACTTCCAACATAAATTTTAAATGCATGAGATGCTAACATTAATACCATGTAATTATGCTGGCTGGGCACGACATTTTGGTTGTAGACCAAGTACTTTGTCCACAAAACAAGTGTTTCATAAGGGATCCAACTCCACCCAACGAAAGATCGGTCATCGCAAACCCATCTGATCCTAACTGCTTTCTAATTTGAATGTGATTCTGGCAATGAGAGAAAAAGAATCAATCAGCAGAAGCAAAGGAAATGAAAGGAATACTTGTGTCATCATAATGGTAAATACATTGAGTCACTCTGAATTACAAATAAAAGAAACCCAATGCAATACAGCTTAAGTAAGAAAAGAAAACTTATTTGCCTATGCAAGAAAAAAGTATAATGGTGAAGGAATTCAAGAATAGTTGGATATAGATACTCAGAGAAAGAAAAATAAGGTCACTGAGGATCTGCCCCTTCCATCTCATGAACTGTTTTTATTTTTAGGCAGTTGCTTACGGTTGATGACAAAGACATCCACCAGAAAGTCTTCAGGAAACATTTTTACTATTAGGTTCACAAGACTGTGAGAAATATCCTGGTTTTTCTGAGGAATAATGTGACTTCCCCTAGGGGGGAAAAATTCCCATTCATTACTATCTTAAGCCATAGGCATATTGCATACATTTCAAATTGTGCACAACTGCAATTACTTGAAGAATCCTGAGATGTTTCTTGAGAAGTTGGACTGCCTGGGGAAGTTATTCAGTATTCTTATGAGGTCTGCCTTTACATCCTCTTACATTTGGGATGTCATGACCATCACCCAGCCTGTCACTTGATTTGGGATCTTGAGAAAAATCACAGGAATAACTATGAAGCACTGTGTTGCCACTAATACGAAGATGCTAAGAACATCAATTTCAAAGAATGGTGGCCAGCCCTGGGCAACACACATGCACAATACTGTCCAGAAAAAAAAAAAAAGATTGTTTCTCCTTAAATAATTGGGAAGATACAGGAAAACATTTTCCAGAAGCAAATAACTTATGTTCCAAGTAGAGACACTTTAAGAGTGTGAATAGGAGCAATTAACAGTTTTTGGAGGGTAAGGAGCTTGATTCAGAATCCTTAGCAAACCAGGAAGCATATATGCCCCTCACATGGCACTGGGCTGAGTTGGATCTCATGCTTGTTACCAAACAAATCAATAACAATCAATAGGGAGCCATGTCTGGTTTGGTCTAATAGTGTTTTTCCTCCAATATGAGAGTAGCATTAGATTTTCCTCCCCTGGAACTTTGGGCTGGAAAAGCAGACTAGAAGGAAGATAGTATGGGTCCCAGGTGGTAGTGACTACCTATCCTCACATCCCTCTCCATCCATCCCAGACTCCTCACCACCGCTCTTTTGAGTCCCATTTACTCACTAGAATGCCTGGTGCTATACCCACCTCAGGCCATCCCTTGCTCTTCTTCTGGCTTGCTTATTATAACTGCCACTCATCTATTACCTGCCTGATGCTTCACTATCACAAAGGAACACCTAACTACATACAGTTTAACAGAACAAATGCCAGGAAGCTGAAATATGTGTTGTCAGGAAGTAGGAGGGGGCAGGTGAATGGCGGAAGGAAGGGAAGGCAAATAAAGTAATAACATTCAATGGACATAGGTGAAAATAAAACCAGGCAACTGGAAGGGACAGGTGGGGTGGGAGAGATGGGGGAGAATAATGCAAGCGGTGACTCAATATCATTGTGCTTCTAAACTGATATGTTGAATCTCTTTGTCAACTGATATGTGAAGGATAATTTAAAAAGCAATTCAGAAAAAAATGGTAACAATTCTTTAATAGCTATCTTTTAATCTTCCAATTCCCAACCTCCATCTGCACTGAGGCAAGTGTCTCTCCCTGATCTCTATAGGAATTTCTATTTGAACATTTTCCATTGTATGTGTCTGTGCGTGTGTGTGCGTGTGTGTGTAAATTTATGCCTCCAGGCTAGCATTTTGTGGATTTATCAGAGATAGGATCTCATGGAGTTTTCTTTGCCTGTGGCCTTTGACTCTCTATCCTCATATCTGAGTCTCCTGAGTAGGTAACATTATATGCATGACCCACTGGTGCTTATACATTTTCCACTTTGCAGTGCTGGCTTCCATGTTCACCTCTCCTTAAGTTGGAACTGAATGAACAGCAGCAGAAACTATTTACTTCATCTTCAAATCCCTTGGGCCTAGCATAGGGTGAAACAACTAATATAAACTCATAAAAAAAGAATTAACTTAAAAAATAAGCAAATATATTTTAACTCCAGCAAAATAGTTAAATTTGTTTTCACCAGGAAAGCCCTAATTAGAGGAAATAAAATTTGGATACCAAAGTCCTAACTCTTAGAGTCTACCCTTTCCAATCCAAGTTAGGAAGACCTCAGCGAAGTAGCAATCTGAGCTCATAGAACTCAGAGGGAGAACAGAGATGGGTGAACTGCTGAAAAGTATCTGGCGTTTGGTAAAGACATCACTATTATTGGGGCATAATTAACTTTCCTCTCAGAGACATTAATTTATTTTGTCATTAAATTAATTAGAATTAAACAGGGCTTTAAATCACTGCTGGTTTCTAGAAAGAAAGATGTGTTTTTAAATGTAAAGTCAAGCAAAATTTCCCACTACTTTTCTGTCCCTGGAGGCCAAGAAGAGAGAGGCTGTCTCTTGGAGACATATGGCCCTGGCTTTCCTGAGAACGGGTTGAAGCACAGTGGATTTTAGACACAACCATCATGGGTGGTACTCCAGGGCCAGCAGGACCAGCAGAAACTGCCAACGGACCAGCTCTCAAAGATGCATGGATCCACATCACACCATGCTAGAGAGAGAGGGAGAGAGAGAGAGAGAGAGAGAGAGAGAGAGAGAGAGAGAGAGAGAGAGAGAGAGAGAGAGAGAGAGAGAGAGAGAAGAGAGAGAGAGCATGCACGAGAGAGAGAAAGAGAGAGAGAGAGAGAGAGAGAGAGAGAGAGAGAGAGAGAGAGAGAGAGAGAGAGAGAGAGAGAGAGAGTGTGTGTGTGTGTGTATAAGAGTGCACACACTGAACCTGAAGCTTGACGCAGGGCCTGGGTGCTATAAGCTTCTATATTGGTGTTCTTACAACTAGCACTCATCTGCTTGAGCTACAGCTCCACTTCAGTCTTCTCTGTGTGATTAGTTGGAGATAAGAGAATTAAGGTCTTTTCTGCCTGGACTGGCTTTCAACTACCATCCTCAGAACTTAGTTTCCTGAATAGATAGGATTATAGGCATGAGCTAATGGTGCCAGCATCATATTTTTTTAACTTTAATTTTTTCCTTGATAAAATGAGGCAACAAGTTCTATAAAGGGTTATTAAAAACTTCACTTAGGTATAAATGCTGGGAGCTTATTTACAGTCTCAACTAGCACAATGTCACTTCCTCCTCCTATCTACTGCCCAACTACATGGCTACATTCTCTTTCTCTTTTGCTTCCTTTCTCTTTCTTTCTTTTTCTTCTTTCTCTCTCTCCCGTCTCCCTCTCCCATTCTCCTCTCCCTTCCTTCCTGCAGTACTAGGGTTTAAACTCTGAGTTTCATGCTCTCTACCATTTGAACCAAGCCCTTTTTGCTCTGGTTATTTTAAAATAAAGTCTCACATGTTGCCTGGGCCAGCCTGTACTGTGATTCCCCTACATAAGCTTTCTGCTACAGCTGGGAAGACAGTGATGATCCCAATGCCCAGCTTTTTATTGTAGGGGATCTAGTGAACTTTTTTTTATTCGAGATTTACCTGGAATTTTGATTCTCTGGATATCAGCCTGCCCAGTACAAAAGCGTAAAGCACCTGGCTTACATCATCAATATTTTTTCTTTTTTTTAATTAAAAATTCATATTGTGCCGGGCGCTGGTGGCTCACGCCTGTAATCCTAGCTACTCAGGAGGCTGAGATCTGAGGATCGCGGTTCAAAGCCAGCCCGGGCAGGAGAGACCGTGAGACTCTTATCTCCAATAAACCAGCAGAAAACCGGAAGTGGCGCTGTAGCTCAAGTGGTAGAGCGCTCGCCTTGAGCTGAAGAGCTGAGGGACAGCGCCCAGGCCCAGAGTTCAAGCCCCACGACCGACAAAAAAAAAAAAAAAAATTCATATTGTTATTGTAAAGGTGATATACAGAGGGGCTGCTATTTAATAAGTCAGATAATAAGGACATTTCTTTTTGGATATTTTCTCCCAGATTTTCCCTCTCATCCTTGCCCACAGTTGTTCATTTTCAACATAGTATCTACAGAGTAACATTGCTGCATTTGTTCACCCTTTCTTCCTCCCTTTCTGTGCCCCACTTTACTTCCCCAAAGACCGATAAAAGAATAAACAAGGCAAAAAGAAAAAAAAAAAGAAACCTGTTTCCATTTCCTTGAGTTCGTTTCCACATCATTGGTTCGTCATATGCCTATTCCATCTAATTTGTCTACATGCTTTCCTTTCCCTTCTTCTCAGCTTGTGCAACATCTGTGCTTCACCTCTGTTCACTCTGCTCTTCCCACATCTCTCCCTTCTGCTGTTTGACTTCAAATAATACCTGGATTCACCACTACCCAAGAATCTCCAATTGGCATGTTAATCTATTTTCCTTTCCCTGTGGAGATCAATGAAGAAAAAAGCCAGTACATAGCATATGCATGTGCTTATATTAGAAACAATACATTATGCATTTAGCTTTTATTGCACCTAGAGATTTGCTCTCTTTTTCCCTCAAACAATGCAAATTTGTAATAGAACCAACTGACTTGCAATCTGAACTCTGAAAGGCGAGGCTCTTTTTGAATTATGGCCTAGAAGCTCTTGGGATTTTAAGTACTTAAAGACAGTATGGGCTGTCTTTGCACTTCTGTGACCTCCAGGAGCTATGAGTCAATGCTATCCCTCTATTAAGAGAAAAGTATACATGAGCTCTCTGCAAGAAGTAATGGCCTGTGCCCCCAAGTCACACTTGCTAGGACTTGATCTGAGGTACCTCATGGATTTTTTTATGACACCTTAATTTCAGAGTGACAGAGGCAAATATTGGTTTGTATCTGGACTTTTCCAAGGACAATAATGGGAAAGTGGATTACATCAAGAGGGTCTCTGGCTTACAGAATATTGAAGCTGGATGACTTAAGCTACTGTGACCAAATGGTTAGTTTGCCTGTTACTAGGTAGCAGGTAGATTGCCTGGTAGGTTGTCACTTCCAGTCTTAGATGAAGCATTGATACTTTCAACATTCCTATTTTAACCTTGAAGTAAAAACATGAGTAAATATAAAACATGGACTTTTTTTTCTGCCTAACTGATATTTACCAGAATAAAATTAACCTGCGATTGAACCACTTTGAGTGATGTTGACAGGGGCGCTGAGTGCTTCTTTCCTTGATCTCACAGAACAAAAATTGAAAGCTGCGTGAGTAGTTTTTTTTTTTTCTTTTTCCTTTAATTAAGACTACAGACAGCATCATCAGGTTCAGAAGACCAAAATGAATGCACAGATGAATCACTATTTAATTGAGCTTTCCAAGGAACTTTTAGAGGCTGAAGCCTAAAATCCATACCTAAAGTTTGCTTGGGATTCCCCATAGTTCATACATTTTAAAAAATGTATAGTCCACAAAATGTAAGCTGTGAAAAAAATACCCTAAAACAGTATCTATTTTTTACCTCTTTACATATTGCCCATGCCCGGAGGCCAGCCCTGATGGGTGTCTGTATATTCATCTCTGCTTGCATTTGGAAGTTATATACATAGACTTTCCCTTACTTAAGATGGCAGTTCTAACCAGGAATGTTCTGCATCTGTAGAGGGCAAACATCTTCATTAAAGAATTGAATTTAAACATTCTATGTATCTATAACCAGGAGATGAGCAAAGTTTAGGCCTACATGGAGTATTAAAAAAAATCTCATAGCCAAATGCCAATGGTTTGGCTCCACTATCTGGGACCTCAGTTCCTTACGTATCTTAGAGTTTTCCAAACTCTGACTGATGCCATTGAACTTGTTATTATCTCTCAACCATTAACTTCCAAAAAACAAGAAGTCTTAATTGACATATGCATGGGAGGACACATGCTGCCTGAAACTCCTATAATCCTGTACAGATTTGGGGTTCTGGAGGAGCAGTTGTCCCAAATCTTGTGTTCCTATTTTAATTCACATTTATTTTTCAGAGTAAAGAGAACGAATCAACGGAAGTTTCCTGAGGGAAGAAGGCTACATGGGATCTAATTTTAAGGCCTTTGGGTAACAAGAATGGCCATGTTACACAAACCTCATCACAAAGCCAGGAAAGCTCTGGTACACCCAGTCTGTACCATACTTCTCTTTGCTTACTCTCATCTCATCCTATGATTCCAGTTTGGTTGGGTTGGTGAAATTTACTTTGATTTATAAAATCTCTCTCTCCCTCTTTGTGGAGGGAGAAAAAAAGAGTGGGGTAGCAAACTCCTCTTTCCCCAAAGACATTTAGAATCCCATTGAAGTGGAATCATGCAAATATCAAAGAGCTGGGTGATGTTTACTTCTATAACTCAAATGCAAAAGGGAATGTTGGGGGAAAATGTTCAGAAACTTCCTTCTGCATATAAATTTGTGATGTCTCTGCCACTTCAATTATTCTTTACAAATAATTATCATTTGCCATGTACCTGACTTACACGGAAAAAACTACTGATTATTGGAAGTAACCAAAATGTATGCTAGTTCCCACCTATAGGGAGTTTATTTTAATTAGTTCAACTGTGTATCATGTTCATATGTGTTTTAAGCAATTGATTAAACTTTAATTATACTTATCTGTGTAAACTAATTTTCAAAACTGTAATAAAACTAATATATTCAAACAAGTTATAATCCATTTTTTTAATATACTGGTAGAGATCAAGTCTTAAATTTGTTTTGCCAGATTACCCTGACTTGGAGCAGTCCTTGGAAAAACACTTCATCTTCCATCTTAGTTCAAATAATTGAACTTTTCATAAATGTGTCATTGATTAGGAGAGATGTGGCTCCACACTGATCTTTTTAATTAAACATCTAAAAGTAAAGTGATACACATTTTAAATGCCAGATGAATGTAGCCTAGACTCAGCTGGATCCATGCATTTAAAATACAACATGTTGTTTGGTAATAATTTAACACTTGAAAATTAAGTATTCATTATCAGTTTTGTATTTATTTTCCCTTTTTCATCTTTGATAAGGTTGTTATATTTTGCTTATGTCTGTAGAAAAATTTTCAGAAAACAAAAATAATTTCTTTTAGAATATAATAAATAACTGAATTAACTAGAATGTCTTGATAATGGGTAAAATATCTGACATGAATGACTAAATTATCTACTTTTACCTCCAATGATAATAAATATTAAAAATGCTTCATGTTTTCCATAACAATTGTGCTGCTAAGTGGTTCTATAATTTATTCACTGACATTCTTCATATTCAGTAATTCAGTATTTAATTATAGTTATTAGCTCTTGTCTAAACAAATGTTAGCACTATTTTGCTTTCAAATTTTTGATTAACTTTTAATAAAGGTTACAGTGTCAGCAGTCATGGAAAAATAAATATTACTTATAAGTTCTTATCAGTATATACTATAAGATTCCCATTGCTGGGAAAACAAAACAAAATATGGAATAAGTTATGATCTTATGTTAACACAATATTATAGAATTAATGTTTTACATATAATATGTACGTTGCTCTCTTTGGATAATTGTATCTAAACTTTAAGATATTTAAACCCTCTGAAATAATGTTAAAAGAATGAAACTAGTAGAGAGAAAATGAAATCATTATTTACATATTTCATATTAGATTATGTTTGAAGTTTTTAATGAATATGTCAGAGTCCCAATGATGAGAAAGATAATAGTGACTTCTGTTCCTAGAAAAAAGCAAAAACAAAAAAAGGAAAAACTGAATGGTCAACTTGATCTCTCTTTATCTCCAAACAGTTTTTAGAAGTTAAGAATAATTGCATGTGTGGAAATAAAACAATGGAATCCCACTTTGTATAGTAAGTGTATGCTAATAAAACTGCTAAAAAAATTGAAATGAATTAAATGTATCTGAGGAAAAGGTAGGAAAAAGCCTAGTATTATCTGGGGGAAAGACACAGTACAATGAAGAGATAGTAGTGAGATAAATACTGAAAATAAATGTTCATTTCATACTAATAATTCTGTTCAGAGTAGTTATTTCTAAGCATCTTGTGAGAACATCAGTTCCAGGAACATTGAGGAGGCGTACTTTTCCCATTTTTTCCACTGAGTGCACTAAAAGCCTATGTTCTGTATGGAGAGAAGGCACACCGTGCACGGATGGTGAGGCCTGAGAAACCAAACTGATGAACTGTTGGACTTTCTGCTTGACATCCTAACTTTCCAGACATGAGCTAAGGACACTGGCAGTCCCGAAATGCCAAAGGGACCAAATCCAAATTGAAGGCTTAATCTCTCCAGCCACGGACTAGAAAATGGGCACCCTGATAAAACAGAAACACCCTGGATGAAAGCCAGTGCAATCAGAAGACCATCACTGGAGCAGCTGCATTCTCTCCACTAGCCATCTATCCAAAATGGCTCACAGTGCCTAGATACTTAGTCAGAACTCCTACCAGGAAGCCATTCCCTCACTATGGCAGAGGAGTGCAGAGTCTAGATTGCTACTGCATCCAACAGGAAATAAAGTACCACTCTGTGTCCTTTGATGTGATCCCTGACTCAGGACTTCTCCAATAACAGCAGTAACAAAGCCACCACCCAGGCAGCCTTGGTGGGGCCCATGTATGGGAACAGAATCTCCACACAGCAGAAATTTAGAATCTATTCCCCAAAGTGTCAATGGAAACCAAACGAAGAAGATCCTATCATCCAACATAAGTACAAAAATCAAATTGTGCTTTTATAAACCAGCAATGATCACATGGACACTAAAATTAAAATATACAATACCAACTATAATCATTTGAAAATAAATGAGGCCAGGCACTACAGTTTACATCTGTAATCCTGGCTACTCAGGCGGTAGCTATCAAAAAAATCACTGTTCACGGACAGGCTGGGCAAAATGTTAGTGAGACCCTATCTCTATGAAAAGCTGGGTATTGTAGCACACATCTGTAGGATGCTACGATTATCCAAGAAGCACAGAGATTTGTATTCTGAAAACTACAAAGTATCAGTGAAAGAGATAAACAGATGATATAACATGGCTATCACCTGGAAAATGAGCATAGTATAAAACATGATTTTTTTTCAAGTTTATATATAAATTTATAATTATTCTGATCTAAATCCCATTGTAGATTTTAGTAGGCACAGAAAAATATTATCTCCAAATCATCCCATGGCAAGACAAATAAGTGATAATAAGCTAAAACAATTTTGCGAGAGAATGTAAAATGGAAGACATTGAAAATCTGATTTTAAGACTGAATTGAACTACAGTAATAAATGCTGTGTGGTTTTGGTAGATTGACAGGTATATAGATTCAAGACACAGAATAGACAACCTAGAAACTGACCCAAAGTATCTACAATTGATTTTGGATAAAAACAAAAACTTATTTATGGGAGAAAAAGCTAATCTTCCAACAAATGGACCTGGAGGACATGGAGCTGTGTAGTTTGTCTTTTTCAAGGAATTGTTCCACTTTATGTAAGCTATCAAGGCCATAGGAGAGATAGGGTCACAGAATGACTTAAAGTTCTTTTAGGGTCTGCAGTTTCTGTAGTGATAACTCTTCCTTCACTCAAGATACTGATAATTTGTCTTATCACTGGTTATCTTTACTGTCTATATGTTTTCTATTATACTAATATCTACTTTTCATTAGGTCTGCTATGATACATTTTTTGTATCAACTTAGGTGACCCAAATTCAAACTGTTGTGTGTGTGTGTGTATATATATATATATATATATATATATATATATATATATATATATATATATATATATATATTTGTGTAAAGGAACTACATTGAATGAGATTGACATTTAAATCAGTGGATATTGAATTAGGCAGACTGCCATCCATTAGGTAGGTGGGTCCCTTTCAATCAGTTGAAGAGAATGCAAACTGACCTCTTGAGAGCCAAGAGGAATTTTGCCAGCAGACTCCCTGCATCTCCTCCTTGCTGATCTAGTTTGCCCGTACACCAGGCAGAGTTTGTAATACAACTCAGACTTGTGATATTTCAAGTTACAAATTTTTGACTTCGCAATGCTGGGAAAGCACATGCATTAAAGAGAACCCCTACAATGCCTTGGAACTGTGACCTTTTCCAGGGAAGAGGATCCTCTCTTGGAATGCCTGGTAGAAGCTGTACACTACAGCTCTTAGTCAATCCCTGGCTCACTGGGTTAATTCTACAATGCTCTAGCTGTCACATCAGAAGGGGAGGCAGCTTGTTTCATGCTTAGGGTATTTCCAATGAATGATGGATGTATGGAGGCACACTTTTGTTAGCTGAGACCATCTGCACAAACCTTCTGCCTGGAAGTCTCTTCCTCTTTTCACACCCTGTCTACCTTGGTAACAGGGTGTTACCTGAATTTCTGTTACTGCCTTCCCAGCTCCATGAGGCTGGAGAACACTCTGCTGAATTCTTCATCTCTTAGCGGCTCAACTCAGACTTTTGCGCTGTGTTGCTTTAGAATTGGCAACTTTGCCAGGAGAGAGGCAGGTGGCAAATGTCAGACCCGCCTCCGTGAGCTTCCTTTCTGTCTGCAATGTGGTCCCTATTATCCTGGGGACCCAAGTTCCTTTGTACTTACAAATGGTAAATTTCCTTGGCTATTTTTTTGGACAGAAGCAAGACACTGCTTCAGAGCCAAGCACTCATGTTTTCAGTCTATATCACCTCCACCATAAACCTGTGCAGTAGACAGTATTACCCTCACTGTAATACATGAGAATGCTGTGATGCTCAGCATGACTAGGGTATTATATAGACTGTTCCTGGATTTCAAACCTGTCTGTGTCTGGCTGCAAAGCCTAGCTTGGTGCAGCACTGACTCTTAGAAAAGTAGATACATACACCCCTACCCAGTGGGCAATGGGGAGGATGTACAAAGACAAGAATTAAAACAAATACCTGGTAAGTAATCAAGGTACACCGGAACATTTAATCAACTTATCACTCCTTTCCAATTTAACAGTGCTGTTCCACTCATTTTACATATGAGAAAATTCATGCTCTGAAAGTTAAATTATAACTTCAATATGACACTTGCCTAAGTAACATCCTGGAAAAAAACCTATCATTTTCAATGTTGATAAATGTAAAGCTTTTCAGTTATTATTTTCATAAAAGAATTGTATCCTTCTACATAAAACATCATTTTGTTAGTAAAATATAGTAGATATAAATTTTGTACACCAGCTTGCAGTGTTGTTTTGTTACCTTTTTCTGTATTTGTGAATATGTTTTGAACTCAAGCATATGCAAATTGATGTACTGTTCTTGACTGAAATAATGGTTCTTCAAGGCCTACGATATGATTCATATTTTAAACATCTAATGACAACATTTTCTTTAAAAATATCCACAAACCTTCAATTCTGAGAAAATTCCAAATGCAAGCCTATCAATGGGTAGTCAGTAAGGGAGAGATCTTTGCATATGTATTCACAAGTCATGAAAACCTTTATTTTCCTTATTTTCATTTTCTTTCTTTAAAAAGCTGTGTTTCAAGTTGTTCTAAATTTTTAATCTACCCAAGTTGCTAGTTCTTCACTTACTTTTAGTTATATATTTCCATAAAGAGGACATCACAGGACTAGGGTATGGTTTAATGACAAAATATCTGTCAAACATATGTGAGGCCCTGAATTCAATTGCTAATATTAGGAGGGGGGGGGAAGAGGGAGAGTGGGGAGAGATTATGGTCTATAGTCCTCGGCTTATCCTAATTCTTTATTCTAGCAGGTAAAAAAGAAATTTTTTCTCTACAAATGAAAACATTCATAAACATTTATTGAGTTCCTAATAGATGTCAATCAGGCTGTTAAGTGTTCATGATAAAAGAGGGTCCTTGAATGCAAGAGGCTTACATTGTAATTGGACCGACACTTAAAATCTCTATACATAATTTAATATTCAATAAGATATATAGCAATAGGGATATTAAATCTGTGTTATTTTAAGCCACTATTTATAAAACAGCAAATCAGATAAATTTAAAGATAGAATGTATTAGTGTCTTATAGCTACCATAACAAATTGCTACAAATTTAGTGGCTTAAAATAAAACAAATTTATTATCTAACTGTCTTGAAGATCACAGTCCGAGTTATGCCTTGCTATGCTAGAATTGAGGTGTTCTAAGTGCTATATCCATCCTTGAGGCTTTAGGGGATTGTGTTAGTCAACTCCCTATCAATCATTGTGACAGAACATCTGACACAATAAACTTACAGGAGGTAACTGATGTTCTGTTATAGTTTCAGGAGTCTCAGCACATGGTCACATGGATACATTCCTATGGACTTGTGCTGGCACCATCACTCAGAGAATTAGTATGTATCTCATGATGGCAAGAAAGCAAAGGGATAGACAAAGATACAGAGAGATGGACAAAGACAGACAGACAGAAAGAGACGCAGAGGGGCAAGGGTGTGGGAGGGGCCAAGGTCCTACTATTCTCTTCATGAACATGCCTTCAAAGCCTAACTTCATTCCACTAGGCCCCCCCTCTTCCCCCCATTGAGGCCAGGCATTTGAGCAACTCTCCCACCCCTTTTGTAAACATTTGTAGTTTATAGAAAGTGTCTGAGGGATGAGGGCAAAGCTCAAATGGCAAAGGGCCTGCCTACCAAGTTCCATCCATAGTACCATCAAAACAAACAAACAAAATGGGATTGCCTGTATTCTTTGGCTCTTTATACTTCATCCATCTTTTAAATCAGAAACACATTTCATTCAAATCTCTTTCTGCCTCTCATGCCTGCTTTTGGCGTCTTGTCTCCTTTCACTCCTGCCTCCCACTTAGGACTTAGAATTGCATTGCCCTACTGGGTCCAGTCCGGTAAACCAATATAACCCATTCTTTCCAAAATAGTTAACCTAATCATATCTGAAAATAGGCCTTTGCCATATAAGGTACTGTGCATTCCACTTTTTCCACTTATCTGGTTTAGGATAAGAGTATCTTTGGAGTGGGTTTTGACAGGGGTGCAATACCACCTTTCTGTATACATAAAAGAAACACAGAAAGATGACATGTGGGATGGTGAGGACATCCATAAACTTACTGTCCCTCTGAGCCACTACGATATGGTAAAAGAACTGAAATAATTTCATAACTCTAGTTGTGAATAAAAGCAGTCTTTTCTATCAAAGGGTGTCACTGTGTTAACTATTTTCAGTCCCAGGTTCTTCCAGATGTTTGCTAATCACCATTAGTCAGTGAAACATGGCTACCAGGATGACTTACCCTGACCTCCTCACCAAGATTTAAGTGCTAATTCCTCCCCTTGTCACCACAATCAAATTCTAGCCAGTGATAAGCACACTGTGGAGCTGAGCTCAGCCAATCCAAGTAGAGAGGCAGGGTCTGATGACTTAGGGATAAAAGGGCAGACTTGGGTTTCTCTCTTGTATAGCTGTACACCCTTGTTCAGAAGTAAACTTTGCCTTGCTAATTTCTTTTGAGTTGGTGTCCTTATTCCTATAAGGCATCCCAATATTTTAAGGCTTTTCTAACATCGCCAAATAATAACTGAAAAACATCTATCCAAGAAAGCAAAATTGATCATCTTGATGAAGCTGTAAAGTTTGAGTTTGGAGGCATACCCATTTCCCCCTTCTTTCCCAGCTTTTTCCAGCTCAACCATGGAGGTAGAAACCAAAAGTCAGCAACACTGTAGTCAGAGCAGAAATCTGATAGCAGTTAAACTCTTTAAAATCCCCAGAGTACTGTATATGTTGTTACCCTTGAAGCTTCCTGAGAAATCAGAATGTGGTAGTTTCTTGATCTGACTCAAAGCACAGCTCAGGTGTGTCCTAGGGGGACGGACCGGAGGTAGAGGGAGGGGGATTCACCCTTGGGGCATCACAAAGTTCCCTTAAATCTCAGCTCCCCAAAGTTTCTTATTCGCTGCCTGGCAATTTCAAACAGAAAACCTGGAGACCTAAACAAACATAGGGACCCCTCAATAGCTCCAACACATTCCTAGAGATCTGAAAGTCTGCCTGAGATACTTGATATCCTAAGGAAAGATCTAGAAAAGGAGAAAAGAGTCACTCACCTCATGTTTAACTTGAGGCCATGTAAAAGTGAAAGCAGATTTCTCTCAAGTCTCCATGTTGTGTCTTTTCCACACAGAACCACTGGGCAAACAAAAGATGCACAGATACAACTTTGAGGGAAATCTTATACTCATTGTCATTAACTTCTAAGGATGTAGGTATGAACTCTAAGAAATCAGACATATAAAATTTGAACTCAGTGTACTTCTTTAGAAAGGCAAAAATCATATTTAAACAAAATAAAACTAGGAAACAGGTCCTTGAAAGGAGAGGGGTAAGGTCAAGGGGAGGGGATTAAACTGAAGAGAAGAAAGGGACAGAATACCATCAAAAAGTCTATATAAATCCTACAGAATTTAAGAAAAGCAAGGCAAAGGGTTAGGTTGGGGGGATGAGTGAGAATGTTGAAAATGTTGACACTGATCAAGATTCATTGAATTCATGAATTACTTCAAGATAACAGGCCAATCAACAGGCGAAAAGGAAGCCAGATGTCCAGGTGGCTCACACTTGAGGTCTAAGGATACAGGTTCAGAGTCAACTAGGACATACACATCTGTGAGACTCTTATCTGCAATTAACCAGCAAGAAACTGGAAATGGATGAAGTGTTAGAGTGCCAGCCATGAATTAAAAAGCAAAAAGAGCATGACACACCAAGTACTGTACAAGGAAAGAGAGAGAGAGAGAGAGAGAGAGAGAGAGAGAGAGAGAGAGAGAGAGAGAGAGAGAGAATAAAGAGTATAAAGGAGGAGTCAGCAACACAAATCATTTTTTAATGAGGTAATGTTTGAACTTTATCCTAAAGATTAAGAATTCAATGAAATGAATAAAACAAAGGAACAGCATGACCACAGTGTTTTGTAGCTGCTCTGAAGAATTAATACAACAAAGCTGAAGCCATAAACATCAGGAAGTTTAACTATATCCATTCCAATCCTTATTTCTGCCACACAGATGATAATAAATTATTTCATAATATATACATTTTCATGTTGTATGTTCTAGAAGAGCTTGAGGATGTTGATTCATTTTTACACACATAATCATGTGTGGGTTTACATTAATTCACAATTATTTAGTTCTGCCTTGTAGTCAATATTAGTACCTTTTGTATCAGAGAATAATTTCAGTAACAAGTGATATGATTTAGAAAATCTGACTTAAAAATATAGATATATAACTCTAGGTATGATAATGAGTTTAAGGTTAAATTTTGCCAAAGTCGATGTTTAAAAAACAAGCCGGGTGCCAGTGGTTCACACCTGTAATCCTAGCTATTCAGGAGGCTGAGATCTGAGGATCATGGTCCAAAGCCAGACCAGGCAGAGAAGTCTGAGACCCTGATCTCCAATAAACCTCTAGAAAGTGGAGCTGTGACTCAAGAGGTAGAGAGCTCCCAGAGTTCAAGCCCCATGACCAACAAAACAAAAACAACAACAACAACCACCACACATGGGTTCAGCTTCCTTTTCTTCCCTCTTCTCTTCCATCAGTGTTGTGGTTCTCTCTTCTCTAACCTGATGCTTAACAGAAGGAAGACGAGTGCTATAGTTCAGAGAACTGTGCACTAAAATAACTATATCCACAGGTTTCTATCTTTAGCCCACCCTCTGTCTTTAGCCACCCCCCCCCATAGCCTAGTAGACTTCCTTGAAGTTTTGGTGGACAAAGTTAGATGGTATTGTTTTTGGTGAAACAAAGGCTCTGACACCAGATATCAGGCAGTGTTCACCTAGACTGTTGAGAGATCACCTTGTTAGTAAAAAGATTGAGTAGGCTGGCAACCAGAAGACCCTGTGCCAGGTGCTTAATATATATCTATCAGAAGTTAATCCCTCAGAACCTTTAGAAACACTTGTATATTATGACAGGGGGATCCTGTCACCTGCATCTAGAGATGACTCTTCCTCCTTCCCAGACTTCCATTTGGTCTCTGGGAACCAAGGGCTTTCCCTGAGACACCTAAGGCAGGAGATAAGTTCTCAGACTAGCCCTCTTCTGCTAGGGTTTTCTCAATCAAATTCACATATCAAGAAGGATTTAGCCAATTGTGGTTAACTACCTCATGCATTAAAAATGCAAAAGATAATGCCTTGACTATCTTCCAGGAACCATTTTCAATTCAAAAGATAATTTCCTTCATCCAAATGATTATGTAATTAGGTTTAGTTTGGAGGAGGAATTTTCAATGTAGAACATTAAGCAGCAAGACTATGTGTAGGGAATGCTTTTCTCTCTTGCCCTAATTACCTGCAGCTCTTCTCTGCAAAGTTTGGTAAAATGGAGACTGTCCTGTCTCTCTCCTGTCTGCTCTTTTTATATCATGAACTGGATTCCAATACCTATAGGGAGAATAAGGATACACAAACTGTATGTGAGCAGCAAGATCTCCTGTGATCTAGGGCATAACTACAGTTTGTCAGATGTAGTCTTTGATGCCATAAACAGCTTAAGTACTGTATATACATACATACATATGATATATCACATAATAAAATATATACATAAATAAATGCAACAGTAGTACTCACTGGAAACCACATTGAAAATGCACTATATTCATTGTGGGTGAGATGGGAGGGAAAAACTGGGAGAGAGTGGGGGAAGGGGTGATATTCTCCAAAGGATAAAGTAATTTTTGTCTGACTTATGTAACTATAATCCTCTATTTAATACAGATTTTTAGTAATAAAAATCTGTGCATAAACATATGTGATATATACTTGACATATCATTGGAAGGTCCACTCCTGGATGGCGAGCAGACTCCACCCTCCCCACAGCAAAGTCTCCGCCCAGTTCCTGCATTACCTAGGCAACTGGCACACCTGGAGGAGGTCACACCTGGATTGGATGTGGCCACACAGTTCCCTGCCCCTACCCTAGATAAGGCCTAGCCCAGGGCCAGATGCCCTCTTTCCCAGGTCTCTCCCATCCATGTGGAGAGCCAACATGGCCTGCTGCCAGCCAGAATGATGAATAAACCTACCCCTTACCTGAATATATTTGCGTGGTGTGGTTCTTACTAGGCAACCTCTCTTTAAAAACCTAACATCATATGGGTTAATATATGACACGAATATATATATAAATATGTATATATATATATATATATTTATAGAGAGAGAGAGAGACAGAGACAGAGACAGAGACAGAGACAGAGACAGAATGTGTTAGAAGTATAGACCCTATGGGGCAATGTCATGGGTCATGGTGTGAAGCTTAACATACAGATACTTTATGGGAAAAAATGTACTCTTCTACCAAGATCCATAGGCTTCTATGAGCTCAGGTCTGTTCCTGAAAGTTTTTACTAGTTATAACTACTTAAGGCCCAGAATAGCACTGCCATTGTTTTTGTCTCCATTAAAGACTCAGTATATCTCTGCTTTAGAGACTCATCTTTCAAAACAAGTTGAGCACCTCTTTGCTGATCTTGCTTGGGATCAGAAGTGTTTCAGATTCTGGAAGTGTATGTGTGTGTGTGTGTTGAGGGGGTGGAAACTTTTGAAATATTTCCATAGGCTATTGCTTACTACAGAATACTATTTAAAACTTTTAAATTTTGAAACATTTTGGTGTTTAGAGTTTTTCCCATTAGGTATGTTCAAACTGTGTATGTACCTGATTCTGTTCTTGGAGCAGAATCCAGTGGTTATATCAATTAATGGCCTAATGACAGAGAAATGAAGTGAACTGTATTAATCTACTACTGCCATCTTCTCTATGCATTTCTGAGAAAAATGAAGAAACTGCTTGTCTGTATGTAAAATCAGCATTTCTTTACTATATTTTTCCTAAATATTCTCCTTTCTGTAGTAGTTTTATGAAGCTCAAACACAGAGACCATATTTTACAGATTCTAAGCAGATCCCTCAGGAAAATATTCGGAACCTTGACAAAGAAAATCCAGGCCCCTTGTTGGTGCCTGTTCCACTAGTAGTTTTTTGAAGAGGGGCATGCCAATCTCACTCAAGAGCTTGTGCAAAAGGTGCCCACACAGCTGCAGGTGTCTCTGGGGATCTTCTCAACATCAGTCACTGTTCCTTCAGGTAGCAGCCCAACCACCTGAAAAACTAGCCCTTAGTGCTAAGTGTAAGATGTGAAGGTCTATCCTCAGAGCAGAGGCAACTGCCTGCTCTGTCTGCAAGCTGGGATCCACAGACTCATTTCAAACCGTGTTCCATGTTGTTGTTTTTGTATCAATACTTGTTATTTTACCTGGGATGTGTAGCCAATCAGTCTCCATTATGATTCAGTAAGGGACAGATTAAAATTTCAGCTATGAACACATTGATTCTCTCCTAGAAATAAACTATGTAAAGAAATCCATGAAGACACTAGGGAAATCTGTCCATTAATTTCCTAGGGTCACCTAACAAGGCACAATAAATGAGAATGCTTATATCACACAAATGTATTGCCTTGCAGTTAGTTCTTTGAATAGAAGGTCGAGATCAAGGAATCACCAGCTGGTTACCCTGGCCAGTTGTGAAGGAGTATGGCATCCATGCCTCTCATGTTGGTTTGCTCGCAGTGTTTAGTGTTCCTCAGCTTAAAGGTGGATCATCCTAACCTCTGCCTTCTTCTTCTCATGTTGTTCTCTTTCTGTACTTGTCTGGAGCTGTGCCAATTTGCCCACTTAAAGAAGGGTACCCCATTCACAGGCTGGAGTGGGATACATCCTAAAGCCCCCTTTTGAAACTCCTTGCCTTTTGTTAAGCCCTGTCTCTACATTAAGGGCACATTCGGATGTGAAAGAGGGCTTAAGCCTCAGGTGTATCTGTTGCCAGGTCACATTTCAACTTACAACAGTGTCAGTCTAGTTTGCTTTCCTTAGAAGAGGAAATCTGAATTGTTTTCTCACTCTTTATAAATAATGTTCCCAGGGACTTTAACACTTATTACCTGCACGTGTTTTGCTTTGTTTTGTTTCCATTTCTTCGCACTACAAATCATATTCTGGTTATATTATTGATCCAAGTAAATGGACAACTGCTAAGTAAAAGATGAGAGAGAGTCAGAAAGGGAAGGGGCTCCAGCAAGGGGAGGGAAGTGGCACATGCTCACACAGAAGGCAACTGGCGACCATGGCTTGCGTAGGTGAAGGATAGAGAAGTGTGGAAGAGAGGGCAGAACCATTAACACTTGTTCCTGAAGGGCAAAAGGGACCTGGCAAGACAAACCTACAATTTTCATGTGTAGGGCCCATCTGGAGGGGCTGTTGACTAGAACCTCAGGAATTTTCTGCAACTGTGGTACTTGACAATAAGATCTGCTATTCCCTGGGCACCTGCTGTCAATCAGGTCAAGTGCTGCTGTGTTTTGTTGCATTTTTCATTCCTTCACACATCTGTAAGGGAGTAAATGATGAAATGGGGCTCAGAGAGACCATTCTGTTTTCTGCACCAGACTGCGATAGAGATTGAGCTCTGGTCACTTAATAGGGTTCAAGGTTTTTAGTCTTTGGCCACGTTGCAACCTTTGAAGCCTAGGCTTGCTCTCTCTCTTCTCTTGCTCCCCGCCCCCACTCCCGTCAATCTGTCAGTCTCATTCTCTGTCTCTGACTTCCTACTCCTCCTCCTCATGCTCCTACTCATCCTCCTCTTTTGTTCTCCTTTTCCTTCTCTTCCCCTTTCTTCTCCTACACCCCTTCTCCTCTTTCTTCTCTCCCTTATTCTTCTTTATCTGACACGGATCAGTCTGGGTAGAGGAATACACCACTAAGCACTAGTCAATCTACACCACGACACTGGCAGAGCCCTGAATCTAAGTTCTGCTGCTGAGGCCACTGCTGTTGCTCCTTGGGAAAGAAAAACAAAACAGAGCTGAGTAGCACAGTACACACCAGCGAAAACATGTGGGTCTCCAACTCGAGGAAGATGCCCCTAGTCCTCCTCCTAGCCTCCTCCTCCACCTTAGTACATGCTAAACCTTAAATCCAATCCGTTCTCCAACATATTCCTAACAGGCAACCTAGAAGATGACTTTTGTTTAACTAGACTACCTACCTTCAGCTTGCAAATTTTATTCCCTACCCATGCTGGTCAACTTTTCCCTTTTTATTTCCTATAGAATACAAGACAACCAGAACATATTTGTCTATACTTTACTGTGGAAGGATCGTTAATTATGTAAACACATTTTATGGGATAAGATTATTAGTTAGCTTCTGTTTACTGTGAATTTTTGGCCAAAAAAATGTCAGTTTTTGAAAAGGTATAGGGGATAATGCAGAAATATCACACACACAGTGTATGCCTGTGTGCATGTGTTTAAAACAAATAGTTCAGTTGATAGGGACAGAAGTTATCATTGTCTAGAACAGGCAAACCAGCCTGGCTATGGTGACTAACTAAACTGAAAGCCAGTACTGACCTTCCTCTAGGCAAAAACAAACAAGCCTGAACCTCCTCCTCCCATGCCTGGAGACTTCCTTACTTTATAGGAAAATGAGGCATTGCTAAAGAAAAACAGTTGAATGCAATATAACTTTTGAATTTAGTGTGTTCAGGAAAATATTCACAAAACCCTAATCACAAATCATTTGGGTGTATGGAAGCCTAAGGAGGGTTGGTTGGCCGTAGTTTTGAGGCAACTGAGGTGACGTAAGGCCTGTTTAGTAGGCTTTCTCATTCTTCCCTAAATATAGCAGCCTTAGGGGGAGAAGGGCAAGGCCAGACTATGTTGTTTATAAGACTCAGCCTGTCAAGGATGTGATCCGAAACATACCGCTTCAGGCATTTGCAATACCTTAGTGGGCTAGTTTTGAAATTCAGAAGTCCTAATGCAAGAGTTTTATATTATATTTTTTTTACCCTAAGACTACTGCTCATAGCACCATGACTGACAAAATAGACCCAAGATTTGTGATATTTCTCCCCTCTCATTTAATAGAATAGAATAAAATAGATTCACAAAATGTTTCTATCACAAACGTACTTCCAAAGAATTTTTTTATATGCAGAACACATAGATCAAGAAACAACACCTTGTCTACCTTCCTTTGTCCTCTTCCTCTTCCCTTCTCTGTTCTACATCATGATGAAAGTCAGTCAGTTATACCTGTTCACTATTACTTACCTGGAGATAAATATCAAAAATGGCATAGGAAGAGGCACAGGAGAAAGGCATTGAATATTCTCTCTTAAAGCCTGGCTACGTGGACAGACATACCTTGGGAGATACTGTAAATTACTGCAGCCATCTGGAACTCCTAAGCCACTGGATCTAATAGATATCTTCCTCCTCCAACTGTAGAGAGGGATAAGCTTCCACAGTTCCTCATTTCAGAGCTGATTTGCTCTTTTTTCCTTTTCTCGACTGAGATTAGACTAGCATTTTAAGTAGTCGTTATGAGTGCCAGCCTCACTTGCTCAATCTTTAATTTTTCCTTTAAAGCTCTCCCATGCATATTCCTTCTTTTTTAGTCTCTTTACTCCATGGTAGTTGCTTAATATTATAGATAATTTCCCTTATGTATTTTTTTTCATCCAAAGACTTAACAATCTCAGCATGCTTAAATAATTAATGCTATTCTCTCAGGCAGATTGTGAACTCAGACTTTACCTTATACAAGAAGATGTGCAGGTAGTCATAGTAATTGTATCTTTTGACTAATATAAATGTTTTGCTTTATAATTTTCACACATAATCATCTACATGTATAAACAACATTTTTAAAATATTTCTCATTCAGAGGCAGAATCAATAGAATTCACTAAGTTTGGTGCTTTTAAGGAATTATATATCTTTCTCCCCTCCCCGTGCCCCCCCTCTCTCCCATGACATCACGTAAAACATGAGTAGAGGCTGGATGCTGGTGCCTCATGCCTGTACTTTCAGCTACTCATGAGGTTAAGATCTGAAGATTGTGGTTAGAAGCCTGTATGGCAGAAAAGGCCATAAGATTCTTATCTCTGTAACTAGCAAAAAAGCTGAAGGTGGTTGTGTGGCTCCAGTGGTAGAGCACCAGCCTCTAATGAAAAAGCCAAGTGAGAATGTGAGGCCCGATTTTCTGTGCAAATATATACAGATACCTTATGCTGTACTATTAGCAAGCCAGAGCAGAATGTTACCCCTGAGTAAGTACTGGGTTTGGAGTCAACACATATTCAGTATTTAACTCAAGAACTAACTTGCAAGCATACTTGGTAGAGAAACTTGTCATTTAAGAGTCTCAGTTTTATCTGTCTCAGTTTTAATAAGTGTTTGGAGCCTTCTCTACCAGCATAAGGAGCCATGAAGATGGGAGAGTCCCTTGGCGTGGTGAAGTGCTGTACAAAAATAAATTGGCACAACTCTTCTCACATTGCTGGGGGCAAAGAGAGGTGTGCACTTCTGGAGTCATTGTTTTGCCTCTGCAAATCTGGTTGCTTTGCTACACAGGAAGATGCTGTGTCTCTGTAGAATTATAAGCAGTTTTATAAATACAAATATCTTTGCCAACTTATCACCTGTACTGCAGGAGTTCTGTCCCATGTTGTCCTAATGTTGATCTGCTGATCCTTATGATAATAGGTTGTTGCATTTAAATACACAGACATGTGACTAACTGGACCAATTACAAATCCATGGGTTGACTAACACAACATTAAAACTAGCTGAATTAGACAGACATCAGGAACTCATGTTCCATTTCTGTGAGGCACATGGGATCGTATGCCATTAGAATGTCTGATTAGGTTTTCTTAAACTGCACGAGCAGAATACCTACTGCAAAGATTATTGAGAGTGATTATCTGTAAACAAACACAGAATCTAGATTTCTCCATGAGAGTCAAACATATTTTCCTGAAAACAAGCACTTTCTTTGTCCTTTGATTCAGATTATTAGCAGAACCTATTTTATAATCAGACAACTTGACTACCATTCCTTAACCTTGTCGTATTATGACTGTTGACTCATTTTATGCATCAGTTTCCACCTCTGTAACAAGGAAAATAACACTGTCTTGGAGGGCTTCTGAGAATCTAATGAGATAATATGTACCAAGAGCTTGGCACAGTGCTCAACACATGGTAGGAGCTCCATAAGCAGAGGCTTTGTGATTCATCATGTTCACCTTATGAACACACAGAGGAGTCAATGAATTTTTTCCCATTATCCATTTCTTCTGGCCTTCTAGCAACATTGCTCCCACAGACAAGCTCTCTATATTCTAAATTGTAGGGGGAAGAATTCCACATGATCCAAATTATTCTGTGTCGTTAAAGCAATTATGTTGTAAATGATGGGCAATCAATTCTCACGCTTCAAAGACTAGGTAGATCATTAAAAAGTCTCCATTTTCTCTGAATGTGGGTACGCCAAGGCAGATGGCCCTCTAAGTGATATAGTACCCTTCCTGCAATGAACAGGGATGGTTTAATGGTGCCTTACCTTTGCAAGGCAATTTCTGCCTTAGTTAAGATTGTGTGTTCAGGAGTCAAACTGCATAGCTTGGAATTCCCACCCCTTCATTTACTTGCTTTCTTAACCTTGGGTAAGTTTTTATTTTATTTTATTTTATTTTATTTGAGAACATACTGTACAGAGGGGTTACAATTACATTGGCAGGATAATGCATACATTTCTTACCAAGCATTGCAGCCTCCTCCTTTGTTTACCCTTCACCTCCCTTCCCAGCCTCCCCCCTCCCCCTCACCCAATCATACCCCCCTCTCCCCCCCCACACCGACATTGTAAAGCTTGCTTTGACATGACATTTTGTAATTCTCCTTGTTGCAACAGGTCCACCTGAATCCTTAAACGACTTGTTTGTCCTCATCTCCTCCACATGTTATACTGACATCAAATAAAGTGAAAGCGGGGGGTTACACTGTGGGGGAGGGACATACAAAGCAACGCGTTAGAAACACATGCATGAAAGAAACGAAAACATTAAAATACATATTTAAGGGTTCGTTTTCCTAACATCACATTATCTGACCTTTTCCGCTTGACTCATACCTATACTAGATATTGCAAATAAGGGAAACCATGGTATAACTCTTATTCTCAGATTCCCCAGCGGTGAAATGGAGACAGTAACACTCACTATTTACCCGAGCTTGTGAGTTTTCACTAAGATAAGAAGATGATGCATATTAAGCTTTGAGCTATGCCTGGCACATAGTTTTACTACCAATTTTATTATCAGTTATAATGTTATTTATATACAAGTCTATTTATTTATGCCCTCATCGTAGCATATACAATTACCAGGGCCTGATATTTTACATCAAAAGAAAGCAATAACCCCGTTGTCTTTCCTAAGCACACTCTGGCATAACCCTCATTACAATCTTAAAATCTCATCACTTTTCTTCTTCAGTGAAGAAAACAGTGGCACACTACAATGCCAGCAGATGAGTAGAAATTCAATCTCTGATATAATGGAGGTTTTGTTATTTATGAAATGATTATGGCATAGCTTCAGACTGGCTATGGGATTGTGAATCTGTTTTCATTTTTATTTTTTGCCTCTTTGATTGTGCAATGTTGCTGTTGGATAGAGTTGCTTCTGGTCTCTGATTGAGCAATATTTGTGTACACTTGAACCACTGTATATTCAGACATATTGCAACCAATCACATGTGCTATTCAGATCTCTCTATCACTATGACAAAATGATATAAACAATTTATACAGAGAAAACATTTTTGTAGCTCATGCTTTAGGAGGTTTCAGTTCACTGCTTAAAAGACCCATTGCTTTTGGACCTACAGTGAGGCAGTGAGGAATAAATCAATGGTAGAAGAGGTTTTTACCTCATCACAGACAAATGGGGAGGGGCGAGGGAGAGAAAGGGAGAAAGAGAGAGACAGGGAGAGAGGGAGGAGGGAGAGGGAGACAGACAGGGAGAGAGACAAAGGGAGGGAGTGAGAAGGAGGGAGAGAGAGAGAGAGAGAGGGAAAGAAGGAGGGAGAGAGAAGGGGAGGAAGAGGAACAGGGAAAGGAAAGGGGAGGGAGAGGGAGAGAACAAGAAGTAAAGAGAGTAAAGAATCCTGATATTCTTTCCAAGGGAATGCCCCCCAATTACTTAATTTTCTTCCACTAGGCATATCTCTTAACATTTCTGCTCCCCTTCAGTCAAGAGCCCTCTCAGGAACCCACCCTTCAATACATGGGCTTTGAAGGGTTGGGGGTTGGGAGGTCAATCCAAAACTCAAGTTATGGAGCCACCTGTATCTATATGAGTTCATAGTGATGTCTCTATGTCTAATTATTTTCTACATGGATCTTTCTCACCTCCTGTCTTCATGTACATTAACCCTACTACAACAGGAAGTTAACTGGATCACATCCTCCCTGTCAATCTAAGACTTCAATTCAAATATCACAACCTGTAGTCAACCTGTAGTCCTGTGTGCACAACTGCCTGAAACAGTACAATCACACATACAGTCTCTCTATGGTTTTAGACAGACTACTCCTTTCTGGTCCCATAGACCACAATCTTTTCAATCCTCCTTTCTTTAGTGAGCTTTTCTGTTTATTTGTAATACAATTCGAAGGTAGGGTCAACTTTAACATTCTATCCTGAGGTCCTCTGAACTTTTATATGAATTTTTTTAATTTGCATACATTAAAGAGTTAACTTGATGCTGTCAAGTTGTATGGAGGTCAACAAATGCATAATGTCGTATGTCCACTACTTCAATAATACATGGAATCCTCTCTTAAAAATAATGTCCTTTGCTTCTATTTAAGTCTTCCTCGATTCCCCCAGCACTCATTTTGTTTAATTTTTCTTTTTCAAGGGTATTATATAATTTGAATCACATAGTAGTTACCTATTTCCAGATTGTCTTTGCTCACACACAAATATACATTTAAGATTTGCTGAACATAAAGGTATACACAGATGTTAAGAATTTAGAGTCTGAGGGAGGAGGACTGCAAGTCTGAGGTCAGCTTCCAGTACACAGTGAGGATTCTTCTCCAAACCAGTCATAGTATTTAACTTACATATGTGAAAATGGAGCCAAGTAATTTGAGGGTGGGGTTGGGATAGACAGGGATGGAGAAGAAATGCTGACACTGATCAAGATGTATTGTACCAATAAATTGATATTTTAATTGAAACCTCTTATCCAATGACATAAAGTATATAAAAAATAGAAAACAAAACAACAAGAATCACCCATAGCCAATTGCCAGTGGCTCACACCTGTAATCATAGCCAAGAAGCTGAGATTTGAGGATCCCAGTTCAAAACCAGCCCAGGGAGGAAAGTCTGTGATACTCTCATCCCCAATAAACTATTAAGAAAAGGCCAGAAGTGGCACTATGGCTTAAGTGGTAGAGCACTAGTTTTGAGTAGAAGCAGCTCAGGGACAGTGGCCAGAGCCTGAGTTCAAGCCCTAGGACTGGCAAAAGTAAAAAAAAGGAAAAAAGAAAGAAAAAGTCACCTAACTTATGGATAATAATCATACTAATATACTTTATTTTCTTTATTCATCAGCCTATTAAAGACATTGTTCTGGCTTTACCATTTCCAGATTGTCAATAAAGACACTATAAATATTCATATGCAGGTTTTTGAGTACTTACATGTTTTCAAATGAGTTGTGTGATTATCTACTAGGGTGACTACTGGATTCAGTGGCAAGACTATGTCTATCTTGGTTTTAAATCGCTTTAGTATTGGACTCAGTAAAGTAGTTATCTATTTGCAGCTTTCTATCAACAAAAGTGTCTATTTTTGTCTATTCTTATCTTCAATTTTTGTTACCTTCTTTCTTGGAACTCACCTATTTTAATAACTGTGTACTAGTAGCTCATAGTTTCAATGATGTAGAATATCTTTTCATGTCCTCTGTATATTTTCTTTTTTTTATGTTTTTTTATTGTGAAAATACTGTATAGAGGGGTTACAGTTACATGAGCAAGGTAATGAGTACATGTCTTATCAAGCATTGGTGCTTCCTCCTTTGTTTTTCTTTAGTGAGGTCTAGACTTTCTCAACTTTTTATGTGGGTTATCTTTTACCCTTAATAATTCTTAATAATTGAGCTCGGAAGGTGGCTCAGTGGTAGAGTGCCTGCCTTGCATGCATGAGGCCCTGGGTTCGATTCCTCAGCACCACATAAGCAAAAAGAAAAAAGCCAGAAGTGGCGCTGTGGCTCAAGTGGTGGAGCGCTAGCCTTGGGCTGAAGAACTGAGGGGCAGAGCTCAGGCCCAGAGTTCAGGCCCCACCAACGGACCAAAAAAAAAATTCTTAATAAGTTTTTTCTTTCCTTCCTACTTTTTTTCTGAGACTGGGTCATTCTGTAGTTCAGGCTAGCCTCAAACTTGTTATCTGACTTTGTCAATCTCTCAAGTGCTGAGTTGTGTTTTCCACTATGAACAGCTTCACGTTTATATTTTGAAATCAAATGTTTGTGTCAAACATATTTTTCATGAATTGTCCTCCAATTTTTGTGCTTTTTCTTTCCATTATCTTAATGGTATCTTGTACAGAGTACAAGTTTTTATTTTAATTTTGGTAAAATCCATCTTCTCTCTTTTATTCTTTCAGTAGATTTTTGTATTATACTTTAAAAACTCATTACCAAACCTCAAGTCACCTGTTTCCTCTTGTCTTTTTCTTACTTACTTTCTTACTTTTTTATAGTTCTCTATTTACATTAGTTATTTTGTTTTCACATTTGTGAACGGTGTAGTATCTATGTCTAGATTATTTTCTTTGTATATCGATGTCCTGTAGTCCATCTGTAGATAATGACCAAGTAGACTACTGGAATTTATACTACATTTTGTTGAACATGGAGACTAAATGTTAAACAACTGGTATCTTAATGCTATCAAATATTTCAATTCATGAACACGGAACATCTGCACAATTTAGATCATCATTGATTTTTAAAAATTATATCTGAGTTTTACGGTTTCTGGCATATTCCATATTTTAAAAGATTTATACCTAAGTATCTCATTCTTTTACTTTCATTGTATGGTATTTTGTATATATTTAATTTAAATTTTGGTTGTTGCTTTCAGGTAATTAATAAACCAATTACCTTTACTATATTAACCCTTGATTCTGCAATCGTACTATGCATTATTATTATTATTGACAGTGCCCGGACTGTTTATTTCATTTTGTCAAAACTCTGGTAGTTTCTACACAGACAATCACATCATTTGCATATAAGAAAAATTTCATATTCAATTTGTATATATTTAATATTCTTGTGTTATTTTCTTATATGAAAACTGTTCTTAGAGTCTTTTATTAAATTTATCAGTAGTGATTCCTATGGTACCATCAGTAATTTCTCAGCTCCTGTGGACTTCTTTATAAATGCATGCATCAAAAATTATGCATTCTCCTCTAAACACTGATTTTTCTACATTCAACAAATTTTATGTTGAATTTTTACTTCATTTAGTCCAAATTGATTTGGAAGACTTCTTTTGGTCTTTGATTCAGAAATAATTTAGGAGTATGTTACTCAGTTTCTAAATTATGTAGAATCCCCAGATAGCTTTACATTGTCAATTTTCAGTCTGATTCCATTATAGTGTAAGAACTTTCTTAATTTGATTGCTATTCTTTTAAATTTGTGGATGTAAATTTCATGACTTAGTCCTGAATATGATCTATGCTGGTTAAGGGATAGTTGGTTTTAGTTTTGTGGGCAATTCAGTAAAGTCTATTCTCCTTATTTGCCATGAATTTTGATTTCCCAAGAAATCAAAGAGTTTGAGTAAGGGATACCCTGAAAGACTAATTTTAACGTGGAATTATGACAATTTTCAATCTATTTCCACCACTATTTAGAAACCCTGTGTAAAGAAATGTGAGCTAGTACTGCTACATATATTAGAGGCAGCTCAACTCTATAGATCACCTAGGGTTAGAAAACTTAAAAGTCTTTGTCTGCTTTCCTTAATACTATGTTTGATAAAAAATGTACTCATTATCTTGCCCATGTAATTGTAACCCCTCTGTAAAGTATTTTCACAATAAAAAAATTAAAAAATTATAAAAAGATTATTTAATTCTGATTATTTATATACCTATTCCAAGAAAAATACTGCTAATGGCTAGAGATGAGCTTAATGGTACAATGCTTACCTAGATTGATTCTTTGACCAACAATATAGCAGAAAGTGGCAGGAACTTATGAGAAGTTCTATCAGAGTAACATATTGAAGTAGGGATCATTTGTATGTCCCTTTACGAAGTGATTTCTACTTTTGTCAAGGAGAATTACTAACTCATCCTGTGGTATTGTAACAATCATTTTATTTTTATCTTAATTTTCTTCCTTATGTATTTTATTTTATTTTATTTTATTTATTTTTGTACAGCTGTACAAAAAGGTTTCAATTCAATGTGGCAATTTATGAGTGCAATGCATCTTGATCCATGTCAGGCCTTTCAGCTTCCTCCTCTATATTTCCCAATCCATTCATCCCTTCAATTTTCCTTGCTCCAATTTCACATACATGCATTAAATATTATGACTGCATTCATTTACCCCTCCTCTCTTTGTTTAACCCCTCTACTTGACCTTACTACCACCTCATCCCTGCTAACACAACTTTTAGCTTCTTGGTATTCATTTTGTTCAACTGTAACTTAGTTGATCAAAGGAACTGTCCCCTGCAGAGATTATAATGTACTTAATTAGGATGTATATATACATGACTATATAAATTTATAATTTAGATATAACATTAACATATAAAAGGAAACATGTGTCCTTTGTCTCTCTGTGCCTGACTTGTTTCATTTAAAACGATTTTTTCCAAGTTCATCTATTTCCCTGCTAATGCCCTAATACTACACACACACACACACACACACACACACACACACACACATCACCACCACATTTTCTTGATCCATTCATCTGCTGGAGGACATCTGGTTTGAGCTGTTTCCATAACTTGGCTATAGTGAACACTGCATTAATGAACATGATTGTGAAAGTAGCTGTACTGTATTCTGATTTATAATCTTTTAGACAAATGCCTAAGAGTGGTATTGCTGGGTCATAAGATAGTTCTTTTTTTTTTTTTTTCTGTCAGTCACAGGGCTTGAACTCTGGGCCTGGGAACTGTCCCTCAGCTTTTCAGCTCAAGGTAGCCACAGTGCCACTTCTGGTTTTCTATTAGTTTATTGTAGACAAGAGCCTCACGGACTTTCTTGCCCAGGGTGGCTGTGAAGTGAGATCCTCAGCTCTCAGCCTCCTGAGTAGCTAGGATTACAGGCATGAGCCACTATCGCCCAGCTTTCTAGGATAGTTCTATGTTTAGTTTATTTGAGGAATCTCCAGACTGCTTTTCACAATGCTTACAATAGTTTACAACAGTGTATTAGTCAACAACAGTGTATTAGAGTTCCTTTGCCCTGTTATATGTGGCAGCATCTGTTGTTTTTGTTCTTGATGACTGAGGTAAAATGAAATTCAATGCTGTTTTGATTTGCATTTCCTTTATGGCCATTTGAATTTCATTTATTTCTTCATGTGTCTATTGGTTATTTTTTACTTCTTCTTCTGAGAAGTCTGTTGAGTTCATTTGCCCATTTATTAATTGGGTTATTGATTCTTTGAGAGTTTAGGTTCTTGAGCTCTTTCTATATTCTGAATACTAGGCCCTTGTCCAATGTATTGCTGGCAAATATGTCTCTTTTTTTAGAGTATCTTCTCGGCTTAATAGCAAACAAGGAGAACTGCTGAAAGTCTTTATTATCATGTTAAGATGAAATAGCAACTTTTGAATATTATTCAAAAATAACAATCATGTAGTGTATTATTTATAGAATATTTACATACACCACATTAAAAAAAGAGATGCCTACATATTAAAGCTTGGCAAAGGTTCTATTTTTTCTTGGTTTTAATTATTTCATTACTTTTTTCTTTTCATAGAACAGTGATCTAATTTCTCTTGTATCAGCATTCCTAATGGGAAAAAGTTCCACTTTCCTGGATCTACTTTGTGATATAGCCTTCTAGAACTTTGCTTTAGTTTTGCAAAATAAGAGAATTTCTTTGTAGTGTTAAACATTTTTAGTAGGTCACATGTACTGCCAGTTTGTGGTACAGATAGAAAAGTTAACACAACTGGCTTTAGAAGTCAAGAGCAGAACTTGGGAGAAGTGACAATAAACCCACTCCACCGTAGTTCCTTCCTGTGGGGACAAAAATGTTATAGGCCCTTTAGATGTGCAATTAATAATAGCAACATCAGGTCTTAGGCTGCCACTGTGCCTACTTACTAGGACCATTCACAAAGACCACTGAGCTGTAGCCACCATCTCCTCCCATGCATTCTCTCTTGGATTTCTTTAGAAACATTGTACAGAGGAGGTGTTTTATCTGTATCTACTTTCCTCACATGGATAGAAGTCTGCAGCCAGAATTGAACCTAATTTCCACCCATTGTGCTTACTAAAGCAATGCACTGTCCTGTCTAGAGTAGATAAAAACCAGAGGCCTTCTCTTCATTATGCTCATCAGATGACTAAGAAACAAATTAAGTTCGAAGCACAGCATAGAATGGCTGCAAGGTGCACTGGTTTATCGTAACATACAACTTTCTTTCCTCTGGAACCATCACTGTGCACAGAGTTTTCTTGTCAAAAGGTGGATGGAGCATTGTGCAGAGAACCTAAACTTCAAGACAAAATATTGGTCTGACTTCAGAACCTCTTAACATACTCTGTAGTCCTTTCATTGCAACTTTCCCATTACACTGCAGTGGCATGTTTCTACATTTCATTAATAAGTAATAGCACCACACTTGGAGTGAGGGCAAAGACAGAAAAGTGGAGAAGGACATTAACATGGAAGAGTTGAGCCTTTTAAAACAAAAAAAAGCAATTCCTCATAAGATTTTTCTACCAGAGAATAAATAAGCAGGACTTACTAAAATCACTGAAGTTAAAGATGATGACTTACATAAAATGAAATCAGGATGGAAGAACAACGAAAACATCAGTAATAGATAAATTATATTTTTATAGAAAAAAGCAGTAAATGCCTTCCATAATTGTTTTATATCCTTCACATCATCTACTGAAACTTAGAGGAAAATAGATGAATGAATGATGGTCTGAACTACGTTGTCATGGCTGTTACTAAGGATCCTCTGCTGCTGAGCCAATCCCATTGTACTAAGACAATAACTAATCTGACAGAAGATGGCTGACACGTGCGTATGTCAGAACACTTAGACGATCTGGGACAAAATAAATATTAAATATCAATCCCTAAACTAATTATAAAAATAATGACATGAGAACAATGCAAATCATTATCTAATATATATATTATATATAATATATATAATAAATCTAATAATATATATCATAACATATTATATATAATATATCTATATATAATAATATATATGATATATATAATATGTGTCTAATATATATCTACTATATATCTAATATATATAAATATATATATATATACACACATAGAGAGAGAGAGAGAGTTTTAAAGGAAAAGAACTACAGCTACAGTACTTTTTGGAGACAAAGTAACACCTCAAAGGTGATGAGTCTAAAATAATACCCTTTAAAATGACTGAGACAAAACAAAATACTAGTCGGAACTCCTAGAAAAGATGTAGTTCTTTAGAAATCTTCTTGCCTAGCATAAACAAGGACCTCTGTTTGGTTCTCAACACTATCAAAACAAGTTATATTGAAAACCCAAACTCTATCCATCTCTGTAGAACCCCAAACTGTGGGTTTAATAGCAATGGAGAGTGTATTTTACATTGTTTTAAAAAGAGAAACTAAAATATAACTAAGAATTAGGGCTAATATAGAGATTAAACTCTAGCTAATCTAATTATAAAGATACAGAATATTGCATCATTTGTTAACAACAACAACAACAACAAAAGACCTGGAGCAAATTATGTTAAGTGAAGAGAGTCTATCCCAGGGAAACAAAGGACACATGTTTACTCTTATATATGGAAGCCAGAATTAGCAAGAATTAGCTATGATTATATCCAAATATAAACATAACAAGAAATTCAGTAAAGCTACATGAATAAAATGTTATCATCTGTACTGTAAACATAGCATTTGATTGGTGCTAAAAAGAATTGTTTAATAAATCATGCTTAGGTAATTGGTTGCCCATTAGCAAAGACAAACACCTTGTTTTTGTGCCACGCATCAAAATATGTCTCAATATATTAAAAACTGAACAATTGCTTAGTAAGCACGTACACACAAACATACATGCATGCACAAAACACCCACACATGATGAAAAGGATTGTTACTTGGCGTGATAATTCACATTAATTTACAGATGCTTACTTGCCAGTTTTAACTGAATAGATATAAGGCAGTTGATGAGAATGAGAGTTATAAAATAAAAGCAACAACAAAACCAAATTGGTTGGGGTGCTGTGGCACATGTCTGTCATTATAGCACTAACTAAGTGGAGGTAGGAGAATCATCAGATCAAGGCCATACTGATCTTCCTAGGAAGACCCTGTCTCAAATAAACAAACCAACAAAATAAATAAATGAAAAAACAATCATTTTGTGGAATTTGCTGACATTTTTCACAAGATCCTTATAAGCTAGTAATATGATTCCCTTTGTACAAATGAGAAAAGTGATACATAAGGCACTTTAAATGTACATTGTTATTTTCCTCCCCCACAGAATAACCCCTGTTTTCACTGTATTTGATGTTGGTATAATTTGGGGAGGGGAGGGGAAAAAACAAAATGTTTACATAGGGATACAGGTGGACCCATTGTAACTACAATGTACAAGACACTATGTTGAAAAATGAACTTTACAATTTAGATGGGTGGAGATAGCTGTGGAGGTGGGAGGGAAGGGATGGTAGGGAAAAACAAAGGAGCAGGCAACAATGTTTGATAAGAAATGTACACATTAACTTGCTCATGTAACTGTAACCCCTCTAGACACTATTTTTACAATAAAAACTTATTAAATAAAAGAAGCACTTTGAATTCAAATATGTATCCAGGGCTGACCTAAGATTTATGTCCCCCTAGAACTGTTCTGGAGCCTGCCCTCCCAATTGCCCACTCTGCCCTGCCTAGATCAAGCCTGAGGTATACTACCTGGACATTCTGAATAATGCCAGGATACACTGTGCATTTTAAACAAGCCCTTAGCATGGATTATGTCCTTAGGAAAATCTGTTTGTTCCTAGGAAACATACTCCAGACATGAAAATGTGATGCAAAGATCTTGAAATGCAGTTTTGCCCTGGGTGAGGGTCAATTATTTTGTGTCTTTCATTTAGGAAAATATCAATTTGCCCTTTGAAGCCATTTTCACTGCACAGAGCACAGGGAAGAAAGTATACTGTTAAAGCATGGAATCTAATTAAGAATGCTGTGTCAAATAGGCTGGTAGTGGGCAGGAGCTGCTCAAAAGTGCTCATCCCCTCAAGCATGATAACTAGCCCCTAAACCAGGTGCTATTAAACGCCTCTAACGCAGGAAAGGCCAGCAGTGTCACTCCCACCAGCTGCAAATTCTCTCTGCATGAACTGCCCTTGGAGCAAATAACACCACTGCAGTTTTTAGAGACAGTAATACATAGGAAGTGAAAGAGAAGGAAGGGGAAAGTGGTGAGTAGGTATTTCTTTCCTAAATTGCTAAAATATCTCAAAATTCCTAAAAGGATGTATTCCTAAATTATGCTTTTGAACCTGGATGGGGTGAAAGCTATAATGAAGAAATGTTCTCACAGAACTCGTGACACTTAACAGCATCTGGGCATCTGAGAGTAAGTGCTATCTTGATGGAAGTTAGTCACACAAAAGAATAGAACTAACTAGTCTAAGTATTAAATTGCAAAAGGCGTTAACAGTACGTCCCTTGTCTCAGTACTGATGTGGGCTCCTGATGTAGAAAACTAAATGTTCTTGCTTCAATGGGAAAATAAAATGAAAGTCTAAACGGGGTTCTCCATGAAATTCATCAATTTTAGCAGCATATTTCTTCATAGTTCCTTTTAGCAAATATTTACTGAGCACTATCACATTTTTTATTTGTAATTTCCCTGTGCTGATTTTAAGCATTGAGTTGCAGGTTCGAAGCAACATATTCAGCTATCACCTGGATCTGGAACTCCCATATCCTTAGGTGAGAGAACTTCTTTCTGAGGTTTGATGGGCCTTGAAATTAACCCTCTGTGAGATTTCAGCCTTTAGCTATGCAGGTGAAGATGGATGGGCTAAAACCTAATAAGATTTAAAAAAAAAAAACTAGTAAGATGAAGCAAATAAGGGAAGGACAGGACTAGAAATACCTGCTTTAGAACTAAATTAGGCACTAGAAAGATGGGTCCCAATGCTGTAACAAAAAAGACCCAGTGAGATGAAACAAAACAGTGATACTATGCAACAGCAAAGGGGTATCTAAGAGCAAGGAAATCTGTCTTAGATTTGAGGGTCCACGTTGCTCTATATGGTTGAAAAGAATGACTATTTTCAGTTCAGGGTCTCTAACCTTTTAGCCAATGCCCAGGGCGACAACATAGTAATTGGTATCCTGGCATTTTACCAGCTGAGCTGCTTGGAAAGCATGGAGGTTAAAGATCTAAATCCCTTGTTATGTATCCTGTAAAATGATAACAGAATGCATTGTCCTTCCCTAGGGATAATCTCTTCTGGCAACTCCGGGCCTCATGGACAATGCAGAAGCATCCTGTGATATTTCTTACCTTTGTTACATCTTCTACTTCTAATGGTCCCCAGGTGTGAGAGAGATCTGTATCTTGACATTTATAATAGTGATCCCTGAGCAACGTAAGTCAAGTAAGAAAGAACAAAGGAGAAATACAGGTGGGCACCAGCAGTCAACAGAAGAATTAAAGAACTTAGCAAGGCCTGGGGCACAGAGAGAAGTTAGGGCTCAGATGAGACTGGAATAATATCTGTCATTTAAATTCTAAAGAGAGACATCTTTCAGTCAGTTTCCATGCCACAGTACTCTCACACTTGCTCATCTATCCCATATCCTTGCTCTCACTCCCTCTCCATTATCAACAAACCCTCAGGAGTTGACTTTCCCAATATGCCTCCCTTTCCATCACTTCTAAATAATCCCAAAAGGGTTTTCTTAGCCTACAAATCTCTGGGTTCTTTCAGCCCATCAAACCTTGACATTGGCTCAACCCTCTCCACATGGTCCTACAAGTTATAGACACAGGTTGACCTTGGCTGCTGCTGTATGAAGACACATGCACCCTTACTGTCGCCATGCATATTAACTATTGATTGATTAGCTACAACTCAATCTACTCCACTGCAATATGTTCCTGGTCTTCACGTTCCTTTCTTTCTTTTTTTTTTTCCCTGCCTTGATCCATGTAATTTAATTCTTTTTTCTTCTTCTTTTTTTATTGTGAAAATACCATACAGGGGGTTACAATTACATGGGCAAGGTAATGAGTACATTTCTTATCAAGCACTGTTGCCTCCTACTTTGCTTCCTCTTACCATCCCTTCCCATCTCTGGTCTTCACGTTTCTCTCTCACCACTATCTTCTTTAGCCAGTAGATTTGGCTGCATTTAAATCCAAACCATTTCTAGATCGCCTATCCAAGATGGCCAATTTTCCACATTGCTAAGTATATATATAGCACCTGAGGCCAAGTTAACTCCTACCTGCCAACTTACTAGCACTTTGTATGAACTAACTCAAAGACTCTAAGCTTTATACATAAATATCCACATTGTTGATAAATAATAGTTTTACTTTTTTCTCCTACCCCCCACCCACAAAATCTCCCCATTGCCTTCTATTATTACCTATAATCCATGTATTCTGAAACTAAAATAAAATGAAATATTCTTTCATCAGTAATACATTCAGTATTAGTCTGGCACTGGTGGCTCATGCCTGTAATCCTAGCTATAGAGGAGCCTGACATCTGAGGATCAGAGTTTGAAGCCAGCCTAGGCAGAAAAGTCCCTGTGAGACTCTTTTTTACAATTAACCACTAAAAACAGGAAGTGGACCTGTGGCTCAAAGTGGTAGGGTGCTAGCCTTGAGCAAAAGAGCTCAGGGACAGTACCTAGGCCCTAAGCCCAGCCCCACAACCACAAACTAACAACAACAATACAAACAAACAAAGAAGTCAGTATTGTCTCTGCATCAGATTCTGTGTAAATATTACACAGGAAATAATAAAAGAAGAAGATAGGTGTATTCCTATTTTCCTAGTCCTATTCCCAAAGTCCTATTCCTGAATTTTGTTCCCTGAGTTCAATCATAAATATTGTATTTACTTTGTGATGATAGTCATTGCCTTTATGAAGTTTACCATCTAATTAGAAAATACGTATCAATGAGTACCTGAAGTAAAAGTTAATACTGCAATAAAGAAATGTGCTCTTTCCTAAATGAGAAGTGGATAATGTGAGTGCACAGCAAGGAGAGCCAAAGTAGTTCAGGGAGAGGAAAGGCTTTCTAGGGAAGTGTTTGAGCTGCGAACTGAAAGTTAATGAGGAACTATCTAAGAAGAAATGTCTAGCATTCCAGACAGAGTTAAGAATGTGGCACGGCTGGACATAACACATTTCAGCTGCTAAAATAAGGCCAGATTTCTGAAGTACAGTAGAAGACAGGTGTAAGATAAGTCTCATTAAATATCAGTTGTTTCATCTCCTTTTTTATTATTACTCCTTATTAATGAATCAATATAAAGCCACTGAATGATTCTAAGAGAAGGGATAGTACAATCAGGTTTGTGTCTGGTATGCCGTGTGAAATGAGAAGGCTAAAGGTGAGAGAATTATTGAACATGATTATTTCTGGATTGTTGGCATTAGCTCTGAATAGAGGAACCTATCTGATCAAGAAAACCCTGGAAGAAGATTAGAATCTGGGTATGGTACCAGTTTGGGATCAGATTTCCTCTGTGAAGCTTCCAAGTATGTACATCAAACAGGCAATTAGATGACCGGGTCTAGGACTAGAAGGAAAAGCCAAGGCTAGATCTAGTCACCAATCTGTGAGTCACAGTGAAAGTCAGGTTGTGGGCCTGGAGTCCTGTGTTGTAACACTGAGGAACTTCAAGAACAGGAAACTAAAATTCAGTGATAAAGAGTTGGCATTCCAAAGCCAAATTCCTTTGTCTAGGTTTTGGTTGGTTCCTATGATAGCTGTGCAACCTCGAGCAATTTATTTAACATCTTAGTAGTGCCATTCCCTCACTGATAAAAATGGAGCTAATAATACTTGCCCCCTATGGCTTTAGTGAGTATTAAGTAAAACAGCACAGGCAAAGTTCTGAGAACAG
Source organism: Dipodomys merriami (assembly GCF_024711535.1). Taxonomy (NCBI): domain Eukaryota; kingdom Metazoa; phylum Chordata; class Mammalia; order Rodentia; family Heteromyidae; genus Dipodomys; species Dipodomys merriami. The sequence continues at coordinate 27,746,349 of NW_027203159.1, read as the reverse complement.
TGTCATTGCCTAATAAGCACTTACACAGGGTTAGTTGTGCTTTCCTTTGCTTCTTGTTAATTACTGCTGTCAATATCATTATCATTATCATCATTGTCATCATTAATATTAGAATGTGATTAAGCAAAGGAGGTAGTGAAGGAAGAGCTAGATGGATTGGATGACCAACAATGCTGAATTGTGTCCAGCAATCAAATACAAGGAAAAATTAAAATATCCATGGTATTTGCTGCAATCAGGTTACTGGTTACTTAAAATGCTTTCTAAAAACTTTAGTTTGGTGCACATGTATATTGAGAAAACCACTAAGAAACAAAGCTAGAAAGAGAAGCTTAACAAAGATTGACACCTTTTTCTTTTAATTGTGAAAATACTGTACAGAGGGGTTACAATGGGCAAGGTAATGAGTACATTGTTGCCTCCTTTGTTACCCCTTCCCATTCCTTCCCATCTCCCCCACCCCCACCCCCTGACAACAAAGTTGTAAAGTTCATTTTCCAACATAACCTCTTGTATATCTCATTGTTGCAATGGGTCCACCTGTATCCCTATTTAAACAATTTGTTTTTGCCCTTCCCTCACACAAAGTATACCAACATCAAATACAGTGAAAACAGGGGTTATATCGTGGGGGAGGGACATATAAAGAAACAAATAAATCATCTTATAAATATGTTAGAAACAATCACAAGAAAGAAAAAAACATTTGAATCCTTATCTTAGGGTTCATTTCACCAAACATCAACTTATCTGACCATTTCTGCTTGTCTCAGACATATAAGGGAAAGCATGGGACCTATGTTTCTTTGGGCCTGGCTTACTTCACTTAATATAATTTTTTTCCAAGTCTTTCCATTTCCTAACAAATGGGGCAATGTCATTCTTTCTGATGGAGGCATAGAATTCCATTGTGTATATATACCACATTTTCTCGATCCATTCATCTATTGAGGGACATCTGGTTCCATATCTTAGCTATGGTAAATAATGCTGCACCTTTTAAGTGAATAGGAGTAACTGGTTTCCAGAGCTAGAGGAAATGGATGCCCAAAGTAGGAAGGGGGATAGAGTTTCTATTCTAACAAAAGGAAAGGAACAGGGGAAGGCCACAGGCAACCTTTTGGTCATGGGAAATTGAGAGAGTTCCCATCTGTTTACTTGAAAAACAAGATCCCTGCTTGAGAAAGAAAGCAGGAAAGTATGGTAGGGTGGAGAATGGAGACGAGGAAAGGAGCCAGTTTAGAAATATTCTAGAAATGTGGAGAAAATGTGAGGAGTCTGGAGGGTTGGGGTAAATGAGCCCATGTTGAAATGTAGCATGGGTTTTGGAAGCTCTGTGGACCAGCTGCAAGAATATCTTATCTTGTATATATTTTTCATCTTGGTTTCACAATGGAATCATAAAGGTTGCGGATGTTTGGCCTGTTGGTATTTTCCCAAGGAAAATGGGTAGCATTTAACAGCAGAGGGGATTTGTGGTGCTAGAGAAATGATGGGTGATGGAGAAAACTGGTGAAGGACAAGGTAAGAGAAAGAGAGAGGTCTTGATGAATTCAGCAAATGGGAATTATGACAGCTGAACAAAAAGAGGGCAGCAGGTTCTATGGAGGTTGCTGGGAACCCAGGTGCAAAGTCTTCGTGGAGAACCACCATGTTCTGGTGCAACAGCTCTTAGTGTTATTCTCTCCAGAGACCCCGGGTCTACAGTCTCCACCCAAAAGGGGAACATCCCTCACAAATAATTAAGGTGGAAATCTGTCTTTACAATAAAGATGTGTAGGAAAAAACAGAAGTTGTTCAAGGGCAGAGCAATGCGCTTGAATGTTGAAAGTGGAAGACTACAACAGGCATATTGAAAAAGTAGGAGGGAAACAGATGTAATACACCTCTCTCACCACATTGTTCAGACTTGATTCTGCAGCCAATATGGGAATATTAAGAATTTTTCAGCAGAGAAATGACATGATGATAGTGCCATTTTAGGAAGATTAATCTGGCCAAGTTCATAATGAATTATATATGAACAAAGGCTATGCTTCTAGTTAGTTTAATCAAGAAGAATTTATTGAAGCTTCCTGTGGATGTGTGCCATTGACTGTAGTACTGTCTATGGACAAGTAGTGCAGTCCACATAAAGGAAATATGATGTGATACGTGCTCCTTAGGACATTATGAGTTCATTAATCAGGGCAATGGAGAAGAACTCTGGCTACATAGCTCTAATATAAGGCATAAAAATGTTTCAAAACAAATACTAGATTTTATGTAAGTTATGCAGAGTAATCAATATGCCAACTCAAGAGGAAGATTAGGAAAAGGTCTCACAGAAGTGACATGAATAGGGCATTTGATGGAGACAGAGCATTAGCTGGTGGAAGTTATCACAACTGTACCATTGTAAGGCATTTGTCATTATTTCTCGAAAATTTGGTTTTTATAACTTTTAGCTCCAAAAGCTAGCACATTCTTGGCATGCCAGACCAATGGTATGAAGTGCTTGGTTAGGAATCAGGCTTTAGCCTGTAAAGGTTCCGACTTGAGGGAAATATGAACCAGCGTTCGGATTCCTGCAGTGAGACATTGTTGACTATTGATCCAGCAAAAGGCTGCATTGATGAGCTGTCCTGTGGGTGACTAGAGAGCAGTGAAAAGAGACAAGAAGACGTGGTGGTGGCCACCAAGAGAGCAAGTAAGGGAATTTTCAGGCCTTGAGGCCACTTCTGGAGATCCTAATTCTACTCTTTTCAGATTTGGATTATGTTGGTAACAGGTTAGCACATCATCAAACAAAGCAGCACGAGTACCGCAAGAACAGGGCATTGGCGAGCAACACCAATGGTTAGCTCTATATTCTTGGATAGATAATTTTGTCTGACATATTTATTGTCTCTATAAATGGAGGACAATCATCCATAGCCCTTCATTATCACACTAACTAGAAAATAAGATCCTGTAGGTGAAAGACTTTGAAGTCATGAAGAGAAAAGAGTTCTTCCACAACATTTCCAGAAAAAGGTGTCAGAATCAACCAATATTTATGAGAACTTGCTCTAGAGAGCATCTCACTTCATGTCACACACACTGATTTCATGAAAACTCCAAATTGCCCCTATCTATGGAAAGTGCCCTTCAAAACCCACTATCTAGAAGTGACATAAATGTATTCATAAAGGGTATGGAGGGCCAAAAACAAGTTTATTTTAATGCCCTCAATTCTATGCTTAACTGACTTTCAAATTTTTACTTTTATCACTTAGTTTTTTTCTGCCTACACCACAAGACTCAGCTGGACCTGTAAAGAATTTTGATGCTATACACTATTTTTGCAATTGACTTCTGTATATAGTCAACTATTGACAAGCAGCCCGCCCACAGTGGAGCAGCAGGCAGGAATTAGACAGAGGCCAAGAGGCCACCGATAGACATCAATAAGAGATACAGAACATGAAGTCTGTTTAGGTCTGAGATGTGACAATGAACAGGCATTGAGTGAGAAAGAGCCAGGTGCCAACTTTGACCTGGCTGTTGGAGTGGGGGATATGTGTAGTTGTGTGACAGAAATTTCCTTGTGTCTAGGGGCAAGGAGGAAAAAATAAAAGTGCCTTGAGAGCCTTTGAGCTGATGTATAACTGCAACAATTTTCCCAAGAAAATGAAAGTGACTTAATCAGTTAACCTGAAATTCCCAACAGTTCTCTGGTTGCAGATTAGAAGTTTTCTCACTAGACTTTGGTGGTCAGAAGCAGAAAGAGTACAATTTGCCAGAGGTGGGATTCCACTACCACCTAGTGGAAAGCACAGGTTGCCTCTTTGCCCCTCATCACTCCAAAGAACTGAGGGTAACTACCAAAAAAGGAAACAGTTATAAAAGGAGTTAACTGAAAGTCCCATGTAAGATTAGACCATCTAATTGGGCAAATATCCCAACAGTCAGCCCCCGAGGGAGGGCATTTCCCACCAGCCAACTGGGCTGTTGTGAACCAATAGGGATGGGGGTGACAACTCCCTCCTCCCCTCCAAGGAACTCAGTCTCAGCACCTATGCCTGCTATTACAGGATCCATCAGCTGACCAGGAAAAGTTATCAGGTACTCAAAAGGTATTCAAATCCTGGGAATTTGTTAATCTACTATGTATAATAACAGTCCAAGGTTGGGTAGTTATTTCTGTTCCCCACACCATCCCTTGCCTTGTCCTCGGAGTAATTCACTTATGGATACATTTTTGTCAGTAGATGCAATGCTTGCAGAAGTGATGCTCATTTCTATATGGTCACAAAGTGATTGAAACTTAAGGATCTCTGCTCCTAAGCAGTTTGTGTTCTTTAAAAACTGGCAGACATAAAAATAAGTAGTAGAAGAACAATATAAGAACATGTAATTGTTCATTTTATGTGTCAACATGGCTATGCTACAGCACCCAGTTTTTGGTCAAACTCCAGTTGAGATGCTGCTGTAAAGATACTATTTAGATGTGAGTCACATTTTAATTAGTAGACTTTGAGTTAAGTTGATTACCCTCCATTATGTGGGTGGGCCTTATCCAATCATTTGCTGGCTTTCAAATAAAAAAGGAAGGTCCCTGGAGAAGGAAGAACTCTGCCTCCAGATGGCTTCCAGACTCCAGCTGCAACATCAACTCTTCCCTGGGTCTCCAGCCTGCAGGCCTGCTGTACAGATTTCAGCCTTGCCAGTCACAACTCTATGACTGAACTCTGTAAAGTAAATCTCTCAAAAGACAGTGAGTTAATGATGTAGACAAGTATGCTGGGCTGATAGGTAAATGACTGATGGTAGATATATTGACATATGACTAATGATTAATATATTATATATAAATGATAGGTAGACGGTAAATAAAAATGGATAATAGCAGATGATAGTGTATGTGTGTGTGGAGAAAGAGAGAGAGAGCAAGAGCAAGAGCAAGTGAGAGAGAGAGACCCATTGGTCTAATTTTCTAGAGAATCTTTATAATACAACTTTGAATTAGAAAGCTGTTCAAAACATTCTGCATCCGAGGAAAGAGATTTATCCTACCAGGAATAAAATGGGGTGGGTCTGTTACTTCAACAGTAATACTTAGGGTAGTCTTTCAAGAATAGACAAACTGAATTCCTCCAGATGAGGAAAGGGAAATCGATGTACTCTAACAGGAGTCTCTCAATGATGTGAGTGGTCCTCAGTCACTGTAGCTTGCCTTGTGCAGGATGGCAGAATGGTAATGTGCCGGAAGTCAAGGTAGGATGGGACAGATTCTCTTGAACCAGAAAGCAAAGGTGCCTGACTGCTGAGGGTTCAACCTTGATCAGAGGCCCTAGGAAGTCTGATGCCATGGTGTGAAGACCTGACATTCAGTGAAGATGAAAAATGGGAAGTTTGGATTGCTTTGCAGGCTGCTTGGAGGAGACTGGCGAAGTGCAAGAGGCATGTTACAAATTTTAATGAGAATTATCTATAGGTGTGAAGACTCAGCAGTGAACCACAAAGAACCCCAGGGAAACAAATGAAATCAGTCTTCACTCTGCTATTCCCTGATAACTTAATGAAAGAAACTAAGAGCTCTAAGTTCCACTCTGCCACAGGGCTGCCCCGGGTCAACAGCCCCTGGGACAGGTGAGTCATCTGTAACAAATTACTCTAAACCCCAATTTCCTCATTTACAAACTGAGACTAAGAGTAGTCCTTGCCTCCCAAGGCTGTTGAGGGATTAAATTAGTGCATGCATGCAGAGTGCTTAGCCCAGAGCTGGGTTCCTTTACAAAAGCTCAATAGGCACCATTTATTATTGGGTTACAGACACCAAAGCAAGACCACAGCACTGCATGTTGTAAGATCAGCATAATTTTATTTTAAAGAAGTTAGCTTCTAACTCTTTCAGAAAGTCAGGCTTGTGTCTTGCTCAGGAAAATAGGCTTCTGCTTTTGAAGATGCCTCATTAGAACTACAATCATTTCTTGTTTTACCAGAGGGAAGAAGGAAGAAAGACTTCAATTCTAATGGTATCCACCAATAATTCTGAGTACAGGAAAGTTCAAGGACCACAGTACCTAGGTACTCTGGTGATAACTTTACAGGCAGATTTATGCTTCCAAGATCTTGAAGGGAATAATATAAGGGCTTGTAAGAAAAAAGTGAAACTTGTTAAATGACATCTAAAACCTGTATATATAGCATCATGTTTCAAAGAGAGAAGCATTCTATAAACTCTTTTCACTCTCTGTTCCCAGTTTTCCTAAGATCTCATACTCTCCGCTGTGGGCTGTGGTTGGTGGGGAGGTGGAGTGATCGCAGGGCTAAATGAATGAGAAGTAGCCTCATTGAGTGAGGGAGAAGAGCCTGGGGCAGCCAGGCCCTCATTATTATATCCTGCTCCAGACCCTGGGGCAAAAATGCCGACTGGACCATTGCTGTTAGCATATGCCTACAAATGGCTATCAGCAAAGCATTTTCTCCAGCACTAATGCTTGTTGAATAGTCCTGGGGCACTGATAGATATGTATAGCACAAAGCACGTGATCAGCCAGAAGATATTTTTAAGCCACAGGCACAAAGAAGATTCCATGCTCACACACATACATATATTCACACTCATGTACTCACACACACCCAAACACACATTCATCTTATCCAACTGTAAAGAGAAATTCATGGTTCTCAAGTGCCATCTGTAAAAGAGTCTACAGATCTGTGTCTGTATCAGGAAGGATTCTCCCAAAATCAGGAATCATCTGTCTTTGAGCCTCTGGTCTCTTATTTATGGAGTACTGCAAAGCTAGGAGACATTTGTCTACCAGGAAGTTTACAGCTCAATTTGTGCTCAGAAGCAGAAGTCATCCTAGGATTGATCTGAAGAGGAGGTAGACAAGATCTCCTCAGGCTAACATATTTCTTTTATGTTTCATAGCATTCAGTTCTTATTTTTGTGCTGATGTTACAATATTATATATGTGTGTATCTATATGTGTATATCTGCATTTATAATTCCCAACATATTGCATTAATAGTAACATAATTGCAGGCTGAAATTCCTAGTCTAAAAATTCAAACATCTCCCACATTTGAAATGTTTTGAGCATCAACATAAGGGCAGAAATAGAAGCCTTTACACCTGACCTCATGACTGGTTAAAGAAAAAATGCTCTAAAAATACTATATAAAATCACTTTCTCTTCCTTCAATACTGTGTGAATCAAGCCCAGTTCATACTCTGAACCATCTTTTAGCAAGCAAAACAACTCCAGGCTTGTACTTATTTTCACTGGAATACCAGCATCTTTCAAAAATCCAACTTTTACCAAGCAATACACTTAGGTGCTTGAGATGTCACTGGAAGGAACAGGATCTTCTGTGGGACTCTGGGATTTATAGGAACAGGATTCATGAGATTTATAACCACAAAGGCCTTTGCATAGAAATATTTGGAATCAGAAATATTTCATATTTGTTTTAGATACTGAAATACTTGCATTTACATAATGAGATAATTTAAGGATAGAACCAAACTCTAACCGTGAGCTTCATTTGTGTTTCTTACAGGTAAAGCTCAGAAAATGTTAACTCCTAAAATGGAATGGAAAAGTGAGATTTTATCTTTATTTTTATTTTTTTTTCTGCTTATGTGGTGCTAAGGAATTGAACCCAGAGCCTTATGCATGCAAGGCAAGTGCTCTACTACTGAGCCACCTTCCCAGTCCTTATCTTTATTTTTAAAGATGAGTGGATTCTAAAGGTTTCTGATCAGAGGTGCCACCAATAGTCAGATGCCCAGGAAAGAGACTTAAAGTTATCTTACCAACTTGCTGAAGGAAGGAAAGGAAACAACACCAAGAATTACTGGCTGGAAAAGAGCTCATACAGCCAAGATTCATAAAATCCCCCCAAAACATATGAAAACATATGGAATTTTCAAAGGTCATTTTGAGTAATTTAATACTTCTTTAAGTAGCATTTCTGCTGTATGCATGTGTCACAAAAATATTTTGGTTATTAATATTAAATAAAGACAAAGCTCTTTACGTGATTCCAAACCTATAGTCACAGTGTAAGTTTAGTGGTAAGTTTTATTGTCCCCATTTGAAAATTTGAGGCATTTAGATGCTGCTTAACACTTAAGATTAATCCCCATCAACTGTCTTAAAGCTCTGGGCTTTGGTATATGTTGGAATACTACACAATGGCGTAAATGAAGGCAGAGCCTCCTGATGGAAGATGTAAGTAGTAAGCAGTTAATTGCTCAGTTGCCTGCTTTGCCACCTGTCCCTGTCCTTGCATCACCAGAGAGGACTCAGTGACCCAATCATCTTCAGAGCACAATTCCAAGAGCCACAGAATGTTATGATCCCTCTAGTTCCCCAAATCCTATGAAAACCGATTAGATTTGAGCAAGTCCTTTAGGTTTCCCCATTAGATGTGTGTTAGCAAGATACCTTCTGTAATCTAGGTTTGTAGCTGGCCACCTTGAAGCAAAGTTCACTTCTGTAAGACAGATTACAGATGTAATCCACATCCTTGGGACAAATCCAGGCAATAGCTGACTTTCTAGCCTCTCATCCTACCTCCACCAGGACAGAGGCCAGAAAAGTCACAGAGGCTAGGAAAACACAGTCTTGTCTGGAGGTCTCTCTGAGCTTCTGAGTCTATCCTGGCAAAGTTCAGCAAAGATGGATGTGATTAACTGAGGCCCCAACTGCATGGTTAATGGGAGGAAGAAAATAATTAAGTTTATCAATACGGAGAAGGCATGACCTTTAGAAAAGTACAGAACCCCCCAGAGATGGGTAGAAGCTGTTGCCATCTGTTCCCTACAATGTTCATTTACATTTTTCTTACTATCAGTCACAAGCTCCTTGACTTTGGCTTTCCAAGAGGGACTTAACCCTGTCCTCAAGAGCCATGGAAGGAATTACTGTTAAGCTTTGGTCATCTGGCAGCCACTGAACCCAAACCTTTGCCAGCTGGAAACAATGACCCATTACTCGTAGCTCTGGAGCCCAAATGGACATACAACCCTGCCAGGTTGGAAGAAGGAAAGGGGGAGTTTTCCAGGGGTGACTGCAGGTTGCCTGCACTTGACTTTTTTTTCCAGTGGCAATATCCTAATGTTGGGCAAAATTACAGAAAGTTAATTTAGTAGGATTGCCATGCCATTTTGAATGCAGGAGAATTAGCCTATAAAAAGTACAAATTGTCCTGATATGCCTGTGAACTCTTACCCTGGTGCTGGGTCTGAAGTCACAGAAGTTCAATCAGGCACAGAAAGGTTACCTAGAGCCATGTGGCATGAAGCCAAGAGGAAGCAGGGAAGAGATGGAAACAATTGAGCATCCGCAAATCTAGCCACAGGTACTGGAAAGAGAGAAGGGAGGGGGAAGAGAATTAAAATGTGCAAGGCACAGAAAAGAACTGGACAGCACAAACAGAACTTGATGCAGGGTGTAAGAGGTGAGTTCCAGAAGTACCACCCCCTCCACCCTCCACCCAAGTGCTCAAAAGAACTTCAGAGGCCACACACAGAGGCGCTGTGGCCTTGCTCAGAGATAGCAGGAGCAGGTCAAGGTTGCTAGGCTATCTGATAAGACCCCGAAAGAAAGAGAGGGGAGGTTTGCTCAGAGCTTTCTTTCCAACGCATTCTTCCTACTTTCCTATTTCACTCGAAAAGCTCCAGGGGAAGGCAGGATGAAAGCATGTAATAGGTTTGCTGCGCGGAGCTATTTATGACCATGCTCAGAGTCACAGAGTTCATGAAGAAGTAAGAATCAATAGTAAAGAACAGCAAGGAAGAAACAGGGCCAGGGTCAACGCTGTTATTTTCTGTCCTGGGCAGTGTCTTTGGCCTAGGGCTTCCAGAAAATGACTTACAAAATGAACCCACTTTGAAACTGCAGATTATTATTAACTCATATTTAAGGAAAAATAGGCTTTCTATTCCCTAACGCTTTTCCTCTTGAATTTATCTTTTTCCTCTTTTAAATCCAGTTGGCATTTTTTGATAAGAAAACTATATAAAAGAAAAATTTAGAGAAGAGATGTCTAGAATTGGAGCAACCTCTTTAAAATGTAGGCCCTCTAAAAGGCATAATGTGCAGGGTGTCCAAGTTTGGTGCCATCACACTGGATAAAAGGGCATTAGCCTTGGGTATAAGTCTCAAAGACACGGACAACAGTGACTTACACCAAATGGGGAAACCCCTTTAGTCTATAAAGACCACTCATGAATTGGATGGGCAAATGGCTACCAGTGGGTAAAGGAAGATATGAACACTCCAACCTCTCCTTGTTTATCTCCATTTTCATAGTCTGAGTCACATTCCAGGAGGAAGAGGGGAGGGGAAAAGGAGGGGCAGTGTCTATCCCCGGAAAAGAAAGGTTTTCCCATAACCCTACAACAGGAACCTACCTAGGTCTCTCTCAGTGGCAAAACTGTGTCACACATTCCGAGAGTACAGAGGGCTCTCTGCAAGGTCCCAACTAATCAGAGGACTCTGACTTAGAATGTAATAAATATTTGTGGGGGGAAAAGGAAGAAAGGGACAAGAGACAGACAGAGGAAGAATAAGAATCAAGGGGACATGGAAAGAAAGGAGAAAATAAATAAAGAAGGGAACAAGGAAAAGAGGAAAGAAGAGGGAAAAAGAGAAATCTGGGTTTGAAATAGTAAGAAATAAACATTTAATTCTGTGTTGAATATGGAGACGTAAGAAAATCAAAATCTTTGGGCTGTAGTCTTTTTCATTTATGAAGTAGACAAACTTGCATTTACTCCAAAGTAGTGTTAAACAAATTAAGTATTAGGATATGTTTAAGTATTTTAATTTTTTCTTAAAAGCATTCAAACACACACACACACACACACAAACACACACACACACACACACACACACACACACACACACACACACACACCACACCACACCACACCTGTTCAATGTCCTACCAACAGGTTTGGGGTACTGCAGATTAATAACCAGGAGCAATAGTGGCATGGATTGGGCTTGAAAAGCTTCTGTCCTTAAGTGTGACATAATAATGAAGCAGATCCTCAGCTTCTCATGACATATTCAGGTTTGGGTTTTGTGCAGGTAGAACTAAATTGCATTTTAATAGAAGTCACAGAGCAACCTGGTCACAAGATGGCAGCAACGTTCTTCCCATGTTACTCTGGGTTTCTCAGGGATGCCAATTAAAAAACAGCAGACTTTTATTAAGTGCATGTTGCAACTATACTACATTGCCATCCCTTTTCAGTCTTTTCACAAGTTCATTTCATTTGTCTTCTTTGAAGACAGAAGCCAGTCATTTGGGCAGAAAGGTGTAGCAGAGGTTCAGTCAGGGGGGGTTAGGAGCCTAAGCATCAACCTTTCTAAGCTCCTAGATACCAGGCAGTTTCATCACCTGTAAAACAGGAATCAAAGGAACAAACACCTATGCCTTGTAGTGCTGCCATTTTTAAATGGAGTTCTGATTCTAATGAACTTTGTGTCATTTGGGGGCATAAATTACTCACTCCATATATTTGGTGATGTTTTCTCATCTTCCTACTGTCTGAAGGGAAGACATTTTAGAGCAACAGTTTGATGCGCCCCATTTTGGTCTGGTTAAAGAGTAGCTTACTACAACTCTTGCGTAGACAGTCCTTTAGTGGGAGAGCCAGACAACCATTATCTGAAAGTACAGTGAGATGAGTAATTCCTGAGACAGGAGTAAAATAACCACCTGAGCCAACTGGGGTGACAAGCATGGAAGACCAAGACTGTATCTATGGACTCAAGGACAGCTTAAGAGAAAACAAGATTTTTAAAGAAGGAGGAGAGAGAAGGAAAGAAGAAAAGGAAGGGTTCTCGACTCTTGAGTACTGACAGCAGTAAACTCAACCACTTAATAGCCAGTTCTAGTCACCATCCTCATTATATCCTGAAGAGGTCCTTCAATCCCAAGTAATTCAAGTAATTCTCTAGCAGAGATATACAGTCTTGTCACTGAGGGGAAGAAGATAAGAATGCAGAGTCAGCAGAGAAGATGCTTACTGGGATGTGCACATGAAGGAAATGAGAGGAGGAAGAGATGATGTCCAGATTTCCAACCAAGGAATGACAACATTTACTACTGTATTAAGGGTGCATAGGATGTGGTCTTCTTCAAACTCAAAGAGCTGATTTCACATAGACAAGTCAGCAAGTATCACAAGAACATGCCAGAGGCATTGGAACATCAGTAGTGCTTGGTTGTATAGAGAATATAGAGATGGGACTTAAAAGATAGAAATGAGTTCTGCCGAGAAGAGAAGATGAACAGACTGGGAAGCTCCATAGGCTGAGGAAAGAAAAACTATGTGAGGTAGCTACTAAACATGAGTCAAACCATCTCCTCAACCTAGCCATCAGGGAAACAAATAAGACTGAGAAAGATGAAGTGATTTACATTAGACCCACAGATAATGAGCCAATGGCCCTATCTACAGCTGAGATTTGGAAAGAATTGACTGAGTTAAGATTCTTGCAGGAGGCAGAAAGCTACCTGTAGCTGAAGATCTGTAGGGAAAAAGAGTTCTGGAAGGTTCTGTGAGCACTAGAGCAGGGCTGTGGAGATTAGTAGGAAGAGGAAGAGGCTGGTGGGTAATTCTTCAAAAGTGTCTAGACTGCAGGCAAGAGAAGAGAAGCAAGCTAACAAAAAGCAGTGAGGAATGAAGCAAGCCCAATAGGAAAGAAGGAAGCCAACTGACCATGGGAGCAAAACATTTCCAGGGAGAACATTCAAATGCCTTAGATTGCAAACAACCCATTTCTCTGTGCTTCTTTTATTTCAATTATTCACTCCCACTTCCCAGCTGCAACTTAGGGACTCCTTTGTATATTGCCAGCAGAAGCAGAGTGTAGTTCACAAGTTGATTAGTCAACAGAAGTATGCTGATCAGATGATAGTGCCATAGGTCACTCTGTGGATCTCTAAGGTGCTATTTTACTGAATGACCTGAGGGCCAAACAAGAGCTTGAACTTAGAGCCTTGTGTTTCTGCTCAGCTTGCTTGCTCATGGCTGGCATTCTAACACCTGAGCCATGTATTTTGTTGGCGGATTGGAGAGGGTGTCTCACAGATTTTTTTTTTCTGCCCATTTGACTCTGAAACATCATCCTCAGATCCCAGCCTGCTACGCAGCTAGAATTAGAAGCAGGGGCCACTGGCACACAGATATTGTTGGGATTTTCTTTTGAACCTGGAGCCATGGCAAAACTATGAATAATAATTCAAGACAATTGTTACAAGTGAAAGAATAAAAACCCACTAGATATATATTATCCTGCAGTTTATCTCTAACAGTCCTCATACTTACCTTTTGCTTGCCCCCTTGTGGTAGCTGTTTGTGATAGTGTCTCCTTTTGTACATACAGAAACTATCCATGCAATTTCTTCTTTTTAAGCAGTGAATTCTTCCCTGAAATGTGGTGACCTCCAGCTGCTCCTGATATCTCTAACCCATCCCAGCTGCTTAGCTATGTATTCATTCTTTGATTCCTTCCTTTTCATTCTTGCCTGTAGATAGGGCCACTGGCTCATTATCAGTGGGTCTAAAGTAAATCACTTCATCTTTCTAGGTCTTATTTGTTTTTCTGATGGCTAGGTTGAGGAGATGGTTTGACTCATGTTTAGTAGCTACCTCACATAGTTTTTCTTTCCTCATCCTATGGAACTTCCCAATCTGTTCATCTTCTCTTCTCCGCAGAACTTATTTATATCTCTTAAGTCCTGTCTCTGTATTCTCTATATAACCAACCACTACTGATGTTCCAATGCCTCTGGCATGTTCTTCTGATACTTGCTGACTTGTCTATGTGAAATCAGCTCTTTGAGTTTGAAGAAGACCACATCCTTTGCACCCTTAAGTTTCTAGTTGAATGCCTGGTCCCCAAATGATGCTCTACAAATGAACTGGACCCATGATGATGCAAAGAATCACTGACTGACTGTCTATTCCTAAGTGCCTTAATTTTTCTAAGTATAAATGTAAGATCAGGTATGTGTCTTTTTCTTGTAATGTGTACGAAAAGGGTGTAGTAGCCATTTTGTTCTTCATCTTGTCTTTTTGCCTTTCTTTCTGACTTCTATTGCATGAAACTATTATGATTATTTCTATTTGATGAAGGTCAGGGATGAAGAAATAAAAGAAGTTCCAAATATATCATGATATGATTTGGGAGGGATTGCTTGTCTTTCCTAATGGTGGACCACAGAATGAACAGGAACTTTGTAAACACAAAACAATGAATAAATGAATGATACAGCCCAGTAGGAGACTTAGTATATGAAAGTTATGTGTGGACAAGGGTTAATATCACAAATTTCTGCTGTGCCAAGTTCTTTAAAGGACATATATAGCTTTGGAATCTCTCTGTCTTTAGTATAAATATCCCCTGACTAAAGAAGGGTACATGGTCTGTGAGCCTGCCAAAATAACCTCCATGAGCAATAATGTCATTTTTCACTAACGTTTTCTAAGTCCTCAATCCAAAACAGCCTATGACCACCATCCATCACTTCTAAAGCTAGCAGCAAAGACATCCTTGGCAAGGTTCATGCTCTTTAGGCCAAGCCATCAACAACTACTCTTTCACATAAGGCTTTCTGGCCTACACTGCTTATGTAATGTCTGAATTTAGGCTCTGCACAAAAAGTACTCTGGTATCCCATAAGCTCCAATGAACATAGCAGGTCAGAATCACCTGGGATTGGGATCAAAGCCCTTGAAACTTAAAATGAAGCCCATACAACTTAAACATAAAGTCAGAAATCAAGGCATCTTAAATTGTGAACTTCCCTCTTAGTGGTCAGTTTGGATAGGGACCTGAGATTTTAATGTTCACCAAGTGACTCCTGGCAAATCCAACTTCATCTGTCCTAGTCAGCTGGAAATAAATAAAAGTTAAAGTGCAATTGCAGAAACCACAATCAAGCAAACAAAGAAAACAGATCAGATCTTTGAACAGCCATCGGTCCTCTTTCTAGTTTAGATACTATCATGGACTAAACAAGTCACTTCTAAGGAAATTATTTGTTGTTTCGAGATTAAGTTTCATGGTTGTGGAATAAGGGAACTAATATTCTGTTGGAATTGTTGCTGAAATGAGACAAAAGGGTCTGGGAAATTTAGTGCCTTAAAACACTAAGATTTGTGGAAAGAATGTAGACTAATTCAGTACCCTAGTCATTAACAATACAATCAGCATTCAATAATTATCTATAGATGGTTCTCCAATGTATTCCCTGACCTTACCACCATGTTAATATGCCCCAAAGTGGTGTTTTCACTTCATAATGGGCCAGTCTCCAGAAACCAACAGAAATTTAGAAAATTTTGGGTTAGCATATTATCCAAGGAATTCTGCTGGAGGACCAGAGTACTGATTAAAATATTATAGATTTTCTTAAAATACAAATATCCTACAAATAGTTTACGGGTTAAGGACTCGGAAAATGTCATTTTCCAATTAACTTTGATAAACAGAAGTTATCAGTAAATTCTGAGACATATAAATATCACAAAATTTGCTCTTTTATTTTTCTTTTTGTTCCAAATCTGGGCTTGAACTCAGGGCCGGGGCAACATCCTTGAGCTTTTGTGGAATTTATTTGGCTAGAGGACATTAGATGATAAATCTCTGTAAGGGACAGTATTGCTTTACAATTATTTGCATTCCTTATGGGGAAAGGCATTGCTCTTCAACTTGAACCATACCTTCAGTTCTGACATTATTGGTTGTTAATTGTAGCTAAGCGCATCAGAAATTATCTAGGCCATGCTGGCTTTGAATTGCAATCTCTCAGCCTCCTGAATAAATAGAATTATAATAAGTCATGAGCCACAGATGATTGACTCTTAGATCTATTTTTATTCATGCCTTTCAATTTGTGAAAAAATGATACCATAGTTGCCAGAATTTAATGTTGTACTTATTTTAAAAAATTAATTCTAACTGGAATGAGGTAGTATCTCAATGTTGTTTTGATTTGCATTTCTTTTATGGGTAGGCAGGTTGAGCATTTCTTCATGTGTCTATTGGCCATCGTTCTTTCCTCTTCAGAGAAGTTTCTCTTTAAGTGTTTAGCCCACTTATTTATTAGGCAGTTGTTTCTTTGAGGATTTGTTATTGGGGGATTTAATTTTATGAGTTCCAGGAATATTTTATATATGAGATCCTTGTCCGTTGTATGGCTAGTGAAGATCTTCTCCCAATCCGTGGGCTTTCTATTGATCTTGCTAGCTATTCCTCTGCCATGCAGAAGCTCTGCAATTTCATGCAATCCCATTTGTCCAACCTTTCTTTGATTTGTTGTGTTTCTGTGTACCTATTAAGAAAATGTCTGCCTGTGTCAAGCAGACATAGTGTTTCTCCTATTCCATCCTGTAATATTTTCAGGATGTCTGCTTTGACTCCCAGGTCTTTGATCCATTTGGAGTTGATTCTGTTGCAGGATGATATAGAAGGAACTAGCTTTACTTTTCTACAAGTAGTTAACTAATTTTGCCAGCACCATTTACTGAAGAGGCTGTCTTT
Source organism: Dipodomys merriami (assembly GCF_024711535.1). NCBI lineage: Eukaryota > Metazoa > Chordata > Mammalia > Rodentia > Heteromyidae > Dipodomys > Dipodomys merriami. Next base: position 27,729,802 of record NW_027203159.1, on the reverse strand, counting down.
CTTACATTCTATTTTTTTTAGCTCCCTTATCAAACCTTAGATGACTATAGGTCTGTAGGTTCATTTCTGAGTTTTCACTTCTATTCCATTGGTCCTGAGGTCTGTTCTTGTGTGAGTACCAAGCAGTTTTGATTACTATAGCTTTGTAGTAGAGTTTGAAATTTGGTATTGATATTCCACTAACAGTGATCTTTCTGTTGAGGATCAAGAACTCTAATAACAACAACAGATGTGGAAGGGGATGCGGACAGAAGGAAACCTTACTGCATTGTTGGTGGGAGTGTAAACTTGTTCAACCACTTTGGAAAGTAGTATGGAGGTTCCTCCAAAGACTCCACTTAGAGCTCCCCTATGACCCAGCAATCCCACTTTTGGGCATTTACCCAAATATTTACAAACAAGACCACACTAAAGCTACCAGCACGACTATGTTCATTGCAGAATTATTTACTATAGGTAAGATACGGAAACAACCCAGATGCTCCTCAGTAGATGAAAGGATCAAGAAAATGTGGTATATATAAACAATGGAATTCTATGCCTCCATCAGAAAGAAAGACATTGCTCCATTTGTTAGGAAATGGAAAGACTTGGAAAAAATTTTATTTAATGAAGTAAGCCAGACCCAAAGAAACATAGGTCCCATGGTTTCTCTTATTTGCAATATCTAGTATATGTCTGTGTCAAGCAGAAAAGGTTAGATAAGATGATGTTAGGGAAATTAACCCTAAGATATGTATTCAAATGTTTTGTTTTTCTTTCATGCGATTGTTTCTAACACATTTATAAGATTATTATTTTGTTGCTTTGTATGTCCCTCCCCCACAGTATAACCCCTGCTTTCACTGTATTTGATGTCAGTATAATTTGTGAAGCGGAAGGGGAAAAACAAATCGTTTAAATAGGGATACAGGTGGGCCCATTGCAACAATGAGATGTACGTGGGGGGATGGGAGGAGGGTAGGAAGGGATGGGAAGGGGAAACAAAGGAGGATGCTACAATGCTTGATAAGAAAAGTACTCATTACCTTGCCCGTGTAATTGTAACTCCTCTGTAATGTATTTTCACAATAAAATATATACATATATATATATATATAAATATAAAAGAAAGACTAACAATTGCAGTGATGTTTCACTGTGCTCCTTATGTTCATTTCTGTCTAGAAAATTGCTTAAGCTTCTGTGTCAAACCTTTTTAGGATTCTGAATGAGTCGTTCTTTGGTCAGACTTAGAACCTAGGAATTTGGCGTGTACTCTATGTGGTTGGTGAATGATCAAGTGGAAGGACAGAAGAAGAACAGCCAATCAAGAATTTCTACATTCTCCGTGATGACTACCGTGGTTAAAAATAGGTAATTAAACAATTTTAATATATAATAATAATAGAAAACTATTGGTATACTTCATCAAATAGTTATACTATTATATGAAATGAGTCTTATAATTATTTTTCTTTACTTATTGGAGAAATTAAAATTAAAATGACAGATTGTATCATTAATTCATTAAAATGTTTGGAAAAAATAATTAATTCTCATTGCTGTCTATGATATCAAAAATATCTGTATTCTCATATTGTTGGTACGAATGCAATATGTTATAAAAATATGCACTTGGCTAATAGATCTTTCTTTAAAAAGTAAAAGTACCCTGTCCAGACCAACAAAAATAGGGGGTAACAAAGCTCAACAAGAAATGTACTCATTACCTTACTCCTATAACTCTAAACCCTCTGTACAGCATCTTTACAATACAATTTTAAAAAGTCCTCTGAAATCTAATTCAGGATAATTATATAAGAGAAATTTTTCTTTAAAATAACAAATTTGTAAGAGACTGTTTCGAACAGAGCAATCCTAATATTTGCCAAAAACAAAAATGTAAGCATTCATTCAACCAATATTCAGGATGAAAACTCTGGTACTGTGGAATGCTACTGACTGAGCAACAGAAGATGGTGGATGGTCACTTTACACAGGAAATTATAAATACATTAACCTGTGTATGAAACAAAAATCCGTTATTCAAGTATGTTTAATTTTATACATGAGGCTATTTTCACGGGGTATTTTAGAAAAGGGAACCCTGTAAAGATGGAGATGAGATCAAAGTTGTAGATGTTGGAGGCATTGACAATCACGATAGTGATTATGAAGAACAAAAAAAAAAATCCTTGTGACTCCTGTGATAAAGTAATTTCTGTATACTCTAAAGGCCTTTGATGTGTTCTTCAAAACAACAGAACTTTAAATAAAATTGGGGGTTTGTATATGCCACATAGTTTTAAATGATGTACAGACAAATTATCTCCTCTCTATTTTTTAATATCAAACATTGTTTTTTGTTATGGACTAGGACTGGCTCTTAGAGGTGATTAGAAGTTAAGTAGCAATTATTTATTGAATGCATGAGTGATTCAATGAATTTTAAAAACTGATATGAATTATATGAATGATAAATTGTTAAGTCATGTGCTTTAATTAATAAGTTGAGATACAATCCACTCAATTTATGTTCAACAGAGTAGAATAATGAATCAAAATACAGACATAAGTGCCATTATGTGAAATCTATTAATCTAGAAATCATGAAACATACAGATACACTTAATGATCCAAAGTATAGATTTTACATGATAAGAATATAATCACACTTGTTATGTCTTTCAAAGTGCCTAGAATATTATACAGCTGTTAAACTGCAAAATCTGACTTTTTTCCCTGGGTACAGAAAACTATATAACTTTCCATAGCATTACTTATCCTAAATGCTTTTTATTTTATTAGTCTAACAAATAGAAATGATTCTATTCTGCTACACTGTCAAGACCGCTTGATTAATATTATTAAGGAATAAATGGATATGAATAATTTAGATGAAGGCCGTGTTTGTGTGTGTGTTTGTAATTAAATAAAAGAGAATATAAAATTAATAAAAATAAACGTTAAGAATGAGAGCTTAATTAATGAGAGCTTAATTACCCTGCACCATTGGGAAAATGAGAAATCTCAATAGATCTTAATGATATTTAGAAATTGAAAGGTTGAATTGGAGCGTTTTCTTAGTCACTTTTATTCCAGAATTCTCATTTGTGCTTTAGCAATATATATATGAGATGTCTGACCACTCCTCTATAGGAAAATGTGCTCATGTGGTCAGATATATGTAATTCATACTGTGCTCGGAAAGCACATGCAAGTTCCTGTCATTTGTTTAATATGAGGAAGGGTGACCTTTTGCTATCTGGTTAAACTACAAAATTTTACCTCACTGGTAGAAGTGAATAGATCATATGCCTACAGGACGCATTAAAGTTGTACTTGCTGTCAACTTGAGAAATTTGGGTTTGACACTCATTTTCCTCTTCCCTGTCATAAAAGAAAGATAATTCTTCTCATAAGAGAGACAAGATTGTGCCATGAGAAAATATGAAATATAAGCAACTCCTTCCCTCAGCAGATCCACAAACAACAAACTATAAAGCCAAATCATAATTTTTCTTGGTATAATTGGTCAAGATACATATTTTAGTCTTCCTTGAAATAACATGGGTTTAAGATACATCTGGATGATACTCTTCAAACAATTTCCAGAAAACAAGAATTTAAGTTTAGAAGGTTTAGACTAAAATTTAATCACAGAATTGGACTCTCTTTAATTTCTACCAAAATATAATATTTGCTAGAGGACAAATTCTTAATTTGTTTTGCTATAAAATAAATACAAACTAACTTAATTTTTGAGAACAATAATTTTCTAGCATCAAGCCAAAATTGCTGAAGTGAATATAGCATTATGCATATTTAGTAATACAAGTTCCGTAGCAACAAAATATTATGCACATATACATTATATAAATTATTACACATTTGCCTAAATAATTATGTATTCATAGGGGGTAGCTTCTAAACTTTTATATATGTATACATATACATATGCATATAAATGTATAACAAATCATAATGTGGGAAGCTGCAAGCTGTTATTTATCAAATAAATTCACTCAATTTGATGTAGGAATACTGTGAGTGGCAAACTTGTTTCTAACAACTATCCTTTACAAATGAAGGGATCACCTCGCTTTTTGTTCTTAGCTGTCTTGACTATGTTATGCAATAGGTCTGGAATGAAATATGGTGCAACTTGATTGAAGCACGTGTAAAACTTCATCTTAAGAGATGTGTTCTTTACATTTGAAATGTGAACAAAATTTGAATCCACCTCTTCAAGTTTACATTATGCCTTGTAGTGTAAAGGTGTTAATCTTTTGACAATTCCTAAGAAGCAGACAAATAAAAAAGTGTAAGTGTTTTGCAGAAAGGGTTTTCAAATATTTATCTTTTTAAATATTTTAATGTGTTGTGTGGACCAATAAATTATGAGAGCCAGTCACCATCTCCATTGTTTCTTCCTTTCTTACCATTGTTGGTGCTTAGCTTGCCTTGTTTGAGGTCTATAAACATATAGGCAGCAGATTTTGGAAAGTATTTAATATTCCAGATGGTAAATAAAATCTATTCATTCTGGTAATCATTGAAATTCCACATCCACTTTATTCTGCCAGTAAAACTTATGGACATAGTCTTCATGATGGTAGCAAAAAATTTCTCTAAGTATTATTGACAATTAAGTAATGGAATAATCAATGAACTTTTATCTACCCCGTGTGCAGTATCTCTGAAGCATACAAGAAATGGTCTTTTTGTCTTTAAGAAACTTTAAACATGAGGTAAACTTATACTAGATAACACATGACCACCTCAATGTATTCTCCTTAAGTAAACATGTTTGGAAGTCTTTCAAACAGAGTTAATACCATTCATTTTGCTGTTTTTAGTGTGTCCCTCTTTTGTGTGAAAATTTTGTTTTTATTATCTTTAAGTAGTCGTATGTAAGGGCATCTATTTAGCATGTCACCTTGATCAGTGTCATCAATCTTTCTCCATCTATCTCAACCCCACACAACCCCTCCATTTACCGGGTTCAGTTTTTACATAGGTTCCTTGAACATTATTGCTGCACTCACTTTTTTTAAAATCCAATTTTTATATCATAATGATATATATTAACATTAAAATGTCGGGATCTAATTTCACATTACCGAGATTCAAATTTCTCTTCCTTAGTAAAATAATTTATTCCCCTTTTTTCTAAATGGGAAAAAATGGATCAAAAAGGCTCAATATATAGGTACATATGCTCATGCAAAATGATGTTTAAAGTAATGAGACAATGGACAAAGTTTGAACCCATACAACAATATGTTGGGAAAGATATATACAAATTTGGAGAGGGATTGGGAAGGGATGGAGAAAAATGAGGGAGGTGGTCACAAGTTGGAAAAAAATGTACTCACTATTTTACCTAGGTATATCATCTCAGTATACCTTGAAAATAAAATAAAAATAAAAAAATAAAAAATGATGTTTACTGAAATGAACATAAAGAAATGGAAGTGAGAATTTTTTTGTTATTTTTTCCGATTTGTTACTGTTATTTATTTCTGTACTTCCTGTCTGGTTTGTATTTTATCTGTTTGGAGGAAGTTAAGTTTGGACAACTGAAATATTGAGACAAAGAATGAACTAATGAAGAAGTGATTCTCTTTTGACACTATGTGGAAAATGATCTGTGGGGAAGGGGATTTGGATGGAATAAGTGCTACAGTTCAAAAACAAATGTTTTGCCTGATTTTTGTAACTATAACCCCACTATATATCATCTTCACAATAAAAATATACTAAATATGTAAAAGTACTGGTTACATTGCATGGTGCTAGTAAAACTGTTCAATGATAATGAAGTGCTTTGCCTAAGTAGGTTTTGCAGGAGTTTGTGGCATAAAAGTTACTTTTTAAATTTTCATGACAAAAGGTTAAATGAGATCTATTTAGTTAAAACCAGTGATTGAAGGCAAAAATTTATACACCCACCAACTCATTAGGTGTTGAATTTATTTGTGAGGAACGATAAGTGCAAGGAAGAGAGGAAGTCAAAGATATTCATCTGGATAATTGCACTAACAGTAATACAAATAATGTCTTTGAAGGAAGTGTATGTAATTATATTGACATCAGTTTTTAAAAGTGAAAATTTGTTTATGTTAATTATGTCAAACATCAGTTTATTTTTCTTCCCTATACATATTTTTACATATATTACATCATGTATTTAGCATTTTTTCTGTAATTTTCTTTCCCTAATTAGAATGCAAGATCCATCATGCAACCATACATCATATTTGTGCTTTCTTTTTTATTAATAATTTATTAATACGTATTTTATTATGAAAATACCATTAATAGGGGTTAGAATTACATGAGTAAGGTAATCAGTACATTTCATATCGAGGATTGTTGCCCCCTTACCATCCCTGCAGCCACCCACGGCCCCGGATCTCCTGTTCAAATTGTAAAGTTCGTTTGTCAACACAACATCTTGTACCTCTCATTGTTGTAATGGGTCCACCTGTATCCCTAAACAATTTGTTTTTCCCTTCTTCCCTGCAAATTATACCAACATCAAATAAAGTGAAAGCAGGTGTTATACTGTGGGGGAGGGACATACAAAGTAACAAAGAAATATAAATATGTTAGAAAAAATAGCAAGCAAGGAAAAAAAACATTTGAATCTTTATCTGGGGGTTCATTTTGCGTAACTTCAACTTATCTGTTTCTGCTTGTCTCAGACATATAGTCTTTATTACAAATAAGGGAAACCATTGGATCTATGTTCCTTTGCGTTTTGCTTACTTCACTTAATATAATTTTTTCCAAGTTTTTCCACTTCCTAACAAATGGGACAATATCATTCTTTTGATGGAGGCACATAATTCCATTGTGTAAATATAGCATACTTTTTTGATCCATTCATCTACTGAGGGGCATATGCGTTTGTTCCATATCAATGCTCTGGTAAATAATGCAGCAATAAACATCATTATTCTGGTAGCTTTAGTATGGTCTTGTTTGTGATCATTCAAATGTGTGATCATTCAAAAGTGGCATTGCTGGGTCATAGGGGAGCTCTAAGTATAGTCTTTTGAGGAACCTCCATACTACTTTCCAAAGTAGTTGAACAAGTTCACACTCCCACTAATAATTCAGTAGGGTTCCCTTCTGTCCACAACCCCTCCAGCTTCTGTTGTTATTAGAGATCTTGATTCTAGCCATTCTAACTGGGGTGAGGTGGTTTCTCAGTGTTGTTTTGATTTGGATTTCTTTCATGGCTAGTGAGGTTGAGCATTTCTTCATGTGTCTATTGGCCATCCTTCTTTCTTCTTCAGAGAAGTTTCTCTGTAAGTTTTTAGCCCACTTATTTATTGAGCAGTTGTTTCTTTGAGGATATGTTTTTTTTTTTTAATTTAATTTTTGAGTTGCAGGAATATTTTAGATGTGAGACCCTTGTACATTATATGGCTAGTGAAGATCTTCTCCTAATCGGTGAACTGTCTACTAATCTTACTAGATATGTCCTTTGCAAGGCAGAAGCTCTGCAATTTCATTCAATCCCATTTGTCCAAACTGCCTTTGTTTTTTTGTGTTTGTTTGTGGGTCTATATTAAGGAAATTTTGGCCTGTGCCAAGGAGAACTATGTTTTCTCCTATTCCATCCTATAATGTTTTCAGGATGTATGTTTTGACTCCGAGGTTTTTGTTCCATTTGGAGTAGATTCTGGTACAGAGTGATATATAATGATCTAGCATTAATTTTCTACAAAATGAAAATTGATGCAAAACAAAAACAAAATGTTGGCCAATCCATTTCAACAATTCATCCAAAAATTCGTACACGATGATCAAACAAGATTCATTTCAGGGATGCAAAACTGGTTCAATATATGGACATCAGTTAATATAATTCATTACATCAAAAAGAGCATGATAAGAACACATGGTTATCTCAATAGATGCAGAAAAATCATGTGACAAGATCCAACTCCCCTTTATGATGAGTGCTCTGGAAATGCTAGGAATCCAGGGAACATTCCTCAATACAGTAAAGGCTGTAGATGCCAAACCTACAGCTAGCATTATACTGAATGATGGAAAACTAAAGCTATTTCCTCTTAACTCAGGTACGAGACAAGGATATCACTCTTTCCACCTCTCTTCAATTTAGTATTAGAATGACTAGCTACAGCAATAAGACAAAATGCAAACATAAAAGTAATCCACATAGGAAAAGATGAAGTAAAACTCTCCTTCTTTGCAGATGACATGATCTTGTATTTAAAGAATCCCATGGACTCCACTCCCAAATTCTCGAGCTGATTCAAAACTCTGGCAAAGTATCAGGGTATAAAATTAATCATCAAAATCAATGGCTTTTCTGTAAGCCAACAATGAGAAAAGCCTGGCTGCAATCAGGAAAGCAGCTCCATTTATAACAGCCCCACAAATAATAAAATACCTAAGAATTAACTTAACCAAAGAAGTGAAGGACCTCTATGATGAAAAATTTAAAAACCCGAAAAAGGAAATCAAATCAGAACTTAGAAAGTGGCAAAACCTCGTGAAAATAGCAATACTTCCCAGGCTATCTACAAATTCAATGCAATACCTACCAATACTCCAATCTCATTCTTCAAGAAAATAGAAGATACAATCCAAAAATTCATATGGAACAATAAAAGACCCTGGATAGCAAAAATGATCCTTAACAGAAAGAATGGTGCTGGAGGAATATCAATACCTAATTTCAAACTGTACCACAAAGCCATATAATCTAAACAGCTTGGTACTGGCACAAGTACAAATGCAGGACCAAGGGAATAGAACTTAAAACCCAGAAATGAACTCACAGACCTATAGCCATCTAATCTTTTATAAGGGAGATAAAAAAATAAATGGAGAAAAGACAACCTCTTCAGTATATGGTGCTGGCAAAATTGGTTAATCATTACAACTTTCTTTAATGATATTTATTATATTGTTAATACATGTTGAATAACCACATGAAAATATAAAATATACAAGCATGATTTTAAGATATACAAACATATCATATAAAGTAATATCAGAAAGAAAGAAATGTAGATAGTCAAACAGAAACAGAGTATTACATTTTAGACTAGCAGTGAAAATCTGGAGAACTCAATTAAATGACTCCTGTTCAATAGGATGAAACATTATTATTGTTTTATTTTGAAAAATTCTCTATCACAGAGTAAAAGCAATAAAATGAATACCGATAATTATTGCCACTGTACTCAAATAAAGATAAAACTTTTAGAGAAATCAGGTCTTATGCCGAGTATTTCACAAAAGTACCTGCTCACTGGTATTTTTAGTATTAACGTGGGAAAACGGGGAGACTTATGTTCAGGAATAAAATACTTATTTTATATTATTCTACGTTGATATATATCTGGAGAGTTGAGTCCCCAGAATCCCTCCATATGATGTTGATCCAGAATAAAGTTATAAATCAATGTCCTAAATGGGTGAAATCTCTAAAATGGGAACCTTGGTTAAAATATGATTTAAGATTAATTCCAGAAGAGTGGGAGTTATTGGACCTAGATGTGAGGATATTTCAATGGTTACACGAAATAATAATCAAATTATCGTATCAAATTCTTCCTAGCAGGCAGCATTATGACCAAAGGTTTTCAGCAATGTGAGACTAATAGCATTCCTACATAATTTTTCCTTTTTTTTTATAATGGTGAAAATACCATTCAGAGGGATTACAATTACATGGGCAAGGTAACAAGACCTTTTCTTATCAAGTATTATATCCTCATCCTTAGTTTCCTCTTACCATCCCTTACCATCTCCCTCGTCTCCAGACTTCTTCCCCTCCTCCCTCCCTGAGCCAAAGTTGTAAAGATCATATTCTATATAACATCTTGTACATCTCATTGGTACATTGGGTCCCTTTGTATCCCTACTGTATGTCACTCCCCCACGATATAATCCCTGTTTTCACTCTATTTGATGTTAGTATATTTTTTTTTCTTTTTAATGAACATCTGCCACATGAACTAGGATAAAATTAATTAGGTAATTATGTGTAGTCATTAAAAGTCATGTTACAGAATATAGCATTAGTATAAAAATGAAGCAACACAGGTTGTAAAAAACGTAGAGGTATCTACTTGTTTGCCAAATGAAATCTTCACAGAGGCAGGGATGGGCAGGTCAAGAACATGAAGAAATAGTCATGTAATATGTAAAAATTACCTGCTAACTGTCTATTCCTGTCTCAAATTGTCTTTGCCTCATCTTCCTTACCAAGAATTTCATGCTTGAGACCATCTAATAACTCAAGCCATTTTATCCATATGTTCAAGTATGAAGAATTTTGAAAAGTTAGTGTCTTTTCTTTATCCTAACCATTGGAAACTATACATTAGCTTATTTGTTTTACCTTTGGATATTTGAGTAGTAAACTTGAATAATAGACTAAAGACTACATCCACAATGTACTGTTGTAATCTATGGTGAAATCCTTACCTCAGATATAAAGGATCAATAACTTCATTAAAATAAAACACATGAAACTTAAACCAATCAAATTCATATAAGAAGAGTTATAAATTCAATTTCAATAAAATGAAGTAAAGAATTATCTTGGACAACAAGAAAGAAGAGGCTAAGAACATAGCCTATGAGTGGGTTTAAAATGTGATAAAATGAAGTGGACATTGTTGGCTTACATCTCTATTCCTAATTACTCAGAAGGCTGGAATGTTCAGATTGAGATTTGATGTCAGCCTGAGGTGAAAATATCATGATACTTTTATTACCAATTAACCAGCAAAAATCTAGAAGTCCTAATTTGGCTCAAGTGATATGGGATGCTAGCCATAGGAAACAGGCATGTGAAAATGCAGAACCCAGGGCTCAAGCTCCAGTATTAAAACCTAAATAAATAAACAAACAAATAAATGTGGTGTGAATATAGATTAGATAATATATATCATAATTATAGATAGTTGATATATTATACAAAATTTATATATTTTACTAATTTCTGTGATATAATTCTGACAAATCAAAAGCTATGGGAAATTCTCATTCAAGGCCAATAATAAGGGGATGGTTATTTTTAAAAAGGCAGAGATGAAGATCAAACTGTAAGTTGATTTCCATGCTATCCTAGTTGGACAACTACTCTTTGGCACTATCTAGTCTACACAGATCTTTAGTTGTATTCTTTTAGACTGAGTATTATGAAATCAGGTAATTCTCATTGCTAAGCACTTTGCATATGAATTAACAACAATAACAGAAAAAAATACATTTAGAGAATTAGCTCTTTTCAGTAGTAGAAGTTCCATGTAAAGATTACTCAGAATAGCAAGCCAACAATTGAGTTAAGCTCTAGGCCTGCTTTCAAAGTTGCTTTTAATAAACTGTAGAGAAAAAAAATCTCAAACAAATCATCAACTATAATAAATACATAATAATAATAATAGGTGTTTCAGGGAGTCCGGGAAGATGGCGGAGGAGAAGCTGGAGTCTAAGTAAGCTCTCTCATAGAAAGCAGTTTTAGAGTTCCAGTGAATAGTCCTAAGCGAGAGAATTACACCAAGTGTGCCATCACGGAACAGAGAGTTAGGGCAGAGAAGGAAACCCAGGCAAGAAGGCACTTCTGAGCTCTTGCCAGCAGCTGCCGCAGCGGCGGCAGCTGTGGTGGTGGCAGACGAGCACAGGAGCCATACATAAGCAACACAAAGTCCGGGATGAAGGAGCCAGACACAGTAGGCCAGCGGATTCTACTCAACCCCGGCAAGAACCGACAAGGAGCAGGCATCTTCATCCTGCAGTTCGCAGACCAGAGATGACCCAGGAACTAAGACTCGGCTTGAGTAGAAGCCTGACGTCCTCAGTCCTTCTCAGGGAGCAGAGGAAGGAAGGCCACCCCTCCCCCGAACACCAGAGATCTCCATCTTGGATACTGACAAAGCTCAGAGGAGCTGCTAGCTCCAACACAGCCCTTGGAATAAAATGAGTCATTTAGCAGGTCACAAGAACTTAACGGTGGCATGACCTGCCAGACTCAGCTCCACCCAGGGAAAAGTCACCCAGCTCGGGCGCCAGCCCTAGGAGTGGGTTTCTTCACTGGCTGCCCCTCCCTCAAGCAGCCTTGACAATCAATTGAAAATCAGTAAAAAGATACCATGATAATGGCTCCAGGCTGGGCTCTGTGAGGTTTTCACAAACTAGCCCCGAAAAAGCTACCAGAAACTAGCCTCATCACTGCATCGCCCTCTTTTGTGATACTCAAAGCAGATCTGCCTCCGAATGAACTAGCTTGGGAAGAGGATCGCCAAATCCTGGGTCAAGTAGAGCTTTTTTCTGACTGTTTGAACAAATTGACTTAAGAAACCAACCAAACCACAGGACTAGAAGCAGGCCAGAGATTCCAACAAGAGGCTAGTTATGGACACAAGGGAGAAACAGTATTTTTCCCACTCCTTCCAAAAAAAATCAAAGAAGTTTTTTTTTTTTTTTTTTCCTCTTCTTCTTCGTCTTCTTCTTTTTTTTTTTTTTTTTTAGTTTTTATTTTTGGTACCTTCTATAAATTTTTTTTTCTTTCTAAAACTTTTTTCAATCTTTAATCTTTGCCTTTGTTGAAAAAGAAATTGTTTTCCAGAAACTTTTTTTTTTCCTCTTATAATTTTTTATTTTAGGGATACATGAGTGTGCGTTGTTCATTCTTTTTTGGTCTTCTTTCTCTTTTTTTTAAAATTATCTTTTTGTTTTTTGTTTAGCGCTACTGAACTTATCATCTTTTTCTTCTTCCATTCTTATCCTTTACACCTTCTCCTATCTTTCGTTCTTCTTCATGTGACTTAATTCTTGTCCTGCACATCCTCAGATAAACCCGTAGTTGAATATTAGACCCTATCCCCCATTGTGTACACACTTAATCCACAAATTTATTACTCAAGTCAAAACTTCTAAAACTTAAATTCCTTAATAGCAGTACTACCTCTTTATACCTATATAATATTTTAAGCATTTTTATTTTTAAGTTTTTCACATCTCCTTTATATCCCTCCCCTTCTCTCAATAAATTCACATTATATATAAATTGATTGTTATCTAATCTACATAATTTTATTAATTTTTACCTTTCTATTTATTCTGTTCTCTTTTCTTTTCCCATTCACTTTCTTCTTTTTCTCTCTCTCTCTCTCTACTTTCATCGTACCCAACCTATTTCTTGCTTTGAGATTAGGACTTAGTTAACTCTCCCTGAGCCTCCCCACATCAATCTATTCCTATTTTTTTAATCCAAATCTCTCCCTAACCCTAATAATTTCTGGTCTTCCAAATTCTTCTTTGCGGTGCGTGGCCCATTGACATATAGTTGTTTGATGTTGAATAGATGTATCTGTTGAACTGGATTGTATCTGTAGACTATTGACGTTGCAAATTCAGACTTGGGTTGATGCTTGCCTTAAGATAGTGTTCTAGCACAAAACTGGTGCTATTTTCATCGCAAATGGGCAGAGTAAGCCAGAAAAACACAAGAAAAATGGCAAATCCGGGTATCTCAATTCCCAATCTCCATAATCAGGGGACAGAACAGATAATGAATAATCCAGAGGAGAATTCCCAAATAGCTCTACAAACACTGCTGGAAAACATGATAAATACAAGATTGAAAGCATACAAAGGACTCTGTATGAGCATGATAGAAAGAGAGAAGAGGCAATCCAGAAGTTTATACAGGAATATCATAAGCGTGAGGAAGCTACTCAAAAACTGATACAGGATTTGCATGAGCAGCTTGAGAATACTCAAAGAGAAAGGCAGGAATGGCATGAACAGGCTGAAAACACTCAAAGAGAACTGCAAAAATCCCGCCAACGGGAGGAAGCTAATCAAAGAGTAATACAGGAATTGAGAGAGCAGGAAGAGAATACACGAAGATCACTAAAGGCATTCATGGAATCCATTAACAAAGAGCTGAAAGAAGTCAGGGAGACCACAAAGGGAATGCTGAATGGAACTCCACAAAAGGAATGGGAGTCAAAGGAAACCACAACCAATCAATTAAGTGATCTGAGAATAAACACTGAACATCAAATGAAGGAAATAAAGCAGTTCATACAAAGCTTCAACAAAGAATTTGAAGCCATCAAAGCTGACAAATTAGAAGGAAAAGAGATAAAAAACAAAGTAGAAAATCTTGACAGCAGGTTAGACCATGCAAAAGATCGAATCTCAGGAATTGAAGACAGCCTAGATATTATAGAGAAAGAACATACAACCATCCAAGACAAGTCCAAGAAATATGATAGATCTATCCAACACTTGGAAGACACCAATAGAAGGCCTAATCTAAGGATAATGGGTGTAGAGGAGCACCTAGAAACAGAAGTTAATGGCATAGGAAATTAAACAGGATCCTAGCAGAGAACATCCCAAACATACAAAAAGATAGGCCTATTCAAATACAAGAAATATTTAGAACTCCAAATAGACCAGATCAGAATAAGAAATCCCATTGTCACATTATAATCCACACAGGATCAACTACGACAAGGAAAAGATCCTTAAAGCTGTGAAGGAGAAAAGATTAATCACCTATAAAGAGAAACCAGTTAGAATCACCTCAGATTTCTCAGCAGAGACAATCAAAGCAAGAAGAGCCTGGAATGATGTATTGCAAGTCCTAAAAACGAGCAACTATCAACCAAGAATACTGTACCCAGCTAAACTCTCCTTCATAACTGAAGGCCAAATAAAAACCTTCCATAGCAAAGAAAATTTGAAACAATACATCTCCACCACACCAGCCCTACAAAAGATTCTTAAAGATGTCCTACATATAGAAAACCAACAAGACCAAAAAAAGACCAAGAAACCGCACTCAAACTGAGAATACAAGAACCATAGGAAGGACCAGCAAAAAGGTGGATAACATGGCAGGAACTGCCAAATATCTCTCACTCTTATCTATTAATATTAACAGACTTAACTCTCCAATTAAGCGACATGGACTGTCTAGTTGGATTAAAAAACAAGAACCTTCTATCTGCTGCCTTCCGGAGTCAGATCTTGCCCGTAAAAACAAAAACATTTTCAATGTTAAAAATTGGAACAAAACCTACCAAGCAAATGGCCCCCATAAACAGGCGGGATTTGCAATCCTGATGTCAGATAAAATAGACATCAAATTAAAATTCGTGAGAAGAGATAAAGAAGGTCGCTACATACTAATTAAGGGATAGCTCTTTCAGGAGGAATTACAATTCTAAATATCTACTCGCCAAAAAAAGGAGCAAACAAATTTATCCAAGAAACACTACTTTCCCTCAAATCCCATATAAATCCTATTGTTGGGGATATTAACACACCACTCTCCCCACTAGATGGATCAACTCAGCAAAAACATAACAGAGAAACTGCAGATCTAAACAGCTGCATGATCAACTAGATTTAACAGATATCTACCGAACATTTCATCCAACAGCATCAGAATACATGTTTTTCTCATCAGCACATGGAACATTTTCTAAAATAGACCACATTTTGGCCACAAATCAAACTTTTCTAAATTCAGAAACATTGAAGTTATACCTTGCATCCTCTCTGACCACAAGGGAATAAAATTAGAACTCAACACCAAAAGCCACCAAAGTCCGGTATCACATGGAGGCTAAACAAAACACTGTTGAATCACGAGTGGGTCATGGAAGAGATTAGAAAGGAAACTCAAATGTTCATGCTATTCAACAAAAATGAACACACAAATAACAAGCTCCTCTGGGACACAGCAAAAGCAGTACTAGAGGAAAGTTTATAACTCTGAGCTCCTACATCATCAAATTAGAGAAATCAGAAACAAACAATTTAATGACACATCTAAGCCTCTTTGAAAAAGAGAAGCAAGATAAACCCCAATCCAGTAGATAGAAATAAATAATTGAAATTAAATCAGAATTAAATGAATTAGAATCCAAAAAAACTATAGAATCAACAAAAGAAAGAGTTGGTTCTTCGAAAAAATTAACAAAATTGACAGACCCTTAGCAAATCTTATCAGAAAAAGAAGAGAACACAGCCAAATAATTAAACTCAGATATGAGAATGGAAACATCACCACGGAAACAACCAAGATTCAAAACATTATAAGGGAATACTTCTCAAAACTTTATCTTAATAAGTTTGAGAACTTGACAGAAATGGAACTTTTCCTAGCAAATATTGACATGGCAAAACTAAACCAAGATGAGCTAAAACAGCTTCACAGTCCCATAGCAAGCATTGACATAGAAACAGCGATAAGAGACCTCCCAGCTAAGAAAACTCCAGGACCAGATGGATTCACAGCGAAATTCTACAAGGCCTTCAAAGCATAGCTCACACCAATACTCCTCCAACTATTCAATGAAATTGAAAGAGAAAGCTCACTACCGCACACATTCTACTAAGCCATCATAACCCTCATTCCAAAACCAGGCAGGGACTCATCAAAAAAATAGAATTATAGTCCCATTTCTTTGATGAACATTGATGCAAAATTTCTCAACAAAATTTTGGCCAACCGACTTCAACAATTCATCCAAACAATCATACATCATGATCAAACATGATTCATTTCAGGGATGCAAAGCTGGTTCAATATACGCAAATCTTTTAATATTATTCATCACATCAACAGGAGCAAGAATAAGAAACACATGGTTATCTCAATAGATGCACAAAAAGCATTCGACAAGATCCAACACCTCTGTATGATGAAGGTTTTGGAAAAATTAGGAATCCATGGAACATTCCTCAATACAATAATGGTTGTATATGACAAAACTACAGCCAGCATTTTACTTAAAGCTGAAAAACTTAATCCATTTCCTCTTAACTCAGCAACAAGACAAGGATGTCCACTCTCTCCACTTCTCTTCAATCTAGTATTAGAATGCCTAGCTACAACAATAAGACAAAATGCAGACATAAAGGGGATCCGAATAGGGAAAGAAGAAATAAAACTCTTCGTCTTTGCAGATGACATGATCTTGTATTTAAAGAATCTCATAGACTCCACTCCCAAATTACTCAAGCTGATTCAAAACTTTGGCAAAGTAGCAGGGTATAAAATTAACCCCCCAAAATCAATGGCTTTTCTGTATGCCAACAATGAGTAAAGTGTGTCTGAAATTAGGAATGAAACTCCATTTGTAATAGCCCCACAAAAAATAAAATATTTCGGAATTAAATTAACCAAAGAAGTGAAGGACCTCTAAGATGAAAACTTTAAAATCCTGAAAAAAGAAATCAACACAGAACTTTAAAAATGGCAAAACCTCCCATGCTTCTGCATTGGAAAGATGTACATCGTGACAATGGCAATACTTCCTAAGGCTATCTACAAATTCAACGCGATACCTATCAAAATTCCAACCTCATTTTTCAAGCAAATAGAAGGGGCAATCCAAAAATTCATATGGAACATTAAAACAACCCGTATAGCAAAAATGCTCCTCAACGTAAAGAACACTGCTGGAGGAATATCAATATCAAATTTCAAACTCTACTATAAAACCATAGTAAGCAAAACAGGTTGGTATTGGCATAAGTACAGACCTCAGGATCAATGGAATAGAATTGAAAACCCAGCAATGAACCTACAGACATTTAGCCAACTAATCTTCGATTCAGGACCTAAAACAACAGAATGAAACAAAGACAGCCTCTTCAGTAAGTGGTGTTAGCAAAATTGGTTAACTACCAGAAAAAAAATAGAAACGTAAAAATTAATATAGTTCTGGAGATTGAAAGACCATCTATTTAGAGAGGAATGTGAATATATTGAGAAAACAGGAGGGAGATAGAGAAGATGTGAAAAACTTTAAAAAATGCTTAAAGTATTATATAGGTATAAAGAGGTAGTACTGCTATTAAGGAATTTAAGTCTCAGAGGTTTTGAATTGAGTAATAAATTTGTGGATTAAGTGTGTACACAATGGGGGATATGGTCTACTAGTTAACTATGGGTTTATCTGAGGATGTGCAGGACAAGGGTTAAGTCACATACAGAAGAACAAAAGAGAGGAAAAGGTGAAAAGGATAAGAAAGGGAGAAAAAAAGATCAGAAGTTCAGTAGAGCTAGACAAAAAAACAAAAAGATAAGAAAGAAAGAAAAACAGAAAGAAGACAAGAAAAGAAAGGAAAACGCAAATTCACGTATTCCTAAAATAAAAATTATAAGAGGGAAAAAAAAGTTACTGGAAAACACTTATTTTTTTCAAAAAAGGCAAAAATTAAAGATTAATCAAAGTTTTAGAAAAGGAAAAAAATATATATATATATAAGGTACCAAAAAAAAAAAAAAAAGAAAAGAAAAAAGAAAAGAAGAAGAAAAAAAAAGTTCTTTGATTTTTTTTTTTTTTTTTGATTTTTTAAGTCCACTATTACCCAACAATCCCACTTTTGGGCATTTACCCAAATGTTTACAAACAAGACCACACTAAAGCTACCAGCATAACTATGTTTATTGCAGCATTATTTACCATAGCTAAGATATGGAACCAACCCAGATTCCCCTCAGTAGATGAATGGATCAAGAAAATGTGGTATATATACAAAATGGAATTCTATGCCTCCATCAGAAAGAATGACATTGCCCCATTTGTTAGGAAATGGAAAGGCTTGGAAAAAAATTATATTAAGTGAAGTAAGCCAGGCCCAAAGAAACATAGGTCCCATGGTTTCCCTTATTTGTAATACCTAGTATATGTATGAGTCAAGACGAAAAGATCAGATAATGTGATGTCAGGAAAATGAACCCTTAGATGTGTATTTTAATGTTTTTTTTTTCTGCATGTGTTTCTAATGCATTTAGAAGATTATCTCTTTGTTGCTTTGTATGTCCCTCCCCCACTATATAACCCCTGCTTTCACTATATTTGATGTCAGTATAACTTGTGGAGGAGATGGGGAAAAACCAGGTGTGTAAGGATACAGGTGGACTTGTTGCAACAATGATAAGTACAAGTTGTCATGTTCAAAACGAGCTTTACAACATCGTTGCGGGGGGGGGGGCAAGGGAAAGGTGGGAAGGAGAAGGATTGGGAGTGAGGGGGAGGGGTGAGGCTGGGAAGGGATGTGAAGAGTAAACAAAGGAGGAGGCTGCAATGCTTGGTAAGAAATGTATGCATTATCCTGCCCATGTAATTGCAACTCCTCTGTACAGTATGTTCACAAATAAAATTAAATTAAATTAAAAAAAAATGGTTAACTACTTGTAGAAAACTAAAGCTAGATCCTTATATATCACCCTGCACCAAAATCAGCTCCAAGTGGATCAAAGACCTCGAAGTCAAAGCAGACATTCTGAAAACATTACAGGATGGAATAGGAGAAACCCTAGGTCTCCTTGGCTCGGGGCTAAATTTTTGAATGGATACCCGGAAACACAACAAATCAAAGACAGGTTGGACAAATGGGATTGCATAAAGTTGCAGAGCTTCTGCTTGGCACAGGACATAATTAGTAAGATTAATAGATCCCACGGATTAATATATCCCACGGATTGGGAGAAGGTCTTTACTAGCCATATAATGGACAAGGGTCTCATATCTAAAATATACTTGGAACTCAAAAAATTAAATCCCCCAACAACAAATCCTTGAAGAAACAACTGCCCAATAAATAAGTGGGCGAAAGACTTAAAGAGAAACTTCTCTGAAGAAGAAAGAAGTATGGCCAATACACACATGAAGAAATGCTCAACATCCCTAGCCATAAAAGAAATGCAAATCAAAACAACATTGAGATACCACCTCACTCCACTTAGAATGGCAAAAATCAAGAACTCTAACAACAACAGATGCTGGAGGGGATGTGGACAGAAGGGAACCTTACTTCATTGTTGGTGGGAATGTAAACTTATTCAACCACTTTGGAAAGCAGTATGGAGGTTCCTCAAAAGACTTCACATAGAACTCCCCTATGACACAGCAATCCCACTCTTGGGCATTTACTCAAATGTTTATAAACAAGACCACACTAAAGCTACCAGCATAACTATGTTTATTGCAGCATTATTTCCCATAGCTAAGATATGGAATCCACCCAGATGCCTCTCAGTAGATGAATGGATCAAGAAAATGTGGCATATATACACAATGGAATTCTATGCCTCCATCAGAAAGAATGACATTGCCCCATTTGTTAGGAAATGGAAAGGCTGGGAAAAAATTATATTAAGTGAATTAAGCTAGCCCAAAGAAACATAGGTCCCATGGTTTCCCTTATTTGCAATATCTAGTATATGAGTCAAGCGGAAAAAGTCAGATAATGTGATGTGAGGAAAATGATTCCTTAGGTATGTATTTTAAGGTTTTTTTCTTTCATGCATGTGTTTCTACCACATTTATAAGATTATCTCTTTGTTGCTTTGTATGTCCCTTGCCCACAGTATAATCCCTGCTTTCACTATATTTGATGTCAGTATAACTTGTGGAGGAGATGGGGAAAAACAAGTTGTTTAAGGATACAGGTGGACCTGTTGCACAAATGATAAGTAAAAGTTGTCATGTCCAAAACGAGCTTTACAACGTCCGTGCGGGGTGGGGGAGGAGGAGGGAAGGGGAAGTATTCGGATTGGGAGAGGAGGGAGGAGGGCTGGGAAGGAATGTGAAGGGTAAACAAAGGAGTAGGCTGCAATGCTTGGTAAGAAATGGACGCATTATCCTGCCCATGTAATTGTAACCCCCCTGTACAGTATGTTCACAAATAAAAGAAAATAAAATAATTATAGGTGTTTCAAATTAATATAATTAACTTTGTAAGGATAAACGGATCACACATTATGCAAGACATTATTAAAAATATTTCATTGTTGATTTCTTTTAGTTTGTTTTAATAATTCATTTCAGAATTGTATTTTGAATCCATATTGATACAACATATTTTCCAGTAAACATTCATTATATTCCTATAAAAGTTACAATCAAAATACCTCTACAATCATAATGTAATAAGAATGATCCATGCTCGTTCTGTTCTAAAAGTATAAATCACTCTATGCAAATTTCCATTTTTATAAAGTAGAAATTCTGAATAATTTTATACTTGAAATGGCTTTAATACACCATAATCTTTTTGTTATCAGAGCTTAAAGGGGACACATTTCAGAGCTTAAACAGGACACAGAATCATAATGCTCAACTCCGGGAAAACATTTAAGTGTTTCTCCCCCTTATGCAAAAATACATAATATATCTTTGTGCTATTTTCCTCAAAATGAAGCTTATGAGGACTCAATAGATTTTGATTGTATTCAGATTATCTGTTAAATAACATTGCATAATCCATAAAACTTCTATTTTTTATTATTTATTTTTGGTCGGTCATGGGGCTTGGACTCTGGGCTCGGGCATTGTCCCTGCACTCTTGAGCCACAGTGCCATTTCCAGTTTTCTACTCGTTTATTGGAGATAAGTGTTTCATGGACTTCCCTGCCAGGGCTGGCTATTTTTTTAATAAGTAAATTATATTAGTAAATTATATTATATTTTAGTACCTCTTCCTATAAGAGGTACTGCCCGGGCTGGCTATTTTTTAGTTAGTAAATTATATTATATTCTAGTACCTCTTATAGGAAGTTAAGTTCCAATTAAGCCTAGCACCAAATTAAAAGTAGCTAAAATACATAAAACTTCCCCTTGATGTGGGAGGAAAAGGTAGGATGAGATTTTCTTATGATTATCATTAGCAATCATATGAGTTTTTTTTGTGATTATTTGAGGAAAAGTTAGGATAAGATTTTGTTACGATTATCATTTGTTACTGTGACATTTAGAAATCACGAATTTTTCTTATTGTGATCATTTATTACTGTTATATTTACCTATCATATGATGTTTATTGATACCTATTTTTAAACTGTTAACAGAAGAATTAAAATGTATTTTCAATGATTTTTTAGATTATTGATAAAGTCAAGTAAAACTATCAAGAGTGTTTTATCTCTTAGAGTGACATAAGAAAATAACCAAAAAACATAGAGTAAATAACCTTAGGAAAATTCAACAATGTTGCTTTATCATTTCTAATAATCACTAAATGAATTCTGCCTCTAGACTAACAGTTAAGATGGAAATGCCAAATAATAGAGACTGAGAAAATAGATTTTTTTCTGCTTTGTCTAAAGTATATTTGCTTTACTGAAGTTAGTCTATAATTTATTAATATGCTAATAGTTTTGTTTTCTGATGACATAGGTGTCTAATTAACTTACAGCAGAATACTGCAACCTTGTAATTGCCAACATTTACTAGCTGCTTTGCTTTTGTGGCAACAACCAAAAAAAAAGCAAAATTGACCTGAACTTGCAGGAAACTTCAAGTGTTTACATCCAGGAAATAATTAGAAGATATATGACGAACCTTGATCTTGATTCTAATCCAAATCGAATTAAACTTCCTCCACAAACCAAGAATCCACACTCTGGAAGCCTTATTCATTTTTTAGTCCTTTTATGTCAGGTTTTTTTTTTCATACAGGCTGAAAACAAATTCTAATGAAGTTGAGTTAGTCATTAAATATTCACAGTAGTAAAGGAATGCCTTTCCCCAAACTGTGATACACAAGCAATCATATGAATTGTTGTGGAGCAGTATGTTAGAGATAAGAGGAAAGCCAAGGAAGGACCCTAAGGTGGAAGAGTAAATGGAGCAGAGTATTCCAAAAGAATAAATAATTTGATATTAAGGAGTGCTTCTATTTTAATGTGCGAGTTGGACTAAATATGTACAGATATAAGCATATTTTTCTGATGTAGCATGCTTAAACGAATAGAAAACTTTGAAAACAGTAGCTCCAATGCCTAGTACAGATCTGAGGAAACACTTCTTTTTTTTTTTTTTTTTTTTTGAGGGTTTGTTCCAATGGGGAAATGTAGAGCTGAAAATGAAATGGATGTCTTTGATAATAAGTAGGCAGTCACAATAGAAAATGGAGTAGATGGTGGTCATAAAAAATCAAATATAGGGTCTTAAGATTATTTTTATTTTCTTTTTTCAAGTGGGGCTTGAATTCAGAGCTTGAAGACTTTCTCTGAGCCTTTTGCTCATGGCTAGTACTATACAGCCCCACTTCCAGTATTGTGGTAGTTAATTGGAAATGAAAACCTCACATTATTTCCTGCCCTGGTTGCTTTTGAACCAATATCCTCATATTTCAGCTTCTTCAGTTGCTAAGATTACAAGCATGGCCAATAACACCTGACTTAACCCCTACACATTTTTTTTTTGAAATTGAATGTGTGCTTTCAGAGGGAAATATCAACGTCTATGGCCGCCTCATTATATAACTAGCAAACATCCTACTTTTCCTTCTACCACTCAATTATTGAAATAACCACTTCCTTTTCAGTAACTTAAAAAAAAGTAGTGGTTAATTTCTTGTGGATTGTGGAAATTAAAACTGAAATGAACTTTAATCCTACTTAAAAGGTTTGAAAAGGCTAAAATATTTTACCATAATTTTGAAGTAGATGAAATTATGCTTGGGGCAGTTAGAGGAGTTCTGTAAGTGACAATGTAAATTTGCATTAGTTTTACTTTCAGGAATTTTTAATGAACTAATTTCATGGAGCAGTAAAAAATCAGGGATGAGATTTCTGTAATGGTGCAAGGAATATAGCATCTAAATCTATATATGAAAAATAAACTTGAATTTTTCTGTGCTTTTCAATAAAGTTACAGATTTTCGCACAAAATTTGAGTATATATGTATATAAAATATACATTATGTGTATATACAATATATCTATCAAATCTGATGTGTGTGGAGGAAAACTGAAGCATTTTTTTCTTGATAATTTTTTTTCCAGGTAGTTTTTGTGGGGAAAAGATTAATTTTTGTTTCTTCTTCAGGTTTATCACATTATATATAAATATATATAAATACTAATTTAATCATTTTAGTGTGCGAGTTTGGACTAAATATATACCAATAGGCATATTTTTCTGATGGTAGAAATCCAATTAATGTAGACTTTTTTGACAAAATCAGAAACAATGATTTCAGGATTATTCATGTTTTCTAAACTGAAATTAGATTAAATAAGGCAAAAAGTAAATGCTACATTAAATATAAACAGTTTTGAATCGTGGCAAAGCAAAGTAATCATAAGCATGTACAACTTAAGAAAAGTAAAAATTGTAATGTGCAAAGAATTAGAAAAACCCTGTAATAATTGATTTTTATTGTAATTATTATAATCTATTGGAAACCTATTACAAGTTGACTGCAGTTCAATTTTTATTATAAATGATAAAGGTAACAATCAGAATGTCTGTATTTTATCATGTCTGATTTTGTTTATCCATTTCCACCTGATATTTATTTATATAACAGCATGTCCATTCCAGAAAATAAAGGTGTGACTTAAGTATCAACTGAATTTTGAGAAGAATGATCACAATGATGTTATTATACAGATATTTAATGAGAGGAAGTGTCAATCTGTTGTAGAACACATAAATAGTAGATGATATCTCATTCTAGTCACATAAAAGGGATTAACTTTTCACATCAACACAGAGAAAACAGTATGGCTAACACATCATTATTTAAACTATAAACATTATACTGCTAAAATGTAATTCTTTTTGCTTTAAAGATAAATTAAAATAACTTTTAAAACACTGAAGAAAACACAAGAATACATATGTAAACACAGCAAAATTCAAAGTAACATTTCTTCAAAATGAGCAATGAACAAGTATTTTGTTCATGTTCAACAAAATACTTACTCGACACTAATCAATTGTCATGTTATTTACAAGATTTTATATTCAAAGATTGAACAAAGCAAGTACAGTGAGAAATTACTCATTTTATTTCAGCCGGGAAATCAAGATAACATACTTCTGATAGAATGCTGTGTCATTTAATACATATTCATTTATAATTAAAATCCTGTGTGACAGAAAGGAATTATAAACAATGGTTCACTCTCAACTTAGTTAATTCATAAGACATGATTTAATATTTCTGCTTGAATATTACGAATGGGAGGGCAAGGACATAGGTGGACCTGTAGATGTAATTTTAGAATATTCTTCCCTCAGTGCCAATATTTGAAAGATAATATTCATACTCAGGTAGAATTTTAATTGCGCCTTGACTATAACATATATATATGTACATATATTATATGTATTATATATTATATTAAATGCATTATATATTACATGATATATTATATGATATACGTTATATTATATATTATATTACATGTTACATATTATATATTATATTAAATGTTATACATTATATTATATATTATATTACATAGTATATATTATATTATATGTTACATATATATTATATATTATATTATATATTATATGTATACAATACAATAATATATGTATATATATAAAATCTGGTACTGTCATCTTCAGATCGCTTTAATTTTTCTCTACCTTTTATTTTTTTTCAAATGTTGGTTTCATTAGTGAAAATAACTTTCTTAGATTCCTTTAAGATCTGAGACGGATTTGGATGATCTGTATGTCTAGATTTTTTTCTTATGTCTTATACTCTCTGTGTTATGACTCTGTCCTCATCACTTCGCTGTTCTTACAGTAATACCCATGAGTACACAGTAGCCAGGCCCAATTGTTCTGTCAGGTTTCACTGTAATGTACGCACTGCAGATATTTAAAAGTCAACGGTATTTTAAAAAATCTTTTAATGACACAGTTCTAAACTGGTTTCACTTCTTTGTGACAGCTCTTTTGTTTCCTCTTAATTCTTTAAACCAAAACAAAAAGACATGTACAGGTTTTGACAGTTACTAGTTTGGGGTATTTCTTCTTTCAGTATAGTATTCATTCCCAGAGTTTCAAATATTAACTTTGAAATGAAAACATGTGTTTTTCATTCATACTCAATCGTTGTCATTTATTTTGAGCCACTTTGATGCTTCTAATGAACTGGCCGTTAATTCGAGTGAAGCGTATAAAAAACTTGATTTCCCTTGCTGGATTTGACCCACCACGCAAAAGTCACAGCCACCTAAATAGCTCAGATTGGAGGTACGAGCCACCAGGACTCAGCTGCAAAGTATTGCACAAGAATATCTCCATGAAAATTGTTAAAGGAACCAAAAGAAAGTTTGGGAACAGTAACACTGGAAACTTCTTCAAACTCTATTTTAAATGGAAGCAAATTCCTAATACATATGTGCAGTGATTCTGAACCACCAAAGAAAAGAAATATAAATATTTTCTGCTGTTCAACAATAGAACATAAATATCTGTAACTTCTGCATTTATACTTGCTTGATAATGGAGTTTTCTAAACTGATACGAACAGAAACATTCTGCTGCTGCACATAGGACGAAAATTGCAATTTTGAAAAAGTTCGATAAAAACAGACATGGGAAAATGGAGATGGAACTATAATATCTGTTCATTATTGCATAATGTAGAAACATCCAAGAACAAAACAAATAATCTATAGAGATTGGAAGGTGGAAAAAAGGTATGTCTTGGTTGGTATATCCTAAAGAAAATCGGAGTCAGTCAAATAAAGCAGGATGCTTTCCATAAAAGGAAAAAAATCCCCACTAATTGGGTTTTTAAACTTTTATACCATCTTCTTTAAGATAGGTCTTGTTATGGTGATAGGGCAAAGAATGCTCAATTTCAGTTCCTTTCGGAGGACACTCAGATCAACTTGCACTTGAGTCGACTGAAATGCACAGACATGGTTTAATATCCTTCTGATATTATTTTATATAATAAAATTCATGACAATTAAGCTATTATTAGAAGATATGTGCCTTGGTGTAATTTTATGTATTCTGAAAAATTGTTTTTTGGGGGGGGTAATTTTGTCATTATGTTTTTTAATTTTTTAATTTTTATTTTTTGTGAACATACTGTACTGAGGGGTTACAATTACATGGGCAAGATAATGAGTACATTTCTTATCAAGCATTGCAGCCTCCTCCTTTGTTTACACATCACATCACTTCCCAGCCTCTACCCACCCCCCCACCTAATCCCCCCCCACCCTGCACCAAAGTTGTAAAGTTCATTTTTGACATGACAACTTGTACTTCGCATTGTTGCATTGGGTCCACCTGTATCCTTAAACAACTTGTTTTTCCCCATCTCCTCCACAAATTATACCAACATCAATTATAGGGAAAGCAGGGGTTATACTGTGGGGGAGGAACACACAAAACTACAAAGAAATAATCTTATAAAAGAGTTAGAAACAAATGCATGAAAGAAAAAAAAATTTAAATACATATCTAAGGGTTCATTTTCCTAACATCACATTATCTGACCTTTCCTGCTTGACTCATACATATACTAGATATTGCAAATAGGGAAACTATGGAACCTATGTTTCTTTGGGCTTGGCTTACTTCACTTAATATAATTTTTTCCAAGCCTTTCCATTTCCTAAAAAATGAGGAGATGTCATTTTTCTTATCGAGGCATAGAATTCCATTGTGTATATATACCACATTTTCTTGATTCATTCATCTATTGAGGGGCATCTGGGTTGGTTCCATATCTTAGCTATGGTAAATAATGCTGCAATAAACATAGTTGTGCTGGTAGCTTTATTGTGGTCTTGTTTGTAAACATTTGGGTAAATGCCCAAAAGTGGGAATGCTGGGTCATAGGGAAGGTCCATGTGAAGTCTTTTGAGGAACCTCCATACTGCTTTTAACAGTGGTTGAACAAGTTTACATTCCCACCAACAATGAAGTAAGGTTCAGTTCTGTCCACATCCCCTCCAACATCTGTTGTTATTAGAGTTCTTGATTATAGCCATTATAACTCGCATGAGGTGGTATTTTAATGTTGTTTTGATTTGCATTTCTTTTATGGCTAGGGATGTTGAGCATTTCTTCATGTGTCTATTGGCCATCCTTCTTCTTCAGAGACGTTTCTCTTCAAGCCTTTCACCCACTTATTTATTGGGAAGTTGTTTCTTTGAGGATTTGATGTTGGGGGATTTACTTTTTTGAGTTCCAAGTATATTTTAGATATGAGACCCTTGTCAGATGTATGGCTAGTGAAGATCTTCTCCAAATCTGTGGGCTTTCTTTTTTTTTTATTTTAATTTTTTGTGAACATACTGTACAGAGGGGTTACAATTACATGGACAAGATAATGAGTACATTTCTTATCAAGCATTGCAGCCTCCTCCATTTTTTACCCTTCACATCCAATCCCAGCCTCCCACCGCCCTGGCCCCCAATGCCCCCCCCCCACAGTTGTAAAGTTCGTTTTTGTCATGACAACTTGTACTTCTCCTAGTTGCATCTGATCCACCTGTATCCTTAAACGACTTGTTTTTCCCCATCTCCTCCACAAATTATACCGACATCAATTAAAGTGAAAGTAGGGGTTATACTGTGCGGGAGGTCCATACAAAGCTACAAAGAAATAATCTTATAAAGGAGTTAGAAACAAATGCATGAATAAAACCATTTAAATATTTATCTAAGGGTTCATTTTCCTAACATCACATTAGCTGACCTTTCCTGCTTGACTCATACATATACCAGATATTGCAAATGAGAGAAACCATGGGACCTTTGTTTCTTTGGGTTTGGCTTACTTTGCTTAATATAAGTTTTTCCAAGCCTTTCCCTTTCATAACATATGGGGAAATGTCATTCTTTCTGATGGAGACATAGAATTCCATTGTGTATATATACCACATTTTCTTGATCCATTCATCTATTGAGGGGCATCTGGGTTGGTTCCATATCTTATCTATGGGAAATAATGCTGCAATAAACATAGTTGTGCTGGTAGCTTTAGTGTGGTCTTGTTTGTAAACATTTGAGTAAATGCCCAAAAGTGGGAATGCTGGGTCATAGGGGAGGTCCATGTGAAGTCTTTTGAGGAACCTCCATACTGCTTTTAACAGTGGTTGAACAAGTTTACATTCTCAACACCAATGAAGTAAGGTTCCCTTCTGTGCACATCCCTTTCAGCATGTGTTGTTGTTAGAGTTCTTGATTATAGCCATTCTAACTGGGTTGAGGTGGTATCTCAATGTTGTTTTGATTTGCATTTCTTTTATGGCTAGGGAGGTTGAGTATTTCTTCATGTGTGTATTGGCCACACTTCTTTCTTCTTCAGAGAAGTTTCTCCCTAAGTCTTTCGCCCACTTATTTATTGGGCAGTTGTTTCTTTGAGAATTTGATGTTGGGGGATTTACTTTTTTGAGTTCTAAGTACATTTTTGATATGAGACCCTTGTCCGTTATATGGCTAGTGAACATCTTCTCCGAATCGGTGGGCTTTCTATCGATCTTGCTAGCTATTTCCTTTGCCATGCAGAAACTCTGAAACTTCATGCCATCCCATTTGTCCAAGCTTTCTTTGATTTGTTGTAGGGTTTCCGGGCCTCTATTAAGAAAATTTTGGCCTGAGAAAAGGAGTCCTCGGGTTTCTCTTATTCCATCCTGTAATGTTTTCAGAGTGTCTGCTTTGACTCCGAGGTCTTTGATCCATTTGCAGTTGATTTTGGTGCAGGGTGATATATAAGGATCTAGCATTAGTTTTCTACAAGTAGTTAACCAATATTTCCAGCACCATTTACTGAAGAGGCTGTCTTTCTCCCATTCTACTATTTTAGCTCCCTTATCGAAGATTAGTTGGCTATAGGTCTGTAGGTTCATTTCTGGTTTTCAGTTCTATTCCATTGATCCTGAGGTCTGCTCTTATGCCAATACCAATATATTTTGATTACTATGGCTTTATAGTAGAGTTTGAAATTTGGTATTGATATTCCACAAGCAGTGTTCTTTCCGTTGAGGAGAGTTTTTGCTATTCGGGCTTTTTATTGTTCCATATGAATTTTTGGATTGCCTCTTCTATTTTCATGAAGAATGAGGTTGGAATTTTGATAGGTATCACATTGAATTTGTAGATAGCCTTGGGAAGTATTGCCATTTTGATGATGTTGATCTTTCTAACCCAGGAGCATGGGAGGTTTTGTCATTTTTAAAGTTCTGTTTTGTTTTCCTTTTTCAAGATTTTAAAGTTTTCATCATAGAGGTCCTTCACTTGTTTGGTTAAGTTAATTCCTACGTATTTTATTTTTTGAGGGGCTATTACAAATGGAGTTCCTTTCCTAATTTCAGACACACTTTTCTCATTGTTGGCATACAGAAAAGCCTTTGATTCTGGGGGGTTAATTTTATACCCTGCTACTTTGCCAAAGTTTTGAATCAGCTTGAGTAATTTGGGAGTGGATTCTATGGGATTCTTTAAATACAAGATCATGTCATCTGCAAAGAGGGAGAGTTTTATTTCTTCTTTCCCTATTTGGATCCCCTTTTGCATCTTGTCTTATTGCTATAACCGGGCATTCTAATGCTAGATTGAAGAGAATTGGAAAGAGTGTACATCCTTGTCTTGTTGCTGAGTTAAGAGGAAATGGCTTTAGTTTTTTTTCTGTGTGAACATATAGTACAGAGGGCTTACAATTATATGGGCAGGAAAATGCATACATTTCCTACCAAGCATTGTAGCCTCCTCCTTTGTTTACCCTTCACATCCGTTTCCACACTCCCATCTCCCCCCCAAATACTCCCCACCCCCCCCCCCCACAACGATGTTGTAAAGCTCATTTTTGACATGACAACTTGTACTTTCATTTTAAGGTTACAGGTGGACCTGTTGCAACAATGGCTTTAGATTTTCTCCATTAAGTATAATGCTTGGTATAGGTTTGTCATATATAGCCTTTATTGTATTGAGGAATGTTCCATGGATTCCTAATTTTTCCAAAACTTTCATCATAAATGGGTGTTGGATCTTGTCGAATGCTTTTTCTGCATCTATTGAGATAACCCTGTGGTTCTTATCCTTGCTCCTGTTGATGTGATGAATAATATTAAATGATTGGCGTATATTGAACCAGCTTTGAATCCCTATAATGAATCCTGTTTGATCATGGTGTATGATTTTTTGGATGAATTGTTGAAGTCGGTTGGCCAAAATTTTTTTGAGAAGTTTTGCATCAATATTCATCAAAGAAATGGGACTATAATTCTATTTCTTTGATGAGTCCCTGCCTGGT
The DNA here is from genome assembly GCF_024711535.1 of Dipodomys merriami. Taxonomy (NCBI): domain Eukaryota; kingdom Metazoa; phylum Chordata; class Mammalia; order Rodentia; family Heteromyidae; genus Dipodomys; species Dipodomys merriami. Next base: position 27,698,749 of record NW_027203159.1, on the reverse strand, counting down.
TTTGGAATGAGGGTTATCATAGAATGTGTTCGGTAGTGAACTTTCTCTTTCAATTTCATTGAATAGTGGGAGGAGTATTGGTGTGAGCTCTGCTTTGAAGGCCTTGTAGAATTCCACTGTAAAACCATCTGGTCCTGGACTTTTCTTAGCTGGGAGGTCTCTTATTGCTGTTTCTATTTCAATGCTTGATATGGGCCTGTTAAGTTGGTTTAGCTCATCTTGGTTTAGTTTTGGCATGTCAATATTTGCTAGGAAAAGGTCCATTGCTGTCAAGTTCTCAAACTTATTAGCATAAAGTTTTGAGAAGTATTCCCTTACAATGCTCTGAATGTTGGTTGTTTCCGTGGAGATGTTTCTATTCTCGTCTCTGAGTTTATTTATTTGGCTGTGTTATCTTATTTTTCTGATAAGATTTGCTAAGGGTTTCTCAATTTTGTTAAGTTTTTCGAAGAACCAACTCTTTGTTTTGTTGATTCTTTCTATAGTTTTTTTGGATTCTAATTCATTTGATTCTGATTTATTTTTAATTATTTCTTTCTGCCTACTTGTTTGGGGTTTATCTTGCTGCTCTTTTTCAAGGTGGTTCAGATGCCTCATGTTTCATATCTCTCGAATTTGTTGATGTAGGAGCTCAGAGCTATAAGCTTTCCTCTGAGTACTGCCTTTGCTGTGTCCCAGAGGAGCTGGTAATTTGTGTGCTCATTTTTGTTATATAACATGAACATTTGAATTTCCTTTCTAATCTCTTCCATGACCCACTCGTGATTCAGCAGTGTGTTGTTCGGCCTCCATGTTTTACCGGATTTTCCTTGGTAGCTTTTGTTGTTGAGTTCTAATTTTATTCCCTTGTGGTCAGAAAGGATGCAAGTGTAAATTCAATGTTTCTGAATTTGGACAAGTTTGCTTTGTGGCCTAAAATATGGTCTATTTTAGAAAACTTTCCATGTGCTGCTGAGAAAAACGTGTATTCTGATACTTCTGGGAGAAATATTCGGTAGTTGTCTGTTAAATCTATTTGATCCATGCAGCTGTTCAGATCTGAGGTTTCTCTGTTGATTTTTTGCATAGTTGATCTATCTACTGGGGAGAGTGGTGTGTTAAAATCCCCAACAATTAAGGTCTTTGGATCTATGTGTTATTTGAGGGAAAGTAGTGTTTCTTGGATAAATTTGGTTGCTCCATTGTTTGGCGAATAGATATTTAGAATTGTAATATCCTACTGAAGGAGAGATCCTTTAATTAGTATGTAGCGACCTTCTTTATCTCTTCTCACGAATTTTAATTTGAAGTCTATTTTATCTGATATTAGGATTGCAACTCCCACCTGTTTATGGGGGCCGTTTGCGTGGTAGATTTTGTTCCAGCCTTTAACATTGGAAATGTGTTTGTTTTTATGGGCAAGATGTGACTCCTGAAGGCAGCAGATAGAAGGATTTTGTTTTTTAATCCAACTAGACAGTCTATGTCGCAGAATTGGAGAGTTCAGTCCGTTAACGTTAAGAGATAGGACTGAGAGGTATTTGGGAGTTCCTGCCATGTTATCCACGTTTTGGGGGGTTGCGAACACTGGGTCCTTCCTATCGTTCTTGGATTCTCAGTTTGGGTGCGGTTTCTTGGTCTTTTTTTGGTCTTGTTGGTTTTCTATATGTAGGATATCTTTAAGAATCTTTTGTAGGGTTGGTTTGGTGGAGATGTATTGTTTCAATTTTTCTTTTCTATGGAAGGTTTTTGTTTGGCCTTCAGTTATGAAGGAGAGTTTAGCTGGGTACAGTATTCTTGGTTGATAGTTGCTCGTTTTTAGGACTTGCAATACATCATTCCAGGCTCTTCTTGCTTTGATTGTCTCTGCTGAGAAATCTGAGGTGATTCTAACTGGTTTCTCTTTATAGGTGATTAATCTTTTCTCCTTCACATCTTTAAGGATCTTTTCCTTGTCTGAGTTGATTCTGTGTGGATTATAATGTGATGATGGGATGTCCTATTCTGATCTGGTCTATTTGGAGTTCTAAATGTTTCTTGTATCTGAATAGTCCTATCTTTTTGTATGTTTGCGAAGTTCTCTGCTAGGATCCTATTAAACAAATTTCCTAGGCAATTAACTTCTGTTTCTAGGTGCTCCTCTATACCCATTATTCTTAGATTAGAACTTCTGATGGTGTCTTCCAAGTGTTGGATAGATCTATCATATTTCTTGGACTTGTCTTGGATGGTTGTATGTTCTGTCTTGGATGGTTGTATGTTCTTTCTCTATAATATCTAGCCTATCTTCAATCCCCGAGATTCCATCTTCTGCATGGTCTACCCTGTTGTCAAGACTTTCTATTTTGTTTTTTATTTCTTTTCCTTCTAATTGGTCAGTTTTGATGGCTTCAAATTCTTTGTTGAAGCTTTGTTTTACATCTTGTATGAACTGCTTTACTTCCTTTATTTGGTGTTCCGTGTTTATTCTCAAATCACTTAGTTGATTCGTTATGGTTTTCTTGTACTCCCATTCCTTCTGTTGGGTTCTATTCAGCATTCCCTTTGTGATCTCCCTAACTTCCTTCAGCTCTTTGTTAATGGATTCCATGAATAGTGATCTTTGTGTATTCTCATCCTGCTCTCTCAATTCCTGTATTACTCTTTGTTTAGCTTCCTCCTGTTCATGCCATTCTTTTTTCTCTTTGAGTGTTCTCAGCCTGTTCACGCCATTCCTGCCTTTCTCTTTGAGTATTCTTCAAGCTGCTCATGCAAATCCTGTATCAGTTTCTGAGTACCTTCCTCACGCTAATGATATTCTTTTTATGAGGGGGGGGGTCTGGTCGTGGGGCTGAACTCTGGGCCTGGGCGCTGTCCCTCAGCTCTTCAGTTCAAGGCTAGCACTCTACCACTTGAGCCACAATGCCACATGCGGCTTTTTTCTTTTTGCTTATGTGGTGCTGAGGAATTGAACCCAGGGCCTCAGGCTTGCAAGGCAAGCGCTCTACCACTGAGCAACCTTCCCAGCCCACGCTCATGATATTCTTGTATAAACCTTTGGATTGCCTCCTCTCTCTCCCGATCACACTCATACAGAGTTTCTTGTAGGTTTTCAATCTTTTCCTGTCTTGAACTTTTGTTTGCCTGCTCTCTCTCCCTATCACGCTCATACAGAGTTCTTTGTATGTTTTCAATCTTTTCATTTACATGTTTGCCAGCAGTGTTTTTAAGAGCTATTTGGGAACTCTCCTCTGGATTATTCATTATCTGTTCTGTCCCCAGATTTTCATGAGTAGAAGTGGAGATACCCGGACTTGCCATTTTTCTTGTGGTTTTCCGGCTTACTCTGCCCATTTGAGATGAAAGTAACACCAGTTTTGTGCTAGAACACTAACTTAAGGCAATCATCAACCAAAGTCTGAATTTGCACAGTCAATAGTCTGCAGATACAATCTAGTTCAACAGATACCTCTATTCAACATCAAACAACTATATATTAATGGGCTATGAACCACAAAGAACAATTTGGTAAACCAGAAATCATTACAGTTAGGGAGAGATGTGGTTAAAAAATAGGAATAGAGTGATTTGGGAAGGTACAGGGAGAGTTAACTTAACTAAATCCTACTCACAGCAGGAAATAGGTTGGATACGATGAAAGGAGAGAGAGAGAAAACAAGAACGAGAAAGAAAAAAGAGACCAGAAAGAATAGAAAAATAAAAATTACTAATATGAAGAATCGAGAACAAACTATTCAAAGAACGTGAATATAATGAGAGAAAGGGAGGGATATAAATTAGATGTGAAAAACTTAAAAATAAAAATACTTAAAATATTATTTAGGTGTAAAGAGGTAGTACTGTTGTTAATAAATTTAAGTCTCAGACGTTTTGAATTGAGTAATAAATTTGTGGATTAAGTGTGTACACTATCGGGGATAGGGTCTAATAGTCAACTATGGGTTTATCTGAGGATGTGCAGAACAACAATTAAGTCCCATAAAGAAGAACAAAATAGAGGCAAAAGTGTGAAGGATAAGGAAGAAAGAAAAAAGAAATGTCAGAAGTTCAATATATCCCTAAAATAAAGATTATAATGGGAAAATAAAGTTACTAATTTTTTTTTTCTGAAAAGGTAAAAATTAAAAATTAAAAAAAGTTTTAGAAAAGAAAAAAAAAAGGAAAAAAATTCTTTGATTTTTTTGGGAGGGTTGGGAAAAATCCTGTATCTCCCTTGTGTCTGTAATCAGCCTCTGGTTGGATTCTCTGTTCTGCTTGTGGACCTGTGGCTTAGTTGGTTTCTTAAATCAGTTGGTTTGGACAGGTAGAAAAATGCTCTGCTTTACCCAGGATTTTGCGATCATCCTCCCAAGTTAGTTCAATGGGAGGGGTGTGTGCTTTTAGTATCACAAAAGAGGGAGATGGCTCTTTTCTCAAATTTGGAGATACTGTGATGAGGCTAGGTTCTGGGTAGAGTTGAGGCCTTTCAGCAAACAGTAGCTTTTCCTGGGGGCTAGTTTGTGAGAAACTCACAGAGCCCAGACTGGAGCCACTCTCCTGGTTTCTGTTTACTGATGTCGAGGCTGCTAAAGGGAGGGGCAGCCTCTGGCTCTGATTACCTGGTGAAGAAAGCCACTCCTACGGCTGTCTCCCAAACTCGGTGACTTATCCCTGGGTTGAACTGAGTCTGGCAGGGCATGCCATTAAGTTCTTGTGACCTGCTAAATGACCCTAGTTTTATTCCATGTCCTAAGCTGGAGCTAGCAGCTCCGCCAAGCTTTGTTGGTATCCAAGATGGAGATCTCTGGTATTGCGGGGGAAGGGTAGCCTTCCCTCCTCTGCTCCCTGAGAAGGAATGAGGGCATCAGGCTTCTACTCTCACCGAGTCTTGGTTCCTGGGTCATCTCTGGTCTGTGAATTGCAGGATGAAGATGTCTGCTCCTTGTCAGTTCTTGCTGGTGTTGAGTAGAATCTGCTCGGCCACTGCATCTGGCTCTTTCATCCCAGACTCTCTCTGTGTCAGATATGGCGGTACCACTGCTGCCGCTGCCACCACAATAGCATCTGCTGGCAAGAGCTCAGATGTGTCTCCTTGCCTGCATTTTCCCTCTCTAGCCTTACTCTCTGTCCTGTGATTGCACACTTGGTGTGATTCTCTGGCTTAGGACTGTTCACTGGAACTCTAAACCTGTTTTCTATGTGAGAGCTTGTTTTGCCTCCAGCTTCTCCTCCGCCATCTTCCCGGAACTCCTATGAAAAATTATACAAGCAGATATTATGTCTTTTTTCTCATTATTCATTGTTTATGAGAATATAACACTCTTACTTTCTTGCATTTTAGGTGTAGTAATAAAATCAGAGGAAAGTATTCAGTTTGTATGTAGCATTTCTCATAGCAAGAACTAGAAAATAAGTTTGAATGTACAGTTTGTAGTCCAAAAGTGTGCATAGAGATAGACGTCAATCGAAAGGTCTTTTTTATGAAAATTACCAAATAACAGTGTGAAAGCATAATAGTGCCAAAAGTTTTAATTATTCTGGATGCTACTTGAAGTCGTAAAATTTGCTAATGAGGGTTCAAATCTGTTTGTTTCAAAACTGATTTACTAAAGGGATACAAATGTTGTATGCTTGACAGTAGGATTAAATAATGAATTTGACAATGTAGTAACAGGTACCAATTTGAATATAAGCATCAATAGTAATATTTCAATTTTTCCTTTCAGATATTCTTCTCTATGATTAATGTGAATTGAAAGCCATCAGTAACAATACTCTGAGATTTCTAATAACAGAATAAGAGCATAAATAACAAAAAGGAATATCTTATTGAATTTTTTTAAAATGCCAACACAAATGGCATGACATATGAAGGGGAATGGGAGTCAAAAAGGATCTCTATCATTATATGTCTTTCATAGCACAATAGGAAATATGAATATAAAATATTATTTTGTTCATATAAATGAAAGGATGCATTTTCAAAAATGCTTCTTCAGAAGAATGTATTTTTTCAGTTATAACTACCAAAATCTTTGTCAAGGTGATCTCTCTACTACTTGACCCACAGCTCAACTTCGAATTTCCTAGTAATAAATTGGATTTAAGAGTCATTTAGCTTTCCTACATTGTATGGCTTGGACAGCAATCCTCAGGTCTCAGCCTCCAGCTTACAGGTGTGAGCCACTGGAACCTGGATTTCATGAGAATTTTAAAATAATAATTTTCATCATTTTCTTACGTGAATCAAAGAAAAATTACAACATTCTAATGTAACATTGGGATCAGCTCTAAGAAATCGATTCTCTGCAAATTTTGTAAATACTGATGAACTGTTAGCACACAATAGAAAAGGCCATATTCATTTTAGCAGTTTTACATAACAGTGCAATCATCAATATTTGTTTGTCTCAGGAAGTCTTTCATTGTTCATACAAACCAATATTGTTTACATCTTTCTTTATGAAAATACAATTTATTTGCAGAGTATTGCACAGGAATGAATAATACAATAAAAAACATTCCTGTTGCAACGTGGGCTGGTTGTTCAAACACATTTTATGAGGAGTACCTTTGGGAAAAAAAGTTAGAACAATGTATTTAGGATGTAGGTTAGATGTGTGAATTCAGAAAATAATGAACAGATATGATGGGTTTGTAAACAGGTTGTTTCTGGTGATGTGCAAATTTAGCCCACTGTATTTTTCATATTGAATGATATAACATAATTTGTATAATCTTTGCAGAAATATTTGAATTGTAAGTACAATTCTTTGGATTGATTCAACATGAATATTTACATGAAATCCTGAGAAACAGAGGTACCTATGAAACCTGTAATTGTCTTTTCATACTGAATTTTATAGAGACTGTAGAAGTTTCAAGGAATCAATGTAGGAAGGAGCAACCTATTACTCGTCATATTATAATGGTGATATATGGCAATATCATTAGATTGAGTATTTCTGCCCTTCCAGACAGTGACCAACTCAAATAAAGAAACATATCCTTGCTTTTAAATTTCTACATCTTTCCAAAAGGGTGCATGGCAGGAAAATGGTAGCCTACATATCATGAATAGAGGAATTATCAATGAATACATTTTGTGACTCTGTGCTACGCTCTTGTCCAGGCACAAAACTACTTTACAAGAAATTGAATGTCAGCATAGTCACTGAGAATTATATGTATGCTTCGATTTTAGAGGGAACATAATTTCTCTATCATCAATCAATTCATGGATGTTTACCTCAGAAAAATGTGATTAGTGAGAATCCAGTTTGGGACAGTGTTTCAGAAAGTTCCCCGTCATTCTCAGTATGATATTGCCATGAAGGAAAAGGTTCATTAATTCATTTTCCCTGTTCCTAAGCTTTTGTGCATTTTTGGCTGAAATTTTCTTAGTTCAAGTTGAAAATGTTCATAAAAGCTAAAATGTCACCTACTACAATTCACTTCAGTGACTTTTTCCTATTTCTTGAAGAGCCATACTACAATATCAAGTTATATATTATATATGATGCATGCAATGTGTACTATTTGTAATTGTCACTATTATTAGGCAAATTTTATGTAGAAAATGACTCAGTCTACTCCATCTGTACAATGTATTTTTTCCTTCATATCCCGTGTCTAAATTTATCTCTATTACTTGTACTTGAACATGTTGTTAGTAAAAGTATCTTGTATATATTAGCCTACTGGAACTCAATGGAAGGTAGAGAAAACACTGTTGGCTTTATAAAAAGGAATGCCAATGACGATCAGATTGCATGTAGAAATCAAATGTACTGAATTTTAGTACAGTTGAAATGAATTATAGTTCATTTAATCATAAGAAGTAGGATAATGTCCTAGAGTTTGATTGAATTCATAGAATCATGAGTTGCCCTAAGTGTACTAAGATTGTGTTTCTTATTTGATCACTATTTGTCATATTCCAAGTATGAACACACACATAATAGTCTCTTACAAAAACCTGATCACTAATTTTGAAAAGCTTTCTGATGGGAAGCATTTCTATCTACTTCAGGGAGGGTTCCTACTCTGCTTTGGTGTATCTGATTAATTTCATGAGATATCAAACACAGCCTAACATCCTTTCTTTTATCCATACTTAGTGTCCATACTTTTAGTTGCACTTTGGGATGTGTTTAGATTCTCCATTTAAAGACAAATCATGGGAAGTGGGGCTGTAGCTCAAACAGTAGAGCAATCGCCTTAGTTGAAGAGCACAGGGACAGCGCCCAAGCCCAGAGTTCAAGGCCCACGACAGACCAAAAAGAAATAAATAAAGACAAATCATGGCCTTCTATTTCTTCTCTCCCCTATTGGTTTGTTTCAATTGTCTCAAATCATATTGTTCTACCCATAGAAGTATAATGCTTCAATTCCTCAGGACTCATGAAACAGCATTTCCAAACAGACAAATATGTAAACACAAAATATCCTGTCCTCATTATTGTGCCACCAAATACTTTAATTTCTAGTAGTTTGTTCATATACACTAGTTATTTAATCTTACCACTGAGAACACATATGGCATAATTGCCGTATCCATATTTAAGTCTCAATACTCTCAAATTTTCCAGAGTGTATACCCAAAAATCCTTGGTAAATTACTTGGTATATATAAAAAGTATTGATATGCAATCAACATAATACTAGAAAACTGACATATACTATGTATAGTGTTTTATATATTAGTTACAAACCTCAGCTTTCTAACAATTTGCATAATAAATTCATATATTATTAAAAGTCAATTGAATTTCATATATTCTCCATACATCTGTCAATAGACTCAAATTGAAAATTCTTTAATTGAAAAAATTGTTTTCCAGAAAATTTGCCTATGATTTATATTATTGTTGAATAATGGAAAAAACCTATAAGTATATACATAAACCCATGCGTTCACAGATATTCTCTATAACTTTTATGTTTGTATTTTCTAATATATATTACCTTTATAATTTATATAAGTAAAAATATATGATATATTAATAAAAAATTCTTTGGGAACGTGTCTCTCTCTTGCTGTTTGTATTTAATCTAAAAGTGAATTTAAAAAGAAAGTTAGAATGAACTTGTGACTTTAAATGAGCATCATTATTCCACAATACTGTGAATTTCCGGAAATTAAGTAATCACTTAATCATGATCAAAAAAAAAAAAAAAAAAAGAACCTTGGGGAAGGGAGGGAGGGAGGGGATGGTAGGGGGAAAACAAAAAAAAAAAAAAAAAAAAGAATATACAAAGAAAGAATTAGAAAGAATATACAAGGAAGGCCAAGGAAAGTTTTTGGAAGAAGGTGAGTAAGTTCTAGAAGTAATTTCCGTAAAATTGTCGCCTAATAAAAATATTGATGATGTTCTGGGAAAATGGCGGAGGAGAAGCTGGAATCTGAACAAGCTCATGCATAGAAAGCAGTTTTAGAGTTCCAGTGAACAGTCCTAAGCCAGAGAATCACACCAAGTGTGCCATCACAGGACAGAGAGTTAGACAAGAGAGGGAAAGCCAAGGAAAGAAGACACATTTGAGCGCTTGCCAGCAGATGCGGTGGCGGCAGCGGCGGCAGGGTCGCAGCGGAGACCGCAGCCGGGACCATACCTGAGCGCTCACACAGAGAGTCCCGGATGAAGGAGACAGATGCAGCGGGCAAGCAGATTCTACTCAACACCAGCAAGAACCGACAAGGAGCCGACATTTTTATCCTTCAGTTTGCAGACCAGAGACGACCCAGGATCCAAGACTCGGTGTGAGTAGAAGCCTGACATCCTCAGTCCTTCTCAGGGAGCAGAGGAGGGAAGGCTACCCAAGTTAGTAAACTCAGGGATGAGAATGGAAACATCACCACGGAAACAACCAAGATTCAGAACATTATAAGGGAATACTTCTCAAAACTTTATGCTAATAACTTTGAGAACTTGACAGAAATGGACCTTTTCCTAGCAAATATTGACATGCCAAACTAAACCAAGATGAGTAAACTATCTTAACAGGCCCATATCAAGCACTGAAATAGAAACAGCAATAAGAGACCTCCCAGCTAAAAAAGTCTAGGACCAGATGGTTTTACAGCGGAATTATACAAGGCCTTCAAAGCAGAGTTCACACCAATATTCCTCCAACTCTTCAATGAAATTGAAAGAGAAAGCTCACTACCGAACACATTCTATGAAGCCATCATACCCCTCATCCCAAAACCAGTCAGGGACTCATCAAAGAAAGAGAACTATAGACCCATTTCTTTGATGAACATTGATGCAAAACTTCTCAACAAAATTTTGGCCAATCGACTTCAACAATTCATCCAAAAAATCATACACCACGATCAAACAGGATTCATTTCAGGGATGCAAAGCTTTTTCAGTATATGCAAATCAATGAATATGATTCATCACATCAACAGGAGCAAGAATAAGAACCACATGGTTATCTCAAAAGATGCAGAAAAAGCATTCGACAAGATCCAACACCCCTTCATGATGAAGGTTTTGGAAAAATTAGGAATCCATGGAACATTCCTCAATACAATAAAGGCTGTATATGACAAACCTACAGTCAGCTTTATACTCAATGGTGAAAAACTAAAGCCATTTCCTCTTAACTCAGGACCAAGACAAGGATGCCCACTCTCTCCACTTCTCTTCAATGTAGTATTAGAATGCCTAGCTACAGTAATAAGATGCAGACATAAAGGGGATCTAAATAGGGAAAGAAGAAATAAAACTATCCCTCTTTGCAGATGACATGATCTTGTATTTAACAAATCCCATAAATTCCACTCCCAAAATACTCAAGCTGATTCAAAACTTTGGCAAAGTAGCAGGTTACAAAATTAACCCTCCCAAATCAATGGCTTTCCTGTATGTCAACAATGAGAAAAGTGTGGCTGAAATTAGGAAAGCAACTCCATTTGTAACAGCCCCACAAAAAATAAAATACCTAGGAATTAACTTAACTAAAGAAGTGAAGGACCTCTATGATGAAAATTTTAAAATCTTGAAAAAGGAAATCAACACAGAACTAAAAAAATGGCAAAGCCTCCCATGCTCCTGGATTAGAAAGATTAACATCTTGACAATGACAATTTTCCCAAGGCTATGTACAAATTCAATGCAGTACCTATCAACATTCCAACCTCATTCTTCAAGGAAATAGAAGAGGCAATCCAAAAATTCATATGGAACAATAAAAGACCCCGAATAGCAAAAACGCTCCTGAATGGAAAAAACACTGCTGAAGGAATATCAATTCCAAAATTCAAACTCTACTATAAAGCCATAGTAATCAAAACAGCTTGGTATTGGCATAAGAACAGATCTCACGACCAATGGAATAGAATTGAAAACCCAGAAGTGAACCTACTTATATCATATAACTGAATGTCATGTTCTTTTTCCTATATTTTTGTTTGGTAGTGGGGTTTGAACCCTGGGCTTGGATCCGGCCCTGTGCTCTTCAACTGAAGGCAAGTGCTCTAATCACTTGTGCCACAGGGCCACTTGTGTTTTTCTTGTGGCTTAGTGGAAATCAGTGTCTCCTGGACTTTCCTGCCAGGGCTGGCTTTGAACTTTGATCCTCAGATCTCATCCTCCTGAGTAACTAGGATTACAGTTGTGAGCAACCAGAACCTGGATTCATGTCGTACTTTAAGGCACATTGTTTACATAATTTTTTATATGTTACACAGTATAAAATATATCCAAAATTACCTTTTTTCAAAATACTCATATTTGGAAACAATTACTTCATTCCTTGCTGGATAGATTTCATTAAGGAGAAAAGCATACTGCACACGAGTCAACTTGTTTCTGGGGCTGAAATATAACAATCCAGTTATATTTTTCTGGGAATATTTTTAGTGAAGAGAATAATAACTTCTCCAGAACAAACAGACTATCGAAACAAGAATGATGTAAAAGAATTTCCTACGTTGGTATAAATAGTATGATTAAAATTCAGATTAGTTAGAGGTTACAAAAACTCCAGCAACATCTTTCTATGGAAGCCTAGCAGAACTCCAGTGAAATTTTGTTGAAAACCATAGCTCTCAGAAATGAAAGCTTCCCTTCCATCTTTTGGGGCAGAGGGACCATTTCACTTGATACATGCTGCCTTGCCGATGAAATCATGTACACGGACATTATTGTGTCAATACAACAATAATTAAGATCCCACACAGAGGAGACACTGGAAATGTCCAGTACAAATGAAATGTGTATTTGAAGGAAGGGCTTCCTGCTATCTTCGGTCAATCTACTTATCTTCAGATAAGTAGAGATACCTGAATGTGCCCATAACAGTTATCAAAATCACGTGTTAACCAGTTATGTTTTTCTTTTTACTCTAAGTTTTAAATATTACTCATATTCAGAGCTTTTCTGTATATCAGTTATTGTCTTCCTACAAGTTCATTCTCACGTTTTCTACTCTAGGTTTGATTGAAATGGCAGGATACTACACAGTAAATTGCAATATTGTTTCTATTACATAATTGTGGAACCACTTTTTAAATTTTTGGCTGATATTCCATTAACTCTCCAAATTTAAACTGTGTCTTTGCTAGGAAATGTTTAGCCTTATTTTCTAACAGTTTTTAATAGCATGCAAGTAAGTATCAAACTATACTTTCAAAAAATGACATCCAAGCATATGAAGTTTTTTATGAATATACCTTTCAGTAGCTTCCTGAGAATTTTTCCTCGTGTCTCAAAATGTGGTCTACAATGTAAAAATACTCTACAAATTTTACTAAACAAAATATATATTTTAAAATAAAATTTTATTAAAAGTTGTTTATTAAATTCATGGGAATAATTCTGTGAATTTGACTGCTTATCCTTCATATTCTATACACTAATTAGTAGCACACTATTAATTCTAGAACCATTAGTTACATTTACATTCAAAATGTATATCGAATAAATATTGAGAAATCTTCATATCTAAGAGAGGACTTCAAATGAATTTAATAGTTATTCAGATGTTTCATGTCCTGAGATATTTCTTTTTTACCCACATCAACATATTTTCTAAACATGGACCTAAAGGGTAAATGTCAATTCCCTTGGTTTGAGGAAAACAGGAAAGTATTTAAGCGTCTGCAATAATCAGTTCAACCAAGCTTGTAGCAGCTCTGGAGAGAGAAAACCAGAAGGCAAGCACATTCCTTGAAAGTCATATGAGATATAAAGGGGAAAATAAAAAAGTATCCCACCAGAAAGTGTAATGAAGAATAATTAATGAGGGTTGATACTAACAACTGACAATCACTAAACACTTACCATCAATACTCATTGACAATTCTGTAAAAGGTGACACATTTCATGAATAAACACTGTCGGGTCTTCATCCATCCCACGAAAGACTGATGGGGTCTGAGGAAAGGTAAGTGCGGCCACTTGCCCATTTCCCAGGCTCCATTAGTCCAGGAGACAATCAGACTCAGTGGGGAATCAAGTCAAGCAGGAAAACTCGTTTATTAATACACAGCAAGCAATTTTTAAAGCCCAAAAGAGCGGTGGCATAGGAGGGGAAGAAGAGGAGCCACTTACTGTAAAGGTCGCACCCTATCATGTACCTAAGCTTCCACAAGCTGGTTAAGTACTAAACGTAAAGCAAATGGGGCTCTGCCCACTAAACTCCCTCTCAGCACCATCTTTGCTGCCCATGTGCACCACAAAATACCATTTGAGAAAAAACTGCCCAAATAATAAACTAACTTGGAAAATGAGTGACATATTACATTACCTGTACTATGCAATAAATGCGTTATTTATTCATTTAATTAAGGTTTTGCCTGGAAGAGTATGATTAACTGGATCTCCTCCAATGCTTAGGCGAGCATCCACATAGGATCTATATTTTATGCAGGTAATAGTAATTCTACTCACATATTGTAACTTTAGATGTACATGATATGTGCAACTGACCTAACAAGAATAACACTGTACATTTGGCTATAAAAATCACTAGCTCTGTTTCTTTTTGAGATAAAGGTACATTTATTTATGAAACTTTATTCAAACTTCTAACAGTTGGTCAATTTGAGGCAGCACTACATTTGCTGAATCTGAAATACTCTCCATTTTGTCTTTGAATTTCCTAGATAGAAAATCCCAAAAGGCACTTTGCTAAGGAAATTGCTTTACTCCTTATAAACTTAGGCAACACAATTTAATGTGATCCAATGATAAATGAAATATTTTAACATCATTTTGAATATAATTGTCACCTTAAATTATTTAGGAGGGAAGTATAACAATAATCTAGATATTTGTGTTAAGAGAACATGTGAAAATAAGTGGCCACCTGAATACTTTCCCTTTTTTCCCCAAGTATTGATTTGATTCTGTTTGTTGAACGGTGTTACTGTGTGTATTCCCAACCCCTTCTATGTTCTTGTGAATTTCTTCCTCTAATTTTCTCTTATATGCATATTTCTGAAATATTTGGTTTGACCTGGTGCAATCTTGTTTCAGCTTATGCCTCCTCAGTTGCAAAAGCAAAAATTTTCTTACATTATTTAGGAAGCAGAACTATTCCTCATGTTATAATAGGATTAATCGCAACATAAATATGTGCAATATCGCACCTTAAAATAATGCTTAAAATAAATTATTGTTTTCCACATTTCCTGCCTATACTACTGTCTTATCACTCAATTAGGATAACCACTAAGTTCTCTAACATCTACAGGGTTTAAAAATATAGATTTTCCCTTTCAGTACAGTTCTGAAGATACAGATATGTGAAAAACAATTTTAAACAGTATTCAGTCTTTAGAAACTCCTCAAAGTGCGCTGTTGATTGCAGTATTCACACTTGACATTCATATATTTTTGAAAGTATAATTTATTCTACATTATTCTATAGTTTTCCTATCATCACTACCTACTGTGACTGTTATTACTTTACAAACATTGCACACTTCTTAAAGGAAACAAAGTGATTCTCTGTTTAAACATAGAGACAGAATTATGCATTACATGCCTTTTGTAATGATATTGAATTTTTTATCATATAACTTCACATTTTTTAAGTTGATATATAATTCTTGAATCAATTCATCTACGTTTTCTCATCACAGCATATACATCGCTTCACATTGTGGTCTGCAAGAGGTTTTTTGATTTTTGTTTTTGTTTTTATTTTTCAGTCATGTGGCCTGAACTCTTGGTCTGAGAACTGTACCTCAAATCTTCAGCTCAAAACTACTGCTCTACCACTTCAGCCACAGAACCACTTTTGGCTTTTTCTGCTTATTTGGTGCTGAGCAATTGCAACCACAGCCTTATGTATGTTAAGCACGCATTCTACCAGTGAGGCAACTTCCCAGCCCCAGACAAGTGTTATTTTCAGAATTTTGGCATCTTACGCAATCCCTATGAATATACATGCCAGTTATTTCCAGATTACAGAATGCGTATTAACATCTTTTGCACAGAAAAAATAATAATATAATATGTTTTTACCAGTGAATAGTATTCTCCAGTTCAGGAATTACTTTTTAGTATCAAATAAATCTTTATAAAATTAGATATTCTACAGAAATTTCATATGGATATGTATGCTCCAAACACAGGAATGAGCGCTGACAATGGAACAGAACTTTCACGAAAACTTTTAGACAAGAAAATACTAGAGATTTGACAGACTCATTCCGTCACAGGTGATCACTGTGTAAATTGGTTAATGTAGTATGAAGGCTTTAGATTGCAGTAGTTACTCATATTGAAGTAGGTGCCACAAAGATAGAATACATGCTGACTATTTTAAGATTTTGATTTGTCAAAAACTATTGAATCTAGCAACATGTAAAACTACAGTAGATTTTGATATGGTAAAATTCATGAATTTTAGGAAATATTCCACAGCCTGTTATAACTGTTGGGAACTTACAACTCCATCCCCAACAACGACCCTAAAATATGGTATACAAAGCCAAGTTGTTGAGATGTTCATTTAGCCAAGTACAAATTCCACTTTTTTTCTATTTATTACGAAAATACTGTACAGAGGGTTTACAATTATTATGGGCAAGATAATGAGTACATTTCTTATCAAGCATTGTAGCCTCCTACTTTGTTTCCCCTTCCCATTCCTTCCCATCTTTCCCCCTTCTTCAACCAAAACACTCCCCCCCACCAAAGTTGTAAAGTTCGTTTTTCCACATAATGACTTGTACATCTCATTATTGCAATGGATTACCTGTATCCCTATTTAAAAGATGTATTTATTCCCTTTCCCACCACAAATTATACCAACCTCAAAAAGAGTGAAAGCAGGGTTATACTGTGGGGGAAGGACATACAAAGCAACAAAGATAATAATCTTAAAAATGTGTTAGAAACAATCACCTAAAAGAAATAAAAAAAAAACATTTGAATATGTATCTTAGAGTTCATTTCACTAACATCAACTTATCTGGCGTTTTCTGCTTGACAAAAACATATACTAGATATTGCAAATAAGGAAAACCATGGGACCTATATTTCTTTGGGCCTGGCTTACTTCATTAATACAAATTTTTCCAAGTCTTTCCATTTCCTAATAAATGGTGCAATGTCATTCTTTCTGATGGAGGCAGAGAATTCCATTATTTATATATACCATATTTTCTTGATCCATTCATCACCTGAGAGGCATCTGCTTTGGTTCCATATCTTAACTATGGTGAATAATGCTGCAACAAACATAGTTATGCTGGTAGCTATACTGTGGCCTTGTTTGTGATAATTTGGGTAAATGCCCAAAAGTGGCATTGCTGGGTCATAGGGGAGCTCTATGTGTAGTCTTTTGAGGAACCTCCATACTATTTTCCAAAGTGGTTGAAATAGATTACACTCCCACCACCAATGCAGTAAGGTTCCCTTCTGTCCACATCCCTTCCAGCATCCGTTGTTATTAGAGTTCTTGATTATAGCCATTATAACTCGCATGAGGTGGTATCTTAATGTTGTTTTGATTTGCATTTCTTTTTTTTTTTTGGGGGGGGGGTCTGGTCGTGGGGCCTGAACTCTGGGCCTGGGTGCTGTCCCTCAGCTCTTTTAGCTCAAGGCTAGCGCTCTACTTCTTGAGCCACAGCACCACTTCCGGCTTTTTTCTTTTTTGCTTATGTGGTGCTGGAAATCGAACCCAGGGCCTCAGGCATGTAAGGCAAGCGCTCTACCACTGAGCCAACTCCCCAGGCCCTGATTTGCATTTCTTTTATGGCTAGGGAAGTTGAGCATTTCTTCATGCGTCTATTGGCCATTCTTCTTTCCTCTTCAGAGAAGTTTCTCTTTAAGCGTTTAGACCACTTATTTATTGGGCAGTTGCTTTGAAGAGTTGCTGTTGGGGCAATTAATTTTTTCAGTTCCAGGTATATTATTTATATGAGACCGTTGTCTGTTGTAAGCCTAGTGAAGATCTCACAATCTGTGGGTTTTCTATTAATCTTGCAATCTATTCCTTTGCTTTACAGAAGATATGCAATTTCATGCAATCCCATTTTCCAACCTTTCTTTGATTTGTTGTATTTCTGGGTTTCTATTA
Source organism: Dipodomys merriami (assembly GCF_024711535.1). NCBI lineage: Eukaryota > Metazoa > Chordata > Mammalia > Rodentia > Heteromyidae > Dipodomys > Dipodomys merriami. The sequence continues at coordinate 27,681,247 of NW_027203159.1, read as the reverse complement.
AGAAAATTTCTCCACATGCCAAGGAGTCCTAGGGTTTCTCCTATACCATCCATCAATGTTTTCAGTGTGTCTGCTTTGATTCCGAGATCTGATCCTTTTGGAGGTGGTTCTGGTGCAGGGTAATATATAAGGATCTAGCTTTAGTTTTCTACAAGGAGTTAACCTCTTTTGCCATCAGCATTTACTGAAAAGGCTGTCTTTCTTCCATTCTATTTTTTAGGTCCCTCATCGAAAATTAGATGGCTATAGTTGTGTAGGTTCACTTCTGGGTTTTCAACTCGATTCCATTGGTCCTGAGGTCTGTTCTTGTGCAAGTACCAAGCTCTTTTGATTACTATGGCTTTGTAGTAGAGTTTGAAATTTGGTATTGATATTCCTCCAGCACTGTACTTTCTGTTGAGGATCACTTTAGCTTTTGGCGGTTTTTATTGTTCCATATGAATATTTGGATTGCCTCTTCTATTTCTTTGAAGAATGAGGATGGAATATTGATAGGTATCGCGTTGAATTTGTAGATAGCCTTGGGAATTATTGCCATTTTCACGATGTTGATCTTTCCAATCCAGGAGCGTGGGAGGTTTTGCTACTATCTAAGTTCTGTTTTGATTTCTTTTTTCCAGTTTTAAAATTTAGATCTTAAATTTCCTTCACTTCTTTTGTTAAATTAATTCATAGCTATTTTATTTTTTTGTGGGGCTATTAGGAATGGAGTTGCTTTCCTAATTTCTGCCACACTTTTTTTATTGTTGGCATAAAGAAAAACCATTGATTTTTGAGGGTTAATTTTATACCCTGCTAGTTTGTGTAAGGTTTGAATCAGCTTGAATAATTTGGGTGTGGAAGTCTGTGGGATTCTTTTTTTTTTTTTTTTTTTTTTTTTTTGTCGGTCGTGGGGCTTGAACTCTGGGCCTGGGCGCTGTCCCTCAGCTCTTCAGCTCAAGGCAAGCGCTCTACCACTTGAGCTGCAGCGCCACTTCCGGTTTTCTGGTGGTTTATTGGAGATAGGAGTCTCACAGTCTCTCCTGCCCGGGCTGGCTTTGAACCGCGATCCTCAGATCTCAGCCTCCTGAGTAGCTAGGATTACAGGCGTGAGCCACCAGCGCCCGGCTTTGTGGGATTCTTTAAATACAAGATCATGTCATCTGTAAAGAGGGAGAGTTTTACTACTTCTTTACCTATTTGGTTCCCCTTTATGTTTGCACTTTGTCTTATTGCTATAGCTTGGCATTCTAATACTAGATTGAAGAGCAGTGGAGGCAGTGCACAACCTTTTCTCATTCCTGAGTTAAGAGGAAATGGCATTAGTTTTTCACCATTAAGTGCATTGCTGGCTGTAGGTTTGCCATAAACCGTTGGGAGCCGACAGTAAAGCTCCAAGGTCATCTTGACCCTTGTGCTCACATGAAGGCTCCTACAAGGAACTGGCTTTCATGAAAAGCACCAGGTGCCCAGTTTTGCTTTGCTGTCTGTAGAGTTTGTTTTACTTTCTATCAGTTGACCTTGTCTTGTTTCTATCTGCACCTTGTTTTTATTAAAATTTTCCTTGCTTTTCTGCACTATGGTGACCTTAGGTTACCTCTTGACATCTAATACTATATAATAAAGAGAGTTAAAAATAAATGGTGCTGCAGTCTTGAGATGAGGACCTCCCGAACCCATCCTTTGTCTTCTGTCTTTATTTTTCCATCCTTGCCCCCTAATTCAGGATTCCCATTCATTACCGGCAGGCTCCGGCAAGTGGCGCCCGAACAGGGACCCTGAAAACCTGGGATCAAGGCAGAGGACCCTGCTAAGGTAAGAGGACACCTCTGGAAAAAGAGCGGGTGATAGTATAGTCGGGAGTAAGAAATTATGGGACAAGGAAACAGCCCTACTTATATGTGCAGGCCTCAAGGGTATGCTTCATGCTCAAGGAGTGAAAGTTAGACAGAGTCAGTTAGACAGAGTCTTTCACTTTATTGAGGAAGTATACCCCTGGTTCCGAAGGAAGGAACCATTAGTTTTAAAACTTAAAAAAAAAAATTGGAAAAAAGGATTCAGAGACACCATGATGCAAATGTCCTGTAAGTTAAAACATTGCTGCTTTGTAATTGTCTCGTATCTGTGTAGCCTGCAGGTTCTGTATTGGGGTTGGCAAGAGTCTTGGCGGACACACTATAAGATAGCCAACTGGGCCGGTGTGAGACATCCCCTGGATCCCCATCAGGGTAAAATATCTATCCACTAGTGCAGACATTTGGGCCTGTCGGTAGTCCAGCATCTTCTGTCTCACTGTCTACAACGGTATCTGTAAATGTGTTTTTTCTCAATGTTTGTATGTATGTATTTTGGAATTCTTGGAATGTTTCTTCTCTCAGATTCATCCTGATGCAAGAGCCTGGAGGAGACTGGCTAACACCCTCTCAATATCTGGTTCTCTCTAGCTCCTTCTTTTTTATTTATATTTTAAACTGACCTCCCTTTCTACCCTTTACTGCCACCTCCTCCACCCTCTCTGGATCCAGAAGTAGGGGAGTGGTGGGGGGGTAAAAAACCTGGAGGATCTAACAATAACTTGAAAGGGCCTGCAGGGAGAACTCACAGCCAGGTGAAACTGCCACTGACCACCTGCAAGTGACAGCAGCATGATCTTAGCCTCGGGCCTTGGCCCAGGGGGTCTGAGTATGGGGAAAAACCTGTCAGTCTGAGGTGACGCACCCTAGGTACTTCTTTCCCTTGCCCCAAGATGACTGGGAATTTTCCTCCACCTTGGAAGGCCCCTGGGTCAACGTTTGCAGGAATCTAAAAGAAAAATGCTCTGGAGGTGAGTAGAGGACCGAGTCCCTTGGTCCGAGTCCCCTGGTAAATGGGTTTGAGTCCCACATGTGAATTGTGGTGAGATGTTGCCCCACTCACTGAGACCTGATTTTGACTTTGTGGCCACTTGTCTGTCTTGTTTACTTCAATGTGTTACTTCTGTTATGTTTTCTGAGGTAGGGATATACTGGGGGACCATTAGCCCCCAACTCAGCCTTTGGTTGTTGTCTTGTCTAGTTCTGTTTTAGAATTGGTGCCAGTTTTAAATGTATGTACAAATCATTTTGATTTTTGCACGCTTTAACATCTGTGTGTGTTTTGTATGTGTTTGTGAACATGTTCAAGATAAAAATTATAAGCATGCTGTCACAATTGGTTGAGTTTGTTTAAAATTCAAAAGGTTATGAGGTTTGGACATTACCAAAAATTTTAAAGAATTTTCACATTGTTTTAAATGACTTTTTAAGGATTCTTTAACTTAAAAATAAAAAAAATCTGGAATTTTAAAATGCATAAGGCTGTTTACACTGTAATCAAGTTATCTGGCTTAACAAAAATGCATTGGCTGTTTGAAATTTAGTTCCCTTGGCTAACATTTGGGGATAAATATGAAAACTTTAAATATAAAAGTTTGTTTAACACTGTCAAAGACATTACCTGTTCTGTCTGTCTAAAACTACGTATTTTCATAGAATTAAAAAAAGGGAAAAAACTTAAAAGCCAACAAAAGACCTATCTTTAGGGTAAGGGCAAAGCAGGTAAAATTGCAGTTCAGCTGGTCATACATGGTGGGAAAGGCCATGGGAGGAATCCACGCATGGTAAAAGAGGACAAGCTGGCACCAACACAGTTCATCTAACTCTAAAGGGTGAGATTAGGTGCCTGCCGATTCCAGAGAAGGCGCCAAGTGGCCCATCTTTGTTCTGTCCTTTTTCTCTACAGATAAATACTAGAAACATGATGGCAAAAATTAGTGATATGATGATCTGATTAGTATTGCTAAAACTGCCCCTTGGACTAAAAAGAGGGTTAAAAAATGTGTTTGTATAATGTGACTTGCTTTCAATGATGTTATATGATTGGGATATGTTTTGTAAAGTCATAAATGTGTTAAGTTTAACTTCTTGGTACAGGGATGGTGATTGTAATTCTTGCATTAAGAAAAAAAAAATTGAGTTTAAAAGTTTTAATGTGTATCTGTTTTAAAACAAGCAACCAAGAGACAATGGGTGACACTTGGCCTCCAGATTTTAAGGGATTTTTTTAATGTAACTAAAAACTAAAATATAAATAATAAAAGAGATCAATAGGAAGCTTAAAAATAGGATTGGATTTTGGATATAAAGTTTAAAAGTAAAATTGTTCTTAACATTTGTGTCAAAGTGAGAAAATTAGGATTATCAAAATAATTGCTTAATTGCTATTCCAGTTTGCTCTTATAGGGTTTTTAAGTTTCCAGCAAGCCAAGAGCAAAGCACAGAGGATTCTTCTAAGTTTGTCAGATGTAACTTTGTCTCTTAACAATTTTCAGGTAAGAGCATGCTTAAAAGCTACTTCTATGTTGACCACCTTGTTGCTTTTAATTGTAGTAAAGTGGCCTTTTATAAGACTCATTGATCTGCAAACTGGTTCAAAGCCAGCCCGGGCAGAAAAATGTCCCTGTGAGACTGTCACCTCTACTCAGCCAGCAGAGTGCTGAAAGAGCAAGCAGAATTGTTTTGGGACTCATAGTGGCAGAGTGCTAGCCTTGAGCTGTACAGCTGAGGGACAGCACTCAGGTCCAAGTTCAAGTCCAGCGACCAGCTATGGGAAATGAAAATGAGGCATTTATCTCAGTGTGGAGAAAACACTCCTGGGACAAGAGCAATGGAGGAGCATCCAGAGGCAGTAAGCCACTCCTTGGATGACAGAAATGTCAGATCCTAGAGTCATTTGTGCATGGCCCTTCAAAATTTGGTCAGAGCCAGGAGGTCATGGAAAGATAGTTCGTAAGCATGCCTAATATCCGTGACTATCTACTTTGTAGGGACAGAAACTTGTTAGTAATCTATGATAGTACTGAAAAGCTAAAGTTATAAAATGTGGGAGATGGTTTAAATCCCAACCCCTGTATGTGCCAAAAGCCCTAATTGACAGTAACTTTTGAACTAACACCAGCTACACAAAATTTATCTGTTCAAGAAAAAAGTTTGTAAACCTGAGAGTGTGTTTCTATTAACATCTGTCTAAAGACCTGCACAGGTGACTTAGGCATTGTTAGGGTCACTAGAGGTCACATTCCTAAAGATGCTTTTACAAACCAAAGTGCTCAACAAGCTACACTGCTGTAGCCAAAAAAAAAGAAAGTCTGTGCATTTGTCAAAAGTTAAAATATTGTGCTTAATAACATCTAACCCTAGTAACCTCTTTGTAAAATAGACTAAGTTTATAGGTTCCTGGCTCGGTAGGATCAACACCTCTGAGTCAGCTTGAAGAAGTTATGGAAGGTGAATTTTCACCCATTTATCCCCTTTTTAGAAGAAGGGACCAGAGTCATAAAAAAAAAGTGACAAAATAGACAAAAGAAAAAAACATGGAAAATAGTAGTATAGGCCTGAGCCCTCTATATCTGCCTAGAAAATCAGCCTTATTAAAAACTATTTCGTTTAAAAAGTTGTCATCTTGGTAAATTGTCCTGGGTTACTGTCTAAATAGTCTGAAAATCCAGTAGGGCCACAGCCTGCCAAGCTTTTGTATTACTTGAATCCTTAACCAGTCTGTGTATGAGGTGTAACAGTCCCTTGAAGCCACTGAGAGACCCTGATGCTGCTGCTACAGCCTGACAGTCACCTGGAGAAAATCTACATCGTTACCCTGACCATCTCCACCATGGAAAAAGTAGACTGAACTCCTGCCTGATTCCATCATTTGGATGGCTTCACTTTGTCCATGTTACCATATACCTACTCTAATTTTTTTTATGGCTACTCCTCTTGCCCGGGAGACTAACAAAGATTGTATTGCCCATTCCCTATACTGCGTTGCCAATATGGGACTTCCTAAACATAATAAAACTGATAATGGCCTGAGATATGTTGGACAAGCTTTTCAAAATTTTTATAAATCTTATCAGATTATTCACACTACAGGTATTTCCTATAATCCTCAAGGTCAAGGAATTGTTGAACAAGCTAATGGTTTGCTCAAACACCAAATTTTTAAATTAAGAGGTGGGGAGTTATACCGCATCTCTCCTGTTAATATTCTTTCTCATGCTTTGTTTGTACTAATTTTTTTTAAAATTAGATTGTAATGGCCTTTCCAAAGCACAGCGGTTTGGGGAAACAAAAGAGCAAAGAGTTTTTGCCCAAGTTTAGTGGAAGGATCCTGTAACAAGTGCTTGGCATGGGCCTAATCCGGTTTTAACATGGGGTCAAGGACATGTTTGTGTTTTCTCCCAGGAAGAAAATGACGCCTGCTGGTTGCCTGAATGCTGCGTTAAGATTGTGGAGGCTCATTCAGATGACACAAACGCTGACACATTGGGCTTTCATGCCAGATCCCCCGATTTTGCACCCAGCAACCTGGGAGGGAGTTGAAGTATTCATTCACGTCAATAGATCAGCATACAGTAGAGCCCCAATCCCTTCATCCAGCACACAAAGATGGGAGATATCTCAGCTTCAAACACTGGAACTCCTTTATGCTTTACCACCAATTTTAAAAGCTCGATTCCAGGCTGTACTTTTATGTAATCGATGACTCATTAAATTTGATTTCCAGAAATAAATCAAATTTACAATATACAGATGATATCTTTGCCATCTTGGCACTGAGTGTATACAAATTCTACTCCATCCTATATGATACCCCGTTGCGTTAATTCTTCACAAGTAGTAGTATCTACAGGAGAGCCTCATCCAATAAGGTGCAGGCATGTGCAGCCATTCGTTACCATTATTTCTGGAATTAATTCTCAATTAATGGACTGGTTTGGAGCTAATGTTACTAATAAGTACAATATTGGACTGTCATGGATGAATGGGCATGCTCAACATCATGTTTCGATGCTGGTAGCTGCACTCAACAACATAACCTGGCCCAATTCATCCATTTTAAAAATATTATAAATTGTGTATCACCACCCCATGTCATTATTTATGGACCATATAATATCTCTGTAGGAGCTAATAATTTTAATGTTACCTGTTCTAATTGTTCTTTTACTCATTGCTTGTATAGCAGCATAAATGAATCCATACTTACTGTTTGACATCCATCTTTTGTTATACTTCCTGGAAGTATTTCTGAAACTTGGTATGAAGATTCTGGTATTTAGGTGTTGAAACAATTTGAAGAAGTATATGAGCCCTTTTCGAATTGTTGGGCTACTTGTAGCTGATGTTTTGGCCTCTATTTCATTAGCTGCCTCTGCAGCCGCAGCTGCTGTGACACTAACACAAAATGTTGAAACTGCCCATTATCTTAATCAGCTTGCTCATAATACCACACAACCCCTACCTCTGGACTCTAAAGTGACAAAAACTGTTAAAAAGAACTGTTTAAACAATTTCAACGCTATATCCCTTCCCTGACTTATGTTAAAGGATTGCTAATGTCATTGCTTGGCCTGGGAATGCTTTTGCTTATGGTTTTTCTTAGCCTTTCTTGTATTATAAGTTTAGCCAGCAAGCTACATAAGATCAAGCTCCAAATAAATGAATTCTCCCCAAGAGGAACTGCAGCCAGAGATGGGTAAGAGGGGGTGCCAGTCTGACCAAAGTAAGACAGGGCCTTCAGCTTTGTTCTGAAGAAGTTCCCAATGACGGGTAAGGCAGACAAGGTGACCCACCCAACCTAAGACAGGCAGGTTCACTTCTTCAAATAAAGACGGGGGAGATGTTGGGAGCCGATAGTAAAGCTCCAAGGTCATCTTGACCCTTGTGCTCACATGAAGGCTCCTACAAGGAACTGGCTTTCATGAAAAGCACCAGGTGCTGGGGTTTGTTTTGCTATATCTGTAGAGTTTGTTTTGCTTTCTGTCAGTTGACCTTGTCTTGTTTCTATCTGCACCTTGTTTTTATTAAAATTTTCCTTGCTTTTCTGCACTATGGTGACCTTAGGTTACCTCTTGACTTCTAATAGTATATAATAAGGAGAGTTAAAAATAAACGGTGCTGCAGTCTTGAGCTGCAGACCTCCCAACCCCATCCTTTGTCTTCTGTCTTTATTTTGCCATCCTTGCCCCCTAATTCAGGATTCCCTTTCGTTGCCGGCAGGCTCCAGCAATATACAGCCTTTATTGTATTGAGGCATGTGCCATGGATTCCTAATTTTTCTATAACCTGCATCATAAAGAAGTGTTGGATCTTGTCAAATGCTTTTTCTGCATCTATTTAGATAACCATGTGATTCTTATCCTTGCTCCTGTTGATGTGATGAATTTTATTAATTGATTTGCGTACATTGAACCAGTTTTGCATGCGTGAAATGAATCCTCTTTGATCAATGGTATATGATTTTTTGGATGAATTGGTCAAGTGGATTAGCCAAAATTTTGTTGAGGAGTTTTGCATCAATGTTCATCAAATAAATGGTTTTATCGTTTTTTTTTTTTCTTTGATTAGTCACTGCCGGGTTTTGCGATAAGGGTTATGATGGCTTCATAGAATGTGTTCGGTAGTGAACTTTCTCTTTCAATTTCATTGAAGAGTTGGAGGAGTATTAGTGTGAGCTCTGCTTTGATTGCCTTGTAGAATTCCACTGTAAAACCATCTGGTCCTGGGACTTTTGTTAGATCAGAGGTCTCTTATTGCTGTTTCTATTTCAAAACTTGATATGGGCCTGTTAAGATGATTTAACTCATCTTTTAGTTTCTGCATGTCAATATTTGCTAGGAAAAGGTCCATTTCTGCAAACTTCTCAAACTTATTAGCATAAAGTTTTGAGAAATATTCCCTTATAATATTCTGAACCTTGGTTGTTTCTGTGGTGATGTTTCCATTCTCATCTCTGAGTTTATTTATTTGGGTGCGTTCTCTTCTTTTTCTGATAGGATTTGCTAAGGGTCTTTCAGTTTTGTTAATTTTTTTGAAGAACCAGCTCTTTGTTTTATTGATTTTTTATGGATATTTTGGATTCTAATCCATTTAATTCTGATTTAATTTTAATTATTTCTTCCCATCTACTGGATTGGGGTTTATCTTGCTGCTCTTTTTCAAGGAGGCTCAGATGTGTCATTAAATTATTGTTTTCAGATCTCTCCAATTTGTTGATATAGGAACGCAGAGCTACAAACTTGCCCCTGAGTGCTACCTTTGCTGTGTCACAGAGGAGATGGCAGTTTGTGTGCTCATTTTTGTTGAATATCCTGATTATTTGAATTTTCTTTCTAATCTCTTCCATGATCCAGTCATAATTCAGCAGTGTGATGCTCAGCCTCCGTATGTTACAGGACTTTCTTCGGTGGCTTTTGGTGTTGAGTTCTAATTTTATTCCCTTGTGTTCTGAGAGAATGCAAAGTATAACTTCAACGTTTCTGAATTTATACAAGTTTGCTTTGTGGCATTATATGTGGTCTATTTTGGAAAATGTTTTATGTGCTGCTGAGAAAAACATGTATTCTGATGCTTCTGGGTGAAATATTCAGTAGATGTCTGTTAAATCTACTTGACTTATGCAGTTGTTTAGATCTGTGTTTTCTCTGTTGAGTTTTTGCCGAGTTGATCTATCTAGTGGGGAATGTGGTGTGTTAAAGTCCCCAACAATTAATGTCTTTGGATGTATGTGGAATTTGAGGGAAAGTAGTGTTTCTTGGATAACAAACAGTGGGTGCTCCACTGTTTGGCAAATAGATACTTAGAAGTGTATTATCCTCCTGAAGGAGAGATACCTTAATTAGTATGTAGCGACATTCTTTATCTCTTGTTACTAATTTCAATTTGAAGTCTATTTTATCGGATATTAGGATTGCAACTCCCGCCTGTTTATGGGGGCCGTTTCTTGGTAGATTTCGCTCCACCCTTTCACAATAAAAATGTGTTTGTTTTTATGGGCGAGATGTTTCTCCTGATGGTAACAGAAAGGAGGTTCTTGCTTTTTAATCCAACTAGACAGTCTATGTCGCTTAATTGGAGAGTTAAGTCCGTTAATGTTGAGAGATTGGACTGAGCAGTATTTGGGAGTTCCTACCTTATTATCCACCTTCTTGGGGACCACAGCAACTGGGTTTTTCCTATGGTTCTTGAATTCTCAGTTTGGTTGCGGTTTCTTGGCCTTTATTGTGGTCTTGTTGCTTTTCTATGTGTAGGATATCGTTACGAATCTTTGTAGGGACGGGCGCTGGTGGCTCACGCCTGTAATCCTAGCTACTCAGGAGGCTGAGATCTGAGGATCGTGGTTCAAAGCCAGCCCGGGCAGGAGAGACCGTGAGACTCCTATCTCCAATAAACCACCAGAAAACCGGAAGTGGTGCTGTAGCTCTCAAGTGGTAGAGCGCTGGCTTTGAGCTGAAGAGCTGAGGGACAGCGCCCAAGCCCAGAGTTCAAGCCCCACCGCCGACAAAAAAAAAAAAAAAAAGAATCTTTTTAGGGCGGTTTGGTGGAGATATATTGTTTTAATTTTTCTTTTCTATGGAAGGTTTTTATTTTACCTTCGCTTATGAAGGAGAGTTTAGCTGGCTACAGTATTCTTGATTGATAGTTGTTTGTCTTTAGGGCATGGCATACTTCATTCCAGGCTCTTCTTGTTTTGATTGTCTCTGCTGAGAAATCTGTGGTAATTCTAATTGGTTTCCCTTTATAGGTGTTGATCTTTTCTCCCTGACAGCTTTAGGATGTTTGCTTTTGTCTGAATTGATGCTGTGCAGATTATAAATTGATGATAGGATGTCCTGTTCTGGTCTTGTCTCTTTGGGTTCCCAAAAGCTTCTTGTATCTGAATAGGCCTATCTTTTTGCATGTTTGGGAAGTTCTCTGCTAGGATCCTGCTTAACAAATTTCCTAAAAAATTAACTTCTGTCTCTAGGTACTCCTCTACACCCATTATCCTCAGATTAGGCCTTCTGATGGTGTCTTCCAAGTATTGAATAGATCTATCATATTTCTTGGATTGGTCTTGGATGGTTGTATGTTTTTTCTCTATAATATCTAGGCTGTCTTCAGTCCCTGAGACTTGATCTTCTGCATGGTCTAACCTACTATCATGACTTTCTACTTTGTTTTTATTTCTTTTCTTTCTAGTTGGTCGGCTTAGATGGCTTCAAATTCTTTGCTGGAACTTTCTTTTAGATCTTGTATGAACTTCTTTGTTTTCTTAATTTGGTGTTCAGTGTTTATTCTCAAATCACTTTGTTGATTGGTTATGGTTTCCTTAGACTTCCATTCCTTCTGTTGGGTTCCATTCAGCATTCAGTTTGTGGACTCCCTGCGTTTTCAGCTCTCTGTTTATGGATTCCATGAATGCCTTTAGTGATTTTTGTGTATTCTCATCCCGCTCTCTCAATTCCTTTATTACTCTTCGATAATCTTCTTCATGCTTCCGTGATTCCTGTAGCTCTCTTTGAGTGATTTCAGCCTCATCCTGTCATTCCTGACTTTCTCTTTGTCAGTTTTCCACCAGCTACCTCAATTCCTGTTATCTCTTTGGCTGATTTCACCCTGCTTACACCATTCCATTATTTCTATTTGAGTGTTCTCAAGCTGCTCACACAATTTCTGTATCAATCTTTGATTAATTCCTCTATTTCATGATATTCCTGTATTTACCTTTGGTTTGCTTCCTCTCTCTCCCTATGACACTCATACAGAGTCCTTTGCGGTTTTTCAATCTTTTCATTTACCGTGTTTACCAGTAGTGTTTGTACAGCTTTTTGGGAACTCTCCTCTGGATTATTCATTATCTGTTCTGTCCCCTGATTATCATGATCGGGAGTTGAGATACCCGGACTTGCCATTTTTTTTTTTCCGGCTTGCCCTGCCTGTTTGGGATAAAAATAACTCGTTTTGTGCTAGAACTCTATCCTAAGGTAAGCATCAACCAAAGTCTGTAGTTGCACACTCTAGTTCAACAGATATATCTATTCAGCATCAAATAACTATGTAATAATTGGCTACGAGCCACAAAGAAGAATTTGGCAAACCAGAAATTATAGAAATTATTAGGTTTAGTGAGAGATGAGGGTAAAGTCGGAATAGAGGGATGTGGAAAGGCAGAGGATGAGTTAACTTAACTAAGTCCTTATCTCAAAGTGGGAAATAGGTTGGTTAGAATGAGAGGGAGAGAGTAGAGAGAGAGGAAAAAAGAAGAGAAAGAGAAAAAAGAGAAAAGAAAAAATAAAAAACAAATATTAAAAATGTAAAAGTGAAACACTTAAAAACTTAAAATTTATGCAAATTTAAAGATGCAATATACAAGAAGATTGTGGATAGGGATAGAAAGGAAACGTGAAAAACTTAAAAATAAAAATGCTTAATATATTATATAGATATAAAGAGGTAGTACTGCTATTAAAAATTTAAGTCTAAAAGGTTTTGAATTGAGTAATAAATTTCTGGATTAAGTGTGTACATAATGGAGGATAAGGTCTAATAATCAACTATGCGTATATCTGAGGATGAGCACAACAGAAAGTAAGTCATGCAAAGAAAAACAAAAGAGAATAAAATTGAAAAGAATGAGAAAGAAAGAAAATAAAAATGATCAAAACGTCAGTAGAGCTGAACAAAAAAAATTTTTAAGAGAAAAAAAAGAAAAAGCAAAAAAAAAACAACCCAACACACACACACACACACACACACACACATTTATACTCTTAAAATAAAAAAAATTATTAGAGGAAGTAAAAGAAAGTTAGTAGAAAATATTTTTAAGTTAAAAATTAAAAATTAAAAAAAATTAGAATAGTTATGTGATTTTTTGGGGTGTGTGTGGTTGGAAAGATCCTGTATCTTCCTTGTTACCATAACCAGTCTCTAGTTGGAGTCTCTGCTCTGTTTGTGGTGTTTGATTTTTCTGTGGCTTGATTGGCTTCTTAAGTCAGTTTGTTTGAGCAAGCAGAGAAATGCTCTGCTTTACCCAGGATTTTGTGATCCTCCTCCCAGGCTAGTTCAATGGGAGGGAGATCTGGTTTAAGTATCACTGAAGAGGGAGATGGCTGTTTTTGTGATGATGCTACATTCTGGGTACAGCTGAGGCCTTTCAGCAAAAAGGAGCTTTTTCCCAAGGGGCTAGCTTCTTAGACACTTACAGAGTCCAGCCTGGAGCCATTCTCAGGGTTTATGTTTTCTGTATTTCAATTGATTTTTAAGGCTCCTGTAGGGAGGGGCAGCCTCTGGCTCAGTTTACCCAATGAAGAAAGCCACACCTGCGGCTGGCGGCCTGGCCTGGGTAACTTTTCCCTGGGTGGAGCTGAGCCTAGTAGCAGGTCAGGTTAGGTTCCTATGAACTGCTAAATGACTCCTGTTTTCTTCCGAGACCTTATTTGGAGCAAGCTGCTCGGTCAGGCCTTTGTCAGTATCAAATATGGAGAACTCCATATTTGATAGTGTGTGGAGAGGGTGGCCTTCCCTCCTCTGCTCCCTGAGAAGGATTGAGGATGTCAGGCTTCTACTCATGCTGAGTCTTGGTTCCTGGGTCATCTCTGGCCTGTGAACTGCAGGATGAAGATGTGTGCTCCTTGTCAGTTCTTGCTGGTGTTGAGTAGAATCTGCTCACCTGCCACATCTGGTGCCTTCGTCCTGGACTCTCTGTGTTGCAGGTATGGTGGCTATGGCCGCCACCACCACTGCAGATGCTGCAGCTGTGGCTGCTGGCAAGTGTTCAGATCTGTCTCCTTGCCTGGATTTTCCCTCTCTAGCCTAACTCTCTGTACTGTGATGGCACAATTGGGGTGATTCTCTGGCTTGGGACTGTTCACTGCAACACTAAAACTGCTTTCTATGCAAGAGCTTGTTTAGCCTCCAGCTTCTCCTCCGCCATTTCCCTGGAACTCCCCCCAAATCTCACTTTTAACTCCAAGTTATTTCCTCTCATTGATGAATTACCACTTAAAATTGATAAACTCACCTGTCCCTTGACTGGACATTGCATAAAAATATCGGGGTTTTATTGTTGTTTTTAGTTTTCTTTCACTTTTTTATTTTTCTTTAGAATGGTTTCATTTCCAAACCACAATGTATGCTTCTAATTTTATTATGATTGTCTTTTTATTTCAAATCAGAATTTTTTGGAGTTTAAATCATTCTGAATATCAATAAATATGAGGTAACCATTATGTTCCATTTTGGTTTAATTGCTTTACAATTTTCTGTCTAAATCAATTGAATTCCATCCTTGAGAACAGAAAAATAAATGAGATTATTTAAAACAGTATGTTCAACTTAGCATTTAGGGAATAATGCAGTGTAATGTCAATCTGTATATTGTCTATACCAATGTTACATATTTTCTGTAGCTTTCAGAAAAGTTTATTTTCTTTTGAGAATGTAAAAATAGCAAAAATCTCACAATTCAATAATTGTCACATGTGATAAAGCTACCACTACCACATCTAGGGTAATGGGGGCATTTAGTTGCCATAATCAGTTCATTGTTGTTTTGTGTTGATATTTCTTTATCTTTAAAAATACTTATATATCCTTGAAAAGAGGCTCTACAGAGGAGTTATATTTATGTCCATAATGCATACATTTCTTGTGGAGTGTTGTAACCCCATCCTTTGTTGTTTCCCACTACCGTTTCCCTCCTCCATTTCCACTGCTCCTCTTCAACCCAATAAGGTAAAGTTCATTTCCAACAGACTTTCCTGTGACTATCATTAATCCAAATGGGTCATATTTTGTATTTGTTTCAGGATTTTGTTTTTCTCCTTCCCTTCAGAAATTAGACCAATTTATATAGAAAATAGGTACCAAATCAAATGCAGTGTCAACAGGAATATACCATAGAAGAAAGAACATAAATAAAAAAAATAATGTAGTATATTAAAATGAAGAAAAACATCTTCCATCCATATCTTGAGTTTCATTTCAGGTAATATCATTTTATTTAGTAATACATTAATTATATGTCTATATCTATATCTACATCTATCTATAATGTATCTATAAGTCTATAACTATTTTGAACTTTTCTTCTCATCTGAAAAATTACCATAGACATACGCTAATTTTTACAAATGATCTGCTTTTTGTTGAACATTTGGAAGTGCCAATCCAAATAAATCTGAACACAAGGGACACTACGAGGATTTTGAAAATTCCTATACCAGTCACATCACATCAAGCACATATAAAACTAGTGTGGAGAAATACTCAATAGGTACTGCTCAGGTATAGCGAGATAAAATTACTACCTGTCCATTATAAACAACATATAATTTGGTTGACAATTGCTAAATTATACACTTCAACATATTTTCATTAATGTTGATATCACTTTTTCCTGTTGTTTGGGACGATTAAAATTGGAGACCTGGACTTGTGTTCAAAAACTAAAGGGACAAAATATAACGATCTATTTTAAAAGTTCAAAGTCTCATTTCAAGTACACTTTGTTATGCTTAACTTCAGGAGATACTCTTCAAGGACAATACTCTGAATTTTCCAGTAACCCAGTAATAATAGCATAAAGAAGCAATAGAATTTGCTTATTGAATATTAACAGAATATGCCAATAAACAAAATGCATGAAATATGAAGGAGAAAGTTAGTTATGGAAGGATTTCTATCTTTCTATGTTTTTCATATAGCAAATGGAAAAATAAGTATTAGGTATCTGGATTTTTAAAAATGTTTCTTCATGAGAATTTTAGCAAAATGCTTTTGGTCTTTTTTTTCTTACTTGAGGGACTGAAAAATTACAGTCTTCTGATATATAATTAGGATAAATGCAAAAAATTCTAGTATATGCACATTTTGGAAGTCCTGGTGTGCCAGAAGCACATGCTACCCAAGATCAGACCAATTTTAACAATTTTGCACATGGGTTCAAGAACGAATTAATATTGGTTTTCCACATAAAGGCTTTCATTGTTCATACAAAATGGTGTTATGCATATCTTTTCTCTGTAATTACCATTTGTTTTCAGACAGTACTGCCTATGAATAAATAAAAGTGGAAACACTCCTGTTATTAATTGGACTAGTTCTTCAAGCATATTTTATGAAGAGCTACCCTGTAAAATAAATTGGAACAGAGTAGTTAGGTATAGATTAGATATGTGAATTCGGAATGTCATCACCAGATATGGTGGATTTGAAAACAGGTTGTTTCTGGAGATATGCATAGTCATAAGTATTTTTCCTATTGAATAATATAAGATATTGGCTGCAAAGTTTGCAGAAATTTTTAACATGAGTAAAATTCTGGGGAATGATTTAAAACTAACACTTGAAATCCTGGAAAAGAGAGTCTATGGATTGCACTAAGCATTTTCTATTCATATTGGATTGTGTAGAGAGTGTAGGAAGCTCAAGCAATCAATTTAAGGAGAAACTTACCACTTGGCATATTAAAATGGAAAAAAAAGTGAGAATATACAAGTAGATTGAATATTTCTGCCCTTCCACACATTGGCCAACATAAATCAAGAAACATATAGTTTTTTAAATAAATTTCTACACATTTCCATAAGCGTTGATATAAGGAAAATGGAAGCCTGTTTGTGGGGAGCAAAGCATTTATCAATATTCACATTTTCTGATTCTGTTACGTGTTGTCCAGGTACAAAACACCTGGACAAAGTAATTAAAGCCAGTATAGTGACAGAAACTTGTATGAACTCCCCAATTTCAGAGGTACCATAATTTCTCTATCATCAGTCAATTCATAGGTTTTTACGCGAGAACCCTGATTTTTGAGAAACCATTTTGGGATAACTTTTCAGAGTGGTCCTTGACATTCCAACTCCAATATTTTCATGAAGGAAAAGGTTCATTGAATCATTTTTCTTTGTTACTTATCCTGCGTGCACATTTTGCCCAAATATTTTTAGAACAAATTCCAAATATTCATAAATCCTGGAATTTTATTATCTAGAATACAACTTCAGTGATTTTTTCGGTTTCTTTATGAGTCACACTATCCTGTCCTATACTTTCCCAACACATACAATGTGTACTAATTACTAGTGATTATAGCTATCAGTAGGCTACTTTTATGAAAAAAAATCAGTTGTACATTACTCCATCTGTCCAATATACTTATTTCAAACAGAGTGTCAAAATTTATCTTTATGACTTTCACTGAAAATGATGTTAACAAAAGTATATACATTAGACTACAATGCAGTAACCTACACAATGGAGACAGAGAAAACAGGGCTGGTTAGTAGAAGGAAATAGAATCAAATTGAAGGCTGATCAATAGCCTGGAAAAATCCATCGACAGATCAAAGTACTGAATTTTAATATAGTTGAAATGAATTGTACTTCACTGAAGTGTAACAAAAAGTTGGATGTTCTCTTATACTTTGACTCAATTGAAGCCCATGTTGAATCTGGAGATACTGATTCTTACCTGAACTCGATTTCTTCTATCACAAGAATAATGAACACATCCACAATAGACACAAAACTCATCTTTGCTCCTGAGAAGCCTTTTGATGGGAATCATTTCTATGTACTTAAGATATGGCTCCTGCTCTGATTCGTGATATATGAAGCACCCTTTATCAGTTCCTAAGAGTCCTTGTTTTTGTTTTTGCAGAGAGATGTTGGCAGATTCTCCATTTAAAGTCAAATCATGGCTTTCTAATACTTTTCTCTCATCTTGGTTTTGTTAGAATTGTCTCAAACCAGGTTCTGTTGTACTACACATACCAATATTGAAATTCTTCAGTTCCTAAGGTTGATAAGACAGCAATTCCAAACAGGGATATTTGAAAACTCATTTTATCCCTTCCTTATTATTTAATACCAACTACTTATATTTCCAGTACTTTGTTCTGGATTAAATACCAGTAGATATTTAATCAATTAACATGCCACTGAGTAATACATACTACCAATATCCTTAAGTCCCAGAGTTGCCTGAATATGACTCAAATATTGGGTAGGAGATTTCTTAAATAAAATTATTTGGTATTTATGAAATCTAATGTTAGGGAATCTACTATTTCTAGAAGAGTGAGAAATACAATGCACCATCTTGTATATGCCATTACACATATTAATTCCACTATTTTGAACTTTGAATAATAACTATTTTTAATAATACCTAATTCAATTTTGTGTGTTCTGGATATATCTGTTAACAGAGGTTTTAATTGAAAATTCTACAAATTCTATTTCGGGAAATATGCAAATCCTTTCTATCACTATTAAGTGAAACACAAATACATAAGCCTACATATATATATATATATATATATATATATATATATATATATATATATATATATATATACCCACACATAAACCCACACATTCACTAATATTTCTTTTTTTTTGGGGGGGGTCCGGTCATGGGGCCTAAACTCTGGGCCTGGGCACGGTCCCTCAGCTCGTCAGCTCACAGCTAGTGCTCTACCACTTGAACCACAGCGCCACTTCCGGCTTTTTTCTTTTTGCTTATGTGGTGCTGAGGAATCGAACCCAGGGTCTCAGGCATGCAAGGCAAGCACTTTAACCACTGAGCCACCTTCTCAGCCCCACTAATATTTCTTTATAGAGTAAATGTTTTTATTTTCTGTTATATACTAACATTAATATATACGTACATACATATATATCTAAACACACACACAAACACACACACACATATATATATATATATATACACATGAGACAACCCTTCTTGGAATTTATCTTTTCCTTGCTCTCTATTTTATAAAGCAAGTAGTTGTTTTGAGAAATCTTAGCCCATTTAACTCGTGGTTTACATGAATATGAATCTAAGGTATGAATTAAAAATATATAGAGAAAGATGAAGCACATCAAGGAAGGCACAGGAATGTTTTTGATATAAGTTGAATATGTTCCTAAAATGTCTTATTTTGAACCTACCTTCTAATAAACGTATTAGTAATTGGATTTCCTGTTTATCAAAGTAAATACTGTCTTTCTGCGACAAATTCTATCCTTCCAACAATATGCTCAACTCCATGTCAGAATGCAGGCATAGAATGAACTCGAATGTCTTAACCTGAATCAATTTGCTTTAAAATTGATACAAGTAAGATTTATTTTTGTGATGTTTTATTATCATAGTTCAGTAGGCACCATTTATGATAATGAGAATTTTCCTAGTGTTCAACTGATTCATCCTGTTTGTTTGCCAAAAATAGCATTTTCAACTTTTTCCTAGCTATCAGTAGGAAAATAAAGAAAGGAAGGAGGGAAGAAAATAATAAAATTAAACATTGATGTATTGAGGCTGTATGAACCATAGAAAGTATACTGTTCTCTAGGCAGAAGAACTAACAAATAGGCCTTGAAAATGAGGCCTGGACATTTAATTTGGGAACTGATCATTGAATTGCAGTCCTGAGACTTGAATTCATTGCTTGTGACCTATACTCAGGTGCTGTGACTCAACTTGTTGCCCTCGTCTTCAAACAATGACGTGGCCCTTGAACTCATGATGGGCCTTGAAAGTAGGGCCCGGGCCTTGAATTTACCTCCTTAAAGTAGAAATTACTATAGCAGACTTAATCTTGTCCTGGGCCTTAAAGTCGGGAACTGGGAGTTGAACTAGAGAACTGGATCTTGAACACAGTGCCTGGGACTTGAACAGGGTCCTGGGACTTGAATTCATATTTGGGCTTGAAACTCTTGACCTTGGCCTTTAAACTTATATTTGTACATCAACACATGGCCTGGTATTTGAACTGGCCCCTGGACCTTGAACTCGTGGGCAGAGAATTCAAATTGGGGCCTTGGTCTTGAACTCCGAGCTTACAACTTAAATTTGGGTTCAGGGATTTTTACTCATGGCCTGGTACTTGACGCTGGCCTGGGCCTAAATTCAAGCCCTTGGCGTAGCATTCAAAACCTGGCATTTGAAATTGTATACTGGGCCTTGATCTGGGATTTGAACTTATGTTGTGGGCCAGATACTATAGTCCTGGGTATTAAATTCACACATTGAATCTTGCACGCACAGCTTGGGCTTTCTCTCAAAATATGTTATTTGCATTGGCCTGGACCTTGAACTAGAAGTGGAATAGGGAACGTGGGATTCAAACTCACAGACTGGGCCTTGAACTCATGCTCAGGTCTTGAAATCAGGGCCTGGGACTTGGATTGTGATTGTAACAGTTAAGTAATATTTGTTTGATGAAGTGGTGTGCTCCAGGATTCATGGATATTTAGACTTGTTATATCCTCCTAATGGAGACTTGCCTTTATTAATATGAAATGTTTCTTCCTATTAATTTTAATTTGAAGTATATTTCATTATATGTTAGTAATTCTACTGTGGCCGGTTTATGGCGTCCATTTGCTTGACAATTTTCCTTCAGGCTTTTCACTTTGAGTATGTGTTTGTTATTGTCAATAAAATATATCTCTTGTAGATGCTAGATGGATGGGTCTTGTTTTTATTTCTGATACCACTATGTAATCTACGTCTTCTAATTGGAAAGTTAAGTTCATTGATAGTGAAAGTTAAGACTGTAAAATATCTGATAAGTACAGCTATGTTATGCACTTTCTCTTCGGACCTGTGCCTCATATATTCTTAATAAATTTACCATGTTTTCTGGTAGGGAGCATTTTATACGTATTATACAACCAGTTCCAGTTCTTCTTGATCTTCTCTATCTATGATATAGTTGATAAACTACTATCATGCTGATTAGGTGGAGATAAGCTTTTTCAAGTTTTCTATGTCATTATATATATTTTATATATCCTTCAGATGTAAAGCAGAGTTTGGCCTGGGACAGTTGGTAGTTGTTTGCCTTTAATATTTGGAAAAGTTCATCCCAGGCTCCCCTTTTTAGCATATCAGCAAAGAAAGCTGTATTTATTCTGACTGTGTGTCCTTTATAAATAATCTTTTCTCTATGATAGTTTTAAGAATCCAATCCTTGATATGTAATAATCCTCAAATGGATTACGATGTGGTGGTAGATTGCTTTGTTCTGGAATTCTCTAGTGTTCTAAAGGCTTCTGTTCTCTGTATGAGCCTATCTGTTTGGATGTTTGGAATGTTCTCTGCTAGACTCCTGTAATATGTTTCTCATTCATTTAGTTTCCTGCTCTTCTTTTTGAAACCTATCTGTCCCAAATTTTATCTTCTAAGTCTTGAAGTTCCAGCAAGTTCCTTCCTTCCTTCCTTCCTGCCTGCCTGCCTGCCTTCCTTCCTTCCTCCTTCCTTCCTGCCTGCCTGCCTGCCTGCCTGCCTGCCTGCCTGCCTGCCTGCCTGCCTGCCTTCCTTCCTTCCTTCCTTCCTTCCTTCCTTCCTTCCTTCCTTCCTTCCTTCCTTCTTTTCTTTCTTTCCTTCCTTCTTTCTCTCTTTCTTTGTCTCTCTCTGTCTTTCTTCCTTTCTTATTTTTTGGTGGGGGGGGATCCGGTTGTGGGGAATGAACTCTGGGCCTGGGCACTGTCCCTCAGCTCTTCTGCTCAAGTCTAGCACTCTACCTCTTGAGCCACAGCACCACTTGCTGATTTTTTATTTTTTCTTATGTGGTGCTGAGGAATCGAATCCAGGGAATCATGCATGCAAGGCAAGCGCTATACCACTGAGCCACCTTCCCAGCTCCACAATCGTTTCTTATTTCTTGGATGTGCTCTAAGTAATTATCTCCTCTTTCTATTAGACGTATTCTTTCTTTGACCCCTGAGATTAACTTCTATGTCATCTATTGACTGTGGAGACTTTCAACTTTGTTTTAGATGACCACGTCATCTAATTGCTCATTTTTAGGGCTTCTATTTCTTTATCAAAGCCTTGTTTTAGGTCTTCTATGGACTTTCTTACATTGTATTTTGTGAGGAGGGTTGGAGGATCGGAGAGTTAGTTTTTTTAGCTGTGATTTCTCTCATATCTTTTAACTAGGCATCTATATTTTCCTCGCACTCCCTTTTCAGAATTTATCTTTCTGTTTGTAGTCTCCATGAATTATTTTGCGAATCTTTGGTTGGTCTCACCTTGTTCACAAATTGCTTTGTATAGGTTTTGAATCTTTTCATTAATCACATTTTACAGCAATATTTATAATGTATTTTGAAAGCTATCTTTTAGGCTCTTGATTGTCTATACTGTTTCCTAGTTATTTACTGTGGGAATTATACTACATTGCCTTATCACTTTTCTGGTATTTCTAAGTTCTTAGTTGATTTGCCAGTTCTTGGTTTGATCTTCTGTTGTGATTTGTTTTTTCTGGAATTAGATTTTTATCTAGCTTATTAAGTGTAGGAATAGAGATGAGTTGTGGTGACATGTTGTGATGTTAATACTTGTGGCTCCAGTGACCGTTGGGACTGTCCAGTGGCATGCTAAATGTCTCTGTGTCTGGATGGGACTGCCTCTGATCTACACTTCTGGTCTTGCTTTTTTTCCCCATGTGGCCCTTTTATTCATACACTATAGCTGTGCTTTTGAATATGTTGGCAAACACAGCCACAAGAGTGACTGTGCTCCTTTCCATAGATTTCTGTTTCCTTGTGAAGACAGTATAAAATCTTCTTTTGGTTTGTACATCTTTATATGATTGTAGATGGCTTGGTGTGACCCTCTAGAAGTGGAGTAACTGTTAGGACTCTAAATCTCTGTTGTATTAGGAACAGCTAGGGTACTTTTCTGTTGCTTTATGCCATTGTTTTTCCTCTTCCTCAGATTTTTTGTGTATCTTCTTATTTTTAATATAATTTAGGATTTGTGATTTTTATAATGTTGTTTTTGTTTTTTTTGTTTGTATTACTTTGAAATAGTGATTTCAGGCTTGTTTGAAGAGACACCAATAATATGAAATCTTACTAATTGAAAGGGAGCAGACATTTTAACGTATATGCTACAAGTAAATTAATATTCAGTAAAGCTAATATTATGACATTCACTCTTCAGAGGATGAGTATAGTAATCTTGGCTATCTTGGAGGAAAAGACTTTATTCTCATTATAACAGATGCCTTACATTCAAATTATTGGCTAAACTTTCTTCTCCAGAAAGACAAAAGCTCCACTTCTTTCATATTAGAATTATAAAATCATAACAGCTGCGTGCTGAGTTGTTTTCCTCTGCTATTTTCAATTACATTCTTCATCTATTAGGCATCCTTGGCTTTGAATAATCAATTCCTTACAATCCCTATATTGCTTATATTGTAATGCAAATCTCAGTAACCATAATCTTGAGCTACATTCAAATGAAAATTATGCAGTCTCAAACTAGAACCCGGACTATTCACACTTTTCTACCTTTTAATCAATAAATCCATTCTCTTTAGAAATATGTTATAATCTTTTATATTGCTCCAGTAACCATCATGTATTTCTAGTATTTTTATTGAAATAAATATAAAACTTGGAACATGAGGACAAAACCCCCTATTATCACTTTAAAGTCAATCCTTGAGTCTATTTTATATATTAAAAAAGTGCAATACACACCTTCATACCTGAATAATCTAATGGTTAAGTCAATTAGACACAAGAACTACTACATCAAGTCTCAATCTACTTAAAGGTACCAAAAAATTCCTGTCTTGAATATCACTGATTTTTAGAAAATGACTAGTCAAAACAAAGTTTATATTTGAAATTTAACAAATGTAAATTACACACAGATTTGCTGTCAGTATCCTGCTTCCAGGAATACATTTATTAAGCAAACATACATCCTTCAGATGATTAATAAATGTGAATAGTGTGATTTATTCAAAGATACTATAAAAACTCATAAGAGAATTTGTGATCAGAAAAAGTGATAGTAACTGGAAAACTGCATATGTAAATTAAGCTTTCAATATAGAATTAGAAATTTCAAATAAATATGCCTAGAGAAGATGATTTTACATCTCTAACACACATCCATATTCTGCATTTTTTTCACCTACTTCCAATCTCTGACCACAGTTTCTGGTTAATATTCTTCTTCTTTCAGGATGTTAATTACTACTAAAATAACTACTAAAATAAATTACTACTAAAATAATTTTTTTTTTTTTTGGTTTCTAGATCCAATAAATTTCACTGTTTTGGAATAGAAGTATAAATTCATGGAGTTTGCCTTGAACATCAAATTTGAGAATACTGTATACAGGGTACTGTTAATTGAACTGAACCAGCCAGGAAAATACTATAAATACACAGACAGAACAGTATACTAAAAGCTAAGGACTTGATCCCTGGGAAAGTTACAGGTCCAGGCAAAATCCTGAAGCAAAGAAAAAGCAATGGAGTAAACATCAATCGTCATTACAAAAGAATGGAACTGATCTCTTATATGTCTGGGTGGCAGCCCTCTGTGTGTGTGTGTGTGTGTGTGTGTGTGTGTGTGTGTGTGTGTGTGTGTGTGTGTTTGTAGAGAATATTAAGGGAACTTCCATATTTGCTACCAATCAAGTATTAATTGTAAGGGAGTAGGTGCTCATATCAGAGCTCTGATACCACTGTCATCACTGTTTACTGCGACAACCAATTGCTTAATCTTTCATTAGAAATAAATTAACATCTTATTGGATGGTTTTGACAATTAATTGGTATATTGAAGGTCAAAAGGAGTAATTGGAAAGTAATATAATCTTTTTCCTCTCTTCTGATTATTACACACCAACCGCTATGGTATTCAGGATCCTCCTGAAATGTATTCATGGCTGAATTACTAATATGCTTAATTGTATAAAATAGATCAGCCAGCAAGCAGAAAGAACTAGTGATAAGATCAAGAATTTCAGCAGGGTTGCCACATCTTTTAGGAATGCAATTTCTTCATATGCACTTCAAATTTTGTAGCTTTCCCTTTGTGATTAAAAGGTAAGAAAGTATTGTACAAATAAGAATTCCTGTTCAGCCAAGTAGAAATTGCTCAGGATGCCATCCTCAGATTTCAAATTTCCATTTCCTAACGACCCTCTTTTAGAGTGCTTTCATTTAATATACTTCAGCACTTCATCCTTCCTTGTAGGAGATGGAAAAATAGATAATTTTGTTCTAATATTATCTTACGTAAAAATAGTATGTACAGGGCTGGGAAGGTGGCTCAGTGGTAGAGCACTTGCCGTGCATGCTCAAGGCCCTGGGTTCGATTCCTAAGCACCACATAATAAGAAAAAAGCCGGAAGTGGTGCTGTGGCTCAAGTGGTAGAGTGCTAGCCTTGAGCTGAAGAGCTGAGGGACAGTGCCCAGGCCCAGAGTTCAGGCCACACGACCGGACCCCCCCCAAATAGTATGTACAGACATGATTTGTATAATCATAGAAGTTACTAATTAGTGTAAAGAGAGAACATGTCACAACTAAAAAATATAATTAATTGAAGTTACCTAACAAGACTAGAAGTCACAGAATTTTTTTTCGTGAAAATATAGATTAGTTGCAGAATTTTTATTTTGAGAGAAACTCTATATATTATGTACTTTAACAAACGCTTGAAACATTTTATTGAAAAATATTTTTAGAGATATTTTTGCTTCATAATTTTAAGAAGAAATATGGTCCCCAAAATTACTTTTTTTATATTTTTCTGTTTCCATCTGATTAACCTCCAAATTAGAAATACTAATATATGTTTTAATTTAGCCAAAGATATTCTTGGGTATAAGGGCCTTATACTCTCTACGTTTTTCAAACTAACATCACCAAGTATGATTAGTCCAAAGTAATTAGTCTCTATGCGAATTATGTTAATATTATTTACAATGTAAGTGAAATGTTTAACAATTAGTATTCATTTTAGTTTACTTTCTCTCAATAGACAATAAATGATATAATCAAAGCCTAAAAATGATTAGATTGAAGATTTAGAATTCAGGAAATATTTTTACCACACTAGTTACCGCAGCCTTCAAAATAACTTCATGAGATAATTTATATTGATGAAGCAAAATCCCAGTGTTTAGACATTTATGAATGGAAAACTCATGTCATTCTGAATATGTATAGCTACATATCAAACATTGAATATTTAGCTTTAATACCTGAATAGGTTAATATATTTAATTGCAGAGTAAGTACTCTTCTGAAAGGAGATAAAATTGAATTTATTTTAAAAAGTCAACCTAAGAATTCATTTGAATATAAGACAACGTTTAGAATATTAATCATTCAAGGAAAAAGATGTACACTTAGTTGTTTTCCAAGCCAATTATGTTCTTTGAACTTGCTACAAATACTAGATTAGTAAACCTAAATCATTGCTTTGTAGGGAAATAAACATTTCCTAAAAGTCATGAATATAGCTTTTTTCTCAAACAATTACTAAGTGTCTATTTTATATTTTTTGTCATGGAATCTTAAGTGATATATTTTTATCCATTAAGTTCAATAACTCGTCAATAACAGTCTAAATTATGCATGAACAAAGCTTACATAACACAAGTATTTTCTTAAAGAACACTAGAATGCAGTGTGTTATTTATTAATTTATTTTAGTTATTTTATTAGCAATTATTATTATTGTTGGAAGTAGCAGTTTTATTATGCCCTTTCCATAATATATTTAAAGTATTTCATTATATTCCATTTCCTTTTTATTGTTCCTTCCTACAAAGATCTTCTGTTTATCATATATAATTACATATTTATGGATGCATATCTAATCTAATTTGGAAGAATTACGGTAAACTGCAACTTAATTCAAGATGTAAAGTGGATTTACAGGATGAATAAAAACTTGAATATTTTTGTTAACTTCTGAATTGTGTTATCATTATTATTAAGGTTAGAATTAGGATCCCAGAACGAATTAGAGATAGGGTTAGAGAAATAGAAAATTAATTTCAACACAGGATGGCCCATTTCAACAATAATACTCACAGGACACTACCTTGAAAATGAACTTTACAACATGGGGGAGGGACGAGTGAGGCAGGTAGGGGAAGGTAGGGATAGTGGGAGAATAACAAAGAATGTGGTAAGAATGTTCAACAAGAAATGTACTCATTACCTTACACATATAACTGTAATCCCTCTGTAAAGCTTCTTTACCATAAAATAAAATTTAAAACAATATTAAAAATAAAACTTTACAGGAAAAAAATCACTTGCAAAAAAATTTATTTTCAAAATTCAAGTAAAATTTAGTACTACAAGCCAAGTAAGAGTTAGGATAAATGTGAAATAGAGGCTTGCTAGTAATATAATAATTAATATGTAGGCTTGAGATTAGGCAAGGTGTTTTAGGTCCACTTGGGGTTCGGATGAGAAAAAATATAAAATATTGTGTAAAACTACAACATATTTTAAGAAGAATGAATAGCATCAAAGTTAGAATGAATGAAAACCTGTCTGTGTTACTTTAAAAATATGATTTGGTTTAAAGTGTAAGTTATGATTTTAGTTCTGATTAGGGTTAGGGAAGGGTAAGCTTTAGAATAAAATTTAGATTTCCACTAAGAAGTAATAAGCAAAAAAGTAATATGTGGTTGAATAGAATCTAGAGAATTTTCGTTTCATTGACTATTTGGTGTTAATTCAGACTGTGTTTACTATTAGGTGTCTGCTTACAGGTGATTGGTGATAGTTAAGCAATGGGTTACGCTGGTGGCTCATGCCTATCCTCCTGGCTACTTAGAAGGCTGAGATCTGAGGATTGCAGTTCAAAGCCAGTACCGGCAGGAAAGTCCATGAGACTCTTATCTAAAATTGAACATCACAATACCCAAAGTGGTACTGTGGCTCAAGTGGTAAGACACTCAGCTGAACTCAGGGATGATGCCTAGATCTAGAGCTCAGGGATTCTGCCCAGGCACAAAGGTCAAGCCCCACGACCAAGAAAAAGAAAATAAAATGCAACTTCCGGCTTTTTTTCGTTTTGCTTATGTGGTGCTGAGGAATCAAACCCAGGGCCTCAGGCATACAAGGCAAGCACTCTACCACTGAGCCACCTTCCCAGCCACACTCTTAGGGTTCTGACCAGGATTAGAGTTATCACTAGGGAAATAAATGGTTGAGCTGAGAACTGTAGGCTGAAGAAAAGTTAGGACAAATGTTAAACACCGTAATGCTATTTACATGAGGATGATTCAGGTACATTTAGGATTAGGGTTCACCTCATTTTTCCAATTAGGGTTTGAAAAAGGATAAGGTATTGAATTTAAACCAAAGTTATGATGAGTGAAACAGTGTATTGATGTGACTATTTGTTGGAATCCATAGGGTTGGGTTTCCTTTTCTAATTCAGATTAGCACTAGGGTCCGGAAAGTGTAAGCTTTAAAGCAAAACAGTTTTCTACTAATAATTACACATCAAATATTTGTGGAATTTAATGGAAAGTACAATATTTCCCTTACATTTTCTATCAGGGATCATTTGGGTTAGTTTTAGAGTGAGGTTTTCAGTAAGGTTTAGGGACAGGGTTAGGGTTCATAGAATATATTGCAGTAAAACATTTTTTAGGATAGAGGAGTTCAGGAAAGTTAGTATCAATATAATCTACAGTATTATTTATATTATGTATATTAATGTTGGGAATGATTTTTCTTTGAGTATTCTCAAGTTGTTCACGCAAATCCTGTATCAGTTTTTGAGTAGCTTCCTCACGCTTGTGATATTCCTGTATAAACTTCTGGGATGCTTCCTCTCTCTCCCTATCACGCTCATACAGAGTCCTTTGTACATTGTCAAACTTCTCATTTATCATGTTTGCTATTAGTGTTTGTAGAGCTATTTGGGAACTCTCTCTGGATTATTCTTTATCTGTTCTAATCCCTGATTATCAAGATTGGGAATTGAGATACCCGAATTTGCCATTTTTCTTGTGTTTTTCCGGCTTACTCGGCCCATTTGAGATGAAGATTGCACCAGTTTTTTTTTTTATTTCAATTTTATTTTATTTTATTTGAGAACATACTGTACAGAGGGGTTACAATTACATTGGCAGGATAATGCATACATTTCTTACCAAACATAGCATCCTCCTCCTTTGTTTACCCTTCACCTCCCTTCCCAGCCCCCCCTCCCCCCCAACCAATCATACCCCCCTCCCCCCCCACACCGACATTGTAAAGCTTGCTTTGACATGACATTTTGTAATTCTCCTTGTTGCAACAGGTCCACCTGAATCCTTAAACGACTTGTTTGTCCCCATCTCCTCCACATGTTATAATGACATCAAATAAAGTGAAAGCGGGGGTTACACTGTGGGGGAGGGACATACAAAGCAACAAAGAAATGATCTTATAAATGCGTTAGAAACACATGCATGAAAGAAAGGAAAACATTAAAATACATATTTAAGGGTGCGTTTTCCTAACATGACATTATCTGACCTTTTTTGCTTGACTCATACCTATACTAGATATTGCAAATAAGGGAAACCATGGGACCTATGTTTCTTTGGGCCTGGCACCAGTTTTGTGCTAGAACACTATCTTAAGGAAACCATCAACCAAAGTTTGCGTTTGTACAGTCAATAGTCTACAGATACAATGTAGTTCAACAGATACATCTGTTCAACATCAAACAACTATATGTTAAAGGACTTTGAACCGCAGAAAAGAATTTGGAAAACAAGAAATTATTAGGATTAGGGAGAGATGTGGGTAAAAAATAGGAATAGATTGGTGTGGGGAGGCACAGGGAGAGTTAACTATGTCCTAATCACAATGCAGAAATGGGTTTGGTAGGATGCAAGTAGAGAGAGAGAGAGAAAGAAGAGACGGAAAGGGGAATAAAGAGAGACCAGAAAAAGAATAGAAACGTAAAAATTAATGTTATTATAGAGGTTAAAAGACCGTCTATTTAGAGAGGAATGTGAATATGTTCAGAGAAGGGGAGGGACATAGAGGAGATGTGAAAAACTTTAGGGATGGGAAAGGGAGAAGAAAAGATCAGAAGTTCAGTAGAGCTAGACAAAAAACAAAAAGATAATTAAGAAAGAAAGAAAAAGAGAAAGAAGACAAGAAAAGAAAGGAAAACGCTCATTCACATATTCCTAAAATAAAAATTATAAGATGAGAATAAAAAAAAGTTACTGGAAAACAATTATTTTTTCAGAAGAGGCAAAAATTAAAGATTAATAAAAGTTTTAGAAGGGAAAAAATTTATATATAAGGTAACAAAAAACAAAAAACAAGCAAAAAAAAGAAAAGAAGAAGAAGAAGAAAAAAAGTCTTGATTTTTTTTTTTGGGGGGGGGAGGAGTGGGAAGAATCCTATATCTCCCTTTTATCTGTAACCAGTCTCTTGTTGGAGTCTCTGGTCAGCTTGCGGTCCTGTGGCTTGATTGGTTTCTTAAGTCGGTTGGTTGGAAGAGGTAGAAAAATGCTCTGCTTTACCCAAGCTTTTGAGATCCCCCTCTCAGGTTAGTTTTCTGGGAGGGTGATCTGCTTTGAGAATCACAAAAGAGGGGGATTTGGTGATGAGGCTAGGTTCTGGGTAGAGTTGAGACCTTTCAACAAACAGTAGCTTTTCCCTGGGGCTATTTTGTGATAAAGCTCACAGCGCCCAGCCTGGAGCCATTCTCAGGGTTTCTGTTTTTCAATTGATTGTGGTGGCTCCTAGAGGGAGGGGCAGCCTCTGGCTCTGGTTACCCAGTGAGGCAAGGCACTCCAATGGCTGGCGCCTGAGCTGGGTGACTTTTCCCTGGATGGAGCTGAGTCTGGCAGGTCACTTTGCCGTTAAGTTCTTGTGACCTGCTAAATGACTCGTTTTATTCCAAGGCCTGAGCTGAAGCTAGCAGCTCCTCCGAGCTTTGTCGGTATCCAAGATGGAGATCACTGGTGCTGGGGGGGGGGAGGGGTGGCCTTCCCTCCTCTGCTCCCTGAGAAGGAGTGAGGACGTCGGGCTTGTACTCACGCCCAGTCTTGGATCCTGGGTCGTCTCTGGTCTGCAAACAGCAGGGTGAAGATGTTCTCTCCTTGTCGGTTCTTGTTGGTGTTGAGTAGAATCCGCTGGTCCGCTGCGTCTGTCTCCTTGGTCCCGGACTCTCTGTGTCTCAGGTATGACCCCGCGGCGGTGGTCGCCGCCGTGACCCTGTCGCCGCAGCGGCAGCTGATGTGTTTCCTTGGCTTCCCCTCTCTTGTCTAACTCTCTGTCCTGTGATGGCACACTTGGTGTGATTTTCTGGCTTAGGACTGTTCACTGGAACTCTAAAACTGCTTTCTATGCGAGAGCTTGTTCAGATTCCAGCTTCTCCTTGGGAATGATTTTTGTGAACAGAAAAAATGATTCCTAACAGAATAACATAGATTTGGAGTCTGAATCTTTGCGATATCAAAGGATTTTTTTGTTAACTTTTGGATTGGGCTGCCATTAGCACCAAGATTAAAACTAATATTCATGTTGGGATGTGTTAGTGTTATGGAAATGGAAAATTTACTGTCAAACTCAAATTGAATTTAAGATCTACAAGATTGGTAAATACTCATATGAATGTAAAATAGATTTCTGATACTAATATAAAGATTCAGGTGCAATTAGGGTTATGGTTGGTTTCAGTGTTTGATTCAGGATTAGGGTGAGGCTCAGAAAAAGGGTAAGATATTGGGTGAAACAACCAATTTCACAAATATCAGTTTTTTCCAAGATAGGATGAAAGAAAATAGTGCATACCTAGGGTAGGTTTATGTTCGTTTTTCTAGTTCATTTTAGATTTTAAGTTATGAAAGTGGAAGTTTTAGGAAAAAAGTGTTTATTTTTGACTAACAGATGTAAAATAAGTGTGAAATATAGAAACTGAAGTGTTTTCCTTACATTTATTTTTGATGTTTATTTGCCTTAACTTTATAGATTTAGGTTTTCAATTAGGTGTAAAATTAAATTTGGGATTAGGAAATTGATTACATATTAAGTAAACCTGACAACTTATTTTAGGATCTAAGACAGAAAAAGCTTCAAACAAAAGAAATTTTAGTATTTTTCATGATATCAAGATTTCAGGGCAATTGATAAAATGGTTCATCTTAGGGACCAAGATACCTTTAGGTCTAGAGTCAGGAAATCCGTATTTTGATATACTATCAACTTCAAATTATTTCAAGAATGGTAACTGGATTATCTGTTAGAATGAATCAAAACTGGAGTATTTTTTAAAATTTATTTTAGGAATTGGCGACCATTAGGATGAAGGTTAGCATTAGTTTTCTGGCTGATATCAAGCTGTAGGTTAGGAAAATGGGAAGTTAGCTATCAATATGAAAATACAATTTAGAACTACAAGAAATACAAGAGTCTATTGGTAGTGATACTAGGATTTGGGTATAATTATATTTTGGGTGAGTCTCAGTGTTATATTTAGGGTTATAGTAAAGATTAGAAAAAAGTTAAGATACTGCATAAAACTTCAACTTATTTTAAGGGGGACACATTAAATCAAAGTTAGGAAGAATGAAAACTATTATACTTCGGTTACTTTATCATTCTGGTATCATTTCTTTTACATAAGTGTGACTTTAGGTCTGGTTAGGGTTAGGGTTTGGAAAGGGTTACCTTAGATTACCATTAACGAGTAGAAGGAAAATAAATGTGACATTGAACAGAAAGATGAGAATTTACTTACAGTAAATTTGGTACACTTAGTGGTAATTTCTGGTTAGGTTTAGGGATCAGGTTAGGATGAGAAAATGGGTTGGATAGCTAGTAAATCTGAAACTTATATTAGGATCCAGTAGTTCAGTGGTACTATAAATGGAAACTAAAGTACTTGTTTTGATTTCAGAATTTGAGCTCAATGGATATAATATTCATGTTAGACAACAATATTGCTTCAGAGTTAAGAGAAAACTTTTAGCATTTAGGGCTAATTCCTTTCATGAAAGACAAACGGAGTATCACCTAAAGTGAATAAAATGACTATTTTTTCTTTAACTTTAGGAATGGGCAACCAGTAGGAAAAGGGCTCAGTTTGGAATGATATCCAGAGATACGGTGAGGGTTAGGAAAATTGAAAATGAAGCCCTACTGAAAGTAAAATACAACTATGTAGCTTAAAGGACACTGTTCCATATTTTGTAACTTATTTTTCTCAGTTATAAAGAAATCATTCACCCATAGTTCTAGGAATGATCCTTGCAATTATTACATATTGTCTATCCCTCAGAGAAAACGCATTAATGACTGCATCTCTCTCTATCACTCTTTTTCTGGAGAACAGGAGAGTAATACTATCAACTTTTTAATATGAACAAAATGCAGCAGTACCCCTCAGAATTTATTTATAATCTCAAAAATTCCCTCTTCTGGAAAAACAAAGATCAACATAATTCATGTTAAACTGGAGAAACCTCTTTTGATATCTTTCTTAGGAGATATGATATTATTAATTGATTCTGGACATCATATTTTCTCAAATTTTATTTGTTATTTTATTGATTTGAGATAATGTATTTCATATACAAAATAATACATGGGTAATTATAAACAAATATCTTTATCAAAATACAATATCTAAATATTTTACCTACATCATTCCAACTTATTTCAGAAAATCATGTGATGTATTTCAGGGCAAACAATTTTCATGATCCTACCTATTGTATTCTCTTCTCCATTTAGGAAGACCCACTACAATACTTGAGCTCATGGCCAAAGCTGATATATGGCTCATTAGGACCTATTCCCTAGCCCACTGTTACAAAATTTTGAATTTGTGGGAGGACTCAACTGCAAACCTACCAAACCTCTGCCTGAGGTAAACCTTGTTGGCTTGAAGTTCCCTATCCCTCTTTTCCCTCTTGCTTTTCCTTTCCATTGCCCTATCCTTTGTGCATTTCTTAATAGCTTTGCATCACCTCTCAGGTGTCTCCATCAGCAAAATAGATGTGCGAGAGGGGATGAGGTGTCTTGTTAATTTTGGAACCATGTATTTCCATTCAACACTCTGTTTCATGACTGTCAAGTGAATGGTAGGATAACTGGAATCTTTTGAGGATATGATCAGTTAAATTAGGCTTACATTGTTGGAGTCATTGTTGTAGTCATTAAAAAATATTTACTGACTACAATATACCAGAAGAAATTGGTGGCTATCCAAATAAAGGAAGCAGAAAGAGATTCTGAATATAGATTTAATTCTATTTGGATAGGGTAACTAGAAAATAAAAATTGTCTGCAAGTGTTTTCATAAGGAATACTATATTGTTAAGTAAACACAAGCAAAGTTTAAACATAGAGTTCAATCTCTATTAATGCTGATATATAAAACAAAACAATAAGGCAAAAATCTTGTAAAATTTTATCGTTTGTTCTTAGGCTTTTGATTATTGGTAAGATTCTTGTCTCAATCTCATTGTATGATGTTGATGTAATTTTTATTCCTTACAGATTAAATTTTATAGTAATTTATAAATTTTCCAATTGTTCTAGATTACATATGAGTGGTTAGATATATGTGTGCATAGATGTATTTGTGGGATGATTACCGTGACCTGGACAGTGCGGGGCCACCACCCACACTGAGTTTAAGCTGCACGACTGACAAAGGAAAAAAAAAAATCATCCACTTGTTCCATTACAGTTTTACCTTTAGAAACAATGTTATTATTTCTTTTGATTAGATACTTCTCAACACACTATGTACCTTGTTAGTAAAATAAAGCATCTTTTATATTTTCATGCATGTTTTAAAAATAGTGTTAGAAAATAAATATATTTCTACTCAGTATTACCCCTTCCCTCATTTTCTCCTGCTTTACCTACCCTGAATTCACCTCTCCTTTTTATTTGCATAGATCTCAGATACTATGCAGTATGCTAAAATGGATCCATGAAAATAGACATTGAGATATGACTTCCAGGATAAATTTGCAAATGGTTAAACAATGGCTTCAGGTTGAACTAGAAACAATCTGGTGACTTCAGTCACACATTACTTCAGAGGTAAAATTACAATGTATACCAGACAAAATTTGAATGTAAATCATTCTAGGGCCTTGTTTTCTATGTAAAGCAAAAACACATTTCATTTATTCACAGTGAACCACAATGAATTTAAGTTGAATGTAAAAAAAGTCAGAAATACAGATGAGGCAGAAGTTTTGGCCAATTATGTAAAAAATAGACATAAGAAGGTAAAAATTATTTCTTTAAAAAAGAAGCCAATTTAAGTAACTGTACTATTCGGAATAATTGATAAAAGAAGCAAATACTGGTTAAAATAGTTTGACAGGGATTGAGATAAGAGAAACATTATAGAGGTAAAGTTGGTGGGAATTGATGAAACAAAGAACACAGATATGCCTCCCAGCAAGTTGTAGATACAAGTGCAAATGTGGAGGAAAGACTAAGTTGGGAAGAAACAAACAAACAAAAGTAAAATTCATCCTTTTAGAGATGCAACCTTGACAGTGCAAGAGGTTATCATGGAAAATAAGACTACATGGAAATAAGTGCAAACAGCAAGGGAGGAAGTTAGGTAGTAGAGTTAACATGGAAAGTTCCTGTCACAAAGAGTAAGAGGGAATAATTACCACAGTCAATAGATTGAAGAGAGAAGAGTATGATTCATGAAGATTGGAGAGAAATTGAAACTAGAAAAATAGTCCCAAATAACAACATACATTTTCTGGAAGACATCTCTAGCTGAACTCTTTCTATCATATCCTTTTAATACATATTCAACAGAGATACGTTGTTTTTGTCTTTTCTCCCTCCCTCCCTTTCTCTCACTCTCCCTCCCATCCTTCCTTCTTTGCTTGCTTCCTTCCTTTTGTCTTTTTTCTCTTTCTTCCTCCCTCCTTCCCTCCTTCCCTCCCTCCCTCCCTCTCTCTCTCTTTCTCTCTCTCTCTATTTCTTTCTTTCTTTCTTTCTTTCTTTCTTTCTTTCTTTCTTTCTTTCTTTCTTTCTTTCCTTCTTTCTTTCTTTCTTTCTTTCCTTCCTTCTTTCTTTCTTTCTTTCTTTCTTTCTTTCTTTCTTTCTTTCTTGTTTTCTTTCTTTCTTTCTTCCTTTTTTCCTTTCTTCCTTCCTTCCTTCCTTCCTTCCCTTTCTTCCTTTCTTTTTCTTTTTTTTCTTTCTTTCTTTTTTTTCTGTTTTTGTTTGTATCTAAGGAGAACATGGTTGAAAGCCTGATCAAAACCATAGTATAATTCTTGCTAGACAAGTTCTTTTTGGTGGCTCAATCTAACAGTTTTTAAATACTTAATGTTTTATATTTCTTACAGTATTTTATTTATTTCCAATAGTAGCATAACTAAGACTATTTTTAATATAAACCCATGATTTTGAGACTTTACATGTTACATTTACCATGACTTGCCTATCTCATTCAGTGCAAGGAAAAGTAAGAAATAAGTGTCTTCCCTTTCTGGCATCTCACAACTTTCCCTCGTGCATCTCTACTACCCAGAATTTGCTTTTTGACCACAGAAATATAAAGAGGGTTGTTTGGGGCCAGATTCCTTGGGGCATGAGTTTGAGTTATATAGTATTGAGTTCCAAACAAGAAAACCCAGCTAGTGATTGCTTTCCCTAATCTTCAGGTTGACTGGGATTCCCAATTTTGCATTTGCTAAATCACATATATAGAATGAATGCCTATTCCTTTAGGAACTTTTATACAGTGAGAAAAGAGAAGGCATATTCTGAGAGAATGTATCTTAGACTTTATTAAAAGGCCAGCCACACTTTTAGGTACCTGAGCCTTGAAGGCTGGAGAGGACCAAAAGAACAAAACAATACTATCAAACCAATTCAGCTCCAAGGGAGAGCTGAAGTGGGACTACATGCTGACCAGCAACGAACCAGGAACCAGGACACAGGACACAAACAAAGAGGCACATGGCATGGCATAATGGCACCTGACCTGGTTCAGGTCAAGGAGCAGAGTCACAGGAAACTCCTAGTCCTAGGGAATTGACTGACAGGTTTAATAACCTATCATCCAGGTCCCAGGCCCTACCTCCAAGAAGTCAAGCTTGCTCATCATCTGGGACACAGGGGCTTCATCTTCTTCCACTTCTGACAAAGTGTCAGACCCTACCATCCACCATGCGGCCAAGATGCCTCTGGGCAGACCTGCTCTCCCCATTTTAGAATGAATTAATAAATTTGTGTTTTTCTCCTCAATCATGCTACTTGTCATAATATTTAGTAGGCTTTTTGGAAAAACAACTTAATGTGAGGAAAAGAAAAGCCACATTTGACTGATCTTTTCTGTGTTTATCAGGAGAGTATAGTTTCAGATGGCAATATATCACATAATAGCACTTAGTTCATATTAAAACATTTCTGATATCCTAAATGCATTATGGTACTGGAATTTTCATTTACCATCTTCTATATTATTGTTAAAAAGCTCGATGGCCATGGAAAATGTTTTGAAAAATGCAGTTTCATACTGTATATTTCCAAAATGCATTTAAAAATTATGTTATTTGTAGTATAAACAGATTGCATTACTTGAAGCCTAAATGTGATTAGTTTGTTGATAAAGAAGCATCTTATGATGATTTATAGCAAGGATTCTGAAATTATATCTTCAAAATTCTGAACCCTATCATTTACTAGCTGGTGTAAATTAGTCTATATGTCTGGATTTCAAGTTATCTTTTCTGCAAAATGGTTATCATAGTTTTGCCTACTCAAACAAGGTTTGTTATAGAAATTGAAGGGCTTGGATTTCCAAAAGCAATATTCTGTTAGCTCTATAAAACTGTCCGAATGGAAATACATTATTATCTTTCAGTAGTAATCATAAATTTGCATTGAACAAATTTCTAATTTTCCCTAAAGTAGTAGACTCTACCTGTCCTTCTCAATTCTCTTTTCTTACTATTGTCTTTGTCTCTTTTCCCTCTAACATCTCCCTTTTCTCTCTGTGTATGAGTCTGTGTCTGTCTCTCTTTGTTCATTCCCCTTGGATCCATAACAGATTCAAAATAATAATCAATTAATGGGATTTTTTATTAACTGTAAAACCTCAGAAAGCACAGACTATATTGTGATTACTCTTTAATTTTACAAACACTCAAACTGTGGTATAACATGGATCTATAATAAAGATTTACATTGACATAAATAATATTCTCTCATATCTAAAATATGTACATTCCTGTTGTTAGTTTATGTCTTGAGTATTTCATAAAGTACTTTACCATTCTAGATTTTTTGTTTGTACTGTTGTTGCTTTAAAATATTCAGATATCTTTAGCCTATTGTTTGTAAACTTATGATTTGAAATATCAAATCTGTGATCAATTTAATTTTTCAATGGCTTATTATGTTTTTTTTTTTACTTTAATTCCCTAATTTTGTGAATTTGAGCAGTACTGGAACTGGAGAAATAAAATGAGGAAATTGGATACATTAATTAAGATTCCCCCGTTAATGATAAGCAATATTTTTGAATGCTTGATTTAGCATTGTCCCATCAACCAGTTTCTCTCTTTGTCTCTTGAAATTCCTAGAGGAATTTCTTGATAAATTTTAGGCAGGGAAAGCAACAGTAGCAAGCTTATCTGTTATTTTAAATGTTTATATAGTGTCTGCAACAACCAATTAATTGTTTTATCCATGCTAAGAAATGTGTCAAGAAATACTACCGGTGAGCAAAGTTAAAACAAGAGAAGATCAAGTCAGCTCCCAGACCAACACAAACTTCTGAATAATATCATATAAGGGCATTTTTTTTATGGGAAGCTTGTTTTACTTACAAAGTAACTACTATATTTTAAATGGGAAAGTGAATGCTTCTACAAAATTTTTTACTAATTTGGATTGAATTATTTCAAAATTCATAATTTAATTTTCAACCAGAATATTAATAAGTCCAATCCTTTTATTGTTATTCCCTAATAATCATTATTGATTATTTAAAGACAAAGACTAAGTGTGGACAAAATTCCATTCAAATCCTTACAATTTCCTCTAGATTTCCATAGAAACACAGAAAATTGAACCTAAGACAGACATTACGTGTTGCCAGACACACTGCAACACATTCAGAAGAGGTATTCATTTAATAGCAACTTTTATTTCCAAAAAGGCGAGGACAGCTTGAATAGACTAGTTAGAAGCACAACTATGATCTAAAAGTTATATAGCACTTAATTTTCTCTGACTATTTCACACATGTGGAGATCCTGTGGTGAATTTTATGTGTTAATTTCCCGTCTTTCTTCCTTCTTCTTCCTTCCTTCCTTCCTTCCTTCCTTTCTTCCTTCCTTTCTCCCTTCCTTCCTTCCTTCCTTCCTTCCTTCCTTCCTTCCTTCCTTCCTTCCTTCCTTTCTTCCTTCCTTCCTTCCTTTCTTCCTTCCTTTCTTCCTTCCTTTCTTTCTTTCTTTCTTCCTTTCTTTCTTTTTATCTTCTGTTTGTTTTTAAGCAAGTTACCAATTAATTCTGACATAGCACTGCCCCAAATACAGATAAGTATGTTAAATCATTGTGGTATTTTTATTTATTTATTTTTTGCGTCCGGTCATGGGGCCTGAACTCTGGGCTTGGGCACTGTCCCTCAGCTCTTCAGCTCAAGGCCAGTGCTCTACCACCTGAGCCACAGCACCACTTCCGGTTTTTTTCTTTTTGCTTATGTGGTGCTGAGAAATAGAGCCCAAGGCCTCAGGCATGCAATGCAAGCACTCTACCACTGAGCCACCTTCCCAGCCCCTTTTTGTGGTATTTTAAAGCAAAATTTACAATAGAAATAAAGGAATCAAATTGAAATTAATTCCATAGTGTTCTGCTACTTCTTAATTCTGACTATTCTCTAGAGAAGAAATACCTGTTGCTTTAGTGTTCGGTGAGAATATGTAAATTCAGAGTTTTGTTTAGAAATACAAAAACATAGATGAAATCTGCTTACAGAATGGGCAAAAAGTTGAAGAATAAATATGAATGTAGAGGGAAAATAAAATTCTCTGGGTATTTTATGATTTCCAAATATGAAAATATATTAGTTGAAATGTGAGTTTACTGGTAAAGAAAGAGATTTTGGAGTTGCTACTAAATTGTGTTTGTGATCTATAATTAAGTCTGTAATTAGTTCCACTATACAATGACATATCACAGTTCAAATTTAGAAAATAGTAGAGAACTGATAATATCTAATGTATCCTGCATGAGGAAAAATATATAATGCATATACTATATATTTTATATAAAATAATTGTCTTGCATATTTTCAGTAGGATAGTTGAAATCAAGTAGATTTTTTTCTAATTTCATGGAATCTATTTTGTACTTTGTAATTTGTACTTTCTAAAACTAAGTTGGGCATTAGTTCAAATATAAATCTAAATGTAAACCAGTTAAAATATTTCATATTTGATGGAGCATAAATTGGAATTTGTTATTAATATACTATAATTGAGAAGGCAGGGCTCTACAGTTTATAAGCCATGTAGTATATTTTCTACATTCCACTATTGGCTTTACTAGAATGTGAGAATTACACTGATATAATTAATAAATTGTGCTAGTACAGTTGCAATGCACTTCATGATAAGTCCTATTTAGATATCTTTCTCTGTGTCTCTCTCTGTCTCTCTCTCTGTCTCTGTCTCTATCTCTCTGTCTCTCTATGTAT
Source organism: Dipodomys merriami (assembly GCF_024711535.1). NCBI lineage: Eukaryota > Metazoa > Chordata > Mammalia > Rodentia > Heteromyidae > Dipodomys > Dipodomys merriami. Next base: position 27,640,911 of record NW_027203159.1, on the reverse strand, counting down.
CTCTCTCTCTCTCTCTCTCTCTCTCTCTCTCTCTCTCTCTCTCTCACACACACACACACACACACACACACACACACACACACAGTTTGTCACACACACAGTTTGTCACCTAGCTTTAATTTTCATGATACCGGCTTGATAAAGGTAGATTCTTCAGGCAGTCTAGATTTCTGTGGAAACAAATAGTATGTCAAAAAAGGAAAGCAAAAAACAATGGGCACTATCTACATCAAATATTTATGTTAGGATTTTCTAAATCTCTTTAAGAAAGAGTTTTTTGCCATAGCTAGAGCTACATGTAATTTATTTGAGGAGGAAGCTAAGAATAGATTAAAATATTTTATAGGTTTAAACAATTATCATGAACCTAACAGGAGTGCAAATTCAAGATTGCTTACCTCAAATTTATTACAAATGACAAAGCCTATAAGATATGAATGCATTGATCAACTAATAGAATAATTATGGTAGTCTCTAGGTGCTAGGAAAGAGTAAATTGGTAATATATTGAGAGGATAGCCAGGCTTTTTGAAGTAAGAAGAGAGATTATATTGCACAGAAAGGGAATGCAGCTTAAACAAAGTTAAGAAAATTTCTAACTATTGGATAATGGCAGAGAAATGTTCATTGCCATGGTTTTTTAAATTAAAAAAGAGAGTGAAAATTTGCCTTTCAAGCACTGAACACCAGGATAAACCTATACGGATTGTGATGTATGATTATTGGATGGCTTATCCGCATGGCAAGAGATAGAGACCAAAGTGCAGGGTATAATTTGATTACATGTTGCAAAATAACATCAGTGTTCACTCAGGTAAGACACAATGAGAATTTCTAGGATTATTATCTACTGACGATGTTATTTGAACCACTGCATTATTATACTGTTTAAATATTTAAATACTATGTTCGGGTAACGAGACTTTGGCCAAATGTATTTTAGTTTTATCATCATATTAATTCAGTTTTCTATAATATATGATCTAATTACACCAATAGAGCATTTCTCAAGACTTCTTGGCAGTTGTAATAGAAGAGATATTGGGGAAGACAAATTCCTTGCAGCGAGCAATTTGAAAAATCCTCAGTGAACCAAGAAAACTATACTCCCAAACATAGTCCCCAGCAGAGAAGGCTTATCATTGGCTGACTCTTATCACTTCAAGAAAAAATCTTTGAACCTATAAATGATAACTCCTGCAACCTTGTATGTAAATTCCCACAGAAAATTATGGTATCACTTTTCTTCACTTGGAATGGTGGCTTTATTCTTACCATAAATATTTTGTGATCATCAGCATAAATTCTTCCTCTAAATACAAAAGGAAAATCTATTTTTAGGTATAGATAATTTTGTAATGCATTATGATTTTTAATTTAAATTTTATTGTGAAGTTGAACAGAGGGGTCAGGGTTACATAGTACATTTACTTTTGAAAAGTATTATTCCCTCCCTCATTTTTTCCTGGTTTTTCATATCCTGACACCTCTCCCTTCACTTCCAACATAGTGTCTAGTTAGTATTCTTGCTGATTTAGTTGATCATTCGTTCCACTGGTTCTGCGCTTCCCCTTTCCCTAAACAAATCAAGTCAACTCACATAGAAGACAGAGTTGAGAAATAAAAAAAGGAAAAGAAAACAGTGACAAGGGAATAAAGTGAAAGCTTAGTGGGGATAACTGGGAATGATATCATAAGAAAGTCATTTAAGAAGCTACAGAATGTTCTGAAATTTTATTTTGCACTAGATCATAGCTTGTTGATAAGATAATTCACTAAATGGTGTTTTATGAGTAGACTCCAAAATTACATTGTATATGTCAATTTTAGAATAGTTCTAAGATCCAAAAAAACTACACATCATTTTCATGGACTGATAATTTTCATTTTTGTCTTTCAAATGTATTTGAAGGGTTTGATTATATATATTTAGAGAAACTTTACAGAGACTCTCAAAAGACTTCTCTTTGGGGATTTTAAACTCCTTTGATCAGAATGTCTGAAGAAGTTGAACAAAACTCTCTACTAGTGATTGTGCTCTTTTTCTACCTTTAAAAATCATTTAAAACCTAGTTTTGTACTGTCTTTCAGACTTTTTTCATATCTTTCTTAGAGTTGGAGATTATGCTCTTTGCTTTTAGTGCACACTCTATTACCTCTTGAAGGAGGACATGGATGGATTAAAGCAATACTATGAGAGTAGATGTTATTTTTCATATTTTCTTTTTTGTTGCTTTTTTCTCAAATTAGTCAGCATGCAATATTAAGATCTGAGTATTCTCAATTCATGAATGTTTCTACAGCATATAGAAAATTCCTCCACCTCGATAAGTCTGCCTGACATTCTCTTTGAAAATGCTATTGGTGTGAATAGTTCTTTACATTTAAAAATTATGATTTATCATTATTTCTTAATGCAAATACACATAAATAACATTTACCTCTTTGGAACATATTGTGGTTCATCTGTTCAAAACTTAGATTATTTGTAGTATTTTAAATCATCGATGATTTATTATTATATACATATATAATCCTATTAAGAAAACAGTTTGTCATATGTCAAAAAACAGTTTTTAACAGCAAACGTCTCATTTTATTGTACAAACCAGTCAACACTTTATTTTCCTGCTGTGAAATGTTATTGCTTGGGATGATTATATGGGAGGAGTTGCAGTTTAAAATGCCTCTCTGTTACTAGCTATTGAGTAGATAATTAAACCCTTAATTGTAGCCTACATGGCAGTACCTAGGATTTGAGTTCAGCCTGAAATTTGATTCAGACAATTTTGTTACTCAAGCTCCTATGGGCTTACATGTTGATTCACATAACTTTTGATTATGATTGAAAAGACAAGCAGTTTTCTGCTTTGCCCTGAACTTCCTCAAGGTAATCCTCAATTTTAGTAAGTTTTTTTATTAATGGGGGGGGTGAGTTATCAGGAAGAAAGAAAGTGCAGGATTTTATCTCTCCACAAGTTCTACAAGAAATGATTTTTTAGCATGCCAGATATTGTGTAAGGGAAATGTTTATCTTGGAGCCCATTCAATCTACTCATCTGAAAAGTATGATGTTTCTGTATGTGACTATTATGACTTGCTGATAAATCTGCTTTCAGACATCTTATATTTATTCAGTCCACAATAGGCATCACCACGCAAACTAAGAGGAGATATAGTGTCAGTTCAGATGTCACATGATACTGAGTCAAATTTCTTAAGCTTTGAATGTTATCATTTACTTTATCATTCTTTGCATTTGTTCCTTCTTGTATTTGCATGGCTTACAAAATTTATAGATTATTCATTAATCCATCTTAATTCTGTATATCAAATTATCTATTTCTCCTGATTAGTATGCCTGTGAATTTTAATTGCATCACTTAAATCCATACCTTACTTATATATCTTGTCTTTCACAGAAGAATTACATATCCTCAAAAGCACAGTAAATTCTCCTTAGACAGTGAATGGCTAAGACATACAAGGTAAATTTTGAGTGTTATTAAACACTATGAAAATAGATGTTACTTTAAAACTTTTGTAATAGTGGAAAGTTATGTTTGTCGAATTTACATCCAGATAGTTGGATATATTTGTGATATAGTGACACTTTTGAATCAGAAAATTAAATCAGTTTGTTGTACTTAATATATACTATGGGAAGAAAAATTAATTAAAAGATGTCATTTCAAGTGTCATAATAAAGTAATAATAACTTAAACTATCAGTGGTTAGTAGATGGGGAATGTGTAGAAATAAATTATATTAATAATTAATCAACAACTTTACACCCAACTAAAATTAATATCATTAGCAACCTACTGAGTTCAAGATCAAGGGAGTAGAAGCTAAGAATAACCCTGAGGCTGGCAATAATAAAAAAAAATCAGGATATCGAGAGTGAAGAAACCTGAAGTGAGTGGTTTTTCAGCTGAAGCAACATATCTACATAGATGTTGAAGGCAAAAAGGAAATGACTAGTAAAAAATGAGCGGAATTAAGATTTGAAAACAATTTTAATAGAAGAGGATATTGAGCCAAGTTATTTTTTCCCACTTCCCTGGAAATTCACATGGACTAGATCAAGGAGAAAAAAACTTATAGCAGGACAGCATTTTAATAAATAAGGGAAAAAAGAAGAAGCAGAAAATAACCTGGAGTCAGGCAGAGGAAGATGGAGAATGAAGTAGTATGGTGGGAAGATTCACTTCATTTCATAAGTGATAAATTTGTACCAGGGAAGATAAATCCTCTTGTTGAATGCTTGATGGTAAAGTTCCCAGAATGAAGAAAATAATTATGATATATTGCTTGTAAAATGTTTATCAGAACAATTGTGATAAAGTTAAGTGGAGGAACTAAGAATATATATCCATTCCCAGAAAGCATGGACCCTGGATTTGAATCTCAGAACTGGAAAGAAAATAAAAGCAGAAAGATATGATAAACAGTGAGTACTAATACAGAAGAACCAAGCACTATCTCAAATAAAGAAATAATTGCTTTGCAAATAAATAAGTGGATTTTAGTAATAGAGAATAAAGAATACATTGAAAGATCATTGGTGGGATCCTATCATTTTGTAGTAACAAATATGTCCACATTACCAAGATTTCATAGTTTATTAACAGAAGAATTAAGAGAACACTAGGTAAGATTTTTTATAAAGGTTTTAATCACACTTTTACGTTCAATCTCTACTTTCTGGTGCTGGCACCAACAGTACCTTGATTAAATTGAGAAAGTAGGGTTCCTTTTTGGCCACATCCCCTCGAGCAAATGTTATTAGATTTCTTGATTATAGACATTCTAACTAGGGTGAGGTGGAATCTCAACATTTTTTTATTTGTATTTCTTTTATGGGTAGAAAAGATGAGCATTTCTTGGTTTGTCTATTGGCCATTCTTATGTCCTCTTCAGAGAAGTACCTCTTCAAGTCCGTAGCCCACTTAATTATCGGGCAGTTGTTTCTTTGAGGATTCGTTCTTGGGTCATTTAATTATTTGAATTCCACATATATTTTAAACATGAGACCCTTGTCTGTTGTATAGCTAGTGAAGATCTTCTCCCAATCTCTGGGCTTTCTACTAATCTTGCTAGCTATGTCATTTGCCAGGCAGAAGCTCTGCAGGTTCATGCAATCTCATTTGTCCAACCGTTCTTTCATTTGTTGTGTTTCCGGTTCTCTTTTAAAAATATTTTGGCCTGTGCCAAGGAGTTCTAGAGTTTCTCCTATTCCTTACTGTAATGTTTTGGAGTTGTCTGCTTTGACTTTGAGATCTTTGATCTATTTGGAGTTGATTTTGTTGTAGGGTGTCCAAAGAAATAGAGGTCCCATGGTTTCCTTTATTTACAATAAGTAGTTTACGTCTGGGACAAGCATAAAAGGTCAAAAGCTATGAACATATGACAATATAAGATGATGTTAAGGGAAATGAACCCCAAGATAGGTCTAAAAGTGGTTTTATATTTCTTGCTTTTCTTTTTAACATATTTATAAGGTACTGTGTGATCTTTTTTAGTTTCTTTGGAAAGTTACTTTCCCACAGTATAGCCCTTGTTTTCACTGTATTTGATTCCAGTGTGTTCAATCTTTTATATACATTTTTCTAATTTGTGGAGGGAAAGGGAAAAAATGTTTAATTAGGGATACTGGTTGACCCGTTGTAGCAATGGGATGTACAAGTCACTATGTTGAAGATGAACTGTAAAACTTCGCCGGGAGGAGGAGAGGGGAGAGGGGAAAGGGGGGAGGCTTAGGAAGGAGTTGGGGAGGTGAGGAAGGATGGGATGATAGGAGAAAAACAAAGGTTGGAGTAACAATGCTTGATAGGAAATGTACTCATTACCTTACTCACGTATCTATAACCTTTTGTACAGTATTTTTACAATAAATATAAATAATAATAAAATATAAATGAATGTTTAAAAAATGAGCATGTAGATTTTACCTAAATATACTGAAGCTATTGTATTTAATTTGTTATTAACCTATTGTGATTACCCTTCTTGTATAATATTTTATGTATGGAAATATAAAGCTGCTAGTTTCACTGACTTTATAAACCATATTTTATTAGTTTTAGAGAAAATCAGTTTTACTTGGTGCTGAGTTGGAAGGCATCTCTGATTTGTAGGTGATTTCCCAAGGTAATAATGAAACATTCTGACTGTGGTTAAGATTGTTCTGATTTCTTTTTGATGATTTTATAAAAAAATTTGACAACCAAAAAATAACAAATTAATTTTACCCAACTTTCCTTCACAAAAAAATAAAGAATCATAAGAGCGATTTTTGCTTTTATGCTAATGATTTGACTATACTATGAATCAAACCTATGTGTGAAATTTGACTCAATTTTATTTAACACATATTCACTTGATCCTCATATGGTGAACATTTTGCTTGGTCTACCAATGGTATGATCAAGAGGAAAGAATAGAGACTTTGCCCTCAGAAGCATAGATAAATAAATATATAGATCAATAGCTTCATTGATCAATAGATAGATAAATAGATAGATAAATAGATAGATAGATAGATAGATAGAGAGATAGATAGATAGATAGAGATTTATTTTCCAGGATAACGATGGAAAAGAAGTAGAAGTGCCTAGAAAAGTTCAATTATCTAAGATTAAGGGTAGGAACTCTCTAATGTATTAGGAATTTAGTTTGGAAATTTAGTTTGGGAATCCACAATGCATTGCTTGATGTAAACAAGTTCTAAGAGTATAGGTAATTCAAAACCCAGATTTGAATTAGGAATTAGAGATGCTTAAAATGAGAAATAGAGTGAGGAATTTATAATAAGAGCAATAATTATCACGGAAGGGGAAGAAATGAAGTAGTAATAGTATCGAAATTGTATTTCACAATGATCATTTGATGGAAGGGGAAACTAGAATGAATAGAACAAATATGGAGTGGCACCTTCATTAAGAAACAGGTAAACCATTGAAGGCAAGTTGTGGGGCTAGTTCTGATAAGGGCAATTTTTAAAGGAGCAGATTATTTAACCTAACATCAACTTATCGGACCTATTCTGCTGGTCTCAGACATACATTAGTTATTGCAAATAAGGGAAAATATGGGGGGACCTATACTTCTTTGGGTCTGGCTTACTTCACTTAATATAGTGTTTTTGCAAGTCTTTCCATTTCCTAACAAATGGGGCAGTACAATTCTTTCTGATAGAGGCATAGAATTCCGTGTGTGTGTGTGTGTGTGTGTGTGTGTGTGTGTGTGTGTGTGTGTATAGATAGATAGATATAGATATAGATATAGATATACACCTATATATACTCCTCTGTATGATATTTTCACAATAATTTTTTAAAAGCAGCGAATTAAAGGCATTATTTGTCCATAGAGTCTAGCATATGTGAGACAATAAAATAAAAAAAAACATCTAGGTTGCCTTGATTTCTAGTAGCCTGTGATTTTTCTTTCTGGAAGCCATAGCCACAGGGAGAAGATAGATTTGGAGGTAGAATTCCATGTGTGAAAAAGACTTGATCTAATCTCCTGGACTTCTGTTGGAGAAGATTCTAAGAGAAAACTCAAGCAATTATGTACATAGAGAAAAGAGCCCTGGTTCAAGTAGTTATTATGGCATTGCATGTTGTGAAAAGAGAAGAGAACAGAGTTCAGAGGAAATGAACTTTTCATAGAAGAAGGCAGTAAAAATTCTAGGGTTTGCAGACCACATAGTTTCTTATCTGCAGCTCAGTCTCTGATATCCTGGTGCTAAAGCTGCTACTGATAACATGTCAGAGAATGAAGCTGGCTGTGGTAAAATGTATTGAGTAATATAGATCCCCTATAGTTTACAATAATTAGTACATTCTCTTATTGGTATTTTTCTATTAGCTTTTTTCCATCATTTAAAACCTTAGAAAACTATTCTTAACTCTAGGATCAAAGCACAATCTATAGACAATATATAATGAAAGCTACTATTTGCAGATCACTGGTCAAGAAAATTAACTTCGGAGTAAAAGAATACAAACAGGAAATGACAGGTGTTGGGTCTAAAAAAGCAAAAAGAATATACAGAACACTGCATTAAAGTCATATAATTTGAGCAAATTATCTCTGACATTCATGGGACCTGGCTGCCAAGACGTTAAATTCAACACAGATTGAGATTAGTAAGGTTTTTATAAAAACATCGCCCTTTCATTATTATAAAAGCAATAAAATTTAGATTTTTTTAAAAGAAACCATCTATTTCCACTCCTTATTCTTACTCTTGTCCACCTCCCAACCTCAAAAAACTTGATTTTTGATGTCCTAGAAACCTAAGTTCTATTTTTGGCCATCTCATGATTGCCAGTTAGTTAGCTTTTCCTGTAGTAGTGTACTGTTCTATGAAATAAAGAAATCTTGGTGGATCAAGAGAATAGATGATAGAATAAGCCTTTACGTGAAAGCATTTAGCAGAATATGCAGAATCTATTCAAATATTTTTTAAATTTGTCTCCCTTCAAAATGTTTACAATTTGATGTTCTTTGTGATACTTGTCAATGCAATTGTCTATGTTCCTAATTTCAGAATTTGTGAAATAGTATAGTCAATAACACTATCAGAGTATTTTATAATGGAAACATTGCTTGATCTTTTATACATATGCTTACATTACATTTGTTATAGAGGATCTGCAAATGTGTCAGACAATTCTCCTGCATCTGTCACTTGAATGCTAGGATGATAGACATGTGACACCATACTGTCTTAAGTTAATTGTCATGATGATACTGTTGGACATTGTACAGGCAAGTCAAGATATTAGGTGGATTTGTGCAATTGTACATGTCTCTAACTCTAATGTAGGAAAATTTTGAGGCAGTTGAAAGGAAGAACCTAGATTTACTATTCATTTGACAATCCTCCTCAATAAACCTAATTTTAATTTTCTATAAAGTGAGTAAAGTAACCTTTCTGAGTTACCATGTAACTTATAAAAGAGCAATTGAGATACTCAATGTAGAGACTGGTGTGTAGTAGTTGTTCAGTACCTATTAGTTTCTCCCTTCCATTCCCATTATCAATAATTCGATATTCTGCTTTATTTCTAATTGATCTGAGTCATTTTCTCTAAAGAACAAACATAAATAGAAAGACAGAAAAGGAGGACTTTATTCAGATGCTTACAAGTGGGTCCTAAGGAATGTGAAATCTCTCACATTTGAGGTAAGCAAATTCCATTGTGATATGAACCTCATGCAAAACTAAGAAGAGATCTATAATTTGTTTTATTTAAAACATTAAATTATGATGAGCCACTTAAAAACTACTGAGTTAAACTAAACTTGTGCTCAGAAATAGTCATGAAAATCCATTAGACTGCACAAATTGTTTTTAAAATGTATTATAAAACAAACTTGTTGATTAGCAAAAAAGCAATTTTCATGATTGCCAAAATGTTAATCTTTTTATATAACCAAATTTATACATATAGTATTCTGTCAATTAGACCTCTTTAAACATTAAAATGCTTGTAATTATTTTGCAAGTCTGACCTTCACTAAAACTAAAATTTTATATAAGATTTTTCATGTGCCTAAATTAGAAACACATTTATTTTGTCCTATGGAATAGAATTTTCTATAAGTTTGTTTTAGCTGAGGGTTAGTTAAACTTGTTCAACCATTTTGGAAGTTAGTATGGAGGTTCCTCAAAAGACTCCATATAGAGCTCCCCTATAACCCAGCCATCCCATTTGGGTAAATGGTCATTTAACCAAATGATCACAAACAAGATCATACTAAAGTTACCAGAACAACTGTGTTTATTGCAGCATTATTTACCATAGCTAAGATAGGGAACCAACGCAGATGTCCAAAGAAACATAGGTTCCATGGTTTCCCTTATTTGTACTAATTATATATATCTGAGACAAGCAGAATAGGTCAGATAAGACGATATTGGGCGAAACAAACACCAAGACAAGGACAGAAGTGATTTTTTTTCTTTCTTGCTATTGTTTCTAATATATTTATAAGGTACCACGTGGTACCTGTTTTCATTGTATTTGATGTTACTATAATTTCTGGAGTGGAAGGGAAATAAACAAATAGTTTAAATAGAGATATAGGTTGATCCATTGCAACAATGAGATGTACAAAAAGTTATGTCAATATACCAACTTTAGAATGTAAGAGGCCCTGGGGGGAATATAGTTGTGGAGATGGAAATGAAGGGATGCTTGGGGAAAAGCAAAGGAGGAGGCAACAAAGCTTGATAAGAAATGTACTCAATACATTGCTTGTGTGATTGTAACCCCGCTGTACAGTATTTTCACAATAAAAAAATTGCAGAAAAAATTGAGAACACGAATTCACAGAATCAGATTAGAAAAGAAAAGCCCACATCAATGCATGAGTACAACATAAAATATGTGTGAATCACAATATGATATAGCAGCTTGACTTCAGGTTTATGGTCAGGGCAGAAATGTGAGGTTTCTGCTGACAAAACAGTTTTGTAGTCACTCTTTTAAACTAGGGTCACTGTTTCAGTATAATTATGAATGTGATTTTCAATAGTATTGTGATCAGGAAGATCTTATTTGAAAGTGAAATCAGAAAGTCAACATCGTGAATAGATTCTACAAACGCATGCAAGTAAGTTGTCGTTTAAGGATACAGCTGGACCCATTGCAAAAATGAGAACTACAAGTTGTCATGTCGAAAACGAACTTTCAAACTTTAGTGTGGGGGGAGGTTTGGGTGCGGGTTGGAGGGAGGCTGTGAAGGGCTGTGAAGGGTAAACAAAGGAGGAGGCTGCAATGCTTGATAAGAAATGTACTCATTATCTTGCCCATGTAAATTGTAACCACTATATACAGTATGCTCTCAGAAAAATTAATTTGAAATAATAATAAAAAAGAGAAAAAAGCATGCAAGTGTTTAATTACAAAATTCTCAACATTTTTTCTCAATTGTTTTTAACTGCAGCATATTTTTGTTAAATGCAGTTAACATTTTTACTTGTAGCCAAATTAAGAACAGATTGGGTGCACAAAACGCAGAAATTTTATATTAATGTGTGAAGACTAAGGGTCTGTGTTGGAGGGGCAGAATGATGCAGCATCCGGCCTCAGAATTATCTGAGGACTGTGTTTATGTATGTGGAAATCCAGGCTAGAGAAGGAACATGTTCTCTCTCCCTATCTCAAAGCACCTGTGACAGACTCCTGGGAGCTGAGGAAGTAGCTCTTCTGCTTACTTAAGCATAGTATTAGAATGCCTACCTACAGCAATAAGACAAGATGCAAACATAAAAGGGATCCAAATGGGGAAAGAAAAATAAACTCTCCCTCTTTGCAGATGACATGATCTTGAATTTAAAGAATCACATAGACTTCACTCCCAAATTACTCAAGCTGATTCAAAACTTTGGCAAAGTAGCAGGGTACAAAATTACGCCCAAAAAAATCAATGGCTTTTCTATATGCCAACAATGAGAAAAGTGTGGCTGAAATTAGGAAAGCTACTCCATTTGTAATAGAGCCACAAAAAATAAAATGCCCAGGAATTAACTTAACCAAAGAGGTGAAGGATCTTTATGAGGAAAAATTTAAAAACTTGAAAAAGGATATCAAAACAGAACTTAGAAAATGGCAAAAACTCCCATGCTCCTGGATTGGAAAGATCAACATCGTGAAAATGGCAATACTTCCCAAGGCTATCTACAAATTTAATGTGATACCTATCAAAATTGCAACCTCATTCTTCAAGGAAATAGAAGAGGCAATCCAAAAATTCATATGGAACAATAAAAGACCCCGAATAGCAAAAACACTCCTCAACGGAAAGAACACTGCTGGAGGAATATCAATACCAAATTTCAAACTCTACTACAAAGCCATAGTAATCAAAACAGTACCAACTGGCACAAGAACAAACCTCAGGACCAATGAAATAGAATTGAAAACTCAGAAATGAACTTACATATCTATAGCCATCTAATCTTCAATAAGGGAGCTAAAAAAAATAGAATGGAAGAAAGACAGCCTCTTGAGTAAATGGTGCTGGCAAAATTGGTTAACTACTTGTAGAAAACTAAAGTTAGTTCCTCAAAGAAAGAACTGACCAATAAATAAGTGGGCTAAAGATTTAAAGAGAAACTTCTCTGAAGAAGAAAGAAGTATGGCCAATAGACATACGAAGAAATGCTCAATTTCCCTAGCCATAAAAGAAATGTAAATTAAAACAACATTAAGATACCACCTCATGCAAGTTAGAATGGCAAAAATCAAGACCTCTAACAACAACAGATGCTGGAGGGGATGTGGAAAGAAGGGAACCTTACTTCATTGTTGGTGGGAGTGTAAACTTGTTCAACCACTTTGGAAAGTAGTATGGAGGTTCCTCAAATGACATAGAGCTCCCCTATGCCCCAGCAATCCCACTTCTGGGCATTTACCCAAATATTTACAAACAAGACCACACTAAAGCTACCAGCACAACTATGTTTATTGCAGTATTATTTACTATAGCTAAGATATGGAACGAACCCAGATGCCCCTCAGTAGATGAATGGATCAAGAAAATGTCGTATATATACACAATGGAATTCTATGCCTATATCAGAAATAATGGCATTGCCCTATTTGTTAGGAAATGGAAAGACTTGGAAATAATTATATTAAATGAAGTAGGCCAGGCCCAAAGAAACATAGCTCCTGTGGTTTCCCTTATTTGCAATATCTAGTATTTGTCTAAGTCAAGCAGAAAAGGTCAGATAAATATTTCAAAAACATTTCTAAAAATTTCGATCATCATGATATCACACAATTACCCTTTTCTTGACAGTGCTAATAACAGAATTAGAGAGTCAAAACATTTCTGCCTACCAATTAAACAGCTAATGAGCTAAAATAATGACTCTTTTTCCTAACTTGTTGTAAGAATAGTTCAATTTAAAAATACTTAACACATGAATGAAATGACGTTGGTGCCAGAGAAATTGAAATTTAAGATGGAGCATAGTAGTTGAATGCCTTCCCACAGACAGAAGTCATGGTGATGTTTGGTCGAGAGACATAAGAATTTCATTAAATTTTTTTCACATTTTTCACATTTGTTTTCTTTATAAACTAGATAAAGACAATCATGAATATGAAAAAGCAATGCAAAATTATAAAAGAAGGCTGTTATATTCTAAAATGAATCCTATCATTACAATATTCTTATCTAATAATGTGGATATACTGATACGTTGAATCTTTTTTCGTGAGCTTTCTTGACAAACTATAGAGTATACCAGAAGTACATTATTCAATTGAAATGGAAAAACCAATTGTGTATAAAATATTATTCCATGGAAATGGGAATGTTTGAAATGCTTCAAAAATCTTTATTGTGTATATTCATATATACATACTCTAAGGATTCTAAGTAAATTAATATACATATATAATTATATATGACATATATAATTATATATATATATTATACATATATATGTAAAAATATACATATATAATTAACTTAATATATATACTTATATATAATTAACTTAACTCATATATATAAATATGAATGTTCTGAGAGAAAGTTGGTATGACAGATATAGCATTGAGGACTAGATCTTGTTCTAATGTGTACTAATTTTTCACTGATATCTCCCACATCAATATAGTAATGAACAAATTTGCAATTTTGACAGTGTATCTCTAATTTCAGAATATTAAAATGTTAATATTTATTTTTTGTTACCTAGTACACTATTTTCTTAAAAGGGAAATTTTCAATTTACATGTATTGTTTTAAAAGATTAATGTAGAGGGGGGAATATGTTTTAGTTTCCCTTTGTTCCTATAAATTATAAACTTACAAAACATCGATTATAATTTGGAACCATTTTGCATATTTATACGGCCAGTTATAAGCAGACATATTCTTAGTTAAATAGAATTCTTTACTCAATAATTTTTAAAATAAATAAGTAAAAACAGTAAGTTTGGGATTAATTACACATAAGTTCCAATGTTAAAACTTCCAAATGTTGAGTTTTCCACTTTGTAAGAGGAATTTCAGTGGAAAAACCTGCAGCATAATTTTTGACAGCCTGTGCCTTAGAGCTTTATGGGCTCTCATATGATGTTCATCTGCCTAGAAAACAATTAGTATGTGGAGCATAACCCTTAACTGTAATTACTTTAAACAAAATTTATGGTGAATAATGGGAAAAAAACAAGTTTTGTGTTTGATTCCCTTATCTGTTATGATATAGATAATGAGGGCTATACTAGAATGTGGCCATCTGTGTATGTGAACATTTACTACATACAATTTATTAGAGAAATATTTGGTCTTACTGTTACTAATTATTTTAATTATAGGTTTAAAAGATAATGATTCTGTATATTATATGAAGATATTAACTTTGCAAAATGTATGGACTATTATGGTGTTAGGTTATGCATTTAAGGCAACACAATTTGACCTGAAAATACTGTAGTTATGATAATATCTCAAGAATAAGACTCATATATTGACAATATCTGAACTTAGGCCTCAAATTATACATGCTTTTCTTATCTTTGTGAAGATTACTAGAGCTCAGAAATAATGTCAATACATGAAAACTGGCTCTAAGTAACAGATTTTCCTGATTATATAAATGGAGATATCGTCTTAAGTCAATGGATTGCTTATGTTCATTCAAATTGAATTGTGAAAATGTATAGGCTGGGAGCAAATGGCTTATGCCTCTAATCTTAGCTGCTCAGGAAGTTGAGAACTAAGGATCTGTGTTCAAAAACTAGACGGCACAGGAAAGACAGTGAGACTTATTTTGAAATAGGAAAAAGTTGGAAGTGAAACTGCAGCTCAAGTGGTAGAGAACTACCCTTGAGCAGAAAAAGCTCACAGATTGTGCTTAGGCCCTTAGTTCTAGTCTCAGGACCAGCAAACACACACACACACACAGAAACACACACACACACACACACACACACACACACACACACACACACACACACACACACATTCTATATAGTGTCTGTTAAATCCAGGTACACAGTGCCCCAAATGCTATGTCATCCTTGGTAAACCATGCTCCATCAAGTGACATTAATTATTTCTGTGTTACCTAGTAGACATCAACTCTAAATATTTCTTCAGCTTTCATCCTATGGTAGAGGGAAAACTACTCATCATCTTTTCAGAATAGGATCAGGTCATGAAATCTTTTTATGATTAACATACTTCATTGTGGATGTGAGTAGGCAGCAGTCAGCAAAGACCGTGATGCAACTTTTAGAGGTAAGAAAAGTGATAGTATGTGAGCATCAGCTAACCTGATTTTTCGATTTCCTTCTTCATCATTTTGTTTTCTGAGCATATGGAGAGAAGCTAGACATGAAATAATGCCATGGCATTTGTGGCCATTGGATATTGTTAAAGGATATTAGTCATATAAAGAAACGAGGGTGTGTTTGTGTGTGTGTGTGTGTGTGTGTGTGTGTGTGTGTATGCCTTTCATTTATTTTTGTATCAGGCCTTAAGGCCTGGCGTTTGAACTCAGAGTTATTGTCCCTGAAATTTCCATTTTCTCTATTATTTGTCTTTTCTTTTGTCTTTCTTTCTTTCTTTCTTCCTTTCTTTCTTTCTTTTATCTCTCTCTCACTCCCTTCCTTCCTTCCTTCCTTCCTTCCTTCCTTCCTTCCTTCCTTCCTTCCTTCCTTCCTTCCTCCCTTCCTCCCTTTCTTTCTTTCTTTCTTTCTTTCTTTCTTTCTTTCTTTCTTTCTTTCTTTCTTTCTTTCTTTCTTTCTTCCTTTCTTCCTTTCTTTCTTTCTTGTGGAGAGCTGCAGGAGCCCAGCCCAAAGACAGCAGGGCCATAAGGCGTGGCCACAAAAGCAACATTGTAGCTCCTTGGTTCATGGTGCGGCTGCGACCAAAGATGGCGCTGGCTCCCACTTTCTGTCTTCCTGGTGACGAATGCTCTCTGTAAAAACAACTCCTTATATGGCTATGACTTGGCTCCTAGTTTGCTTCCGTGTTTGTGACCCTATCAATATATGCCACGTGGTGCTTCAGGATTGGCCATCCAGGAGGCTTATAACCGGAGCGTGGGGGCCAGGGGAGGAAGAAGCAGGCAGGAGAGAAGTGGGAGAGAAGCTTGTAGCAAGGTCCTGAATAAACCACATTGAGAAGAATCCTGGGTCGTGTCTTCCTTGCTGGTTGAGGTGGCCAGGACAGCTGGTGGCCCGTATGGGGAATTCAGAACTCTCTGTGGTCAGGGTGGTGCACTGGTAAGTGCCCAGGAAAAGGGGGAATCCGCAACAAGAGTGGGGGTAAGTTCCCAGGTGAAGTGGGAATCCTCGATTAAAGCAGGCATAATACAGGGCTCTTCTCTGTAGATAAAAGAGAGAGTAGAACCCGGGAAGAAATAAAATACAGGCCTAAAGTGAAAGTAACAAAAAATAAAATTTTTAATAACTAAGATGGGCGCCGTGACGTCATATCCAATTTTTTTGGCCCTGGAAGAGCTACTACGCTCAAAAGGACTAAAGTTGAAGAAGGGTACTTTGCAGAGGTTCCTTGAAGAATGCAACATTGTAGCTCCTTGGTTCATAGTGTCCGGGAGCCTTACAATAGCCTCATGGGATAAATTATGGAGGGATTTGGACTTTGCCTATGAACAGGGCACATTAAAGGCAGGAGTCCGCCCCATCTGGAGATTGATTAGTGGCTGCCTGGAGGATCAGAGCTGCTGTGAGATTATAGAAAATGGACAGTCAGCACTGGAGCAGTTACAGGAGGAGAGGTCAGAGAAGGTGATCAGTGAAAAGGGAGACAGTGAACAGGACAAAAGGGGGTGACTATACCCAGATCTGTACGAGCTAAAATCAGAAAGAGGGAGTTCCACTGATTTAGAGGAGGAAGAAGTGAGAGCACTTATTCAACCGATGAAAAGGAGCCGTATAAAACAAGGGGAACGTAACCTAAGCCAACCTGCACTTAATGAGGACATAGAAAGAACTTCCGGTCAGACCCCTTTAGCTCCTCCTCCATATCAACATGGAGCCAATGGGCAAACATTTTGCCCGGAGAGTTGGCGAACTGCTCGAGCAGAACTCGCCTTCACAGTTTTTCAAGACAATAATCAACAGAGATTCCATGAGCCTCTAGAAATTAAAGTCCCTGGCTGAGTCTGTTCGGACATATGGGATTACAGCCTCTTTTACCGTTGCTCAAGTGGAAGCTATAAAGAGATACTGCATGACCTCCTCTGATTGGGTAAGCCTAGCACGGGCATGTTTGAGTCCAAGCCAATACTTGGATTGGAGGGCATTTATGCTGGAATTTTGTAATGAACAGGCAGCCATCAATCAAGTGAACAGACATCAGGCTTGGGACAGAGACATGCTCTTAGGACAAGGCCGCTTTGCTAATGCTCAGATAGGATAGCCCCTGAGGTGTATCAACAGATAAATGATGTTTGCATTAAGTCATGGAAATCACTACCAAATAAGGGGGAAGTTAGCGGCAATCTCACCAAGGGGGCTACTGAGCCTTTTTCAGATTTTGTGGCCAGAATGGTGGAAACAGCAGGCAGAATTTTTGGGGATCCTGACATGGCTATGCCTCTTATAAAACAATTAGTCTATGAGCAATGCACCAAGAATGCAGAGTCGCCATTACCCCGTATAAAAATAGAGGGTTCGAGGCATGGATGAAAGTGTGCAGGGAGCTGGGAAGACCTCTAACTAATGCAGGCCTTGCTGCCGCAGTACTCCAGTATTCAAATAGGTGGGGGGAGCTCTGGAGTGACATCTGGAGTATGTTTTAAGTGTGGTAAGGCTGGTCATTTTAAGAGATTGCCCAGAGAGAAAAGGAACCGGAAGGGCTGGAGGAGTTACAACAGGTAAACAGCTAGGGCTGTGCCCCAGATGTAAGAAAGGAAATCACTGGGCCAATGAATGTAGATCTGTCAAAGATGATAACGGCCAGCCTTGGGCCCCATCATGCAGCCAAAAAACGGGCAGAGAGGCCCCCGTCCCCAGGGCCCGCAAATGTATGGGGCAATGGAGAGCCCAAATGAGGAAATTTCCCAAGAAGGATGGCCTACCCTGAGGCATCCCAAGAACTGCGGAGAGCCACTACAGGATCAGCGGGACTGGACCTCCGCGCCACCACCAGACTCGTACTAACCCCGCAAATGGGCGTTCAGTTAATAGAGTCAGATTTTCAAGGTCCTCTAGAACGGGGCACAGTGGGGTTACTACTTGGCCGGTCTTCCGTTACTCTTAGAGGGCTTAAAATTCACCCAGGAATTATTGACCCAGATTATACAGGTATAGTTAAAATCATGGTAGAAGCTCCAAAAGGTATTGTAACAATTTCCCCTGGAGACAGAATTGCCCAATTGTTACTCCTGCCTAGCCTACATGAAAAATTTCCTGCCATACAGTCTGAGAGAGGTAAAAAGGGTTTTGGCTCCTCCAGAATTGAGTCAATGTACCTAGCCCTGGATTTAGACCAGAGACCCACCTTGAGCTGGAGATTGAAGGAAAAAGGATTATAGGACTGTTAGACACAGGGGCCGATCGTAGCATTATTGCCAAAAAGGATTGGCTGAGAGGGTGGCCATTACAGGCCTCAGAACAAACCCTGAGAGGGTTGGGCTATGCCAAAGCCCCTGACATAAGTGCAAGACCCCTCAACTGGAAGGATGGAGAGGGACACTCTGGAAACAGCCAGCCTTATGTTTTAGAATTGCCTGTCTCCCTGTGTGGTCGAGATTTACTAAAAGAGATGGGGTTTTGCCTTAGTAATGAATATTCTCCTACCTCAAAGGAAATGATGTTACAAATGGGCTACTGCCCAGGACAAGGACTGGGACAAAACTTGCAAGGCTGTAAAGACCCTATTGATGTCCACCAAAAACTTGATAGACATGGGCTGGGTTTTTCATAGGGGCCGCTGAGAATCAAGTTCCCATTACCTGGAAGACAGAGGAACCGGTATGGGTAGCTCAGTGGCCTCTATCCTCTGAAAAGCTTTTAGCCACTCATAAACTGGTAGAAGAACAAGTAGCCCTGGGCCATGTGAGACCCTCAGTTTCACCATGGAATACTCCAATATTTGTGATAAAAAAGAAGTCGGGTAAATGCCGATTACTTCATGATTACTACATGCACAAATGCAAATTATGGGCCCTGTAAAGATTGTTTCTTTTCTATCCCCTTGCATTCTGCTGATTGTGAGCATTTAGCCTTTACTGTGCCCTCCTGTAACCATGAAGAATCTGACCAAAGATATGAGTGGGTCGTGCTGCCTCAGGGTATGGCCAACAGCCCCACTATATGTCAGCTGTTTGTCGGCAGGGCTATAGCTCCTGTTAAAGAATGGCATCCTAAACTCAGGGTGGTCCATTATATGGATGACATTTTGATAGCTCATAAGGAAGAAGCTGGGTTACAAAAGGCCAATGCAGAATTGTTTTTTGACTTAAGGGAACAGGGTCTTTATCCAGCACCAGAAAAAATACAAACAGGCAGAGTGGTGGAGTACCTGGGAGCTAAGATACATCCCAGGTCGATCATGCCCCAAAAATTGACCCTAAGAAAAGATAACTTAAAGACTTTAAATGATTTTCAAAAATTGTTGCTGGATATTAATTGGATAAGGTGGTATTTGAAATTGCCAAATTATGAATTAAAACCCTTATTTGATATGTTAAAAGGAGATATAGATTTAAACTCCCCACGAGACCTGACTGAGAGCGCCCGATTTGCTCTCAAAAGGGTGGAGGAGGCATTAAGTGCCACCTGTTTAAACAGGCTACAAGATAGCCAACCCTTTGATTTATGCATTCTTCCCACTGAGACCCAACCAACTGGGGTATTTTGGCAAAAGGGGCCATTGATGTGGTTACACTCTCATGTTTCCCCCGGAAAGGCACTGGAGTATTACCCTGAGGCGGTAGTGGGCTTAGCTCTGCAAGGAGTTCAAGAGAGCTTACAATTTTTTGGAATTTATCTGCACTCCATCATTGTTCCCTACAATGCCTACCAAGTTCAGACTTTATGTGCCACTATTGATAATTGGTCCATTTTGAGATGCATGTTTCCCGGAGATATTGATAATCATTTGCCCAAAGACCCCCTACTGAGATTTGTAAAGGAACATCCAGTGATTTTTCCAAAGGTAACTGCCCAAAAGCCTATTGGAGGGTCTATAAATATATTTATGGATG
The DNA here is from genome assembly GCF_024711535.1 of Dipodomys merriami. Lineage (NCBI taxonomy): Eukaryota > Metazoa > Chordata > Mammalia > Rodentia > Heteromyidae > Dipodomys > Dipodomys merriami. The sequence continues at coordinate 27,620,690 of NW_027203159.1, read as the reverse complement.
GTTCCAAAACAGGAGGCGGGGTATACATCGCAGGTAACCAAGACCCAGTGCAACATCAATTTGTCCCTGGTAACCCAAAGATTGTTGAGTTGATGATTGCAATTGAAGTATTTAAAGCTTTCCCCTGTCCCTTTAATTTAATATCAGATTCAGGCTATGTAATAAATGCTTTAAAGATATTGGAAGCGGTTGGTACAATAAATGCTACCAGTTCTGTTCTAGCTCCCTTTACCTTGCTACAATCCCTTATATGGCAATGCAAGGAACCCTTTTTTCCAATGCATATTCGAGCACATACGGGACTCCCAGGACCACTGACAAAGGGTAATTCCCTGGCTTATGCATACACTCGTGCTGAGTGGGTGCTCCATGCTTCTTCTGTTGACTTAGCAAAAGATTTTCACGCCAAATTTCATGTAAACGCCAGGACTTTACAAAGCCGCTTTTCCCTTTCTAGAGCGGATGCACGTCAAGTGGTAAAGGAGTGTCCCTGATGTATTATTTACCATAAGCCCCCTACATTTGGAGTTAATCCACGTGGTTTAAGACCCTTACAAGTATGGCAAATGGATGTAACTCATGTACCAGAATTTGGCCGCTTAAAATATCTACATGTTTCTGTTGACACCTTTTCGGGTGTTATTACTTGCCACCCCCCTGTCAGGGGAAAAGGCTACTGATGTAATATCTCACTGCCTGGAAGCGTGGGTGGCCTGGGGAATGCCAAAACAGCTAAAAACTGATAATGGTCCGGCCTATACTGGGCAGCACTTTGTTTCCTTTTGCACTCAAATGGGTGTTACCCTGGTGCATGGACTGCCCTATAACCCTCAAGGACAAGGAATTGTGGAAAGAGCTCATCATACTATCAAGGAAATGTTAATAAAACAAAAAGGGGGAGCTGGACCCCTGATGTCTACAGCAAGACAAAGAATAGCCATGACACTTTTCACCCTAAATTTTTTGAATTTGGATACACTGGTCGCTCAGCGGCGGATAGGCATAACTGTTCCACTCCTTCGGCCTTAGGATCGGCTTTGTGGAAGGATGTGCTCATGGGCCTCTGGAACGGGCCTGACCCCGTGCTGGTATGGACACGAGGATCTTTTGTGTTTTTCCTCAGAATCATTCGGATCCAGTGTGTTTGCCCGAATGACTTGTGCGGCGAGTCCAAGATGAACGGAACATGGAAGAAACAAAAGATTGTGTTGCTAATCATACAGCTCCTGATGATCCAACAGGGGCATACAGTAGCGAGATGGGGTATACTGTCTGCATTCCTGAGGCCCATGCCCGTGAGACATGACACCTCTCTTTTCCCTAGACTTTTCACTACAAATAAAACTCTTAACCTTCCCTTTTACCCAGAGGATAAACAAATAGCAGGGATAGGTGAAGCTAGAAATATTAGCTTGATGGGCACACTATGCTTTTGCTTAAGTGATGTGACCCTTAATGGTAGTTGCATGGCCTTGACTCGTTTCCCAGCCGCTTATTTTAGATATCGGTATGGGAATCTGGGATCAACTGAGGTTTGGGCAAATGCTACCGGATTTGTTGGTACTGTCTTAGGCAGATATTATGAAAGCTTAAAGTTAAGTACTGACCCGTGGATTGTAAAACAACCTAAATGGGCCCCTTTTTGCTTGCCTGACCGTATAGGGGAGTCTTGGCCTTGGACAGGTTGCCAATCATGACGCGGTTTGGGCTGATGAGTCTGAGCATTTTTCATTCTCCCATAGTGTTTTGTCCAATGCTAGTGTACAATTCTGGGCTGGAATTAATCTCTTTGATAATTGGCTGTTATGTGGTCTTAATGGAAGTTGATTGCAGGCCGAACCTATAGTTATGCTGCAAGGAGGTCACTTTTTTATAGCAAACATGACTTGCAATTTGACTAGTACTGCCCATACTGTGGGTGTCAATTGTCATTTTAGTAAGAATTATACGGTATTTAGCTATCAGCCTACACCCGTGTGTGTGGTTTCCCCTTTTGTGTTTTTGGTAATTAACAACACCTCTGTATGCTCAGAAGATGTATGTGCTTGCACTAATGAAACCTGCTATTATGCTACCTGCTGGAGTTCTCAGTATCCGTTAGCTATAGTTGCATGCATCCCACATTGGGTGCCTGTGCCAGTAGATGCTTCTCAAGTTGTAACCTTGTTTAGGCATAAGAGAGATTTTGGCATCACTGCAGCCATTGTAACTGCTATAGCTGTGGCTGCTGCGGGTGCAATGGCTGCCACTGTCGCCATGTCACATACTGTGCAGATGGCTCAGACTTTAAATAACTTGTTGGCTACTACAGCCAGAGCTCTGGATTTACAACAAGCGGCCAATTCACAATTAAAAGGAGGACTGATGCTGTTAAATCAAAGGGTTGATCTTGTGCAGGAGCAGGTTGATATCTTGTGGCAGTTGGCTCAGCTGGGATGTGTTCAAAAATATGAAGGGCTTTGTATTACTGCTATTCAGTATTATAACTATATCCAAGCAGTAAATTTGTCTAAACAACTGTCAAGTTATCTTTTAGGCAACTGGACCAGGGAATTCGACCAATTGATGTTGCAGCTACGATCAGCCATTGTTGCGATAAACTCTACCCGGATGGATGATGCCCTGTTACAGGATGTTTCCTCATGGATTTTGACAGCTTTGGATCATTTGAAGGAGTGGGCGGGAATGGGCTCCCTTATTGGTATCCTGGCATTGGTGATCTTGCTGTGCCTGTGGTGCATATGCCGGATTAGGAGCTCGCAGTGCAGGAGTTTGGCTACGGTGGTCCAGGCCTTCACTGCCATTGAGGCCGGACAGTCCCCCTACCCGTGGCTTGCCATGTTAAAGGAATAGCACAGGGTGCGAGGCAAACACACTGCACTTGGGAATCACTCCCTGGCGTGAACCCAAGAAGAGCATGTTGGGTTGCAAGTGGGTTGATGCCCAAGATCCCACCTCTGCAAAAAAAAAAAAAATGCATCGGATGGGCCTCAGGCAAATACCAGTGCAAGGTCCTCTCATTAATGTTTTAGACAGAGGCCCAACCTCTACTCTTACCTGTTGCTTAATAAAACAAAAAAAGGGGGAGCTGTGGAGAGCTGCAGGAGCCACGTCCAAAGACGGCAGGGCCGTAAGGCGTGGCCACAAAAGCAACATTGTAGCTCCTGGGTTCATGGCACGGCTGCGACCAAAGTTAGTGCTGGCTCCCGCCTTCTGTCTTCCTGATATCAAGTGCTCTCTAAAAACAACTCCTTATATGGCTATGACTTGGCCCCTAGTTTGCTTCCATGTTTGCGACCCTATCGGTATATGCCAGGTGGCGCTTCAGGATTGGCCATCCAGGAGGCTTATAACCAGAGCGCGGGGGTGGGGGGGAGAAAGAAGCAGGAAGAAGTAGGCAGGAGAGAAGCGGGAGAGAAGCTTGTAGCAAGGTCCTGAATAAACTGCATTGAGAAGAATCCCAGGTCGTGTCTTCCTTGCTGGTCGAGGTGGCCGCGACACTTTCTTTTTTTTTTTTTTTTTTTTGTCAAGGCTTGGTATCAATTTTAGCAATAGCTCGACTTCTGCATTATGGGTTTAATTATACATTAGAGTCTTAAGGATATTACTTCCCAGGATAGGTTTGAATCATGATACTTAGATCTGAACCACCTCCATAGCTAGACTTACAATCATAAGCCATTAATGATAGGAAGTTACTTTTAATTTTTAAGTCAACCAATAGCTTCTGTATAGATTTTGTCTATAGGAAGAGTCTTAAAAAATTCCTTTGCACATTTTGATGTCCAATCTGTTTATTAAGTGCAGCCCTGAAAATATAAAGTGGGAAAAGTTGGCAAAACACCATAAAGATGTCTGGTACAAGTTTATTAATCTACAATGCTCTGTCTTGACCCCAGAGACATGAGGATTCAGATATCAGCCTCAAAGAAATTAGATTTCTAACTGTTGAAATTCTTAAACCTAAATAAAACTAAACACATACAACTGATTATCTCTGACTTTAAATGGTTAAGTAAATATTGAAGAAGATATGTGTTAACACTGAACTTTTGAAATGTTTGTTGATTCTTATTGTAATGCAATCATTCAAACTTTTATATTATGCACAATATATCATAGAGGGGATCTTAAAATGTTAAGGATAAATTGAATTTTTCCCCATAAATTTCCATAATATTTCCCGTCTGCTGACTCACTTTTTTCTTTAGCTTGTGAAACATAGATCACATTATTATTCTGTGTTGAATATTAAATGGATGAAATATTTTAAAGAAGGCATAATGCTTTGTCATACCCACTAGAAAGAATTTCTTAATGTAGTTCTGATAAATTCTAAGAGCAGAGAATTCAGAATGAGTCTTGAAGGGTCAACTGTATGATCATTCATTTTTCTTCAGTAAAATATAAAAACCAAATGACCTTTGCTACTCTACTCACTTGATGACATTCTTTCCTCAAAAATGGAAATAATATCTATATTCATTACTGTTATTCTTTAACTCATTTTTCTCAAATTTAGAGTATTTTATCAAATTTATAGTATTTCTTGGAATTATCAGTGATTTTTTTTTAAATTATCCTGTAAAGATGTTAGATTCCTTCCATATGCATCCCATGCTTTGACACTTCTTGGTTATTACACCTTCTTTCATTTGTGTAATTCTTTTCACACCTCAAGTTCTAACCACTATCTTGTTCTCTTTCAAGCTTACTCTACAGCAGCAATTCAGACTATTCCTTTGAGTTCTAATTATACATAAACACTTTATGCTAATATATTTTGCTGCTTATATCTCCAAAAGCATTCATCTGAGCAATTCCTCCACAAATTGGTATTTGCAAATCAATTTATTTATTAATAAAGATACTTCATTGTAAACTTATTTTGTATGCCAGGGATTGTTCTACATGGGATTATGTGCAGACTACCAGAAGAAAAATGAATGTCTCTTTATATGTCTTCTCTTTAGGACATAAAGGATTTTACATGGAATCAATTCCTGAGTACTAATTTTCCAAAGCCTGACATTCATTGCCTCATCAAATTTGTATTGCTATCCTCAGGGAAACATAAGAAACATAACGGTAAGGCCATTTGCCAATTTTTAAGTAATAAAAATTTAGATTAATCAACTGTTAATCCTAACTGATATCGTTTTTTAAAAATCTATGATATAGTAATCCTCTTCTCATGGGTTTGATCTGAATTTCAAAGCAAGAGAAGGATCAATAGATACATGTGCTCCCAAGCTGGAAGATATAATGCTTATAGCCTACAGGTTTTCATTTTGTTTTAAAGCCTTTGCATTTTTACATTTAATCTTTTCACAGGCAGCACACCCAGATGGATCCCATTTAAAGCCCATCACCTCATAAAGCTGAAAACATCAAGATCGGGTAGTTCAAGACACAACATATGCTTCAGAATGAGGTCTCCTTTTGCTCAGAGGAACAAAACACTGTACTCTTAACCATATGTGTCTCAAACAGTCTTTTATCATCAAAGATTTAGATTTTGAACAGAATAACTCAGAAAGGTTTTGAAATTGACTCTGGAAGTATGTTCTGGCAGAACCACCAGAATTTTCATCTTCTGTTTAAATTGTCCATTTCTTTTCCTTTTCTAAGAAAAGATAAAATGTTTTCAAGCACAAAAGAAAAGAAACGGATTATTTTTTATGTGTGTTTAAGACACTCCACACTCTATGACTATATATTTGGTGACTTTTAAGAGAAAGGTAAAATGACCGCAAGAATCTATATCAAGGCTTTTCTTACCTAGTTCCTTCTAATATATTATTCATGGCTTACAAGAAAATTGATTCCAAACGACTACCTTAAGTCATTCTCATTAAAAATAAAAACAAGTCAGTGAAGTTGACATGGGGAAGATTGTATTGTTTCTAAGGAGTGCAAGAAAGGCGTTATTTCCTACTTACAAATAATTTTCTAATCGTTTGTCTTTACACACAGCAGAGCAGGAATGCTAAATGAAACTAACACAAGCAACATCTCATTTTCGTGTAGATAACAAAATAAACATAAAAATATTTTGTCTAATAATTAGATAAGAATTCAACTCCCTATCAGAATGTCTCCAGAATCAATTCTATCCTTTAGAATGACCATATAAATATAAACATCTTCTCATTTATAACAGATATAAATGTAGTGAACACAGAACATATGATTCATACTTTGAGCTAAGACAGACCCAATTTTATTTAATTGACAGTGTGTGCATCTTTCATACTATAAAATTTACTCACTTTCCAAGTATAACTTTGGCTTATGTTATGTTTACAGTCATGTAGTTATGCACAAATCTAAGTGTTCTAACAGTATTTTGAAAAGTTCTTCACCTGCAATAACCTTTTGCATACATACTTAGTCATCAATACCACAGCTAATATGTTGTGAATCACTATGAGTCTTCACAAAACTAAGCATATTTATAAAAAAGAACAGACTGCCGGGCGCTGGTGGCTCACGCCTGTAATCCTAGCTATCAGGAGGCTGAGATCTGAGGATCGCGGTTCAAAGCCAGCCCGGGCAGGAGAGACCGTGAGACTCCTATCTCCAATAAACCACCAGAAAACCGGAAGTGGCGCTGTAGCTCAAGTGGTAGAGCGCTCGCCTTGAGCTGAAGAGCTGAGGGACAGCTCCCAGGCCCAGAGTTCAAGCCCCACGACCGACAAAAAAAAAAAAAAAAAAAAAAAAAAAAAGAACAGACTGTCAGTTGTGTGGCAAGAAGTGAATCAGCTTTCCAAAGATACATAACTGGCAAATCAATATTTCCTATGTAGAAATGCTAATAAAAATTCTAAACAATAATTATTTTTACAAATAACATATGGTACATGAAGCTGACACTGCTTTTCCAAAGTTGTATATTCAGAAAATAATCAGACAGGGCAGATGAAGTTCCTCAGAAAAAGAGCTACTTTCACTGATCTTAAAAGATCAAGAAAACAAAACAAACAAAACAAAATCACATTGAAAATCATTTTTCCAATTCCCAATTAATTTCTGTGTTAAAATTGCTTAGGGCAAAGGGTATAAGACATTTTTTTTCTTTCCGTGGTTTTGGGTATTAGACTCAAGTTACTGGGTACTGTGATAAAGGATATTGAACTTCCTTGTTAGCCAAGTTCTTTGTCACGTGGGCCACACCTTGAGTGCCTTTTGCATTGGTGATTTCAAGGTAAAATCACGTGTTTCATTCCTGGTTTATCGAGGGTAACCTCCTTGTGCTGCTCAGTGGGAATTGCAGGCCAGTGCCATTGTGCTTTCCTCACCATTGGAAAAACAGGAACTGGTCAACTTACGTAGTTGAGATGAGTATCAAGAACTTATTTCTGCTAGCCTGTCCTCAATTCCATATCCCTTGATTTCACCTTCAAGATTAGAAGTTGGAGCCAAGAAAGTCTATTGGGTGTGAGTTTTAGTCTGAAACAACAGGTATTTAAACAAAAATGGACCAAGAACTTAAATGTATTCCATTCATTCTACCAAATATTTGAGAGACATTGTTAATGCTCGAAGAAGTTATTTCTACACAGAGACAGAAATAACTAGCAAAACAACCACTAGAACGAAAGAGGAAAACTAGAATACAGTATGAGGCAGATGTCACCCCAAGGACATATGCAGAGCCTATAAGGAAGGAAAGGTGGCAGACTGGACAAGGGGGGACAGAAAAGGAGATTGAAATATTAAAAAAAAAAAATCTTCATAAAATAATGGATGCCAAATTACCAAAGTTAAATAGAAAATAAACATAATATTGTGATTGAAAGGTAAAAGTTCAATTTAATCTTTTTGTTTGTTATCACTCTAAGCTATCGTACTGATGAATTTGGTAAAAATCCTTTCATTTGACAGTAATTGAAATAAATATGTCAACATATGAATGATGTTCTGAAGAAAGGCTTGAGGCAAGAATTCAATGTACTCATTGGACTCAGGGCAGAGAGTAGAATTGTAAAATGTGTGTTCCTTGGAAGGACTCTATGAATCAAAGGCCTCTATGAATCTGGCAGTGGGCAGATGAAGATATTCATTGAAAGAACTGTATTAACTGGACTTAAAAGATAAAGAAAGCAAAACAAGCACAAACTTATTCATCTTTTTTAGTCTATAATTTCCAAAATTTGTGAATTAACGTCCTATAAACTGATGTATTATACCCTTGCCAAGAATTATTTTAGGTGAAAGAACTGGAAAAAGCAGTGGGGAGGAGATGAAGTGAATGACAGTTAAGTTAACTAAAGGAAAATCCCTTTTTACTGGAAGATCTCTTTGCATACATTTTTCTTTCCTCACCAGCATTCAATACCACAAGACATTGATATGTGAGCATTTAGAAGAAATATTTGACACACTCCTTTGGCCTGTCTTCATTTTAGACAAAGAAGAATTTATATTCCCATTGCCTCAGAACTGAGATTTTTCAGGTCACTAATATACTCTTGGTTTCATTGCCCTGCTCTCTGATTGCATGGGTATAGACACTGCCTTGTTACATACATGAAACAAGAAATGGTTATTCCCATTCTGGCTTTTTAAATTTAAAAAAGTTTAAAAATTTTTAAAAAAATGGAAAAAGATGAAAAAACACAAAGGTACTCAGGGAAATGAATGGGGGAGGATTTGTGTGGGCGATAGTATATATACTTAGGTAAAAAGAAATGAGGACAAAAGGAAACAGAATTCCTGAGTAAAGCATAATTTTTCAGTACACAGATTATATTGTAGGTTTAAATCCAATTCTCTATTTCTTCTGTAAACTATCCACAATTTTGTTTTTATTTCATTTTGTATTTATAAAAATAGTAGTGCAAATGATTTTAAACTTTTTTCTTAAGTAGAAATTGGAAAATATTTTCATGTGAAAATTATTTTTATGTGATAACTTAATATTCAATAGTTTGCCCTATGTTGGGAGGCATTTTTGTTTTAATAAAAAACAAAACACAACAACAATAACAAAATTAAAAACCAGTTGTGTATATGGAGAATATCACTTTTTTCAATTCAACATGAACATTACATGTTGTGAATTCCTTACACGCTTGTCCATTACTAAAAAATTTCAGTTTAACAGTTATTTTCTTAAGTTACCACACCTTCTATGCACATAAGAAAGTACAATCAAAGATTTGGAATAAAAGCAGACACTCTGAAAACATTACAGGAACGAATAGGAGAATCTGTAGGCTTCCTTGGCAAAGGCCAAATTTTTTTTTAATAGAGACCCAGAAGCACAACGAATCAAAGTAAGGATGGACAAATAGGATTGCATGAAACAGAAGAGCTTCTGTAAAGCAAAGGAGACAGCTAGCAAGATTAACAGAAAGCCCACAGACTGGAAGAAGATTTTCATTAGCCATACATGAGACAAGGGTCTCATATCTAAAATATATTTAGAACTCAAAATAAACTAATTCCTCCAACAACAAATCCTCAAAGAAACAACTGCCTGATTAATAAATGGGCTAAAGACTTAAAGAGAGACTTCGTTGAAGAGGGAATAAGAATAGCCAATAGACACATGAATAAATGCTCAACTTCTCTAGCCATAAAAGAAATCAAATCAAGACAACATTGAGATTCCACCTTACCCCAGTTAGAAAGGGTATAATCAAGAAATCTAGAAAGAGCAGATGCTGGAGGGATGTAGCCTAAGGGAAACCTACTGCATTGTTGCTGGGAGTGTAAACTTGTTCAACCACTTTGGAAAGCAGTATGGAGGTTCCTCAAAAGACTTCACATTGTCTATATGTATGTGCAGTATAATCCTATGCCTCCATCAGAAATAATGACATTGCCTCATTTATTAGGAAATGGAAAGACTTGGAAAAAGTTATATTAAGTGAAGTAAGCCAGTCCCAAACAAACATAGGTCTCATGGTTTCCCTTGTTTGCAATGACTAGTACATGTCTAGAACAAGTACAGAAAGGCAAAGTCTATGTACATATGAACACATGGTAGTGTTTTTATTGTACTTAAATTCACTATGTTATTCTTTTTTTTCTTTTGTATGTTCTTCCCCCACGGTATAACCTATGTCTTCACTGAATTTGACTCCAGTGTTCTGCACCTTTTATATACATTTTTGTAATTTGGGGAGGGTAATGGGTATTGGGGAACATTTAAATGGGGATGCAGGCTGACCCATTGTGTCGACAAGATGTGCGGGACAGTATGTTGAAAACAAACTTTACAATGTAGGGGTTGGGGAGTAGGAGGAGTTGGGGAAGTGGGAAGAAAAGTGATGGTAGGGGGGATATAAAGTAGGAGGTAATAATGCTAGCTACCAAATGTACAAATTACCCTACACATGTAACTGTAATCCCTCTGTACAACAACATATATATATATATATATATATATAAAACTTGAGACTTAAATGAAAATTGCAGTCATTAGTTGTGAAAATTATGAATATTGTACATATAAGTCAATAAAGAAAATGAATAATTTGCCTTTTTTATTTTGTTTTCTGGGTATAAGTATATCCTTTTTACATATCTAGCCATCATTACATATACATAATTTATAAAGACAACATAATAAATGTAATGCATATGCATTGCTCATGTATGCATAAGGAGTTTTTATCACTGAGATAAACAGAAAGGTACTACTTTTATTTTTATTTATTTTTATTTCTGTTTTCTGTATGTAGCTGTACAAAGGAGTTGCCATTCAACAAAGGAATTAACGAAAAATGTGCATCTTGATCAATGTCACTCCTTTTACTGTTCTCAGCCTTCTCTCCCAACCCACATCTTTGTAGCTTATGTATTGAATTTTTTTTTCCATTTAAAAAAAGTAGTTTACCTTTGGACCCTGTGACCCAATCTCACTATGGTACTCAGAAGACAATATTTTGGAAATGAACTTTACATGTTTAAGAGGGAGTAAGATTGGAGAGGGGAGGGATAGTGGGAGTATAATATAGTAGGTAACAATGTTCAACAAGAATTGTAATTATTAAATTATTTTTGTAACTATAAACCCTCTGTACAGCACCTATATAACAAAATAAAATATAATAAAGTAGTTTATAAGGTTCTCATCTTTAAACATTAGAATCAAGTAGTGATAGAGCAATGGTAATTTGAATGGTTCTATGCTAGTTGTTTTATTTCTAAGGATTGCAAGAAAGAGTGCTTACTCCAGACCTGCTGCACAAAGCGAAATAGATAATTATTAAAAGAAAAATAATAATTGTCATAGCAATGTTGATTTTAACTACATTCTATATTACATGGGCTTAAATAAAGAGATTTATTTGGAAATATCACTGGAGCCCACATAAGTTTCACTATTTATCATCAAAGAAACATTTAATCCTGTCGATTTTTGTCTTTATCCTGTAGATTACAACACTTTTCTCTTTTGCCTTTTGACAAAGGTAAAGTATTTTCTAGGCAATTGTACTTCAGATTTCCATGAAATCAAAATTTAATTCCTTTTGTGTATTCATTAATATCATGCAGACAAAGCAGATGACCACTCATATAATTGTTTATGTGTTTATAAAAAAAATCAGTTAGCAGTATCACTCTGGAGTTCTTACCTTTTTCTTCCTTAAATTCCCATAAACAAATGTATTGATATAATCATCTTTTGGCACAATCAAATCCTTACACTTGTGTTTAGACTGAGAAATCATCACACTATTAAAAGAGCTTAAAAAGTACGAAGAAAAGCACAATGAAGTTTAGGAGACTGGTAGACATTTGGAAAGGAAAATATTGTACTCTCCCCAGAAAATCTCACCTGACATTAACCATGAAGGGAGGATTCTTTCAGCGGTGTCATTTGAAGAAAGTATTTATTGGTTGGACTACATTAAGTGTGAAATGGAAATTGTTTGAGATGAATTCAGGGAAGTGATTTTTTTTTTGTTTTGATTTTGTGAAAGTTGATCTAATTGTAACTTTTCTGTAATCAAGGATCATGGAAACAGGAGGCAAGCAGTTTTTATGTGCAGGAAGCTTTGCCATGAATCCCGTTGGGAAGTTACAGCAGAAACAAGTTGAGTTTTCAACTTTTCTCTTGTTTTATTTGGACTTATAATCAGTTACAACTTCGGTTACTTTGCTCCCATTAACAACTCAGTATGACTCCCTTTTGGCCAAAACCCCTCTTGCATCTATTCTTATTAGATTTCTTGATTATAGTCATTCTAACCGGGGTGAGGTGGAATATTAATTTTATTTTGATTTGCATTTCTTTTATGGCTAGAGAGGTTGAGCATTTCATTATGTGTCTATTGGACATTCTTATTTCCTCTTCAAAAACGTCTCTTTTTAGTCCACTTATTAATTATGTGTTTGTTTCTTTGAGGATTTTTTTGTTGGGGATATAATATTTGAGTTTTTGGTATATTTTAGATATGAGGGCCTTGTCTGTTGCATGGCTAGTAAAAATCTTCTCCCATTCCATGGTCTTTCTATTCATCTTGACATCTATGTTTTTTTGTGTGTGATGCAGAAGCTCTGAAGTTCCATGCAATCCCATTTGTCAACTCTTCTTTGATTTGTTGTTTCCGGGATTTTATTTAGAAAATTTTAGCCTCTACCAAGGAGTCCTAGACTTTCTTCTATTCTTTCCTCTAATATTTTAAGGGTGTCTGCTTTGACAAATGTTCCATGGATTCCTAGTATCTCCAAAGCTTTCATTATAAAGGGATGTTGGGTCTTGTCGAATGCTTTTTCTGTATCTATTGAGATAATCACGTGTCTTATTCTTACTCTTGTTGATGTGATGAATTATATTTATAGATTTGAGCAGATTGAATTAGATTTGCATCCCTGAAATGAATTAATCCTGTTTGATAGTGGTGGATGATTTTGTTGATGAGTCTTTGAAATCGATTGGTCAAAATTTTGTTGAGAAGTGTTGTATCGACGTTCATCAAAGAAATGGGTCTATGGTTCTTTTTCTAAAATGAGTGCCTGCCTTATTTTGGGAAGAGGGTTATAGTGGTTCATAGAAAGATTTGGTAATGAACTTTCACTTTTACTTTCATTTAAGGGTTGGGGGAGTATTGATTTGAGATCTGCTTTGAAGGCCTTCTATCATTTAGCTGTAAATCCATTCCGGTTCTAGGCTTTTCTTATGGGAAGTCTCTTATTGATATTTCTACTTAAATGCTTAATATGGGTCTGTTAAGTTTATTGAAATAATCAACACCAAGTGCTTTTATGTGATACAATATGTTTCTATGCTAAAAATAACCTAATTCAGGGCATATTATCCACTGTTATCTTCTCACTCATGTTTTCAAGAAATCAATCATTATTAAATTTGTTATTACAAATTAATAATACAGGAAACCTAATAATGTTAATCTTGTACAAACCCTTTAATTTCTTTATGTGTATATTGACATGCATATTATACAGTCTGTTGTGATAGAATTTTTCTTACTCTGAATATGTTTGAATACTCCTGTGTATCCCAAAATACAGAAAGTTCAAATGTACTTTTGGGTTCTATATGGTACTCAAACATATGAAGATATATATTATTCTATAAACTATTTGTGATCAACTTTGGCTTTATTATTCTGATGGGCAATGCCCATGAGCTCAGTATTTTTACTTTAATATTCCTGATTTAGTTTCAGAAATGCGTATTGAAATGTTCGGTAATTTTTCCAAGTATTTTTTTCCCCACGAACATGGTATCATCTTACAAATTCTACCATGATGCCGGGCGCTGGTGGCTCACCCTGTAAATCCTAGCTACTCAGGAGGATGAGATCTGAGGATCGCGGTTCAAAGCCAGCTCGGGCAAGAGAGACCGTGAGACTCCTATTTCCAATAAACCACCAGAAAACCGGAAGTGGCGCTGTAGCTCAAGTGGTAGAGCGCTCGCCTTGAGCTGAAGAGCTGAGGGACAGTGCCCAAGCCCAGAGTTCAAGCCCCACGACCGACCAAAAAAAAAAAAAATTCTACCATGACCATGTACAAATGCTTCTCCCACCCACGCACATTAACAGTGTATAGGGTAGTAACATCTTGATTTTAGAACTGTATAAAAATCTTTCTCTCACATGGCCCTATACATATCAAACTTCTTGGATGGTCTTAGAAATCAAACATTTCTGTCTGCTAAATTGTTCTTTCTTCCCACCTGCTACATTCAACCATGTGGTTTCTGACATTTTTTTTTTTTCTTCTTCTACTTTTTTGTCTGTCATGGGGCCTGAACTCTGGTCCTGAGCATTGTCCTTTGGCTCTTCAGCTCAAGGCGAGCACTGTACCACTTGAACCACAGCACCTCTTCCATCTTTTTCTGCGTATGTGGTGCTGAGGAATTGAAACCAGGGCCTCATCCATGTAAAGCAAGCACTCTACCATTGAATTAGCATCCCAGCCTCTATTAATTCTTTTCATAATCATAGTTTTTATATGAACATTGACTTGAGAATTTACTTGAATACTTTTTTGCCAGTCAACTTGCGGTTTTTGTAAAGACCCACACGATGCTAAAAGTATTCAATAAAGATAAGATGAAACTTGAATAAGATATCTTATGTTTCACTGTGTTGAATTTATTTTGGTAGATAGTTCCTGTAAATGACATTACCTCTAAGGAAGAATTATTATAATTGCTAACCCCACCATATTTTCATTGTTCATTGAGGATTACAGAAGAACTTCATTGTATTATTCAGTAGGTTCTTGGACAGGTGGCAAAATTTGGAATAGAATGACTCAGTTAAGTTAGGGATGGTAAACATTATCTTTATTTTTTCAAATTCTTTATTGCAATTAAATGATTACATAAGTTCCCAAATTTCACAGTATTGTGGCATAATGATCCTGATTTAAAGTCACAAACACATTCTAACTTTCATGGAGCAAATTGTCTATCATGGTCTATAACATTTATGAGTTCTATGAGCTTTGCAATGCAGATTTTTTCTGCCACATTGGGTCATAAGTACATTTCTTTTGTTTTCCATAGCATCAGCTGTTCCCTCTTTCCCACTTGTTCCCTTCCTCCCATCACTGCCATTGAGTTACTTAGTTCATTTTGATTAATGTCCAGTGAAGCTGATGGGTCCCGCTTTTGAACGCTTTTCTCTGTTTCATCTAGTTCTGTGTTGTCTTCCTTGTTTCCTTCCGATGTACACATATATACCATATATGGTATACAATCAGAAGAGTGGAAGTCCTTTGTTTCATAAATCTTGTTAATTTTGTCATATCACCTTACAGTTTGGATTTAACTCCACTTATCAGAGAGACCATGTATCATTGGTCTCTTTGCTCTTGGCTTACCTCGCTCAACATGATTTATTTTAGCTCCATCCATTTCACGCAAATGCCATTATTTTGTCGTTCCTAATGTCTGCATAATATTCCATTGTGCATAGATACCACAATTTTTGTATCCATTTATCTGTGTTTGGTTTTTTCCATATCCTGGCCATTGTGAATAGTGCTGCAATTAACATGGAGGTGCATGTGTCCTTGTATACTGGTTCTTATTTAGAATAGATGCCTAGATGTGTTATGACTGGGTCATAAAGGAGTTCAACATTTAGCTTTCTGGGGACACTCCAGACTGCTTTTCAAAGTGGTTGTAAAAGTGGGAATGTGGGCCATTTTGACTAGGGTAAGGAGGTATCTCAGGGTTGCCTCATGTGTTTCTTTGCCATTAATCTCTTCTGAGACGTCTCTCTTTATTTCCCTTGCCCATTTAGTAATTGGTTTATTAGGTGTGAGAGGGATTAGTTTCTTGAGTTCCCAGTATATACTGGATATTAACCCTTTGTCTGATATATTGATGGTAAATATTTTTTCCCAGTCGGTTGTCTTTCTAACGTGATTACTATAGCTTTAGCTGTGCAGACATTTTTTTTAATTTAATTCCATTTGTCAAATCTCTCTCCAACATTTTGTGACCCTAGGACTCTGTTCAGGAAGTTCCTGTCTGTACCTATAAATTCAAGTGTCTCTCCTAATCTGTCCTGAAGTTATTTCAGAGATTCAGGTATGATGTTAAGTCCTTTAATCCACTTGAAGGTGATGTTGGTGCATGGTGATAGGCAGGGGCCCACTTTTAGCTTTCTGCATGTGGCCTCCCAGTTTTACTAACACCAGGAATTGAAGAGGCTGTGTTTCTTCCACTGTAAGTCTTTTGCTCCTTTGCCAAATATCCGCTGAATGTAGGCATGTGCTTTTATTTCTGGATCTTTTATTTTATTGGTCTTCGGGTCAGTTTTTTATTTTTCCAGTAGAATGCTGTCTTGTTATTGTAGCTCTATAGTAGTTTAAAGTCAGGCATTGAGAGCCTCCAATGCTTTTTTCTTTTTTTTTGCCTAGAATTGTTTTGGCCTTCTAGTTCTTTTGTTATTCCATATGAATTTTTGGACTGTTTTCTGTATTTCAGAAATGCACATCATTGGGATTTTAATAGGAATTATTTGTATATTAATTTTGGCATAATTGCCTTTTTCACTAAAAATCTGCCTATCCAAGAGTAGAGGTTTTTCCATTTCCTGGTGTCTTCTGTAATTTCTTTAAATTTTTATAGTTTTCATTAAATAGTTCTTTTACATCTTCGGTTAGGTTAATCCCTAAATATTTTATTGGGGGGCGTTATTGTGAATGTGGTTGATTCCTTTATTTCCCTCTCTGCTGGTACATTGTCGGTGTTCAGGAAGGTGGCTGATTTTTGTGGGTTGATTTTGTGTCCTGCTATTTTGCTGAAGTTATTTATAATTTTTCAGAGTTTGGGGATGGAGTTTTGGTGATCATGAAGATATAGTATTATGTCATCTGCAAAAAAAGATGGTGTAACTTCTTTCCCTATGCAAATCCCTTTATTGTCTTTTCTTGCCTTACTGTTCTGGCTAAGAGGTCCAGGACTATATTGAAGAGGAGTGGGGAAAGTGGACATCCTTGCCTTGTTCTGATTTTAGGAGAATTGGTTGCAGTTTTTCCCATTAAGTATAATAGGGCTATTGGTCTGACATATGTGGCTTTTATTGTTTTAAGGAATGTTCCTTCTATTCCTATTTTCTACAGAGCTTTTAACATGAATCAATGTTGTATCTTATCAAAACCCTTTTCTGTGTCAGTGGAGATAATCATGTGATTCCTGATCTTGCATCTATGGATGTGTTGGATTATGTTTATTGAGTTACAAATACTAAACTATCGCTGCACATCTTGGATGAGCCTGCCTGGTTTTAGTATATAATTTTTTTTATGTGTTTCTGGATTCTGTTAGCTAGACTTTTGTTAAGGATCTTTGCATCGGTGTTCATCAAGGAGATTCGTCTGTAGTTCTCTTTTTTGTTGTTGTTGGGTCTTTCCCTGGTTTGGGGATGAGTATGATATTGGCATCATAGATTTAGTTTAGGATAGTTCCCTCATTTTCTCCTTCTCTGAAGAGCGTGGGGATTATGGGAATTAGTTCTTCTTTAAAAGTCTTATAGAATTCTGTTGTGAATCCATCTAGTCTTGGGCTTTTCCTAGTTGGAAGACTTCTGATTGCTTCCTGTATCTCATTGTAAGATAGTGGCTTATTTAATTTATTTACTCCTTCTTTGCTCAGTTTGGGAAAATTTTATTTCTCTAAAAATGCATCAATTTCTGCTATGTTTTCTTCTTTGGAAAATATAACTTTTTAAAATAGTTCTTTACAATTGTGTGGATATTTTGGGTATATGTTGTGATTTTTGCCATGGCTTCCCTGATCTTGTTAATTTGGGTTTCCTCTCTTCTTTTTTTCCCATTTTTATTGTAAAGATAATGTACAAAGTGGTTACACTTACATAGGTCAGGTAATGAGTACATTTTTTTTCATAGTGTCTCTCCTTCTTAATTAATCTTGCTGGAGGTCTATCAATTTTATTTATTTTTTCAAAGATTCATCTTTTGTCTTATTAATTTTATTTATTATTTTCCTATTCTCTAGCTCATTAATTTCGACTAAAGTCTCCTAGTATTATCGTATTTGGATCTGTTTTTTCTCTGTAAATTTGAGAGTGTTTTCTTAACATATTTGGGTGCTCCAATGTTGGGGAATGTAAGTTGATAATGGTAAAATCTTCCTCTTTGTTTTTTCCCTGTATTAATATGAAGTGTCCTTCCTTGTCATTTTGTATTGATTTTAAGGAAAATTTATTTTGTCAGATATCAGGATAGCTACTCCTGCTTTCTTACTGGGGCCATTTGATTGGTCAATTCTTTCCCAACCCTTCACTCTGAGTTTGTTTGTATATTGCCTGAGAGGTGGGTCTCCTGAGGGCAACAGATTGATGGACCAGGTTTTCTGTTCCAATCTGCAGTTTTTTTTTTTGATTGTGAATTAAGTCCATTAATATTTAAGGTTATGATAGAGAGATGGATTGTAGTCCCTGTCATTCCCTGTTTTCCTCAGTTTTTCTTCTTTCCTTTCTTCCTCTGCTTACTAAGTTAGATTTCTATTAATATCTTTCGATGCAGGTCCCTGTTTGTGGTTGCTTCCTTCAGATTATGTTCCCACTCTTAGTGTCCTTTGTAATGTTGGCTTATTGTTTATGAACTCATTTAATTTTTCTTTACTATTATTTATTTTTCTCCATCGGATGTGAATGCTAGCTTTGCTGAGTGTATCAGTGTGGATCATCAGTTTTTGGTTCTCAGGGCTCACATGGTACGTTCCTAGGTATTTCTTGCATTCAGTGTCTGATTGGAGAGATCCACAGTGATTCTATTCTTTTCCCATTGTAGTATAGCTCCTTCATTTTTGCTGCATCCTAGATTGTTTCCTTATAATTCAGATCTATATTCTTTACTAAAATATGCCTAGAAGTGTTTCTCCTGGGATCCTACTTGTTAGGTATTCTATATGCTTCTGTTATGTAGGTAAGAAGTTCTTTTTATAAGATGGGGGAAATTGTGTATATTTACCACATTTTCTTGATCCATTCATCTACTAAGGGGCATCTGGGTTGGTTCCATATCTTAGCTATGGTAAATAATGCTGCAATAAACATAGTTGTGCTGGTAGCTTTAGTGTGGTCTTGTTTGTAAACATTTGGTTAAATGCCCAAAAGTGGGATTGCTGAGTCATAGGGGAGCTCTATATGAAGTCTTTTCAGGAACCTCCATACTGCTTTCCAAAGTGGCTGAACAAGTTTACACTCCCACCAACAATGAAGTAAGGTTCCCTTCTGTCCACATTCCCAACAGCATCTGTTGTTGTTAGAGTTCTGGAATTCTATGCCTCCATCAGAAAGAATGGCATTTCCCCATTTGTTAGGAAATGGAAAGGCTTGGAAAAAATCATATTAAGTGAAGTAAGCCAAGCCCAAAGAAACATAGGTCCCATGGTTTCCCTTATTTTCCATAAAAGGTCAAGCATAAAAGGTCAGATAATGTGATGTTAGGAAAATGAATCTTTAGATATGTATTTAAATGTTTTGTTTTCTTTCATGCATTTATGAGATTATTTCTTTGTTGCTTTGTATGTCCCTCCCCCACAGTATAAGCCCTGCTTTTCCTATATTTGATGTCGGTATAATTTGTGGAGGAGGTGGGGAAAAATGGAAAAATAAGTCATTTAAGGATACAGGTGGACCCGTCGCAATTATGAGAAGTACAAGTTGTCATGTCGAAAATGAACTTTACAACTTTGGTGCGGGGGGGGGGGAATTGATGTGGGGACAGGGGGAGGCTGGGAAGGGATGTGAAGGGTAAACAAAAGAGGAGGCTGCAATGCCAGATAAGAAATGTACTCATTATTTTGCCCATGTAATTGTAACCCCTCTGTACACTTTGTTCACAAAAAATAAAAATTTAAATTAAAAAAAAAAAGATGGGGAAATTTTCATTGATAATCTTGTTGAATAGGTGTTGCATTCCCTTTCTTTGATATTCCTTCCCTCCGTCCACTGCAATTATATCAAGGTTAAATATCTTTGCACTATCCACTTGCTCTTGGATTTCCCTTTGCCATAATTTATGTGATTTTTCCTTATCTGTGACTTTTTTGGTCCATTTGCTGTATTCTGTCTTCTATATCTGACACTCTGAATTCCATTTCATTCACTCTGTTAACTATGGTTTGCATGGAGGAAATGGAACTCATTTATGGATTCAATGTTTGTTCTCAAGGTACTAATCTCACCTCTTAGTGAGGTGTGTACTGCCTCTATTTTTTCATGCACCTCCTATTTGAGACCTGCATTTAATAGTTTGTCCCTGTGTTCTTTAAATTTCTGTTCTATTTCTCATTTTAATTCTTGAGTCGTTGCCTCTAGGATCTCTTGGATATAGCTTTTGTCTTCCATTCCTGCTTTGCTCCCATTGGGGCTCTCCCCTGGGTGGCCGCTGGCTTTTGGGGGTAGCTTGCTATTCTGGATGTTGATAAACCTTGTAATTTTTCTCTGTGATTTTTGCATGGGGATTCAGGGATCATTGGAGACTAATCTGAAATTTTGCTTGTGTCAATAGGTGTCTGTCTTTGGTTGCTGTTTCTGGGCTGGTGGAGAGAGTCTGTACCTAGTCTCAGTTCTGTTGGGGGCCAACCTCTAACTGCTGGTCTAACCTACATAGGGCTCTCATCTCTCTGCTGTAGATTACTGGCAGTTCCTGCCTAGAAGGACTACGTGGCCTAGACTGCTCCTGTTCACTCCTACAGGTGCCCTTGGAAAGACTAGATGTTCTGGATGTACTCTCCCAGTTTCTGGAGTCTACTATGAACTCCTGATGTTGTTTTATATTGTTTGTTTCTTTTTTTGCATTTTGGCCTGTTGTGGGCCTGTGCCCTGGGCCTGGGCACTGTCCCTCAGCTCTTCAGCTCAAGGCTGACGCCCTACTATTTGAGCCACAATGCCACTCCTGGTCCTTGCTATTTATGTGGTGTTGAGGAATCAGATCCAGGCCTCATGCCCACATGACAAGCACCCTATTGTTGCGCTGCCTTACCTTACTGAGCTCCTATTATCAGGGGCTGGTGGCCTTAGTTGTCCAATTCCCAGCCTGGGATATATGGGTTGGGTTCTGGTGGGGTTTGGGCTTCTGGCTCTATTGTGCTGGACACCCAGGTATTTTGCTGTTACTGGCCATGATTCCCAGGGGGTTCAGTTCTCTGTTTTTCCCCCTCTGCTGATGCATATGCTCAGCTTCTGATGGCAATCAGGAGGAATTGGTTGTGTTGTTTAGGCATCTGATCTCCAGGCCTGTTCCTGGCCATTGGTCCCTGGCTTGGAGAATGCCAGTTGGACCTGTGCTGCTGTGTTTCCTGCCTGGGTTACACAGCCTGGAGTACACAGCTTAAGTTTCTTCCACTGTTGGCTGTTGTGAGTCACAGGTGCTCTTTCTGGTTTGGATGTTTAAGCTCCATTCCAGTGTCACTCTTGATCTTCCCTGGCTGGCTGTGTGCTCCATGGGCTTGTGAAGCTCTTGAAGAGTTATCAGTTTTAGTGGATCCTGTAGTCCAGGTGTTGGGATAGGGTTCTGGGTCAAGGTCTGGGGGTTACTATCAGCTCTATTCTTCCTTGAGGAGGGATACACTGTTCTTTGAAGGGTACACACCCTGTAGCTAGTTATTGTTTCTGTGTGACTTAGGTCACTGGTTGCTGATGCAATCAAAGTTCAGTTGAGATGCTTGTAGTCTGGGCTGGGTGGTGCTGGTTCTGCATTTTTCTCCTCTGTCTCTGCCTCTGTTGATGTTGTTCAGGTCGGCACAGTGAGATGGGCCTCTGGCCTCTGGCCAAGGGGTTGGGGAGGGGGGTCTCCTTTCAGGTTCTGAACACTGGGGTTTGTCTCTATTTGCACCCTCCGGATCAGCACCAGTACCTTGCAGGTCTTCTGCTCTTGTGTTCTGTGGGCAACCCGTGCAATTCTGGCATCCCTGCCAAGGGGCAGAGTGGCTTTGGCAGCATGGAGCACCTGTGCTGGGAGAGGGAGGGGTGCAAGTGGGATCTTTGTGCAGGATCCCTGCTCAGAGGTTTCTTTGTTCATTGCGATCAGTGGATCTGACACTATACCTCAGGCATCTTCTGTGCAGGTGATCTGCAGATGACCCCTGTGTATCTGGGGACTCTGGAAGCCCCCACCAGGCTGGGCTAGCCATGGCTTGGTGCATTGCGGTGCAGCCAATAAAGGTTGGTTGAGGGGTCTTAGCGCTTCTCTGTTTTGAAAGCCTCCTTTTCAATCATTTTTCCCCACCACCTATTTTTCTGTGGGTGTTTGTCTTTTTGTTGTTATTTTCTTAGGGAAATTAAGCATTGGAGCTACAACTCTCCTTTAGTTTGGAGAGAGTTGTGGCATTTCCCTACTGTCCGATTGCCATCTTGTTCTCCCTAAACAGAATCTTTAAAGGTAAGTTTTTAAAATGGAAAAAAGAGACATTATTTTCATCTTAGCTTACAGTTATTCATAAGTTATTCAGATTGGCAATTGTTATCCTAATTACAAATATAGAGCACTTATTGTATAATGGCAGTAGTCAAAACAATGTTTTTCCTTTGTTTTCTGTAACTTTTGTGACATATATGCAAGTTGGAAAGTAGGATTATATAACTAGATGGGAATTTTTAAGGTTTGAAAAAATTATATATTTATTACAGCATGAAGATTTATTTCTGTTGAAACTGGTGAAAAGAGAAATGATTCTTAATATATTATTTGGAACTTTTACATAAAATACATACATGTAATATGAACTTGAGTACATGAGATCTCTGTGCATGTATTATAGTGGTTATGTTTGTGAGATATATGAACTCATATAAAGGGACACATAGGAAAAAATATTTTGGGGGCACTGGTGGTTCATGTGTATAATCCTAGCTACTCAGGAGGCTGAGATATGAGGATCGTGGTTCAAAGCCAGCCCAGGCAGGAAAGTCCATGAGACTCATATCCAATTAAGCAACCAAAATTGGAAGCAGTGCTGTGGCTCAAGTTGTAGAGCACTCTCCTCAAGGTGAAGCATTAAGGGAAGGCACCAGGCCCAGAGTTCAATCCCCAAGAATGACCAAAAAATAAAAATAAATAAATAAACAAGAAAATAAGAAAATAATATTCAAATGCAATGAGTGATTATGATATTAATAAAGTCTAATCAAGCAAATATTTTTGAAAGCCCTCCTATCTAAAGTAAAGAGCAAATATTCTTCACAGACCATGTAAATTTATGTATTAAGAGCTTCCAGCTTCCACAGCCTTCAAACTAAATGACATATGGTATTTTTTTTTTGCTTTGTCTTAGATGAGCTTGTTGAATTTACACTATATTTTACCTATAAGAAGATGAGTTCTTGCTGGGCACCAGTAGCTCACACCTGTAATCCTAGCTACTCAGGCAGCTGAGATTCGAGGATCTCGGTTTAAATCAAGCCCAGTCAAGAAAGTCCATGAAACTCTCATTTCCAATAAACCACCAGAAAACCAGAAGTGATACTGTAGCTCAAATGGTAGAGTGCTAGCCTTGAGCTGAAGAGCTGAGGGACAGTGCACAAGCCCAGATTTCCAAGCCCCATGACTGACAAAAAAAGAAAAAAAGAAAGAAAAAAACATGAGTTCTACATAGCAATCCTCTATCACTATATTGTTGCTTTATACTTATAAAGAAAATTGGAAAGTTGCAAGTTTTAAAATCTGATTGAATAAAGAATTAATATTAGAAAATTCGTAATTCATTCATTCCTTGGTTGCTTATCCAATGTTATTTTCATATGTTTGATGTCAATTAAGGTGATCATTATGAAAGGTCTCATTTACTGTGATGAATGAATTTTTTAAAAAAAAGGAGAACATTGCAGTATGCTATCATAACTTGGTAGCATGTGGTTCTGATAGTGCCCCTACTCTACTATGATTATCTCTTATCTTGGCTAAATTTTGTCATGAAAAAATGCACATCAACACACTGTGATATTTTCACAAAGAGCAGAAAATTTAAAGTCTGTCACGGCAATTACAATAACAGCTAGCAAGATAAATAGAAAGCCCAGAGAATAGGAGAAAATTGTATTACTAGCTGCACATCAGACAAAGGCCTAACATCCAAAATATACTTGCAGCTTAAAAAAAAATAATCTGCCAAAAGTAAACCCTCAAAGAAACAATAACCTGTTTCATAAATGGGCTAACGAATTAAAAAGATGGGACTATGAAGGTGTCTCAGTGGTAGAGCGCTTGCCTTGCATGCATGAGGCCCTGGGTTCGATTCCTCAGAACCACATAAACAAAATGAAAAAAAGCCAGAAGTGGCGCTGTGGCTCAAGTGGTAGAGTGCTAGCCTTGAGCTGAAGAGCTGAGGGACAGCGCACAGGCCCAGAGTTCAGGCCCTACAATCGGACCCCCCACCAAAAAAAAAGAAAAATATTTTTTAGAAGAAGAGATAATTACAACTAATAAAATAATGGAGAAAATTTGAATATCTCAGGACTTAAAGGAAATATAAATGAAAACATTGAGAATCTAACTCACCCCATTTAGAATGAACACTATCATGGAAAATAACAACAAATGCTGACATGAATATGGCAAAAAGAGAAATTAATTACACTACTGATAGGAATATAAGCTTATTCAATTACCCTGGAAAGCAGTACAAAGGTTCCTACAAAAACTGAACATAGAGCTTCCATATGACCTAGCAATTCCACTCATGGTTATTTATCTAATATTAGTGTAAACAAGGCCACACAAAAAGTATCAACACAACCATATTCATTGTAATATTATTTACCATTTCCAATATATAGAATTAGCCTTAATGCCTCCAAATCAAAAAATTGATCAAGAAAATATATCATATACCCATCCATCAGAAAATTATATTGTATCATTCCTAATAAAGACTTGAAAAATAGTATTTTAAATGAATTAAACTGGACTAGAGAAGTATAGGCTTCATGATTTCCCTCATTAGTGGTACACGAAAGTGCCCATAAACCTACACATAAACACACTATATGGTAAGGGGTTAAAATTGAATTGATTGAAGTGTAATAGACTGAATTGAGAGCACAAATATTAAAATTCTTCAAAAAGACTAAGCCAAAGCCTAAAAAAAATAAATATTAGGAAATGTGTTCTTGTAAGAAGGGAGGGTGGGACTAAGGAGAGAAAGAGAGTAGAATGAAGAGGTAAAGAATGACGATGCAGGAAAGAATTGATTGTATGCACCACAGAATTGAGAAATATAAGGGAAGGGAGAATTGAAGGAAGTGTATATGTTAAGTATTGATAAACATCAAGATGCATTGTACACATAAAGTATATTATTAAATGGCATAAGAATCCATACATAATCTAAATTAAGATAAGTATGGGAAGGGGTAGTTTAGATGAGAAGGGTAAGAATGTTGAAAGAGGTGATATTAATCAAAGTGTACTGTCTTCTTAAACTCGTTTAGTGAATAGCAAATCTTTGTACAAGTACTTAACGATAATAAAATACTCATTAAAAAAGAAAGTTAGAAGAAAATACTATATTCAGCTTTCTCTATGTATCTATGCATATATGTATATATGTATGAATGAATCTATCGATTTTTCTGTCTGTCCATCTTTCTATCTATCGATCTATCTATCTATCTATCTATCTATCTATCTATCTATCTATCTATCTATCTATCTATCTATCTATCTATCTATCTATCTATTTCTATATCTCTGTTGGTGAGTATGTGTGTATATATGTATTGCTGCCTAGTGGAGTACACCTATACTCCTAGGATTTCAGAGCAATGACAGGAAGATTGTGAATTCAAGCCTTACCTGGTTTATAGAGACCTCACCTTATATACAAAATAACTTTGTAATAACAACTTATTAACAAAATATTCTAAAGGATATTAAAGAATTGTCTTATCTGCTTTATCCTGTATCACTTGAATGTGTTGTTTTAGATATTGTATCTGACCTTTCATTGCAAAAAAAGAATTCTCTTTCTTCTTTTTTTCCTTCCTTCCTTAATTGTTTTTTTTTTTTTTTAATTGTGAGAATACCATACAGAGGAGTTACAATTACATGGACAACATAGCAAGTATATTTCTTATCAAGTTCTTTCCTCAAATCCTTTCCTTCTTCTCTTTCTTTTTCTTTCTTCCTTCCTCATTTTCTTTCTTCCTTTTTTGGTGTCAGTTCTGGGATTTAAATGTAAGGCCTATGCACTGTTCCTGAGTATTTTTCCTCAAGATGGCCCTCTACCACTTGAGTAAAAGCTCTATTTTGAACTTTATCTCGGGTAATTGGAGATATGACTCTGAGACTTCGGTGTCCTGGGTGGATTCAAACTATGATGCTCATTTCTTAGACCCCTGCATAACTAGAATTAGAAGCCTGAGCCACTGGTGCCTAGAAAGAAATAAAATATTAACACAATTTTAGATTTCTTTTAAAAGTACCCAATTTAAAAATAATGAATCAACTATATGCAGTTAAAATTCAACCAAATTTTAAGCTGTTTAGAGACTATAAATTAGAATAAATCATTCCCATCTTAAATTGTTCACACATTTTGATAGTAGAATTTTTGAGCTCTTTAATATATTTTATTTTTAATAGGTATTTTCAGGTCTGATATTTTACAGTTAGTTCAAGCTTTAAAAAAATAAAGAATCTTCTCTTTACTAGTCTCTTGTGTATATGGTGATATTCTGAGTACTTTGTATTAATTATTTGATGATTCAACCTAAATCATGCGGCTTTCTTTCATTAAACCCATTGACATATCATTGACCTTCAGATTGTAGAAAGCCATGAATAAATTTCCGTATCATAATCACTAGTATGACATACAATTTTTATATGCATTACAATTACAAATGACATCAGTTTTGGGCTGGCATCAAGTGCATATATATATATATATATATATATATATATATGTATGTATAATAATATATCTCACTGTATCTTCTGAACAAAATTTTCTGCACATGATCAAAAAATCGTCTCCATGAACTATTTTTTAGTGTTTAACATTCAAGAGACCAGTAGAAAAATTTTCTTCCTTCTTTTATTAAGGAGAATACTCAAAAAGTTGCAAGTTTTTCAGTTGCTGAAACTGCAAAAGTAGCCTAAGTCAGGTTTGGTTAGTTGGTTTCAAGTCGGTTGTTTTGAATAGAAATGTAGATGTGTAAGCACTTCTTACAAAATATTAAAAGTGGTCTCTTGAGGGTGTAATTAACTGGTAGACTACTTGCCCATAATATGTGAGGCAATATAACATAGTTCAATATAATACAGTTCAATTCCCAGTGCAGCAAAAATAGACAAAAATTAGACCAAAAGAATAAGTTAAGAAAAAAGTGTGTACTCACGCATGCACATGTATGTTTATCTGTCTTTGCAGCTACAGAAAAAAATGTTTAAATCCAGTGGAAGTTCTGAATTTGAGGCCCCATGAAAATACGAAACAATAGTAATATACCTCCTCCATTGACATTAAATTTTACAAGGTAAGAATTGTATATTTGGCCTTAGCTAGTGTGTGGGTGGCGGGGAACATGGTAAGAAAAAGGTTTTGTTTCAGTAGCTTAGCACAATAAAGAATTGTCTCATTGTCCAGACATATAGGCTTTAAAGGTCTTAGAATGCAGGAACTGCTATTGGCTCTCTCTCCTCTCCCTTACGATGCTGGCCTCAGCCTCTAGCAAAACAGGAAAAAAGCAGAGCACAATATTGTGCATGGTCAAGGTTTAGAAGTCCTTATAACTCACTTCCACAAACAATGCAGAGAACAGAACACTTTCAGATGGTCACAACTAAATATAGGAAGATCTCATAGGCATGGAAAATTTTTCCCAGTAGGAGAGAAGAAATAATTTTTGAATATCCGTGGAAGCTGTCACAGCCTCTTGTGGTTTGTGAATTCATCACATGACATCTGATTCTGGAGACAATCCCACAATATTCTTAGACAGGATTCAGTCATGTATTGCTCAACAATGAAATATAATCTGAGAAATATTTCATTTTTCATTGTTTTGTGAACATGACAATGTGGCAAAGAATAGTCAGTGAATGTGGCACTTTATGATAATCAAGAGATGTGAAGGCATTGTGGGGCATTTTATTATCACTGCTTTGAATGGGGCCTTATGATGCTTATGTTGGCCTTGAGTCTCTTGATTTAACCTCCCAGTGAGAGACATTCACAAGCTCATCCTAGTAACTCATCCATTTTATAGCTTATGTTTCAGTAAGAAAGAGAAGTGTACTCTGAAATGATGATGAAATGAGTGGAATATACACATAAAGTACTAACATAATTATTATCATCAAGTATGTATAGTTCATAATCTCATATGCTATAGAATAACAAAACTGGAATCACCATGGTTTCATTAATACTATCATTATCATGAACTTCTGAATGTTGTTTAATGTATGATGTATTATTTATGATGCTGTGATGATGAGTGTGATATGATAGACACTAGCCTTATAGATGTATTCCTTAATGTACTAAAGCATTTCAAGGGGCATTTTTGTACTTCCTCCTAAGAATTTAAGAAAGTTATGAATACTAAAAAAATTAACAGTAAAGTTTCAAAACATCATTGGTTTTTACAAAACCAGCATTTTTAATCCATCAATATATGAGATTGTAACTTTTGATAGAATTTTTGTTTCTATTATTTAACAACATATGAGACACATAAAGAGAATTTACAGAAAACATTATTCCTTCCTATGGAGGGGTCATTTCTTTATTTTTTCTTTAATTTTTGGAGTTCTGCAGCTTCAATTCTGGGAGAGGGCACTGTCTCTAAGCATCTGTTGGTCAAGGTTAGCACTCTACCAATTGAGCCACAGAGCTACTTCAACCTTTTTTTGTGGTTAGTTGGAAAAAGAGTCTTATGAACTTTCCTTCCTAGGATGGCTGTAAACATTGATCCTCGCATCTCAGCCTTCTGAGTAGCTATGATTTTGGGCGTGAGCCACCAGTACCTGTCTGAGAGCCCATTTCTATACACTGTGTTCAGGCTAGGTTAACCATAGTTCTCATATATGTGCAAGAATGTGAATGACTAAAATTTGGACCAAATGCATTACCACACTTCATACTAGAGGTGCTTCAGAGAGTGAAATGGACCTTTACATAGTATAAATCACAGAATTCAGTACTCATTCTGGCAATTACAAACTCTATCATTGAAACTATAAATGAACTCACAGTTGCTTCCATTTTTCCTTTTGCAAAATGGGGATGTACAAGATGAATACTTGGAATGCCCAAAAATGAATGTACACTTAAAATTTACCAGATTTATTCCTCCAAGAAGACAGAAAAATAAAGCTCTGCAAATGCTGCCTACTCCTATGAGAAGAATTCAGAGGAGAGTAAATGTAAATTCTGCTACGTTATGGGGAATCCTTATGGATTAATCCTAGTGGAAATTGATTAACACTATAATAGAGATACAACTTAGTGATGTGATGTTCTAATTTATCTTTTCTTTCAAAGCTCGACATATTCTGGGAAACTAATAAGCTATATATATTAGGGTAATATACAATGTGTTCTATTTTTGTTTTGAATGCAACAACAATTACATTGCATTTCAAGGTTGACGAAACATTAAAAATAATGTATATTAAGCAACACAAGCGGGGCTGGGAAGATGGCTCAGTGGTAGAGTGCTTGCCTTACATGCATGAGGCCCTGCTTTGGGTTCCTCAGAATAACATAAACTGAAAAAGCCTGAAGTGGCACAGTGGCTCAAGCAGTAGAGCGCTAGCCTTGAGCTGAAGAACTGAGGGACGGTGTCCAGGCCCAAGACAAATAACTGACAAAAACAAAGAGAGATAGACATGGGTTTGAAACATGATCTATTATATGAGCATTAATATTATTTCAGAAATTCATCAGTATAATACTACAAGTAAGGAACAAATTGAGTTGCTCTATACACCTACTAAACAATTGAGCAAGCAAGACAGAATTAAATTTTTTATTCATTGCATATATAAAAATAATCATATCTAAGATATAGATGAATAATGAGTTTGGGGTTTAAGTGATAGTTGATAAGGAAAATTTATACTGCACATTGTTAAAAAAAACTAAATAAATTGCTTCATGCCAACATTTATAATTGTTATGAGAAATTTTCTTTAAAAAGCAAGTGTGATAATATAAAAAATATTTTTCTAGTTATATTAGATTTAGAACTCAATAAAGAAAAATAAAATAAGAATACTTTTGTGGCTCTCATTTATTTTTTGACATCCTATTTTTTATTTGCATAGATAATGTAGGAGGGTTACAGTTCGAGCATTGGGTATTCATGCCTTTAAGAATATACCTAAATTTAGGTTCATGTAACACAAAATATTTAAAAGTGCACACAGATATATGTTTACAAAGGAAAATAGACCAAATAAATATTTTCTCAATCTCAGGTATTTTTCTGATGCCGCCTGGATGGATGCACATCTCTGTGTTCTGTCTAAGGTGTTTGGGAAGACATGTCCAGCCTCTGAAATAGATTGTTGTATTGAATTATGTGTTTATTCACTACGTAAAAATATGGAATTAGCCAGTGTAATTTTAGAGTGTACTATGCAGACAAATGGTTAATTCTCTTTAGTATATAAAATGATTATATTGCCTGGTTTTCTTTACTAGGATTTGTAATTAGCCACATGAAATTCATTCATGAATAGAAGACTCTAACTCACTTTTCCTTTCATGTACTTAAAACATAGGAAGATTTTATCTTATGGCTCCAATAAAATTGATTAATTTTTAATCTCTACAAAATGGACTTAAATTTGCATCTCATGTAGATGTCTTTCCATTTTTCTAGCCCCACATAGTCTACCAGCCTATAATAATGAGGGATAAAGGGAGTTTGAGAGGGAAGGGGGGAGAATGTTGAAAGAAGGTTAAAGATTCATTGTATTCATGTAACACTTTGTTGAATGACAATTCCTTGATAAAATACTATTTACACATAAAAACAAAAGAAACAAGAAATGTACCTAACAAAGAACTGTGTTTGCAATTATGAGAAATGAAGTCTCTTTAATTACAAAAAAAGTAATCTTGAAACTGTGGTGAGAAAATATAAATATGCTGGTAAATCTGCTGAATAAAAAAATGGACACCTTGCATAGGAATATAAGAGTAAATGATGAGGCTTACCAAAAGCTAATAGATGACTTAATGCCCTCCACTATTAAAACAATAAAGGAACTCCAGCAGACTGAGAAAGAATCTAATGAAAAGTTAGAAACCCAGATAAAGGGTTGGAAAGAGAACTGTGAACACCAACTCCAGGTGGTAAAGCAATCTATTCCAGACTTAAAAGACAACCTTAAGAAAGAGGTGTCCACCATTAAGAAAGACCAGCAGGAAGGAAAGGAGGTAAACAGCAAAATAAAAAGCCTTGAAAGCAGAATAGAGGAGACACAAGAAAGATTATTGGAGGCAGAGAGAATTTAAAGGTGTAAGAAAGAATATTAGAGGCAGAAGACAGTTTAGAGGGGCTGGAAAGGTGTCACAGTGGTACAGTTTTTGCCTAGTATTCATGATGCCTTGGGTTTGATTCCTCAGAACAACTTAAAAAGAAAAAGCCAGAAGAAGGGCTTGAGCTGAGGCACAGTGTCCAGGCCCAGAGTTCAAGCCCCACGACCAAGAACAAAAAATGAAGAAGAAGTTTAAACTCCCTCGAGAAAAAGCATACAAATATTCATAACAAAAATAAGAAGCATGACAGATCACTGCAGGGAATACAGGATACATTCAGAAAGCATAAGTTGAGATTAATAGATACACACAAGAGGCCCAGGAGAGGGAAGCCAATGGTTTAGGAAATATATTCAGCAGAATCCTAGCAAATAACTTCCCAAATCCAGGCCCATCGCTATATACGATGCTCTCAGAATCCCAAACAGACCAGACCAGAACAGGTCTTTCCACCATCACATTATAATCCATACCAGATCAATAGCCAATAAGGAAAGCATTGTTAAAGCTTCCAGGGAGAAGAGAAAAATTACATATGAAGGTAACCCAATCAAAATTACCCAGGACTTCTCAGTAGACCCCATAAAAGCAAAAATGGCCTGGAAAGAAGTATGCCACGCACCCAAGTCACGTAACTACCAACCAAGAATAATCTACCCAGATAAGTTCTCATTCATAGCAGAAGAAAAAATAAAAGCCTTCCACAACAAGGAAAATCTGAAGCGATATATTGTTATCAAACCAGCTCTTCAAACAATCCTCAAAGGCGTTCAACATACAGGAAACCAACAAGAACAGAATATAGGAAATGAAACAGTCCACAAACAGAGAACTACATAGTCACAAAAAGAATAGCTAAGGCACAACTACCACCTCCCCGCAAAAATGGAAAAAAAAAGTAGAGACAGATAAATACCTCTCAGTTCTAACGCTGAATATTAAATGATTCACTTTACAATTAAGCGACAGACTGTCCAGTTGGATCAAAAAGCAAGATCCTTCTATCTTCTCACTTTTGCCTACAAAAATAAACATATTGTGAAAGTGAGACTGGAATAAAATCTACCAAGCATGTGGCCCCCATAAGCAGGCTGAAGTTGCAATCCTAATATCAGATAAAATAGACTTCAATTTAATAATCAATGAGAAGAAGTTCACTATATATTAATTAAGATATCTCTCCTTCAGGAGGATATCAAGATTCTAAGTACCTAATCACCAAATAACAAAGTACCCAAATTTTCAAAGAAACACTACTTTTCCTAAAATTATACATAGATCCAAAACCAATCGTTGTTGGGGACTTTAACACACCACTATCCCCGCTTGATATATCAACCCAGCAAAAACACAACAGAGAACCCTCACATCTTAACATCTACATAGATCAACAAGACTTAGACATTTACTCAATATTTCACCCAGCAGCATCAGATTACACCTTCTACTCAGCAGCACAAGAAAGATTCTCCAAAGCGGACCACATTCTAGACTATAAAGCATTCTCTTAGGCCATAGTAGTATAAAATTAGAATTCAATATCAAAAGCAACCAAAGGAAATCCTGAAACACATGGAGGCAGAACAACACACCAGTGGGTGATGGAAGAGATTAGAAAGGAAATTCAAATATTCATGATATTTAACAAAAATGAAATCAGATACAAGTTTATAGCTGAGTTCCTACATTAACAAATTGGAGAGATCTGAAACCAAAACTTAAATGAGACACCTAAAGCTCCTTGAGAAAAGCAACAAGCTAGACCCAAATCCAATAGATGGAAACAAATAATTGAAATTAATTCAGAATTAAATTAATTGGAGTCCAAAAAACTAAGAGAAAAATTAACAAAAGAAAGACTTGGTTCTTTGGAAATATTAATAAAATAGAGACACTCTTAGCAAATTTTATCAGATAAAGAAGAGAACACACCTATTCCATTCTCACAGATGAGAATGGAAACATCACTACAGAAACAGCCAAGATTCAGAATATAATAAGTGGATATCTCTCCAAATTTTATACTAACAAATTTGAGAATCTGAAATATTTGGATCAATTTCTAGCAAATATTGTCATACCCAAATTAAACCGAGATGATTTAAACCAACTTCACTGACCGATATAAAGCATAGATAGAAGAAGCAATGAAAGGCCTCCCACACAAGAAAAGCCCAGGACCAGATGGGTTTACAGCTGAATTCTACAAGGCCTTCAAAACAGAACTCACACCAATACTCCTCCAAATCTTAAATGAAATTGAAAGCAAAAATTCACTACCACCCTCTTTTTATGAAGCCAGCATAACCCTCATCCCAAAACCATGTTGGTACTCATCAAAGAAAGATAAATATGTACTTATTTCTTTGGTGAACATTGATGCAAACTTCTCAACAATATCTTGACAAATTTCACTTCAACAATTCATTAAAAAAAACATACACCATGATCAAACAGGCTAAAATTAAGCAACCCCTTTTGTAATAGCCCGACAAAAAATAAAATAGGAGTTACCTTATTAAATGAGGTGAAGGACCTCTATTACAAAATCTTCAAAAACCTGAAAAAGTAAATTAACACAGACTTAAGCAACTGGAAAAACCTCCCATGCTCCTGGACTGGGATATCATCTGGAAAATGACAACACTGCCAAAGGCTAACTATAAATTCAACCCAATATCTATGAATATTCCAACCTCATATTTCAATGAAGTAGAAGCAATTCAAAAATTCATCTGAAACAATGGAAGATAGTGAATAACAAAAACAATCCTTAGCAGAAAGATCAGCGCTGGAGGAATATTGATTCCAAATTTCAAACTCTACTAAAAAGCCCTAGTAATCAATACTGCTTGGTACTTGCACAAGGACAGATCCGAGGAACAAGGGAATAGAACTGAAATAAATCTATAGACCTATAGCCGCCTAATCTTTAAGAAGGGAGCTAAAGAAATAGAATGAAAAAAAAAGCTTTTTCAGCTAATGGTGCTGGCAAAATTTGTTAAACACTTGTAGAAAGCTAGATCCGTATATATCATCCTGCACCAGAATCAACTCCAAATGGATCAAAAACATCAAAATAAAAGCAGACTTACTGAAAGCATTACAGGAAGGGATAGGAGAAAATCTAGGTCTCCTTGGCACAGGCCAGATTTTTTTTCATAGAGACAAAGCAGCACAACAAATGAAAGAAAAGTTGGACAAATGGGATTGTATGAAAGGGCAAAACTTCGGCAAGGCAAGGGACAAAGCTGGCAAAAATCAATAGAAAGCTCAGGGACTGGGAGATCTTCACTAGACACACAATAGACAAGGATCTCATATCTAAAATATACTTAAAACTCAAAAAACTAAATCTTTCAACAAAAAATCCTTAAACAATCCCCTGATTAATAAGTGGACTAAGACTTAAAGAGAGACTACTCTGAAAAGGAAAAAAAAAAATGTCAATAGGCTCATGAGGAAATGCTCAACTTCTCCAGCCATAAAGGAAATGCAAATCAAGACAAGGCTAGACACCTTCCCAAAGTTACAATGGATACAATCAAGAAATTTAGTAAGAACAGATGGTGAAGGGGATGTGGCCAGAAGAGAACCCTACTGCATTGTTGGTGTGAGTTTAAGCTTGTTCAATCACTCCAGAAAGCAGTAAAAAGACTCCAAATAGAGCTACCCTATGACCCAGTAATCCCGCTTTTTGGCATTTACCCAAATAAACACAAACAACGCTGCATTAAGGCTACCAGCACAAACATGTTTATTGCAGCATTATTCACCATAGCTAAGATTTATAATCAACCCTGATGACCCTCAATACATGAATGGATCAAGAAAATGTGGTATATATGTACAATGGAAGTCTAGCCTGCATGCAAAAGAATGACATTGCCCCATTTGTTAGGAAATGGAAATACATGGACAAATTATACTAATTGGTATAAGCCAGGCCCAAAGAAATGTAGATCCTTGTTGGCTTTGAGTAGAACATGACCAGAAGTGAGGAGGTCAAAGGCTATGTAATATGACCATATGAGATAATTTTAAGTGAAATGTACCCCAAGACAGGGATACATGTGGCTTCTACTTGCTTGCTATTCTTTTTAGTGTACTTATCCTGCACAGTTTGATTCTTTTCTTTTTTATGTTCTTCCCCCACAGTGTAACCACTGTTTTCACTGTATTTCATTCTGGTGTTCTGTCCCTTTTATACCTATTTGTAATTTGGGGAGGGAAGGGGATATAGCAGAATACTTAAATGGGGGTGCAGGCTGACCCACTGTGACGATGAAATGTACAGGACACTATGTTTAAAATGAAATTTACAATGTTGGGGTGGGGGTTGGAGGAGGAGTTGGTGACATGGGAATGGAAATGATGATTGGGAAAAACGAGGAGGAGGTAACAATTCTCCATAAGAAATAAACTCATCACCCTACTGATGTAACTGTAAATCCTCTGTATAGTATTTTTAAAATAAAAATATATATTAAAATATAAATATGGTGTCAGATATAATATTGAAGATTGAAATATATCTGACATATTTTTTAAATGTAGGCTCCACTCTAGAAAGTTTATTCTGGGAAGTTTATTCACATTTCCAGAATGGAAAGGGCTATAATTATTAACATAATAGAATATGGAGAACTTGTTCCATGCCAAATCCGTTGGTCTTAAATTCTTTTATGCATGAATGAATGATAAAATAGTAGTCTAGAAAGATAATTATTTTGACTTGGGAATCAATATGGAGAATCTCTGAATGACTAAAAATGCTAACTATAAACAAAAAAAATATCTGTAGGGAATAGCTCTGCATCGGTATGTTACTTATTACCTGTGGAAGAAGATGGAAATGTAGAGCAGCTCAAAGTAGATCTATAGCTGACTAAAAAATGAAGCAGGATTTTAAAATTTCTTTTGGTCTTTCTAGACACAGTGATTCTCAGGGGGCCTTTCATTTTGGTCCCCCTACTTCAGCCTTGTGCAATAGAAGTGTACAAGTCTTGGTCAGTCAATAATTTTTAATGGACATGTTGACAAATAAATTGAAAGTATACATTTTCTCACTCTTTGGTGTATGATTTATATTGGTGACATAGAAAATTAAACCTTAATTTTTGTCTGAATTTATTTAGATATATTTTGCTCTACTGAAAAAATTTTACTTTCCAATTGATACCATATGTCAACTTAAAGTGTCCATTTCACATGTAGGGTCGATAATCATCTAGTCATTTCTATCATACCTTAAGAAGGTTAACCATAACTTTAAAAAGTGAGCTTGAAAGTTTATATTTTAACACTGGCTGTGGCTTTGTTAATAATTACATAGAGCTAAAGTAAGTTTTCCAGGATTCTTGCAATATTGCTCAGTTTTAATATGTGCATTATTTAATAACAATGTAGATATTATAAATACATGAACTTTATCTTGATTTTTTAATAGATTGATGTGTCTGAAACTTTTTCCCATCAGTTTTTAGAAGGTTTGTCTAAGGAATGCCATTTTAGTTAAATCATGTTAGTCTAGATAAGTGATCATCTGAGAAAATTCAAGGAAAGTATTTCCAGTCATTTTAAGATTAGATAGAGACAAAGAAGTATCAGCATTAACCAATATTTCAAAATTAGCTTCTCCATCCATGGAGATATTAAATATGTCATTATGGATATTCTTGATACAATCATGTCAGTTTGTATCTACTATCCCCTGGAAACATCCCAATCTATAGACAAATCTCAAAAATCCGTAATATACCATTTGATAGAACAATAAAAATAAGGTTAAAATTTCATAGGAGAATGTCTGTTTTTATATGTTACAGTATGGAAAAAGAAACTAAATTCTTCTACCTCTGCATGAATGTTTATATCACCATTCATGATAATATTAAAAAGAATTTAGATATAACTTTGACATTAAAAAATAGAAATCATATATTTAGGAAGCACATTTCAATAGTTTGAAACAGGCACCAACTTTCCATAGGCAGAGGTTGTAAAGGCTGCGTAGACAGTATTTCCAGGACTATTGAAGACACATTGGCAAATTTTTATTTTGGCTGCAAATACTTAAATCAGAAAGACCATAATTTAGGAACAACTAGGACAATAGAGGGTGAAAGTGTTTGTATTTATCCTGGGAAGAATTGCTCGAGAACTTAGAAAAACAATTTAGTTGTGAAGATGGGAGGGTGGCAATCGCAGGGGGGAAGACTTGGGATGAGGCAGCAATACTCAGTATTTGGGGTACTCATTGCATTGTGTAGTTGAGTCCCCTCAGAACAGCATTTTTGCAATAAAAAGGTAAAATAATAATAATAAAAAAGAAACGATTTTTCAACTTTCAATTCTAAATAGCTCGGCCTTCACTAATGAACAAAAATATTTTAGAGTTCACTATTCTTACCTAATTTTTACAGCACAGTAACTTAGGTGATATTTAAATTCTAGGGTTTTAATTTCATCATCATTATTGCAGCTTTTCAAAAAAAGTTAATGTAGATTACTGCCATGTAAAGCTTATTACAAGTAAGCCGTACAATGATATACTAAAGACAATAATATTCAGTTAAGGCAAATGTCTTTTATTTCTTTAGGCTCACTAAGAGCTCATATTGACATCAGTATTGTATTGACATCAGTATAAAATAATGCAAAATACAGAATTCTTGCTTGCATATAACTTGAAGATACATCTCCAATGTTAATATTTCTCCATTTATTTAGTGTAAAAAAATACCCTTTTGGCAAATTGAGCAGCATTATAATGTTGCAGATACATTTTATTTTAGACAAAATTTAATATGTTGATGATGTATTGAATATCCTATTTCTAAATTTAAAAACTATGTTGAGATGTTCGGGGAAATATATAATTTAAAAATAGATATATACTTGAAAATACAATCTCTTGGCTTTTTATCTTCTTAGTATTTTTTGGTTTGTCTCTCCCATTTTCCAGTGAGCTTTAATAAACTCTAAAATACCTAATGGGCATATCCTTCCACATAACTCTTATTGTTCAACATTTCTTTCAGTCATTAGCTCTTCTAAAGAGCCAAAATGCTTATTTTAAAAAGTAATTTCTATTTAAACAATTTTTCCCTTCCCCTCCACAAATTATGACAACATGAAATAAATTGTTTAAATAGGGATACAGGTGGACCCATTGCAAGAATGAGATGTGCAAGACGTTTGTCGAAAAACAAACTTTACAACTTTGCTGGGGGAAGGGGGTTGTAGAGGAAGGGATGGAAAGGGATGGGAAGGGGAAACAAAAGTGGAGGTAACAATACTTGTTAAGAAATATACCCTTTATCTTCCTAGGTTATTGTTATCGCTCTGTACACTATTTTCACAATAAAAAAGCAATTTCTTTTATTTACAATCTATCCAAATAAAAATATAACACAAACAAAAAGAGGCTTTTGTAGAGTCTTGAAATAAAAAGAACAATTCTTGAAATTATTACCTCAGATAAAATCCACCTGAAGTCAACCACTGCACCTTGAACATTCCAGAAATAATAACCTATAGGATTCAACGTTTTTATTTACAGTCTCTAAGGCTGAGATGCAAGGTTTACTGTTTAAAGCCAGCTCTAGAAAAGTACAAGAAATACCATTTCAAATACAATAATTAGAAAATACAAGGCTAGAGGCATGGCTGAAGTGGCAGAGCCCCAAACTAGCAAGAAAGCCATCAAAAATGCTGTTAATGCAGTGGCTTGTGCTTGTAATCCTAGATACTCAGGAGGCTAGATCTAAGGATTATAGTTTAAAGCCAACCTAAGTAGATAAGTCCCAGAGACTCTATCTCATATTAACCCCCAATAAACCAAATTTGGAGATGTGGTACAAGTAGAAGAACAATAACCTTGAGAATAATAGCTTTAACCATGCCTGAGGTCAAGCTCCTAGGATTGTACACCCGAAAAAATGATAATTTCTTAACAAATCTAAGTCAAAATAACGAGTTATAATCATACAGACTAATTCATGCATATACATGTATAGAATAATACACACTATATATCTATGCTTAATCTGTCTGAGTTTTATGATTATTCTAGGAGGATGAAAACAAATCCTTTGCAAAGGTTTATTTATAAGAGGGTTTATTTTCATACATATTTTACCTAATTCTACATAATTGCTTTTCTCTCCAACTTTTCTTTATGTTTATTCCAATGAAAATTTGTCTTGGTTACATGGATGCAGTTCTGGCTTTCCAATGAGGAACTACTGTAGATATTGTTCAGGCTTGAAGTGCATTTCGAAATTTTACACAATGACTTTGTCAATGATAGGTACCTGAGACCTGAAACAAATGGCAACATGTCCTCAGACATGCACTCTTCACTAACAACATGAGAATTCAGCTACAAAAATAAATGTGCAGGAAAAAAAAACAAATGAAAAATTAATTCATAACAGAGATACTAAAGTAGAAGTGTTTTTCTAATTGCTGAGACATGGATGTATGCAGATGTGTCTTACTGCATTCTACATTAAAGGGTCACAGAGTGTTTCCAACGGTGCTTAATGTTGCTTGGGACTCATCAAACTCAATAGGAAGACATATTTTTAGGTATAAAACTAAAAAATCCATTGCATCCATCATATATATCTAAAATATAGATAACCTAAAATATAAATAAATACATTAAAGAAAGGGAAGCATTAGGGGAAATAAGTTCCAATCCTTTTGAATACCAAGTTAAAGAGTTGTGTTCCATTTTCCTTAAAAATGTGTTTTGCATTTTAATAAACATGAGTCGCTTAAAAATACAGTCAATTATGTAAATATATTATTCAAGACACATGTTATTTTCAGACTTAATTCATCTAGTTGAGTTGTTACATATATATGTCACATGCTGTGTAAAATATTTAGTAAATATTTTCAATAAAAAATTTTCAGTCATATTTTAGATTATTTATTTATTTGTTTGTTTGCTTACTTATTTATGCCAGTACCAGCATTTGAATTCAGGGCCTTTTTCCTCAAGTTTATAGCTCTACTACTTGAGCCACACCTTGACTGACTTTTTTCTGGTTACTTAGAGAAGCCTCCTTTGAATTGCAATACTTCAGTCTAGGTAATATTATAGGAATTAGCTACTTGCAGGATGGTGTAATTTGATTTAAAATTGCTTTCTCCATGATTCCATAAAATTTTGTCTCATTTTCTTTCATTTCCATCAAGGACAATACATTTCTAATTAGTAAAGGCATAACAAACACTAATGAGGAAAGAGAACTAGAAAACTTCATAAAGAAGTATGGGGGAACACAGTTTCTCTAAATGATTTCATGGCTCCTCTTCAAGGATAAGTGTATTTCTCACAACAGGCAAATATTGTTTTATAACCTTTTTGTTCTTTGAAGAATTATAACAAATACCAGAAAAATGAAAATTTTCCAAATAAAAACTAAAATTACAATATTAGTCAAGTGTCTAGATTAGGAAATGAATGTGTAAAAACATTAAAAACAGTAAGTCCACAACTCAGCACAGACTGCATCTGCTAAATGCAGCAAAGTAATGATATAATCTAATTCAATTGCATTTCATTTTATACTATTACCATATGCTTGCGGGGAAGATATAATGTACACATTTTATTATCTTTACATCAACAAGTAAATGTATCTCAATATCTCAAAAGGAAAAACCATGGAATACAATAGAATTAGTTGCTTTTATGATGGTTGTATGGTAAAAGTCTTGTAAAATTTGCACACTGAAAATCTATACGGTCTTGCTTATGTATGTTTTGAAGTGCTATGATTTGTCCAGAAATTTTAACATTCAGGTCTTTTACATAGTGAAAAAGTTTCTCTAGTGAACGGTCTTTCTATAGCAATTGATCGTTTACTACATTTTATTTTTTTTTTTTCAGCAGAGACTGCATGCTACTCATTAAGTGATGTCAGTAACAAATGTACAACGAAAAACCTAGTTGTTAATTATTGCAAATGATATGCAAAATATATCATAGAGTGTTCTGGAAAGCTGTGTGACCCATATATCAGTGATTTTATATGGGTCAATCTCATATCAATTTTCTGTGTGAGCTTTTTAGCGTGTACTTAAATGCTAAAGCTTGCATTCCCATATTTAGTAGGAGTTACTACAGAAACATTTAAAATTCATACTTTCATTTATATCGTGGACAAAACCCACACTATCTCTAACTAAAAATGACACCATTTATAGCATATATCAACAACTGGGCTTGTTTAGAAGTCGGCAATCCATTTGCTCCCTGGCTCAGGAATACGAAAATGAGCAATACTTGGAAGAAACCAGGGTATTTCCCACCTAAAAATGAATACATTCAAGAATATAAATGGGAATTTCTACGTAGCTAAATGTATTTTACTATATTTATGAAAGAAACTGGACAAAATGAAGAAATTACTAGAATATGATTATCAGTTAAACTCAAGAGACCCTCTGGAGTACCTGTGGCCTCACTGGGTGGCATCTATTCTAACTGACACAGAATAATAAAAAAAAAAAGTAGAGAGAGACAAAAAAATCACATGATGTGGACATGGACATGTCACTCTAGATGTGAACATGGATACTTATGTTTCTCTTACAAAGCAATAGCTATTGCCTAATAAATGTTCTTTTCATCTCCAATGTCTCAATGTATCACTTACAAACATATAGACCTTGATTTAAAAAATCACTTAAACTTCTATCTTACTTTTTTGATTTTAAGCATAAGACGGAAAATGTTAAGTAACTTCTTTGGAGTCATCTTTGGGAGAATCTGGGCAGAATCAGATATTTGAACTACAGGACAAGTCCAGGGCTCCTGTATTTCCCTTTCTACCTATTAGCAGAAGAAGTTGAGGTCTCCTACTTTTTTTCCAGATCGGGAATTTTGAAATATAATTTAAAATCTTTGTTCTTTTCACTCTTCCAAGCTTTGTTGTCATCCCAGTGTTTCACGACAGGATCCAAGTTTTTTCTCTCTCTGATAAACATGCTACTTTACATTATATTTTGAGTGCTCTGCCTGCTGTGTGTCTCCAGCTGTGCCTCTGTCCATATTTTTTCTAAACCAGACATCTAAACAGCACCAAGTCCATGGTGTTCTGTCTCTTTAGCTCATCTCCCAGAACTCCTGGAGAATGTGGCAGAAGCTGATGTCCTGATGCTGGATAAATTCCAAAAGCTGGGCTTTTCAGAGTGAGCAGCATGGAAGAGAATCAGAATATAAACACTTTTTGTCTTTTACCTCCCAGGAAATTAGTATTTGAGATATCATTTGGCCCTTCATTTTGACTAGTTCTCAAACATAGGTACTCTGGACAAGAATAAAGAAAAAGGATACATTAAGGGTCTGGAGGAAAACAGCAGAGGAAAACCTGGAACCTAAACAAGCTCTTTCATAGAAAGTAGTTTAGTGTCCCAGTGAACAGTCCTAGGCTAGAGAATCACACCTTGTGTGCCATCACAGTGCAAGAGTTTGATCAGAGAGGGAAAATTCAGGCAGCGTGGTTAAAGAGACAGATCTGAGCACTTGTTGGTGTCTGCATTGGTTGTGGTGGTGGCTATGGCTGCCACTGGGCCACCATATCAACAAAAAGCCAAGGACACATTCACTAGATATGTGTGAGCACATTCTACTCAATGCCAGCAAGAACCGACAAGGAGCAGGATTCTTCATCCTGCTGATCACAGACAATGGATGGCCAAGAACCCAAGAGACTGGTGTGAGTAACACCAAGACATCCTCACTCCTATTCATGGAGCAGCAGTGGGAAGGTAGTCCCCGCCCCTAGTACCGGAGAAGAACTTCATCTTTGATACAGACAACGGCCTGGTCTGAGTAGTGAATTCCAACTCAGGCCTTGGAAGAAAATGATAGGGGCTGTTCAACAGGTCACAGGAATCTGACCAGCCCTGCTCCCTTACACCCAGGGGGAAGTTCCCTTTCCCAGGCAGAGGAAACTCTGCCCTAGAGGAGTTCCTTTCTTCACTGAGTAAACAGAGCCAGAGGTTTCCCATCTCCACTTCAGCCTATGCTACGCAGCAGGGGGTTTAAAAGAAAAACAATTGAAACTCAGTAAACATAAATCCTGAGAACAGCTCTAGGCTGGGAGCTGCAAGTGTCTAAGAGCTAGCTCCCCAGAGAAAAGCTACTGATTGCTGATAGGCTTCAACTTTACCTATAACCTAGCCTCATCACAGCAACTCCAAGCTACAGGAAACAGCCATCTCCCTCTTTTGTGATACTCAAAACAGATCTCCCTCCCACTCAACTAGCCTGGGAGGAGGATCACAAAGTCCTGGGTAAGTAAGAGCTGTCTGCCACCACAAACAAACTTACTTAAGAAACCAATCAAGCCACAGGAAAACTAACCACTACAAGCAAATCAGAGAGCCCACCATG
This sequence comes from Dipodomys merriami, assembly GCF_024711535.1. Classification (NCBI taxonomy): domain Eukaryota; kingdom Metazoa; phylum Chordata; class Mammalia; order Rodentia; family Heteromyidae; genus Dipodomys; species Dipodomys merriami. The sequence continues at coordinate 27,576,801 of NW_027203159.1, read as the reverse complement.
AGACTGGTCATGGACAAGAGCCTTCCCCTCCCCACCCCCAAAAGTCAAAGAACCCTTCTTTCTACCTGACTAAACTTAAAAAAAAAGTTTTCTATTATTTTCTTTCACAATTTTTACTATATACGTGTGTGTTTGTGTTATTTTGGGTGTTTGTTTTGTTTTGCTTTAATCTCTTTTAACATTTTCTCACTTATATTTCTTTATTTTTCCTTTTTTTTTTGCGTGACTTAATTGCTGTTCTGCTCATATCTAGAAATATACCCATCATCAATTATTACACCTTATCCTTCAGTGCATGCATACTTAATTCAGAAGTTGATGACTCAATTCACAACCTCTTAAACATAACTTCTTTAATACTAGTATTTTTTATTTATATTCATACAACTTTTACATATTCCATTTTTGAAGTTTTTATTCATTTTTTTATTTTTCCGTTTATCTCTCTCTTCTCATTCTATCCTTTTCTATCAATATTATTTCTTTATATATATAATTTTAAGTGTTTCATTTTTTTAATTTGAGTTTTTGTTTTTTTTATCTTTCCTTGTTTCTTTTTCTCTCTCCTTTCACTCTGTTCTATCCATTTCCTATATGAGATTGGAACTTGGTTACATTCACTCTTTTTTTTTACCTCTATATATTCCTCTAATCCTATTTTTCAACAAAATTCTCCCTAAACACAAAAACTTCTGGTCTGTTGAATCCCTCTTTGACGTTCTTAGCCTATTAATCCATGTTTGTTTGAAGTTGAATTAGATTTTCTCTGTTGAAATAGATTGTATCTGCAGCCATTTTGACTGTGTCAATCAATCTGTGTCAATCAATTGACTGTGTCAATCAATTGACTGTGTCAATCATCTACAGGGTTCTAGTTAAGGCTTGCATTAAAATAGTGTGCTAGCTCAAAATTGGGGTTACTTTCATAAAAAATGGGCAGAACAAGCCAGAGAAAGACAAGAAAAATGGCAAATTCATGTGTCTCAATTCTAATTTATAATAATTAGGTGACAGAACAGTTAATGAATAATACTGAGGAGAGATCTCAAAATTCTCTAAAAACACTATTAATAAATATGATGAATCATAAGGTTGAAAGCCTGCAAAGGACTCAGTGTGAGCATCATAGGGAGCAAGATGAGGATAAGCAAAGATTAATACAGGAATTTCGTGAACATAATGACAAAAATTAATACGGGAATCTCGTGAGCATGAGGAAGCAAATCAAAGATTAGTACAGGAATTAGCTTAACTGGCTGAGAATTGCCAAAGAGTAATACAGGAATTGCTTGAGTGTCAGGAAGAAAATTCAATAGTAATACAGGACTTGTGCAAGCAGGATGAGAATAGACAAAATCAATTGAGACATTCATGGAATCCATAAACACACAGCTGAAGGAATCCAGAAAGGCCACAAAGGGTATGCTGAATGGAGCCCAATAGAAGGAAAGGGAGTCCAATGAAACCATAAAAAATCAACTAAGGGACTTGAGAATAAATACTGGAAACAAAATTATGGAAGTAAAGAAGACAATTCAAGATCTAAAACAAAGCTCCAAAAATAATTTGAAGTCATAAAAGCTGACCAATTAAAAGCAAAGAAAATTTTAAAAAATAGTCTTGACAGTAGGTTAGACCATACAGAAGATTGGATCTGTAGGATTGAAGACAGCCTCGGTAAAACATAGAGAAAAAACATACAAATATCAAAGAAAATTCTAATAACTATGATAGATCTATTCAACATTTAGAAGACACCATGAGAAGTCCTAATCTGAGGATAATGGGTTTATCAGAGTAGCAAGACACAGAAGTTAGTGGTCTAAGAAATTATTTAACAGGATCCTTCAGAGAACTTCCCAAACATGCAAAATCATAGGCTTATTCAGATACAAGACCTTTTCCTAACCCCAAAGAGACCAGACCAGAAAAAGACCACCCACTGTCACATTATAATACACACAGGATCAATTCAGACGAAGGAAAGGAAAGATCAATGACCTATAAGGAGAAACCAATTAGAATAACTTCAAATTTCTCAGGAGAGACAATCAAAGCAAGAAGAGTCTGGAATGATGTATGCCATGCCCAAAGGACACAAAACTATCAACCAAGATTACTGTACCCACATAACGGAAGGTCATATAAAAACCTTCCATATCAAGGAAAAACTGAGACAATATATATCCACCAAACCAGCCCTCCAAAAGCTACTTAAAAATTTCCCACACAGAGAAAACCAACAAGACCAAAATAAAGAAAAAGAAACCACACCGAATCATAGGAAGAACCCAATTGATCAAGCCCCCAAGAAGGTGGATAACATGGCAGCAACTACCAAACACTTCTCAGTCCTAAACCTCAACATTAATGGACTCTCCAATTCAGGGACATACAATGTCTATTTGGATTAAAAAGCAAAAAAATCTTCTCTCAGCTGCCTTTGAATTACAATTTGCCCATAAAACAAACATATTCAGAAATGCAAAGGCTGGAATAAAATCAACCAAGAAAATGGCCCCCATAAACAGGCGGGAGTTGCAATCCTAATATCAGATAAAATAGATTTCAAATTAAAATTAGTGAGAAGAGATAAAGAAGATCACCACATAATAATTAAGGGATCTCTCCTTCAGGACGATATTACAATTTTAAATATCTACTCACCAAATATGGAGTACCCAAATTTATCCAAGAAACACTACATTCTCTCATATTTCACATAGATCCAAAGACATTAATTGTGGGGGACTTTAACAGGCCATTATCCACACTAGATAGATCAACTAGGCAAAAACTCAACAGAGAAACCACTGCATAGATCAACTAGATTTAACAGACATTAGTAAATATTTCACTTTACAGCATCAGAATACACATTCTTCTCAGTAACCCAAGGAACATTTTCCAAAAGAGACCATTTTTGGTCACAAAGCAAACATTCAAATTCAGGATGATTGAAATTATGCACTTCAGTTTCTCAGACCAATGGGAATAAAATTAGAACTCAACACCAAAAGCTACCAAAGAAATTCTTGTAACACATGGGGGCTGAGCAACACACTGTTGAACCACGAGTGGGTCATTGTAGAGATGAGAAAGGAAATTCAAATGTTCTCGATATTAAAAAAATGAACACACAATTATCAGCTCCTCTAGAACATAGTAAAGGCAGTACTCAGTGCAAATTTATAGCTCTGAATTCCTACATCAACAAATTGGAAAGATCTGCAACCAACAATTTAATGGAAAGTTGGATAACATAGTCTTTCTATGAAGCCATCGTAAACCTCACTCCAATATCAGGCAGGAACTCATCAAAGAAAGAAAATTACAGACAGATTGGTGCAAAACTTCTCAACAAAATTTTGGCCAATCGACAACAACTCTTCAAGAAAATCATATACCACAAACAAACAATGTTCACTTCAGGGATGTAAAGCTGGTTCAGTATATACTAATCAATTATTATAGTTCATCATGTCAATAAAAGCAAGGATAGGAACCGCATGATTATCTCAACAGATGCAGAAAAAGCATTTGACAAGATCCAACACCCCTTTATGATGAAGGCTCTGGAAAAATTTAGGAATACATAGAATATACCTCAATATAATGAAGACTGTAATGACAAACCTACAGCCAGCATTATACTTAATGATGAAAAAATAAAGCAATTTCCTCTAAATGTAGGAACAAGACAAAGATGTACACCCCTCCACTTCTCTTCAATTTTACTATTAGAATGCCTAGCTCCAGCAATAAGGCACTATGCAAATATAAATGGGAACCAAATAGGGAAAGATGAAGTAAAACTCTCCCTCTTTGTGGATGACATGATCTTGTATTCAAAGAATCCCAGCGACTTCACTCCTCAAGCTGATTGGAAAATTTGGCAAAGTAGCAGGGTATAAAATTAACCATCAAAAATCAATGACTTTTCTGTATGCAAACAATGAGAAGAGCACGGCCGCAATCATGTAAGTAACTCCTTTGTGTAATAGGCCCACAAATAATAAAATAACCACGAGTTATCTTAATTAAAGAAGTGAAGGAATTCTACGATGAAAAATTACTTCAAAGAGTAAATCAAAGCGGAACTTAGGAAGTGGAAAACCTTCAATGCTACTGGATTGGAAGGATCAACTGTGTGAATATGTCAATGCTTCCAAAGCCTAGCTATAAATCAATGCAATACCTATCACTATACCAATGTCATTCTTCAATGAAATATAAAAAGAATCCAAAAATTTATATGAAACAATAAAAGAACCCAAATAGCAAAACGAAATTACTTAACAGAATGAACACTGCTGGAGGAATATCCATACCAAATTTCAAACTCTACTACATACGCATAGTAATCGAAAGAGCCTGGTATTTGTAAGAGAGCAGACATGAAGACCAATGGAATAGAACTGAAAACTCAGAAAGGAACCCACAGACCTATAGTGACCTAATCTTCAATAAAAAAACTAAAAAAAAAAAAAATAGAATGGAAGAAAGACAGCCTCCTCAGTAAATGGTGCTGGGAAAATTGGTGAATCATCTGTAGAAAACTGAAACTAGATACTTATATGTCACCCAGCACCCAAATTCACTCCAAATGGATCAAAGAACTTGGAGTCAAAGCAGACACCATGAAAACTTTACAGGAAGGAATAGGAGAAACCCTATGTCTCCTTGGCACAGGCCAAAATTTTAATGGAGACCTAGAACCAAAACAAATCACAGAATGGTTGGACAAATGGAACTGCATGAAGCTGCAGAGTTTTTTCATGGCAAAGGACATACCTAGCAAGACCAATAGAGAGTCTGCTGATTTGGAGAAGATCTTCACTAGCCATACAATAGACAGTAGTCTCATATCTAAAATACCCTTTGAACTCAAAAAGTTAAATCCCCCAACAACAAATCCTGAAAGGCTAAAGACTTACAGAGAAAATTACCTGAAGAGGAAATAAGAAGAAATGTACAACTTCTTTAGCCATAAAAGAAATGCAAATCAAAAGAAACATTGAGATTACATGTCACCCCAGTTAGAATGGCGGTAATCAAGAACATATGACCATATAAGATGATATTCAGCGAAATGAACCCCAAGATAAGGACACGAATATCTTTTTTCCTTTTTTGCTATTGTTTCTAAGATATTTATAGTGTAACATATGATTTTTTTGTTGTTTTATATGTACTTCCCCATGGTATAACCTCTATTTCTATGTATTTCATGTCGGAACATAAATTTCTCTAATTCAGTGAAGGGAAAGAAAAAAAAATGCTTAAATAAGGATACAGGTTGACGCATTTTAACAATGACATGTACAAAACACTATGTTGAGAACTTCAGCAAGGAGACAACTTCAGCAAGGAGACAGGGGCAGAGTGTGGTTGTGGAAGCAGGATACAAGGATGATATGGGGAAAAAAGGAAGAGGCAACAATGCTCATAACCTTGCTCATGTAACTGTAACCTTTCAGTACAACATTTTTATACTAAATACATACCAGAAAAAAAAAAAACTAAAGAAAAATCATGAGGCCTTTAAAGTTGAACATATTATACACTTTTACAAACTTTTCTGATATTTAGGAGAAAATAATTTTTAAAAAACTTTTAACAGTTACCTTTTATATTTGTTGTGGTTTTAAATAAAGATATAATAAGCCTGATATTTCAACGTGTTTGCTCCATTTGTATTGCAGAAGGTACAATAGAGAAATAACTGGAATAAGGAATTAGTTTTTCTTTATACTAGGAAAATATAAGCAACTTTATTACTTAGTGAATTAAACACATTTTAATTATTTATATCAAATAGACATTTTGAGGGAATGACCAATGCAATTAGATATATAAAATTGTTTTTATGAATGTTCCATATTTAATTCAAGAAAGCAGCAATTACAACTATAATTATTATTTTGTGTAAAGGACGATCAATGCATAAAATGTGTCACAAATTTTACTTTATGATACGACTGTAAGAAATATGTCAATTATAATGTTTCTCTAGAAAATGACAATTTAACTATTGCTTTTAGCATATATTAGAGGTGATACTACTCTATTTTGGGATAGAATATTAATAATTGTGCCATCAAAATACTGATCAAACTATAAATACATGCAGTATTAGGAAACAAATATTCACAAAAGGAGAGAAAAATATGTAGTTCTTAACTATTACCATATTATAGATTTTGCCTCTGAAACTATACACTTATATTGAGTATGTATGGAAATATATTTTAGCAAAGTACAAAGGATTTTCTTTTCTTTAATTCTTTATTTTTGGTGCTCAGAATTAAACCAAGGGTCTCAAGATTTTCAGACAAGCACTCTAACATTTAGACTAAGCCCCAAGTATATAAAGATGCTACTTTCAAAAGATAAACATGAAAAAATGATCATAGTGATTTTGCATAATAAAAATTCCCTTATGAATTTTGCTTCCATCAATAATTTCTAATTCAGTAAATCTCATTCTACTCACCTTTTCTTGGCTTTTGACCTTACTTATTTAGTACCCTAAACTGAAATTAAACAAAATATAAGTAAGATTAAGAAAAAAAACATTAAATGCCACAAAAATATCAAGTGTGTAAAAAGACAAGCAAGCCTGTCTATATTTATGTGTATCTTGGTTGATATATTACTTTACACCAGAAATTAAAAGTGACAGTCCAGAGTTTAATTTCACACTCGAGATTGTAGATGGGTGGGTTAAATTTAAGTGTCCTGAAATGCCAGGTGGTTAATTACAATTAATTACAATGAATATTAATTTTAAGAATGCAACAGCAGTACTTTAAACTATTTAGAAAAAAGCAACCTGCTTCCTATTGTAGAAGGAGGTATGATTAGGAAAGTTTATCAGTAGTCTCAATTGTCAAAACTACTTTGTCACCTGAAGTATATTCCTTGTAAGTATCTTTAAGGCTTGAAACTAAATCAACATAAACCCCAGAAGCAAAAGGGTTACTATGCTTTCTGGTCTGAGAAATTATATCATAATATAAATTAAACCTCATTTGACAGTCAAATGAGATTTACAAAAAGATTAATTTCTTTATTGCTTTGTATGTCCCTCCCCCCACGGTATAACCTCTTTTCACTGTATTTACTGTTGGTGTAATTTGTGGAGGGGAAGGGAAAAAACAACTTGCTAAAATAGGGATACAGGTGGACCCATTGCAACAATGAAATGTACAAGACATTACATCGAAAAACAAACTTTACAACTTTGGTGGGGGGGTGGCAGGGATTGGTCGGATTGGGGCTGGAGATGAGAAGGGATGGTAAGGGGAAAAAAGGAAAAAGGAGGAGCCAGCAATGCTTGATAAGAAATGTACTCATTACCTTTCTTATGTAATTGGAACCCCTATGTACGGTATTTATACAGTTAGAAAGAACAAAAAACTAAAATATGTTTTCAAATGAGGAAGTATAATGGTACTAAGGGAAGAATTTTTTTTTCCTCTTTTCTCTTTTAGATAACTTATTTGCATAGAATATGACTTTTTGGACCTAGGGTCCTATGTTTTAGAGTGGCTATCCTTTGTAAAGGACATGTCGTTCTTTCTCAATCAGAACATGATTGACATTTAGGACCATACATTTTTTAAAATCTGTGCTGCAAATTGTAATATGTTTATTAGTGTATTAGCCTTAACTGAGTAATCCCTCTCCTCAGCAGCTGTGACAAACACACTTATCATCTGTCATTGTGAAAACATCCATTAGAAAGCTAAATTACTCCCACTAGAAAACTGCTGATAGAAGAGCCTTTGGAAATGTTTTAGATTAGACCTATATTATTAGACCAATAGCTGAATTTATGCAGATAATTTAACAGAGAAGTACAAATACATACACAGATTCTACTTCTACTATTATTGAGTTACTTTCCTTTATCTACATTCCTTAGTGTATACACTCATTTATAATGCATAGATTTAATATAAATGTATAAAAGTGTACAAATACACATAGGAATCAGTTACATCTATAATTATATTTATATTGGATTTATAGTATATTTTCCATTTTATTATATGCAAAATGAATTATACTGGTAAATGAACAATATGTATACAAATATAACTTTGTAAACACACATGATATGTTTGTATAGTGACTGTATATTTAGTGGAATTGGTTCCCAACACAAATGGATACTTGTCAGAGCCTGCCGGCAACGAAAAGGAATCCTGATTTAGGGGCGAGGATGGAAAAATAAATACGTAAGACAAAGTATGGGATCAGGAGATTTGCAGCTCAAGACTGCAGAACCGTTTATTTTTAACTCTCCTTATTATATACTATTAGAAGTCAAGAGGTAACCTAAGGTCACCATAGTGCAGAAAAGCAAGGAAAATTTTAATAAAAACAAGGTGCAGATTGAAACAAGATAAGGTCAATTGATAGAAAGTAAAACAAACTCTACAGACATAGCAAAGCAAACCCGGGCACCTGGTGTTTTTCATGAAAGCCAGTTCCTTGTACATGCCTTCAAGTGAGCACAAGGGTCCAGATGACCTTGGAGCTTTACTGTCAGCTCCCAACATCTCCCCTGTCTTTGTTTGAAGAAGCAAACCCGCCTGTCTTAGGTTGGGTGGATCACCTTGTCTTCCTTACCCATCTTTGGGAACTTCTTCAGAACAAAGCTGAAGGCCCTGTCTTAGGTTGGTCAGACTGGCACCCCCCCATCTCTCCTACAGTTCCACTTGGGGGGAATTCATTTATATGGAGCTTGATCTTATGTAGCTGGCTGGCTAAACTCATAAGACAGTTTTGCAGTGCACATATAATACAAGGAAGACATAGGAAAACCATCAGCAAAAGCATTCCCTGGCAAACAATGACATTAGCAATCCTTTAACATAAGTCAGGGAAGGGATATAGTGCTGAAGTTGGTTAAACAGGTATTTTTTTTTTAGCAGTTTTTGCCACGTTGGAGTACAGAGGTAGGGCTTGTGTAGCATTATAAGCAAGCTGATTAATATAATGGGCAGTTTTAACATTTTGTGTTAGTGCCATAGAAGCTGCCGCTGCAGAGGCAGCTAACGAAATAAAGGCCAAAACATCAGCTACAAGTAGCCCAACAAATCGACGAGGGCGCATTTAGTTCTTTCGATTGTTTCAACACCTGAATACCAGAATCTTCATACCAAGTTTCAGAAATAATTACAGGAAGCATAACAAAAGATGGTTGTATAACAATAAGTATGGATTCAGTTATGCTGCTATATAAGCAATTAGTAAAAGAATAATTAGAACAGGTGATATTAAAATATTTAGTTCCTACAGAGATATTAAATGGTCCATACATAATGACATGGGGTGGTGATACACAATTTATAATATTTTTAAAAGGGATGAATTGGGCCAGGTTATGTTGTTGAACACAATCACCAGCGTCCAAACATGATGTTGAGTGTGCCCATTCATCCACCAGTCCAAGATTGTACTTATTAGTAAGATTAGCTCCAGACCAATCCATTAATTGAGAATTAGTTCCAGAAATATTGGTAACAAATGGCTGCGTATGCCTGCACCTTAGATTCTACTAAGTAGATTCTACTACTTGTGAAGAATTAATGCAACAGGATATCCTATAGGATGGAGTAGAATTTACATAAACTAAGTGCCCAGTTGGCAAAGATGTCATCTGCATATTGTAGATTTGATTTTTTTTATATGGGATCCGAATTTTATGAGTCATGGATAGCATTATAATACAACCTGGAATGGAGCCTTTAGAGCTGGTGGTAAAGCAAAAAGGAGTTTCAATGTCTGAAGCTGAGATATCTCCCATCTTTGTATATTGGATGAAAGGATCGGGGTCTGTACCGTAAGCTGATCTATTGATGTGAATTAGTACTCAACTCTTTTCCAAGTTGTAGGGTGCACAATAGGGGGATCCTACATGTAAGGCCAATGTGTCAGCGTTTGTGTCATCTGAATGAACCTCCACAATCCTAATGCAATGCTCAGGCAACCAGCGGGATTTATTTTCTTCCTGCAAAAAAACACAAACATGTCCTTGACCCCATGTTAAAACCGGATCGGGCCCGTGCCAATCAACTGTTACAGGATCCTTCCACTTAACTTGGGCAAAAGCTCTTTTGCTCTCTTTTTTTCTTTTTTCTTTTTTTCTTTTATTTCCAAAACCGCTGTGCTGTGGAAAGGCCATTATAATCTAACCTTTAAAAATTTAGTACAAATAAAGCATGACAAGAATATTAACAGGAGAGAAGGGGTCTAATTTCCTCCTTTTAATTTAAAAATTTGGTGTTTTAACAGCCCGTTGGCTTGTTTAACAATTTCTTGTCATTGAGGAATATAGGGAATACCTGTAGAGTGAAAAAGCTGGTAAGATTTAGAAAAAGTTTGAAAAGCTTGTCTGACATATCCTGGACCATTATCAGTTTTACCATATTTAGGAAGTCCCATAGTGGCAAAGCAGTGTAGGGAATGTGCAATACAATGTTTGCTAGTCTCCCCGGCAAGAGGAGTAGCCATAATAAAATTAGAGTAGGTATATGGTAACATGGATGAAGTGAAGCCATCTAAATGATAGAATCAGGCAGGAGTTTAGTCTACTTTTTCCACGGTGGAGGTGGCCAGGGTAACGTTGTAGATTTTCTCCAGGTGACTGTCAGGCTGTAGCAGCGTCTCTCAGTGGCTCCAAGGGACTGTTACACCTCATGCTGGGCTGTAAATTTATACACAGAATGGTTAAGGATTCAAGTAATACATAGGCGTGGCAGGCTGTGGCCCCACTAGTTTTTAAGACTATTTAGACAATAGCACAGGACAATTTACCAAGATGACAACTTTTTTAACTAGATAGTTCTTTTAATAAGGCTGATTTTCTAGACAGATATACAGGGCTCAGGCCTGTACTACTATTTTCCATGTCTTTTTCTTTCGTCTATTTTGTCACATTTTTTTTTATTACTCTGGTCCCTTGTTCTAAAAAGGAGATGATGGGTGAAGATTCATCTTCTGTAACTTCTTCAAGCTGACTCTGGGGTGTTGAACCTATCTAGCCAGGAACCTATAAATTTAGTCTATTTTACAAAGAGGTTATCAGGTTTAGAGGTCATTAGGAACAATATTTTAACTTTTGACAAATGCACAGAATTTTTTTTTTTTTGGCTACAGCAGTGTAGCTTGTTTAGCACTTTGATTTGTAAAAGCATCTTTAGAAATGTGACCTCTAGTAACCCTAAAAAGGCCTAAGTCACCTGTGCAGGCCTTTAGATAGATGTTAATAGATACACTTTCTCAGGTTTATTTTTTTTTCTTAGACAGATAAATTTTATGTAGCTGGTGTTAGCTCAAAAGTTTTTGCCAATTAGGGATTTTGGCAAAATCAGTGGTTGGAATTTAAACCATTCCCCACATTTTATAACTTTAGCTTTTTTAGTACTATCACACATTACTGTCAAGTTCCTGTCCCTACAAGGTAGATAGTCATGGACATTAGGCATGCTTACAAACTATCTTTCCATGACCTCCTGGCTCTGACCAATTTTTGAAGGGCCATGCACAAATGACTCTAGGATCTGACATTTCTGCCATCCATGCAGTGGCTTACTACCTCAGGATGCTCCTCGATTGCTCTTGTCCCAGGAGTGTTTTCTCTACACTGAGATAAATGCCTCATTTGCATTACCCTTAGCTGATTGATGGACTTGAACTTGGGCCTGAGTGCTGTCCCTCAGCTCTACAGCTTAAGGCTAGCTCTCTGTCACTATGAGTCCCAAAGCAACTCTGCTTGCTCTCTGCTAGCTGAGTAGAGGTGACTGTCAAACAGGGACATTTTTCTGCCCGGGCTGACTTTGAACCAGTTTGCAGATCAATGTGTCTTATAAAAGGCCACTTTACTCCAATTAAAAGCAACAAGGTGATCAACATAGAAGTAGCTTTTAAGCATGCTCTTAACTGAAACTTGTTAAGAGTCAAATTACATCTGACAAACTTATAAGAATCCTCTGTGCTTTGCTCTTGGCTTGCTGGAAACTTAAACAACCTATAAGAGCAAACTGAAATAGCAATTAAACAATTATTTTGGTAATCCTAATGTTTTCACTTTGAGGCAAATGGTAAGAACAATTTAACTTTTAAACTTTATATCCAAAAATCCATTCCTATTTTAAGCCTCCTATTAATCTCTTTTATTATTTTATAATTTAGTTTTTAGCTACATTAAAAAAATCCCGAGTTCCGGGAAGATGGCGGAGGAGAAGCTGGAATCTGAACAAGCTCTCGCATAGAAAGTAGTTTTAGAGTTCCAGTGAACAGTCTTAGCCAGAGAATCACACCAAGTGTGCCATCACAGGACAGAGAGATAGACAAGAGAGGGGAGGCCAAGGAAACGCATCAGCTGCTGCTCTGGCGGCGGGGTCCCGGCGGCGACCACCGCTGCGGAGTCATACCTGAGACACAGAGAGTCGGGGACGAAGGAGCCAGACGCAGCGGACGAGTGGATTCTACTCAACACCAACAAGAACCGACAAGGAGAGAACATCTTCACCCTGCTGTTTGCAGACCAGAGACGACCCAGGATCCAAGACTCGGCCTGAGTACAAGCCCGACATCCTCACTCCTCAGGGAGCAGAGGAGGGAAGGCCACCCCTCCCCCCCCCAGCACCGGTGATCTCCATCTTGGATACCAACAAAGCTCGGAGGAGCTGCTAGCTCCAGCTCAGGCCTTGGAATAAAATGAGTCATTTAGCAGGTCACTAGAACTTGATGGCGAAGTGACCTGCCAGACTCAGCTCCATCCAGGGAAAAGTCACCCAGCTCAGGCGCCAGCCATCGGAGTGCCTTGCCTCACTGGGTAACCAGAGCCAGAGGCTGCGCCTCCCTCTAGCAGCCACCACAATCAATTGAAAAACAGAAACCCTGAGAATGGCTCCAGGCTGGGCGCTGTGAGCTTTATCACAGGGAAATGCTACTGTTTGTTGAAAGGCCTCAATTCTACCCAGAACCTAGCCTCATCACCACATCCCCCTCTTTTGTGACTCTCAAAGCAGACCACCCTCCCAGAAAACTAACCTGGGAGGGGGATCTCAAAATCTTGGGTAAAGCAGAGCATTTTTCTGCCTCTTCCAACCAACCGACTTAAGAAACCAATCAAGCCACAGGACCTCAAACTGACCAGAGACTCCAACAAGAGACTGGTTGCAGACAAAAGGGAGATACAGGATGCTTCCCACTCCTCCCCCCCCCAAAAAAAATCAAAAGACTTTTTTTTTCTTCTTCTTCTTCTTTTCTTTTTTTTGCTTGTTTTTTGTTTTTTGTTACCATAAATATATATATATATATATATATATATATATATATATATATATATATATATATAAATTTTTTCCCTTCTAAAACTTTTATTAATCTTTAATTTTTGCCTCTTCTGAAAAAATAATTGTTTTCCAGTAACTTTTTTTTTTCTCATCTTATAATTTTTATTTTAGGAATACGTGAATGAGAGTTTTCCTTTCTTTTCTTGTCTTCTTTCTCTTTTTCTTTCTTTCTTAATTATCTTTTTGTTTTTTATCTAGCTCTACTGAACTTCTGATCTTTTCTTCTCCCTTTCCCATCCTTAAAGCTTTTCACATCTCCTCTATGTCCCTCCCCTTCTCTGAACATATTCACATTCCTCTCTAAATAGACGGTCTTTTAACCTCTATAATAACATTAATTTTTACGTTTCTATTCTTTTTCTGGTCTCTCTTTATTCCCCTTTCCATCTCTTCTTTTTCTCTCTCTCTCTAATTGCATCCTACCCAACCCATTTCCTGCACTGTGATTAGGACATAGTTAACTCTCCCTGTGCCTCCCCACACCAATCTATTCCTATTTTTTACCCACATCTCTCCCTAATCCTAATAATTTCTGGTTTCCAAATTCTTTTCTACGGTTCGAAGTCCTTTAACATATAGTCGTTTGATGTTGAATAGATGTATCTGTTGAACTAGATTGTATCTGTAGACTATTGACTGTACAAATGCAAACTTTGGTTGATGGTTGCCTTAAGGTAGTGTTCTAGCACAAAACTGGTGCAATCTTTATCTCAAATGGGCCAAGTAAGCCGGAAAAACATAAGAAAAATGGCAAATTCGGGTATCTCAATTCCCAACCTTGATAATCAGGGATTAGAACAGATAAAGAATAATCCAGAGGAGAGTTCCCAAATAGCTCTACAAACACTAATAGCAAACATGATAAATGAGAAGTTTGACAATGTACAAAGGACTCTGTATGAGCGTGATAGGGAGAGAGAGGAGGCATCCCAGAAGTTTACACAGGAATATCATAAGCGTGAGGAAGCTTCTCAAAAACTGATACAGGATTTGTGTGAACAACTTGAGAATACTCAAAGAGAAAGGGAGGAATGGCGTGAGCAGGCAGAGAACACTCAAAAGAACTGCAGGAATCCCACAGAAGGGAGGAAACTAATCAAACAGTAATTCACGAATTAAGAGACCAGGTAGAGAATACACAAAGATCACTAAAGGCATTCATGGAATCCATTAACAAAGAGCTGAAGGAAGTCAGAGAGACCACAAAGGGAATGCTGAATGGAACCCAACAGAAGGAATGGGAGTCCAAAGAAACCATAACCAATCAACTAAGTGATTTGAGAACAAACACTGAACACCAAATTAAGGAAGTAAAGAAATTCATACAAGACCTAAAACAGAGCTTCAACAAAGAACTTGAAGCCATCAAAGCTGACCAATTAGAAGGAAAATAGATAAAAAACAAAGTAGAGAGCCTTGACAGCATGTTAGACCATGCAGAAGATCGAATCTCAGGGATTGAAGACAGCCTAGATATTATAGAGAAAGAACATACAACCATCCAAGACAAGTCCAAGAAATATGATAGGTCTATCCAACACCTGGAAGACACCATCAGAAGGCCCAATCTAAGGATAATGGGTGTAGAGGAGCACCTAGAAACAGAAGTTCATGGCCTAGGAAATTTGTTTAACAGGATCCTAGCAGAGAACTTCCCAAACATACAAAAAGATAGGCCTATTCAGATACAAGAATCTTTTAGAACCCCAAATAGAACAGACCAGAATAGGACATCCCACCGTCACATTATAATCCACACAGGATCAACCCAGACCAAGGAAAAGATCCTTAAAGCTGTCAAGGAGAAAAGGTTAATCACCTATAAAGGGAAACCAATTAGAATCACCTCAGATTTCTCAGCAAAGACAATGAAAGCAAGAAGAGCCTGGAATGATGTATGCCATGCCCTAAAAACAAACAACTATCAACCAAGAATACTGTACCCAGCTAAACTCTCCTTCATAACTGAAGGCCAAATAAAAACCTTCCATAGCAAAGAAAAATTGAAACAATACATCTCCACCAAACCAGCCCTGCAAAAGATTCTTAAAGATGTCCTACACATAGAAAACCAACAAGAACGCAACAAAGGCCAAGAAACTGCACCCAAACTGAGAATCCAAGAACCTTAGGAAGAACCTAGTTTTCACAGCCCCCAAGAAGGTGGATAACATGGCAGGAACTCCCAATTACCTCTCAGACCTATCTCTTAACGTTAACGGACTGAACTCTCCAATTAAGCGACATAGACTGTCTAGTTGGATTAAAAAACAAGACCCTTCTATCTGCTGCCTGCAGGAGTCACATCTTGCCCGTAAAAACAAACATATTTTCAAGGTTAAAGGCTGGAACAAAATCTACCAAGCAAACGGCCCTCATAAACAGGCGGGAGTTGCAATCCTAATATCAGATAAAATAGACTTCAAATTAAAATTCATGAGAAGAGATAAAGAAGGTCGCTACATACTAATTAAAGGATTTATCCTTCAGGAGGATATTACAATTCTAAATATCTATTCGCCAAACAATGGAGCACCCAAATTTATCAAAGAAACACTACTTTCCCTCAAATCCCATATAGATCCAAAGACATTAATTGTTGGGGATTTTAACACACCACTCTCCCCACTAGATAGATCAACTCGGCAAACACTCAACAGAGAAACCGCAGATCTAAACAGCTGCATAGATCAACTAGACTTAACAGACATTTACCGAACATTTCACCCAGCAGCATCAGAATACATGTTCTTCTCAGTAGCACATGGAACGTTTTCTAAAATAGACCACATTTTAGGCCACAAAGCAAACTTGTCTAAATTCAGAAACATTGATGTTATACCTTGCATTCTCTCTGACCACAAGGTAATAAAATTAGAACTCAACACAAAAAGCCACCAAAGAAAGTCCGGTATCACATGGAGGCTGAACAACACACTGCTGAATCATGAGTGGGTCATGGAAGAGATTAGAAAGGAAATTCAAATGTTCATGCTATTCAACAAAAATGAAAACACAAATTACCAGCTCCTCTGGGACACAGCAAAGGCAGTAGTCAGAGGCAAGTTTATAGCTCTGAGCTCCTACATCAACAAATTGGAGAGATCGGAAACTAACAATTTAATGACACATCGGAACCTCCTTGAAAAAGAGCAGCAAGATAAACCCCAATCCAGTAGACGGAAAGAAATAATCAAAATTAAATCAGAATTAAATGAATTAGAATCCAAAAAAACTATAGAAAGAATCAACAAAACAAAGAGTTGGTTCTTCGAAAAACTAAAAAATGGACAGACCCTTAGCAAATCTTATCAGAAAAAGGAGAGAACACACCCAAATTAATAAACTCAGAGATGAGAATGGAAACATCACCACGGAAACAACCAAGATTCAGAACATTATAAGGGAATACTTCTCAAAACTTTATGCTAATAAGTTTGAGAACTTGACAGAAATGGACCTTTTCCTAGCAAATATTGACATGCCAAAAGTAAACCATGATGAGTTAAACCAGCTTAACAGGCCCATATCAAGCATTGAAATAGAAACAGCAATCAGAGACCTCCCAGCTAAGAAAAGTCCAGGACCAGATGGTTTTACAGCAGAATTTTACAAGGCCTTCAAAGCAGAGCTAACACCAATACTCCTCCAAATCTTCAATGAAATTCAAAGAGAAAGCTCACTACCGAACACATTCTATGAAGCCATCATAACCCTCATCCCAAAACCAGGCAGGGACTCATCAAATAAAGAGAACTATAGACCCATTTCTTTGATGAACATTGATGCAAAACTCCTCAACAAAATTTTGGCCAATCGACTTCAACAATTCATCCAAAAAATCATACACCAAGATCAAACAGGATTCATTTCAGGGATGCAAAGCTGGTTCAATATACGCAAATCAATTAATACTATTCATCACATCAACAGGAGCAAGAATAAGAACCACATGGTTATCTCAATAGATGCAGAAAAAGCATTTGACAAGATCCAACACCCCTTTATGATGAAGGTTCTGGAAAAATTAGGAATCCATGGAACATTCCTCAATACAATAAAGGCTGTATATGACAAACCTACAGCCAGCATTATACTCAATGTTGAAAAACTAAAGTCATTTCCTCTTAACTCAGGAACAAGACAAGGATGCCCACTCTCTCCAGTTCTCTTCAATCTAGTATTAGAATGCCTAGCTACAGCAATAAGACAAGATGCAGACATAAAGGGGATCCAAATAGGGAAAGAAGAAATAAAACTCTCCCTCTTTGCAGATGAAATGATCCTGTATTTAAAGAATCCCATAGACTCCACTCCCAAATTACTCAAGCTGATTCAAAACTTTGGTAAAGTAGCAGGTTATAAAATTAACCCCCAAAAATCAATGGCTTTTCTATATGCCAACAATGAGAAAAGTGTGGCTGAAATTAGGAAAGCAACTCCATTTGTAATAGCCCCACAAAAAATAAAATACCTAGGAATTAACTTAACCAAAGAAGTGAAGGATCTCTATGATGAAAACTTTAGAATCTTGAAAAAGGAAATCAACACAGAACTTAAAAAATGGCAAAACCTCCCATGCTCCTGGATTGGCAAGATTAACATTGTGAAAATGGCAATACTTCCCAAGGCTATCTACAAATTCAACGCGATACCTATCAAAATTCCACCCTCATTCTTCAAGGAAATAGAGGAGGCAATCCGAAAATTCATATGGAACAATAAAAGACCCCCAATAGCAAAAACGCTCCTCAACGTAAAGAACACTGCTGGACGAATATCAATACCAAATTTCAAACTCTACTATAAAGCCATAGTAATCAAAACAGCTTGGTATTGGCATAAGAACAGACCTCAGGACCAATGGAATAGAATTGAAAACCCAGAAATGAACCTACAGACCTATAGCCATCGAATCTTTGATAAGGGAGCTAAAACAATAGAATGGAAGAAAGACAGCCTCTTCAGTAAATGGTGCTGGCAAAATTGGTTAACTACATGTAGAAAACTACAGCTAGATCCTTATATATCACCCTGCACCAGAATCAACTCCAAATGGATCAAAGACCTTGAAATCAAAGCAGACACTCTGAAAACATTACAGGATGGAATAGGAGAAACCTTAGGTCTCCTTGGCTCAGGTCAAAATTTTCTGAATAGAGACCCGGAAGCACAACAAATCAAAGAAAGGTTGGACAAATGGGATTGCATAAGATTTCAGAGCTTCTGCAGGGCAAATGACTAGCTGGCAAGATCAATAGAAAGCCCACCGATTGGGAGAAGATATTTACTAGCCATACAACAGACAAGGGTCTCATATCTAAAATATACTTGGAACTCAAAAAATTAAACCACCCAACAACAAATCCTCAAAGGAACAACTGCCCAATAAATAAGTGGGCAAAAGACTTAAAGAGAAGCTTCTCTGAAGAAGAAAGAAGGATGGCCAATAGACACATGAAGAAATGTTCAACATCCCTAGCCATAAAAGAAATGCAAATCAAAACAACATTGAGATATCACCTCACTCCAGTTAGAACAGCAAAAATCAAGAACTCTAACAACAACAGATGCTGGAGGGGATGTGGACAGAAAGGAACCTTACTTCATTGTTGGTGGGAATGTAAACTTGTTCAACCACTTTTGAAAGCAGTATGGAGGTTCCTCAAAAGACTTCACGTAGATCTCCCCTATGATCCAGCAATCCCACTTTGGGGCATTTACCCAAATGTTTACAAACAAGACCACACTAAAGCTACCAGCACAACTATGTTTATTGCAGCATTATTTACCATAGCTAAGATATGGAACCAACCCAGATGCCCCTCAGTAGATGAATGGATCAAGAAAATGTAATATATATACACAATGGAATTTTGTGCCTCCATCAGAAAGAATGACATTGCCCCATTTGTTAGGAAATGGAAAGGCTTGGAAAAAATTATATTAAGTGAAGTAAGCCAGGCCCAAAGAAACATAGGTCCCATGGTTTCCCTTATTTGCAATATCTAGAATAGGTATGAGTCAAGCGGAAAAGTTCAGATAATGTAATGTTAGTAAAATGAACCCTTAAATATGTATTTTAATGTTTTCGTTTCTTTCATGCATGTGTTCCTAACGCATTTATAAGATTATTTCTTTGTTGCTTTGTATGTCCCTCCCCCACAGTGTAACCCCCGCTTTCACTATAGTTGATGTCATTATAACATGTGGAGGTGATGGGGACAAACAAGTCGTTTAAGGATTCAGGTGGACCTGTTGCAACAATGAGAAGTACAAAATGTCATGTCAAAACCAACTTTACAATGTCGGTGTGGGGGGGGAGCGGGGTATAACTGGGTGGGGGGAGGGAGGTAAAATTGGGTGGGGGGAGGGGGGAGGCGGGGAAGGGAAGTGAAGGGTAAACAAAGGAGAAGGCTTCAATGCTTGGTAAGAAATATATGCATTATCCTGCCCATGTAATTGTAGCCCCTCTGTACAGTATGTTCTCAAATAAAATAAAATACAATTAAAAAAAAATCCCTAAAAATCTTGAGACCAAGTGTCACTCATTGTCTCTTGGTTGCTTGTTTTAAAGAAGATACACATTAAAACTTTTAAACTCAAATGACAATTTTTCCTTAATGTAAGAATGACAATCATCACTGTACCAAGAAGTTAAACTTAACACATTTATGACTTTTAAAAACATATCCTAATTAAAGAACATCATTGAAAGCAAGAAACATTATACAAAAACATTTTTTAGCCCTCTTTTTAAGTCCAAGGGGCAGTTTTAGCAATACTAATCAGATCATCACATCACTAATTTTTACCATTATGTTTCTAGTATTTATCTGTAGAGAAAAGCAACAGAAAAAAGATGGGCCACTTGGCCCCACCTGTGGAATGGGTATGCACCTAATCTCACTCTTTAGGGTAAGATGAACTGCATTTGTGCCAGCTCATCCTCTTTTATCATTCGTGGACTCCTCCCATGGCCTGTCCCACCACGTATGACCAGCTGAATTGCACGTTTGCCTGCTTAAACCCCTAAAGATAGGTCTTTTGTTGGCTTTTAAGTATTTTCCTCCTTTTTATCTCTTGTTTTTTGAATGAAAATACATAGTTTTAGACAAACAGAACAGGTAATGTCTTTGACAGTGTTAAACAAACTTTTATATTTAAACTTTCAATATTTATCCCCAAATTTTAGCCAAGAAAATTAAATTTCACACAGCCAATGCATTTTTGTTAAGCCAGATAAACAGCCTTATGCATTTTAAAATACCAGATTTTTTTTTTATTTTTAAGTTAAAGAATCCTTAAAAAGTCATTTAAAACAATGTGAAAAGTCTTTAAAATTTTGGTAATGTCCAAACCTGATAACCTTTTGAATTTTAAACTTAAACTCACCCAATTGTTACAGCATGCTGATAATTTTTATGTTGAACATGTTCACAAACACATACAAAACACACAGATCTTAAAGCATGCAAAAATCAAAATCAGTTTTACATACATTTAAACTGGTACCAATTCTAAAACAGAACTAGAAAAGACAACAAGCAAAGGCTGAATTGAGGGCTAATTGACGCCAGCATATCCCTACCTCAGAAATCATAACAGAAAACACACTGAAGTAAACAAGACAGACAAGTGGCCACAAAGACAAAATCAGATCTCAGTGAATGGGGGGGACATCTCACCACCATTCACAAGTGGGACTCAACACCTCTTACCAGGGGTCTCAAACCCCCTCTACTCACCTCCGGAAGATTTTTATTTTATTGACCCAGGGGCCTTCCAAAATGGAGGAGAATTCCCAGTCATCTTGGGGCAAGGGAAAGAAGTCCCGTCCCCTCAGACTGACAGGTTCTCCCCCATACTCAGACCTGCTGGGCCAAGGCCCCAGGCTAAAATCTTGCTGGTGTCACTTGTAGGTGGTCAGTGGCAGTTTTATCCGGTTGCGAGTTCTCCCTGCCAGCCCTTTTAAGTTAATGTTAGATCCTCCAGGTTTTTTCACCCCCCACCACTCCCCTACTTCTGGATCCAGAGAGGGTGGAGGAGGTGGCAGTGAAGGGTAGAAAGGGGGGTCAGTTTAAAGTGTAAGTAAAAAAGAAGGAGCTAGAGAGAACCAGATCTTGAGAGGGTGTTAACCAGTCTCCTCCGGGCTCTTGCATCAGGATGAATCTGAGAGAAGAAACATTCCAAGAATTCCAAAATACATACATACAAACATTGAGAAAAAACACATTTACAGCATGTGCATTGTTGACTGTTAGACAGAAAGTGCTGGACTACAGACGGGCCCAAATGTCCGCACTAGTGGATAGTTTACCCTGATAGGGATCCGGGGGGCGTCTCCCACAGGCCCAGTTGGTTGTCATATAGCACGTCTGCCAAGACTTTTGCCAACCCCTATACAGAACCTGCAGGCTACACAGATACCAGACAATTACAAAGCAGCAATGTTTTAACTTACAGGCCATTTGCATCATGGTGTCTCTGAATCTTTTTTTCCAATTTTTTTTTCTTCTAAGTTTTAAAACTAATGGTTCCTTCCTCTGGGAAACAGGGGTATACTTCCTCAGTAAAGTGAAAGAAACTCTCTAATTGACTCTGTCTAACTTTCACTCCTTGAGGGTGAAGCATACCCTTGAGAGCCTGCACATATAACGTGCGTCTCTTACCTTGCCCAGTAATTTCTTATTCCAGATTATACTATCACCCACTCTCTTTTTCCAGGCGCGTCCTCTTACTTTAGCCTGGTCCTCTGCCTTGATCCCACGTTTTCAGGTACCTCATATATAATAGTATTTTCTAATAGTCTATACCTGACTTTGCTGGGAATTTTAAGTGAGCTCTAGATTACTAGATTACTAATGCAGTAAATACTACATAACTTCTTCAACTATAGTATTTAATAAATAACAAGAAAAGTAATCACGCCCATGTTTAGTTTAGATGTATTTTTAGCACAATGTCAACTGTGTTAGGTTTTTATTATAATGAACAACAAGAGTAAATCTGGCATTTAAGTTCAGGGTATATTAGGACACCTCATATATTTTCAAGGACCATTAGAGTAAGAAGATTCACTGACACTACATGCAAAATCTGAACTTGCAGCAACTTGTAAGCCTATTATAGAAGAATTTGTAAGGAGAATAAGATATATATAAAGGTAATGAAGCACACAACCTACCAGGCTATTTAATCAGGCTCAGCAATAGGAAAACATTATTTAAAAGATACTATCTTAAGCCAGGTTCCAGTTGTTCATGCCTGTAATCCTCACTACTCAGGAGGCTGAGATCTCAGGGACCCGGTATAAAGTCAGCCTGGGCAAGAAAGTCTCTGAAACTCTTATTTCCTAGAAAACCGGAAGTAGCACTGTAGCTCAAGTGGTAGAGTGCTAGCCTTTTGCTGAAGAGCTGAGGGACAGGGCTCAGTCCCAGAGTTCAAGCCACACGACTGATAAAAAAAAAAAAAAAAGAACAAAACATACTATCTTAGTTATAAATGGAAACAAGCCAGGTTTCATGAAGAGCCAGGCAGAATTTGTAGATTTGTAAAATGACATTCTACCTATTGTTCCCAGGAAAACAAAAATAAAAAAGTAATAGGTCAAGCACCTTCTATACAAATTATTATACATATATAATAAGGGACTTTTGTTACAAGAAAAAAGAAATTCTGGCAGATAAAGTCTGGAAAGAAGGGAGAACGAAAGAAGGAAGGAAAGAAGGTATTAAGGAAGGAAGGCAAAAGAGAAGCAATGAGAACCAGAGCCAGATGCTGATGGTTCATACATATTCATTATGTGAAAGTAACAACAACAACAACAAAAATATTTAAAAAGCTAGGCATAGTGGTCCATGCCTGTAATTCCAGAATTTGGGAAATAGGCAGGAGAATATTCATTTTAATAGAACCTGGGCTACTTGTAAAGTTCAAGATGAACCTGGCTTATGAAATGAAGACATTGTTACCCACAAATTATACCTGAGTACCACTGACTGGTATGTATAATATGTTTCTTTGAAGGCATAGAAGGGAAGAATCAAAGTTCAATGCCAGCCCAGAGAGAAAAGCCTGTGAAACACTATCATGACCAAGGCCAACTGGAAATGATGACCTGGAACTGTCATCCCAGCAACAACAGAAAGCATATAAAATATGAAATTGTGGTCTCTAAATGTGTACCCGGATAGCAAGCAGATTCTTCTCAAAAATAAATAGGAAAGCATAGAATGAGATCTACCTCAAAAATATCCAGTGGAAAAGAGGCAGAAGGTGTGACTGAACACATACCTAGGAAGGGAGAATGGTAGAATAATTGCCAAATAATTTTGAGACTCTAATTTCAGATCCAGAAGCACCAAAACAAAAGAAAAGAAAGCTGAAAGAGGCTGTGGAATATTTTATAAAATTGTCAAGTTCACCATTTCACAATGTGGTATAATTTTTTTGTATTGCTACTCCAATAGAGTTTTGAACAATCACCTTCTTAAGATGTTCAGCATGTGTTCCCTCTTTTTGTAGGTCCTTAAATACGAGTAACTAGTGCAAAATAACGCCTTCATGCTACGTCAGTCACTTTACTCAATGAACACCTCTTATAGAGTGATTCTGTCACAACTTTGTACAGTAGTGTATTCATGTCTAAAAGTTTTCTTGAAATGTTAATTAAATTGTCAGTGTACAACTTGTGTGTGTCTGAAAATACTATTTCATATCAAATTTTGTAATGATTTATTTGGCATTTAAAAATCATACATAAATTGAAGCATACTAATTACTGCTACAAGCTAATCTAGTGACAAAACTACAATGATTTTTACTGCATAGCAAAGCATACATATATTGCAGTAATTTTATTGAAGTTCGTTACCCTTACATTAAAATTCCTATAAAAAATGAATAAACTTATTATGACAGAAAAGGAACTTGATTTTTACTGTGAAGAAATTATGAAGAACCATTATCTGGCTCCCTGCAAATGAGATCCTGCCCTTCCAAAAAATTGTTCAGTTTCAAAGGTGGGAACAATAAAACTATTCTGATTTAAGTCATCACCTATTTATTTATTAATACTTAGTTTTGAGAAAGAGAAGTGCTACAACATTATGTGTGCCTTTTGGACTGGAGCGGTTTTTGCAAAGGAATATAATAAAATTCGTTTATATATTTTCTGTGCAAAAGACCTTAACATACATTCTGTAATCTGGAAATAACAAGGATAGTCATAAGACTGATCTAGATATCATAATTTTAATAATAGTGCTTAGCTAATTTGCCTAAAATTCTTTTATTTTGTCTTTGTCTTGTATATTCAAGGAGTTAATTGCAAAAGTAGTATTCAATGAATTACTAATAAGTATTATCATTCTCATCCATTTCAAAGGGAGTTGAATAGGGAATATGTAACACTAGTCATTACATCATTTCTATTATTTAGATCTTCCTTTTTTTTTCTTTTAATTTTATTGTCATGGTGAGGTAGAGAGGGAGTATAATTACATAATAAAGAAAATGAGTACAATTCTTGGTGAACATGTTACCCCTTCCCAATTTCTCTCTCTTTCCCATCCATAATTCCCTCTCCAACTTTTATATGTCATATCAAATATATTGTCTTGTTAGTCTGGCTGATGCATATGTTCCCATTTTTATTTATCTTACCATTTTCTTGTTGTGCAAATCATTGCAAATGTTGTACTATTTCAGTCTACTTTTTCAATTTAATGTTGTGGTAAATGCATAGTCTCTGCAAAATTTTATAACACTTTTAGAAATACATCTCGTTTATTAACCCGAGTGTACTTTCAGGAATTACAGGCATTCAAAATCTATTAGAGGATGTGATATAAAAATACAATAAAATTTACTAACTTTGGAAGTAGTGTATTCATGATTTTATTTGAATTCATTATATGTTTTGTTCTCTATTGCTCCTCTCCTAATCCCTTGCATATCACAGTGTGAAGTAATATGCATTGTTTTGATGAAAGCATAATATGAATTAACTAAAAATTATAGCCTGTACACAATGAAAATATTGAAATGATGTAATCAATAATCTTCAATATAATTACAAAAAGTGTCAAACATGGTGCTGCCCCTTTGTCCAAACACAGAATACTTTTGATTCCATTAGGAAGTATGAAAAGTGCAATTGTTTGCAAAGTAGTAACAGTCACAGTATGTAATGTTATTTAGAAAAGATTGAAAAGGATGCTAATAGTTAGCTATATTGTCCTAAATATATGAATGTTACATGTCTGTGTGAACAGTTCAATTTTACCGGTCAATTTTATGAGTTTCTAAAGACGGGCTCCTGTTAAAAATCAGTATTTTCACAATAAAAAATAAATAAAAATTAAAATAAAAAAATCTGTATCTTGAGAAATCTAGTGACTGGGGACAACGATATCTGCCCAACCTGAAAATTTTAAAACACTTACTGGTTATCCAAATTAGATGATAGGAAAGCAATAGTGTAGGTAAAAGAAATTCATTTTAAATATTAATGCAAGGTTCCATATTTCACTTAGATGTGTTTGGATTAATCCTGATAATGGGACCATCAATTATTCCCCAAATATTATTTTAAAATTTAGTTTTTTCAAGTGAGGAGGTATAAATTGATACAAAATTGCATGTCAAAGGAAATACTTCAGACACATACTTAAGAGAGACTTCCACAAATAAATTTGCATAAACATAGAAAGGCACATTAACACAATTCATCACTAAGAAGCAAAATAACTATTTAAACAGTATTGTAGACAAAAAGGAAAGTATTGATTTGACCTCTATGTTTTCAAATATTATCTCAAGACAAATCTCTAAATATTGTAATTCTTCCTTATCAGAAGAATTATAATTTAAACAGGAAACCATATTCAGTATGAGGCTTAAAGCTCTGAGTTATAATGGAATAATTTAATGAGTAATTTAAAGTTGTTGCCTAAGTTTATAACTTGGAAATATCCTGTTGACATGAACAAAATTGCAATATTATCTCAGGATATAGTACAGAGTATAACTACTCAATTTATTTGAAGTTAGATTTTAGATATGAAGAATTCCCTGAATTTCCTCAATAAAATTTTTGACCTTAAAAGTGAGTATGGTTTCCAGAATTACTCCAGTTCTAATTATTGAGTATATGAATAATAATAAGACAAATCCACAGATATATTCAAATGGGTTTTACAACAATTTTTATTAAAAATTCTTTTGTATTAAAAAATCATTTTTATTAAAAATTCTTTCTTTCTTTTTCCTCTCTCTCTCTCTCTCTCTCTCTCTCTCTCTCTCTCTCTCTCTATATATATATATATATATATATATATATATATACATATATAGTTTACTGAATATCATAGAGCTTTTGGACAATGTGGAGCACAGTTCAATATTATTTCTGAAAACTATTTGGAAGCTACAGAATATATATTGTCATAGGAAAGTTCATCTGATCAGATAATGTCATTTTTCCAAAGCATAGTATAATACTTACCTGCTTTCTATTAATAACTTCTGGGAAATATTGCTAAAGAACTTCCTATCAAAGATTACAGCATAAGTTTTGGGAGTTGATGGATTATTAGGACAGAAATTTACTGATTGGGGCTCTCACTCTATGATAGAAAAAATGTTTTACAGTGTAGTGTCCTCACATTTCAATTAAAAATAGAAAACTCGACATATCAAAGAACTTGTCCAGACAAGAGCTGATATTCAGAAACGCTCTGACTATGAGTAATAATTATATCTAAGTCAGGAAGCATGAAAAGTAATGTTTGCACAATAAGGTATTCGCTAAAGATAAGTAGACAAATCAAAAACAACAGTAAGCCCTTCCATATACTAGACATTTCACTTGCAGTGGTCACTTACAATGTCTCCTGTGTTTGAGACCATATTTAATATAGCAATGATATGATCATTTCACATTCAGAATCTCGGGTGCTTTATCAACACGGCATTTTTGTCAGTTGAAATTCTCCCTTCTGGCAAAAACACCTAAAGGAAGATTCCATTTCTATGTGCCATGATTTTGTCATAAAAATCACTGGAATTGTGCTAGGTGTTGGTAGATGTGTGCTGCTGGAATCTTCTTAGCATCTAACTCACCGGAATTATGATCCTAATGTTTATATCTACATAGAAGTTACTTTATGCCTCTCTTGTTTGATGGTCTGTTTATTTGATCTAGGGAAGTATATATCCTGGGACAAAAATATTCTCAGAAAAACATAGAACTTGGGTTATATTTCAGCCACTGAAAAAGCATTATATGGATGGCCCTGTACATTTCTCCTCCATGAAGTGTAGCCAGCAAGAAATGAAGTAACTTCTTGCAAAATAAATATCTTAAAATTACCTTTATGTAGGAAATATTTTACACCGTGTGATGCATTAAACAAAGTATGTGAAACCTGTGTCTTTGAATATGAAACAAGGAAAATGATATCAGAGCTGTGTATATAACACTGTGTTCCGGTACAACACTAACTCCTCTGGGATTTTCTAAAAGCTATTACTAATCATATTTAAAAACAGCTACCACTAAAGCATATTTAAAAACAGCAAGAAAGAGTGATGTACTCAATATATGTTGTTTTACTTACTAAGATTTTTTTATTGTGAAAATAACATACAGATGTTATTCAGTGCATTTCTTATCAAAACAAGATTTGGTTATTCGAAAAAATTAAAATAATTGGTAGACCCTTAGCAAATCATACAAGAAAAAGAAGAGAACATACCCAAATAAATAAACTCAGAGATGAGACTGGAAACATCACCACAGAAACAACCAAGATTCAGAACATTATAAGGGAATACTGCTCAAAACTTTATGCTAATAAGTTTGAGAACTTGGCAGAAATGGACCTCTTCCTAGCAAATATTGACATGTTGAAACTAATTCAAGATGAGTTAAACCATCTTAACTAGCCCATATCAAGCATTAAAATAGAAACAGCAATAAGAGACCTCCCATCTTAGAAAAGCCCAGGACTAAACGGTTTTAGAGCAGAATTCTACCAGGCCTTCAAAGCAGAGCTCACACCAATATTACTCCAACTCTTCCATGAAATTGAAAGAGAAAGTTCACTACCAAATTAATTCTATGAAGCCATCATAACGCTAATCCCCAAAGCAGGCAGGGACTATTCAAGAAGGAAAACTATAGACCCATTTCTTAGATGAACATTAATACAAAAATTCTAAACAAAATTTTGGCCAATTGATTCAACATTTCATCCAAAATATCATAGACGACGATCAAACAGGATTCATTGATGCAAAACTGGTTCAATATATGCAAATGGATTAATATAATTCATCTCATCAACAAGAGCAAGGGTAAGAAACTCATGGTTATCTCAATAGATGGAGAAAAAGCATTTGACAAGATCCAACAGCCCTCTGAATGTTCTCTGGAAAAATTAGGAATGCATGGACCATTCCTAAATATAATAAAGGCTCTATATGACAAACTTACATCCAATATTAAACTTAATGGTGAAAAACTAAAGCCATTTCCTCAAGTCAGTAATGAGACTAGGATGTCCATTCTCTCCAATTCTCTTCAATTTAATATTGGATTGCCTAGCTACAGCAATAAGACAAGACGCAAACATAAAGGGGATCCAAATAGGGAAAGAAGAATAAAACTTTATCTCTGTGCAGATGATATGATTTTTTATTCAAAGAATCCCACGGACTCCATTCACAAATTACTCAAGCTGATCCAAAATTTTTGACAAAGTAGCATTGTATAAAATTATCCCTCAAGTATCAATGGCTTTTCTGTATGCCAACAATGGAGAAAGAGTGGCTGGACCGAAATTTTCTTTTCCTTTTTTAAAAAAAATTAAATTTTAATTTTTTTGTGGGGTCCAGTTGTGTGCCTGAACTCTAGGTCTTGGCGATGTCCCTCAGCTCTTCATCTCAAGGCTAGCACTCTACCACTTGAGCCACAGGGCCAATTCCGGCATTTTTCCTAATTATGTGGTGCTGAGAAATCGAATCCAGGGCCTCATGCATGCAGGGAAAGCGCTTTACCACTGAGCCACCTTCCCGCCCCGAACTTTTCTTAATAGAGATCCAGAAACACAACAAATCAAAGAAAGTTTGGAAACTGGGATTGCATGAAATTGTAGAGCTTTTGCATGGCAAAGGAAATAGCTAGGAGGACCTATAGAAAGCCCACGGGATGGGGGAAATCTTCACTAGCCATACAATGGACAAGGGACTCATATCTAAAATATAACTGGACCTCAAAATATTAAATCCCCAAACAACGAATCCTCAAAGAAACAGCTGCCCAATAAATAAGTGAGCTAAAAACTTAAAAAGAAACTTGTCTGAAGAGGAAAGAAGGATGGACAATAGATACATGAAGAAATGCTCAGCCTCTCTAGCCATAAAAGAAATGCAAAGCAAAACAACTCTGAGATACCACCTCACCTCAGTTAGAGTGGCTATAATCAAGAATTCTAATAACAACAGATGCTGGAGGGGATGTGGACAGAAGGGAACCTTACTGCATTGTTGGTGGGAGTGTAAACTTGTTCAGCCACTTTGGAGACAGTATGGTGGTTCCTCAAAAGACTCCACATAGAGCTCCCCTATGACCCAGCAATCCCCCTTTTGGACATTTACCCAAATGATCACAAACATGACCATACTAAAGCTACAAGCACAGATATGTTTATTACATTATTTACCATAACTAAGATATAGCACATACCCAGATGTCCCTCAATAGATGAATGCATCAAGAAAGTATGGTATATACATACACAATGGAACTGTATGCCTCCATCAGAAAGAAAGAGATTGTCCCCTTTGATAGTAAATAGAAAGCCTTGGAAAAAATTTATTAAATGAAGTAAGTCAGGCCAAAAGAAACATAGGTCCCATGGTTTCCCTTATTTGCAATAATTAGTATATGTCTGAGACAAGCAGAAAAGGTCAGGTAAGTTGATGTTAGGTGAAATGAACCCCAAAATAAATATTCAAATGTTTGTTTTTTTTTTCTTTCTTGCGATTGTTTCTAAAATATTTATAAGACGATTTCTTTGTTGCTTTGTATGTCCGTCCCCACAGTATAACCCATGCTTTCACTGTATTTGATTTTCATGTAATGTGTGGAGTTGAAGGGCAAAAACAATTCATTTCATAGGGATACAGGTGTACTTGTTGCAACAATGAGATGTACAAATCTTTAAGTCAAAAAATGAACTTTACAACTTTCTCTGGGGCAGGGTGGTGTATGCAGAAGATGGGTCAGAGATCACAAGGGCTGGGAAGGGGAAACAAAGAAGGAGGCAACAATGCTTGATAAGAAATATATTCATTACAGTACCCATGTAATTGTAACCCCTTTGTACAGTATTTTCACAATAAAAAAGAAAAAGAAGGAAAAATAAAAAAAGAAATATAAAAAGAAATTGCATTCAGAAAAATCATGTAGTGTCAGTCACATTACTTTATGGCAACAGCTAATAAATTAATTATTTTTACATAACCAAAACAATGAAGCAGAAAGTACTGCATCAAACTTAAAAACAAAGCTTTTCAAAAAGATAAGAATCTTCAGTGAGAAGATGATCACGAATAACCCTCAGTCAGTAAGTTAAAGGAGTTGTTTTAGTCGTTACCTTAATAACTTTGTTCCCATTTCATTCCCAGTAAAGCTAAGGAAGAAAAAGACCTGTGAACATCAGTTTTATCATATACATGTACAGTAAATAAAAGGACATGATTGATATTTAGAAAACTGTGTACAAGGTTCTCACTATTAACAACATAATTTGTGAACAATTATTCCAAAGAAAAACAAATTAATGTTCAGCATACCTTAGAGCAGGTAGGACTCCTTCCAAAGAGAATTGTTGTGACTGGAATATGATGTTTTTGAAGCTAATTTCCCTTGGTATGGTCAGTTGTTCTGACGGAAAGGGTTTGTTAGGGATTAGGAGAGCATGGTTAATTGGATTACCAAGAGAAATTTCACAAAATACAAAGGAAGAGGAAAATTGTACCTTCATGAGTTCCGATTTTGCAGAAGCAACACACCATGTATTTGAGAAAAAAAAATTCAGGGAGAATACACAGACCCTGAGTTCAAAATCCAGGACTGGAACACATACACACACACCAAAAATTGGATGACATAGCTGAATGAAAGCTTGTTATATTTGTTATAATAGTTATATTTTACATACACATGTATAATTTATATGTTTAATTTATATTATAATTTCACTATATATATGTTTTAGCATAAATATTTAAAATAAATTACAGCCCATGAGCATTCAGTGCTTGGAGATTTAGGCATCTTTGTCATAACTCTGTTTTTATTGTGAAAATACTGTACAGAGGCGTTACAATTAATAGGCAAGATAATGAATATATTTCATATCAAGCATTGTAGCCTCCTCCTTTGTTTCCCCTTCCCATCCCTTCCCATCCTCCACCCGAACCCCTCCCAATCCTCCCTGCTCCATCTGCCCTTCCCCCCTCCCCCTGCACCAAAGTTGTAAGTTCGCTTTTGACCTAACGGCTTGTACATCTCATTGTTGCAATGGGTCCACCTGTATCCCTATTTAAACGATTTTTTTCCCATTCCTCCACAAATTATACGGACATCAAATATAGTGAAAGCAGGGGTTATTCTGTAGGGGAGGGACATACAAAGCAACAAAGAAATAATGTTATAAATGCGTTAGAAACAAATGCATGAAAGAAAAAAAAAACATTTAAATACATATCTAAGGGTTCATTTTCCTAACATCACATTATCTGACCTTTTCTGCTTGACTCATACATATACTAGATATTGCAAATAAGGGAAACCATGGGACCTATGTTTCTTTGGGCCTGGCTTACTTCACTTAATATAATTTTTTCAAGCCTTTCCATTTCCTAGCAAATGGGACAATGTCTTTGTTTCTGATGGAAGCATAGAATTCCATTGTGTATATATACCACCTTTTCTTGATCCATTCATCTACTGAGGGGCATCTGCGTTGGTTCCATATCTTAGCTATAGTAAACAGTGTTGCAATAAACATGGTTGTGCTGGTAGCTTTAGTGTGGTCTTGTTTGTAAACATTTGGGTAAATGCCCAAAAGTGGGATTGCTGGGTCATAGAGGTGCTCTATGTGGAGTCTTTTGAGGAACCGCCATACTGCTTTCCAAAGTGGTTTAAAAGTTTACACTCCCACAAACAATACAGTAAGTGTCCCTTCTGTCCACATCCTCTCCCACATCTGTTGTTTTTAGAGTTCTTGATTTTAGCCATTCTAACTGGAGTGAGATGGTATCTCAATGTTGTTTTGATTTACTTTCTGCCAATGGCTACTACAAAGTTAATGCATTATCCATCAGTGTCCCAACATCATTATTGAATTAAATAGAGGAAGAAATCCAAAAATTCATATGGAATAAAAAATAACCAATTAGCAAAAAACTATTCTTAGCCGAAAAAACAGTGCTGAGGAATATCAAGCTTCAAATTCCACTACTAAGCTACCATTTAAAAAATACAGCTTGGTGCTGGCACAAGAACAGACCTGAGGACTAATGGAATAGAAATGAAGACCAGAAATGAATATGCAGACCTATGGCCACCTAATATTCGATGAGGGAGGTAAAAAATTATGAGATGGAAGAAAGTCTCTTCAACAAATGCTGCTGGCAAGGTTGGTTCAAAACCGATAGAAAACTAAAATTAGATCCTTATATATCATGCTGAACCAGAATCAATTCCAAAATGGATCAAAAACCTTGGGGTAAAAGCCGATAACCTGAAAACAGGAAGAAATAGTAGAAATATTAAGGCTCTTAGCACAGGTCGAAATTTTCTTAACACGACACAGAAACACAACAAATCAAAGAATGGTTGGGATTGCACTAAATGATAGGGATTCTGCAAAGGACATAGCTATCAAGATAAATATAGATTGGGAGAAGATTCCCACTAACCATATACACATAAGTGCCTCATATTTTATTTGATGTTTTATAATTTGGGGAGGGGAAGGGACAAAACAAATTGTTTTAATGGGGCTGCATGTGGATCCATTGCAACAATGAGATATAGAAGACGTTATTATGAAAAATGAACTTTACAATTTGGCGGGAGGAGGGAGGGAGGTAGGGGTAAGTGAGGGAGGTCAGAGATGGGAGGGCAGGGATGTTACAGGGAAACAAGCAGGAGGCAATAATGCTTGATAAGAAATGTACTCATTACCTTGCTCATGTCATTGTAAATGTAATTGTATGGTATTTTCACAATAAAAAAACAACATGAATAAAAGAATAATAGCAGAAAAATAGAATATACTTAGAATTCAAAAATTCTAGAATTCATATGGGAACACTACTACACTGCTGGTGGTAGAATAAACATGTTCAAGCACTCTGGAAAGCAGGGTAGCTTTTCCTTAAAAGACTAAACATAGAGCTCCCCTATGACCCAGCAATCCCACTTCTGGGCATTTACCATATGATACTAAACAAGGCTATACTAAAGCTTCCAGTCAACCATGTTCATTGCAGTATTATTTATCATAGTTAAGATATGCAAAGAAGCCTGATGGCCCTCAGTAGAATAATGAATCAACAAAATGTGTATATATACACAGTGTAATTCTATGCTTCCATCAAAAAGAATGCCATTGCCTCATTCATAAGGAATTTAAAAGGCTTCGAAAAATCATATTAAGTGAAAATATGCAAGATACAAAGATACATCAATTCCATGGTTTCCCTCATTTGTAATAATTAATAAATGTATAGGATAGTCCTAGCAGATAAGCAGAATGGCTTAATAGCTATGTACAATAAAATGATGCTGATTGACATATATTAGTTATGGCAAAGAACGAGTTTCTTTGGGCTTGGCTTACTTCACTCAATAAAATTTTTCCAATTCTTTCCATTTCCTAACAAATGGGGCAATGTCATTCTTTCTGATGAAGGCAGATACATATACCACCGTATACAGTATTTTCACAATAAAAAAAAAAACTTCCTGTGTGTATATAAATGAAACAATTCCAAAAGAAGAAAAAAGATGATGCTGAGCAAAATGAACTCCAAAATATAGAAACAAAAGGTTTTTCTTTGTGATGGTTATTCTTAATATATTATGTGATTTCTTTTCCTTTGTCTTTTCTCCCCTATGGTTTATTCCATTATATTTGATTTTGGTACCCTTTTATGAATATACATGTATCTGAATTAGGTAGAAGAACAACAAAGTAGTTAGACAAAGGACAAAGGGATAACCAAGGCAACAACAATAGTCACAGAAATATGTTCAATATATACTATACAATATGTGAGGGATATTGGGCTGGAGGTAAAGTGTGAGAAAAATGAGGGAGTGAGTAACAAGTTTGACCAGTTACACGTTCACTACCTTATAGTTACTGTGACCCCTCTGTATATCAAATTAAAAGGAAATTTCAAACTGAGCTATATAAAATATAATTTCATTGTATAGATATAGTAAATATTATTCTATGTGTATTACCTTTTTAAAAAATTA
This sequence comes from Dipodomys merriami, assembly GCF_024711535.1. Classification (NCBI taxonomy): domain Eukaryota; kingdom Metazoa; phylum Chordata; class Mammalia; order Rodentia; family Heteromyidae; genus Dipodomys; species Dipodomys merriami. The sequence goes on along the minus strand of NW_027203159.1, from coordinate 27,541,857 downwards.
ATACTATTTCACATCTAATTTGAAGTATCTACCCCTTCTTGATCAAGTATCATCAATTTGAATGTTATCAAACTATACAATATTATCACAATATACGTGTCACTATTATGAAAAAAAAGGAAATTTTAGTTTTGTCTCAAAGTAAAACAGATAACAGTTTAATTCTATGAAAATTCATAACTTATAAATGTATATAATTTAAGAGGACATAATATATGTGTACTTTAAAATTCCTATTACTACTAATTACTCATTTTCAAATTCTGAAGTTCAGTAACAGAGAGATTCAAAACATTACCTGTTTGCATGTTTTGGAATTCTTCAGTAGATGTGGTTTCCTGTGGGGCGTTACATATTGAGAAGTCCACAGAAAAATAGCCATATTCTGGTAGCGGATAAAACTCTGAAGCAATTGTAATAATTAATTCCTCGAGAGTAGCATTTGTTCATCAGAGTAAGCTATTATTTCTATGACCATCAACGCAAAGCTTTTATGCCATATACTCATCCTAGCCCAACAGTTTCCACTTTGCAGGGTGCACCTTAAAATTCCCTTAATTCACATCATGACTAGCTTATCACTATTGTTAAAAATACTACACCTCTGCTAATGTGCTGTCATTTTTATTGTGGAAACAATACTGCACTAAACTTTGCTGCATCATTATCAACCAGTGGTATTCTTCAGATTAAAACATTTGCAAACCTTATTTAGGTTTATAGTTTTTAACTATCCTAGATATTCAGGAGAATAAGATCTGAAGCTTATGGTTCAAAGACCACCCAGGCAGGGAAATTCCTGAGCCTCTTCTGTCCAATAAACTCTTCATATACTAAAAAGAATGACATAAAAAAGAACAACATATAGAAGTGGCACTGTGGTTCAAGTGCTAGAGCACTAGCCTGGAGCACAAAGAGGCTCAGTGACATTGTCCAGGCCCAGACTTCAAGCCCTAAGATCAACCAAAAAAAAAAAAAAACAAAACAAAAATGACAACAAACCCCAATTTAGCATTTTTCTCATTGGATACAGATGCACATAACTAAGGAAATTTCTTCTTGTGTTATATAAAGTTAAGGGACCAAGTTTGTACACAAATACTCTCTTCATATCATGTTATACCAAACCCTCAGAAATTGTTGTTTTTCTATAAATTAATATCATTCATTTGTTGGCCACCTTCTCTAGATTATTCACATTATCTAGCTAAGTTATAATTTTACAGCTCTTCAAAGAATACTCTAGGCAAATGCAATGGCAGAATCATTTGCGAATTTGCAAATTAAATCCTCTATTAAAAAGAATGCAATTAGAGAGTTCCAGGAAGATGGCAGAGGAAAAGTTAGAGGCTAAACAAGCTCTTAAATAGAAAGCAGTTTTAGAGTTCCAGTGACGAGTCAAAAGCCAGAGAATCACACCAAGTGTGCCACCACAGGACAGAGAGTTAGGCCAGAGAGGGAAAATCCAGGCAAGGAGACAGATCTGAGCTCTTGCCAGCAGCTGCCACCACAGCAGCAGCCATGGCCGAACCCACCATACCTGAATGAGAGTCTGGAATGAAGGAGCCAGACATAGCAGGAGAGCAGATTCTACTGAACACCAGCCATAACCGACAAGGAGCAGACCTCTCCATCCTAGAGTTCTCAGACCAGAGATGACCCAGGAACCAAGACATGGCATGAGTAGAAGCCTGATGTCCTCACTCTTTCTCAGGGAGCAGAGGAGGGAAGGCCACCTCTCCTCCCCCAGAGTACCGGAGATCTCCATCTTGGATACCAACAAAGCTTGGCAGAGCTGCTAGCTCCAACTCAGAACTTGGAAGAAAACTAGAATCATTTAGCAGGTCACAAGACCAAACCTGATGTGCCAGACTTAGCTCCACACAGGCAAAAGTCACCCAGCCCGGGCACCAGCCCTAGGAGTGGCTTTCTTCACTGGGTAATCAGAGCCAGAGGCTGCCCTTCCCTTTAGCAGCCTTGACAATCAATTGAAATTCACTAAACATAAATCCTGAGAATGGCTCCAGGCTGGGCTCTGTGAGTTTCTCACAAACTAACCCCCGGGAAAAGCTACTGTTTGCTGAAAGGTCTCAACTCTACCAAGAACCTAGCCTCATCACAGCATCTCCAAACTTGAAGAAAAAGCCATCTCCCTCTTTTGTGATACTCAAAGCAGAACTCCCTCCCATTGAACTAACCTGGGAAGAGGATAGCAAAATCCTGGTAAAGCACAGCATTTTTCTGCCTGCTGAAACAAACTGACTTAAGAAACCAACCAAGCCTCAGGACCACAAGCAGACAAGAGACTCCAACAAGAGGCTGGTTACGGACACAAGGGAGATACAGGATTTTTCCCACCCCTCCCGCAAAAAAATCAAAGAACTATTTTTTCTTCTTTTTTTGTACCTTGTATAATTTTTTTTCTTTTCTAAAACTTTTTTTAATTTTTAATTTTTACCTTTTTTGAAAAAAAATGTTTCCTAGAAACTTTTTTTTTCTTCTTATAATTTTTATTTTAGGGGTACATATATGTGTTTTTCTTTCTTTTTTTAAAGAAAATTCTTTTTGTTTTTTGTTTAGCTCTACTGAACTTCTGATCTATTTTTCTTTCTTTCTTATCCTTTTCACCTTTTCTTCTCTTTCGTTCTTCTTGTGACTTATTTGTTGTTCAGATAAACATTTAGTTGACTATTAGACTGTATCCCCCATTGTGTACACATTTAATCTTAATTTATATCTTAATTCAAAACCTGTGAGACCTAAATTCCTTAATAGCAGTACTACCTCTTTATACCTATATAATATTTTAAGTGTTTTTATTTTTAAGTTTTTCAAATCTCCTTTATATCCTTCCCTGTCTCTCACTATATTCACATTCTTCTCTGAATAGTTTGTTTTCGTTTCTGCATAATATTTTTTTAATTTTTACTTTTCTATTTTTTCTGGTCTATTTTTTTCCCTTTCTCTTTCTTCTTTTTTTCCCTCTCCACTTTCATCCTATCCAATGCATTTCCTGCTTTGAGATTAGGACTTAGTTAACTCTCCCTGTGCCTTCCCACATCACTCTATTCCTATTTTTTACCCACATCTCTCCCTAACCCTAATAATTCCTGATTCCACAAATTCATCTTTGCGGTTCGTAGCCCATTAATATATAGTTGTTTGATGGTGAATAGATGTATCTGTTGAACTAGATTGTATCTGCAGACTATTGACTGTGCAAATTCAGACGATGGTTGATGTTTTCCTTAAGTTAGTATTCTAGCACAAAACTGGTGTTATTTTCATCCTCAAGGGCAGAGTAAGCCGGAAAAACACACAAAAAAATGGCAAGTCCGGGTATCTCAACTCCCACTCATGATAATTAGGGGACAGAACAGATAATGAATAATCCAGAGGAGAGGTCCCAAATAGCTCTACAAATACTGCTGGCAAACATGGTAAATCAAAAGATTGAAAAGATACATAGGCTCTGTATGAATGTGATAGGGAAAGAGAGAAGGCAATCCAAAGGTTTATACAGGCATATCATGAGCATGAGGAAGCTACTCAAAAATTGATACAGGATTTGCATGAGCAGCTTGAGAATACTCAAAGAGAAAGGCAGGAATGGCATGAACAGGCTGAGAACACTCAAGGAGAACTACAGGAGTGGTATGAACAGGAGAAAGCTAAGCAAATAGTAATACAGGAATTGAGAGAGCAGAATGAGAATACACAAAAATTTCTAAAGGCATTCATAGGATCCATTAACAAAGAGCTGAAGGAAGTCAGGGAGAACACAAAGGGAATGCTGAATGGAACCCTACAGAAGGAATGGGAGTCCAAGGAAACCATAACCAATCAACTAAGTGATTTGAGAATAAACACTGAACACCAAATTAAGGAAGTAAAGAAGTTCATACAAGATCTAAAACAAAGATTCAACAAAGAATTTGAAGCCATCAAAGATGACCAATTTGAAGGAAAAAAATAAGAAAGAAATTAGAAAGTCTTGAGAGCAGGTTAGACTATGCAGAAAATTGAATCTCGGGGATTGAAGACAGCCTAGATATTATAGAGAAAGAACATACAACCGTCCAAGACAAGTCAAAGAAATATGATAGATCTATTCAACACTTGGAAGACACCATCAGAAGGGCTAATCTGAGGATAATCGGTGTAGAGGAGCATCTAGAAACAGAAGTTAATGGTCTAGGAAATTTGTTTAACAGGATCCTAGCAGAGAACTTTCCAAAAATGCAGAAACATAGGCCTATTCTTTTAGAACACCATATAGATCAGATCAGAATAGGATAACCCACGGTCACATAATCCACACAGGATCAACTCAGACCAAGGAAAAGATCCTGAAAGCTGTCAAGGAGAAAAGATTAATCACCTATAAAGGGAAACCCATTAGAATCACCTCAGATTTCTCAGCAGAGACAATGAAAGCAAGAAGAGCCTGGGATGATGTATGCCATGCCCTAAAGACAAACAACTATCAATCAAGAATACTGTACCTAACAAAATTATAAAATACTTAATCAATGGTAATTAAATTAATTAAATTAACCATTTGGTTTAGCAAACTAAAAATATAGAGTTGATATTCCACTTTCTTCATTTAGAATTTGCTCTAATTAATACTGCTCACTTCATGTCACATAGAGCATTCTAACCTAAAATCACTGTTGATTTTTTGACATTTCAAACTATCTACTATCAATTCTTTGTCAATAGTATTTCTATTTCAAAACACAATGTCTAAAATATCTTAGGTCAAGCATTGACATATGAAGTAATAGCACCCAAAATTAGTACATGAAGCAAATAAACACTAAAATTGACTAATTTTGCTTATTTGGATTTTACTTTCTTATATAATTTTAATTTGTATGTGCTTTTTAGTTGGTACAAAGAGAGCACACTATCAACAAAATTTGCTCATAGATCAGTATCGAGTATAGTTTTCTGGAGCTTGTCATGTTATGTTTAAGAAAAAAATCTATTTTGAAATGTTAAATTGTTGCAGGTAGAGAATTGTGAATTAGGATCTACATTTTCTAGTTCTTTCTGGCACACACACACACACACAAACACACACACACATATATTATGCTTTCTCCATTTCACCCAGTATCCAAGCACATTCAGATAAAAATTTTGAAGAGGACATCAATACACAACGGCAGGAATTGTATACAAGTAATGATATTTGTTAAAATTAAATTTGTTAAAACTTGTTAAAATTATATTTGTTAAAATTAAAATATGATAGTCTAAGAAACGATAATGATGAATGGATAAACCAACAGTAGGTTATATGAAAAAATTAACAAAGTTGATAGACACTTAGAAAAACTGAGTTTAGCGAGAGAGAGGAATGTATGCGAGACAAGTGTAGAGAGAAACCCCGAAACCAAATAAGTGAAAACAGAGATGTGATATGTAACCTGATAATATAGTCAAGATTCAGAAGAGGATAACGGAATTCTTGGGAAATCCAGCAAAATAAAGTCCAGAATTAAAAGATTATCAGAGCCTGGTGTCAGTGGCTCATGCCTGTAATCTTAGCTCCTCAGGAGGCTGTGATCTGAGGGTCTCTTTCGCTGTTCAAAGCCAGCCTGGGCAGGAAATTCCCTGAAACTCCTGTCCAATAAACCACCAGAAAACCGATAATGGCACTGCAGGTCAACTGGTAGAGCTGAATTGCTGAGGGACAGTACTCAGGCCCAGAGTTCAAGCCCCATGACCACTACCACCAACAACACAACCATAAAAGATTATCAAGTGATTTCTATAATTCATTCATAGCATGACTAATGATAATATTCCTAAAAAACTAATGAAACAGTCAGGGAAAGTTCACTACACACTTGTATGAGTCGAAAAAACCACTATAGACTCAACAATGAAAAAACTCAACACATATTTCTTTCATGAACATTGATGCAAAACTTCTGAATAAACTTCTGGATAGCTGACACAAAGAAATAAAAACAACAACAATGAAAAAAACACCTCTGACCAAAATTGAATCCTACCAAAAGGGCAAATTTGGATCAATATATGGAAGTCAGGCCAGGTAATCACCACATCAATACGAAGAAGCACATGAATCACAGAATCAAGTAAGTAGTACTAACAGCATTCAATAATATCTCACACCTCTTTTTTATGAAAACTCCAAACAAAGTGAAAACCCATGGAATATTTTTCAATATAACATAATCTTGTGTTTCCAGTACAACCTCAATAAAATCCAGTATCTTCCATTTTTAAAACATATTTCCAATTATCTCCTATTAACGCTAACTTTGATGTCCCTGTAATCTTTTCTTATTTATTTATTATTTTATTATTTTTTATTTTATTTGTGAACATACTGTACAGAGGGGTTACAATTACATGGGCAGGATAATGCATACATATCTTATCAAGCATTGCAGCCTCCTGCTTTGTTTACCCTTCACATCCCTTCCCAGCCTCCCCCCTCTCCCTCCCACCAAATCCTCCCCCCCCCCCCCGCACCAACTTTGTAAAGCTCGTTTTTGACATGGCAACTGGTACTTCTCATGGTTGCAAAAGGTCCACCTGTATCCTTAAACGACTTGTTTTTCCCCATCTCCTCCACAAGTTATACTGACATCAAATATAGTGAAAGCAGGGGTTATACTGTTGGGGAGGGACATACAAAACAACAAAGAAATAATCTTATAAATGCATTAGAAACACATGCATAAAAGAAAAAAAAACATTTAAATACATATTTAAGGGTTCATTTTCCTGACATCACATTATCTGACCTTTTCCGCTTGACTCATACATATACTAGATATTGCAAATAAGGGAAACCATGGGACCTATGTTTCTTTGGGCCTGGCTTACTTCACTTAATATAATTTTTTCAAAGTTATTCCATTTCCTAACCAATGGGGCAATGTTATTATTTCTGATGGAAGCATAGAATTCCATTGTATATATATATACCACATTCTCTTGATCCATTCATCTACGGAGGGGCATCTGGGTTGGTTCCATATCTTTCCTATGGTGAATAATGCTGCAATAAACATGGTTGTGTTGGTACCTTTAGTGTGGTCTTGTTTGTAAACATTTCAGTAAATGCCCAAAAGTGGGATTGCTGGGTCATAGGGGAGTTCTATGTGGAGTCTTTTGAGGAACCTCCATACTGCTTTCCAAAGTGATTGAACAAGTTTACATTCCCACCAACAATGAAGGAAGGTTCCCTTCTGTCCACATCCCCTCCAGCATCTGTTGTTGTTAGAGTTCTTGATTTTTGCCATTCTAACTGGAGTGAGGTGATATCTCAATGTTGTTTTGATTTGCATTTCTTTTATGGCTAGGGATGTAGAGCTTTTCTTCATGGATGTCACTGTAATCTTAAGGTAAGTGAAATCAAATTCAATTTGTCTTCATTCTTATCTACATTTAGTAGTATAGTTGATCTCGCTGTGATAGACCCAAGCGGATAGAAATGCTAAGGGGATTTCAAAAGTCTTTCTACTGCATTCTCAATTTTGAACTAACACGTAGAATGCTTTATAGCAGTGGATGTTGTTTCACTTTAATGAAATATTACATGATGCATTAATTCTGATTCCTGCCCATACACTCTGTCTTCTCACAGTACTGGGTGATTCAACATTTCTTATTGTAAATGGCATATTTAGAGTTCAAATTACAGCTACTTAACTTAGCCATTGTCAAAACCTAGAAATTCTTATTCTCTCTAATTCTTGCCCTTACAATAAGTTTATTTCTTTAGTTTTCTTTCATGATAACTTAGGTCAAATTATTAGAGTTTTATGTTTATTGGGAATAAAAGTATACAGCAGTCATAGGAAAAGACAGAGTAAAGATTCAATAGAGTTTCTTATGAGATATAATTTTCATTTTTATTAGAATTAATTGTACAAGTGGCCTTCATCTTGACATGTCCATATGAACAATATATTCCTTTTTCGTCCTCATCATTTCCCTCTCAAATTAATCAAGATTTTCAATTGTTACAAATTTATATAATGTAATTTGATCATTTCAGTTTCTCCATTCTTTCTCCCTCTTGCTTTAGGTACATCACCACACCCAGTAGAAGCATAATATTTAATTCCTAATGTTTAATTTTGTTGAAGTTTATATTACCTGTTAAAAGGAGTTTTACAATGGTATTTCACATATGTATATACTGTCCTTTTCTCATCTTCATTTTATATATGTCTACAGGAAGACAAATATCTATAGAACACAAATTATATAGTACATAATAATATATGTATAAAATCTTGTTTGTGTTACATATTGTTACCTTTTTACTTGTTTGTTCTGCTGTCTCAAAGAGTAAGAACTTCATCCTTTGAATCTAGCTTATTTTTCTTAATGGTCTTTATATCCACCCATTTTCCTGAAAGGACATAATTTATCTTATGGTGAATGATAATATTCCATTGTGTATCTTCATCATGGTTTATTGAGTACTTCATCATTTATAAGGTAGCTAGTTTGTTTTAACAACTTGTGTGTTGTAATAATGCCTCAGTTATCATGGATGATCAGGCGAATTCATTATATCCTGAGTGGCAGTGTCATCACAGTTTTCTGAGCAGCCACCATGCTTATTTCCACAGTGGGTTCACTAGTACCCACTGTGCATAAGGATTTGTTTTCCCACTGCATCCCATTGAATTAGTTGTTGGTGTCCTTGGTAAATGATTATTCTAACTGAAGTGATATATAATCCCAATGATACTTTGATTTTCATTTCTTTTAGAGACAGGGATAATAGGTATTTCTTCATGTATTTATTGGCCTTTTTGCCTCTTCTTTTGAGATGGATCTGTTCTATCCATCTGTTCATTATTAATGGAGCTAATGAATCTTCTGGGCTTTAGGTTTATAAGTTTACTGAATATTCTGGCAAAAAATCTCTTGTAGATATAAAACGCAAAAAATTGAGTCTAATTCCATAGGCTGTACTTTTAGCCTAATGATTCAATCCTTTAAAGTGAAAACAATTTTTGTCTATGCAAACTCCTTTGTCAATCTTTTTTCTATTTATTGAGCTGTTGGAGTTTTATCCAGGGAGTGACTGTATATGCCAACCAGTTCCTGTATTTTCCTTCATGATCATGGATTGGCAAAAGTAATACTCTAAAAATGTTCATAATGCCAAAAGTAATATACAGATTCAATGCAATATACATGAAAATTTAATATCATTCTTCACAGAAATAGAAAAAAAATCAATCCTAAATTTTCTGTGGGAGATTGACTGAAATTGGGTAGCCAAAATATTCTTAGGTGGAAAACAAAGCAGTGCTAGATATACAACTTGACATCAAATTATACAACTAAGCTATAGTAACAAAACCAGAATAATACTCTCACAAGACACAAAGGCAAAAAGAACATATTTGGGAGGCCTAAGCATAAGTTCATATATCTGCAGCCATCTGATTTTTTCCAAAGGACACCAATGCATACATTAGAAGCAAGGTATCATCTTGGTAATCAGAATATCAATAAGCAAAAGACTCAAATCAGGTCTCCCACAATATGCTACATTAAGAGGTGAATCAAGGATTTTAACACAAGGCTTGAACTTTTAAAGTACCATGGGATAAATTTTTCATATACTTAAGTATAGGAATAAAAAGGGAACAGTTTGCTTGGCATATTAAAGATAGATTTACTTTTCCCCTTGTGTTACTCTGTAAATTTTAATCAGCATTAATAGTAAATTCATAATTCAAAACAACCAACTGAAAACACACTATTTTTAAAGGTCAAAATAACTTCTCTTCTAAGACATTTTCTGCATCACTAAATATTACTCTGAGCTGGAAACATGGAAGTTATTCATGCTCATAAGTCTACACAACAAAATTTATTATTTAAAGTCTCAGAGAAATCACTGAAGATTCACAGTAAAAGTGAAGTCATGGGAGATGACTAACAGCTTAACACAGAGTTTAGTTTAAAATCCATTCAATTTGTAAGAAGAACAAGGTAGAAATATTGTTACTTAGATAAGTAATTCAAATTATAATAAACAGGAAAGGTAAATTTTGTAGGCCAACATAGGAATGAAATGCACATATTAATTGTTGGGTATGGCTGAGTGAAACTCTCATTTTGAATCATGTGATTTTCATATAAGAATGGTAACAACTTTTATAAAAAATTATCTTCTTCACAAGCTAGAGCAACAAAATTATCCATGTATAAATGATAAATTCACATGAAATTTATAACTTGGGAGCAGGAAATTTTGATGAAATACTCAAAAACTAAACAAACTTATTTATGTATTCGTTTGGGAATTGTTAAATTGTTTTAACACCTGCAGCCATATTATCCAGAAAAAAAATGATAGAAATAATTTCTAGCCATGAAAAAATGAATTGATAGAAATACTATTTGAATAAAGTCGTAAATTGTGAGTTATATTAGTTTCTTACTTAGGACAGGAAGTCATTTTAATTACAATAGTAATCATGTATAAGTTCCTTTGCAATGCAGAAGTCTGCAGCTTCAGGCAATCCCGTTTGACCAAACTTTCTTTGATTTTTTGTGTTTCTGGATCTGTATTGATAAAATTTCAGCCTGTGCCTAGTTGACCTAGGGTTTCTGCTATTCATACTAAAGCTTCCAGCACAACTATGTTTATTGCAGCATTATTTACCATAGCTAATATATGGAACACACCCAGATGCTCCTCAGTAGATGAGTAGATCAAGATAATATTACACACACACACACACACACACACACACACACACACACACACACACACACACACACACACACAATGGAATTCTATGCCTCCATCAGAAAGAATGACATTTCCCCATTTGCTATGAAATGGAAAATCTTGGAAAAAATTATATTAAGTGAAGTAAGCCAGGCCCAAGAAACATAGATCCTACGATTTCCCTTTTTTGCAATAAGAAGTATACGTCTGGGACAAGCAGATAAATTAAAAGTTATGTTCCTATGACCATATAAAATGATGTTAAGCTAAATGAACACCAAGATAGGAACACAAGTTGCTTTTATTCTTGCTGTTTTTCCTAACATATTTGCTTTGTACCATGTGATTATTTTGTTTCTTTGTATGTTCCTCCCCCACAGTATAACCCCTGTTTTCACTGTATTTCATGTTGCTGACCTGCATCTTGTATATATACTTTTCTAGCTTGGGGCGAGGGAGGGAAAAAATTCTTAAATAGGAATATAGGTTTACCCATTGTAAAAATGATATGTACAAGACACTATGTTGAAAAAAGGACTTTACAGATTATGCTGGGAGGAGTTGTGGAGAAAGTGTATTTCTGGAGGTGGGAAGGAAGGAAGGGTAGGGGAAAAACAAAGGAGAAGCTAACCATGCTTGATAGGAAATATACTCATGACCTTTCTCATGTAACTGTAATCCCTCTGTACAATATTTTTAGAATAAAACATATTTTTAAAATGGGATAAGTAAGTTAACTTTTGAAATGTTTTATGGGTATTTTAGACCTTATGAAGATAGAAAGTTAAAGAACATAAAAGTCATGTGGTACAATATCCTTACTAGTTCTATTATAATTGAGAACTGAAATAACATTTCAATTTGGACCTCAAAATGAATCTTCCCCATCATGCTATATTATTTTCAAGTGAAAAAAAAATTAAATGTAAGAAATGTTCGCCATAGTGTGGGGAAAATGAACTGTTAAAATTTTGGCAGAAATGTGAATTGGTTCAGAGAGAGACTGTGGGAAAAAGTATGATTATTTAAAGAAACTAATGTGCGAACTACCCTCAGCATAATTATAAATTCGGACAAAATGTTAATAGAGGTTGCCAGTGGCTCACACCTGTAATACTAGCTACTCAGGATGCTGATGTCTGAGGATATTGGTTCAAGGTAAGCACAGGCAAGAAAGTCCATGAGACTCCTATCTCCAATAAACTACTAAGAAAAACTCAGAAGTGGATCTCTGACTCAAATGAGAGAGTGCTAGTCTTGAGCACTAGGACACTTAGGGACAGAGTCCTGAGTTCAAGCTTCAGGACCTGCAAAAAATAATAGCAGGCTATTTTTTTTAATGTACATGTGAGGATCTGGGATCTTAAATGTAAGTCAGTGGTTGAAATATCTGAAGTTTTTGAAAAAAGTCTATAGTTAAATATAAAACTAAACCTTAATTGCTAAAAGGTTTTGATACTGAGATTTGCTCTAAGCTCTCATTCATTCATTTGGTTTTCATATTGCCATGTGAATGTTACAAGCAGTAGTGAGAAGAGTGGCTAGCACACAGAACAATATCCACTATACTTTTCTACAATAAATATTTAACACAAATAGAAATTGTTGGTAGCCCTGTAGAAATTAGCATAGATCTGGAGTAATGACCTAAAAAGCTATGTGCCGCTTAGACCAATATCCGAAAATTATAGATCTAAGGTTTCATAACATTTTTGTGTTATGTCATAAAATTTCTCTGTGATCTCCTGGTAGGAAGATGCAGGTCTTTGTTATTAGTGGTGATAATATTTCTTTGACATCTTCTAATTACCCTAATTTCTTTTGCTCAATCCTATAGTAAAAGTAGCAAGCTCATAAAAGTCTTAATTAATGAATATATGAATTCTTTTCTTAAATGCTGAGGGTTACAAAATGAAATTTAGTGAAGATGAACTCTTGGAAGCATTTACCACTTTAACATTTAGCAAGCCATACTTTGTATAATTCTTCAGTGAGTCATAAAAATTTAATAGGTAGCTACAGCCATTCAATCCAACAGAAGGACAGCACTAATAAAAACGTATATCCACTGCTCAGTAGAGATAATTTATACCACCAGAGTTTAGCTGAGTATTGGAAGGTAATTTGCAGATTATATGAGGTAGATTTAACTATTTCTAAAAATTCCTTTTGCTATATTATCCTAATTAGATTAGCAGGGACACTCTGGTTGAAAATAGAGGAAGATTTTCTTTTCTTTTTTTTTCTTTTCTATTTTTTATGGGTCTGGTAGAGGGGCCTGAACTTTGGACCTGGGCGCTGTCCCTCAGCTCTTCAGCTCAAGGCTAGCACTCTACCACTGTAGCCACAGCGCCAGTTTCAGCTTATTTTTTCTGCTTATGTGGTGCTGAGGTATCAAACCCAGGGCCTCAAACATGCATTGCAAGCGCTCTACCACTGAACCACCTTCCCAGGCCTAGGAAGATTTTCAATGACACTTTAAGATGGCAGTTCAAAGCAACACATAATATGTGGTAGGGTAAATTACAGATTCAAAGGTAAAATAATAAAAGTATGGTCTATATTTGTCCTTTTTTATTCTAAATTTTTTCAAAATTGTAGAAACCGCCTTACTGATTAACTGTAACCCCTCTGTACAGCATATTTACAATAAAATAAAATTTAAAATAATTACAGAAATCTCTCATATGCTGAAGCTAGATCTAAAATACACTGGGGCATAATAAATTATACAGTTCTCTAGGCATTCATACACAGTAACACCAAAAGAGAGGAACATAATGGCAAAATGTCAATGTGCATCTGATCACATGAACAATATCAAGCAATCCTCTAGGAAATGGACAGAAGAGATTTTTTTTTCCTTTTTGTGCTGTTTTTTAAATTTCTCTTCTTTTTGTATTCTTAATTTGTCTCTATGTCTTTGAGAGTGGAAAAAGAGGCATAAAGAGTGAACAAATGTAGCCATGGAGTTCAGTATACACTATGTGGAAAATGAACTATATAAACTGTGGGTTGGGTAAGAGAGAAAATTTTGAAGAGATCAAGGGAAGGGGTGACATTATCCAAAATAAAAAGTGCATTTTGCCTAACATTTATAACATTATTAATAAAAAATTACAAAATCAATAAAGTAATATTAAAAGAAAAGAATACCGTCAAGTAATGTAGCCGAAAGAATACATGTCCTACAGAGGTCATCATTATCTTCCTGCTGCAAAAAAAAAAAAAAAAAAATGAAATGTATACTGGCAGGTCATAGAAAAGTAGAATAATGCAAATTTGTAATTTTTATCTATACAGCATATAAACGTCATCATTGTTTATGAGAATTCTGAATCATTTCTTTTTGTTTTTTTTTTCAGTCGTATGGCTTGAAGTCTGGGCCTGGGTACTTTCTTTGTGCTCCTCAGCTCGAGGCAAAGGCTCTACTGCTTGAGCCACAGCACCACGTCTGATTTTCTAGTTTCCTTCCCCGGATCCTCAGAACTCAGCCTCCTAAGTAGTTAGGATCACAGGCTTGAGTCAACTGTGCCCTAGTTGAGAATTCTCAATCATTTCTACAAATAGTGATAGAGAGAACATGTAACTTGAAATAAAAGAGCAGGGTAAATAACTTAAATAGAGCTATGAAATTTTGTAAAAAAATTATGAATATTGGAGATATTTAATGTAAGAAAAGACTTCCTGAGCTTCCTTAGGTGTTTTCTGATGTAGAAAAGAAACAGAACTAAAAGGGACAAAAATCATTAGCTGAAGACTCATACAATGAGAAGGCATCAAATCCTGATTGAAGGTCAGACACTTTGGAAAAGCTGCTTCTGATATTTATTATCCATAATAAGATATTTATCAATGTACCTATGAGATATTAGTGGATTGAGCATCAAGCATAAAATACTAAGAAGGGAGTCATTTTCAATTCATTAGTTCAATAATAATTATTAAGATACTCTAATTGTCTTAATTTATTGAAATTGATTTTATGTTAGCATTGGCAGGCCACATATATTTTAATAAGTTTAATATATTTAGTTTTAGTCTTATTCTCCAAAAGGTTTTTTTAAATTCTTGTTTAATGCTTCAATGCAAAAAAACATTAACTTTCCTATAATGATGATAGTGGAAAATACTACAGATATTAAAAAAAAACTACTTTAACATAGAACTAAATCTGTGACCTTCAACTGAATAATAACACAGACATTTGCCCACACAAAATCTTGTATGTAGGTGTACATGTTATTGGATGCTTCTATTCTTAGAATTTGTAAGACTGATAAAAAATTTAATGCCAGCTTGAGCACACCCTGTCTCAAAAAAACACCAAAAAATAGCAACAACTAAATATTAACAAAAAGCTCTCTAACACAGTCTATGATTGTTTGGTTCTTAATATTCATATTTAAAACCTACCCAATATACACATAGTAGGGAATGGATAAATATTTTGTCAGACATCCATACAATGGAATATCACTCTATAAGAAAAGATAGTAAATCTAATAATATATACAGAACTATAAACAAATTTAGGGAATCATGCCTAGAAGTCTACAGCCACTATGATCCTATTTTGATGACATTCAGGAAGTCAAAAATTGTAAGAACATAAAGCTAATCAGCAGTTTGTAGATTACAAGGTGAGGTGGGAGTCATTAGGACATTTGCAAACATTATTGAGATGATGAGAATGTTCTATACTCAAAAGTTTGGTACAATAGTACACACTTGTCAGAGTTCACTTACATGCACAACAGAAACAGGTCGGTTTGCTTGTTTGGTTGTTTCTTTGTCGTTTCTCTTCTTCCCTCCCTCCCTCCCTCCCTCCCTCCCTCCCTCCCTCCCTCCCTTTCTCCGTCCCTTCCTCCTTTCCTTCCTTCCTTCCTTCCTTCCTACCTTCCTTCCTGCCTTCCTTCCTTCCTTCCTTCCTTCTTTCCTTTCTTTTTTCTTTCTTTCCTTCTTCCCTTTTCCTTCTTTTTTTGTTCTTCCATTATGGGACCTGAACTCTGGGAGCTGTCCTCGAGCTCTTCAGCTCAGGGATAGTGTTCTACCACTTTGAGCTAGCTCAAGGATAGTGTTCTACCACTTTGCGTCACAGCACTACTTCTACTTCAGTTGTTACCTGGAGAAAGAGTCTCCCGGACGTTCTTGGCTGATTTGGCTTTGAACTATAATCCTTAGGTCTTAGCTACTCCAGAAAAAGGGCCTGTAGCACCTGGTAAAGGTACATTTTATTACAAATGAATTTTTACCCAACCTGACTTTTTTATGTATTTTACATTTAATTTTATTTTATTAAAAGTTTTAATTATTAAATACTAATTTAATAAAAATAATATTAAACTAAATATTTAATAAGGTGATGTACAAATGGTTTACAGATACACTTAAGGTGCTGAGTACATTTAATATGAATTTTATAAGAAAAAATATAGACAAAAATATAATCACTTATTTTTTGACACTCAGATATATTTGCTATCAAAATTTAGCCATTATTTTAGTTTTATGCATATCAAGATAATCTTCTAACAAAGGTTAAGTCACAGTGTATATTTTCATTTATAATTGTCTTCATTTAAATAAGTTTCATGCACATAAACGGCTGAATAAAAAAGCCCTTTGACAGCAAAGTAGATGCACTATATTTATTTAAGTAATTACTATCATATTTAAATTGATTATAAGTTTTGAAATCATGAATGTTCTGATATAAATATGTAAATTTTTATATCTTCAAACCATACACACTTTCTCGATTTTTTTCTATGCATTTTGACTTTCAGGATATAGATTGGACATATTTAATTAAAAAATCAATACATATTAGATGTATAAGTGGGGGAATTCATAGTGACATTTCCATTTTTATATATAATTTACTATGTTCAAAATTTTATATTTTCCTGTTATATTTTTTTGCATGCATAGAAAGCATTTCAAGCAAATTCACACTTACTTTTTTTCTCTCCATTGACAATCCCTACTCTTTCTGATATCCACCACTCCACAAAGCCTGAATTACTTTCTTGTAATATTTTATTTTGTTCATATTAATTTTATAACTAAATTCTTATGTGCATATAATTTAGTCAAATTTGTGGCATGTGGAAACATTTTTTTTCTCAAATATTATACAAGACCATACTTTCACTAACTTTTTCATTAATACTAGAAAGTTATTATTTCCATTCTTACCCAACAATATTATCTTTAAGTATCTTTGAATGTAGCAAGTTTCAACCACTAAGCCTAGACATTGAGAAGGGCAGTTGTAGGGTATATTCAATAACTGCATATATCCCACAAAATCATTTGGTACATGAGAGGACACGCACATATGCTTATGGTGGGGTGCCTTGGACCTGACTGTCCTTGATGGTAAATTTGCATGTTGCATCATGATGTTGCAAATATCCAAAAGGAAGTTGGCAGTTGAAAAGAATTCCCACGTTGATCACTCAGTATTTATGATATATTTCACATCTTCAATTAGACATTTACTTTTAATTTTTTTCTATGACTACTTAGGATAGATTTAAATATTCACATATTTTCTTTTTACTGATAGTTTGGGATATATTCTTCTTCAAGTTCATTTTCCACCCTTTATGAGAACCTCCTTGAACTGTATCACCTCGGATTTCTTGTCTTTTGAGTCCACATAGTCTATTAGTACTAAGTCTGTTGTTCTCTCCGTGTTTTCTCTTTATCAGCGTTGATGGGACAGAAGATAATCTTCCTCTAATGGCCATCTCATTTGATGATTTCTCTTTGGATGTCCCTTGACTCTGCACCATTCTATTTAAGCAAAGCAATATTAATAGCTACAAGTTATTTCTATTTCCCATCTCCCAGTCCTAGGTTTCTTAAGTATTGAAAAATATTAATTTATTTTCATGTAATAATTTTAATTTTCCATGATATAATAAATTTTAAAAATAAAGTAAAAATGGGCAATAAGATAAGACCTAACTTAAGTATTCTACTGATTAGACTTGAGTCAGGTTCTCCAGTTTGGGTCCATGAACAAACACATGAAAATTTAGTTAATTATTAGATCAATAGTTAGCTTAATTTTCTTCAGCTGTTGCCCTTGGGAACTGTTTGTAGTAGCAACCACATTAAACTTAATGGAGGGTATCATAGGAATTGAATCTGATAGGCATAAATTGGACTGGATACAATACGGACTAAAAAAGAATGATGAAAAATTATAAAATGTAATTAACTGAAGTACCAAATTCTTGACAAATAAATACTTAAGATTATAGATTTAGCAATAACTACAATATTTCCTGTTGAATTTGCATTTCATGTAAACAATGAATATTTTTTATTAGAAGTATGTTTATCTGAAATACAAATTCAACTTGTTATTCTATATTTCATATGACAACTCAGTCCTTGTGCCTAATTCATTAACACAGTGTATCACTTTCCAAAATCTCTTTTGATTTGTCTACTGAAAAATCAACAAGGTACAAGGAATCCAGTGAAAGATGAAGGTAATTGGATCAAGAAAATGTGTCAGCAAACCAATATTTAGAAGAATAGTCAGATAAGACAAGCAGACACCAAGTTAAAATCTCAGTGATCCACTGAGCGGAAATGAATGATAGAAGGGAGATGGGAGTCTGCATATAGAGTTACAACATAGAGTTACTAATATGAATAAATTCGGAAAATACGTTCAGCAAGGATAGTTTTACAACAACTTTAGTAAATAAGAAAATGTTACAGTTAAATAGAGGGACTGAAGATTGTTATCATAAATGCTGTCCATGATATGTGTGGTCAGAAAACATTGAAAGGTGAAAGCTATCAGAACAACTATATTTATCACGGCATTATTGGACCAACCCAGATTCCCCTCAGTACATGAATGGATTAAGAAAATGTGAAACAAACACACAAACACAATGGAATTCTATGCTTCCCTCAGAAAGAATGACTGCCCTATTCATAAGTAAATGGAGAGAATTGGGAAAAATCACTTTAAACAAAGTAAGACAGACCCAAAGAAACAGGTCTCATGGTTTCCCTTATTTGCAATTATCAATATATTTCTAGCTTAAACAAATGAGAACAGTAGCTCACTAGATATGTATATATGACCATATAAGATGATCCTAATGAAATTAACTCCAAGGCATGGACACAAGATGTTTTTTCTTTGTTAGTGGTGGTGGTTTCAATTTACTATGTAATTTTTTGTTTTTGTTCTATGTCTTTAACCCTATTGTATATCTTCCCCCTATAGAAACCTGGTATTTTATATATGTTTATTTGAATGAGCAAAGGGAAGGTGAACAACAACAAAGGACAAGGAGGCAACAAATCTAACAGAGAAATACACAAGAAACTATGTTGAAAACAATCTGTACAACTTGACGGGGGATTGTTGGGAGGAGGAAATTGAGGGAAGCGTAAAAGCATCGAGAAGAATGAACTCTTTACCTTACTTATGTAACTGAAAGAAACCTCTCTGTACCATAAAATAACCCTCAGAATATTAAAAAAAAAAACATTAAAAAAGAATACATTAAAAAATCTAGATCATGGGGTTGGGAAGGTGGCTCAATGGTAGAGCACTTGCTTTGCATGACTGAGGCCCTGGGTTCGATTCCTCAGCAACACATAAGCAAAAAAAAAAAAAGCCAGAAGTGGCGCTGTGGCTCAAGTGGTAGAGCACTAACCTTGAGCTGAAGAGCTGAGGGACAAAGCCCAGGCCCAGAGTTCAGGCCCCATGACCAACCCCACGCCCAAAAAAAGATAAAAAATCTAGATCAGTCAGGACGGTATGGATCAACAGAAGTATTATTAAACACATGGGAAGCAATCAGAAATGCAATGAGAATATTTTCTGTGAGTTTGAACAAATGGCTTGTACTGTTAGTTTGGCCTCAAGTAAGTTTCAATCATTGCAGACTCTAGTACTTCAACTAAAGATGAATATTTACATATCTAGGATATGGATACATATAGATGTGTACATATACACACCCATGTATATGTAAATATATTTATATATATTATATATAAATCATATTTAGTTATATTTAATATTTAATATATTATATATAAATATTTCTATATTATTTTTATTTTTATATATTTATATTACATTTATATAATTTCTATTATTTCTATAAAATATATAATATATAAATATATTTAAATATAAAATATATACATATATTTATATATTTAATATATACAATATGTATTGTATATAACATATATAATATATATAAATATATTTATACATATATATATATATATATATACACATGGGTGTGTGTATATTTGTGTGTGTGCTTGTGTGTATGTGATTTTGACCTAAGCATATTGTGCTTTGTAATCTAGGATTCCAAATGGAATTTGGCTTAGAGAAAAAAATATAGGATGTTTTGATGACAATAAATAGCACCATTAATTCACTTTAGGTATAGAAAAAGTTCAGTGAACACTATTGGAGATTAAATTTGTTTTTTTTAAATTTTATTTTATTTTATTTGAGAACATACTGTACAGAGGGGTTACAATTACATGGCAGTATAATGCATACATTTCTACCAAGCATTGCAGCCTCCTCCTTTGTTTACCCTTCACCTCCCTTCCCAGCCTCCCACCTCCCCCCCACCCAATCATACCCCCCCTCCCCCCACCACACCGACATTGTAAAGCTGGTTTTGACATGACATTTTGTACTTCTCATTGTTGCAACAGGTCCACCTGAATCCTTAAACGACTTGTTTGTCCCCATCTCCTCCACATGTTATACTGACATCAAATATAGTGAAAGCGGGGGTTACACTGTGGGGGAGGGACATAGAAAGCAACAAAGAAATAAACTTATAAATGCATTAGAAACACATGCCTGATAGAAACAAAAACATTAAAATACATATTTAAGGGTTCATTTTCCTAACATCACTTTATCTGACCTTTTCCGCTTAACTCATACCTATACTAGATATTACAAATACGGGAAACCATGGGACCTATGTTTCTTTGGGCCTGGCTTACTTCACTTAATATAATTTTTTCCAAGCCTTTCCATTTCCTAACAAATGGGGAAATGTCATTCTTTCTGATGGAGGCATAGAATTCCATTGTGTATATATACCACATTTTCTTGATCCATTCATCTACTGAGGGGCATCTGGGTTGGTTCCATATCTTAGCTATGGTAAATAATGCTGCAATAAACATAGTTGTGCTGGTAGCTTTAGTGTGGTCTTTTTTGTACACGTTAGGGTAAATGCCCAAAAGTGGGATTTCTGGGTCATATGGGAGTTCTATGTGAAGTCTTTTGAGGAACCTCCATACTGCTTTCCAAAGTGGTTGAACAAGTTTACATTCCCACCAACAATGAAGTAAGGTTCCTTTCTGTCCACATCCCCTCCATCATCTATTGTTGTTAGAGTTCTTGATTTTTGCCGTTCTAACTGGAGTGAGGTGATATCTCAATGTTGTTTTGATTTGCATTTCTTTCATGGCTAGGGATGTTGAGAATTTCTTCATGTGTCTATTGGCCATCCTTCTTTTTTCTTCAGAGAAGCTTCTCTTTAAGTCTTTCGCCCTCTTATTTATTGGGCAGTTGTTTCTTTGAGGATTTGTTGTTGGGTGGTTTAATTTTTTGAGTTCCAAGTATCTTGAAAAAGGAAATCAAGACAGAACCTAAAAAATGGCAAAACCTCCCATGCTCCTGGATTGGAAAGATTAACATCGTGAAAATGGCAATACTTCCCAAGGCTATCTACAAATTCAACGTGATACCTATCAAAATTCCACCCTCATTCTTCATGGAAATAGAAGAGGCAATCCAAAAATTCATATGTAACAATAAAAGACCCCCAATAGCAAAAACGCTCCTCAACGTAAAGAACACTGCTGGACGAATATCAATACCAAATTTCAAACTCTACTATAAAGCCATAGTAATCAAAACAGCTTGGTATTGGCATAACAACAGACCTCAGGACCAATGGAATAGAATTGAAAACCCAGAAATGAACCTACAGACCTATAGCCATCTAATCTTTGATAAGGGAGCTAAAACAATAGAATGGAAGAAAGACAGCCTCTTCAGTAAATGGTGCTGGCAAAATTGGTTAACTACATGTAGAAAACTAAAGCTAGATCCTTATATATCACCCTGCACCAGAATCAACTCCAAATGGATCAAAGACCTTGAACTCAAAGCAGACACTCTGAAAACATTACAGGATGGAATAGGAGAAACCCTAGGTCTCCTTGTCTCAGGCCGAAATTTTCTGAATAGAGACCCGGAAACACAACAAATGAAAGAAAGGTTGGACAAATGGGATTGCATAAGGTTGCAGAGCTTCTGCAGGGCAAATGACATAGCTAGCAAGATCAATAGAAAGCCCATGGATTGGGAGAAGATCTTTACTAGCCATACAACGGACATGGAGATTAAATTTGGAAGCAAATCTTTGGATGAGAATCTGAGTTTTCTGCCTTTTGCTATTCGAATATTCTTTTTTTTTTTTTTTTGGTCGGTTGTAGGGCTTGAACTCTGGGTTTGGGCACTGTCCCTGCACTCTTCAGCTCAAGGTGAGCAGAATATTCTTTTATGTGGGCAATCAACCAGTAGAAGGTTTTGCATCATTTTTCTATAAGATACAATTCTATCACAGAGTAGAGCCACTTATACTATCATAAGTAGACAGGTAAACCAGTTGAATAATATGTATTAATTTTCACTAAGGGACAGAGACAAAAAATGCAAAGTTTAATTGTGAAGAGAGTAAGGCATTGAAAACTAGATTAGAAAAAAAAGAAGATTGATTGTTCCATTTTCCCCCAGTCCTCATATACTAAAATATTTTGACTCAGATTTGAAAAGGAAAAGGAAAGAAAATTTAGTTTTACCAAATCTATTGAAAAAATGGGTTCTGATTATAATGTGAGCATATGATCTGGTTATCTTGCAAACACGAGGATAGAATCAAACAATTTAACACACAGTCACTTCTCTAAAGGAGTACAAATGTTTGACAATTTATAAATAACTGTTTGAAATCCTTACCTGTATAGAAAATACAAATCAAAAGACACTGTGATTCTGTCTCTTTGTAGTCATAGTAACTATCTTCAAAGGAATAAAGCAAAAGAAGCAAAACAAAAATCCCAAACAAGTATTAATGAAGATGTTCAGAAAATAGTAATCCCTATGCTATTTATGGCATGCAAATTAGCATAGGCACCATAGAAATCACTATGGAGGTTTCACATTAACCTAAAAAAAGAACATTTTATCTAGTAATTCAACCCTTCAGCATGCATCCAAAAGATTGTAAATCAACATACAATAGAGACGGCTGCACAGCAACATTTATTGAAGTATTATTTACATAGCCAATCAATGCAATCAAACCAGGTGATCCATTCATTCAATGAATTAATCAAGTAAATGTATTGTATGTAGATAGAATATTATTCATCCATCAAGAATTAAAGACAAAGCCGTGCACTAGTGGCTCAGGCCTGTAATCCTAGCTACTCCGGAGGCTGAGCTCTGAGGATCACAGTTCAAAGCCTGCCCAGGCAAGAAAGTCCATGAGAATCTTGTCTCCAATAAACTACTAGAAAACAGGAAGTGGTGCTGCGGCTCAAGTGGTAGAGCACTTACCTTGAATTCAAGAGCAGAAGGACAGTGCCCAACGTCAGAGATCAAGCCCATGACCGACCAAAAAATAATTAAAACAAATTAAATAGGGATAATGGTGGAACCATTGCAACAATGACATGTACAAGACATTATGTTGAAAAATAAACTTTACAATTTTAGAGAGGCCAGGAGGACGATGGGAGGAAAGGGATAATAAGGGGAAACAAAGGAAGTAACAATGCTTGGTAAGAAATGTACTTATTACCTTCCTCATGTAATTGTAACTATTTTCAAAATAAAAAAGAATTATGTCATATGTAGATTTGGAGCCTTAAAAAATAATGCCTACTAAATAAAAAATATATTGGAGTGAAGATTACAGAGAGGGAGTGGACAAATTGAATAGGTTGAAAGGTAATCATAGTATTCTATACAGTTTTATGGAAACATAAGATTGTAACCTAAGATGCTTTTGATCAAAGAACATTGTATAAAAACAGGTAAATGACACAGTGGAATATCTTTCTACGAATACATGGATTAATATAAAAGCGTCACAAACCAAAAAGCATTATAACTAAAATACATTTCATTTTTTTGATATAAGTAAAGGAATTAATTCATTCTACCTAAGATATATGCAAATGAAGAAATTAGAATATGAAAATCAAATGGAAAAATGTGTATAAAATGAACTACATAACTTCAGGGTGGAGGGAAGTCAGGTGGAAGAGAATGTGGAAGGGGGTGATACTGTTCACAAGGAAATACATTCCATGTCTAACTTATATATCTGTAACCACATTATATATCATTCTTAAAATCAAACTTTAAAAAAGGAATTGCTAATAGTAACCATAGATTTTGAAAATGAATTCTGGAATTGTAAGTAAACTTATAATATAAACCCAAACAAAACCCAAAAATGTAACAATATTTCAATATGATTATTGGGAAAAATATAAAGGAGAATTTTTTTTTCTCTGAATTTCTTTCTCTAGGATTAATACTCAGGACTTCTACACACTCAGCTTTCTTTACTGGCTGATGCTCAGCTGAGTGAATTATCTCTCCAGCCTTGGTTTTGTTGGTTAATTGGAGATCGAGTTGTCAAACTCTTCTGCCTGAGATGGTTTGAAACTGTGATCCTATAATTCTCACCCTCGTGAATAAGTAAAATTATTGGCGAAATCTTTTTTGTTGTTGTTGTTGTGAAAATACTGCACAGAGGGGTTACAATTACATGGGCAAGAAAATGACATTTCTTATCAAGCACTTTTGCCTCCTCCTTTGTTTCCTCTTCCCATCCCTTCCCATCCTCCCCCTGCCTCCCGACCCAATCCTCCTTGCCCCCTACCCCCTCTCCCAGCCCCTCCTCACTCCAAAGTTCTAAAGTTCGTTTTCGACATAACGACTTGTATATCTAATTGTTTTATCCCTATTTAAACGATTTGATTTTCCCCTTTCCCTCCACAAATTATACCGACATCAAATACAGTGAAAGCAGGGGTTATACTGTGGGGGAAGGACATACAAAACAACAAAGAAATAATCTTTAAATGTATGGGAAACAATCTCATGAGAGGAAAAAAAAAACATTTGAATAAATATCGTAGGGTCCATTTCCCTAACATCACCTTATCTGACCTTTTCTACTTGAATCAGACATATACTAGTTATTGAAAATAAGGGAAACCATGGGACCTATGTTTCTTTGGGCTTGGCTTACTTCACTTAACATAAATTTTTCCATGCCTTTCAATTTCCTAATAAATGGGGTAATGTCATTCTTTCTGATGGAGGCATAGAATTCCACTGTATACATATACCACATTTTCTTGATCCATTCATCTACTGAGGGGTATTTGGGTTGGTTCCCTATCTTAGCTATAGTAAATAATGGTGCAATAAACATAGTCTTGCTGAGAGCTTTAGTGTGGTCTTGTTTGGGTAAATGTCCAAAAGTGGGATTGCTGGGACATAGGGAAGCTCTATCTGGAGTCTTTTGAGGAAAATCCATATGCTTTCCAAAGTTGTTGAGCAAGTTCACACTCCCACCAACAATGCAGTAAGATACAATTCCATCCACATCCCTTCCAGTATATGCTGTTATTAGAGTTCTTTATTTTAGCCATTCAACAGGGATGAGGTGGTATCTCAGTGTTGTTTTGATGTGCATTTCTTTTATGGCTGGGAAGGTTGAGAATTTCTTCATTTGTCTATTGGCCATCCTTCTTTCCTCTTCAGAGAAATTTCTATTTAAGTCCTTAGCCCACTTGTTTATTGGGCAGTTATTTCTTTGAAGATTTGTTGTTGGGGGATTTAATTTTCTGAGTTCCAAGTATATTTTAGATATGAGACCCTTGTCTGTTGTATGGCTAGTGAAGATCTTCTCCCAATCCATAGGCTGTCTATTGATCTTGCTAGCTATGTCCTTTGCCATGCAAAAGCTCTGCAACTTCATACAATCCCATTTGTCCAACCTTTCTTTGATTTGTTGTATTTCCGGATCTCTATTCAGAAAATTTTGGCCTGTGCTAAGGAAACCTAGGGTTTCTCCTATTCCATCCTGTAATGTTTTCAGAGTGTCTGCTTTTACTTTGAGGTCTTTGATCCATTTGGATTTGATTCTGGTGCAGGGTGATATATAAGGATCTAGCTTTAGTTTTCTACATGTAGTTAACCAATTTTGCCAGCACCATTTACTGAAGAGGCTGTCTTTCTTCCATTCAATTTTTTTAGCTCCCTTATCAAAGATTAGATGGCTATAGGTATGTAGGTTCTTTTCTGGGGTTTCAATTCCATTTCATTGGTCCTGAGGACTGTTGTGCCAGTACCAAGCTGTTTTGATTACTATGGCTTTATCTTTATAGTAGAGTTTGAAATTTGGTATTGATATTCCTCCAGCAGTGTTCTTTACATTGAGGAGCGTTTTTGCTATTGGGGGTCTTTTATTGTTACATATGAATTTTTGGATTGCCTCTTCTATTTCCTTGAATAATGGGGTTGGAATTTTGATACGTATCACATTGAATTTGTAGATAGCCTGGGGAAGTATTGCCATTTTCACGATGTTGATCTTTCCAATCCAGAAGCATGGGTGTTTTTTGCCACCTTCTAAGTTCGGTTTTGATTTTTTTTTTCAAGTTTTTAAAGTTTTCATCATAGTTGTCCTTCACTTTTCGGTTATGCTCATTCCTAGGTATTTTATTTTTTGTGGGGATATTATGAATGGAATTGCTTTCCTAATTGCAGCCACACTTTTCTCATTGTTGTTATACAGAAAAATCATTGATTTTTGAGGGGTAATTTTGTAACCTGCTACTTTGCCAAAGTTTTGAATCATCTTGAGTAATTTGGTAGTGGAGTCTATGGGATTCTTTCAATACAAGATAATGTCATTTACAAATAGGGAGAGATTTACTCCTTTCCTATTTGGATCCCCTTTATGTTTCCATCTTGTCCAATGGCTGTAGCTAGGCATTCTTATACTTGATTGAAGAGAAGTGGAGAAAGTGGACATCCTTGCCTTGTTCCTGAATTAAGAGGAAATGGCTTTAGTTTTTCACCATTAAATATAATGCTGGCTGTAGGTTTGTCATGTACAGACTTTGTTGTATTGAGGAATGTTCCAAGGATTTCTAATTTTTCCAGAACCTTCATCGTAAAGGGGTGTTGGATCTTGTCAAATTCCTATTCTGCATCTATTGAGATAAACATGTGGATAAACATCCGTGCTACTGTTGATGTAATGAATTATATTAATTGATTTGCTTATATTGAACCAGCTTTGCATCCCTGAAATGAATCCTGTTTGATCTTGGTCTATGATTTTTTGGATGAATTGCTGAAGATGATTGGACAAAATTTTGTTGAGAAGTTTTGCATCAATGTTCATCAAAGAAATGGGTCTATAGTTCTCTTTCTTTGATGAGTCCCTGCCTTGTTTTGGGATGAGGGTTATGATGGCTTCATAGAATGTGTTCGGTAGTGAACTTTCTCTTCCAATTTCATTGAAGATTTGGAGGAGTATTGGTGTTAGCTCTGCTTTGAAGGCCTTGTAGAATTCTGCTGTAAAACCATCTGATCCTGGATGTTTCTTAGACTGTAGGTCTCTTATTGCTTTTTCTATTTCAGTGCTTGATATGGGCCTGTTAAGATGGTTTAACTGATGTTTGTTTAGTTTTAGCATGTCAATATTTGCTACGAAAAGATCCATTTCTGCCAAGTTCTCAAACTTATTAGCATAAATATTTGAGAAGTATTCCCTTCTAATATTCTGAATCTTGGTTGTTTCTGTGGTGATATTTTCCTTCTCATCTCTGAGTTTATTAATTTGGGTTTGTTCTCTTCTTTTTCTGATAAGATTTTCTATAGGTCTGTCAATTTTGTTAATTTTTTCGAAGAACCAACTCTTTGTTTTCTTGATTTTTTCTAAAGATTTTTGGATTCTAATACATTTAGTTCTAATTTAATTTTAATTTTATCTTTCAGTCTACTGGATTGGGGATTATCTTGCTGCTCTTTTTCAAGGAGGTTCAGATGTCTCATTAAATTGTTAGTTTCAGATCTCTCCAATTTGTTGATGTAGGAGCTCAGAGTTCTAAACTTGCCCCTGAGTACTGCTTTGCTGTGTCCCAGAGGAGCTGTTAATTTGTGTGCTTTTTTTGTTGAATAGCATGAACATTTGAATTTCCTTTCTAATCTCTTCCATGACACACTCGTGATTCAGCAATGTGTTCTTCTCCTCCATTGGTTACCGGACTTTCTTTGGTGGCTTTTGGTGTTGAATTCTAATTTTTTTCCCTTGTGGTCAGAGGGATTGCAAGGTATAACTTCAATATTTCTGAATTTGGACAAGTTTGCCTTCTGGCCTAAAATGTGGTGTATTTTTGAAAATGTTCCATGTGCTGCTGAGAAAACGTGTATTCTGATGCTGCTGGTGAAATATTCAGTAGATGTCTGTTAAAGTTAGTTGATCTATGCAGTTGTTTAGATCTGTGGTTTCTCTGTTGAGTTTTTGCCGAGTTGATCTATCTAGTGGAGAAAGTGATGTGTTAAAGTCGCCAACAATTAATGTCTTTGGAGCTATGTGGTATATGAGGGAATGTAGTGATTCTTGGATTGATTTGGATGCTCTGATTTTTGGCGAATAGATGTTTAGAATTGTAATATCCTCCTGAAGGGGAGGTCCCTTAATTAGTATGTAGCGACCTTCTTTATTTCTTCTCACGAATTTTAATTTAAAGTCTATTTTATCTGATATTAGGATTGCAACTCACTCCTGTTTATGGGGTCCTTTTGCTTGATAGATTTTGTTCCAGCCTTTCATATTGAAAATGTGTTTGTTTTATGGGGAAGATGTGACTCCTGATGGCAGCAGAATGATGCTTTTTAATCCAACTAGACAGTCTATGTCACTTACTTGGAGAGTTAAATCCGTTAAGATTGAGAGATAGGACTGAGAGGTATTTGGGAGTACCTGAGATTTAATCCACGTTCTTGGGGGCTGCACCTACTGGGTTCTTCCTATGGTTCTTGGATTCTTAGTTTGGGTGTGGTTTCTTGGCCTTTGTTGTATTCTTGTTGGTTTTCCATGTGTAGGACATCTTTAAGAATCTTTTGTAAGGCTGGTTTGATGGAGATGTATTGTTTCTATTTTTCTTTGCTATGGAAGGCTTTTGTGTGGCCTTCAGTTATGAAGGAGAGTTTAGCTGGGTACAGTATTCTTGGTTGATAGTTGTTTGTCTTTAGGGTATGGCATATATCATTCCAGGCTCTTATGCTTTGATTGCCTCTGCTGAGAAATCTGAGTTGATTCTATTTGCTTTCCCTTTATAGGTGATTAATCTTTTTCCTTGACAGCTTTAAGGATCTTTTCATTGATCTGAATTGATGCTGTGTGCATTAAAATGTCACTTTGTGATGTCCTATTCTGGTCTGGTCCATTTGGAATTCTAAAAGTTTCTTCTATTTGAATAGGCCTATATTTTTCATGTTTGGGAAGTTCTATGCTAGGATCTTGTTAAAAATATTTCATAGACCATTAACTTCTGTTTCTAGGTGCTACTGTACAGGCATTATTCTCAGATTAGGCCTTCTGATGGTGTCTTCCATGTTTTGAATAGATCTATATTTCTTAGACTTGTCTTGAATGGTTGTACATTCTTTATAATATCTAGGCTGTCCTCAATCCTCAAGATTCAATCTTCTGCGTAGTCTAATGTGCTGTTGAGACTCTCTACTTTGGTTTTTATTTCTTTTCCTTCTAATTGGTCAGCTTTGATGGCTTCAAATTCTTTGTTGAAGCTTTGTTATAGATCTTGTATGAACTTCTTTACTTCCTTAATTTGGTGTTCAGTGTTTATTCTCAAATCACTTAGCTGATTGGTTATATTTTCCTTGGACTCCCATTCCTTCTGTTGGGTTCCATTCAGCATTCCTTTTGTGGTCTCCCTTACTTCCTTCAGCTGTCTGTTAATGGATTCTATGAATGCCTTTAGTGATGTCTGTGTATTCTCATTCTGCTCTCTCAATTCCTGTATCACTCTTTGCTTAGCTTCTTCACGTTCATGCCATTCCTTTATTTCTGAGTTTTCTCTGCCTGTTCATGCCATTCCTGCATTTCTCTTTGAGTGTTCTCAAGCTACTCAAGCAATTCCTTTATCAGTTTTTGATTAGCCTCCTCACACTCATGATATTTGTGTATTATCTTTTGGTTTGCCTGCACTCTCCCCCTATCATGGTCATACAGAGTCTTTGTAGGTTTTCAATTTTTTACTGTATTAAACTTTGGTTGGCCATCTCTCGCTTTTATCACGCTCATACAGAGTCTTTTGTAGGTTTTCAACCTTTTCATTTACCATGTTTGCCAGCATTGTTTGTAGAGCTATTTGGGAGCTCTCCTCTGGTTTATTCATTATGTTTTCTGTCCCCTGATTATCAGGAGTGGGAATCAAGATACCGGACTTGCCATTTTTCTTGTGCTTTTCCAGCTTACTCTGACCATTTGGGATGAAAGTAACACCAGTTTTGTGCTAGAACAATATCTTCATGCAAACATCAATCAAAGTCTGTAGTTGCACAGTCAAAAGTCTGCATATACAACTAGTTCAACAGATATATCTATTCAACATCAAACAACTCTATATTAATGGGCTATGAACCACAAAGTAGAATTTTGCAAACTAGAAATTATTAGATTTTGGGAGAGATGTGGGTAAAAATAGGAATAGAAGGATGTGGGAAGGCACAGGGACAGTTAACTAAGTCCTAATCTCAAAGTGGGAATTGCGATGGACCAGCTCACCTGGAGCACTGGGACCGAGGGGACAGGGATCTCAGGATAAGTGAGCAAGGTGTCGGCGAAGTGACAAACAGACACAGACTCAAAGACTTGCATCTAAGTGTATCTTTATTGAGGAGAATTAACATTTTTATACAGTGTGTGATTGTGACATAGATTCTTTGTTTATTTCAGCACGTAATCAATTTTTTTAAAGGCAAAGCATTGATGAATTACATGAAAATTGATGACTATCCCACCAACTGTTTAAGCTAAGTGGTGTGAAATAAGTCTAGCATATTGTTTAACAGAATACGTCATCTATTCAGCTTTTTAATGTTTAATAATTAACAAACCTAAAACAGGGCTGTACTTATGGTGTACTCATTTTATTTTTATTTTTATCCAACTATTTTCATCTTTATAAGCTCCTGTATAAGGAAATTGTTCTTTGGTTGGTTTAGGAAATATGATGTTACTAACTTTATATTTTGTGTGAAACCACCATATATTTCCTATAACGTAAGTTGGACTAAACTTAATCATAACTGTTGGGAGAATCTTTCTTTTTCTTTTATAATCAGAGGTCCCTTATTTTTTAGAACTCTCTGAACTACTGGGATAACTCTTTCTAACTTAGTTTAATTCATTTATTTTGTCTGTTGGACATATCTGGAAATTTTACATCTCTATATTTACTATGCGTGAGCTGCAAAACCGTTTGTGAAGTTGTAGGAGTTTCTGGAGCCAATGTCACATCAGATGATAGATTGCTTGGGGCATTGCCCACATTTAATCTTTGCCCTTAGTCTTTATTACTTAGATAAGCAGTATCTATTGGACTGGAAAATACAACATGCTCTGTTCATCGATCAATAGAAAAATAGCCAAACGAGAATAAAGGCAACGAATGTACAGCCACAAGAATATATTAAGAATAAAGGTAGAGGCTATAAAGGTGCAGCCAAGTGTATGGGAAGCCTTGAACCAACACCCCTTCCTGCAGGCATGCTTCCTTGAAGCTCTTTGTCCAACGTGATCTCTCAGGCAAACTCCGCAGAAGGTGGTGTGACAACCACTCGTCACAGAAAGATGTCCACTCAGCTGGAGATACCAGGAACCACAAATCAGAAGCCATCTATCCACCACAGGCAGCTTTATGGAAGTGTTCCCCCCCTGCTCCAGCTTCTCTTTGCTGAACCCAGCTAAGGAATCCTTGCAGACACATCATCATGGCTGCTTTGCCTGCTGTGATCTCTGCTCCTTTCCAAAGGCTTGCTTCGGCAGCTTCCCCTCCATTGTGCCTGTGCCTCTCTGACTGGGTTCCCATGGTGGTTGGATATTGAGCTGCTTGTTAGAGGAGGAAACAAGGGTTGTTGTGTACAATGGCAGGCCTGAAGTGGCCTGGAGGCAGGACAGATGCTCTCCCAGGTAGGACTTGTCAGGGCACAGGGCAGGCATCCTGCCACTGGGCCCTGGGTCACTGTGGTGAACAGCAGTCATACTGGAACTTCTCTTTCTCAAAGAACAATGGGTTAAGTCTGACAGGATTGTCTTCTCTAGGGAATCTGGTTCTTCACCAACTCCTGGGGGATATTTGGGGCTTGAGTCTATGCCAGGCTCCACTCCTGTCCAGAACCTTTCATTCCAGAAGTTCCAACCAAGTGTATGTGGCGTGGCAGGAAATAGGTTGGATAAGATGAAAGTTGAGAGAGAGAAAGAAAGAAGAAAGAGAAAGAGAAAAAAGAGACAATAAAAAATGGAAAAGCAAAGATTAAAAAGTGAAATGAGCAATGCTTAAATATTATACAAACAGGAAAACAAAATATTCAGAGAAGAACATAGATATAATGAGAGAAGGGGGGATATAAAGGACATGTGAAAAACTTAAAAATAAAAATACCTAAAATATTGTATAGATATAAAGAGGTACTACTGCTATTAAGGAATTTCAGTCTAAGAGGTTTTGAATTTCTGGATTAAGTGTGTACACAATGGGGGATACGGTCTAATAATCGACTACGGGTATATCTGAAGATGTGTAGAACAGCAATGAAGTCACACAAAGAAGAACAAAAGAGAGAAAAAGTGAAGAGAATGAGAAAAAAAGATCAAATGTTCAGTAGAACTAAAAGAAAACAAAAAAAATTAAAAAGAAAAAAAAAAAAAGAAAGAAAAACACACACACATATACCCCTAAAATAAAAAGTATAAGAGGAAGAAAAAAGAAGTTAGTAGAAAACAATTTAACAATTTTTTAAATAGGTAAAAATTAAAAATTTTTATACATTTTATTTTATTTTATTTGTGAACATACTGTACAGAGGGGTTACAATTACATGGGCAGGATAATGCATACATTTCTTACCAAGCATTGCAGCCTCCTCCTTTGTTTAACCTTCACATCCCTTCCCAGCCTCCCCCCACCCCACATCCAAATACTTCCCCCCACCCCACCGACGTTGTAAAGCTCGTTTTGGACATGACCACTTGTACTTCTCATTGTTGCAACAGGTCTATCTGTATCCTTAAATGACTTGCTTTTCCCCATGTCCTCCAAAAGTTATACTGACATCAAATATAGAGAAAGCAGGGGATATACTGTGGGGGAGCGACATACAAAGCAACAAAGAAATAATCTTATAAATGAATTAGAAACACATGCATGAAAGAAGAAAACATTAAAATACATATCTAAGGGTTCATTTTACTAACATCACATTATCTGACCTTTTCTGCTTGACTCATGCATATACTAGATATTGCAAATAAGAAAACCATGGGACCTATGTTTCTTTGGGCCTGCCTTACTTCACTTAATATATTTTTCCCAAGCCTTTCCATTTCCTAACAAATGGGGCAATGTCATTCTTTCTGATGGAGGCATAGAATTCCATTGTGTATATATACCACATTTTGTTGATCCATTCCTCTACTGAGGGGCATCTGGGTTCGTTCCATATCTTAGCTATGGTAAATAATGCTGCAATAAACATAGTTGTGCTGGTAGCTTTAGTGTGGTCTTGTTTGTAAACATTTGGGTAAATGCCCAAAAGTGGGATTGCTGGGTCATATGGGAGCTCTATGTGAAGACTTTTGAGGAACCTCCACATTGCTTTCCAATGTGGTTGAACAAGTTTACATTCCCACCAACAATGAAGTAAGGTTCCCTTCTGTCCACATCCCCTCCATCATCTGTTGTTGTTAGAGTTCTTGATTTTTGCCATTCTAACTGGAGTGAGGTGGTATCTCAATGTTGTTTTGATTTGCATTTCTTTTATGGCTAGGGATGTTGAGAATTTCTTCATGTGTATATTGGCCATCCTTCTTTCCTCTTCATAGAAGTTTCTAGGAGGAAGAAAAAAAAGTTAGTGGAAAACAATTTAACAAATTTTAAATAGGTAAAATTAAAATAAAAAAAAACATTTAGAAATTTTTTTATAAAAGATACAAAAAAAGTTTTTTTTTTTTTTATTTTCTTGGGAGGAGTGGAAGATCCTGTATCTCCCTTGTGTCCATAACCAGACTCTTGTTGGAGTCTCTGTTCTGATTGTGGTGTTTGATTTTCCTGTTCCTTGGTTGGTTTCTTAGGTCAGTTTGTTTGAGTACGCAGAAAAATGCTCTGATTTACCCAAGATTTTTTACCCAGGCTAGTTCAATGGGAGGGAGATCTGCTTTGAGTATCACAAAAGAGGGAGATGGCTGTTTCCTCAAATTTGGAGATGTTGTGGTGAGGCTAGGTTCTGGGTAGAGTTGAGGCCTTTCAGCAAACAGTAGCTTTTCTCTGGGAGGTAGCTTGTGAGAAACTCACAGAGTCCAGCCTGGAGCCATTCTTAAGGTTTATGTTTACTTAATTTCAATTGATTGTCAAGGCTGCTGTATTGAGGGGCAGCCTCTGGCTCTGATTACCCAGTGAAGAAAAGCCACTCCTGGGGCTGGCGGCCATGCTGGGTGACTTTTCCTTGGGTCGAGCAGGTCAGGTTAGGTGCTTGTGACCTGCTAAAGACTCTAGTTTTCTTCCAAGGCCTGAGTTGGAGCTAGTAGCCCATCCAGGTCTTTGTCAGTATCAAAGATGGAGATCTCCGCTAGTGGGGGAGGGAAGAGTGGCCTTCCCTCCTCTGTTCCCTAGAAGGAGTGAGGATGTCAGGCTTCTACTCATGCCAAGTCTTGGTTCCTGTGTTGTCTCTGGTCTGCGTACTGCAGGATAAAGATGTTTGCTCCTTGTTGGTTCTTGCTAGTCTGCATATTGCATGCTGAAGATGTTCGCTTCTTGTCGGTTCTTGTTGGTGTTGTGTAGAATCCGCTCATCTGCCACCTCTGGCTCCTTTCTCCCTGACTCTATGTTGCCGGTATGGTGGCTTCGGCCGCCTCCACTGCAGCCGCAGCAGCAGCTGGGGCTGCTCGCAAGTGCTCAGATGTGTCTCCTTGCTTGGATTTTCCCTCTCTGACCTAACTCTCTGTATTGTGATGGCACACTTTGTGTGATTCTCTGGCTTTCGACTGTTCACTGGAACACTAAAACTGCTTTCTATGCGAGAGCTCGTTTAGCCTCCAGCTTCTCCTCTGCCATCTTCCTGGAACCCCAAAGAAACATCTTATAAAAATGTTAGAAATAATAGCAAGAAAGCAAAAAAAACATCTTTGGGTTTATTTTGCCTACCATCAACTTACCTGGCCATTTCTGCTGTCCCAGACATATACTACTTATTGCAAATGAGGGAAACAATGGGACCTATGTTTCTTTGGGCCTGGCTTAATAATTTTTTCCAAGTCTTTCCATTTCCTCACAAATGGGGAAATGCCATTCGTTTTGATGTAAGCAGAGCATTCCACTGTGTTAGTATATACCATATTTTCTTGATCCATTCATCCACTGATGGGCATCTGGGTTGGTTCCATATCTTAGCTATGGTAAATAATGCTGCAGTAAACATAGTCGTGCTGGGAGCTGTAGTGTGGTCTTGTTTGTAAACATTAGGGTAAATGCCCCAAAGTGGTATTGCTGGGTCATAGGGGAGCTCTATGTGAAGTCTTTTGAGGAACCTCCATACTACTTTCCAATGTGTTTGAACAAGTTTACTCTCCCACCAACAAAGCAGTAAGATTTGCTTCTGTCCACATCCACTCCAGCATCTGTTGTTATTAGAGTTTTTGATTTTATCCATTCTAACTGGGATGATGTACTATCTCAATGTTATTTTGATTTGCATTTCTTTTATGGCGAGAGAGCTTCAGCATTTCTTCATATGTTTTTTGGCCATTCATATGTCCTCTTCATAAAAGTTTTGTAAGGCTTTAGACTACTTATTTACTATCAGGCTGTTTCTTTGAGGATTCATTGTTGGGGGATTCAAGTTTTTGATTTCTAAGTACATTTTAGATATAAGAACTTTGTCCGATGAATGTCTAATGAAAATGTCCTCCCAATCCATGGGCTTTCAATGATCCTTCTAAATTAAAGAAGCTGTGCCGGTTCATGCAATCCCATTTTTCCAACATTTTTTTATTTGTTGTATTTCTTGGTCTTTATTAAGAAAATTTCAACCTGTGCCAACAAAACCCAGAGTTTATCGTATTCTGTCCTGTAATGTTTTTAGGGTGTCTGCTTTGACTCCTGTACCTGATTCTGGTGCAGGAATATATAGAAGGATATAGCCTTATTTTTCAATGGGTGTTTCGCCAGTTTTGGCAGCACCATTTACTGAAGAGGCTGTCTTTGTTCCATTCTATTTTTCAGTTTGCTTCGTGAACATTAAGTGGCTATAGTTCTGTGGGTTCCTTCCTGGGTTTTCAGTTCTATTCCATTAGTCCTCAGGTACTCTTGTGCCAGTACCAAGCTGTTTAATCACTATGTCTATGTAGTAGAGATTGAAATTTGGCATTGATATTCCTCAAGCAATGTTTTTTCTGTTTTTTGTTTTGTTTTGTTGCTATTCTGTGTCTTTAATTGTTCCATATAAATTGTTGGATAGTTTCTTCTAAGAGTTGTATATCCAGAGGTCTGGTATAATTTACCTCCACCTCATATCCTAAGACAGACCTTTTATATACTGTTTTTATCCCTTAAAGGGTGTGAAATATTTCCACCCAAATATGTTTTTAAAGATATTCATGTTTGCAAGTAATTAATTCACTCCTTGCTGAAAAA
The DNA here is from genome assembly GCF_024711535.1 of Dipodomys merriami. Taxonomy (NCBI): domain Eukaryota; kingdom Metazoa; phylum Chordata; class Mammalia; order Rodentia; family Heteromyidae; genus Dipodomys; species Dipodomys merriami. The sequence continues at coordinate 27,505,019 of NW_027203159.1, read as the reverse complement.
TTTCATTAATAAGAATGTGCTCCAGTCAGCTGGTTTCATTGGGTGAAGTATATGATTGTAATTATCATGTATTGCTGTGAATATTATTTGGGAACAGGATAACTACTTTTCTAGAATGAACAGTTCATTGAAATGAGAGTGACATATAAGCATTTCTGTATAGGTATAAACAGTAGGATTATAGAAGTTAAGAAGACACCAGCACCACACTTCTACTGAAACCTAGCCGATGTCCAGTGAATTCTATGATGGAAATCATAGCACTGAGAAATGGAAACTTCACTTCTGTTTTTGTGCCAGAAGGAAGCATTTTACTTGACATGTTTCCTTGGTGATGAAGCACCCGAAATCATGAACTGGAAACTGATTATATAAGTAATACATTAATTGGGGTCGCACACAGAAGAGGCACTGAATGTGACCACTGAACATTAAATATCTATTTGATGGAATGGGTTCTTGCTGTTTTTGGTGAGTCTTCTATTTTTAGCAGACACTTAAAGTCACGCACACCAGTTATAGTACTGTGTATACCCTATATGTTATTCATTTTACTCTTGGGTCTAAACATTACTCATATTCAGAGCTTTTCTGAGTATCAGCTGTTGTTTCCCTAGAAGTTTGTTTTCACATCCTATTTCCTATGTTTCATTGAAATGCCAGGACACTGTACTTTCAAGTGACGTACTGTTTCTATCATGGAATTTTAGCAAAAATGTCCAAATTTCTATAATGATTTTTTGTCAACTCCCTAAATGCATAGGTTAATCTTTTAGAGGAAGCTCTTTAGCAGTATTTCATAGAAATTATTTACAGCAAATATGTTTATATCAATTTGTATTTTGGAAAAAATGATATTATCCAAAGGGTGAATTTTCATATGACTGCAGTTTCAGTAGCTTCCTGAGAATTTTCAGGCGTAATTTTGAATTCTGATCTATAATGTGGAAATGCTCTGTGAGAAATATAATAAACACTATATATATATATATATATATATATATAAAACAACTTTTAAAGTCAAAAATATATATAGAAGAAATTCTGGGAAATATTCATATCTTAATCAGGATTTCAAAACATTTGTTGTTATACATAGCTATTATGTCTTTATATAGAATTTCTATTTTCTTCATGTCAACATTGTTTCTAAACATGGACCTAGAGGAGACATAGCAATACCCTTGATTTGTGAAAAAAAAAAAGAAACAGTAATGTATTTAAACATATTGTGCAATTATCAGTGGTACCACACAGGAAGAATTTCTGCATATAGAAATCCATAAAGCAAGTCTATTCACTTAGAATCATATGGGAAATAAATTGGAAATGAGAAATTAGCATACAGAATTCTGTAAAGAAGAAAAGAATCAATTATTTTTTTGGTAATCACGAAGGATTTACAATCACTTAATTGGTGAAAATTGCTAAGTCACCTATAAACAAATAGTCATTAATAATTCTGAATAAGGGGACATATTACATAAATAAACAGCATTTGGGAAACAAATCCCAAAATAATTTTGTGTTAACCAACGATTCAAAAATTAGTGACATTTTTCTTTACCTGAATCACTTTTTGAATTATTTATTTACTTAATTTCTGCATGGAATAAAGTGTTGAATAATTGGAAGTCTTCCAATATAAGTCTCCTCAGAGATTATAGAGACTTTTCAGGTGACATTCCATAGGATTTAAATTTCATGTAGTTAATATTAATATTAGTCCCATATTTTGTCTTCAGGTGGACGTGTTATACGCTTTTCACCTGACAAAAACAACACTGTATTAGTGGATACAAGTTCCCCAGCTATGCTTCCTTTCAGATGAAGATAGATTTAATTCAGTAACTTTGTCCAAACAACTAACAGGTGGTTAATGTTCATTACAACTACAGTTTCTGAATGAAAAAAAACCCTCCATTTTCTCTCTGAATTTCCTAGAGAAATAATTACCAAATCTGTCTGCTTGACGAATGATATTTCCTAATCTTTATCTTAGGTAACATTAAAGTGACTCCGTGAAATTCAAATACCATAACATCATACTGAAAATAATTGGTTGTTTAAATTATAAGTATTCTTGTAGGAAAAATAAAAACTGTCTAGAGAGCACCTGTGAAAATATGGAAGCCAAATTGACACTTTACGTTTTGTCTCAAATATTAACTCATTGTGATAATTTCTGTTAATAAATGTATGGTTAATGAGTTTTAGGTTCATATCAATTTATGCTTGTTTATGAAGTATTTTGTTAGACAAGGTGCAATCTTTTTTCAAGCTATTCCTCCCCGGTTTCAAAAACAGAATTTTTCTTACATTAATTAGGGATGCATCAATGTTCCCATTATTGGAAAAGGAATAACCCAATCATACACATGCAAAATATGGCATCTTGCAATAATATTTATAATAAATTTCATTTGTACCTAACTCCTGCCTACATTAATGTCTTCCTTCAACATACTAAGATAAACACTATGTTCTCTAATATCTGCATATGTTGCAAATATTGATGTCCTCTTTCAGAAGTCAGCCTTCAGAAACCCCTCATATTGCCCTGTTGAATTCTATATCCACATGGACAGGTGATATATATAAATATATATACATTTACATATATATATATATGAAAATACAACTAATTGTATATCATTGTATACCTTTACTTTATCACTTAATATTATGACTGTGATTAATTTACCAACATTTCCATTTTTCATACATTCGAAAGGAAAAAATAACGATTCTGTGAATAAGCATAGAGGCAGCAATATGCATGACATATCTTTTTAAGTATGTTGAAGATTTTTCTATTATATCACTCCAAACTTTTGCATATGTTGTATAACTCTTCAATCAGTTCATGTCAGTCTTCTCATCCAAAGAATACATATCTCTTCACACTTTGTTGTGCAAAAGTTTAAGAAATGTGTAAAGGAGTAGAGTAGTCATATAAAATCATGAATAAAATACTTCCATATTTAGTCATGTTCTAATGTATTTTTATATCATATCCTGACATAATTTTTCTAAGTCTGTAATTCCTGAGATTGCGCTCGGTCTTATGAATGAGATGTATTAGAAACTTGTTTGTTCACAATAACGCTAACTTTGAAAAGGTAGAACTAAACCATAGAATTTATGCAATCACTAGAGTTACAACAATATGGTAATAGCATATGTAGCAGCAATACACAAAAGGCAATATGTTGGATATGATTCTTACAATGAGGGTGGTGGATTATTGAAGATGGAAAGAGAGAACAAAAGGAAGTAGGTAACATGTATCAGAGGAATTTTACTCAGTCCCCTATTAATTAATTCCCACTCTGGATTTCACCTTGAGAATAAAATTAAAATTTACCAAAGGGTAAACCTAAATTATAGAACTGATGATAAATTGAGTGTTGTTTATCACATACAGAACTCACTTTGAACGTGATGAGAATTACCATATCTATTAACAATTCTTTTAATTCTAATTTTGCAATAAGCTACCTTTTTGATATACAAGACAAAGAGAATATAAAATAATTTTAGACAAATTAACCAAATGCTATTTTTAAAATTCTTTTTTGTACAGCAGTCCCTAAGGATGTCCTTGTTAGGTGTTAAAAAATCAAATACAGTGACAACAGGGATCCACAATAGGAGTAAAAAATAAAATAGAAACAAAAACTCACATAGTACACTATAAACAAGAACAACAAATATAAAAAAAATTGTGTGAATATTTGTGGGTTACTTTTGATTACCATCGTATTTTATAGTTTTATATATACACATGCATATATATGCATATATGCATATATATGTATATATACATATGTATATGTATGTTTTCGAGGTTTTTCTGTTCATCTGTTACCTTAATCATATACTAATTATTGAAAACAAATGATAAGTATTCTCTCGATGTTGTAGAAGTGAAAATTCAAGTAAGTCTGAACACAAGGGATACAAACAGGATTTTGAAACTTGCTTTATACATTCACTAAGAAGAGTTAAATACATCCTCGAGAAATACAATTAGTAAATGCTGCTCAGGCACATTTACGTCACATAAAATTATTACCTGGCCATGAGTTAAATTGGGTAAAGATTGAGAGATCATATTTTATGTATTTTGATATCCTTTCTTTCCTGATTATTAAAATTGAAGAGATGAAACTTTGTTCATATCATTTGGTTCAAAACTAATTGATTAAATGGACATGAAAAGTGTTTGACTGATTCGTTACAGTATGAGCCAATGAATTGAACCCTATAATAAAAGGCACAAAATCAAAATTAAAAATCTTTACAGATAGATTATATTCTCTTTCAATTATCATTTGTTATGCTTAATTTTAGGTGAAAGACATCATGGCCAATGCTTAGAGATTTCCACTCCCCTAGTAATAAAGTGATGAAGAAGAGAAGGAAATTCCATATTGAATATTAACAAAATAAGCCAACAAAAAATGCATGGAATATAAAGAAGAAAGTGAGTCGAGGAAGATTATGTGCTATCTAACTCTTTGAAAGAGCGATGGAAGCACAAATATCCAATACCATTTTCATTGAAATCAATGCAATGTTGGGTTTAAAAAATATTGTAATAATACACCATAATTAGAAGGAGTTGGATATTGTGTTATACATTTACTCCATTGATCGAAGTACATGTTGGACTGAAATTATTGAGATCCTGATTCTTACCTGAGCTCACAAGAATGATGAACACACCCAAAATAGAGAGTTAAAAGATCTTATCATTGCTTCTGAAAAGCTTTCTGATGTGAATCATGTCTATATACTTCAGAGAGGATTCCTAGTCTGCTTTTGTGTGTCAGATTAATTTCAAGATATATAAAGCACTCCCATACCATCCCTTCTCTTATCAGTACCTAAGTGTCCCTAACTATTTGGACTGCTCAGAAACACACTTCTAATTCTTCTCTCTCATATCAGTCTTGTTAAATCATCTCAAACTATATGCATAATAATATTGAAATGGTTCAGTTCCTCTGGATTCATGAAACAGTAATTCCAAACAGGCAGATTTGGAAACCAACAATACCATATCTTTACAGTTGTAACAGCAAATATTTTTATTACCATTTCTTTGTTTATATACACTAGATATTTAATGAAGCAACTTGCCACTGAATAATACATACATATCCATATATAATTCTCCATACTCCCAGCTTTCTCAGTATAAACACAAAAACCTTTGGTAGGAGATTTTGGTATAAAATTGTTTAGTATATGAACAGTAATTATAGACAATGTATCTAATACTACAAATGTGACATATACAAGATAATAATTTCTATATGTCACTACACATTTTACTCCCACTTTTTTTAATTTTAATTTTAATTTTTTCTGAACATACTGTACAGAGGGGTTAGACTTACATGGCAAGAGAGTAAGTACATTTCTTATCAAGCATTGCAGCATCCTCCTTTTTTACCCTTCATACCCCTTCCCAGGTTCCTCCCCCTGCTCTCCCACCCAATTCTCCCCCCGCCCAAACCAAAGTTGTGAGGTTCCTTTTTCGACATGACAACTTGTCCTTCTCATTGTTGCAATGGGTACACCTGTATCCTTAAACGACTTGTTTTTCCCCATCTCCACAAATTATACCGACATCATATACAGTGAAAGCAGGGGCTATATTGTGGAGGAGGCACATACAAAGCAACAAAGAAATAATCTAATAAATGCGTTAGAAACAAATGCATGAAAGAAAAAAAACATTTAAATACATATCTAAGTGTTCAAATTATCTGACCTTTTCTGCTTGACTCATACATATACTAGATATTGCAAATAAGGGAAAACATTGGACCCATGTTACTTTGGGCCTGGCTTACTTCACTTAATATAATTTTTTCCAAGTCTTTCCATTTCCTAACAAATAGGGCAATGTCATTCTTTCTGATGGAGGCATAGAATTCCCTTGTGTATATTTACCACATTTTCTCGATCCATTCATCTACTGAGGGGCATCTGGGTTGGTTACAAATCTTAGCTCTGGTAAATAATGCTGCAATAAACATAATTGTGCTGGTAGCTTTAGTGTGGTCTTGTTTGTAAACATTTGGGTAAATACCCAACAGTGGGATTGCTGGGTCATAGGGGATCTCTATGTGAAGTCTTTTGAGGAACATCCATACTGCTTTCCAAAGTGGTTGAACAAGTTTACATTCCCACCAACAATGAAGTCCACATCCTCTCCAGCATCTGTTGTTGTTAGAGTTCTTGATTTTTGCCATTCTAACTGGAGTGAGGTGTATCTTAATGTTGTTTTAATTTGTATTTCTTTTATGGCTAGGGAGGTTGAGCATTTATTCATGTGTCTATTGGCAATTTTTCTTTCCTCTTCAGAGAAGTTTCTCTTTAAGTCTTTAGCCCACTTGTTCATTGGGCAGTTATTTCTTTGAAGATTTGTTGTTGGGAGATTTAATTTTTTGAGTTCCAAGTATATGTTCGATATGAGACCCTTGTCTTTTGTATGGCTAGTGAAGATCTTCTCCCAATCTGTAAGCTTTCTATTGATCTTGCTAGCTATGCCCTTCGCCATTCAGAAGCTCTGCAACTTCATGATATCCCATTTGTCCAACCCTTCTTTGATTTGTTGTGTTTCCAGGTTTCTATTCAAAAAATTTTGGCCTGTGCCATGGAAACCTAGGGTTTCTCCTATTCCATCCTGTAATGTTTTCAGAGTGTCTGCTTTGACTCAGCGGTCTTTGATCCATTTGGAGTTGATTCTGGTGCAGGGTGATATATAAGGATCTGGAGTTAGTTTTCTAAAAATAGTTAATCAATTTTGCCAGCACCATTTACTGAAGAGGCTGTATTACCTCCATTCTATTTTTTAGGTCCCTTATCGAAGAATAGATGTCTATAGGTCTGTAGGTTCATTTCTGGGTTTTCAATTCTATTCCATTGGTCCTGAGGTCTGTTCTTGTGCTAGTAGAGTTTGAAATTTGGTATTGATATTCCTCCAGTAGTGTTCGTTCCGTTGAGGAGCGTTTTTGCTAGTTGGGGTCTTGTATTGTTCCATATGAATTTTTGGTTTGCCTCTTCCATTTCCTTGAAGAATGACGTTGGAATTTTGATAGGTATCACATTGAATTTGTAGATAGTCTTGGAAGTATTTAACAGACATCTACTGAATATTTCACCCAGCAGCATCAGAATACACGTTTTTCTCAGCAGCACATGGAACATTTTCTAAAATAGACCACATTTTAGGCCACAAAGCAAACTTGTCCAAATTCAGAAACATTGAAGTTATACCGTGCATTCTCTCTAACCACAAGGGAATAAAATTAGAACTCAACACCAAAAGCCACCAAAGAAAATCTGGTAACACATGGAGGCTGAACAACACACTGCTGAATCACAAGTGGGTCATGGAAGAGATTGGAAAGAAAATTCAAATATTCATGCTATTCAACAAAAATGAACACACAAATTACCAGTTCCTCTGGGACACAGCAAAGGCAGTACTCAGAGGCAAGTTTATAGCTCTGAACTCCTGCATCAACAAATTGAACCGATCTGAATCAAACAACTTAATGACACATTTACTCCCACTTTTAAAAGGTTGAATGATTAAGTCATATTTTTTGTAATACCTAGTTGACTTTCATGTGTTCTATATAAATGTGGTAACAGAGGCTTTATTTAAAAATTATGCAATTATTATGTTCCAAGATACAGAAATTTATAAAATTTTGATTAAATATATAATCAAAGCATAAGCCTATATGTAAATATATAAATCCACATATTCACTGATATGTCTTTATATATTCTGTTTACTTTTTACATTATATAGTACCAATATTTGTTTTAAAAAATATGTGATATATACATAAAAAATCCTCCTGGGAGACTTTCTCTTTCCTGTTCTTTATATTTAATATTTCTCTTACATGCTTTGAGAAATCTTAGCCTGTTTTACCCTTACTTTCAATCAGTATGAATTTAAGATGTGAATGAAGAAGATCTATAAAAAGATAAAGCATATCTACAAGGCAGGCAAAGGAGCATATTTGTCAGAAATTTAATAAGTTGAAAAAAATGCCTTGTTTTGAACTTATCTTTTAAGAACATTACCATAAAATTTGACAATCTTATTAAAAATAAACACTGTCATTCTCACACAATGTCCATTTTTAGTAGAGTGTTTTCAACTTCATGTCAGAATGGTGACCGAGAATGTACATGAAAGTTTTATATAGAAACAGCCTACAAACATAACCTGAATCAATATGGAGAAGATAATTTTCACTAGAAATAGTTATATTTGTGATGTTTTTGCCTCATCTTTCAATAGGTACCATTCATGAGCACAAGCATTTTCTGAATTCCCAAATAATGCAGCCTTTTTTCTTTCTCAAAGAAAGAGTTTTCAAATTTTTCCTAGCTATCACTATGAACCAATCTAAAGAAATGAAGAAAGTAGTACATAAATATTGATTTATTGCAGCTGCGTGGACCAAAAACGAATGCTGGTATTTAGGCAGAACAACTTACAAAGAAAGAATATCTGATGTCTAGATGAAAATGTGTGAGAAAATATAAAATACCTAAGAGTTAACTAAAGAAGTGAGGGATATCAATGATAGAAACTTTAAAATTGTGAAAAAGGAAATTAAATCCCAACTAAGAAAGTGGGAGAACCTGACATGCTCCTGGATTGGGAGGATTAACATCATGAAAATGGCAATACTGGCAAAGGCTATCTACAAATTCAATGTGATACCTATCAATATCACTACCTCATTCTTCAAGAAAGTACAAGACGCAATCCAAAAATTAATATGGAACAATAAAAGAATCCAAATAGCCAAAAGAATCCTTAGCAGAAAGAACAGCACTGGAAGAATACGACAAAGACTTAGCAATCAAAACAGCTTGGTAGGGGCACAAGAACAGATTTGAGGACCAAGAACTGAAGACAAAGACATGAACCCTTAGACCTAGAGCCACCTAATTTTCGATAACGTAGCTTAAATAATAGAATGGGAGCAAACCAGCCTCTTCATTAAATGATGTTAGCAAAATTGGTTAAACACTTATAGAAAACTACTGCTAGAAAACTTTGCATATCACCCTTCACCAGAATCAACTCCAAATAGATCAAAGACCTCAAAGTCAAAGAAGATACTGTGAAAACATGACATGAAGAAATACAAGTAAATTTAGGGCTACTTAGCACAGACCAAAATTTCCTTTTTTTTCTTTTTAATGGTATTTTTCCTTTTGCTTTTTCTTTTTATAATGTTTTTTTTTTTTCGTTGAAATACTGTTCAGAAGGGTTACAGTTACATGAGCAAGGTAATGAGTGCATTTCTTATCAAGCATTGAATGACTCAGAAATACAGCAAATCAATGAAAGTTTGGACAAGTGGGATTGCATGAAACTACAGAGCTTCTGCATGGAAAAGGACATAGCAAGGAAATCTATAGAAAGCCAACCAATTGAAAGAAGATCTTCACTAGCCATAAAACAGACAAGTGTTTCATATCTAAAATACACTTAAAACTCAACAAGTGAAATCCCCAAACAACAAATGCTCAAATAAACAACTACCGATTAAAAAGTGGGCTAAAATCTTAAAGAGAGGCTTCTCTCAAAAGGAAATAAGAATGGCCAATAGACATTGGCCAAGAATTGGTCAAGTTCTTTATCCATAAAAGATTGCAACCCCTCATGTCACTGTACTTGATTCGTTTATCCTGCAACATGTTTATACATTTCCTCTAATTTCAGAAGGGGAAGAAAAATAACAAAATGATGAAGTAAGTCTATATGATGATCCATTGTAACAACTGGATGTAAAAGACACTATTTTAAAATTTATGGATGAGTTCAGAAGGAGAGGGAATAAAGGGGTGGCAAGGAAAAACAAAGGAGGGGTAAAATGATTGATATGAAAGGAACTTTTTACCTTACTTATATAACTATAACCCTTCTGTGCAGACTTTTTTCAATAAAAAGTATATATTTAAAATAAAGAAATAAACAAAAAAACAACATTGAGATTCCACCTTACCCAGTTATAAGGGCTATAATAAAAAAATCAACAGATACTGGAGGGAATGTGGCAAAAAGGGAACTCTACTGTATTGTTGGTGGGATTGTAAGCTTGTTCAAACACTTTGCTTGAACCTAGCAAGTCCACTTACAGGCATATATCCAAATGATCACAAATAAAGCCATACTAAAGCTACCAGCACGAGTATGTTTATTGCAGCATTATTCACCTTAGCTAAGACATGGAACCAACCCAAATGTTCCTCAGTAGATGAATCCATATGAATTTTAAGCCTCCATCAGAAAAAATGGCATAGTCCCTTTTGTAAGGAAATGGAAAGACTTGGAAAAAAATTGTATTAATAAAATAAGACAATTCCAAAGAAACATAGGTCCCATGATTTCTTTTATCCACAATTACTAGTACATAACTAGGACAAGCAAAAGACATCTAAAGCTATGTATATATGACCATATTAGCTGGTGCTAAGTGAAATGAACTGAAGAGACACCAGTTTTTAACTTTCTTCCTCTTCTTTTTAATGTACTTATAACGTAGTATGTGATTTATTGCTGTTTCTTTGTATGTTCTTCCCACATGGTAAACCTCTTTTGTTATTGTATTTGATTTCAGCGTCCTGCAACATGTACATACATTTTTCTAATTTGGAGAGATTAAGGGAAATAACAAAATGCTAGATGGCCCATTTTAACAACAAGATACATAATATATTATGTTGAAAACGAACCTTACAACATTGGTTGGGGAGGGAGTAGTTTGGGAGGTGGTGACGAAAGAGATGGTAGCGAAAATCAAAGAGAGATAACAATCCGCAATAGGAAATGGACTCATTTATATTGCTCATGTAAATGTAACTCCTCTGTACAGGATCTATACAACACACACAAACACACACACACGAACACAGATAAGAAAAGTGTGGAAAATCAATTCATAGTATTCGACTACTGAGTACTCACCCATTTCTCTTCGATAGAATTATAATCCAACAATGCATAGTAAGAGAAAGTGAGATGTTGTCTCCTGGGATCAGGCCGGGAGTAACCATTTCTGTTTTCATATAGGGAAGTAGGGCTGGCATTCCTCTGATCCTTACAAACAAGTGAGGATTATTGGCTACATCACAGTAACTGTGGCCCCACCCAGAAATGACTCTACACAGAAGTATCGATTGCTGTAGAAATCTATGATTGGGATAACTTTCATAGTGGGGAGGAAGGGATATTGAACTTTTTTGGTGAATCCAGTTAACTTTAGGAAACAGGTCATAGTTACTTGCCTTCATTTCCTTCTTCCACATCTTACATATACATGCTGTCTAATTAGCTCTTGAACATCCTTGGACATTTCTCTTGTAATGTCTTTTCTTTCTACAAATGACATTCCAAGATGTGTTTACTAAAATTTTCTCCAAGTGGGTACTATTCTTCAATGGATAAAAGAATCAAAATACTTTACTTCCTCACACTTCAGAAAATAGCAACTTCTATTCTGGAGATCTTGAAATTTACTTCTATTAATGGTTCCTATATTTAATTTTTCTTTGGCTCTGCTTCATGGCCAACTACACAGTGTTCTACTGAAATTTACTACCTATAGAACAGCAGCCCCACTCTCAAACTTGTACTCTCAAGACTTACAATGATTCTTTTGCTTTGTGGGATGTATCTTCTCCAAGAAGCAGTTATCGGAATGATTCTTCCTATGATCTTATAATACCAGTAGGAAGAATGGCCTCCTTCAGATAAGTGTACATTTTAATAGGTGTTTGATATTTTAAAGGATTAATGGAATTGGTTATTTCAGACATGCATAATTTAGAAAAACTTTCCTAAATTCTCTCAAAAGATGTCATGACTTATTTTCTTTACTGGATCTCTATGATGAAGAAAAAAAGCCTGAATATTATGGATTTATTGAGTTCAAAAGCTATAATTTCTGTTGCTTGCTATAAGTGACCCTAATCTATGAAATAGAGAAATTAATGTATTTCAGTTCATGTGTGTCTACTACAAAAAGATTAAGAGATGAATATATTCTACCTGTTAACTTTTCATTTCACTAAAGAAATTTTCACATTTAAAATATCTAATTTTGAAGTATGTAATAATGATTTTTCTTCGAGAATTTTATTCCCCACAGGACTTAGTGACATTTACTTGCCTATCACAATGGAAGAAGCTACACATGTTTTAAAAATTTACTTGATCGGGTTCACCTTATTTTCTTCACCTTATGTTCAACACAGAAATTCACTGATGCAAACAGTACAGGAGAGATAGCATTAGTCCTCATGGTCTGAAATTTTAAACATGAGAGAGTACATCAGAAGTTAATTCTCAAAGTACATCAGAAGTTAATTCTCACAGTAATACTCAGTGTCACAATTTAATCTTTGTTCTCTGAATAGGGATTACTCACATATTCTTAAAGGGAAAAACAGCAAAGCTTTTTCTCTAATACAGTTTTTTTCATTTTCATAGGAATCTATTGATCATGAGATTTTGCTGCAATATCCCTGTGATAAAAGTCATAAAATTAGGTCCTGCTGGTTCCCATACCATCTGGTGAAATGTAGAAAGGTAATGTTTCAGTGGAAAATGTTGGTACCACATAAAGTCTTCAGTTCATGTGTATATTTTGGTACTTTTTAAAAAGATGAATATTGGATATATGTGTCAATTACTTCAGAGTGAGTGGGAAGAAATGTCTTGGACAGACTTTTGAATATGTTCTGACATCTCAGCAGAATGTAATGAAAACTGAGACAGTGGAAATTCAACTTGTGTATTTCTACAGAGGAGCATAGGACAGATGTTTTGTGTTGGACAATTATTTTAAACTCTGTCAGGTTTCATTAACTTTCGAGGTGCTTTCCTTTTATTCACCATTGCCTAATGATGAAAAAGTAAATTACTGAAATTTGTAAAGGTTACATTTTATTATGTTAAGACAACCACTTTATTATCTTGCTGAATTCAGCTTGAATTCCTTAGGGTTCAGTCCATGGTTATAAAGTGATAACTTCAAAAGATTCATTGTGTCTCTTTCTATATTTAAGGTATTGGTTACAAAATTGTTCTTAGTTTGATAAAAATCAGAATTTGAAGGGTGACAGAACTGTGTGTAGAAAATTATTTTTTCTTAATTGTGTTTTGTAAAGAAGACAACTGATATGACCCACCATTTGGGCTATTTTCAAATAACCTTTTCTATTACCCTCTGCATATATCTGAGTATCATTTTTTTAATACGAGCCTGGACACAAGTTTCATAGAGATTCTTATATGAGCTATCAAATGAGAAAACAAGGGTTGCTCTGGCAAATTAACCAATTTACCAAGCCAGACACCAACCACCCAATCAACCCGACAACCAACCAAATAACCAACCCCCTGACCAGTCGAACAACCCACCTTTTCTGGGTTAGGTCAGAGTTGCGCCAGATGTCATTACATACAGAATTTTTCCTGGGGTGAGGTGGTATCTCAATGTTGTTTTGATTTGCATTTCGTTTATGGCTAGAGAGGTTGAGCATTTCTTCATGTGTCTATTGGCCATCCGTCTTTCCTCGTCAGAGAAGTTTCTTGTTAAGTCTTTATCAACTTATTTATTGGCCGGATGTTTCTCTGAGGATTTTTTGTTGGGGGATTTAATTTTTTGAGTTCCATGGACATTTTAGATATGAAACCCTTGTCTATTGTTTAGTGAAGATCTTCTTCCGATCCATGGGCTTTCTATTGATCGTGCTTGCTATGTCCTTGGCCATGCAGAAGTTCTACAACTTCATGTAATCCCATTTGTCCAACTTCTTTGATTGTTGTGGTTTTGGGTGTCTACTAAGAAAATTTCGGCCTGTGTCAAGGACACTGAGTGTTTGTTGTATTCTTTCCTGTAATGTCTTCAGTGTGTCTACTTTGACTCTGAGGTCTTTGATTCATTGAGTTGATTCTGTTGCAAGGTAAAATAGAAGGATCTAGCTTAAGTTTTCTACAAGTGAATAATCAGTTTTGCCAGCACCATTTACTGAAAAGGCTGTCTTTCTTCCATTCTATTTTTTATCTCCCTTATCAAATATTAGATAGCTATAGGTGTGTGGGTTCATTTCTGGGATTTCAATTCTATTCCATTGGTCCTGAGGTCTGTTCTTGTGCCAGTACCAAGACGTTTTGATTATTGTGGCTTTGTAGTAGAGTTTGAAATTTGGCATTGATACTCCTCCAGCACTGTTCTTTCTGTTAAGGATCATTTTTGCTATTAGGGGTCTTTTATTATTCTATATGAATTTTTGAATTGCCTCTTCTATTTCCTTGAACAATGAGGTAGGAACATTGATAGGTATTGCATTGAATTTGTAGATAGCCTTGGGAAGTATTGCTATTTTCATGATGTTGATCCTTAAAATCTAGGAGCATGAGAGGTTTTTCCACATTCTAAGTTCTGTTTTTATTTCCTTTTTCATGTTTTTATTTTTATATTATTTTATTTTATTTGTTGGTCATGTCGCTTGAACTGGGCTTGAGTGCTTATCTTCAGCTGAAGATAAGAATTTGAACGCTTGAGCCACAGTGCCACTTCCAGTTTTCTAGTGGTTTCGTGGAGATAAGAGCCTCATGGACTTTTCCTGCCCGGGCTTGCTTTGAACTCGATTCTCAGTTCTCTGCCTGCTGAGTAGATAGGATTACAGGCATGAACCACTATCATAGAGGTCCTTCACTTCTAAGGTTATTTTTTTACCCTGTTAGAATGGGTATAATCAAGAACTCTAATAACAATAGATGCTGGAGGGCATGTGGCAAGAAGGGAACACTATTGAATTGTTGTTGAGAGTGTACTTATTTAACTACTATGGAAAGTAGTATGGAGGTTCCTCAAAAGACTCCACATAGAGCTCCCCTATGACCCAGCAATCCCACTTTTGGACATTTTCCCATATGATCACAAACAAGACCACACTAAAGCTATTAGCACAAGTATTGCAGCATTATTTACCATAGCTAAAATATGGAACCAACGCAGATGCACCTCAGTAGAAGAATGGATCAAGAAAATATGTTATATATACACAGTGGAATTCTATGTCTTGATCCAAAAAATGACATTGCCCCATTTTTTAAGAAATGGAAAGCCTTGAAAAAATTATATTAAGCTAAGCCCTAAGAAACATATGTCCCATGGTTTCCCTTATGTTCAATAACTAGTATATGTCTGAAACAATCAGATAAGGTCAGATAACATGATGTTAAGTGAAATGGACCCCAAGATAAGGAAACAAGTGTTTTTTTCTTTCTTGATATTGCTTCTAATGTGTTTATAAGGTACCATGTGATTTTTTTGTTGCTTTTTATGTACCTCCCCTATGTTATAACCTTTGTTTTCACTGTCTTCGATGTTGATATAATTTGGGGAAAGAAAGAGAAAAAGCAAACTGTTAAACAAGGATGCAGGTTGACCCATTGCAACAATGAGATATACAAGACGGTTTATCAAAAATGAACTTTACCATTTAAGCGGGGATGGGGGGTAAGAGGGTGTGGAGGAGTGTAGATGTGGAGATGGGAGGAAACGTATGGTATGGGAAAAACAAAAGAGGAAACAATAATAAGTAATGTACTCATTACTTTGATCATGTAATTGTAACCCATTTTCTGTACAGTATTCTCACAATAAAATACTCATTAAAAAAGAAAAATAATATATGATTATCCAATAAATATTTTTAAAACGGATTTTTCCTGGGATGGGACCCAAAGCCCTAAATCTCTCTCCATTCCTGTGAATGCCATGTATCTCTTAAACTCCCTACACCCTGCACCTCCCTCAATCCCCTCTTGCCCAGGGATTCATGATCCTGGCACAGGGTTTCATGCTATCCCTGGCCTTCCATGGTGAATTGCCAGAAGCATTGCACTATGTCTTTCCCTGATGGTATTGCAGTGGGTTTCCATGGCCTCCTTGGGGTCGATGGAGGTAAAGGAAGAGGAGGAGAAAGAAGAATACAAGGAGGAGGAGGCCAGCTGCTCCCAGTCTCTAGCCTCTCCCTCCGCTCCCTGACACCTACTTGGGGCACCTTGGATAAGTCAAAGAGACCTTGAACACACTGTGGAGAATATAACCAACAAATGCTGACCACCAAGAGCCTGTTTTCCCTTTCCTCTCCTTGGCACTTATGTAAATATATTCTGGGCCACCATCCAGCCTAGAAAGTGTCCAGGGCTGGATCAAGTACTGGCTGATATGGAACTGGCAATAGAGAATAGCCTGCAGTCGAACTTGACATCCATTAGCCTTCAAATACCCTAACACAAATACAAGGCTGGGATTACAGGTTTTGCCAGACACTAGGCCTCCCATTCCCACGGTCAGAATCCAGTTCCTTGAATATCCACATGTCCAGTGAGACTCAGGAGGGAAACCAAGTCATTCAGACACCCCAGCTCGGAGGGACCTGTGAGGTCTGTGAAGCAAACAGCTCCCTCCACCATTTGCCAAGATCACAACTCCTTCTTCATCCCTTATTTTACTTCTTCTTTGCTTCCTCACTTTGATTTTATATTTCCTCCTTCCTTTCCACTTACCTTCCTCCCTTACTACCTTTTTTCTTTTCCCTTCCTCCTTCCTATCTTCTTTCTCCCCTCCCTCCTTTCTTTACATATGTCCTTCCTGACTTCTGTTCTCCTTTCCCTCATTCTTCTCTTCCTTCCTGCCTTCTTTCCTCCCTCCCTTCATTAATCCCCTTCTTCATCCCTCACTTACTTCCATTCTTCCTTCTTCCTCCCTTCCACCCTTTTTTCTTCCATCTTTCCCTTCTTCCCTCTTTTCTCCCTGTCCTCCTTTATCTCTTCCTTTCTTCTTTCCTTTCATGATCCCTCCCTTCCTTCCTCCTGCTCTCTCTCTTCCTCCTTTTCAACATTTGCCCTTATCTATTCCCTTACCACTCCCTTCCTTCCCGCCTCCCCTAACTTTTTGCTCTCTCCACCCTCCTGGCCTGGTCCATCCTTCCTTTCATCTTCCATTTTTCACTCCTCCTTCATTTCCCTTCTTCCTTCTCTCCTTCCTTACTTCTGTTTTTCCTTCCATCCTCCTTTTCCCCACAGTCCTTGCTCCACTCCCTCCTTTCTTCCCTCCCTTTGATACCTTCATGCCTCACTCCCTAAATCTATCCTTTCTTCCTTCATCTTTACTCCTCATTTCCTCCTCCTTTTCTCCCTCTCTCTCCTTCTTTCCATTCCTTTCTTCTTCTTGACTGGGGTTTTCATCTTCTCTCCCTGAGGATCCATTTCCCTAGGCTAGAGAGACACAACCATGCAAGGCCTGGCCCATGCTAAGTAAGAGAACCTAAAAGAATATAATTGCCCTGTCACCATAGGTTTCCACTATGCATTCAACTTCACTAAGGGAGGAACCTGAGTGTTCCATGCAAGAAGCAAACCCATAGGAAATCAGTTCCAAAAAACAAAGAAACAATCATGTTGGGGCTTTCCCACACAAAGAGGAGGAGGGGGAGGAAGGAAGGATGAGAAAGAAAAAGAAAGAAAAAGAAGAAAAGAAAGTAGGAGATTGTTCCACTTTGCAAAGGTCCTTTCTCTGGAAACCCAGGTCTTTTTTGACATAGAACAAAACAGATAAAAAAAAACCAAGAAACAACAACAACATAACAAATCCTGTGGTGTAATTATAGGAACTGTTTTAACTTCCCACAGCAAAGCAGGCTAACTGGACATGGGGAAGATGAGATGTATTTGGACAAGTCTGGGGTCAATTTCAATCCCTCCTCCCTAACCTGGAGCACAAAGAAGCTGGCATGGTAAAGAACACCTTATGCAAAGCCAAGCCTGGTTCTAGAAACTTCTCTTAGCCCCGACTGTGCGGACACGGGTGCAACTCTTGCCTGTATGTGGCTCAAACTTGGGCATTGCCACTATTTCTTTTTCTGTTCCATGCCCACCTACTTATTCCACGACGGGCTGGAAAGCCTGATAATAAACTCTCCTGTATTTCTGTGGAAAGCATACAAATGTAGACAGGCTATCCACACATATTACACAGTCCTTGTCTCCTAGTCCAGCCCCTCCACTTTCACCGAAAGGGAAATACTTCATATAAAGGCAAAAGAAACAAACAAACAAAATACAAAGCCAGATGGATTGATTTCTCTTGTAGAAAAAAAGTAGATTCGTGATTCAAAAACTAAAAATCAAAATCAAAATCCTTATCCAGCCATAAAGAAACACAGAAAAATAGCTGAGTCTCCAGTCGTGAGCACTAGCCTTGGGTACTGAGAAGCTCAGCAACATAATCTAGTTCCAAATTTAATTTCCAGGACCCATATCCAATACCTTAATCCCAAGGTCAAGGTCTAGAACTGAGTTTAATTCCCATGCCCCTTGTTGAATTCCCAGGCTGTGAGTTTAATTCCGAGGCCCAATGATCAGAGCCCAGGCCACAAATTCAAGACAAAGAAATGAGTTCAAGGCCCCAGCTGGACATTCAAGACATAGACAGTTAGGTCAAGAAACCAGCATGGAGTTCTAGGCCCCTGATGTGAGTTCAAGGCCCAGACCCAATTTCAAGGACCAGCCTGTGAGTTCATGTCCCAGCCAATGAGTTCAAGGCAAGGATCAGGACCCAGTTCAGGACCCAGGGTCTTATTTCAATATCAGGTCACATATTTGTGTCAGGACATGAATTCAAGGCCCAGGCTGAGGGCTTAAATTTCACACCTGACTTCAATGCCTGACTATAAGTTAAATGCCTAAGATCAGAGGTCCTAAACACTAGCTCTAGGAATAGGCTCTGAATTATGTACCCTGGTCACAAAATGAAGTGCAGACGCTGAGTGCCAAGCCCACGTTGTGAGTTCAGGGCTCAGGCTCAGAGTTTCTGGCCCAGATAGGAGTTCCAATCCCAGCTCAGAGTACAAGTCCCAGCATTTGTTTAAAGGCCCAGGATATTAGTTCCAATCCCAGCCTCAATTTCAAGTCCCAAGCCATGAGTTTAAGATCAGATCTTCATGCTTGTGTGTGTTAGGGAGGGGAAAGGGAAGGGAAAAAAAGAAATGTTGTGTGGATGCATGTTAGGAGATAGATGTTAAATAAGAGTAGGAAGAAATAAGGAAATATAGAAAGGGAGAAAAGATAAATGGAAGGAAGGAAGGGAGGGAGGATGGAAGGAAAGATGGAAGAGAGGGAGAAAAGGAGGAACAGATGGCAAGGCAGGGCGAAGAAGGGAGAAAGGGAAGGAAGTAAGGAAAAAAGGAGGAGAGGAAGAGAAGTAGGGAAAAGGGAAGAATGGGAAGAAGTAAGGAAAGAAAGGGCAAAGTACGAGGAGGGGGAAGAGGAGGAGGCACAGCCCGAGGGGAAGGAAGAGGAGGAAGAGGGATGAGGAAAAGAGTGGGAGGAAAACAGGAGGAGGAACAGGATAAAGAGAGGAATCTTTTCCTGGATTTAATGTAGGAATTAATGTTGAAGCTATCTGAAGAATTGTATTCGCACCCAACGTTTGCTTCAAAAATTTTAGCCATTTATTGATATTACTCAATAGGTAAAATACTGCTGTCTACATATGCACATTATCAGGAACAACCTGTTTTCAAAACCAACAGATCTGCTAATAATCTTCTGAATTCACATATCTCATCTATACCCTATCTATACCGTTCAAACTTTCTTTCACGAGGCAGATCTTCAAAAAACATGCTTGAAGTGCCAGTCCAATTAGCAACAGGTCTGTTTTCAGTATATTATTTATTCATGTGTAAAACTGTCTGAAAACAAATTATATTTTCAGAAATAGAGAGGCATAACACTGGTTCATATGAATAATGAGAGATTCTATGTGGAAAAGAAGTATAATTAGTGATTGAATTCATGTGTAAAATTGTTAAAACAGACATGATCTTGGGTAAGCCTGTGCTTACTGCACTTCAGTACATTCAAAATGTACAGCTAATAGAGTTCTTAGCACTTACCCTAATAGTACACAAGGAGATTATAATTTTTCTCTGACTCAAGTAACAAAAAGTAACACACCTATTTTTTTCTAAAATTCTCATGAAGTAACCTTTTTTTAAAAACCTACATTGCATTGAACTGAAGGAAAATATTAGATATTTATTTTTCCCATCATTCTCTGAAAGAAATAGAATGATATAGAGCCTTCCTTGACTCCCATTCTTCTTCATAGGTCATGCATTAAGTTGTTGGCATATTTTGTTAATATTCAATAAACAATTTCCATCTCTTCTTCATGCTTTTGGTAGTAGATGACTGTCACATGTAAATAAGCATAACTAAGTGTAGTAGAAATGAGAATTTGAATTTGTAATATAGATTGTTAGATTTAAATTTGTAACATTTATGACATTGTCAAATTTATTATCTCATAATACAATTGATTAATCAAACAATATTTCTGTCCCTTTAGCCAACTGGTTTTGAACAAATGTTCAAATCTCCAATTTTAATGATCCCCAAAGACAGGAAATAAATGATATCAATGAAGAGCTAAAGTAACTCCATTTTAATATCAAGCCCCCTGAACTGTGCTGCCCTCAGAGTAACCCCCAAAGAGAACTGTGCTGCCTAAAAGAAAAATAGTTTTCAGAAAAACCTCAGGTTGCCACCAACCCTGCCCACCCTTAAGAAACAGAACAGTTGCCCAAGTGTTCCATCAGAAAAAGGGAAGTGCAGTCAGAATGGACTTAACCCCCCTGAACTTGTGAACTTGATTGTGTGGCAACCCCCTAAACTTGCTTGTTTGGAACCCCCCTGAACTTGTGAACTTGTTTAATACTACTATAAAAGCTGTGCCAATTTTATGATCGGGACTCTTAGCTTCACCAGTTACTGAGTGCATGGAGAACCAAGCTCAACCTTGCAATAAATGACTCTTTGCTGTTTGCATTGATCATGGTCTCTGGTAGTCTGTGAGGGGGCTTCCAAAATCTGGGCACTTCAATCAAAATACATGGAAATGAGTTGAAATATATGGTTTTGCAATTTTAAATCCAATTATATGACAGTTGTAATTCAGCATGTAACAATTTATCTCACTAAGCCTTAGCAGGATCTACTGAAGTAATTTCTCATGATAATTTTTATCTCTTTTTAGTGTGACTTGTATAGTAAGTTTTAAAATTGTTTTTGTCGCTTGTGTTCAGACTTATTTCAATTGTACCTTCCAACCCATCAACACAAAACTGATCAATTTGCTATAATTAGCATATATCTATGATAATTTCATCAGATGAGTAAAAAAGCTCCAAAGCTCTATACTTTGGTATACATAGATAGGTAGATAGATAGATAGATAGATAGATAGATAGATAGATAGATAGATAGATAGATAGATAGATAGATTACTATATAAAGTGAAGCTATAGGAAATGAAACTCAAGATAGTTCCAGAACAGTTTATCCTGGTACTTCTAGAATTTAAGATAGCATATGACTTTTTTTTCTATTTTATTTTCTTCCTCCTATGGTATATTCTTGCTGTCATTGTGTTTGATTTTGGTTCCATTTTGTATATCGATTTTTGTAAGTTTTTTTGGGGGGAGCAGGAGAGTAAAAGATATAACACAGGATGACTCATTGGAATAATGATACTCACAAGACACTATGTGGGAAATAAAAAGCGTTTTTGTGGTGGAGGAAGAGTGGTGAAGATAGAGGAGGGAAAGATAGTAGGGAAAAACCAAAAGAGAGGATAACTCATTACTGACATAAATGAAATTTCGCTCTACAGATTCTTTTGAAGAAAATGATTTACAAAATTGCAAAAAATACCAACAGAAACATAAACGAACTGATTATGTCATCCAAATACCCTTCTAATCTATGAGGTATGAGGTAGGTGTTGCCTTATTACATGTGACTATTATTGCATTGTGAGATTTTTGCTCTTTTTAAGTTCTCCAAGGAAAATAGAGTTCCCTCAAGGATACTGAAAATATGAGAAGGATGTAAAATTGATATATACAATATACTGTTTAACGTTAAACTATATTATTTACTAAATGCTAAGTCGAACAAACTGTGTTAAAAAATAGTTATCTTTTTTCTATTTTCAAGGGTAGAAATTGAATTATTCAGAAAAAATAAAAAGCAATTAAACTTAAATATGTTAACTTCATATTTATTGATATTCAGAATGACAGAAAGCCCTGAACTTCTTGTCAAATACATTCTGATTTGGAATAACAGATAAATATTATGAAATGAGAATCTTACATTATGGTGTTGAAAAGAAAGTGCCTTTAGGCAAAAGGAAAAAAGAATAAAAACAAAAAAAAAACAAACTTTTATTATAGTGCAATGCCCATTCAAAAGAAGGAATAGTTTATGAACTTTAATATAAGAGAAAATCTTTCAAGTAACAATTCAATGAAAAGAAGTAACTTGGAGATAGAGTTAAAATTGGGATTCATACTTGGCTAAAATAACTTTTCAGGAACTTTGCTTTGTATACCTTTTTTTTCTTGGTGCTGTGGGTGGGTGGAAGTACAACTTGCCCACAATTTTATCAGTCTGTGCAATGTTTACTAAAATGTATGAATTTCACCACACAGTATAATTATATGTATTGGTAGGATAAACAGAATTTTTGATAAATCACATTTTTAAAATATTTGGCATATATTCTCTGTATTTGTAGCTCGTGTTTTACTATGAGTAACTACTGAAATCTCAAGCCATTGGTGATCACCTATGATAGAAAGATTCTGTCAAAACTTTGGTAGTAGTGAATTCATGTCTAAAAATTTTGTTGAAATTTCTCGTTCCATTATCAGTGTGCATCCGCGTGTGGAGCATGCATATCCATAAGAACTATCTGTAGAATCTCAAATTTTGTAATGATTTATTTCATACTTAAAAGCAGCGTATAAATGGAAGACTACTGTTCACTGTTAATAAAAATATATTTATATATTTTCTGTGCAAAAGAACTTACCATACCTTCAGTAATCTGGAAATAACTGACAAGGATATTCATAGAGATTGTTATAGATAAATAATTCTAAAAATAATAGGTGTCTAATTAGTCTAAAATATTTTTCTGCTCTGTTCATCGTGTATATGCAAAAATACGCTAACTGCAACATTAGAATTCAAAGAATTATTAATAGATATGGTCATTATCTTCTGTTTCAAAGTGGTTTGATATGTAACATTATATGTGATATGTAACATTAGGCTTTTCGTCACTTCTATGATTTACATCTAATTTTTTTTTCTTATTTAAATTCTATTATCATAGTGATCTAGGACGGGAGTCCAATCCTTGTTATAATGGCTAACCACTTCCTCATTTTTCTCTCTCTTTCCCATTACCAATTAACGGCCAATGTTGTACATATCATATCCAACATATTGTCTTTTGAGTATTGCTGTAATAGAGGATCACCTATTGTCATTTGTTATACAATATTATTTTCAAACTAGTCATTGCATAATTTCTATGGTTTAAGACTATCTTTTCACATTTTGTGTCATGGTAAACACAAAATTCTCCACAAAGTTTTATAAAACTTTTGGAAATACATTGATAAAACTGTGTGTACTATCAGGAATTGAACACTTTCAAAAATGAAGTTGTGATGAAGAAATGCAATACAACATTAGTAATTTTGGAAATAATTTATTCATGATTTTATATTACTTTACTCATTTTATGTTCTTTACTCATTTGCTCATTTCCTAAGCTCTTGCACATTACAGTGTAAAGTGATGTGTATTCTTGGATGAGAAGATAAAGATGAATTCATTCAAGAATTATATCAATATTCAAAAAATTCTGAAGTGATATGATCCACAAATCTTCAACTTAATAACAAAAGATCTATCATGCACAACGCTGCCCCTATATTTAA
Organism: Dipodomys merriami; assembly: GCF_024711535.1. Classification (NCBI taxonomy): domain Eukaryota; kingdom Metazoa; phylum Chordata; class Mammalia; order Rodentia; family Heteromyidae; genus Dipodomys; species Dipodomys merriami. Next base: position 27,481,079 of record NW_027203159.1, on the reverse strand, counting down.
TCAGAGAATCATTTGTTTTCAAAAAGAAGTATGAAACATGTAAATTATTGTAAAGTAATACTTCTCAGTAGGTAGAAAAAGATGTAGAATTATGTAGAATTAGTTTTATTTTCATAAATATATTTTTATCATCTGTCAATTGAATATTGCAATTGAATAGTGCAATATTAGGAGTTTCTCAAGACTGCCTCCTACAAAAATCTGTTCTAAGTGAATTGAGAAAATGGTAAAAACTCCCATTCTCCTGGATTGGAAAGATTAACATCATGAAAATGGCAATACTTCCCAAGGCTATCTACAAATTCAATGTGATACGTATCAAAATTCCAACCACACTCTTCAAGGAAATAGTAGAGGTAATCCAAAAATTCATATGGAACAATAAAAGACCCCGAATGGCAAAAACTCTCCTCAATGGAAAAAATGCTGCTGGAGGAATATCAATACCAAATTTTAAACTCTACTATAAAGCCATAGTAATCAAAACAGCTTGGAAGTGGCACAAGATCGGACCTCAGGACCAATGGAATAGAATTGAAAACCCAGAAATGAACCTACAGACCTATAGTGATCTAAACTTCGATAAGGGAGCTAAAAAATAGAATGGAAGAAAGACAGCCTCTTCATTAAATGATGCTGGCAAAATTGGTTATCTATTTTTAGAAAACTAAAGCCAGATCCTTATATATCACCCTGCAACAGAATCAACTCCAAATGGATCAAAGACCTCGGAGTCAATGCAGACACTCTGAAAATATTAAAGGATGGAATAGGAGAAACCTTAGGTCTCCTTGGCGCAGGTCGAAATTTTCATAATAGAGACCTGGAAACACAACAAATCAAAGAAAAGTTGGACAAATGGGCTTGTATGAAGTTGCAGAACTTCTGTATGGCCAAGGACATAGCTAGCAAGATCAATAGAAAGCCTACGGATTGGGAGAAGATCTTCACTAGCCATACAACAGACAAGAGTCTCATATCTAAAATATACTTGGAACTCAAAAAATTAAATCCCCCAGCAACAAATCCTCAAAGAAACAATGGCCCAATAAATAAGTGGGCTAAAGTCATAAAGATAAACTTCTCGGAAGAAGAAAGAAGGATGGCCAATAGACACATGAAGAACTGCTCAACTTCCCTAGACATAAAAGAAAGGCAAATCAAAACAACAGTGAGATACAACCTCACTCCAGTTAGAATGGCAAAAATCAATATCTCTACCAACAACAGATGTTGGAGAGGATGTGGACAGAAGGGAACCTTACTTCATTGTTGGTGGGAGTGTAAACTTGTTCAACCACTTTGGAAAGTAGTATGGAGTTTCCTCAAAAGACTCCACATAGCTCCCCTATTACCCAGAAATCTCACTTTTGGGCATTTACCCAAATGTTTGCAAAGAAGACCACACTAAAGCTATCAGCACGACTATGTTTATTGCAGCATTATTTACCATAGCTCAGATATGGAACGAACCCAGATGCCCCTCAGTAGATGAATGGATCAAGAAAATGTGGTATATATACACAATGGAATTCTATGCCTCCATCAGAAAGTGTTAGGAAATGGAAAGACTTGGAAAAAATTATATTAAGTGAAGTAAGGCAGGCCCAAAGAAACATAGTTCCCATGGTTTTCCTCATTTGCAATATCTAGTATATGTATGAGTCAAGCAGAAAATGTCAGATAAGGTGATGTTAGGAAAATGAACCCTAAGATATGTATTTAAATTTTATTTCATGCATTTGTTTCTAATGCATTTATGAGATTATTTCTTTGTTGCTCTGTATGTCCTTCCCCCACAGTATAACCCCTGCTTTCACTGTATTTGATGTCGGTATAATTTATGGAGGGGAAGGGGAAAAACTAGTAGTTTAAATAAGGGTACAGGTGGACCCGTTGCAACAACGAGAAATACAAGTTGTCACGTCGAAAACGAACTTTACAAGTTTGGTGGTGGGGCGGATTGCGTGGGGGGAGGCTGGGAAGGGAAGTGAAGTGTAAACAAAGGAGGAGGCTACAATGCTTGATAAGAAATGTACTCATTATCTTGCCCATGTAATTGTAACCCCTCTTTACAGTATGTTCACAATAAAAAATAAAAATATAAAAAATAAATAAAAAAATAAAATAAAAATAAAACCTGTTTTAAATTTATCTGTATCATCAGAACTCTATTGAAAGGGAATGTCAATATTTGGTAACTCTGTAGATGTTAGAAAACTTTGTGTTTATTCAACTGCATGATAAGAAGTGAGGAGTATAGTCAGGAGGCATGTAAACAACGATTTAATGTAAGTATTATTGCAAGGTGCCAAATAGCACATATATATATATATGTTTGGGTTAATCACATGAAAATAATGGGAACATTGATGCTTCTCTAATTAATGTAACAAAAATTTTGTTCTAGCAACTGAGGAGGCTTAAATTGAAACAATATTACACCATGTCAAAGCAAATACTTAAGAAGCATGCATAAGCCGGGCGCTGGTGGCTCACGCCTGTAATCCTAGCTACTCAGGAGGCTGAGATCTGAGGATCGAGGTTCAAAGCCAGCCCGGGCAGGAGAGACCGTGAGACTCCTATCTCCAATAAACCACCAGAAAACCGGAAGTGGCCCTGTAGCTCAAGTGGTAGAGCGCTCGCCTTGAGCTGAAGAGCTGAGGGACAGCGCCCAGGCCCAGAGTTCAAGCCCCACGACCGACAAAAAAAAAAAAAAAAAGAAGCATGCATAATAGAGAATCACAAGAAATTGACACATAGAAAGGTTTGAATATACACACATTAAAACAATTCATCATAAAGAAATAAATCAATGATTTAAACAATATTTTTTTAAAAATGGAAAATATTAATTTGGCCTTTATATTTTCACATATTCTTTCAAGGCAAATATCTAGACTACTGTTACTCTTGCCTCCTAAAAAATTATAATTTAAGATGCCAATTATATTTGGTATCACGGTAAAATATTTGAATTATCATGGTGTCACATTAAATGGTGTTGCCTAGGTTTATCATTAGGAAATTTTATAAATTATACATACTGCCTCAAATTGACCAACCGTTCGAAGTTTGAATAAATTTACCTTCATCTGAAAATAAAAATAACTGGTGATTTTATATCTACTCATACATTTTCTTGTTAGGTCAAATGCACATAACGCATAAACCAAAAGAGAGACTATGTGAGTATAATTTCTATTAACTGCATGAAATGTTGATTCTATGGAATTTCTTTTGAACAGTGTGTGTGCTCTCCCAGGGCACTTACATTGGAGGACTTCAGTTAATCATTACCTATTCCAGGTAAAAAATTAATTGAATGAATATCTCAATTCAAAAAATAATACAGGTAAAGTAAAATGTCACTCATTTGCCAATATTTAGTTAACACAAATTATTTGGGGAGTTGTTGCTCATATCATGTTTATTATTGAAATATGTTTCCCTTTTCAGAATTGTCAATTACTATTAAGTTATTGATGATTAAGTAGTTTTTTACAAATTAGGTGATTTTGAATCGTTAGTATCAACCCTAAATGATTTTTTATTAATATTTGTTGTGTCCTACTTTTTTTATTTTCTTCTTTATTTCCCAAATAATTGTCAGAAAGTGTGTTTACCTTCTGTACCCCTATTCCCAGTCTTGTTACAAGCATCTTATAACTGATTATTTAAGAAGATGTTTAAATGCTTTCCTATTTTTGTGAAATCAAAGGCCTTGTTATGTCTCCTCTAGGTCCATATTTAGAAACTATTTTGACATGAAGAAAATAATAATATTATCTCAGGGTATAGCAAAATATATAAGAAAAGTTTTTTGAAATCTTGTTTTAGATATGAAGATTTTCCAATACTTCTTCAGTATACATGTTAACTTAAAATTTAGTAATGATTGTTCAATTAATCCAGTGCTATTAATTGGTGCATAGCATATGAATGATAAGGAGCCAATTTCACAGAAATAAGAAGTTGACTTTTACAAATTTTTAATAAAAATTTATTTCAATTGGATATTTTCTTTAGTGAATTTGTCAGAGCATTTCTACATTGTGGAACATAGATGGAATTATACCTGAAAATTCTCAGGAAGGTACTAAAAATGTATAGTTATAGGAAAGTTCATGTGCTTGGATAATATCATTTTCCAAAGTATATTTTTATATTTATCATCCTTCTATAAATAACTGCTAGGAAATATTTTACAGACTTCTTAGCAAGAATTAATGCTTAAGTCTGGGGAGTTGATAGAAAATAAGGATAGAAATTTATATATTTTTGCTATAATTCCACAATAGAATCAATGCTACACTTCGGAGTATAGGGGCCTGATCTTTCAATCATATCTAGAAAATAGGATGTGAGAATGAACTTCGAGGGAGACAACAGTTGATGTTCAGAAAAGCTCAGAATATGTGTAATGTTTAGCTCCAAGGGTAAAATGAATAACATAAACTGTACAAATGGGAAGACTGTTAACTGATGTGGGCACATCAAGGTGTGTCTGAAAGATATGTAGACACAACAAAGATAGCATAAAACCCTGCCATCAAATAGACATGTTATTGGCGCTGGTCATTCCACTGTCTCCTCGTGCAGTGCTAATTATTGTTTTACTGATATGATAATTTTCCCGTTCTTGATTTCAGGTCCTTCATCAGCAAGCCAGCCTAGGTCAAGTGAAATGCCCTTATCTGGGCCAAAGACAGAAGGGAAGATTCTACTTCTCAGTACTACAATTTTCATCATAAAATTCACTGGAATTCTGCTATGATTCAAAAGAAGGGTGCCTCTGGTGTGTTCTTCACTTCTAACTCATATGAACTAGGATCATAATGTTTACACTTACATAGAACTCCTTTACATCACTCTTCTTTCAAAGATTTGTTTGTTCTAGAGAATTAATTACTCTCTTCTGTACAAATATTCCTAGCACAGAAAAAAAATACAAAAAATACAAATGATTTTTACATGTTGGTCCCTGAAACAGCGTGACTGCAGCACAGATTATTTTCTCACGAATGAAATTTATGCGGCAAGGAATGAAGTACTTGCTTGCTATTATAATTATCTTAATAAAGGTATGTTCAGTTATGAAATATTTTACACTGTGTAACATATATAAAAATATGTAAAACCTGTGCCTTAGAATATGACATCCAGGTATGATATCATTCCTGTACACGGAAAACTGTTCTCAGAAACTTAAGTATTGTAAAAGGGAAATAACATCATGTTCTTACACAGCACTAAACCCCCTGTGGTTTTGTCAAACTACTACTGAGTAAGAGCAAGACAGATGGAAGGCTTCAATATATGTGTTTATTGTATGTATAGTAAATCAAACAAAAACAGAAATAAAGTGGCAGTTAGTTCTTATAACTTTCCAGGCCTAGAATGTATTGTTCATGTTTTGTGGACTTTTTCTTGATAACAGCTGGCAGAAGAAAACAATTCATACACATATTTGAATTTTCTGAAACTGAAATTTTTACTGATGTGTAATAGTCACTAGTCATAATGACTTTTTTCCGAATTCTCTTTTTTGTAACTGGCATCTTCTGATACATACATAGAGTATTGTATTAGGTCGTTTGGCTTAACCTCAGGGCCCTTCCAATATCTCTAATGTCTTTTTGTTGAAGGCAACATTCTACTACTTTGATTTACTAAGATACATTCTGTGTTCTGGTATTTCATTGGAAGAAAGATTCTAATATATTTTCCTTCCCCTGCTGGCTTTGACCCACCATCTAAAATTCTCAGTATCCTGAGTAGCTAGGATTGGAGATGTAAGTCACCAGCAACTAGTTAGGAAATTTTACACAAGAATATCTTAATGGAGATTCCTAAATGAAGGCAAAGGAAAATTTGGGAATATTGACATTCAAAAGCTGTTGTTTCAATGCTTTTTCTAATGGTAGCAAACTCTGATACACATGTTCAGTGAGTCTAAACCTCACAATAGTAGAAATATAAATATCTTCTTGTTTTCAAAACTATATGGGGAATAGCAATGACTTTTCTCTTTAAACTGGTTTGATAATACAGTTTTCTAAACAGATAAGAGGAGAAGCTGATGCTGCTGCAAATAGGATGAAAGATGCAATTTTGAGACTATAGCATTAAAACAGACATGAGAATGTGGAAATAGAAGGATAATATCTGTTTATTAATTGATAACCAAGAAATATCTAATGACCAAGTGACATACAAATAGAATTTGGAAGGTGCACAAAACGATATACTTTCACTGGTATCTCCTAAAGTAAATTGGATGCAGTAAAGTAAAGCAGGATCCCTCCCCAAAGCAGGAAGAAATCATTCTCAGTGTTTGGTTGTAAAAACATTTGTCATCTTTTAGACTATGTGCTTTGAGATTTGTTTTTGTGATTCTCATAGGACAAAGAATGCTTAAATCCAGTTCATGACCTCATTGCTCTCAGATCAACTTGTGCTTCGACCAACTGAAACAAAAATTGGACAGGGATACAAGACAAGGATTAATGTCCTATTACTATTCTTTTATATGATGAATTTCATAACAACCCTACTATTATGAAGAGATATATGCCTTGTTGGAATTTTCCATATTTTACACAATTCTTCAAATATATTTTTCTTCTGGTTATTCATTGCTTATGTGGCTATAAGTCCCCTTTATTCTCTCACACTTTTTGTCTAGCAATAACAAAGGAGGATATTTCTAGTGTATTACTAGCATTTATCGTAGCAAGAAAATAAATTAAGCTTGAACAGTATAGTTTGGAGTCTCAATGTTTGTTGGAGATAGACAGTCTGTAGACTGGTGTTTTATGAAAATTGCCAGGCAACAGGTGAGCCTAAAGTTTTATGTACTCTGGATGATACTTGAAGTCCTAAACTTCTTTATGTAACTGGAAGAGTAAGCTAAAAATGTAAAACCATGTCTTATATTGTAGCAGCATATGAATAGCATTGGAAAGGTGGAAAACCTATATTATTGCTTAAATATTTCACACTGCACATATGTCAGTCTTCTTGCCAATAAAAAAACCTAATTTACATGAAGAAGTAACAAAGAATATATTAGTTTTTAAGGAATATACACACATTTGTGTGCTCTCGTTATCCATATATCATTTATTACTCATTATAAATTACATCTTGGAATTATATATTGAGAAGGTAATGATCAATACTTTGCTATATGAAATCATAATTCTTTTCTTGTTAATGATGTCAATGTCTTTGTCTGAGATGTTTATTCCGAAGTTATATTAAAATGAAAAAATATGCAAAAATGGACTTTATTCCAAACATTATATAAATATATATAGGAATATTTGTATAGTGTCCTAAACTTATAGAAACAACTTTCAAATAGAGGGCCTACAATCTTTAAACTATAACTCCTTCATCAAGAATAGAATAAATTTTACAGATTGAAAAATACCCAATAGACTCTAAAATTTGATGTCAAATGTGTACTCATAGGTAGGAGTCGTCAGTTTTATGACACCCCTTCAGCTAGAGCTTTATTTCTTCCCATGTTTCTGTGAGGAATTGCAAGGAATTATATGTAAGGGTTAATTGTAGAGAATTTGCCTCAGAAACATTTAGGGTAATTTGGACTCATTAAAGTTAAAATGTTGACAAGGGTACTCTATTTAAATTTGCAGAAAACCTCTTAATGCTTCATGGAAGTAACTGGACATTTATAGAGGAAAAATAGGACTACCTTTTGCTGTATTAGGGGAGCATATATTCAGGGACTTTTAGAACCAAACAATATAAAAATTCCTGTATCAGAAATTTAGAAAAATCCATCAATTTTGTTATTTTACCCACTGGACAAATGCAGCACCATTCAGAGTGTCATGGCCAAAGAAATAAGATTATATATTTTGGAAGAAACAGCCATTCTTTAGAAAGTTAGCCTAGAATATATAAGAGCAAAATGTAATAACATTTATTGACAAGTGATCAAAAGAAAACTTAGAATGATACTGTATATAACTACTCAAATTCTCTGGTCTAACTATATAGATCTGGATGACTTTCTTTGGCAAAGGGAAATGGAACCTTCAATAAAGCATGACCATCACAATTACTACTTTTCACTGCTTTAATATTTGTATGACAACTCAGTTTCTTTGATCGCCCATCTGAAACACCATTGCAGTTCTGTACTTAGAGCAATCTGTCATGTTTCTGCTTATGGCATCTGCAAACACACTTTTAACCTTAAACTGTAAAACATATTCTAACTTCGAATTAGTAGTATTTTCAATCTTGAAGTCATTAACCCTTTAAGGTGAATCAATGGTCAATTACCACGGGTGGACTTTTTCACCTTTCCAAGTGAATAGCAAAGTAATTATACTGCTAGTGATTTCATCCTTTGGTGTATACATCTCTATTTTCATACTGTCACTAACTTCCCATGTTTCAATTCATGCAAACAGAATTTATGCCTACTTACAGTTTGCTCTAGCAAGAAATTAATGATAAATTTATATCATACTCTGGCAGAATACTACCAGGATACATCAGCATTATAATCAACCCATTTAGGGAAATTGCCCACTGAACATGGGAAGTAAATTTTTGCATGATATCTTCCCCCAATGGGAACATGACTTACACATGCTTCACCATAAATTGTATTTTCCTTGAATTACAGAATTTCCTGCATGGATTATGCCTTCATTCTGGAATAGTTTTAACTAAACAATCATTTTGATGTGCAGCTATACTAATATATTCATTGTCAGGCTTGAAATGTCACTTTATTACCTGAAAATTAGGACTATTAGCATTATTCTCAAAACTCGCTCACACACACAACTCACAAAGAATCACAATATAAAAGATAACATTGCAATATAAAATGCTTAGTCAAAAACCACTAACCAGATATTAATTTTGTATAGTAAACTACATAAGTAGATGTGGTATTCCTTTCTTCACTTGGAATGTGCTTAAATTATTACTTGGTCCCACTTTAAGTTACATAAAGCACTCTAACTTACAATCACTTTTGTTTTTTGACATTTCAAACTAAGTACAATACAGTCCATAATATACATCGTGTATACTTCAAAACACCATGTTTGAAATTCGGTACTGCAAGTATTGAGAAATGAAGTTGTATTAGCAGAAATTAAGACATGAAGCAAATATACACTAAAATTGGCTGTTTTCATGGTTGTATTATACTTGCTTATTAATTTATAATTTCCCTTGGTTTTTCATTTATTAGTTATAAATAGATCACACTAACAAAAATCCTCCCATTCATCTGCATACATCAGTATCAAACATAGGCTTCTGGAGCTTATCTTATTCTATTTAGGAACCAGTATGTAAGAAATAATGATAATTTGTTGCAGGTACAGTATTGTAGAGCAGGAATACTCTTCATCACTGGGTCTTTTTAATTATAGAGGTATTGAAATAATCTATATATTCCTTTCTCCACTATATATAGCATCAAATTTAGACATAAATTTGGAAAAGGAAACCAATACACCACCCTGTAAATGGATACAAATAATTATAATTAAATTAGAATTAACAATGGCAACCCTAAAAGCAAACAGTAGGCTATGTTAAAAAATAACAAGATTAGTTCCGGGAGGATGGCAGAGGAGAAGCTGCAATCTGAACAAGCTCTCACATAGAAAGCAGTTTTAGCATTCCAGTGAACAGCCCTAAGCCAGAGAACAACACCAAGTTTGCCATCACAGGACAGAGGGTTAGGCAAGAGAGGGGAAATCAAGGCAAAGAGACATATCTGAGTGCTTGCCAGCAGCCGCCACAGCGGCAGCAGCAGTCGCAGTGGTGACGGCAGGGCACCATAACTGAGTCACAGAGTAACGGGACAAAGGTGCCAGACGTGGCAGGCGAATGGATTCTACTCAACACCAGCAAGAACCGACAAGGAGCGGACATCTTCATCCTGAAGTTTGCCGACCAGAGACGACCCAGGAACCAAGACTCAGCGTGAGTAGAAACCCGACTTCCTCACATATTCTCAAGGATCAGAGGAGGGAAGGCCACCCCTCCCCCCCAGCACCAGAATCTCCATCTTGGATACAAACAAAGTTCGGCGGAGCTGCAAGCCCCAGCTCAGGCCTTGGAATAAAATGAGTCATTTAGCAGGTCACAAGAACTTAATGGTGGCGTGACCTGCCAGACTGAGCTCCATCCAGGGAAAAGTCACCCAGCTCCGGCACCAGCCATAGGAGTGGCTTTCCTCACTGGGTAACCAGAGCCAGAGGCTGCCCATCCCTCTAGCAGCCTCCACAATCAATTGAAAAACAGAAACCCTGAGAATGTCTCCAGGCTGGACTCTGTGAGGTTTTCACAAAATAGCCCCAGGGAAAAGCTACTGTTTGTTGAAAGGCCTCAACTCTACCCAGAACCTACTCCCATCACTGCATTCCCCTCTTTTGTGATTCTCAAACCAGATCACCCTCCCATTAAACTAACCTGGAAAGGGGATCTCAAAATATTGGGTAAAGCAGAGCATTTTTCTGCCTGTTCCAACAATCTGACTTAAGAAACCAATCAAGCCACAGGACCTCAAGCAGACAGAGACTCCAAAAAGAGGCTGGCTACAGACACAAAGGAGATACAGGATTTTTCCCACACCTCCCAAAAAAATCAAAGAACTTTTTTTTTCTTTCTTCTTCTTTTTCTTTTTCTTTTTTTGGTTCCTTATATATAAGAAAATTTTTTTTCTTTTCTAAAACTTTTATTAATCTTTAATTTTTGCCTTTTATGAAAAAAATAGTTTTCCAGTAACTTTTTTTTTCCCTCTTATAGTTTTTATTTTAGGGATACGTGAAGGTGCGTTTTTCTTTCTTTTCTTGTCTTCTTTCTCTTTTTTTCTTCTTTTTTAATTATCTTTTTGTTTTTGGTTTAGCTCTACTGAACTTCTGATCTTTTTATTCTCCCTTTCTTATCCTTTTCACCTTTTCCTCTCCTTTGTTCTTCTTTATATGACTTAACTCTTGTCCTGCACATCCTCAGACAAACCCGTAGTTTACTAGTAGACCCTATCCCCCATTGTGTACACACTTAATCCACAAATTTATTACTCAATTCAAAACCTCTGAGACTTAAATTCCTTAATAGCAGTACTACCTCTTTATAGCTATATAACATTTTAAGCATTTTTTAAATCTTTCACATCTCCTCTATGTCCCCCCACCCATCTCTCAATATACTCACATTGCTCTCAAAATAGATTGTCCTAAAATCTCCATAATATCATTAATTTTTACTTGTCTATTTTTTCTGGTCTCTTTTCATTTCCCTTTCCCTTTCTTCTTTTTCCTCTCTCTCTCTACTTGCATTCTACCCTACCTATTTCACCCTTTGAGACTAGGACATAGTTAACTCTCCCTGTGCCTCCCCACACAAATATATTCCTATTTTTTTACTCACATCTCTCCCTAACCCTAATAATTTCTGGTTTTCCAAATTCTTCTCTGCGGTTCGAAGCCCATTAACATATAGTTGTTTGATGTTGAATAGATGTATCTGTTGAACTAGATTGTATCTGTAGACTATTGAATATACAAATTCATACTTTGGTTGATGGTAGACTTAAGATAGTGTTCTAGCACAAAACTGGTGCTATTTTCATCTAAAATGGGCAGAGTAAGCCGGAAAAACACAAGAACAATGGCAAATCCAGGTATCTCAATTCCCAATCTTGATAATCAGGGGACAGTACAAACAATGTATAATCCAGAGGAGAGTTCCCAAATAGCTCCACAAACACTGCTGGCATACATGATAAATGAAAATTTTGAAAACATACAAAGGACTGTGTATGAGCATGATAGGGAGAGAGAGGAGGCAACCTGAAAATATATACAGGAATATCATAAGCATGAGGAAGCTACTCAAAAACTGATACAGGATTTGCGTGAGCTGGCTGAGAACACTCAAAGAGAACTGCAGGAATCACGCAAACGGGAGGAAGCTATTCAAAGAGTAATACAGGAATTGAGAGAGCAGGATGAGAATACACAAAGATCACTAAAGGCATTCATGCAATCCATTAACAAAGAGCTGAAGGAAGTCAGGGAGACCACAAAGGGAATGCAGAATGGAACCCAACAGAAGGAATGGGAGTCCAAAGAAACCATAACCAATCAACTAAGTGATTTAAGAAAAAACACTGAACATCAAATTAAAGAAATAAAGAAATTCATACAAGACCTAAAACAGAACTTCAAGAAAGAATTTTAGGCCATCAAAGCTGACGAACTAGAAGGAAATGAGATAAAAAACAAAGTAGACAGTCTTGACAGCAGGTTAGATGCTGAAGATCGAATCTCAGGTATTGAAGACAGCCTAGATATTATAGAGAAAGAACATACAACCATCCAAGACAAGTACAAGAAATATGATAGAGCTATCCAACACTTGGAAGATACCATCAAAAGGCCTAATCTAAGGATAATGGGTATAGAGGAGCACCTACAAACAGAAGTTAATGGCCTAGGAAATTTGTTTAACAGGATTCTAGCAGAGAACTTCCCAAACATACAAAAACATAGGCCTATTCAGATACAAGAAACTTTTAGAACCCCAAATAGAATAGACCAGAATAGGACATCCCACTGTCACATTATAATCCACACAGGATCAACTCAGACCAAGAAAAAGATCCTTAAAGCTGTCAGGAAGAAAAGGTTAATCACCTCCAAAGGGAAGCCAATTAGAATCACCTCAGAGTTCTCAGCAGAGACAATCAAAGCAAGAAGAGCCTGGAATGATGTATGCCATGCGCTAAAAACAAAAAACTATCAACCAAGAATATTGTACCCAGCTAAACTCTCCTTCATAACTGAAGACTAAATAAAAAGCTTCCATAGCAAAGAAAAATTGAAACAATACATTTCCACCAAACCAGCCCTACAAAAGATTCTTAAAGAAGTCCTACACATAGAAAACCAAAAAGACCACAATAAAGGCCAAGAAACTGCACCCAAACTGAGAAGCCAAAAACCATAGGAAGAACCCAGTTTTTGCAGCCCCCAAGAAGGTGGCTAACATGGCAAGAACTCCCAAATACCTCTCAGTCCTATCTCTTAAGGTTAATGGACTGAACTCTCCAATTAAGCGACATAGACTGTCTAGTTGCATTAAAAAACAAGACTCTACTATCTGCTGCCTTCAGTAGTCATATCTTGCCCGTAAAAACAAACAAATTTTCAATGTTAAAGGCTGGAACAAAATCTACCAAGCAAACGACCCCCATAAACAGGCAGGAGTTGCAATCCTAATATCAGATAAAATAGACTTCAAATTAAAATTCGTGAGAAGAGAAAAAGGAGTTCGCTACATGCTAATTGAAGGATCTCTCCTTCAGTAGGATATTACAATTCTAAATATCTATTCGCCAAAAAATGGAGCACCCAAATTTATCAAAGAAACACTACTTTCCCTCAAACACCATATAGATCCAAAGACATTAATTTTTGGGGATTTTAACACACCACTCACCCCACTTGAAAGACCAACTCAGCAAAAACTCAACAGAGAGACCGCAGATCTCAACAGCTGCATAGATGAACTAGACTTAACAGACATCTACCAAATATTTCACCCAGCAGCATCAGAATACACGTTCTTCTCGGCAGCACATGGAACATTTTCTAAAATAGACCACATTTTACGCCACAAAGCAAACTTGTCTAAGTTCAGAAACATTGATGTTATACCTTGCATTCTCTCTGACCACAAGGGAATAAAGTTAGAACTCAACACCAAAAGCCACCAAAGAAAGTCCGGTATCACATGGAGGCTGAACAACACAATGCTATATCATGCATGGATCATGGAAGAGATTAGAAAGGAAATTCAAATGTTCATGCTATTCAAAAAAAAATGAACACACAAATTACCAGCTCCTCTGGGACACAGCAAAGGCAGTACTCAGAGGCAAGTTTATAGCTCTGAGCTCCTAAATCAACAAATTGGAAAGATCCGAAACTGACAATATAATGACACATCTAAACCTCCTTGAAAAAGACCAGCAAGATAAATCCCAAACCAGTAGAGGGAAAGAAAAAATTAAAATTAAATCAGAATTAAATGAATTAGAATCCAAAAATCTATAGAAAGAATTAACAAAACAAAGAGCTGGTTCTTCAAAAAACTTAAAAAAATTGACAGACCCTTAACAAATCTTATCAGAAAACGAAGAGAACACACGCAAATTAATAAACTCAGAGATGAGAATGGAAACATCACCATGGAAACAACCAAGATTCAGAACAATATAAGGGAATATATCTCAAAACTTTACGCTAATAAGTTTGAGAACTTAACAGAAATGGACCTTTTCCTAGGAAATTTTGACATGCCAAAACGAAACCAAGATGAGTGAAACCATCTTAACAGGCCCATATCAAGCATTGAAATAGAAACAGCAATAAGAGACCTCCCAGCTAAGAAAAGTCCAGGACCAAATGGTTTTACAGCGGGATTTTACAAGGCCTTCAAAGCAGAGCTTGCACCAATACTCCTCCAACTCTTCAATGAAATTGAAAGAGAAAGCTCACTACCGAACACATTCTATGAAGCCATCATAACCCTCATCCCAAAACCAGGCAGGGACTCATCAAAGAAAGAGAACTATAGACCCATTTCTTTGATGAATATTGATGCAAAAATTCTCAACAAAATTTTGGCCAATCGAATTCAACAATCCATCCAAAAAATCATACACCATGATCAAACAGGATTCATTTCAGGGATGCAAAGCTGGTTCAATATACGCAAATCAATTAATATTATCATCACATCAACAGGAGCAAGAATAAAAAACACATGGTTATCTCAATAGATGCAGAAAAAGCATTCCAAAGGATACAACACCGTTTTATGATGAAGGTTTTGGAAAAATTAGGAATCCATGGAACATTCCTCAATACAATAAAGGCTGTATATGACAAAACTACAGCCAGCATTATAGTAAAGGGTGAAAAACTAAAGCCATTTCTCTTAACTCAGGAACAAGACAAGGATTTCCACTCTCTCCACTTCTCTTCAATCTAGTTTTAGAATGCCTAGCTACAGCAATAAGACAAGATGTAAACATAAAGGGGATCCAAATAGGGAAAGAAGAAATAAAACTCTTCATCTTTGCAGATGACATGTTCTTGTATTTAAAGAATCCCATAGACTCCACTCCCAAATTACTCAAGCTGATTCAAAACTTTGGCAAAGTAGCAGGGTATAAAATTAAACCCCCAAAATCAATGGCTTTTCTGTATGCCAACAATGAGAAAAGTGTGGCTGAAATTAGGAAAGCAACTCCATTTGTAATAGCCACACAAAAAATAAAATACCTAGGAATTAACTTAACCAAAAAAGTGAAGGACCTCTAGGATGAAAACTTTAAAATCTTGAAAAAGCAAATCAACACAGAACTTTAAAAATGGCAAAACCTCTCATGCTCCTGGATTTGAAAGATTAACATCGTGAAAATGGCAATACTTCCCAAGGCTATCTACAAATTCAACGCAATACCTATCAAAATACCAAATTTTCATAATAGAGACCTGGAAACAGAACAAATCAAACAAAGGTTGGACAAATGGGATTGCATAAAGTTGCAGAGCTTCTGCATCGCAAATGACATAGATAGCAAGATCAATAGAAAGCCCACAGCTTGGGAGAAGATCTTTACTAGTCATAAAACGGACAAGGTTCTCATATCTAAAATATACTTGGAAATCAAAAAATTAAATCCCCCAACAACAAATCCTCAAAGGAACAACTGCCAAATAAATAAGTGGGCGAAAGACTTAAAGAGAAACTTCTCTGAAGAAGAAAGAAGGATGGCCAATAGACACATGAAGAAATGTTCAACATCCCTAGCCATAAAAGAAATGCAAATCACAGCAACATTGAGATACCTCCTCAATCCAGTTAGAGTGGCAAAAATCAAGAACTCTAACAACAACATATGCTGGAGGGGATGTGGACAGAAGGGAACCTTACTTCATTGTTGGTGGGAATGTAAACTTGTTCAAAAAATTTGGAAAGAAGTATGGAGGTTCCTCAAAAGACTTCACATCAGCTCCCTTATGACCCAGCAATCCCACTTTTGGGCATTTACCTAAATGTTTACAAACAAGACCACACTAAAGCTACCAGTACAACCATGTTTATTGCAGCATTATTTACCCTAGCTAAGATATGGAACCAACCCAGATGCCCTTCGGTAGATGAATGGAACAAGAAAATATGGTATATATACACAATGGAATTCTATGCCTCCATCAGAAAGAATGACATTGCCCCATTTGTTAGGAAATGGAAAAACTTGTAAAAAATTATATTAAGAGAAGTAAGCCAGGCACAAAGAAACACAGGTCCCATGGTTTCACTTATTTGCAATGTCTAGTATATGTATGCGTCAAGCGGAAAACGTCAGATAATGTGATGTTAGGAAAATGAATCCTTAGATAGGTATTTTAATGTTTTTTTTTTCTTTCATGCATGTGTTTCTAACGCATTTATAAGTTTATTTCTTTGTTGCTTTGTATGTCCCTCCCCCACAGTATAATCCCCGCTTTCAATATATTTGATGTCAGTACAATTTATGGAGGAGATGGGGAAAAACAAGTCATTTAGGGATTCAGGTGGACCTGTTGCAACAATGAGAAGTACAAATTGTCATGTGAAAAAGGAGCTTTACAATGTCGTTGGGGGGATGGGGGGGAAGGATTGGTGGTGGGAGGTTGGGAAGGGAGGTGAAGGGTAAACAAAGGACGAGGCTGCAATGCTTGGTAAGAAATATATGCATTGTCTTGCCCATGTAATTGTAACCTCTCTGTACAGTATATTAACAAATAAAATAAAATTAAAAAAAATAATTGAATGGGACTAGTACAATGTGATAAGTAAAAAAACAAAACCCTGCATTAATTTATAGTCCCACTGATCACTGTTTTCACAAACTGGAGTGTTTTTTGAATGTTTATTTTTTGTCATTTTTTTATTGTGAAAATATTGTACAGAGGGGTTACAATTGCATGGGCAAGAAAATGAGTACATTTCTCTTCAAGCATTGTAGCCTCCTCCTTTGTTTCCCCTTCCCATCCCATCCTCCCCCGCCTCCCTATCCAACCGTCCTCCCCCCACCACAAAAGTTGTAAAGTTCATTTTTGACATGATGACTTGTACATCTCATTGTTGCAACAGGTCCACCTGTATCCCTATTTAAATGATTTGCTTTTGCCCTTCCCCTCCACAAATTATAAAAACAACAAATACAGTGAAAGCAGGGGTTATAGCATGGGGGAGGCACATACAAAGCAACAAAGAAATAATCTTATAAATATGTTAGAAACATTCGCATGAAAAGATTACATTTGGATACATATCTTAGGGTTTATTTCCATAACAACAACTTATCTGACCTTTTCTGCTTGACTCAGACATATTACAAACTGGAATTTTTGTGTGTGTGTTTTTAATTTATTTTTTAATTGTAAAGGTGATGCACACAGAGTTTACAGTTACATAAGCCATGCAATTAGTACATTTCTTTTGTAACAGTGTTACGGCCTGCCTCATTTTCTCCCACTGGGTTTTTCTTTGCTTGTTTTTGTTTGTTTGTTTGTTTCTTGGGTTTTTGTTTTGTTTTGTTTTGTTGTAGGTCTTGGACTTGGCACCTGGGAGCTTTGCCTGAGCTCTTTTGCTCAAGGCTAGCACTGCTCTACCATTTTAAGCCACAGCACCACTTCCAGTGGTTAATTGAAAATAAGCGTCTCATGGACTTTGCTGCCCTGGCTGAATTTGAACCATCATCCTCTGACCTCTGGTTCCTGAGTAGCCAGGATTAAAGGTGCGAGGCACTGGCAGCTGGCCACTCAATGGTTATTGAAGGCTTAAAGTATCTGACCTTAATATCTTAGGTAAAAGACCAGTGACTTTAAAGATATTTCTTTTCTCTCTCATCTCTGCCCCCAGATAATGTTTAAGGTTTTTTGTTGTTGTTTTTTGCTATGAAAATTCTCTGTAGCCAGGCGCTGGTGGCTCACACCTGTAATCCTAGCTACTCAAGAGGTTGAGATCTGAGGATCAGGGTTCAAAGCTAGCCTGAGCAGGGAGGTCTGTGAGGCTCTTATCTCCAATTAATCACTCAGAAAATCAGATGTGGTACTATGGCTCAAGTGGTAGAGGGCTAGCCTTGAGCTGAATAGTTCAAACCCCATGACTACCACTACACCACCACCACAACCAACAAAAAAAAGTTCTCTGTAAAGGGAAAGTATTAATATGAACAAAAAGGTTTTTGTGTGATATACTGTCACAGATTGGAAGATACAACGGAGACATGACAACTAAATGACAGGATACCTAACGTGCTAATGTGTTTCTGGTGTTATTCTTGGTCACAATGCTAAGTTAATGTTTGCTAGCATTTTCTACTGTATGCTTAGTATGTTTTCCTTTGTAATTATTAAATATTTATTAGAGATACTCTGAAAAAAATAACAAGATTGTTATACCCTTAGCAAATCTGAGACAAAAAAAGAAAGAGGGTAGAGAGAGGGAAAGAGAGCTAGTCCCCAAATAAGTGAAACCAGAGATGAGATAGTTAAACTCAGAAGAGAGTCAAGATTCAAAAGAGATAAGGGAACACTGGGAAATAAATGCAAAATAAAGCCAGGACAAAAAGAATTCATAAGTAATTTCTATAAGTCCTTCAAAGGACAACCTACTATAACAGTTATAACAAAAGTCTTCAGTGAAATGGGCAAGGAACGTTTGCTATGAAATTGTATGTGGCCAGTATACTACTCAACTAAAAACCTGATATGGATTCAACAATGAAAGATCTGTAGACACCTGTCTTGCATGAACATCAGTACAAACTTTCTCAGCAAACTTCTGGATAGCTATTATAAATAAGTGATAAGAAACCCACAAAACTCTGACAAATGGGGAATCATACTGGGGGGGGGGGCAAAGTTGGTTCATATATTCAAGTCAATCCATGTAATTCAAACATCAATATGGAGAAGTACATGAGTCACAGGACCATGCAAATAGCTGTACAAAAACATTTGATACGATCCCACTTATATTTACTATGACAACTGAGGAGAAAATAGAAACACATGGAATATTCCTAAATATGATATAGACTGCAGACAATGCTACAACTACCTTCCACTTAATAGTGAAAATTAAAAGCCATTTCCACTAGAATCAGGAATTAGAGAATAAACTGTTGCTCTCTATTCCTCTTCATTGTACGATAGGAATTCCTAGCTGAAGAAATATGGTAAAGCATAAACAAAAAGGGGATACAAATTGGGAAAGAGGAATTGAAACACTTCTTTGCAGATAACTTAACCCTCTATTCAGATAACTCTTATAGGATAAAATCCTAATTCCCTGTAGCCGTTCTAAACTTCTGGCAAAGTAACAGAGTTTACCATGAACTCACAGAAATCAGCAACATTTGGTATGCCCACGATGAGAAGAATAAAATTTAACCCACAAAAGCAACATCTTTTGTGATAGCCTCCAAAAGAAAATACTTAGGACTTTCCTTAAGCAGGGAAATTAAGGAACTGTAGGAGGAACACTTAATCATCTGAAAATAGGTGTTAAGGATGTTTAATAATATAAAAAAAACATCTTATGGTCCTGGATTGGAAGTATTGACATCAAGAAATTTGGAAAACTATACAAAGCTACCTCCAAATTCAAAGCAGTAATGATCAATATATGTACAACATTATTTAATGAAAAGGAATAAGTCATGAAAAAATTAACATGGAAATATAGAAGAACCAGGATAAACAAAAGCAACACTTAGCAGGAAAAACTTTGCTATAAGAATATCAATACTGCATGCCAAACGCTATTATAAAACACACACAAACACACAAAACATGCATATATATACATATATGCAGAAATATACACATATATACATATATGCAGAATTATACACATACACACATAAATGTATGTATATAGACAAGTGTGTATATATACATATATCTTCATATAAATGTATATATGCAAATATGTATATATACATATATAATTGGAAATATCACATAAACAGGCATAAATACCAGTGGAATAGCATAGAAGACACAGAAATCATCCCAGAAACCTATGATCATCTACGTTTTTAATGAATGAGCCCAAAGCACCAGATAGAGGGAATGGAGACATTTCTAAATATGGTATATACAGAAATAGCTACACATGCATGAAAAAATCTTAAAATAGACTGTTATATATCAACTTGCTGCAGAACCAACTCCAAATAGATCAAAGACCTCAAAGTAGGTTTATGTATCATGAAATACGATAATATGGAATAGGGGATGCACTATCCCCTTGGATACCAGGTTGAAACTTACTAACTAAAAATCCAGTCACAACGAAGCAAAGGAAGGCTGAACATATTGCATTGGATTCAACAAGAGAACTTTTTCATGGCAATAGATGTAGAAAGATAAATACAAATACAAAGCCAACAGTTTGGGAGACCATCTATTGAATACCTAACTAAACAACATGCAAAGGACCTCAGAGCTTATGAAATTAAATTACCACAATGACAAATTCTCCAAGAAATAACCTCCCCATTTATTTTTGGGCAGAAGAATCCAAGATATTTCTCTGGGAATAAAATAAAATGGCCAATAGATGAATGAAGAAATGTTCAACAACTCAGACCATAATAGAAATGAATATGACTCCAGTGTATATCAAAATATTTGTGTTTGTCTTCAGTATGATTTCTGTATATAAAATTTGATAGGGAATGTAAGCTTGTTTTAAGGCTTTATGACCCATGTCAATAGTGACCAATCTTCTAGACACTATTAAAAATTTTCTTTGAATTTTGATATTTGATGAACTCCAAATTCAGTGCACTCTTTTGAATACAATGGCTGATAATTATTCTTTATTCACAATGGATCCTTTTGTGATTACAAAATTATTTTCTTTGTGTTATTTGATGCGTCTCATTTTTAATTATATATTTTTTAATATTACTACTGTATTTTAAGTTTTTACTCTATTGTCCTATCTCTTGATATATTCTGTTATCATTCAATGTGGCTATTAAATATACACATACCTACCTAGGAAAAATCAATTTATCTAATAATACTAGTTAGATATTTGCTTGCTCAAATAGCTACTGCATCACACTTAACATACTGCTCATAAAAAATAAAAGGGTTTCGGTGCCTTAACATCAATGTTGTATGCAAATCTGAAGCAATTTTTATCAAAAAGAGATTTGCACATCACAACTATACTGAATTTTCTAATTATTCCTATTAATATCGGCCATATTTGGAAAATAAGTCATATGAGAAGCTGGCATGTATGTAACCAAATGGGAACACTGCTAGTCTGTTGTATGAATGTAGACAACGTTCAACCTTGAAAAGCATTCTGATGGTTCCTCATATATTTAAAAAACAGCTCCTCTATGATCCATCAATGACCAAGGGATCACAGTCTAGGATACAATAAAAATACCAACACGACTATGATCATTGTATGATGACATACCATAGGTAAAATATGATACCAACCCTGCTAGATCAATATAGTGGCATGCTACATATAACCATGTCTTAAATATTTACAGCTTGTAAATTAGAAAACTATACATGATTCCAAATGAATTGGAGTAGATAATGGTGATGAGGAAAATGTTACAAAATACTGGTACTTAATGCTGGAATGTGTCAGCTTTTTCCTTCTTAAAAAACCTATTCTTGAGGGAAACATATAAACAATTATAACAAAGGATCAATTATTGTGTTCACATATTTTAGTATGATTTCATAACATAGTTTCTGATTAGAACATGTTAGCTCCCCCCACACACACACATTGCCCCACCAAAAACACACTAAAAAACTGAATGGACTATCCAGGTGTTACTAACACAAGTTGCTTTAGGATGGAACCCCACCTTGATGAGCTTTTCATTCACTCACAAACATGCTCTTCTACCTTGAATAATTTTCACTGAACTTCCTCAACTCTAGAAAACCACTGTTATAATGAATGAAGATTGGGGGAGGAGGAGAAGGAAACATATACTAATTCAATTTGAGATGTTGTAAAATTTATTGCTACTAAAATTGTGTCTATCCTTAAGCAAAACAATCTTTCTGTGATCCATAAGAGATGCAGACTTATGCCTAATTTTATAACTTTTTCCTTTCAAAGAATTTGGATTTAGATCATGACTAGGCTTGAATATGTCATGATATAACTGGGCAGTGTGGATAAAAATTAGAAAAGATATTAACTGCTCCCATCCTTTTATTCGTTAGAATACTCATGTAAAAAAGAATTTGGTTTGAAAATTATTTCACCACAGTCACTGTTCATCTTCCTGTATCAAACATATAGATCCATATGAAATTCTTTTTATTATTATTTTTATTGTAAAATACTGTACAGAGGGCTTACAATTACATGGACAAGATAATGAGTACATTTCTTATCAAGCATTGTAGCCCCCTCCTTTGTTTCCCCTTCCCATCTCTTCCGATCCTCCCCCCGACCCTCTCTCCACCTAATGCTCCCCGTTACCCCCCACCCCGCACCAAAGGTGTAAAGTTAGTTTTTGACATAACGACTTGTACATCTCATTGTTCCAATGAGTCCACCTGTATCCCTATTTAAACGATTTTGTTTTTCCCTTTCCCCTCCACAACTTATACCGACATCAAATACAGTGAAAGCAGGGATTGTACTGTGGGGGAGGGACATACAAAGCAACAAAGAAATCATCATATAAATGTGATAGAAACAATCGCATGAAAGAAAAAAAAACATTTGAGTACATATCTTAGGGTTCATTTTCCTAACATCACCTTATCTGATCTTTCCTGCTTGACTCAGACATATACTAGTTATTGCAAATAAGGGAAATCAAGGGTCCTATGTTTCTTTGTATGAAATTGTAATGAGTTATCAAATATCCTAATTCTTTATTTCATACTGTAGAACCTACACACAAAATGAAACATTCTCAACACCAAAAAAAAAATCTAAACAAAAAGAAAGCACTGGAGTGGAGTTTACTATATAACAAATCATGCATATATTTTCATTACATATATACATATATATGTATATATGTATATTTGATTTAATATGATAAAATAAGCATGGAAAGCTGAAATGGATGATTTTGACAAAGTTAGAAATACCTGCAGGTATTTATGTCTTCAACAACTATTTAAGGATAATTATCTATATACTTACATATAAAATCATATACATTCATAGTAAATTGCATAATGTCAATAGAGAAAAAGAGAAATTATTCCTCTGATTGCATCCACCATATACTTATGCTTGAGGCAACGAGAAGCATTTTAATATCATGGGCAAAGTTTTTAAATGGAAGCCCTTTGGCCTCAGAATTTAATTAAGCCCTATTTACATGTTTTGGTTTTTTTGATAAAATAATGTCAAATACATTTCTCTAATTTGGAAATGAGTAACAAGTATATTCATGGGTAGATCGAAAGATACCTGAAAAATTGAAAATGACACTGGCAAATATCCTCAAATAATTTTGTGCTCTGTTCAACTTATAGATCAATGAAAATTTGTTAATTGCCAAATGAGAAAATGAAGAGTAAACATCAGGCACTATCTTTCTCAAGAAGTAGACAGGTTACAGTCTATGTATTTCCTGCCAGTACTCTAAATGGAATAGTTCCATTTAGAAATTTTTCTTGCATTACTAAACTGAAAATAGTATATTTCTCTCAGGTGGTCGTATCCATGTGAATATTTTGTCATTCAATCCAATTTCTACATCATTTACATGGTAAAGCATTGAAATTTGTTATTTGAAATACAGTAACGCTTTTCAAAAAATTCATATGAGTAATATTGCATTGATTCTCGTAAATCTATTGATCAGAAAAAGACAGAGGTATTGATCAGAGGAAAATAAAAAGTATTTTGATATTACTTAGATATTGACATTCTTTGTTAAGAATGAGTTGATTGAGTAAATTTTAAAAGTGTAAAGAATTTAAAATGCATGAATATGTAGATATTCCGTCTCGAAAATAGAAATTGTTCAAACAAGTATGAGAAAGATATTTGGTGTACTCATTCCTTTTAAAATCCTCTCATGATAAAGAGTGAGTATCAACCCATGTATAATGTTTTTCTTCAACCAGAGAGTCAGAGTTTGAACTAAAATGGTGCTCATAGCTAGGAAGGAAGAAGTATATTGTGAACCAAATGCTTGTTAGTCTTTATACAAGCTGTGCTTATTGATAAGTGAGTTCCAGAAGAAAATTTTATTTCTGTTGCCTGGTATTGTGACAATGATTGTGTCCCCAAATTTTGGTGTTAAAATGTTCCCGATCCTCATTTTAAATGCTAGATGAGATTTGATTCAGGCACTATCCTGTGATATTTTACTTTGGGCAAGATATGAACAGGTATATTGTCATAAAACAATTAGTGAAATAGAAAAAATATTATAAATGGTTGTAAAGAGTGAAGGAGAAAATAAAAATTAGACATGTTTGTTCAATTCAGTTCAAAATGCCAGATTTCAAATAGTGCATTGGATAGGATTTTAAAGATTTGCACTAGTAATGAAGAAAATGTCGTGCAAATTATTTGATGTGTAAACACAACAGAAAAAGGTATCATCATAATTTGAAGTGAGAGTTATGCATGATAGAATGAAAACAGGAGCTGTTTATATTAAACTGTCATTCTAAGAGAAAGGGCATTGCAATGGCATCAAGTAATTTTGATTGCACACACAAAGAAATAGCATATCAATATCAGTACATGTCTAATGGGCCTATGTTATTGTAGGACTTGTGCTACAAATGAAGTGTACCTATATCTTCCCCATTAGACTTTTGGTCTATCAAAGTTATATATGCTTTTTGGGTTGATTTCATGCTGAATTCGATGGTGAATATTGAGAAGACACACAGGCAAATTAACAGAAATGTCAGCTTGATTCTATGCAACAAATTTTGTCATAAAGAAAAAATATGAACATCTATTTTGATTAATTTATTTTGTAAACATTTCTAGATTATATTTGACAGCATTAAGCAACTCAACATTAACCACACAAAATTCTCAATCACTCACTGTTGAACTATGAAGGTCCCTTCACCAGGATCATGTTATTTATCCAAATTATACCACAATCTTGTAACTTGATGAATAGCTAAGATATATGACTTAACAAGTCCTTATGAAACATTTAAGTATAAATCGGAGAAAAGTTAGGGAATTTTGAGAATCACACTGAGAGATTTAAACTGAATTCCATAGGTACAAAACATCTTATGTGTGTACTTGATTGGAGTTACAATAAAATATAGGAAATATTATAGGACATTATACTTCTAAGAAACCAAACCAATGTCTTTCGACAATTGAGGAGAAAGTGTGTTTTTATATCCAAGAGGGTAATAAAGAACATAAACTAGTACCTGATAGAATATTGAAAATAATTTGAGCTGGAGAGAGAAGGGTTAAAATCAAAGAAGTATCTCAAGAGCTGTGGTCACTTGCTTTCGATTGCCTTCAGAATGGGACTACAGTTACTAAATAAATAATATAATGATAATTTCTTTGTCACGTTTACTCAGTTTCCTGAACCCCACCCCACCTTATGTCATGTGAAAGGTTCCCTGAAGGAACTAATTTTAAAAGTGAAGATCCCACAACATGGCCTATCTTTTTCCTTTTAGTCTACCTGAAATCTGTGCTATTGTTTAGTAGAATCAAATATTGGAGGCTTTCCTACACCTTTTAACTAACATATAAAAAGATCCTAGTGCTTACATTGTTTTACCTTTGCCTACCATTTTCTCTGGTTTAATTGCTGAACCCACTTCCAGTACAGATTAAATTATTTTTAATGGCAGAAGGAGAAACCAGAAATTCATATAGTATAAATTAGCCCTACAACTGAAGGTGTATAAGGAAGTACAAAAATCTTCAGAGTGACCCCTCAAAATTCTCAATTGCATACTGAAAACATGTACTTTACCACTATCATGTTATGTATCCAAAACTTACCATGCTTTTCCAACTGGACTTAAGACCCAGCAGGAATTACTTGAATTTTTAAGGAGGATTACAAGGATAAATGTGGGGATAGTGAGGGATATTGAAAGATGTGAAAGAGTGAATTTTGTCCTGCCAACAGTAGAAGTAATTGCTTATAGAAGTAATTTTCTTCAGGAAGGGAATATGCAAAGGGAAATATATTTCATTGTGTAGATAGGAAATAATCTGTAGACACTGTGTCTAATCTTATTAAAAAAGAGGTAAATGATAGCAGGTTTTTAGAGGTAAATCTGTTGTTGAAATTCAGTGGATAAAAATGAAAAATACTAGCTGGGCCCTGGTGGCTCACGCCTGTAATCCCACCTACTCAGGAGGCTGGTATCTGAGGATCACGGTTGAAAGCTAGCTCGGACAGAAAAGTCTGTGAGACTCTTATCTCCAATAAACCACTAGAAAACTGGAAGTGGCATTGTAGCTCAATCGGTATAGTGCTGGTAAGAGTGAAGGGACAGTGCCCAGGCCAAGTTCAAGGCCCACGAATTACAAAAAAGAAAAAAAGAAAAAGAAATAAAAAAGAGAAACACTGGCTACTAATGTAATCTCACTGAAATGAAGACTTTTCTACAATATTTTCAAAAATTTTGCGAACATAGTTATTGGCTTTAGGTTATAGATCTCTGAAAATTTTCACATTGCTGCCTCATTGATATCTGGGTTTTCTTTTCAGGAAGAAGCAACATAAAAGTTGGATGGAACACTTCAATGCAAATCTCTTTGAAAATGATGCGAAATTTCATCAGTGTTGTTTAAATACCAGAGGATTATTTCAAAATTATGAATGTGATATATAAGAAGACAAAGAAGAGCTCAGTGCCAGCGATTCATGCCTGTAAAACTAGTTATTCAGGAGGCTGAGATCTGAGGATCAACGTCCAGACCGGAATGCAAGTCCATGAGATCTTTCTCTCCAAATAACCACCAGAAAACACTAAGTGGAACTGTGTTCCAATGACAGAGCTCAAGATTTGAGCTAAATGGCACAGGGGCAGTGTTCAAGCCCAGAATACAAACCACATGATAGAAAACTAAAAGAAACACAAGAGAAGCATTCACATTAGTGTGTAACATTGAAAGTATACAAAGCATAGTTTTTTGCAGAAATGGTTCAAAATACTCACTGCTGTATGATGAGGAGCCATTTTTCGAAGGAATTTTATAGAAAACTTTTCTAAATTACAAAGTTCAAAATCAAAAAGTCTGAAACATATGAGACAAGCGTGTTTCCATATGATGGATAATGTGTAAGATTAATTTTCCTTTCCTATAGATAACTAGATTAATACCAATTTGTTATGTACTATCAATAGTCTTCCATGAATGATTTACTCACAGTAGATATTTATCCTTATACATAGAAATCTCAGAATTTTGAGACACCAAACAGAATTTGGAATCTGGTCTCCTCTGAAAACACAAACATTTTATGACTGTTTGCTCCTGAAATAAATGTGATATGAGTTAAAGAGAATTGTCAAGTCAGAAAGAAATGATTCTCTACAAGAAGTTATCCAATTTTGCTACCACTATTTACTGAAGAGGCTGTCTTTCTTTCATTTTATTTTTTTAGCTTCTTTATCAAAAATTAGATGCTATAGGTCTGTAGGTTCATTTCTGGGTTTTAAATTCTATTCCATTGGTCTTGAGGTCTGATCTTGTTGCCACTACCAAGCTGTTTTGATTACTATGGCTTTATAGTAGAGTTTGAAATTTGGTATTGATATTCCTCCAGCACTGTTCTTTCTGTTGAGGATCGTTTTTGCTATTTGGGGTCTTTTATTGTTCCATAAGAATTTTTGGATTGCCTCTTCTATTTCCTTGAAGAATGAGGTTGGAATTTTGATAGGTATCGCGTTGAATTTGTAGTAGCCTTGGGAAGAATTGTCATTTTCACGATATTGATCTTTCCAATCCAGGAGCATGGGAGTTTTTGCCACTTTCTAAGTTCTGTTAAAGTTTTCATCATAGAGGTCGTTCACTTCTTTGGTTAAGTTAATTCCTAGGTATTTATTTTTTGTGGGGCTATTACGAATGGAGTAGCTTTCATAATTTCAGCCACACTTACATCACCCTGCACCAGAATCAACTCCAAATGGATGAAGGACCTCGGAGTCAAAGCAGATACTCTGAACACATTACAGGATGGAATAGGAGAAACCCTAGGTCTCCTTGGCACAGGCCGAAATTTTCATAATAGAGACCATGAAACAAAACAAATCAAAGAAAGGTTGGACAAATGGGCTTATATGAAGTTGCAGAACTTCTTCATGGCAAAAGACATAGCTAGCAAGATCAATAGAAAGCCTACGGATGGGGAGAAGATCTTCACTAGCCATACAATGGACAAGGGTCTCATATATAAAATATACCTGGAACTCAAAAAATTACATCCCCCACCAAGAAATCTTCAAAGAAACAACTGCCCAATAAATAAGTGGGCTAAGGACTTAAAGAGAAACTTCTCTGAAGAGGAAAGAAGGATGGCCAATAGACACATGAAGAAATGTTCATTCTCCCTAGCTAGAAAAGAAATACAAATCAAAACAACATTGAGATACCACGTCACTCCAGTTAGAATGGCTAAAATCAAGAACTCTAAAAACAACAGATGCTGGAGGGGATGTGGACAGAAGGGATACTTACTGCATTGTTGGTGGGAGTGTAAACTTGTTCAACCACTTTGGAAAGTAATATGGAGCTTCCTCAAAAGATTCCACATAGACCTCCCCTATGACACAGCAATCCCACTTTGGGGCATTTACCCAAATGTTTACAAACAAGACCACACTAAAGCTACCAGCATGACTGTGTTTATTTCAGCACTATTTACTCCAACTAAGCTATGGAACCAACCCAGATACCCCTCAGTAGATGAATGGATCAAGAAAATGTGGTATATATACACAATGGAATTCTATGCCTCCATCAGAAAGAATGACATTGCCCCATTTCTTAGGAAATGGAAAGACTTGGAAAAAATTATATTAAGTGAAGTAAGCCAGGCCCAAAGAAACGTAGTTCCATGATTTCCCTTATTTGCAATATCTAGTATATGTCTGAGTCAAGCAGAAAAGGTCAGACAAGGTGATGGTAGGGAAATGAACCCTAAGATATTTATTCAATGTATTTTTTCATGTGATTGCTTCTAACGCATTTATAAGATTATTTCTTTGTTGCTTTGCATGTCCCTCCACCACAGTATAACCCCTGCTTTCACTGTATTTGTTGTCGGTATAATTTGTGGAGGGGAAAGGGAAAAACCAATCGTTTAAATAGGGATACAGTTGGACCCATTGCAACAATGAGATGTACAAGTCATCATGTTGAAAAATGAACTTTACAACTTTGGTGCATGGGGGGAGTAGCGGGGAGGATTCCGTGGGGGGTAAAGGGGAGAATTGGAAGGGATGGGAAGGGAAAACAAAGGAGGATGCTATAATTCTTGATAGGAAATGTACTCATTATCTTACCCATGTAACTGTAACCTCTGTGTACAGTATTTTCACAATAACAAATGTAATGATAAAAAAAATTAAAAAAGAAATCATTCTGTTTTTCTCTGATGTTACAGAAAGTCAAGATTCTTGAGTAATTATACCCAGGAAATGATTGTGCATAATTGGCGAACATTCATCCAAACAAATTTTGGGATTGAAGGGCATGCAAGCCAAAAGAAGGTGTCCCCAGGATATCCATAGCCAAGTGCCCATTAATTAACATGTCCAAATTGTTGGGGGAAGAAAGAAATTTAGGAAAGGACTTTCTGCTAACTTCTAAACATAAGTGGACCCATTAAAATAGTTCCATTTCCTTGGGAATAATATGTTCCATTTCATTTATGATTGCTCTACAACAATATAAAAATATAAGACAAGTATAATGATATTGAAATCTCATACAAATTTTGCATCGATTCCTGTTATCCAAAGATAAGAGTATGTAGGAAAATTTACAGATTTTTAAACCACATAACTGTGCTAAGATATTTCTCTTTTTTGTACATTTTTATTATAAAAATGCTGTACAGAGGGGTAACAGTTATTTTGAGCAAGGTAATGAGTACATTTCCTATTGAGCATTGTTGTCTCCTTTGTTTTTCCCTTAAGATGCCTTCCCTCCTTCCCCCAAAACTCCCCCCTCCCCGATGAAATTGTAATGTTCATTTTCAATATAAGGGTTTGTTTGTTTGCTTGTTTTTTTTTCCATTCCCCTCCCAAATAAGAGAAATGTATATATAAGAGTCAGGGCACCGACATCAAATACCGTGAAATCTGGGGTTATACACTAGTGGAGAAAGAAACAATTATAAAAAGTCAAATGGTGCCTTGTAAATAGGTTAGAAACAATAGCAAGAAAGGAAAAAGTTTATTTGTGTCTTTATATTGGGTTTCATTTCATTGAACATCAACATATATGATCATGTGTACATAGCCTTTTGTCTTTTCTACTTGTCCTGCACATTTACTAATTATTTCAAATAAGCAAAATGATGAGACCTATGTTTATTTGAGTCTGGCTTACTTCACTTAATACATTTTTTTCTAAGTATTTCCATTACCTAACAAACGGGGCAATGTCATGCTTTCTGATGGAGGCATAGAATAGAATTGTGTATATACAAACCACTTACTTGATCCATTCATCTACTAAGGTGCATCTGGGTTAGTTCTATATCTTAGCTATTTAAAAAATGCTACAATAAGCATAGTTGTGCTGGTAGGCTTTGTATGAACTTGTTTAAGATCCCTTAAGTTAATGACCAAAAGTGAGACTGCTGGATCATAGGGAGCTCGATGTTGAGTCTTTTGAGGAAACTTCACAATACTTTCTAAGTGAATGAACAAGTTTACACTCCTACCAACAATGCAGTAGGTTTTCCTTCTGGCGAAATCCACTCCAGCAACTGCTGTTATTAGAGTTCTTGATTTTAGCCATTCTAATTGGTATGGACTGGAATCTCAATGTTCTTATGATTTGCATTTCTTTTATGGCTAGAGAGGTTGAATATTTCTTCATTTTCTATTGAACATTCTTATTTACTCCAGAGAAATTTCTCTTTAAGACTTTAGCCCACTTTTTTATTGGGTAGTTTTGTTTTTTTTTGTGAATTTGTTGTTGGGTGATTTAATTTTTTGAGTTTGAGAGCCTTGTCAGTTGTGTGGCTAGTGAAGATCTTCACAAAATCCGTGGGCCTTCTATCTATTCACCAAACAACGGAGCACCCAAATTTATCCAAGAAACACTACTTTCCCTCAAATCACACATGGATCCAAAGACATTTCTCTTTAAGCACTTTAACACACCACTATCCACACTAGATACCACATGTCGGCAAAAACACAAACAAACAGAAATCTCAGATCTTAAAGGCCAAACAGATCAATTAGATTTAGCAGATATCTACCAAATATTTCACCCAACAGCCTCAGAATACATGTTCTTCTCAGCATCACACAGAACGTTTTTCATATTAGACCACATTTTAGCTCACAAAGCAACCTTGTCCAAACTCAGAAACGAACTTATGCCCTGCATTCACTCCGAACACAAGGGAATGAAATTTGAACTCAACATCAAAAGCTAACAATGAAATTTCTATAACATATGGAGACTGAGCAACACACTGTTGAACCACCAGACGGTCATGGAAAAGATTAGAAAGGAAATTCAAATATTCATGATTTTCAACAACAATGAGCATGACAATTACCTGCTCTTCTGAGACACATCAAAGATAGTACTGAGAGTTAAGTTTATAGCTCTGAGTTCTCATATGAAGGATTTGCAGAGATCTGAAACAAACAATTTAATAGACATCTGAAGCTCCTTGAAAAAGGGTAGCAAGCTAAACTCCAATCCAGTCAACAGAAATAAATAACTAAAATTAAATCATAAGCTTGGTGCTGCCTGTAATCCTAGCTACTCAGGAGGCTGAGATTTGAGGATTGCAGTTCAAATCTAGGCCAGACAGGAAATTCCATGAAACTCATCTCTAATAAACCATCAGAAAACCGAAAGTGGCACCGTAGCTGAAGGGGTACAGTGCTAGCCTTGAGCTGAATACAGGAGGGACAGCTCTCAGGCCCAGAGTTCAAGCTTCACTACTGACAACAAAATAAATAAATAGATAAATATTTTAAATAAATATATAAATAAATAAATATAAAATAAAATCAGAATTGAATGAATTAGAATCCAAAAAAAAAACATAGAATCAACAAAGAGTTGCTTCTTCAAAAAAATTAACAAAATTGACAGACACTTAGCAAATCTTATCAGAAAAAGAAGAGAACACATCCAAAGAAAAAAAACTCACAGATGAGAATGAAAACATCACCACAGAAACAATCAAGATTCAGAACATTATAGGGGAATACTTCTCAAACCTTTATGCTAATAAGTTTGCGAATTTTGCAGATTTATATGGCCCATTTTGACTGTACAATAACAGGACTCTGGTTGATGCTTGCCTTAAAATAGTGTTCAAGCACTAAATTTGTGTTACTTTTATACAAAATGTGCAGTTCAAATCGGAAAACTCAAGAAAAAGTGCAAATCCGGATATCTCTACTCCAACTCATGATAATCAGGTGAATGAACAGTTAATGAATAATCCAGAGGAGACTTCCCAAAAAAGGTCTACAACACTATTGGTAAACATAGTGAATGAAAAGAATAAAAACTTGCAAAGGATTCAATATGAAAGTGATAGAGAACTAGAGGAGGCAAACCAAAGATTAATACAGGAATCTTAAGATGATGAGGAAGCTATTGAAAGATTAATACATAAGTTGCGTGAGCAGGTTGAGAACAGTCCAAAAGAAATAAAACAATTGTGTGAGCAGGCTGAAAAAAGTCAAAGAGAAAATCAGGAATTGTGTGAGCAGGCTTAGAACAGTCAAGGAGAAACACATGAATTATGTGAGTAGGCTAAGAACAATCAAATTGAATTACAGAAATTGCATGAAAATGAAGAATTTAAAGAGTAAAACAGGAATTGAGAGAAAGGGGTTGAGAATAGACAAAGATCAATAGAGGCATTTATGGAATCCTTAAACAGAAAGGTGAAAGAACTCAAAGAAAGCACAAAGGGAATGCTGAATGGAACCAATAGAAGGAATGGCAGTCCAATGAAAATATAACTAATTAACTAAGTGATTTGAGAACAAACACTGAACACGAATTTAAGGAAGTAAAAAAGTTTATAATGATCTAAAATAAAGCTCCAACAAAATTAAAAGCCATCAAAACCTACCAATTAGAAGAAAAAGAAATAAAAAACAAAGTAGAAAGCCTTGACAGTAGGTTAGACCATGCAGAAGATCGAATCACTGGAATTGAAGACAGTCTAGATATTATACAGAAAGAACATAAAGCTATCCAAGACAATTTCAAGAAATATGAAAGATGTATTAAACATTTGGAAGACATCATAAGTAGGCCTAATAGAGGATATTGGGTATACAGGATCACTTAGAGACAGAAGTTAATGATCTAGAACATTTGTTTAACAGGATCCTAGCAGAGAACTTCCCAAACATGCAAAAAAAAAAAGAAAAAAAAAAACAGGACTATTCAAAAACGAAAGCTTTTAGAACCACAAATAGACCATAACAGACACCCATCTGTCACATTATAACACACAAAGGATCAATTCAGACCAAGGAAAATACCCTTAGAGCTGTCAAAGAGAAAAGAACAATCACCTATAAAGGTCTCAATATTAAAGGACTTAGCTTTCCAATTAAGTGACAGAGACAGTCTAGTGGGATTAAAAAGCAAGATCCTTCTATTTGCTGCCTTCAAGAGTAACACTTTGCCCATAAAAACAAACACATTTTGAACGTGAAAGGCTGGAAGAGAATCTACCAAGGATATGGCCCTCATAAACTGGCGGGAGTTGCAATGTCAGATATACTAGACTTAAAATTAAAATTCGTGAAAAGATATAAAGAAGGTCGCTACATACTAATTAAGGGATCTCTCCTTCAGGTGGATATTACAATTTGAAATATCTATTTGCCAAACAATGGAGTACCCAAATTTATCCAAGAAACCCTACTTTACCTCAAATCCCACATACATCCAAAGACATTAATTGTGGGAGACTTTAACACACCATTATCCCCACTAGATAGATCGACTCGACAAAAACTCAAGAGAGAACCTGCAGATCTAAACAACTCATTGACTATCTAGATTCAACAAGCATCTTCCAAATATTTCACCCAGCCGCATTAGAATACACGTTTACCTCAGCAGCACATGGAACATTTTCCCAAACAGACCACAATTTAGGTCAGAAACAAACTTGTCCAAATTTAAAAACATTGAAGTTATACATTGTATTCTCTAAGATCACAAGGGAATAAAATTAGAACTCAAAACCAAAAGCCACCAAAGAAAGTCCTGTAACACATGGAGGCTGAACAATGCACTTTTGCATCATCACTGGGTCATGGAAGAGGGTAGAAAGGAAATTCAAACATTCATGATTTTCAACACAATTGAACAAACAAATTACCAGCTCCTCCAGAACACAACAAAAGCAGTACTCAGAGACAAGCTTATAGCTCTGAGTTCCTACATCAACAAATTGGAGAGATCAAAACCAACAATGTAATGAGACATCTGAACCTCCTTGAAAAAGAGCACCAAGATAAACCCCGATGCAATAGACAAAAAGAAATAATTAAAATTAAATCAGAATTGAACTACTTAGAATACAAAAAACCATAGAAAAACAGATTTGGTTCTTTGAAAAAATTAACCAAATTGACAGATCTTTAGCAAATCTTCGTAGAAAATGAAGAGAACACATCCAAATAAATAAACTCACAGATAAGTATTGAAACATCACCATAGAAACAATAAGATTCAAAACATTATGAGGGAATACTTTTCAAACCTTTATGCTAATAAGTTTGAGAACTTGGCAGAATGGACATTTTCCTAGCAAGTATCGATATTCCAAAAATAAAGTAAGATGAATTAAATCACCTTAACAGGCCCAAATCAAGCATTGAAATAGAAACAGCAATAAGAGACTTCCCATCTAAGCAAAGTCCAGGACCAGATGGATTTACAGCGGAATTCTACAAGGCCTTCGAAGCAGAGTTCACACCAATAGTCTACCTCTTCAATGAAATTGAAAGAATAAGTTCATTACCGAACTCATTCTATGAAGCCATCATAACCCTCATCCCAAAACCAGGCAGGGATTCATCAAAGGAAGAGAACTATAGAACCATTTCTTTGATGAACATTGATGCAAAACTTCTCAACAAAATTTTGTCCAATCATCTTCAACAATTCATCCAAAAAATCATACACCACAATCAAACAAGATTCATTTCAGGGATGCAAGTCTGGTTTCAATGTAGGCAAATCAATTAATATAATTCATCACATCAACAAATGTAAGGATAAGAACCACATGATTATCTGAATAGATGCAGAGAAAGCATTTGACAAGATCCAACACCCTTTTATGATGAAGGCTTTGGAAAAATTAGGAATCCAGGGAACATTCATCAATACAATAAAGGCTGTATATGACAAACCTAAAGCTAGCATTATACTTAATAGTGAAAAAACTAAAGCCATTTCTTTTAGCTTGGAATGAGACAAGGAGGTCCACTCTCTTCACTTCTCTTCAATTTAGTACGAGAGTGCCTAGCTAGAGCAAAAGACAAGATGAAATCATAAATGGGATCCAAATAGGAAAGATGAAGTAAAACTCTCCCTCTTTGCAGATGACATGATCTTCTATTTAAAGAATCCCACAGACTCCACTTCCAAATTTCACAAGCTGATTCAAAACTTTAGCAAACGATCAGGGTACAAAATTAACCCTCAAAAATCAATTGCTTTTCTGTATGCCAACAATGAGAAAAACATGGCTGAAATCAAGAAAGCAACTCTATTTGTAATAGCTCCCCAAAAAATAAAGTACCCAGGAATTAACATACCCAAAGAAATGAAGGACCTCTATGATGAAAACTTTAAAAACCTGAAAAAGGAAATCAAACAGATTATTAGAAAGTAGAAAAATCTCCTATGATCCTGGATTAGAAGGTCAACATCATAGAAATCTCAATAATTCCCAAGGTTATCTACAAATTCAATGTGATACCTATCAATATTCCAACTTCATTTTCAAGGAAATAGAAGAGGCAATCCAAAAATTAATAAGGAACAATAAAAGACCCCGAATTAAAAAAAAATCCTTAACAGAAATAATGGTACTGGAGGAATATTAATACCAAATTTCAAATTTACTTCAAAGCTATAGTAATCAAAACAGCTTGTTACTGGCAAAAGAACAGACATCAGGACCAATGTATTAGAACTGAAAGCCCAGAAATGAACCCACAGACTTATATCCATCTAATCTTCGATGACGGAGATAAAAAAATAGAATGTAAGAAAGACAGCCCCTTCAGTAAATGGTGCTTGCAAAATTGGTTAATCAGTTGTAGAAAACTAAAGCTAGAACCTTATATTTCTCCGTGCACCAGAAAGAACACCAAGTGGATCAGAAACTTCAGAGTCAAAGCCGATACCCTGAAAACATTACAGGACAGAATAGCAGAAACCTGAGGCCTCCTGAGCACAGGCTGAAAATTTCTTAATAGAGACCCAGAAACACAATAAATCAAAGATAGGTTGAACAAATGGGATTGCATGAAATTGCAGAGCTTCTGCATGAAAAAGAACATAGCTAGAAAGATTAATAGAAAGCCCACAGATTGGGAGAAGATCTTCAGCATCCATTCAACCAACAAGGGTCTCATATCTAAAATATACCTGGAAGTCATAAAATTAAATCCCCCAACAACAAATCCTCAAAGAAATTACTGCCCAATAACGACTAACGACTTACATAGAAATTTCTCTAAACTGTAAAATAGGATGGCCAACAGACACATGAGGAAATGCTCAAGTTCACTAGCCATAAAAGAAATACAAATCAAAACAACATTGAGATACCACCTCACTCCAGTTAGATTGGCTATAATCAAGAACTTTAATAACAACAGATACTAGAGGGGATGTGGACAGAAGGAAACCTTATTGCATTTTTAGAGGGCGTTCAACCACTTTGGAAAGTAGTATGGAGGTTCCTCAAAAGACTCCAAATAGAGCTCCCCTATGACCCAGCAATCCTACTATGGGGCATTTACCCAAATGATCACAAACAAGACCATACTATTGCTACCAGCACAATTGTATTTATTGCAGCATTATTTACCATAGCTAAGATATGGAACCAACCCTGATGCCCCTCAGTAAATGAATGGATCAAGAAAATATGGTACATATACACAATGGAATTCTATGCCTCCATAAGAAGGAATGACATAGCTCCATGAGTTAGGAAATGGAAATACTTGGAAAAAATGATAATTCTGAAGTAAGCCAGGCCCAAAGAAACATGGGACACTTGGTTTCCCTTATTTTCAATAACTAATATAAGTCTGAGACAAGCAGAAACTGTCAGATAAGTTGTTAGGCAAAATGAACCACAAGATAAGGACTCAAATGATTTTTCTTTCTTGCTATTGTTTCTAAAATATTTATAAGGTATTTCTCTGTTGCTTTGTATATGCTTCCCCCCGTGCTATAACCCTCTTTTCACTGAATTTGATGTTGATATAATTTGGGAAGGGAAAGGAAAAAACAAATTGTTTAGAGATACAGATTGACCCATTGCAAAAATGACATATATAAGATGTTATGTCGAAAAATGAACTTTACAACTTTTGCAGGGACAGGGAAGGAAGAGTGCGGTGGGGGTGAATTAGGAAAGGATAGTAAAGAGAAACAAAGTAGGATGCAGCAATGCTTGTTTAGAAATGTACTCCTTACATTGACCATGTAATTTTAAACCCTCTGTACGGAATTTTCATAATTAAAAAAATGCTTGGACACGCTTTCTCAACACATTCAATGCTTGTTAAACATATGAAGTGTGACACTATTCAATGTATTTTTTCTGTTTTATTTTTTTTTTAATTGGTCATCGGGCTTGAACTCTGGCCTGGGTGCTTTCCCTCATCTCTTCAGTTCAAGGCAAGTGCTCTACTAGTTTAGCCACAGCGACACTTCTGGTTTTCTTGTGCTTTATTGGAGATAAGAATCTCACGGACTTTCTTGCCCTGGCTCGCTTTGAACCATGATCCTCCAATCTCAGCTCCTGAGTAGATAGGATTACAGGCCTGAGGCCACTGGTACCTGGCATTCAATGTATTCCTTTCATGATTATGGTGCAATTCTTCAAACCTTACTCCAATGTTTTCATTCAGTCTCATTTATTGGCACAGGTTCTGAAATATGTCTCATAAAATATTTATGGATATATTATGTATCCAGGAAAATAAGAAGAATTACTCCAATGGTTGTATAGGAAAGAAAATCTATAGTGGATTTATTATAAAAATCATTCCAATGAACTTAAATGAGCATGATAATTTGATGTCGATTTTAATATTTTTGAAGGAATGCTTAATGTAGGCTATTTAAATATGAAGGGATAGCATGTAAATATCTTCAGGTACGATTAAAAGCATTGTGCCATTGCTCAAACCAATAAACTATTTTTTTCATTCTTATATGTATACTAAACAAATACCATTGTGAAGTGACAATCAGTTACATATGTTCATCAGGACAGAAACATAATTAATATATGAGTAATACATGCATGTCACCTACCAGTATGAACATGGAAATACTGAACTTTTGTATGAACATTTAAGATTGCCATCAACTTAGGTTACCATTTCTTTGTTAAGATTATTCTCTCAAATATGTATGACTCAGATTATTCTATGCCAGAGGCACACCAATACTTGCAATAATTGGCTGGGATTAAGCCCAGGATAAGTGTTGGAAACCAATGGCACAATCATGGTTTCAATCTTCATTACCAAGGAAGAAATATAAGAAAAAAATCCTGGACAACCCATGA
The DNA here is from genome assembly GCF_024711535.1 of Dipodomys merriami. Lineage (NCBI taxonomy): Eukaryota > Metazoa > Chordata > Mammalia > Rodentia > Heteromyidae > Dipodomys > Dipodomys merriami. The sequence goes on along the minus strand of NW_027203159.1, from coordinate 27,441,940 downwards.
TTAATCTTTATGATGATTGAATAAAATTAAGAATCACAGGCAGGCAAAATCTCCTCAGTTTTAAAGTCTGAAAATCATAGTATTTTATCCTGCTTCACTTTATGGGTACTGAAACAGAGTAGTGAAAAATTCTGACAAAATTTCAATTTGTATACACACACACACACACACACACACACACAAAAGATTCTCATCTACAAATGGACAGGTAACAAAAATATCTGATTACACATACAAATCTGCTCAATACATATATTGACAAATATAGGGTTGATTAAAACTTTGAGACAAATCTGCAAGTAACATCATCTCCTTTATTGTCACAAATTCTCACATTAATTCTCAGGTTGTCTACTATCATCCACTTTTTATAAGCCAGAATAAATTATGATTCTGTAAGACATATAAGCGTAAGGAAACAGAATTCACATTAACATTGAGTCACATTAAGTTTTCTAGCAACGGAGGAAGTTAGAGAAATATCACTACCCACCAAATATTACTATCTGAGTTTGAAAGAGAAAATACAAGATGGTCTAAATAGAGAGTGAATAAAATCTGACCCTTATTTTTATGACAATAATTTGGAGAATTTGGAAATACCATGAGTATGGGGCATTATTGATGAATATTACTTTACATTTTTTCTCTGGTTGTTGTTGATGGCTGGGATTCTGGGCTTACGGGCAATCCCAGAGCTCTTCAGATCAAAGTTGATGATCTTTCATTTGAGCAAAAGTTCCACTTCCAATTCTGGGGTGATGAATTAATAATGAGTACTTCATTGATGGGCTGACATTTTTAACCTGATCCTCAGATCTCAGCCTCCTACAGGTTTCTAAATGACCTGTATCAGGCTTCTTTCCTCTGTTACCATACTGTGTTGATGGCATTTTTTGCTTGTTTGTCCCCAACATTAATGCGTACTGGAGGTCTATGAGTAACCATGATTTTAATCTGTAGTATTCCAATTTGAGGGGATTCATTCCCTAAATGAAGCTGAGAAAAATCCTTGCCTTTATTGATTTACAATGAGAGCCTCATGTGTAAAACACCTGAGATGAATTAATATCATTTTCACCTTTCCTGGCTCAAGTGTGGTTTTTGACCACGAAAATCATTTTCCATATCCGATTCATTTTCCCCTTTATGAATAAAAATGTGAATCTCCCTCACCACAAGAATAAATATATTCTGTGGATAAAATATTGAATTGATCCCAGAAGTGGACTGATCCCAGAAGGAAGTACGTGAAAAATATCACCAGATCTAGTATCCATTATCTGGCTTATAAAAGATGGGGACCAATATTGGCGAGCAACACAAATTACTTGATTCCAAATGGAATAAATGCTTATGCAGAATTCCTGGCAAGCCCAATTATGGTTCATTTGTTACTTTGTTCACCACCTTGCCATGTCAGTAAGAAGATTGTTGTTTTCACATTCCATAAACTCAAATATACAATCGTTTTAGTGACCCTAGAAGGACAATTATATTCTAGCAATTATAATTCATTAAACAATCTCATATTCTCAATAAGAGATACAATACCTTTGCAGTTATATATTTTATTTTGATTTTCCTATCTTCACAATATTATATGCTTTCATATTTCATATAAGAAGGTGAAATCTGAAATCCATGTACATATAGATGGTTTAAAATTAGCTCTACATATATAGATTTTATATAGATCTTCTTGTAAGTCATCTCAAGAATATCCTCAAATATTTTTTTTGTTTTTTTGTTTTTTGTTTTTTATGTGGTGCTGAGGAATTGAACCCAGGGCCTCAGGCATGCAAGGCAAGCACTCTACCACTGAGCCACCTTCCCAGCCCCTCCTCAAATATTTTTTATGCAAATGCAGATAGATAATTCAAACCAGGTAGTTATTTGTACAAAATATCCTTAATCAATTCCAGGATGAAGACATGATACACACCACATGTGAATGCATTGATCAATTACTAATTGAAATACTCCCATTCACACTTTCAAAATTGATGAAATGAGTGAATCCCGAAACAGGAAAAAACAAGACAAAACAAGACTTAACACTGTTATCTACTCCTTGGCTGGTTGAAATTGATTACAAGAGAATAATAAAAAAGGAATCAAAAGAAAAACATATAAACAAAAAATGAGAATGAGAAGAATATTCACATAAATTAATTTGATTTGAAGTGGTTTTGTTGATGACTTTTTTTTATTGTTCGTAGTGAAATACTTGAATTTTATTACCAATTACAGGGTCACCAGGTCCGAGTGCAATTCAAAACTTACTTTGTAGTGAGGAAATTTTATGGGTTTGGAGAACAGAAAGTTTGTTATTCATTGCTCTTACTTCTTTTCTTTTGATTTTGACAAACAATAGTATGTCATAGCAAAAGAGCATGTGATTTAACAGCACACAAGAGCATGCAGAGCATGTTGTTCATCAGCAGTTTCACGATACTAAGAGACCCAAGCATTTCAGGTTACACATGCACAGTACTATGAGCTCTCAATACCAATGCCGTATGTGCAGTAGCAGGATGGCCAGCACTGACAAAACCAAGGGCTCCAGGATACACATGCACAGTGACCAGAGCCCACAGTATAAGTGACACTTATGCCTGTGCAGGCTTGACCAAGCTAAGTTCCCAAGGACTCCAGAGTAAAAGTGCCAGGTCTGTATATCAAGTTGCAGGCTCTGAATTCAAGGCCCAAACTATGATTTCAATCCTCAGACCCTGATTTCAAGGTCCCAGGACCCAGTTAAACTACCAGCCCATGAGTTCATGTCCATGGATATGAGTTCAAGGCCTAAGCTGTGAGTTAAGGGCCCAGACCCAGAATTTTAGGGCCAGCTATAAGTTCAAGTCCCAGGCAAACAGTTCAAGGTCCAAACAGCAGTTGGAGGCCTGGGCTTTGAGATCAAAGTCTAATCTTTGAGTTTAAGTCACAGGCCCAGAATTTAAGTCAAAGGCCCCAGTAAAAATGCCAGGATCAGAGTTCATGGCTTAGTCTCTGAGTTTAAGTTCTAGGCTTTTAATTCAAGGTCCAAGACCCAAGTTCAAGGCCCAGAACACAAGTTTAATACCCAGGCCCTGAGTCTAAATCCAAACTCAGAAGTTGATGCTAGGGCCCATGAGTTTAAGGCCCAGCTCATCAGTTTAAGTCCCTAGCTCCAATTTGAACTCCCAGTGCCCCCTTTCCCACTGAGTTCAAAATCCAGGGCCACAGTTCAAGTACCAGCCCATGAATTCAAGGGCCAATGTTGGAGTTCAATGCCCAAGTCCAGAGTTTCAGGACCAGGCTATGAGTTCAAGTCCCAGGACTGCAGTTCAAGGCCTGAGTGGTAGGTTCAAATTTCAGGCCCTGAATTCAACTGCAAGGCCCTGAGTTTAGCATCAACCTATGAATTCAAGTCATAAGCATTGAGTTAAATACCCCAGGAATGAGTTGAAGGTCCTAGCCAGGAGTTCAAATCCAAGCCAAGAGTCCAAGTACCAGGCCATGAGTAAAAATTCCAGGGTAAGAATTCAAGTCCCAGGGGCTGAGTTCAAAGGCCAGCCCTTGGCCAGTCCATAGCCACTGTTTAAATCCCAGATCATGAGTTCAGGGCCCAGGTCCTGAGTTTAATGCCCAGGATGTGAGTTCAAGTCCCAAGCCCCAAGTTAAAATCTTAGGCTGATAATTCAAGGCCAAGGCCAACAGTTCAACTCCTAGGCACTGAGTACAAAGCTCAAGCCCTGAATTGAAGTCTTATGCTGAGAGGTCAATTCCAGGTCCCAAATTCAAGTCTCAGTCTGAGAGTTCAAAGCCCAGGCCAAGACTTCAAGACAGAGACTGCAAATTCAAGTCCAAGGCCCAGTTCCAGTGGAGGATGACAATTCAAGGCCCAGACCCTAATTTCAAGGCTCAGGCTGCAATGCAATTCCTAGGCCTGGATTGCAAAGCCGAGGTGCAAGTTTAAAGCCTGGGCTGTGAGTTTAAGTCCTAGGCCCATGTTGGAGTCCCAGGTCCCCCTTCCTCCTATAGTTCAACATTGTAAGATCAAGGCCCACGCTGGGAGTTCAAGGCCAAGTCTGTGTGTTCAAGACCCAGTCCCAGAGTTTCAGGCCTAATCTATGAGTTCAAGTTCCAGGTCCCAATTCAAGGTTGAAACATGCAGTTCATGGTCCCTGTTACAAATTGAATGGCAAGGCATTGAATGCAAGGGCCAGGCCCAGAGATCAAATCCCAGGCTTTCAGTTCAAGGCCCAGACCATGAGACTAAGGCTAGACCATGGGTTCAAAGCCCAGGCCCAAAAATGAAGTCCCAGTATCCCTTTCTTTTCAAGTTCAAGTTCCAGGGACCCTGTTAAAAAAACATGACATCAGATCAAGGCCCGGAGTGTGAGATGAAGGCCCAGGCCAAGAGTTGAATGCCCACGCTCTGAGTTAAAGGCCCAGGTTGTGAGTTCAAGACACATGCCAAGTGTTTCAGCCCCTAATATGAGTTCATTGCCCAGGCACTCAGGTCAGGACATGGGTTGTGAGTTCAAAGCCCAGGCTGTGAATTAAAGACTCATGCTCAGATTTCAAGGTACAGGACAACATTTCAAGTACCATCCCATGAGTTCAAGCTCCAGGATGTGAGTTCCAGTCCCAGACTCTGAGTTTAAGCCTAGACTATGAAGTCAAGTCCCAGATACTGAGTTCAAAGCCAAGGAAGCATTTCTGTCCCAGGCTTTGTTTTATCCCTGTTCCCATATTCAAGTTGCACACTGTGAATTCAAGGCCTGATACTGAGTACAAGATGCAGGCTCCCAGTTCAAGTCCCAGATTGTGAGTTCAAAACCTAGCATGGGAGTACCAGGCGCAAGCCTAAATTCAACTCTCAATCCCCAAGTTCAAATTCCAGGTCCCAAGTTCAAAGCTCAGGCCCCAAGTTAAATGGCAGGGACATGACTTTAAGTCCCAGGCCCCGAATAAAAGAACAAGGCTGATAGATAGGGGGCCAAGCCTCAATGCACATGCTGCAAATTCAAGGTGTAGAGTTCAAGGCTTGGGCCCTGAGTTTAAGGAATAGGTCAAAAAGTTCAAAGCTCAAGCCCTGAGTTCAAGTCCCATGCTGAAACTTCAAGTTCTAGGCCTAAGATTCAAAGCCAGGCAGAAAGTTGAAGGACTATGCCCTGAGTTCAAAGCCTGAACACATGATACAGGATGTGAATTTAAGCCTCAGGTTCCCTCTTACCCCTGTAATCCAAGGTCCAGGGACCAAATTCAAATACCGCATTTTGAGATCAAGGCCCAGGCTGTGAGTTCAAGATTCAGAGTGTGAATTCAATGCCTAAGCCTATAGTTTCATGCCCACATATAAGTTCAATTCCCATGCTCCAGATCAAGGCTCAGGATCCCATTGCAAAGACCAGTTTTGAATGCTAGGCCAAGCCCTTGAATTTAGGCTCAAGCCAAGAGTTAAAGTCCCAAGCCATGAATAAAATTCTCTCGTCCCAAATTAGAGTTGTAGGCTTAGAGTTCAAATCCAAAGCCACAATTTGAATTCCCAGCCCAAGAGTTCAAGGTCCTGGGGTCCATTTCAAATACCAGGCATGTGTTCAAGTCCCAAGCTGTAAGTTCAAGGCCCCGGCGAAGAGTTTCTGGTCAAAATATGAATTCAAATCCCAGGGCCCAAGTTCATGTCTTAGGTACCAAGTTCAAGGTCCAGGGCTTACTCTTACATCCTGATTTTAAGGCCACGGACAAGTTTCAGGGCTCTGCTGTGATTTCAACTTCTGGGAGATGAATTCAAGACCCAGGCCCTACTTTCATGGTTCATTCTGGTTCAAGGCCAGGCCGTTGTTTCAAGACCCTGGAAATAAGTTCTTGTTCCAGGCCTTGAACACAGGTCCCAAGTCATGAATTCATGTCCCAGGACTGCAATTGAAGAACCAGTCCCCAAGTTAAATGCCCAAGCCTCGTATTCAAAACCTATTTGTTATTTTTTCTGCCAAGACAGCAATGTACTTTCAATGGTCCATACGACCACAATAAATCAATCTTTACATATTATTATTTTCTTCACTTCTTAATTTCTTTACTTTCCTACTGAGAGCTATATAACAGTTGAAAATGCTATCTATGGTAACCAAACAGGCTGGGTCATTTGAGCATTACAAAAATTCTCACTGTCATAAATGGGTCCTGATGAACAACAACAACAACACATCACAAAAATAAATCTGAGCCATGTATTGGTGGCTCATGCCTGTAATCCTATCGATTTAGGAGGCTGAATCTAAGGATCATGGTTCAAAGCCAGCCGGGCTAAGAAAGTCTATGAGAGTCTTATCTCCAATTAAACACCAGAAAACTGGAACTGGTGCTGTGGCTCAAACGGAAAGCACGCACCTTGACCTGAAGAGTGTAGGGATAGCACCCAAGCCCAGAGTTCAAACCCCACGACTAACAAAAAAATGAAAAAAACAAATAAATAATCCTTACTGTTGCAAATTTACTAAATCAAGTTCATTAAAGAAGTTTCAAAACAAGACATTGTCAGAACGTATTCAACTTATGCCAAAAACGTACCTCTGCCTTTCTTGATGCTCTTCAACTTTCTATATATCTTTTAATTCACATCATACATTTATATTCATGTAAAATATGAGTAAAGTGGCTAAGATTTCTGAAAGCAACTACTTCTAATGTAAAATGAAAAGAGCTAAAAAGAAACAAGTTCCCAGAAAGTTTCTCTCTCTCTTTCTCTCTCTCTCTCTCTCTCTCTTTCTCTCTCTCTCTCTCTCTATATATATATACATATATATACACACATGTACATATATATACACACATATATATATACACATGTACATATATATTTATATAAATATTGTAGTTCATACATAACAAAACAAAAGCATTGACTTTATAGAGAAATATTAGTGAATGTTTGAGTTTAGGTACTTAAATATAGGCTTCTGCATTGGTGTTTTACTTAATCAATCGTGATAGAAAATATTTGGAAATTTCCTTGAATATAACTTTAGTTTGTAGAATTTTCACTTAAAGCCTCAGTTTACAGATTTATCCAGAACACATAAAATTAAATTAGGTAATATTAAAATTTGTTATTATTCAAAGATCTAAAAAGTGGAATTAACAAGTGAAATCACATATAGCAGGTGGTTCATTGTATATATTACTCTTCTAATATTAGGTAGATTTCATAGCCAGAGTTTTCATAAATAAAAAGTAATTTTATTTAAAAATCTCCTACCTAATGTTTTTGGGTTAATATTCAGAAAACTTTGAGAGTATAAAAACGTGAGGATATTGGAAGTATATATTAGTGTCAAGTTCAATCATTAAAAATCTAGTGTATCTGAACAAAAAACTGGAAATATAAGTAGTTGGTATGAAAATAATAAGGAAAGGAAAATGTGGGTTTTCACATCTCCGTGTTTGGAATTGCTCTTTTGTGAACCTGAAGGTCTGAAGAATTTAAATATTGCTATGTGTAGAACAACAGAACATGGTTTGAGACAATTCTAACAAAACCATGAAGGGATTAAAGTATTGCAAAGCCATGACTTGACTTTAAATCAAGAATCTGGCAACATCCCTAAACAAAAACAAAAACATGGACACATAGGAACTAATAAAAGAAAGGAGTGCTTGATACCTCATGAAGCAGAGCAGGAGCTCTCTCTAAAGTACATAGAAACGATTCCTATCAGATGGCATCTCAGGAGCAAAGATGAGGTTTCATTCTATTGTGGATATGTTCATCATTCTTCTAATAGGGGAAATCGAATATATTTAAGAGTCAGGATCTCCAGACTTCCAGCCCATCATGGGCTTCTCTCAATTGAGTCAAAGTATAAGATAACATCCAATTTTTCTTATGTTTAAATAGAGTACAATTCATTTCAATTGTACTAAAATTCAGTACTTTGATCTGTAGATTGATTCCTCACTGTTGTTGACCAGCCTGCAATCTGATCCTCATTGTAATTACTTCTACTAAGCCAGTGCTCTTTTCTCTGTCTCCATTGTGTAGGCTTTTGCATTGTAGGCTACTGCATACAAGATCCTTTTGTTAACACCATTTTCCATATAAGTAATAGAGATAAATTTCCACACTACATTTGAAATAATTAAGCCTATTGCACAGATGTACTAGGCTTCAATTGGTTTTCTTCATAAAAGTAGCCTACTGATAGCAACAATTACTAATTAGTGCACATTGTATGTGGTGTGAAAATATAATTAGATAGGACAATGTAACTCATCAAGAACTAAAAAAAACTTCTAGTCAGTGACATTCAAGGATTTATGAATATTTGGTTTTTGTTTTAAGAACATTTGAGCAAAAGGTGAACACAGGAAAAGTAACAAGAAAACGGATTCAATGAATTGTTTCTTTCATGGCAATATTCTAGTTGGAATGCTAAGGAACAATCTGAAAAACTATCCCAAAATGGATTCTCACAAATCAAGTGTTCTCAAGTAAATATCTATGAATTGATTGATGATAAATTATGGAACCTCTGAAATTGAGGAATTTACACAATTCTCAATGAGTATACTGGCTTTAATGCCTTTGTCCAGGTGATTCATGCCTGGACAACAGCCTAACACAGAATCAGAAAAAGTAAACATTAATAATTGCTCTGCTCCCCACAAAACATGCTTCAATTATCCGGACATGAAAACTTATGGAAATATGTAGAAACATAGAAAATGATTTGTTTCTTGGTTTACTTTGGCCACTGTGTGTGGAAGGGCAGAATTACTCAATCATTTTATATTCTCACATTTATCATTTTAATATGTCATGTGTTTAGGTTCTCTTTATATTGATTATTTGATCCTTCTATAGTCTCTATACTATCCAATATGAATAGAAATTGATTACGTTTACCCATAGACTCTTATTATTTCAAGTAAGTACTATTTTTAATCAATCCTAAGAATTGTAGTCATGTTCAAAATTTCTGCTCACATTGTAGCCAGTATTTTATATTATTCAATAGAAATAATACTAATTATGAACATCACCAGAAACAACCTGTTTTCAAAACCACAAGATATGGTGATCACATTTTGAATTCACATATCTAATCTATACTGTAACTACACTGTTCAAATTTCTTTCACAAGGTAGAACTTCATAAAATATGCTTGAAGAACCAGTCCAATTAGTAAGAGGACTATTTTCACTGTACTATTTATTCATAGGCAATACTGTCTGAAAACAAATTGTAATTTCATTAAAAAAATGATATACCTAACACCAATTTGTATGAACAATGAAATACTTTATGTGGAAAACAAGTAGTAATTAGTGCTTCAAGTCATGTTTAAAATTGTTAACATTGGTTGGACCTTTCATAGCATATGCTTCTGGTACATCAATACTTTCTAAATGTGCAAGTAATGGAGTTGTTAGTATTTGTCCTAATTGTATATTAGAAGACAGTAACTTTCCCGTGACTTAAGAAATAATGTTTAAAACATTTTTCTCTGAAATTCTCGTAAGAAACATTTTGATAAACTAAGATTCATTGATCTCAAGGAAAATGTTATTGGGTATTTATTTTTCCCATTGATCTATGAAAGAGATAAAAAGATAAAAGCCTTCCTTTACTACCTTTCTTCATCATATTTCATGTATTTTGTTTGTTGGAATATCTTGTTAATATTAAAAAAACAAATTCCATTTCTTCTTTGTGAATTTATTACTAGGCTATTGGAAATCTCAGAGTATTGGCCCTGATAACTATCTCCTGAAATTAAGCAAAATGTAGTGTATTTGAAATGAGCCTTTGAATTTATAATATAGATTTGAGTTCCTGTCAGTTTGCAATCCATCAGTCAAACAATATTTGTGTCGCTTTAGTTTTTGAACACAAGTCCAGGTCTCCAATTTTAATCATCCCAAATGGACAGGAAAATTGATATCAAAATTAATGAATATGTCATAATGTATGATTTTGCAATCTTCAACCAAATTGTATGAGGTTGTAAGTTGGACAGTTAATAATTTTATCTAAATATACCTGAGCAGTATCTACTGAATATTTCATGAGACAAGTCTTATATCTTCTTAATGTGACTGCTCTAGTAAGTTTCAAAATCCTATTAGACTCTTCTGTTCAGATTCATTTGGATTATCTCTTCCAAATGATCAACACAAAATGATCAATTATTTGCAATAATTAACATAAGGGTACTGTAATTTTATCAGATGAGCAGAAAAGCTCAAAAGTGTCATAGATTGATAGCTAGATTATACACAGACAGACAGACAGACAGACAGATAGATAGATCTATAGATCCATCCATCCATCCATCCACACATACATACATACATACATACATTAATTGACATATTTATTACTATATAAATTGATGTTATGTGAAATAAACCACAAGATATGGACAAAAGAGTTTTCCTTTGTTTTTCTTGATTTTAATATGCTATATGATGTTTTTGTTTCTACTTTATGTTCTTCCTCATATGGTATATTCCTGTTGACACTCTATTTCCTTTTTGTACCTATTTTGTATATAAATTTGTGTAGTTTGGGAGGGGAAGGAGAGTAACAAAATACTGAAACAAGAACAAAAGATGACCCATTAGAATAATGCTACTCACAGGACACTATATTGGAAATGAACTTTACTGCTTTTGGGTGGAAGAGTAGTGGAGATGGAGGAGGGAAAGTATGGTAGGAGAAAAAAAAGGAGGGGATAACAATGGTCCAAAAGAAATGTACTCGTTACTGACATAACTGTAACTGCTATGTACAGCATCTTTTCAAGAAAATATGTTTTTCAAAAAAGGGACAAAAAATACCATCCGCAAATACAAATGAAATAATTATTTCATCTAATGCCCCATTACTCTGTATGTGGTTGAGGTAGCTTTATTACATGTGACAAATTGAATTTTGATATTTTTGCTCTTTTTAAGTTCTCAAAAAAAAACAGCATTTCCTGAAAGGTACTTAAAATATGAGTAGGATGTAACGTGTTTATCGATAATATACCATTTGAAATTAAACTGTATTACAATGTAAATGCTAAGTCGATAAAAACATATGAAAGAACGATTTTCTTTTTTCTATTCAAAAGAGTGGAATTGGATTGATTTAGGTAGGAAACTAAAAAGCAATTAAACTGTTTATCTAATATTTATTGATATTCAGTATGACTTAATTTCCTGAAAAATTCTTGTCAAATAAATTTTAATTTGAAATCAGAGGACAAAGATCATGAAATAAAAAGCATTCATTGTGGTTTGGAAATGAATGCCACCTAGAGCAAAAAGAAAAAATAAAATAATATGGAAACTAAATAATAACCACTATAAAAACATGACACTTTTATTATAGTGCAATGTCTAACCAAGAAACAGGATAGTTTATCAACTTTATAATAAGTAGTAATTCATTCAAATGACAAGAATATGAGAGGAAGTAACAGAATTAGAAGTAAATGTAGGATTCATACTTGACTAAACGAACTTCTCAGCAACTTGTCTTTGTATAACAATTTTTGGGTGATGTGTATTTTGTGTGTTTGTGTCTGTGTGTCTGTGTGTGTAGGTGTAACTTGCCAATAGTTGTAACATGCTGTAATATTTTCTAAAATTTATGAATTTCATCATATCAGCATGTAGTAAAATTTTACACGTTGTGTTCAATGGGATTTTTGAAAAATCACATTCTTAAATATTCAGCATGTAGGACTGGATAGGTGGCTCAGTGGTAGAGTGCTTTCCTTGCATGCCTGAGGCCCTGGGGTTCGATTCCTCAGCACCTCAAAAGAAAAAAAGAAAAAAGCCGGAAGTGGCTCTGTGGCTCAAGTTGTAGAGCGCTATTCTTGAGCTGAAGAGCTGAGGGACAGCGCCCAGGCTCAGAATTCAGGCCCCATGACCGATCAAAAAATATATATATTCAACATGTGTGCTTTCTCATTGTAGGTCCTTCTTAAATAGGAGTAACTACTGCAATGTAAACAATTCAAACTACATTTATCAATTCACTGAGAGATCACTTGTGATAGAATGATTCTGTCAAACCTCTGGGAGTAGTTGATTCTTGTCTAAAAGTTTTCTTGAAATTTCTCATTCCAATGTCAGTGTACATTCCTGTTTTTGGAGGATACATATCCTCATGAAATTAATGGAGATTTCAGATTTTGTAATGATTTATTTGGTATTAAAAAGTAATACCTGAATTGGAGAATACTATTAACTAGTAACAATACCATATTTATATATTTTCTGTGCAAAAGACCTTAATATACATTCTGTAATCTGGACATAACTGCAATGTATATTCATAGGGATTACTATAGATCCAAAATTTTGAAAATAGGGGCTGGGAATGTGGCTCAGTGGTACAGCACTTGTCTTGCATGCATAAGGCCCTGGGTTCGATTCCTCATCACCACATAAGCAAAAAGAAAAAAAGCAGGAAGTGACGGTGTTCAGCGCACAGGCTGAGAGTTCAGGCCCCAAGACCAGACCCCCCCCCCAAAAAAAAAAACAACCAACTTTTTTTTGAAACTAGTACTTAACTGAGACTGCGAAGTTGGCTGAGTGATAGAGTGCTTAGTTTGTATGCATGAGGCATTGGGTTCGATTGCTCAGCACCATATAAGCAGAATAATGGTGGTGTGGGAAAAGTGCTAGAGCACTAGCCTTGAGCTGAAGAGCTGAGCGTCAATGTTGAGACCTAGATTTCAGGCCCCGAAACTGACCAAAACAAAAACAAAACCTCTTCCTCATCACATTGTGAAGCAATACACATTCTATGATGAGAAGACTAAGATTAGTTGATTCAAGAATTATATCAACTTACAAACAATTGTGAAGGGATATGATAAAAAAGCAATATAATTACAAAAGGGCTGTCATGCATAATGCTGCCCTGTTTAAATACAGAATCACTTTGTTTCCCCTAAGAAGTGTGAAACGTTTGCAAAATTGTAACATTCACAGTATGTATTTATAATGAAAGATATAGAATGATGTAGAATTAATTATATTTATATAAATATAAGAAGGTCACCAGTTCTTGTGAATATTGTAATTCAACAGAACAATATGAGGATTTTCTATAGATGGTATTTAACATATCAATATCCTCAGAACCCTACTGAAAGGGAACATCAATATCTATAAATCCTTTAGATTTTAGACCAATCAGAGCTTATCCTAATTGAGTGATGTGAAGAGAGTAGTGCAATGAGGAGACAGATAAAAATAATTTATTTTCAGTATTATTTCAAGGTTCCATATAGCACATATTTATATTTGGGTTAATCGTAGTCAAGAATGGGAACATCTCCGCTTCCCTAATTAATGTAAGAACATTTTTGTTTTTGCAACCAAGGCAACATAAGTTGAAACAAGATTGAACCATGTTAAACCAAATATGCCAAATATATGCATGAGACAATCACTCAAAGTAATTGACCTGAAATTATAAAGGGTTGAGTGTACACAGATTAACACAGTTCATCAAAAAGAAGCTAATCAATGATTTAAAGAAACCTTTGGGGGAAAATGGAAAGTGTTTTTTTTTTTTTTTGGCCACTATATTTTCACACGTTCTCTTAACACAAATACCTAGATTTTGTTGTGCCTCCCTCCTACTCTATTCCCTCCCAATCTCAGGAAATAGGGCTTGCCTTTTGTATTTCTCTCTCCAGATTCGCTACAATCTTCATATGAATGATTATTGCAGAAGAAGTTTAAATACTTTCCAGTTTTCCTCAAATCAATGGCATTGCTATGACTCCTCTAGGTCCATGTTTAGAAAATGTGTTGAGGGCTGGGAAGGTGGCTCAGTGGTAGAGCATTTGCCTTGCATGCTCAAGGCCCTGGGTTCGATTCCTCAGGACCACATAAGCAAAAAGAAAAAAAGCCGGAAGTGGCGCTGTGGCTCAAGTGATAGAGCGCTAGCCTTGAGCTGAAGAGCTGAGGGACAGCGCCCAGGCACAGAGTTCAGGTTCCACGACCGGACCCAAAAAAAAAAAAAAAAAAAAAAAAAAAAAAGAAAATGTGTTGACATAAAAAACTAGAAATATTATCTCCGGAAAGAATACCTATGAATAAGTACTAAATTCATTTAAAGTCCTGTTTTAGATATGATTTCTCAATATTTATTCAATACACATTTTTAACTTCAATTTTAGTAATCTATGTGGAATCATGTGCTATTAATTGGTGTATAGCATATGAAGTATAAGCAGCCAAATTCACAGAAATATTTAGACGATTTTAAAAAACAATTTTTAATAAAATTTTACTTTAAAATGTTTAGTGAATTTCATACAGCCTGTCTACATTGTGGATCACAGTTTGAATTATGCTGGAAAATTCTCAGGATGCTACTGAAAAATGTATAGTTTTAAAAGTTCATGTGCCTGGATAGTAGCATTTTTTGGAAGTATAGTTTGATACTTCTCTGTGTGCTATTAATAACTGTTAGGAAATTATGCTAAAAATCTTCCTAGAAAAGATATAGGTATATATTTGGGGAGTTGATGGAATATTTAGAGAGAGGTTCTACTATTATGTGATAGAAACAATAATGCAAGTCCAAATGTAGTATCCTGGCATATCAATCAAACCTGGAGAATACAATCTGAGAATGAACTCGTAGGAAGAAAACTGATATTCAGAAAAGCTCTGAATATGAGCAATGTTTACAAGTGAGTGTACAAGGAAGAATGTACACTACTAACAGGGAGATTAAAAACTGATGTTGGCACATTAAGGTGTCTGCTACTTATCTAAGGGTAAGTGGACTGACCAAAGACAGCCTGAAGCCCTTCAATCAAATACACATTTCATTTGCAGTGGTCAATTCCAGTGTCTCCTCAGTATGGAACCCCAATTATTGTTCTACTAACAAAATAATATTTCTGTTCATGATCTCAGGTCCTTCATCAGTAAGCCAGACAATGTCAACTGAAATGCTACCTTCTGCCCCAAATACTGAAGGGTAGATTTCTTTTCTTAGTGGTACGATTTTCAACATAAAATTCACTGGAATTCTGGTAGGCTTCAAAAGAAGGGTTTGGCTAGAGTTGTTTTTAACCTCTATCTCGTCTGAACTATGATCCTACTGTTTATACCTACATCACTCTTGTTTTGATAGTCTCTTCTAGAAAAGTAATTATTCTGTTCCTGAAAAATATTCCCAGAAAAATGATAACTGGATTATTTTTCAGCCCTTGAGATAGGGTAATTCGTGTGCAGTGTACTTTTCTCCTTAATGAAGTTTACCCAGCAAGGATTGAAGTAATTCCTTGCAAATATAAATATCTTAAAAGTATCTTAGGAAATATTTTACAATATAACATATTTAAAAAGTAAACAAATCCTTTGCTTTAAAATGTGACATGGAGCTGGATGCTGGTGGCTCATGCCTGTAAAGCTAGCTAGCTACTCAGGAGGCTGAGATCTGAAGATCAAGGTACAAAGACAGCCTTGTAAGGAAATTCTATAAGACTCTTATCTCCAATAAATCATTAGAAAATTGCCAGTGGCTCTGTGGCTTAAGTGATATAGCTCTTGCCTTCAGCTGAAGAGCACAAGGACAGCAGCGCTGAAACCCAGAGTTAAAGCCCCATAGCCAAACCAATAGAAAGAAAGGAAGGAAGGAAGAAAGAAAGGAAGAAAGGAAGAAAGAAAGAAAGAAAGAAAGAAAGAAAGAAAGAAAGAAAGAAAGAAAGAAAGAAGGAAAGAAAGAAGAAAAGAAAGAAGGAAAGAACCTTTTGATTTTAAAAAAAAGTTCTCAAAAATTAGCGAATTAATGTGAATGGAAAATGATGACAAATTCTGATATAATGCTAACCCACCTGGGATTTCCTCAAAGCTACTGATGACTAAGAGCAAGAATGAAGGAAGTACTCAATATAGGTCAATAACGATATGAAATGGTAATTAATCCTTATAACTTTCCAGGCCTCTACTGTAGTACCCATGTTTTTGAAACTTTTTTTGATAACAAATGAAAGAAGACAACAATTCACAGTCACATTTCAAATTGCGTGAAACTCTTTGTGAAATGTTTACTAATATGTAATAGCCATCAGCAATAATGTCATCATAAAATTTCCTATTTTGCAACTGGCACCCCTTCTGATACATAACTAATAGGCTTTTGCGATTGACGAAGGGCCCTTCAATATCTCTAAGGTCTTTTTGTTCAAGTACAACACTATTATTTTGAACCAATGTGATGCTTCCTATGTTCTGGTGTTTCATTGGAAATAAGATTCTAATATACTATCCTTCCCCTGGGGTGGTTTTGACCTACCATCCAAATTCTCACCCTCTTGAGTAGCTAGAATTAGAGGCATGAACCAACAGAACTCAGCTATAAAATTTTACACAAGAATATTTTTTTCTTTGTCTGAAATGGAGCTGGAACACTGGGCCTGAACTCTATCCATCAGCTTTTCAGCTCAAGGCTATTTCTCTACCACTTAAAAGACTGCAACATTTCCATTTTTCTGAGTGTTTTATTGTAGATGAGTCTCACGGATAAATGCCCAAAAGTGGGATTGCTGGGTCATAAGGGAGCTCTAGGTGGAGTCTTTTGAGGAACCTCATACCACTTTTGAAAGTGGTTGAACAATTTTACACTCTCACCAACAATTCAGTAAGGTTCCCTTCTGTCCACATCCCTTCCAGATACTGTTGTTATTAGAGTTATTGATTATAGCAATTCTGAGGTGAGGCGGCCCTCCCCACAGTATAACCCCTGCTTTCACTGTATTTGATGTTGGTAAAATTTATATAGAGGAAGGCAAAAAACAAATTATTTAAATAGGGATACAGGTAGACTCATTGCAACAATGGGATATACAAATCTTTATGTCAAAAAACGAACTTAACAATTTTGGCCGGAGAGGGAGAGGGTGGGGGATAGGAAGGGAACGGAAGAGGAAACAAATTAGGAGACAACAATGCTTGATAAGAAATATACTCATTATCTTGCCCATGTAATGGTAACCCCTCTGTATGGTAATTTCACAATAAAATTTAAAAAATAATTGAAAATTTCTCCACAAAATTCTCAATCACACACTGTGGACCAGTAGACCTATGAAGGCCCCTTTACCAGTACCATTTCATTTACCCCGATTGATTGTAACTTGATAAACAGCAAGAAGTATGACTTACCAAGTTCTTATGATAAATTTAAAGTATAACTGTGAGGAAAGTGAGGGAATATTGAGACTTACTTTTATATATTTCAACTGTACTTCCAGAGGGAGAAAACATTTTAATTCTGTAGTTAGTTGCTGTGAGTTACAGTAAAATATAAGAAATAGAATAAGAACACTGAACTTCTAAGAAGCCAAATAACTGACTTTAGAGAAACTGAGGACAAAATATGTTATTTCTGTATGAGAGGATGGTAAAAAAAAAACATAAACTAGTACAATTAGGAGATTAAAAATAAATTGAGAGGTTTTGATGCGTGTCAAAGTAAAATAAACAATGAAGCAGATCAGGAAACCTTACCTTCTGGAGAGAGAAGGACTATTATCCGGTAGGTATCTCAACAGCAGTAGTCACTTGCTTGCAGTGTGCCTTCAACATGGGGCTACAGTTACTCTATCATTGATAGAATCATAGTAACTTTTTCACGAATACTGTTTATTTAACATCATCCCAGCAGGAACAAATGTTAAAAGCAAAGGTCATACAACATGTGCTATTTTTTCCTTTTACATTACCAAATAATTCTGCTAAGGTTCAGTAGAATTGAACACGGTAGCTTTCCTACCCTTTCTAACTCATATATAAAAAGATCGTACTGCTTATATCAATTTGCCTGTGCCTATCCTTCTGTCTGGTTTGATTGGTATACTGATTGCAAGTGCAGGTTTTATTCTTTTTTATGGCAGTTTGCACAAGAACAGGAAATCAGAAATTCACATATTATAAATTAGACCTAAAACTGGTTGCATAGAGGGCAGTAGAAGAACTTTCTTCATAATGTTCCCTCAAAATTCTGTCATCTACTAAAGACATGTATTCATATGAAGAAGCTTTTATCACTATCATGTCATTTATCCAAAACCAACCATGCTCTTTCACTTGGATTATGTGGCAGCAGGAACTCCTTCAGTTACATTTAAATTTTTTTTATTGTAAAAATAGTGTACAGAGGGTTACAATTACATGAGTGAGGGAATGAGTCCATTTCCTATCTAGCATTGTTACTTCCTTCTTGGTTTTAGCCTACAACCCCTTCCTTTCCCACCTCATCAAATCCCCTCACACCCTCACATTGTAAAGTTCATTTTCAATATAATGTCTTGTACAGTTCATTGTTACAATGTGTCAACCAGGATCCTGTTTGAGCATTTTGTTATTTCTGCTCCCTCCACAAACTAGAAAAATGAATATACAAGATGCAGGGCACCATCATCAAATACAGTGAAAACAGGGGTTATACCTTGGGGAAGGATCATACAAGAGAAAGAAATAAATCATAGAGTACAGTTTAGAATCATTAAAACTTAGAATCATTTCACTTCACATCTTCCTATATGGTCATACGTACGTAGCTTTTGAACTTTTCTTGTACTCGACTTATACTATTTATTGGAAGTAAGGAAAACCATGGGACCTAAGTTTCTTTAAGCCTGGATTACTTCATTTATTATAATTTTCCAAAATTTTCCATTCTTAAAATATTGGGTGATGGTATTCTTTCTGATGGAAGCATTGAATTCGTTTCTGAATGAGGATTAGAAGGGTAAATTTGGGGATAGTGAGGAATTGTGAATGTTGTAAAATAATGAGTATTGACCAGCCTTGAATAAAAGTAATTGTTTACAAAATAATTGTCTTCAGAAATGGAATATTAAATGAGAAATATATATATCATTGTTTAGATAGCAAATAGTATGTAGAAACTATGTCTAATCTTGTAACAAGGAGGTAAATGATAGCATCCTTTTAGAGGTATATCTTTTCTCATAAGACTATGGTTAAAATGATAAACAATGGCTATTAATGTAATCTCACATAAATGAATGAATTCTGTTCAACAGATATATGATTTTCCTACAATATCTTCAATATTTTGCAAATATGATTATTGGTTTTAGAACTACATGTGTCTGATAATTTTCATTTTCCTCGCTATTGATATCTGGGTTTCCACTTCAGGCGGAAGAAACATCAGAGTGGAGTGGAACACTTCATTGCAAATCTTCTCTTCAGGAATGATGCAAAATCTCTTCAATGTTCTTTAAATACCCGTGGATAATTTCCAAGTCACTACAAAGGTATTTTATTAGAGAAGAGTAAGAACAGCTGAATGCCTGTGGCTCAGGCTTGTAGTCCTTAAATACTTAGGAAGCTGAGATCTGAGGATGGCGGTTCAAAACTAGCATGGGCAGGAAAGTCCGTGAGATTTTTTTCTGCAAATGACCACAAGAAAACTGAAAATCGCACTCTCTCTAAAGGGGCAGAACTCAAGCCTTGAGCAAATGTGTGCAGGGACAACGCCCAAACACACAGTACAAACTCATACACAGACAAAATAACAAAAAGCCAGAAGACAAACATTGACAATATTTCTGTGTAACAATGAAGATCTACAAAGCATAGTGTTGGGCAGAAGTGTTTCGATTACTCACTGCCACAGCAGACGGCATTTATTGTAGGATTTTGTACAGAGAGCTTTGCCGAATTACAAAGTTCAGAATCAATCAATTCAAAAATTTCCTTCAAAAAATCTCAAACACATTACATTCATATGAGGGCAAATGTGTGATATTAATGGCCTTTTCCTATATATCCCTTGATTCTTAACAATGTGTCATGTCCTATCAAGAGTCTTCCATGAACGACTTACTGACAGCAGAAATTTACTAATATGCAAATGAATCTTTGGGAATATTGGGACCTCAATATAGAAGTCCCAGAATGACAGGGACAAGAGTAACAGGAAATTGTCAAGTCATAAAGAAAAGAATCATATTTTTTTTTCTTGATGTTAGAGGAAATCAAGAATCTTGACTATTTTATACAATGAATAATTGTGCCTAATTGGAGAACATTCAAAGTAACAAAATGTGGGATAGAAGGACATGCAAGTCATAAATGCATCTTTCAGGGACACCTTGGACATAGCAAAGCCCATTAATCAGCTTGACTAGGTTGTTGGGTGAAGAAAGAAACCTGAGGAAAGGACTGTTTCCTAACTTCTAAATGTAAGTGGACCCCTAACAATAGTAACATTTGCCTGGGAACATCATGTTCCATTTCACTTATTAATCATGTAGAAGTTAATAAAAATAAAAAGGTATAATGATATTTGATCCCTAGTACAAATTTCCCATCAACTTCTGTGCTTCAAACAGAAGAATGGGTTGGAAAATTTTGTGGATTTTTAAAACCACCTAATTTTGCAACATATTTCTCAAGACGCAAAATTCTAAATCATCTCAATATTTTTCATTTGTCATGGAATCTGCAGAAGAACTCTGTGACTTCTTCACGTTGCCCATATCACAGAAAAATAGGTTATTGCATGGTTAAAACAATATCCACCAACATTTATTAGTTTTGGGGGACCATGTGTACTTTTTGAAGATACCATATTTTGTGCTGTTATTTTGATTTATTAGACAATAATATGTGCATCATTTGAGAATTTTTATGCTATGTTACTGAAATGTTCTGTGAAGATTAATCTCTAAGTTTGGTTTGTAATTCAAGACCAGTTCATGAAACTATGTATGATACATATTTGTTTTTAAATTTTGTGTAATTTGCCTCTCATATTTCTGCACCATTTTCCAGTTAATTTGGCATTCCTGAACCACAACATTCCTACTGCTAAATGGAATAGCCTTTTTTTAGGAAGATCTCCTTTAGTGATGAGGATTCCTATGTAACCAAAAGATTTGAAGTATTTGATTACAGAAAAGGAAGTTTCTTATGTGAGAATCGTGCTAACATTTATTATAGATCTGAAAATTAGGGTTTCTGATTTGGGTGATATTTGGGCACCAGGACCTCTCTTCATTTGTAATTTATAATGACTATTATGATTCCTACAGTAATATTTGAACAAAAAAGATTTCAACATGGCTGTTAGCTTGGAACCTGATGGACTTAGGGAAACTCATATCTTTTCTGTGGTTTCAGGAAGGTCAAGAGATCAGAACTATTTCCATGTGTCTGAATATGTATCTACATGTAAATTTATGAAAGCTGATAAGAGAGTATATATCAATACTTTTCTTTTTAATGGAATCTTGTGAAGGTGATGTACAGTGCGATTAGTATTACATATTTAAAAAGCAGTGAATGAGATTTTGTCACTGTTCATTTTTCCCACACTGTTTTTTGGCCTCTTCTTGATCTCCCATCATATTATGTTTATTTCCAACGTGTTATTTTGTTGGGATTGTTTTTGTTTGATTCGCCCTTTGTACTTTGTCTTACATCTAGATGTTCCCCTTTCTGTGCTTAATTCTCATTAACTTGCATGTAATTTTGTGTACCATAATCAAATACAGTGAGAACATGTTACAAAACATAGGAAAATAAAGGAAAAACTCAAGTAAAAAGAATTGTTTCACATTGGACATTTAAAAAATCAAGAAGAAAAACCAATAGATTTTGTATTTTTTTGTTTAACCTAATCTTTTATGGTCATATGTATATTACTATTAAGCTATTGTGATCCTCTTCTAAGACTAAATTGTATATATATGAGGTTTTAGAAATAAGAGAAATCATGGAATCTATGTTTGTTTGGGTCTGGCCACCTTTAATTCATGTTGTTTTTTAAGCCTTTTCATTTTTTTACAAATGGCACTGTGCCAATCTTCTAATGGATTATAGAATTCCATTGTGTTTATACCCCACATTTTCTGATCTATTATCTACTCTCAGGCATGTGTGGTGTTTCCTTGTTTTCTCTATGGAATGAACATTACTTTGCAATTCTAATGGAATACGGTAGAATCTCAATGTTGACTTTATTGGGCTTAATTTTATTGTCAGAGATATTGAGCATTTCTTCATATGTCAATTGGTCATTCTCAATTAGCCATAAGTAAAGTCTATCTTTAAATATTAGACTTCTTTTCATATGGTGGGTTTATCATTCAGGACTTTGGGGCGATTTGATTTATTGAATTTTTATTATATTTCAGCTTCAAGACCCTTTTCTCTTTCTGGGCTATTGAAGATCTTCTCCCAGTCTTTTGGCTTTCTATTTACCTACTTAGTTATATATGTTATGAAGAAGCTGTGCAGGTTAAAGCAATACAGTTTATCTAATGTTTCTTTGACTTGATGCATTTGTGCATCTGTAATAAGCTAAATTTAAATTTTTATAGGCGTTTAATGAGTATTACAACACTATTTATTGAATATTGTTTTTCCACTTTACTGAGTTTATCCTGCTTCTATTTAAACTTAACTAAAGGGGTTCATAATTTTTTCCTTAAAGTTAATTTTAAAATATAGGTACCGTATTTCTATATGCTTCTAATATATATATATAATACTATATAAGATGTTTATTATATATATATTTATACACACAGAGATGCATATGTATATAAGTACATATAGTACAAGTAGGGACTGAATAAAATCTAACTCGCTCTTATGTGGAAGGAAATAATTCAGATATTTCAGAGGAGGGGCCATTATTGATAAATATTGCATTATATTCTTGTCTTTGGTTATTGTTCTTGTTGGGTTTTGGGCTTGAACTTTGGGCTTGGGTGCAGTCACCATTTAAAATAATTTCCCAAAATAAATACATAAAAATTTTTACCTTTTTCCATTGTGACAGGCAGAAAAATATCAGCAAGTCTTGTGGATAATTTTTTTCTAAGAGAAAACATGATTAAATACTTCAATATCACCTGTCTTAAATATAGTGATTTCCTCAGCGATATGAAAAACAACCCGGTTGAATCTATTTATCTCTAATATTTTTCTTGCTAGACAAAGGTGATTTGAAATGTATTGATATCTCTACTTCACAGATTAGGATCACATAGAAAGCTATAGAAATGTATAAGATTTGGACTAAAAAATTGCATTTTTTCAGGCATTTTTTCTTCATCATACAAAACAATTAGAGGATGATGCATCATGACAATTTTTAAGCCAATTTGGAAAAGATTTTCTAAATTATAGATGTCTTAACAAATTCTGAATTCCATTTTACAAATATCTAATACCTATTGAAAACATGCATTCATCTGGAGGAGGATATGCTATTCTCATAGAAATGTCGTGATTTCCATTCGGATTATAAGATAGGATGGACTATTATTCAGGTAACTGCTTCTTAGAGAAGATATGTATCACAAAGCAAAACAATCATTGAGACTTGTGAGAGTCAAAGTTTGAGATTGGTGCTGTCGTTCAATAGGTAGTAAATTTGAGTAGTACAATGTCTAGTTGCCATGAAGCAGAGTCAGAAGACATTAAACATGATTGCTTTGATGCACATAAAATGAAGGGAATAAAAGTAAATATCAATTTCACCAGAATACAAATAGCTATTTTCTGAAGTCTCAGGAAGTAAAGAAATTTCATTCTTTTACACATGGAACAATCCTGCTATATTTGGGATGTCAGGGTAGAAAGCAGGAAATATTCCAATCACATACACAAGCCGAAAAGATAGTTTATATGTACACAATGTAGAAGTAAGAAGAGAGCAAGGGACAGTTACCTGTATCCTTCAGTAACTGGAATCACCAAACCAGTAAGGATCTCTTCCACCCCAGGATGGACAATGTTTTTCCACAGTAGTTTTTCCACAGTAACAGCTACTTCTGTATAATGACTTCTCAGGGTGGAGCCACCATTATTGTGCTGTAGCCCATAAACCTCACTTCCATTTTATGAAAGAATGGAACTCAACCCACTTTTGCATATGACAAAGGAAGTTCTGACTTACCGCCTGAACCCAGAATACAAAGTCCAACGCCTTTTAGCACTCATTGGTGGACTCCAATTCAGTAGAATAGAAATGTGTGATTATTCAGTAGAGGAATAATGTGAATGGATCTGTTACACTTTTCATCTACACATCAGCTACTGATTCTTTCTAAGTTGCTCTTCCTAGACATCAGTATACTTTCTATGGTCTATGTAGCCCCAATAAGTCAATCTTTATTTATTATTATTTTCACTTGCTTACTTTCCGTACTCATGAATATTTTCATTCAGAGACAGTTTCACAAAAAGACACTTCTAGAACTTAATTACCTTCTGCCAAAAATCGTTCCATTGCCTTCCTTATAGATATGCTTGCTCTTTGTACATATCTTTTATTTCACACTTTTTATTAACGTTTATGTAAAATAAGATTAATGAACTCTAGGATTTCTCAAAGCAACTCGTAAAAATACATGAAAACAGCAACAGAGAGACAAGTTCCCAAATAAAATTTTCAATTATATATCATATATTTTTATTATACAAATACTATATAATATAAAATACTATATAATATAAAATATACACATAAAAGATATAGAGAAATATCTGTGAATATGTGGCTATATGTACTATATATATGCACACATACACACACCCACACCCCCCCCACATATATATATATAAATAGAACTTTGCATTACTTAACCACCAATAATATATACTACATGCAAATTTCCTGCAATATAACTTACGAATATAGAATTTACAACTCGAGTCTATTGACAGGTTTATGTAGAACACATGAAATTCTGTTAGGTTTTAATAAAATATAAAGTAATGCAAGCTTTTGGAAACATGGATTGAAGTGTTTCTGCTATATAAAAAGTGGTGCATAATATATGTCACATTTTTAGTAGTATGTAGTTTTCCTATCATTATTTTTCATAAAGAAACTGACATGGAAGAGAAGAAATAGTAGATCATGATTTTTCATTAAATGAAGAATCTGGAAACATCTCTAAGTGAAACATAAAAACATTGACATGTTTGGATAAAAGAAAGAATGATGTAGCAGTGCTTGATATCTCATTCAGTTAATCAGGCACACAAAGCAGAGCAGGAACCCTCTCTGAAGGAGATAGAAACGATTCTAATCAGAAGGCTTCTCAAAAGTAATGGTCAAGTTTTGTAAATGTCTTTTATGTGTATATTCATCATGCTTGGGATATGACAGTGTTCACTGAAGAATCATTACTCTTAGGATTCTAAAGAAATCTTGTGCTTCTGTCAATTGAATCAAACTCTAAGACACTATCCCAATTCCTCTTATGCTTAAATGAACTACAATACATTTCAACTGTACTAAAATTCAGTACATTTGATGTCTTTGTGGAATTCTTCTTATTATTGATGAGCATGTAATCTGATTTTCATTGCATTCCTTCTGTTAAGCCAGCAGTGTTTTCTCTGCCTTCCATATGTTCCAGTATTCTAGTATATACAGGTCACTTTTACTAAAAACATATTCAAGTACAAGTAATGGAGATAAATTTAAATGCAAGGTGTGAAGGAATTAAGTACATTGTACAGATGGAGTAGACTTTGACTGGTTTCATTCACAGAACTTACCTAATGAACACATGTGACAATTACAAATAGTGCACATTGCATCCATTTGTAAAATATATGGCTCTTCAAGAAATAGTAAAATGTCACTGAATTTTATTCTAGTAGTTGACATTTAAGTATTTATGAACATTTTCTTTTTTCTTAGTATTCAATTTTTATTATTAATGTTACAAAGGGGTACAAAGGTGTTACAATTACATGAACAAGCTAATGAATACATTTCTTTTTTTTTTTTTTTTGGGGGGGGTCCAGTCGTGGGGCCTGAACTCTGGGCCTGGGTGCTGTCCCTCAGCTCTTCAGCTCAAGGCTAGCACTCTACCACTTGAGCCACAGCGCCACTTCCGGCTTTTCTTTTCTTTTAGCTTATGTGGTGCTGAGGAATCGAACCCAGGGCCTCGAGCATGCAAGGCAAGCGCTCTACCACTGAGCCACCTTCCCAGACCCGAATACATTTCTTATTAAGAATTGTTGCCTCCTCGTTTATTTCCCCTTATCATCTTTGCTGTTCCATCTCCCTCCGCCCACAACTGCCAAATTTTTAAAATTCCTTTTTTGACATAGCATCTTGTACTTCATTGTTGCTATGGGTCCACCTGTATCCCTATTTAAACAATTATTATCCCTTCCCCTCCCGAGTTATACCAACATCAAATATAGTGAAAGCAGGAGTTATACCGTGGGGAAGGGACATACAAAGCAAGAAGAAATCATCTTATAAATATGTTAAAAACAACAGGAAAAAAAAACATTTGAGAATTTATGTTGGGGTTCATTTATCCTAACACCAACTTATCTCAAGTTTTCTGCTGGTCTCAGACATATACTAGTTATTGCAAATAAGGGAAAACATAGGTCCTGTGTTGCTTTGGGCCTGTCTTACTTCACTTAATATAAGAATATTTGGCCAAAAGTGAACACAGGCTTACTAACAGGGAATATGAATTAATGAAACTTTTCCTTTGTGGCAATACTAGACTCAGAATGACAGGGAACTGTGTGATACGATTTCCCAAACTGGATTCTCACCAATGACAATTTTGTGAGGTAAACATCCATGAACTGATTGATGATAGAGAAATTATGGTCCCTCTAAAATCGAGGCATGCAAATAATTCTCAATGACTATAATGACATTCAGTGTCTTGTAAAGTAGTTTTGTATCTGGACAAGACCATAGCACAGAGTCACAAAATATACTCATTGACAATTCTCATGATATGTAGGCCATGAACCCTTTTGGAAAAGTGTACAAGTTTAAAAGCAAGGATAAGTTTCCGTATCTATGTTCATCACTGTCTGGAAGAGCAGAAATAATTTCTTTATATTGTCAGAAATTTCGATTATAATATGTTGTGTGATAGATTACTTCTTCCTACATTGATTCCTTGAAACTGTTCAGTCTCTACACAATCCAATATGAATAGAAAATGCTGGGATTCACAGGTAGACTCTTTTTAGCAGGTTTTATGTAAATACATGTTTTGAATCAATTCCAAGAACTGTACTTACATTCAAATGTTTCTGCAAAGATTTCATGTAATATTTTATATTATGCAATACCAAAAACACTGCTCTCTAAATATACACATCACCAGAAACAATCTGTTTTCAAAGCCAGCATACCTGGTGATCATCTTCTGAGTCATCTACATATAACCTATATATCTAACCTACACCCTAATTACATTTTTCAAATTTCTTTCCAAAAGTTGTTCCCCAGAAAATGTGTTTGAACAACCAGACCAATTTGCAACAGGAATGCTTTTAGTGTATTATTCATTCGTGTACAATACTGTCTGAAAATATATTGTATTTTCAAAGAAAGAGATAAATAAGATCGGATACTATGAACAATGAAAGACTTTTGGGGAAAAACAAATATTAATTGATTATTGCACTATTATGTAAAACTGATTGCTAAAATTGCTAAGATCCTTTGTATCTGGTGCTTATGGCACATGAGTATTTGCAACATGTGAAAGTTAATAGATGCTTAGTGTCAATTTCATTGTTATATTAGAAGATTGTAATTTATCTTCAACTCAAGTAAGAAAAAAGGTGAAAATTATTATTCAAAAATTCTCATGAAATCCAGATGCCAGGGACTCACACCTGTAATCCTAGCTATGCTAAAGGCTGAAATCTGAGGATTGCAGCCCGAAGCCATCCAATGAAGAAAATCCCGTGAGACTAAACTCCAATTACCTACTTGAAAATCCAAAGTTGTGTTGTGGTTAAAATAACAGAGAGATTGCCTTTATCCGAAGAGTGCAGGGATAGAGTTCAATATCCAAAACCACAAAACAAGTTGAAAATGCATCAGTGCGTTAATCTGAAGGAAAATAATGTCAGATATTCATATTCATCCCATGACATTCTGAAAGGCATAGAAAGAGAGCCTTTCTTGACTCTTTCTCCTTCATATTTTATGCCATTTGTTTGTGTTTGCATATTTTGTTAATATTCAATATACAATTCCCATTTGTTACTTATGCTTTTATTTCTACGGTAGTAGAAATCTCAGTGTATTGGCACTGATAACTATCACCTCACATGAAGCATAGAGAAGATTATCTCAAAGGAATATTTGAAATAGTTAGATGCTTAGATTCAAAATAGTTCCTGTTATTACATTGTTGATTTCACTATTTCATATCAATCAGTCAAACAACTTTTGTGTCATTTTATCAAGTGGTTTTGAATCAAACAGATTTGAACCCACATAGGAGAATTTCATGACTTCAAGTAGCATCTACAGAATAAAACTTTAGTCCCTATTATATTTTGATACTGTCATTTGACAATGTTCATAAAAAGAACTGTCTATTGATTGTCTATCTCAATGCATTCTCTTGGACTGTTAACTATAAATTCAAACTTATTTTATATTTCTTGCTCTGAGAAATGCTACTAACACACTGAACAATATCCTCTAATTTCATTACTACACATAAACTGGGAGAGAATAAGTGTGTTACATAAGCAAAGGATAATGAGAAGAAAGATATAATATCCATTTGGGGAATTTTGTAGAATTCAGAAAATTACAACTAGGCACATATCTTCTGATACAATGAGATTTATTTTATAAAAGAACAGAAGGATGTTAATCCTGATGGGTATGACATGAAGTTGACACAAGCACAAGCCGATCTGAGAGTGCTGGTGTCAGGAACTGAAATTGAGCATTCTTTGCCCTTTCTCCATAGCAAAGACCTATCTCGAGACAGTCTAAAGGGTGACAATTAATGGGGATGTTTTCTTATGGAAAGGATCCTGCTTTATTTTAATTACTCCAATTTACTATAGAAGATACACTTTTTCCCCCACCACCCAAACACTTTCAGTCGATTATATGTTTGGTTCTTAATGTTTCTATGCAATAATGAACAGATAATACCATTCTATCTCTACTTTCGATGAGTGCTTTCAACGTATTTTCTCAAAATTGCAAGTTTCATCATATGTGCAGTAGCATCAGAATACATCTGTTCTTATTAGTTTAGAAAATGCTATTAAGTAAGTATAAATGCAAAAGCTACTGGTACTCATTTTATAGTTTTGAATATCACCAAATATATTTTTTCCTCTTTTGTGGTTCAGAATCACTGCACATGTGGATTAGAATTTTTGCTTTTATTTAAAATATAGTTCTAAAAAGAATTTTCAAGGTTATTTACCCCAAAGTTTCCTTTTTGTATCTTTAACATCTTTCATTATGGTATTATTGTGCAAAATTTCATACATGAGTACTGGTGGCTTACACCTCTAATTCTAGGTGGCTCAGACTTTTTATTGGTCGATCAGATCCACTCAAGTGGAACTCAAGTATTTTAGAACACCAGAGCATCTCAATGGTTCAAACTAGTAGAATCTGGCCTTGAACAACAAGACCTTAGAGATATAGAAAGGGGCCTGAATTCAAGCAAAATTACATACCCAAAAGACTTTCTGGTATTCATCAGAAGATGTCAGTTGCAAATAATGAAATAATAAAAGATGACATTAACTACTACCAGATATTAAACATTAGTAAATATTTCACAACGTGTTTCCGATAATTTGAAATATAATTGTGAATTGAACCTTCCTGTCATATGTTATCAAGAGAAGCAATGCCAAATATGGTAACACATCCTAGGCCTGTAAATATATAAAAAGTAACTGCCCCTTCATATCTATTTTTGTTTGATTTACTATATTATAAGAACCTATGTTGAGTACTTCCCTCTTTCTTGCTCTTTTTAAATATGCTTATTCATTAGCAGCTTTGAGAGAATCTCAGAGGGGTTACTGTTGTTTCAAAACACAGTTGTACATTCAGAGATCTTGGATTTTTTTTCCTAATGTTATATTCTAACACATAGGTATCACATTCTTCTTTAATAAATTACATAATTTAAAATATTTCCTACGTAAAGGCAACTTGAAGATATTTACATTTGCAAGCAAATAGTTCATTTCTTGTTGGATAAACTTCATTGAGGAGTAAAGTTCTCTGCCCTCCATAAGCCCTATTTCAATGGCTGTAATATAATACAGTTTCTTTTACTGTGAATATATTTAATGTAAGGATATATACTTCCTTAGATAAAAGAGACCATCAAAACAAGAATGATATAAAGTAACTTCTATGTAGGTATAAAAAGTACAATAGTTGTTCTGGTGAGTTAAATACTGAGAAGACAAAAGCAGCACACTTCCATCAAAGCCTAGCACAATTCCAGTGGATTCTATGATGAAAATCATAGGACTCAGAAATGGAATCTTCCCTTCGGTCTTTGAGCCAGAAGGGAGCATTTCAATTGAGATATCTGGCGCGATGATGGACTCAAAATCCTCACCGTGAAATAATTACGTAATTGTCCCATTAAGTATGAAACCAAATAGAGGAGACATTGGAAGTGACCACTGCAAATAATATGGCTATTTGATGGAAGGGCTTCCTCTTGTCTTTTGTGAGTCTAATTATATTTAGCACATACCTTACTGTGCACACATTACATTTCACTCTTCATAATTGTACCCGTTTATGTTATTCCTTTTTTTCTTAGAACTAAACATTACTCATATTCACAGCTTTTCTCAATAACAGCTGCTGTCTTCCTACCAGTTCTTTGTCATGTGGAGTTTTCTAGGTTTAATTCAAATGCCAGGACACTAGTCTATGAAGCATTTTTTGTATCATGGAATGATATCACTAATCACTATATTTCTGTCCAAATATTCTATCAACTCTCCAAATTTACGTTGTAGTCTTTCACTAGAACACTCTTCAGCAATATTTCCTAGAAGTTCTTAGTAGGTAATTATTAAAATATACTTTGGAAAAATGAAATTATCCTGTCCGGTGAATTTCCCTATGAAAATATATTTTCAGTAGTTTCCAGAGAATTTTCAGACATAATTTTGAATTGCGATGCACAACTTACAAAAGAGCTATGAAATTTAGT
The DNA here is from genome assembly GCF_024711535.1 of Dipodomys merriami. Lineage (NCBI taxonomy): Eukaryota > Metazoa > Chordata > Mammalia > Rodentia > Heteromyidae > Dipodomys > Dipodomys merriami. The sequence goes on along the minus strand of NW_027203159.1, from coordinate 27,410,908 downwards.
GTACAAAATATAGATATTGAAATAAATTTTATACAAAAATGGTTGTAAATGTCATATGACTATTTCTGTGAATTTGTCTGCTTATCCTTTATATGCTCAATTAATACCACTGGATTAATTCTAGAAATCACATTCACTTCTCAGGTCAAAATATATATTGAGGACATTCTGAAAATTCCTCAGATCTAAAATAGGACTTCAAATAAATTTACTTGTTATACTCATGTACTATAACCTGAGAGAGTATTGCAAGTTTTTTCACATCAATATAGAATATTTCCAAGTTAAAAACCTAGGCAACACCGTTTAATTATTCCATGACAACGTTTTAAACCTCATACTAAATATGATTTGCTGTTTAAATTATAATTTTTTCTGGAAGGGACGAAGTACAATATTCTAGAGATTTGCCTTAAGAAAACATTTGAAAACAGAGAGGTCAAATCAATACTTTCTGTTTTGTCTTCAAATATTGTGTAAATCATTGTTTTAGTTCTCAGTGATGATCTGTGTTAATATGTGTATGCTTAAGCCTTTCTATTTTATGCCAATTTATTTGTCTCTAGTATGCATGTGTCTGAAATATTTGCTTTGACATGGTTTAATCTTGTTCTACCTTATACCCCCACACTTGAGAAAACAAAATTTTTTCTTATGTCAATTAGGGAATCATCAATGGTTCCATTATTTTAATGGGATTAACCCCAACACAGATAAGTGCAATATGGCTCCTTGCAATAATATTTAAAATAAATAATTATTACCCAACTCCTTATACACTACTGCCTTCTTACCACCTAATTTGCATAAGCACAAAGTGCTCTATCATCTGCACGAATGGCAAATATTAAGGTCCCCATTTACTAGAGTTCTCAAGATATAAATATGATAAGAAATGTTTAACAGGAGTCAGTCTTTAGAAGTTCTTATGATTGACATGTAGAATTGAATTATTCAAATAGACATGAGATATTCATATAGTTATGAAAATATAGCTAATTATTCCATATCATTCTGAATCTTTCTCTAGTAATACTACATACTGTTACTGTTATTTTGCCAACATTTGCATTTTTCACGTATCCTAATGGAATCAAAACTATTCTGTGTTTGAACATAGGGCAAGTTTTATGTATGACACTTCTTTTGTAATTGTATTGAAGATTATTTATTACATCACTTCGATATATGTGGCGTTATTCAATTCATGTTAGTCTTTGCAACAGAACAAGGCATATAACATCACATTGTGAGATGCAAGAGTTTAGGAAAGGAGCAATGGAGAATAGAACATTTAATGATTTCATATATAAAGCATTTTGTTATTTTCCTTCCCCTCCCCAAATTAAAAAAATATATATAAACAAGATTCATGGCACCCAAATCAAATACACTGAAAGTGGGGATTATAGGTCAGGGTAAGAATATACAAAAGAAACAAAAAAATCACATAGTATATTAATAATATAAACAATAGCAAGAGAGAAACAAGCACTTGTGTCTCTCTCTTGGGGTTCATTTCATTTAACATCATCCTATATGATCATATGTACTTAGCTTTCAAGATTTCTGCTTTTCTTAGATATGTACTAGTTATTGTAGGTAAGGATACCATGGGACCTATGTTTCTTTGTGCCTGGCTTACTTCATTTAATATAATTTTTCCAAAACTTTCCATTTTCTAACAAATGGAACAATGTCATGCTTTGTAATGGAGACAAAATTACACACACACACACACACACACACACACACACACACACACACACACACACACATATATATGCATATACATATACTTAATCATTAACCTACTGAGGGACATCTTGCTTCTTCCATATCTTCGCTATGATCAATAATGCTATGATAACATAGGTGTGCTTGAAGCTTTAGTAAAGCCTTGTTTCTGCTCATTTGATTATATGCCCAAAAGTAGGATTGTGGGGTCGTACGGGAGCTCTATGTGTAGTCTTTTGAGGAACCTCCCTAGTGCTCTCCTAAGTGGTTGGACAAGTTTATTCAAAACAACAAAGCAATAGGATTCCCTTTTGCCACATTCCCTCTAGAATCTGTTGTTACTAGATTTCTTGATTATAGAAATTCTAACTGGGATGAGGTAGAATCTTAATGTTATTTTGATTTGCATTTCTTTTATAGCTACAAAATTGAACATTTTTTGTTGTGTCTATTGGCGATTATTATTTCTATCTTGGAGAAGTTTCTTTTTCAGACTTTAGCCCAATAATTTATTGAGCAGTTGTTTTTTGAGGATCTTTTGTTGTTTTATTTAAATTTTTTGAATTCTAATATATTTCATTTATTTAATTATTGGTCATTCATGGGGCTTGAACTCTGGACTTGGGCTCTTTCCCTGCACTCTTTAGCTTAAGGTGGGCATGTTACTACTTGAGCCATAGAGCCAACTGCCGGTTTTTCGAGTGGCTTATTGGAGATAAGAGTCTCACAGACCTTCTTGACAAGGCTGGCTTTGAACCGTGATCCTCAAATCACAGATTCTTGAGTAGCTAGGATTATTGGCTGAGTCACCGGCACTTGGCCTGTAACTATGGGAGAACCCTTTCCATTATATAGCTAGTGAAGATGTTCTGCAAGTTCTGGGGCTTTCAATTGATCTTTCTTACTATGTCCTTAGCCTTAAAGAAACTATTGTTTCAAGTCCAACCATTCTTTGACTTTTTTGAGTTTCTGGGTTTTTATTAAGAAAATTTTGGCCTGTGACAAAGAGCCCTAGAGTTTCTCCTACTTCTTATTGTCATGTTTTCAGAGTGTTTGCTTTGACGTGGAGATGCTTGATCCATTTGGAGTTGATTCTATTGCAAGGTGATATATGTGCATCTTTAGTGTTCTAAAGATTTAATCAACTTTGCCAGCACCATTTACAAAAGAGGATGTTTTTCATCCAATCTATTTTTTTCTTCTCACTTATGGAACTTTAATTGGCTGTAGGTCCTATAAGTTCATTTCTGGGTCTTCAATTCTATTGCATTGGTCCAGGGGTTGGTTCTTGTGCTAATACCTAACTGGTTTCACTACTATGGCTTTGTTGTAAAGTTTGAAATTTGGTTTTGATATTTCTGCAGCACTGTTGTTTCTTCTTCTTTATTTTTAAAATTTGGTTTAGAGAGAGTACCTTTCTTGTACCAGGCTGGAAGTTGTCAACTTATATTTCAGTACTTTTTTTAACTTAATTTAATTTTTTTGTGTGACCATACTGTACAGAGGGGTTACAATTACATGAGCAGGGTAATGCATATATTTCTTACCAAGCATTGCAGCCTCCTCCTTTGTTTACCCTTCACATCCTTTCCCAACCTCTCCCCTCCCCCGCATCCCATTCCTTCTTCCCCCCTCCCCAAACCGACGTTGTAAAGCTCGTTTTTGACATGACCACATGTCCTTCTCATTGTTGCAACAGGTCCACCTGTATCCTTAAATGACTTGTTTTTCCCCATCGCCTCCACAAGTTATACTGACATCAAATATAGTGAAAGCAGGGGTTATACTGTGGGTGAGGGACATACAAAGCAACAAAGAAATAATCTTATAAATGCATTAGAAACACATGCCTTAAAGAAAAAAATCATTAAATTGCATATCTAAGGGTTCATTTTCCTAACATCACATTATCTGAACTTTTCCGCTTGACTCATACATATACTAGATATTGCAAATAAGGGAAACCATGGGACGTACGTTTCTTTGGGCTTGGCTTACTTCACTTAGTATAATTCTTTCCAAGCTTTTCCATTTTCTAACAAATGGGGCAATGTCATTCTTTCTGATGGAGGCATAGGATTCCATTGTGTATATATACCACATTTTCTTGATCCATTCATCTACTGAGGGGCATCTGGGTTGGTTCCATATCTTAGCTATGGTAAATAATGCTGCAATAAACATAGTTGTGCTGGTAGCTTTAGTGTGGTCTTGTTTGTAAACATTTGGGTAAATGCCCAAAAGTGGGATTGCTGGGTCATAGGGGAGCTCTATGTGAAGTCTCTTTAGGAACCTACATACTGCTTTCCAAAGTGGTTGAACAAGTTTACATTCCCACCAACAATGAAGTAAGGTTCCTTTCTGTCCACATCCCCTCCAGCATCTGTTGTTGTTAGAGTTCTTGATTTTTGCCATTTTAACTGGAGTGAGGTGGTATCTCAATGTTGTTTTGATTTGCATTTCTTTTATGGCTAGGGATTTTGAGCATTTCTTCATGTGTCTATTGGCCATCCTTCTTTCTTATTAAGAGAATTTTCTCTTAAGTCTTTCACCCACTTATTTATTGGACAGTTGTTTCTTTGAGGATTTGTTGTTGGGGGATTTAATTTTTTGAGTTCCAAGTATATTTTAGATATGAGACCTTTTTCATTGTATGGCTAGTAAAGATCTTCTTCCAATCCATGGGCTTTCAATTGATCTTGCTAGCTATGTCCTTTGCCATTCAGAAGCTCTGGAACTTTATGCAATCCCATTTGTCCAACCTTTCTTTGACTTGTTGTGTTTCCAGGTCTCCATTCAGAAAATTTCGTCCTGAGCCAAGGAGACCTAGGGTTTCTCCTATTCTATCCTGTAATGTTTTCAGAGTGTCTGCTTTGACTCCGAGGTCTTTGATCCATTTGGAGTTGATTCCGGTGCAGGATGATATATAAGGATCTAGCTTTAGTTTTCTAAAAGTAGCTAACCAATTTTGCCAGCACCATTTACTGAAGAGGCTGTCTTTGTTCCATTCTATTGTTTAAGCACCCTTATCGAAGATTAGATGGCTATAGTTCGGTAGGTTCATTTCTGGGTTTTCAATTCTATTCCATTGGTCCTGAGGTCTGTTCTTATGCCAATACCGAGATGTTTTGCTTACTATGGCTTCATAGTAGAGTTGGAAATTTGGTATTGATATTCCTCCAGCAGTGTTCATTCCATTGAGGAGTGTTTTTGCTATTCGGGGTATTTTATTGTTCCATATGAATTTTTGGATTGCCTCTTCTATTTCCTTGAAGAATGAGGTTGGAATTTTGATAGGTATCACGTTGAATTTCTAGATAGCCTTCGGAAGTATTGCCATTTTCACGATGTTAATCTTTCCAATCCAGGAGCATGGGAGGTTTTGCCATTTTTAAAGTTCTGTGTTGATTTCCTTTTTCAAGATTTTAAAATTTCCATCATAGAGGTCCTTCACTTCTTAAGTTAATTCCTAGGTATTTTATTTTTTGTGGGGCTATTACAAATGGAGTTGCTTTCCTAATTTCAGCCACACTTTTCTCATTGTTGGCATACAGAAAAGCCATTGATTTTTGGGGTTTAATTTTATACCCTGCTACTTTGCCAAAGTTTTGAATCAGCTTTAGTAATTTGGGAGTGGAGTCTATGGGATTCTTTAAATACAGGATCATTTCATCTGCAAAGAGGGAGAGTTTTATTTCTTCTTTCCCTATTTGGATCCCCTTTATGTCTGCATCTTGTCTTATTGCTGTAGCTAGGCATTCTAATACTAGATTGAAGAGAAGTGGAGAGAGTGGACAACCTTGTCTTGTTCCTGAGTTAAGAGGAAATGTCTTTATTTTTTCACCAGTAAGTATAATGCTTGCTGTAGGTTTGTCATATAAAGCCTTTATTGTATTGAGGAATCTTCCATGGATTCCTAATTTTTCCAAAACCATCATCATAAATGGGTGTTGGATCTTGTTGAATGGTTTTTCTGCATCTATTGAGATAACCATGTGGTTCTTATTCTTACTCCTGTTGTTGTGATGAATAGTACTATTTGATTTGCGTATTTTGAACCAGCTTTGCATCCCTGAAATGAATCCTGTTTGATCATGGTGTATGATTTTTTGGATGAATTGTTGAAGTTGGTTGGCCAAAATTTTTTTGAGAAGTTTTGCATCAATGTTCATCAAAGAAATGGGTCTATAGTTTCCTTTCTTTGATGAGTCCCTGCCTGGTTTTGGGATGAGGGTTATGATGGCTTCATAGAATGTGTGAGGTAGTGAACTTTCTCTTTCAATTTCATTGAAAAGTTGGAGGAGTATTGATGTGAGCTCTGCTTTGAAGGCCGTGAAGAATTCCGCTGCAAAACAATCTGGTCCTGGACTTTTCTTAGCTGCAAGGTCTCTAATTGCTGTTCATATTTCAATGCTTGATATGGGCCTGTTAAGCTGGTTTAACTCATCTTGGTTTAGTTTTGGCATGTCAATATTTGCTAGGAAAGGTCCATTTCTCTCAAGTTCTCAAACTTATTAGCATAAAGTTTGAGAAATATTCCCTTATAATGTTTCGAATCTTGGTTGTTTCCGTGGTGATGTTTCCATTCTTATCTCTGAGTTTATTAACTTGGGTGTGTTCTCTTCTTTTTCTGATAAGATTTGCTAAGGGTCTGTCAATTTTGTTAATTTTTTCGAAGAACCAACTCTTTGTTTTGTTGATTCTTTCTATAGTTTTTTTGGATTCTAATTCATTTAATTCTGATTTAATTTTAATTATTTCTTTCCCTCTACTGGATTGGGGTTTATCTTGCTGCTCTTTTTCAAGGAGGTTTAGATGTGTCATTAAATTGTTGGTTTTAGATCTTTCCAATTTGTTAATGTAGGAGCTCAGAGCTATAAACTTGCCTCTGAGTACTGCTTTTGCTGTGGCCCAGAGGAGCTAGCAATTTGTGTGTTCATTTTTGTTGAATAGCATGAACATTTGAATTTCCTTTCTAATCTCTTCCATGACCCACTCATGATTCAGCAGTGTGTTGTCAGCCTCCATGTGATACCGGACTTTCTTTGGTCGCTTTTGGTGTTGAGTTGTAATTTTATTTGCTTTTGGTCAGAGAGAATGCAAGGTATAACTTCAATGTTTCTGAATTTTAACAAGTTTTTTTGTGGCCTAAAATGTGATCTACTTTAGAAAATGTTCCTTGTGCTGCTGAGAAAACCGTGTATTCTGATGCTGCTGGGTGAAATGTTCGGTAGATATCTGTTAAATCTAGTTGATATATGCAGCTGTTTAGATCTGCATTTTCTCTATTGAGTTTTTGCCGAGTTGATCTATCTAGTGGGGAGAGTGGTGTTAAAATCCCCAACAATTAATGTCTTTGGATTTATATGGGATTTGAGGGAAAGTAGCTTTTCTTGGATAAATTTGGGTGCTCCGTTGTTTGGCGAATAGATATTTAGAATTGTAATATCCTCACCAAGTCTTGGTTCTTGGGTCGTCTCTGGTCTGCAAACTGCAGGATGAAGATATCTGCTCCTTGTCGGTTCTTCCTGGTATTTGAGTAGAATCTGCTCGCCTGCTGCATCTGGCTCCTCCGTTCTGGACTCTCTGTTTCTCAGGTAGGGCTCCTGCGCTCGTCCTCCATTGTCACAGCTGCCGCCACCGCTGCAGCTGCTGGCAAAACTCAGAAGTGTCTCCTTGCCTGGGTTTCCTTCTCTGGCCTAACTTGGTGTAATTACATACTTGGTGTAATTCTCTGGCTTAGGACTGTTCACTGGAACTCTAAAACTCCTTTCTATGGTAGAGCTTGCTTACACTCCAGCTTCTCTGCCATCTTCCCGGTCTCCCACTGTTGTTTCTTCTAAGGAATGTTCTTGCTATTTGGGATCTTTTATTGTTCCATATGAATTTTTGGGTTTCTTCTTCTATTTCATTAATGAATGAAGTGATGATGGAATATTGACCAGTATCGTAGATACCTTTTGACAATATTGCCATTTTTACATTAACCTTCGCAATCCAGGAACATGGGAAGTTTTTTCCAAATCCTTAATTCTGCTTTCATTTCCATTTTCAGGTTTTTAAAGTTTTCATTGTAGAAGTCCTTCACTTCTTCATTTTACTCAGTTCCAAGGTACTTTATTTTTTAGGGGCTATTACAAGAAGACTTTTTTTTTTCCCCCCTGATTTCAGCCACACTCTTCTCACTGTGGACATATAGAAAAAGCCATTGATTTTAAGGGATAAATTTGTATCCCACTACTTTGCCAAAGTTTCTGATCAGCTCACATAATTTGGGAGTAGATACCATAGGATTTTTTTTTTTTGGTCGGTCCGTGGGGCTTCAACTCTGGGCTTGGGCACTATCCGTGCACTCTTCAGCTCAGGTGAGCACACTACTGCTTGATCCACAGTGCCACTTCCCATTTTCTAGTAGTTTATTGGAGATAAGAGTCTCATGGAATTCCTGCCCATGCTTGCTTTGAATCGTGATCCTTAGATCACAGACTCCTGAGTAGCTAGTATTACAGGCATAGCCACCACTGCCTGGCTACCATAGGATTCTTTAAATACAAGATCATGTCATCTGCAAAGAAGAAGAGTTTTTCCACTTTTTTCCCTGTATGGATCCCCTTTATATTTGCATCTTTCTATGCCTTGTAATAGTAAATTAAAGAGAAATGGAGAGAGTGAACCTTTATATCTTTTTCCTGAGTGTATAGGAAATTGCTTATCTTTTTGCCATTAAGTATAATGCTCCTTGTAGATTGATCATACACAGGCTTTATTATATTAAGGAATATTCAATGAATTCCTAGTTTTCCCAGAACATTCATCATAAAGGTTGTTGGACCATATCAAATGTTTTTTTTTTTCTGCATCCATTGACATAATCATGTGGTTCTTAATCTTTCTCTTGTTTATGTGATAGTGATAATATAATAATTGATTTGTATATATTGAACCAGCTTTCCATCCCTGAAATGAATTCTACTGATAGTGCAGTATCATTCTTTGTTAACTTGTTGAAGTCGATTAACCAAAATTTTGTTGAGGAATTTTTCATTAATATCCAACAAAGCAATGGTTCTATATTTCTCTTTCTTTGATGAGTCCATGTTTGTTTTGGGAATGACGCTCATGATGGCTTCATAGAAAGAATTTTGTTCTGAACTTTTCCTTTCAATTTCACTGAAGAGTTGGAGTATCCATGTGAGTTCTGTTTTAATGGCCTTGTAGAATTTATCTGGTCTGGTGCTTTCCTTGGGAGGAAGGACTGTTTTTGCTCTTTAAATTTTAATGCTTGTTATGTTGGTTGAAGTCAACTTGTTTAGTTAGGGCAGTTCAATATTTGCTAGAAATTCTTTCATTTCTTCCAGATTATCAAACATTAACATAAATGTATGAGAAGTATTTCCTTATATTGTTCTATATCTTGATTGTTTCTGGGTTGATGTTTCCATTTTCAACTCTGAATTTGTTTATATAGCTGTGTACTCTTCTATTTCAAATAAGATTTGCTAAGGGTCTATCAATTTTGATAATTTTTTTCAAAGAACCAACTCTTTATTTTGATTACTTTTGAGGAGCTTTTTTTTTTTTTTGGCTCGAATTCACTTAATTCTGATTTAATTTAATCCCAATCTAGGGGATCAAGTTTGTTTCAAAATGCTTCAGGTGTCTCATTAATTATTGTTTTGAGATCACTCCAATTTGTTGATGTAGGAACTCAAAGCCATAAACTTGATTCTGACTATTGCCTTTGATGTGTCCCAGAGGACCTCATGATTTTTTGTGTGTATTTTTGCTAAATATCCTGAATATTTGAATTTTCTTTCTAATTTTTTCCATTACCCACCAGTAGTTCAACAGTGTGTTTTTCAGCCTCCAGGCTTTACAGGATTTTATTTGGAGGCATTTGTTGTTGAATTCTAATTTTATTCCCTTGTGATCTGAGAGAATGCAGGGCATAAATTCAATGTTTCTGAATTTGGACAAATTTGCTTTGTGACCTAAAATGTGGGCTATTTTTGAGAATTTCTATGTGCTTCTGAGAAGAATGTGTATTCTGATACTGCTGGGTGAAATATTTAGTAGATATCTGTTAAGGCTAGTTGATCTAGGCAGTTGTTTAGATATAAGGTTTCTCAGGTGAGTTTTTGCTGGGACGATCTGTCCAGTGGAGATTGTGATGTGTTAAATCTCCGAACAATTAATGTTTTTGGATCTATATTTGATTATAGGGAAAGTAGTGTTCCTCAGATAAAGTAGGGTGCTCAATAGATTGGTGAATAGATATTAAGCACTGTAATATCCTCCTGACGGATAGATCAATTAATTAGTATGTATTGACCTTCTTTATCTCTTCGTGCTAATTTTAATTTGAAATCTATATTATCTGCTATTAGGATTGCAATGCTGGCATGTTTTGAAGACCAGACTTTTCTTTGTGGATTTTATTGCAGCCTTTTACTTTCAGAATATGTTTGTTTATGTGGGAAGGGTTGTGTCTCTTGAAGGCAGCAGATAGAAACATCTTGCTCTTTGATCCAACTAGACAATCTATGTTCCTTACTTGAGTTCAGTACACTAATATAGACAGTTAGGACTGAGAGGTTTATCTACTGTTTTCGGAGTTGTGCCAACTGGGTTCTGATGATTCTTTGATTCTCTGTTTCAGAGCTATTTCTTTGCCTTTATCATGTCCATGTTGGTTTTCTAGGTGTAGTATATTAAGGGTCTTTGTTGGGCTGCAGTAGTGGAGATATATTGTTTGAATGTTTCTTTGCTGTGGAAGATAGTTTATTTACCTTTTGTTTGAAGGAGACTTTAGCTGGATACATTATTCTTGGTTCATAGTTCTTTGTTTATAGGACAGTGCATATATCATTCCAGGCTCTTTTTGCATTAATTAACTCTGGTTAGAAATTTGAAGTTATTCTGATTGGTTTCCCTTTATAGGTGATTAATCGTTTCTCTGTAAGAAGCCTTTAGGATCATTCCCTGGGCCTCATTTGATCCTATGCAGATTACAATGCAGATCCTATCTGATAATGGGATGTCCTGTTCTGGACCGGTCTATTTGTGATTCTAAAGGCTTCTTGTATCTGAATGGACCTATCTTTTTGCAGATTTGGGAGGTTCACTGATAAGGATCTCTTAAATAAATTTCCAAGACCTTTAACTTCTGTCTCTCATCCTTCCTCTATACCCATTAGCCATAAATGAGGCTGTGATTATGTCTTCTCAATATGAAATAGGTCTATCAGTTTGCTTGGATTTGGTTTAAGTATATGTCTGTACTCTATAATGTCTAGGCTGTTTTTAATCCCAAAAATTCAATTTTATGCATGTGCTAACTGACTATCAAGGCTTTTTTCTTTTTTCTTTTTTTTTTCCTTTCCCTTGAAATGTTCAGATTTCAGAGCCGGGTGCTGGTGGCTCACGCCTGTAATCCTAGTTACTCAGGAGGCTGATATCTGAGGATCACGGTTCAAAGCCAGCCTGCGCAGGAGAGACCGTGAGACTCCTATCGCGAATAAACCACCAGAAAACCGGAAGTGGCGCTGTGGCTCAAGTGGTAGAGCGCTTGCCTTAAGCTGAAGAGCTGAGGGACAGCGCCCAGGCCCAGAGTTCAAGACCCACGACAGACCAAAAAAAAAAAAATAGAAATGTTCAGATTTCAGCACTTCAAATTCTTTGCTGGAGCTTTGTTTTAGATCTGATATGGACTCCTTTACTCCTTATTTTGGTTTTTAGTGTTCATTCTCCAATCCCTTCTTTCAGTTCTGATACTTTCATTGGGTATCCTTTCTTTCCACTAGACTACATTCAGCATATCCTTTGTGGCCTCTGTGGATTCCTCCATAGAGGAATCCTTCTGTTTGTGGATTCCACTAGTGCCTCTATTAGTCTTTGCTTATTCTCATCCTGCTTATGCAATTCCTTTATCTTTGATTAGCTTCCACATGCACACAAATTTCTTTTATTTGTATTTAGTTAACTTCATCATGCTCACATAATAATCTTCGGTTAGGCTCATTATGCTCACACCCCTTGTAAGCTTTTAATCTTTTCATTCAGCACGTTTACCATTACTGTTTGTAGAGCATTTTTGGGAAATCTCATCTGTATTACTCATTAACTGCTCTGTTGCTGATTACTGAGGGGAGTTGAGATTCCTGGATTCTGACTTGTTAACTTTGGGTTTGAAACGAAAATCAATTAGGTGCTAGCACACTATTTTAAGATAAGTATCAACAATAGACCTGTATTACACAGATTTTTTTTTGACACAGTCAAAATGAGTACAGATACAATCTAGTTCAACAGATCCAATCTAGTTCAACAATAAATAATTCTGGGTCAATGATCAAACAAAGTCTAAGAAGGTGTCAGCAGACCAGAAATTAATAAGTTTAGGGAGAATGGTGGTGAGAAAATAGGATTAGAGTAATGTGGGGTGGGAAAAGGAGTGAGGAATTCAGAGAGCAGAAAGTATATAAGGAAAGGGGAGAGAAAAAAATGAAATCTGAAAAATACATAATTAAAAAAACATGAAAAATTTAAAAATTAAACAAGTAAGAATTATATAAATATAAAGAAATAATAGTACAATTCAAAAAGTTAAAACACAGAGTTTGTGAATTCACTGATTGATATCTCACTTAAGTATACAGACAGTGGAGAATAAGGCCTAATAATAGATGGTGATATATACCTGTGGATGAATAGAAAAATGGTTAAGTCATGCAAAAAATTAAAAAAAAAAAAAAACTACAACCAAAAAAACACAAAAAGACCAAAAGAGAAAAGCATAAAAATAATGTTAAAAATACACCTCTAAAATCAAAATGATGAAATTAAAGAAAAGAAAAGAAAAGAATGTTAATTTTTTTAATTGGGTAGAAAAAAGTTCTTCAAAAATTTTTAGTAGGGTAGGACATGTGTCTCCCCTGTATCTGTACCCAGTCTCTTGGTTGAGTCTAATTTTTCTTGTGCCAATTGAATATCCTGTGGCTTGTCTGGTTTCCTAAGTCAAGCAGGCACAAAGATTCTCTTCAGTCTCCAGGACTTTATTACCCTCCTTCCAGGGTAGTTCAGCGGGAGAGAAATCGGCTTTGACCATCACAATAGAAGGAGATGCCTGTTTCCTCTACCTTGGAGTTGCTGTGGCCGGTCTACATTGTGGATAGGGTTCAGATATTTCAGCAATCAGTAGCTTTTTCTCTGAAGGTCTAGCTCCTTAAACACAGCCTAGGTTGGATCACTCTCAGGATTTATGTTTACTGAGTTTCAATTGTTTTTCTTTTACACCTTCTGCCACTGTGTCTGCTGCCTATGCTGCAGGGCAGAGAGCCAGCCTCTGGCTTTGTTTACCCAGTAAAGAAAGTCACTCCTTCATAGGCTGAGCCTCTTCAGCCTGGAAAGTGCAACTTTCCCCTTGGACAAGCTGAGCCATGTAGTTCAAGTTACTTTGACTTGTTGAATGTCTCCTATTGTCTTTTTCCAAATGCTGAGTTATATGCTAACTGCTCTGTCCAGGTCTTTGTCAGTATCAAAGATGGAGTTCTTTTCCACCACTGCTCCTTGAGAAGGAGTTAGGATGTCTTGGGGTTACACACGTCTTTTCCTTGGCTTCCCAGCCATCCTCAATCTGCTACTGTCTGTGGTCAGTATGATGTAAGTTTCTACTTCTTGTTGGTTCTTGCTAGCAGTAAGTAGAATCCACTCCCAGACCACTTCTGGCACTTTTTCCTGGGCTCTCTCTGTTGATATTGGCTGTAGCAATACCTGCCAATGTTGTCGCACACACTGGCAAGTGATCAAATATAAATATGAGCACTAGGATATGTCTTTTCTTGCCAAAATCTCGGTACTCTAATGGCATTATTGGTTTGACTATTTATACATGGATTTTTCACTAGTATTCTATAATTGGTTTTCTGTGAGATCTTGTTTAGCCCCCAAATGATCCTCTATTACCCTCCTCTGGAACTCTAATTTCATGAGTTTTGTCCACACTTTTTTTTTGTCAATCATGGGCTGGAACTTTGGGCTTGGGCACTCTCCTAGTGCTGTTCTACTCACGGCAAGCACTCTACAACTTGAACCATGTCTGGTTTACCTGTGGTTTATTGCAGATAAGGGACTCGTGGAGTCTTCCTACCTGGGCTGGCTTTTAACCACAATTCTCAGATCTTAGCCTCCTGAGTAGCTAGGGTTACAGGAGTGAGCCACTGGTGCCCAGCTATTTGTCCTTACTTTTCAAAGCAAAATGTATTTTTTCTGGCACTCTTAAGTTATTGAAGATATCATAAACGAGGTAAACTTTAAATTTTTATTTCCGTTGCTCTTCACTTTTATGTGCAGATTGATACATTTCCTGCCTTCACACAAGAAAAAAAATGTGATAATTTTTAACACAGTGTGTTTGATTTGCATTAAGGAAGTGAAACAGGCTAATGTCCAATGACATATTTTATAAATCGAATCTTAAATCCTGCTCAGATTTTCACTATATATATATATATATATATATATATTCATATATGTGAATATATACATATATATGAATATATATATATATATGTTTATTAGAGTACTTAAAGGAGCAAATAACTTGCAATGCAAAAATTGTTATATGTAATAAAGCTACCTCTACAACATGCAGAGTAATCAGACATCTGTGCACAATGGTCAGTTTTGTGTTGATCATTCATTTGAAAGGAACAATGGAATAAGCCTGAACAGAGGAGAAATGAACAGGATTTTGTGAAATACTACACGAGTTACACTTGAAGGATTAAAACTTTCCTTGAGAAACATTCAGTAGATCTGCCTGAGGCATAGTTACAACACATAAAATTATTACCAGCCCAAATGCAACTGTCATACAATTGTCTTGAAGATAGTAAGATCATTCATTGTGACATATTTTCAGGTATTTATATATCATTTCTTTCCTACATGTTGGATGAATTATATTGAAGACATGAAGTTTCATTCAAATAAATTTGGTTCAAAATCAGTTGACTAAAAGAACACAAATATTGTGTGACTGATTAATTGTGGTTTGCGATAATTAATTCTACAATGTAAAAAGAGACAGAATTTGAATAGAAACACCTTTATTAATAATTCAAATTCTTCTTTCAAATAGTCTTTATTATGCTTAATTTCAGATGAAAGTTACCCTGGTCAATACTTGTAACATTTCCATTACCATAGCAATGAAAGGATGAAGAAGGAATGGAAATTGCTTACTGAATATTAACAAAATATGCCTACAAACAAAATAGATGAAATATGAAGAAGAAGGCTTGTGAAGGAAGGTTCTCTACCTTTCTGGTTATTTCACACAGCAACAGTAACCAAATATTCGACATCTGTTTAAGATCAGTGTAGTGATAGTTTTTTAAAAATGCTTTTTCTTGATAATTTTAGAATTATGTTTTTGATCATTCTTTCTACTTGCTTCAAAGATAAATTACAATGTTCTAATATACAATTAGTATAAATGCTATGAACACTATTACCTGCACATTTTGAAAGTACTGATGTGCCATACCCACTTCCCAATGCCGTACCAATTTTGGCAACCAATTTTACAAATGAGAGAAAACACTAAAATACTTGTTTTTACCATCAAGTGTTTCCTTGTTCATACAAACCAGTTGTGCATATCTTTTTTTCTGAAAATGCAATTCAATTTTAACCTGTATTGCACATGAAGGAATAATATACTGTAAACATTCAGTTCTTCTACTTATACTGGCTTATAAGTATAATTTATGAAGATCTAACTTGTGAAAGAAAATTGGAAGACTATAGAATATAAATTTGACATGTGAATTGAGAATGTGATCACCAATTATGGTCTTTTTGAAAGCAGATTGTTTACGTTGATGTGCATATTAAGACAGTGTCTTTTTTCCTATTGAATTGTATACATTATTTGATGCAATTTTTGCAGAAACATTTGAACATGTGTACAACTTTTGGGATTAAATCAATTCTAATAATTACATGACATCCTGCACAAGAAGAGAGTAGGTGTAAACCTAAGCATTATCTATACCTGCTGGATTATATAAAGCTTATAGAAGCCTCAAGGAATCAATGTAAGGAGAAACCTATCACATGGCATATTAAAATGCAAATATGTGACAATATAAAGAGATTTATTTCTGCCCTAGACAGTGACTAACACAAATAAAGGAACATAGCAGTGTTTTCAATTTATATATTATTCCATAGTGTTCATGGCTGGAATGTGTAATGCTGTATTTGGTGACTAGAGAAATAATTAATGACTATATTTTCTGACTGTTCTAAGTTGTTGTTCATGCACAAACTTATGGGCAAGAAATTGAAAGTGCGTATAATTGCTGAGAAATATAAGTACTACTAGATTTTTGAGAGACCATAAATTTTCAACCGCTAATTAGTTTATCAATGTTTACTTCAGAAAACTGTGATTGGTGAGAATCCATTTTGAGACAAAGATTCAGATACCTCCCTGTCATTCTGACTCTAGTATTTCCATGAAAGCAAAGGTTCATTAAATCATTTTCCCTGTCACTAAGCCTGTGTGCACATTTTGCCAGAATTTTCTTAGTACAATTTACAAATATTCATAAATCTTTGAAGGTCACTGTCTGGAATACACGGTCAGTGATTTTTTTCCTATTTCTTCATGACTCACACAGTCATATCAAGTTTTAATTTCCCAGTACATATAATGTGCACTGTTTGTAATTGTGACTATCATTGGGCAACAACAATGAAGAAAAGCAAAGTCTTCTTCATATGGACAATGAGCTTAATTCTTTCAAACCTGGTATCTATATTTATCTCTATTAGTTGCATTGAAAAATGTTGTTAACAAAAGTAATTTGTGTGTCGTAGCCTACTAGGAAACAATGAAAGAAATAGAAAACACCAGTGGTTTATTAGAAAGTATAAGAATGAGGATGAGACTGCAGGCTGTTCAGTAACAGGGAGAACCCCATTTGGAGATCAAGTGTACTGAATTTTAATACAATATAAATGAAATGTATTTTATTTTACTATAGGAAGTTGGGTATTTTCCTACAGTTTGATTCCATTGAGACAAACAAAAATTGAGCTGAAAGTCCTAATATCATCATAGTTACATGAGCTGTTTTGGTCAGATCAAAGAAATAATCACTCTCACAGAAGACACATACAAAACCTGATCATTGCTTCTGAGAAGCCTTCTGATGACCATCATTTCTATTTAATTCAGAGAGGGTTCCTGCTCTGCTTTTGGTCTGTCTGATCCATTTCCTGAGACCTCAAGCATTCCCATAGCATCCTCTCTTTTTATCAGTAACTAAGTGTCCATAGTCTTAGTTTTGATGAGATGTTGTCAGATTTTCCATTTATAGACAAATCATGGCCTTCTAATTTTTCTCTCCCATGTTGGTGTTAAAATTATCTCAAAACACATTCTATTGTTCTACCCAGAGTATTATTTAAATGCTTCAACGCCTAAGTAATTCCAATACGGGAAATTTGAAAACCCACATTATCTTCTCCATATTAATGTGATATCAAATACTTTCATTTCCCGTATGTTGTTCACATGCACTAAATATTTCTACAAAGGAAGTCGCCACTGATTCTTACACAAATCCAACATCAATACTGAAGTCTCAATACACTCAAAGATGCTTCATAAGTTACCCTATCCAGTGAGTTAGAGAAAGAAGTCAATGTATTTTAATTCAAGTGTGTCTAGATACAAAAACAAGATTTAGAGATTAATATATTCTATATGGTAGCTTTTCCTTCCTCTGAAGAAATCAACATTTAAGACGTCTGATTTTGAATTATTTAATCATCTTTTTTCTAAGAAAGTTTTTCTCCAAACAGGAATGCTGATACCTGCCTGTCACAATGGAAGAATGTAGACATGTTTACACCTTTGTTTTGAGAAATCATTTCAACTGGTCTAGTGTATCTTATTACATATTGACAGGAGTAGGCAGCATAACATAGAATTTCTCTTGAAGGAGATTGAAATTTTAAACATGCTGATAATATTGATGTTTTTGTGGTGTTGGTGGTATTTGTTCTTTTTTTTTAAATTGTATTTTATTTTATTTGAGAACATACTGTACAGAGGGGCTACAATTACATGGGCAGGATAATGCATATATTTCTTACCAAGCATTGCAGACTCCTCCTTTGTTTACCCTTCACTTCCCTTCCCCGCCTCCCCCCTCCCCCCACCCAATTTTACCCCCCTCCCCCCACCCAATTATACCCCCCTCCCCCCCCCCACACCGACATTGTAAAGCTGGTTTTGACATGACATTTTGTACTTCTCATTGTTGCAACAGGTCCACCTGAATCCTTAAACGACTTGTTTGTCCCCATCTCCTCCACATGTTATACTGACATCAAATATAGTGAAAGCGGGGGTTACACTGTGGGGGAGGGACATACAAAGCAACAAAGAAATAATCTTATAAATGCGTTAGAAACACATACATGAAAGAAACGAAAACATTAAAATACATATTTAAGGGTTCATTTTCCTAACATCACATTATCTGACCTTTTCCGCTTGACTCATACATATACTAGATATTGCAATTAAGGGAAACCATGGGACCTATGCTTCTTTGGGCCTGGCTTACTTCACTTAATATAATTTTTTTCCAAACCTTTCCATTTCCTAACAAATGGGGAAATGTCATTCTTTCTGATGGAGGCATATAATTCCATTGTGTATATATACCACATTTTCTTGATCCATTCATCTACTGAGGGGCATCTGGGTTGGTTCCATATCTTAGCTATGGTAAATAATGCTGCAATAAACATAGTTGTGCTGGTAGCTTTAGTGTGGTCTTGTTTGTAAACATTTGGGTAAATGCCCAACAGTGGGATTGCTGGATCATAGGGGAGATCTATGTGAAGTCTTTTGAGGAACCTCCATACTGCTTTCCAAAGTGGTTGAACAAGTTTACATTCCCACCAACAATGAAGTAAGGTTCCTTTCTGTCCACATCCCCTCCAGCATCTGTTGTTGTTAGAGTTCTTGATTTTTGCTGTTCTAACTGGAGTGAGGTGCTATCTCAATGTTGTTTTGATTTGCATTTCTTTTATGGCTAGGGATGTTGAACATTTCTTCATGTGTCTATTGGCCATCCTTCTTTCTTCTTCAGAGAAGCTTCTCTTTAAGTCTTTCGTCCACTTATTTATTGGGCAGTTGTTCCTTTGAGGATTTGTTGTTGGGTGGTTTAATTTTTTGAGTTCCAAGTATATTTTAGATATGAGACCCTTGTCCGTTGTATGGCTAGTAAAGATCTTCTCCCAATCAGTGGGCTTTCTATTGATCTTGCCAGCTATGTCATTTGCCCTGCAGAAGCTCTGCAATGTTATGCAACCCCATTTGTCCAACCTTTCTTTGATTTGTTGTGCTTCCGGGTCTCTATTCAGAAAATTTTGGTCTGAGCCAAGGAGACCTAGGGTTTCTCCTATTCTATCCTGTAATGTTTTCAGAGTGTCTGCTTTGATTTCAAGGTCTTTGATCCATTTGGAGTTGATTCTGGTGCAGGGTGATATATAAGGATCTAGCTTTAGTTTTCTATAGGTAGTCAACCAATTTTGCCAGCACCATTTACTGAAGAGACTGTCTTTCTTCCATTCTATTGTTTTAGCTTCCTTATCGAAGATTAGATGGCTATAGCTCTGTAGGTTCATTTCTGGGTTTTCAATTCTATTCCATTGGTCCTGAGGTCTGTTCTTATGCTAATACCAAGCTGTTTTGATTACTATGGCTTTATAGTAGAGTTTGAAATTTGGTATTGATATTCGTCCAGCAGTGTTCTTTCCGTTGAGGAGTGTTTTTGCTATTCGGGGTCTTTTATTGTTCCATATGAATTTTTGGATTGCCTCCTCTATTTCCTTGAAGAATGAGGGGGGAATTTTGATAGGTATCGCGTTGAATTTGCAGATAGCCTTGTGAAGTATTGCCATTTTCACGATGTTAATCTTACCAATCCAGGAGCATGGGAGGTTTTGCCATTTTTTAAGTTCTGTGTTGATTTCCTTTTTCAAGATTCTAAAGTTTTCATCATAGAGGTCCTTCACTACTTTGGTTAAGTTAATTCCTAGGTATTTTATTTTTTGTGGGGCTATTACAAATGGAGTTGCTTTCCTAATTTCAGCCACACTTTTCTCATTGTTGGCATGTAGAAAAGCCATTGATTTTTGGGGTTTAATTTTATACCCTGCTACTTTGCCAAAGTTTTGAATCAGCTTGAGTAATTTGGGAGTGGAGTCTATGGGATTCTTTAAATACAAGATCATGTCATCTGCAAAGAGGGAGAGTTTTATTTCTTCTTTCCCTATTTGGATCCCCTTTATGTCTGCATCTTGTCTTATTGCTGTAGCTAGGCATTATAATACTAGATTGAAGAGAAATGGAGAGAGTGGGCATCCTTGTCTTGTTCCTGAGTTAAGAGGGAATGGCCTTAGTTTTTCACCATTGAGTATAATGCTGGCTGTAGGTTTGTCATATACAACCTTTATTGTATTGAGGAATGTTCCATGGATTCCTAATTTTTCCAGAACCTTCATCATAAAGGGGTGTTGGATCTTGTCAAATGCTTTTTCTGCATCTATTGAGATAACCATGTGGTTCTTATTCTTGCTCCTGTTGATGTGATGAATAATATAAATTGATTTGCGTATATTGAACCAGCTTTGCATCCCTGAAATGAATCCTGTTTGATCATGGTGTATGATTTTTTGGATGAATTGTTGAAGTCGATTGGCCAAAATTTTGTTGAGAAGTTTTGCATCAATATTCATCAAAGAAATGGGTCTATACTTCTCTTTCTTTGATGAGTCCCTGCCTGGTTTTGGGATGAGGGTTATGATGGCTTCATAGAATTTGTTCGGTAGTGAGCTTTCTCTTTCAATTTCATTGAAGAGTTGGAGGAGTATTGGTGTGAGCTCTGCATTGAAGGCCTTGTAAAATTCCACTGTAAAACCAAATGGTCCTGGACTTTTCTTAGCTGGGAGGTCTCTTATTGCTGTTTCTATTTCAATGCTTGATATGGGCCTGTTAAGCTGGTTTAACTCATCTTGGTTTAGTTTTGTCATGTCAATATTTGCTAGGAAAAGGTCCATTTCTGTCAAGTTCTCAAACTTATTAGCATAAAGTTTTGAGAAGTATTCCCTTATAATGTTCTGAATCTTGGTTGTTTCCGTGGTGATGTTTCCATTCTCATCTCTGAGTTTATTAATTTGGGTGTGTTCTCTCCTTTTTCTGATAAGGTTTGCTAAGAGTCTGTCAATTTTGTTAATTTTTTCGAAGAACCAACTCTTTGTTTTGTTGATTCTTTCTATAGTTTTTTTTTATTCTAATTCATTTAATTCTGATTTAATTTTGATTATTTCTTTCCGTCTACTGGATTGGGGTTTATCTTGCTGCTCTTTTTAAGGAGGTTTAGATGTGTCATTAAATTGTTAGTTTACGATCTCTCCAATTTGTTGATGTAGGAGCTCAGAGCTATAAACTTGCCTCTGAGTACTGCCTTTGCTATGTCCCAGAGGAGCAGGTAATTTGTGTGTTCATTTTTGTTGAATAGCATGACCATTTGAATTTCCTTTCTAATCTCTTCCATGACCCACTCATGATTCAGCAGTGTGTTGTTCAGCCTCCATGTGATACCGGACTTTCTTTGGTGGCTTTTGGTGTTGAGTTCTAATTTTATTCCCTTTTGGTCAGAGAGAATGCAAGGTATAACTTCAATGTTTCTGTATTTAGACAAGTTTGCTTTGTGGCCTAAAATGTGGTCTATTTTAGAAAACGTTCCATGTGCTGCTGAGAAGAATGTGTATTCTGATGCTGCTGGGTGAAATGTTCAGTAAATGTTAAGTCTAGTTGATCTATGCAGCTGTTTATATCTGCGGTTTCTCTGTTGAGTTTTTGCCGAGTTGAACTATCTAGTGGGGAGAGTGGTGTGTTAAAATCCCCAACAATTAATGTCTTTGGATCTATATGGGATTTGAGGGAAAGTAGTGTTTCTTTTATAAATTTGGGTGCTCCATTGTTTGGCGAATAGATATTTAGAATTGTAATATCCTCCTGAAGGAGAGATCCTTTAATTAGTATGTAGCGACCTTCTTTATCTCTTCTCACGATTTTTAATTTGAAGTCTATTTTATCTGATATTAGGATTGCAACTCCCGCCTGTTTATGAGGGCCGTTTGCTTGGTAGATTTTGTTCCAGCCTTTAACCTTGAAAATATGTTTGTTTTTACGGGCAAGATGTGACTCCTGCAGGCAGCAGATAGAAGGGTCTTGTTTTTTAATCCAACTAGACAGTCTATGTTGCTTAATTGGAGAGTTCAGTCCGTTAACGTTAAGAGATAGTACTGAGAGGTATTTGGGAGTTCCTGCCATGTTATCCACCTTCTTGGGGGCTGTGAAAACTGGGTTCTTCCTAAGGTTCTTGGATTCTCACTTTGGGTGCAGTTTCTTGGCCTTTGTTGCGTTCTTGCTGGTTTTCGATGTGTAGGACATCTTTAAGAATCTTTTGCAGGGCTGGTTTGGTGGAGATGTATTGTTTCAATTTTTCTTTGCTATGGAAGGTTTTTATTTGGCCTTCAGTTATGAAGGAGAGTTCAGCTGGGTACAGTATTCTTGGTTGATAGTTGTTTGTTTTTATGGCATGGCATACGTCATTCCAGGCTCTTCTTGCTTTGATTGTCTCTGCTGAGAAATCTGAGGTAATTCTAATTGGTTTCCCTTTTCTCCTTGACAGCTTTAAGGATCTTTTCCTTGGTCTGGGTTGATCCTGTGTCGATTATAATGTGACAGTGGGATGTCCTATTCTGGTCTGGTCTATTTCGGGTTCTAAAAGCTTCTTGTATCTGAATAGGCCTATCTTTTTGTATGTTTGGGAAGTTCTCTGCTAGGATCCTGTTAAACAAATTTCCTAGGCCATGAACTTCTGTTTCTAGGTGCTCCTCTACACCCATTATCCTTAGATTGGGCCTTCTGATGGTGTCTTCCAAGTGTTGGATAGACCTATCCTATTTCTTGGACTTTTCTTGGATGGTTGTATGTTCTTTCTCTATAATATCTAGGCTGTCTTCAATCCCTGAGATTCGATCTTCTGTGTGGTCTAACCTGCTGTCAAGACTCTCTACTTTGTTTTTTATCTCTTTTCCTTCTAATTGGTCAGCTTTGATGGCTTCAAGTTCTTTGTTGAAGCTCTGTTTTAGGTCTTGTATGAATTTCTTTACTTCCTTAATTTGGTGTTCAGTGTTTGTTCTCAAATCACTTAGTTGATTGGTTATGGTTTCTTTGGACTCCCATTCCTTCTGTTGGGTTCCATTCAGCATTCCCTTTGTGGTCTCCCTGACTTCCTTCAGCTCTTTGTTAATGGATTCCATGAATGCCTTTAGTGATCTTTGTGTATTCTCTACCTGGTCTCTTAATTCGTGAATTACACTTTGATTAGTTTCCTCCCTTCTGTGGGATTCCTGCAGTTCTCTTTGAGTGTTTTCTGCTGCTCTGGCCATTCCTCCCTTTCTCTTTGAGTTTTCTCAAGTTGTTCACGCAAATCCTGTATCAGTTTTTGAGAAGCTTCCTCACGCTTATGATATTCCTGTATAAACTTCTGGGATGCCTCCTCTCTCTCCCTATCACGCTCATACAGAGTCCTTTGTACATTGTCAAACTTCTCATTTATCATGTTTGCTATTAGTGTTTGTAGAGCTATTTGGGAACTCTCCTCTGGATTATTCTTTATCTGTTCTAATCCCTGATTATCAAGGTTGGGAATTGAGATACCCGAATTTGCTATTTTTCTTGTGTTTTTCCGGCTTACTCGGCCCATTTGAGATAAAGATTGCACCAGTTTTGTGCTAGAACACTACCTTAAGGCAACCATCAACCAAAGTTTGCATTTGTACAGTCAATAGTCTACAGATACAATCTAGTTCAACAGATACATCTATTCAACATCAAACGACTATACGTTAAGGGACTTCGAACCGCAGAAAATAATTTGGAAACCAGAAATTATTAGGATTAGGGAGAGATGTGGGTAAAAAATAGGAATAGATTGGTGTGGGGAGGCACAGGGAGAGTTAACTATGTCCTAATCACAGTGCAGGAAATGGGTTGGGTAGGATGCAAGTAGAGAGAGAGAGAAAAAGAAGAGACGGAAAGGGGAATAAAGAGAGACCAGAAAAAGAATAGAAATGTAAAAATTAATGTTATTATAGAGGTTAAAAGACCGTCTATTTAGAGAGGAATGTGAATATGTTCAGAGAAGGGGAGGGACATAGAGGAGATGTGAAAAGCTTTAAGGATGGGAAAGGGAGAAGAAAAGATCAGAAGTTCAGTAGAGCTAGATAAAAAACAAAAGATAATTAAGAAAGAAAGAAAAAGAGAAAGAAGACAAGAAAAAAAAGGAAAACTCTCATTCACGTATTCCTAAAATAAAAATTATAAGATGAGAAAAAAAAAAGTTACTGGAAAACAATTATTTTTTTCAGAAGAGGCAAAAATTAAAGATTAATAAAAGTTTTAGAAGGGAAAAAATTTATATATATATATATATATATATATATATATATATATATATATATATATATGGTAACAAAAAACAAAAAACAAGCAAAAAAAAAAGAAAAGAAGAAGAAAAAAAAAAGTCTTTTGATTTTTTTTTTGGGGGGGAGGAGTGGGAAGAATCCTGTATCTCCCTTTTGTCTGTAACCAGTCTCTTGTTGGAGTCTCTGGTCAGCTTGAGGTCCTGTGGCTTGATTGGTTTCTTAAGTCGGTTCGTTGGAAGAGGCAGAAAAATGCTCTGCTTTACCCAAGATTTTGAGATCCCCCTCCCAGGTTAGTTTTCTGGGAGGGTGGTCTGCTTTGAGAGTCACAAAAGAGGGGGATGTGGTGATGAGGCTAGGTTCTGGGTAGAGTTGAGGCCTTTCAACAAACAGTAGCATTTCCCTGGGGCTATTTTGTGATAAAGCTCACAGCGCCCAGCCTGGAGCCATTCTCAGGGTTTCTGTTTTTCAATTGATTGTGGTGGCTGCTAGAGGGAGGCGCAGCCTCTGGCTCTGGTTACCCAGTGAGGCAAGGCACTCCGATGGCTGGCGCCTGAGCTGGGTGACTTTTCCCTGGATGGAGCTGAGTCTGGCAGGTCACTTCGCCGTTAAGTTCTTGTGACCTGCTAAATGACTCATTTTATTCCAAGGCCTGAGCTGCAGCTAGCAGCTCCTCAGAGCTTTGTTGGTATCCAAGATGGAGATCACCGGTGCTGGGGGGGGAGGGGTGGCCTTCCCTCCTCTGCTCCCTGAGGAGTGAGGACGTCGGGCTTGTACTCATGCCAAGTCTTGGATCCTGGGTCGTCTCTGGTCTGCAAACAGCAGGATGAAGATGTTCGCTCCTTGTCGGTTCTTGTTGGTGTTGAGTAGAATCCGCTCGTCCGCTGCGTCTGGCTCCTTTGTCCCCGACTCTCTGAGTCTCAGGTATGACTCCGTGGCGGTGGTCGCCACCACGACCCCGCTGCCGGAGCGGCAGCTGATGCGTTTCCTTGGCTTCCCTTCTCTTGTCTATCTCTCTGTCCTGTGATGGCACACTTGGTGTGATTCTCTGGCTTAGGACTGTTCACTGGAACTCTAAAACTACTTTCTATGCGAGAGCTTGTTCAGATTCCAGCTTCTCCTCCACCATCTTCCTGGAACTCACCTGGTATTTGTTCTTTGGTCCTGAAATCTGGGACTGGGCATTCTCCCTCTCCTTGTCAGCTCATGGCTAATGATGGACCACTTGAACCACAAAGCCACTTCCGACTGTTTTGTATATGCGGTGAAGAGGAATCAAATTCAGAGCCTCATGCAAGCTAGTTAATCAAAATTCTACTGAGCTACATTCCCAGCCTGTTAGTTTAGATATGCTAGATAGACATGTCAGCAAGCAAGTAAATTATGGGGCCTTTCTAGATTGAAATGTAAGAAAGCAGATAAATCATGAACTTTCATTGGATGTATCATCTCCGAAGATAACAGAGGCTAATAGTTCCAATGGATACAAATAAGAAATTATTTAACTAGAATGAACATTTCAGTATTTCAGTATTTCAGTATTTCAGAAGGTAATTTCCACAATAAGACTCTCATATTTTGTGTCTTCATTCTCCCAAGAGGTATTCCTAAGGTAATGTATACATAATGAATAAGAATAGCGAAGGTTTATATATTCCCCATATATTGCTTGTTCCAGAGGTAATTTCTTTTTTAGAATTCTGTGGAGACTGAGCAGTTTCTGCATTGTCCCTATGATAAAAATCACAAAATCATATAGTGCAGCTTTGGTGATATACAGAAAACTTCTGTTATTCATGGATAAATTTGAGTAGCATTTTTAGGTAAATTTTAGAAATGTATTCAAATAATGTTAGAGAGTGTGTGGAAAGAAATATCATGTAAAGATTTTTGAATTTCTTTTTTAATTTCAGCAGCATATAATAGAAACTATGACAGTGGAATTCCAACTTGTGTATTTCTAGAGCTGTATTTCTAAAGCTCTATTACAAGCAGAGCATTGGCAAGATGTTTTATGTGAGCAATTTTTCACACTTTGTTTGCAATTTTTTCAAACACATTCCTTTCACTCACTATTCCTAATGACAAAAATGTAAATTAATTGTATTCTGAAACGTTCAATTAATCTTTTAAGACCTTCATTGTATTATTATATGACCTGGAATTCAGCTTGAATCTTTTAACTTTCATGCCATGGTAATAAGTGTAACACAAAGAGATTCAATATGTCACTTTTCTATATTTAGGGTATTGATTACAAAATTGTTCCTCTTAGTTTGAGGAAAAACCACAAAATTTGAAGGTTGATAGAATTGTGGGTAAAAAATTAATTTTATACAAATTTAATCCTGTGTAAGTTTTAGAGTTGTAAGAGAGATAGTTCTGGTGATGTAATTTCTGAAGATGACACCTACGATGACCTGTCATTTTGTATGATTTAAATATCCTTTCAATCATTCTTTATATACAGTCACCAATTATGTATGAGGATTTAATATTTTAGTAAATGAAGGCCAAAAATTTGAATACATGTATGTTTCTAAACCTTTACAAAATACATTTAGATAGGCTAGCTTTCATTCTTCATGCAAGAAATCATATCAATGCAGGAGTCTGAGATCTGTGTAACACTTTTTGACACGAGCCAGGGATTAAGAGTCCTAGAAACTCTTATCTCCACTATCAAATGAAAAAGGCAGAAGAGTTTCCTTGGCGAAATTCTTAGAAGGCTAGCCCAAAGCAAAACGATGCACAAGCACTGAAGACTATCCCCTATATGGCTCTTACATTGGTCATTCTTCTTGTGCTTTACTTTTTATATCCATATAATGTTATATCCATATAATGTTAGTGGCACTCTAATCTAGCATGTAAACCAAGTCTGTATTTCTCCTTTTGTCAAAATCATTGGAACATCCTATCCTAAGTTTTGTTTGGAACACAGTGAAATCCTCTGGCAACAACTCGTAAAGAAAATGCTGTTTTCATATGACACACTATTATCTTTCAAAAGTGAAAGTAAAGAAATAGGATAAATGCTAATATATGTATTCCAATGTTTTTTTTTTTTTTTTCCTTTCAGGTGATTGTTTCTAACACATTTATAAGATTATTTCTTTGTTACTTTGTATGTCCCTCCCCAATGGTATAAACCCTGCTTTAAGTGTATTGATGTTGGTATAATTTGTGCGGGAAGGAAAAAAACAAATCATTTAAATAGGGATACAGGTGGATCCATTGCAACAATGAGATGTACAAGTCGTTATGTGGAAAAACGAACTTTACAACTTTGGTGGGGGGAAGAGGATTAGGTTGAGGGGTGGGAGGATGATGGGAAGTGATGGGAAGGGAAAACAAAGGAGGAGGCTACGCTTGATAAGAAATGTACTCATTATCTTGCCCATATAATTGAAACCCCTCTGTATAGTATTTTCACAATAAAAAAATAAAATAAAATAACATAAATTTAAAAAAGAAATAGGTAAATGAATAACCAACTTTCTGTTCTATATACCCATATAGTTTGCTCACTACAAAGGAAGTTTACAATTGCTTTCTGACCCAGTGATGCTGATCGTTTTAGATTCACTAGGACTAATAAGAAACGTCTTCACCCAAAGTACGTCAAATAAGAATTACCTTATCTGAATGTTCTTCTCATTCTCTTATTCTCAATTTCAATCCTGGGAAGGAATAAATGATACTGCTATGTCGGATAAAAAAGTTTTATGCCTTAGCCGGGTGCTTGTGGCTCACGCCTGTAATCCTAGCTACTCAGGAGGCTGAGATCTGAGGATCGCGGTTCAAAGCCAGCCCCGGCAGGAGAGACCGTGAGACTCCTATCTCCAATAAACCACCAGAAAACCGGAAGTGGTGCTGTAGCTCAAGTGGTAGAGCGCTCGCCTTGAGCTGAATAGCTGAAGGACAGCGCCCAGGCCCAGAGTTCAAGCCCCACAGCCAACCGAAAAAAAAAAAAAGTTTTATGCCTATTTCATCTTTTCAGGTTCACTAACCTCATACGTAGTGAAATGTGAATGGAAGAATTTTCACATGGTAATGGAACAATATATAAACTTACAATGGGTACCATATCCTCATTCTCAAAGTAATTAATGAAATATTGCATATATAACTAACTGATTAGAATTCTCTCTCAACAGTCTAATGTTCAGATGCATATTGTATATATCGACTCTTACATCATGATCCCATTTTCAGAAAACGCTATTGAGAACTTAGAGCAAACAACTCACAGTGCAAAACTGTCATATGTGATAAAGCTACCTCTACCACATACAGAATAATCAGACATTTAGAAGCTACAATCAGTTTTATGGTGATGGTTTAGAAGGAACAAAACAAAAACAAATAAATCGAAACACGGAAGACCTTGAGAGGATTTCGAAATTTACTACACTAGTGAAAATAACAACAGTTAAAACTTTCCCTGAAAAACACATTCAGGAGATACTACACAGGCATATTAAATCACATAAAATTATTACCAGCCCAATTACAACCATCAGGTAATCTGAAGATTACAAGATCATTCATCTAACATATTTTCATGTAATTTGATTTCATTTCTTTCCTGTATTTTGGGATGATTAGAATTGAGGGCCTGAATTTTTGTTTCATCCATGTGGATCAAAATCAATTGACTAATAGAACACAAATATTTTTTGATTGATTGTGATATGAAGTGGTGAATGTGACAATGTAATAACAGGCATGAATTCAAACATAAACATCTATACTAAAATTCAAATACTCCTTTCAAATGTACTTCATTATGCTGTATTTCCAGTGATAGTCATCAGGGTCAATACTTTGTGATTTCCACGAATTATTTCCTTGAAGAAGAAATGTACATTGTTTCTGTTATATTAACAAAATAGGATAACAAACAAAATGCATGAAGAAGAAAAATGTCAAGAAAGGCTTTCTAACTTTCTATATCTTTCAGAGAGTGATGCAAAACATAAATATATGACATCATTTTCTTGAAATCAATGTAATAATTTTTTTTCAAAATTGTTTTCCATGAGAATGTTGAAATAATTGTTTTGATTATTTTTTCTACCTAGAGTCAAAGATAAATTACAGAAAGGCTAAGAATACTATTACCTGAACATTTTGAAAATAATGATGTTCCATAAGCACATACTACCCAAATTTTATGATAGCAATGCTTCCATAAAATCTTTAGGAATCAATTTTACAAATGGGTACAATAATTAATTACTTATTTTTTCCATAAAGTTTTCATTGCTATAAAACTGCTGTCATGTACATCTTCTTCCTGAAAATGCTATTTATTTTTAGACTGTATTACACATGAATAAATAAGAAACTTAAAAACTAATTGGACTGGTTCTTAAGACATATTTTCTATTTCTAACGTTTATTTTCTTGTGCAGTTCTTGTATACAAGGATTACAGATACATGAGTAAAGCAATGAGTACATTATTAGATCATTGTTACCGCTTCATTTATGGTTGTATTACAACCCCTCCCACCCCAACTCCCATATTATTCCACACCCATCCTTTCTTCCATCCAAATTGGTGAAGTTACTCTCCAGTATACTCCCTGTGGGTATCATTGTTGCAATGGGTGATCCTATGTACTTTTTTCATTGTTTTTATTGTTTGTAATTTGCTTTAACCTTCCTGGATTAGACAAAAGTATATGCAAGATTCATGTTACCAAAATCAATTAAGGTGACAAGGGGATATATCATAGGGTGAAAAAACAATAAAGGAAACAAAAAATCATATAATAAATTAAAAACAACAAAAACAAAGACAGAACTATTGAGTCCATATCCTGGAGTGCATTTCATTTATCAACATCTTATATAGTCATATGTTCATAGTCTTTTATTTTTTTCAGCTGATCTGATAAGACAATATGGATACTAATTACCACAAAGAAGACACCTACATTTTTTGGGACTACCTTACTTCATTTACTATTATATTTCTCCAAATCTTTAAATTTCCTAACAATGGGCTATGTCTTTTTTCCTGTTTTCTTTATTCACTTGTCTACTGAGGGGCATCATATTTGCTATTATATCTTAGGTAGGGTTGATTGTACTGTGACAAATATAGATGTGCTGGTAGCATTGTTTGTTTTCATTTGGATAAATGCACCAAAGTGGGATAGGTGCATCATAGAGCATCTCTATATGTAGTTTTTTTTTTTGATAATTATGCATATTGCTTTCCAGAGTGTTTGAATCAGTTTTCATTGACAGCAATAATGAAGTAGGGTTCCCTCTTTGCCACATGCTGTCCCGCAACTGTTGTTATTAATTTTCTTGGACATAGGCATTCTAATGGCATGAGGTGGAATCCCAATATTGTTTTGATTTGCCAGTTTTGTTGTTTATGGCAGCAAAGTTCAGCACTTATTCCTATATCTGTTGACATTTTTACTTCATCTTCAGAGATGTCTTCCTTTCGGTCTTAGCCCACTTGTTTGGTGGGCTGATTGTTTCTTTGAGGATTAGTTTTTGAAGGAATTATTTTTTGTGCGTATTCTAAGTATAATTTAGATATGAGGGCTTTGTTCATTTTGTAGCTACTACAGATATTCTCCCAACTTTTGGATTTATTATTGACCTTGCTAGCTATTTCCTTTGCCATGCAGAAGCTCTATAATTTCCTGTAATTTCATTTATCCAACTACTCTTTTATTTAGTGTGTTTTTGAGTCTATATTAAGAACATATTGACCTATATGTGTCCTTGGAGGTCATTAATTTATTAGTAATTGATTCTGATGCAGAGTGATATACAAAGATCTAATTTTAGTTTTCTACAATGTTTATAAAATTTTCCTCTCTGGTGAAGAGGATGTCTTTCTTCCATTCGATTTTTTGGGCTCCCTTATCAAAGATTATGTGGCTATAAGTCTATGTGTTCTTTTCTGTTTCTTCGGTTCCATTCCATTCATTTTCAGTTCTGTTCTTGTGGCAGTATTAAGCTTTTTTGTTTACTACGGCCTTGTCATAGAGTTTGAAGTCTGGTATTGTAATTCCTTCAGCACTGTTTTTTCCTTGTAAGAATTATGTTTGCTATTTGGGATGATTTATTGTTCTATATGAATTTTTAGATGGTTTCTTCAAATACATTGAAGAATGAGGTTGGGATATTGATTGATAGGGCATTGAATTTATATAGTCTGACATTATTGCCATTTTCACGATGTTAGCCTCCACATCCAGGAGCTTGGGAGGTGTTTCCATTTCCTTACTTCTCCTTTAATTTTCTTTTTCAGGTTTTTAAACTTTTCAGCATAAGGGTCCTTCACTTCTTTAATTCCTAGGTATTTTACTTTTTCTGTGGCTATTACAAAACCAGTTGTTTTCCTGATTTCACTGTGCTGTACTCATAATTGTCATAAATAAAAGCCATTGTTTTTTTAGCGTTAATTTTATACCCTAATAATTTACCAAAGTTTCTACTCAGCTAGAGTAACTTGAGAGTGCAGTCAATGGGTACTTTAAAGAAAAGATTATGTCATCTGCAAAGAGGGAGAATTTTACTTCACCAATCTCTACTTAGATCCCCTATTTGTTTGCATTTGTATAATTGCTCTAGCGAGGTCTTGTAATACTATATAGACCAGTAATGGAGAGACAGACATGCCTTTCTTCTTCCAGAGTTTAGAGGAAATTGCATTAGTGTTACACTGTTAAGTATAATACTCTCTGTAGTTTTGTCATAAATAACCTTTAATGTATTGAGAAATTTTCCCTGAATTCCAAGTTTGTCCATTGCTTTCTTCATAATGGGGAGTAGGAACCATTTCAAAAGATTTTCTGCATCTACTGAGATTTTCTGCATCTATTGGTGCTTATCTTTGCTCTTGGTTGTGTGATGTATTTCATTGATGGATTTCCATATCGTGATCCAGCTTTGCATCCTTCACAGAATATTCTGCACAGGATCAATTCAGACCAAGGAAAGGATCCTTAAAGCCATCAAGGAGAATGATAAATCACCTATAAAGGTCAAACAATCATAATGACTTCAGCAGAGACAATTAAAGCAAGAAGAACCAGGAAGATTTTATGCCACATAATAAAGAAAAACAACTATCAACCAAGTGTACTATACCCAGAAAAACTCTCGTTCATAATGGTGGATCAAATAAAAACATTCCACAAGAAATAAAAATTGGAAAAAAATATATCTCTACTAAACCATCCCTGAGAAAGATAAAGGTATCCTAAACACAGAAAACCCACAACAACACAATAAAAACCAAGAAACTTCCCTCAAACACACAATGCAAGAAGCATGGGAAGAACGAAGAAGGCATTGTCCGCAAGGAGGTGAATTACATGACAGGAACTATCAAAAACCTCTCTGTCCAAACTCTCAATAATAATGGATTTAAATATCCAAATATGTGACATACACTGTTTAGTTGGATAAGAATCAAGAGGCTTCTGGCTCTTGCCTTCATGAGACACACATTCTGAAAGTGAATGTTTGGTATAAAACCTACCAAGCAAATAGTCCATTTAAACAGGATGGATATCGGATAAAATAGACCAAGATAAAATTATCCAGAAGAGATAAAGAAGGTCATTATGTACTAATTGAGGGATATTTCCTTCAGGAAGTTATTACAATTCTAAATATATATTCACCAAAAAGAGAGCACACAAATTTATGCAAGAAACACTACTTTCCCTAAAATCACACATAAATGGAAAACATTAATTGTTGGGGACTTTAACAAACCATTATCCCCGCTGGATAGATCAACCAGGCAAAAACACAACAGAGAAAACGGAGACTTAAAAAATAACTGCATTAATCAGCTAGACTTAACAGACACCTACCTAATATTCTCCCAACAGAATCAAAATACACGTTTTCTCAGCAGCTGTTGGAACATTCTCCAAAATAGACCACCTTTTAGGTCAAAATGCAAATGTGTCAAATTTCAGAAATATTGAAATGTTTCCCATCCTTCACACAGATCACAAGGGAATTAAATTATAATGAAACACCAAATCACCAAAAAATCCTATTACAGGGAGGCTGAACAACACGCTGTTGAACCACTAGTGGGTCATTGCAGAGATTAGAAAGAAAATCCAACTGTTCATCATATTTAATAAAAGTAACAAACAAATCTCAAACTCATTTGGAACACAGAAAATGCCATACTGTTTTCAAATATCATCTAATTGGAGAAGTCTGAAACCAAAAATTTAACAAGGCAACCGAAAAGCCATGAAAAAGAGCAAAAACCTAAACCTCAATCCAATAGATGGAAAGAAATAATTAAAATTAAGCAGAATTAAATAAAGTAGAGTCCAAAAAAATCTATAGGAAGAATAAACAAATCAAAGAGTGTTGTTTTGAAAAAATAAAATTGTCAGAACCTTATCAAACCTTTCAGAAAAACAAAAATTCTCAACCATACAAAGCAACTCATACCTGAGAATGGAAACATCACACACACACACAAACACACACACACACACACACACACACACACACACACACACACACACACACACATTTTCAGAACATTATAAGGAATAGTTCTCAAAACTTTATGCTAATAAGCTTGAGAATCAGGAAAATGGACTAATTTCTTGCAAATATTGACACGCCCAAAGTAAACTAAGATGATTTAAACCAAAGTAAAAAACTCAAATCAAGCATCAAAATGGAAACAGAAATAAGATTCTTCCCATGGAAGATAAACCAGGACTGGGTGGATTTAGAGCTGAATTTTACAAGGCTTTCAAACCGAACTCACAGGAATAGTCCAACTATTCAATGAAATTGAAAGTAAACGTTTACTACAAAACCCATTCTATGAAGCCATCGTAACTCTTATCCCAAAACCAGCCAAGGAATCATCAAAAAAGAGAACAATTACGTCAATGAGTATCAATGACAATCTCCTCAATAAACTTTTGGCCAATTGTCTTCAACAACTAAACAAGATTCATTTCATTGCTGGTTCAATATGCACAAATAAATTAATATAATTTATCATATAAACAAGAGCAAGAATAGGAACTGCATCTCTATGGATGCAGAAAAAAACCGTTAGACAAGATCCAACATGTCTTTATGATGAAGGCTCTGGAAAAACTAGAAATTCATGGAACATTCTTCAATATAATAAAGGCTATGTACAACAAATCTACAGCCAGCATTATCATTAAAGTCATATATCTAAAGCCACTTCATTTATATTCAGAAATGAAAGAAAGATGTCCACTTTCTCCATTCCTCTTCAATTTAGTGTTAGACTGCAAGAGTAAGAAGACAAAATTCATATATAAAGGGGATCCAAATAGGGAAAGATGAAGTTAAACTCTCCCTCTTTCAAGATAGAATGATCTTGTATTTAAAGAATGCTATGCTCAAGTTATTTGATCTGGTTCAAAACTTTGGTAAAATAGCATGATACAAAACTATCCTCAAATTTCAAGTCCTTCCTGCATGCCAATAAGGAGAAACCATGAACAAAATTAGGGGGGGGGGAACTTCCTTTCTAATTGCCCCCCAAAAATGAAATATCTAGGAGTTAACTAAAAATGTGAAGGTTGTCTAGAGTGAAAACTTTAAAAACTTGAAAAAGGAAATTAATACAGAAGTAAAGAAGTGAAAAAACCCTACCAAGTTCCAGGATTGAGAAGATTAACATAGTGAAAATGGCAATATTCCCAAAGAAAAACTCCAAATTCAGTGTGATTCCTATCAATATCCCAACCTCATTCTTCACAGAAATAGAAGTGGTTATCCAAAAATACCTATGGAATAAGAAAGTACAGGGTATCACAAAATGAAGCTTAACAGAAAAAAAAATACTGGAGGAATATCAATACCAAACTTCAAACTCTACTACAAAGACATAGTAATCAAAACAGCTCGGTACTGACACCAGAACAGACTTGAATACAAATGAAATAGAAATGAAGTCCCAAAAAATATCCCACAGACATATAGCCACCCAATCTTTGTTATGGAAGCTAAAAAATAATATAATGGAAGAAAGACAACCTATTCAGTAAATAGTGTTGGCAAAATTTGTTAATCACATGTAGAAAAATAAAGCTAGATCCTCATATATCACCCTGTACCACATTCATCTCCAAATGGATCAAAGATCTCTAAGTCAAAGCAGACACCCTGAAACATTTCAGGAAGGAATAGAAGGAACTCCTTGGCATGGTTGAACATTTGCTTAAAAACAAACAAAAACAAAAAAAAACCCAGAAACCCAACAAATCAAAGGAAGTTTGAACAAATGGAATTGCATTAATCTGCGGAAGCTCCTGCATGGCAAAGGGAATAACTAGCAAAATTAATAGAAACCACACAGATTGGGAGACGATCTTCCTAGCCATACAATGGACAATAGTCCCATATCTATACTGTACTTAGAACTCAATAAATAAATCCCCAATAATATACCCATAAAGAAACAACTGCCCAATTAGTAAGTGGGCTCAAGACATAAAGATTCCTCTGAAGAGGAAATAAGAATGGCCAAGAGACAAATAAAAAGTGCTCAAATTCTTCAGTAATTAAAGAAATGAAAATCAAAAGAACACTGAGACATTAAAATGGCCATAATCAAGAAATCTAATAACAACAGATGCTGGAGGGGCTCGGTCAAAAGTTAACCCTACTGCTTTTCTGGTGCTAGTATAAAATTTTTGACCCATTTTGGAAAGAATTATGGAAGTTCCTGAAATGACTATATCTAGAACTCCCCTGTGGCAAAGTAATTCCACTTTTAGATATTTACACAAATGATACATACAAGGCCATATTAAAGCCACTAGGCCATAAATGTTTATCACAGCATTATTTACCATAGCTAAGATATCAAACTATCCCAGATACCCTTAGATGACTCGATCAAGAGAATGTGATATATATATCTATATATAGAGAGAATTCCATATATATATATATATATATTTATATATATCCCTAGATTTCCATATACATATATAGTATACATACATGTACATATCCATATATATGCATGTACATATACATATACATATATACACATGTACATGCATGTATACATATATATGTATATGGAATTCTAGGCATATATATAGATACATATATATGCAAATATATGTATATGTATATGGAATTCTAGGCCTCCATCAGAGGCCTAGAATGTTAGGATATGGAAAGAGTTGGTGTCCCTAATCTGTAATAAGTAGTACAAGTCTAGGACAAGTAGAAGAGATCAAAATCTATGTACATATTACCATTAGCCCTAATGCTAAGCGAAATAATACCCAAGATAGATATAGAAGAGATTTTTATCTTTCTTGTAGTTCTTTTTTATGTACTTATAATGTATTGTTATTTTTTGTTTCTTTGTATATTCTTCCTGCGTGGTACCACCCCTTTTGTCATTACATTTGTTCTAGTGTCCTCCATCTTGTATATACATTTTCCTAATTTGGAAAGGAGAAGAGAAATAAAGAAATGCTGAAATAAGGTTATAGGATGACCCAATGTAACAGTGAGATGTAAAAGACACTAGGTTGAAAAAGAACTTTACAACTTTGCAGGGTGGGGGAGGAGGGATACAATGGAGTGAGTGAGGAGGGTAGGGATTGTAGAGGATAAACAAGGAGGGATAACAATGCTTGATAGCAAATGGGTTCATTACCTTGCCCATGTAAATGTAAACCCCCGTCTCTCTCTCTGAATATACATATGATTATCACAGCATTATTTACCATAGCTAAGATATCAAACTATCCCAGATACCCTTAGATGACTCGATCAAGAGAATGTGATATACATATATCTATATAGAGAGAATATATATATATATATATATATATATATATATATATATCATTGTGAAAATACTGTACAGAGGGGTTACAATTACATGGGCAAGATAGTGAGTACATTTCTTATCAAGCATTGTAAGCTTCTCCTTTGTTTACCGTTCCCATTCCTTCCCAGGCTCCCCCCCCACCCCCCGTCCAATCCTTCCCCCCGCCACCAAAGTTGTAAAGTTCGTTTTCCACATGACAACTTGTACTGCTCATTGTTGCAACGGGTCCACCTGTATCCTTATTTGAACGACTTGTTTTTCCCCTTCCCCTCCACAAATTATACCGACATCAAATACAGTGAAAGCAGGGTTATACTGTGGGGGAGGGCCATACAAAGCAACAAAGAAATAATCTTATAATTTCGTTAGTAACATGCATGAAAGAAAAAAAAAACATTTTAATGGGTATCTTACGGTTCATTTTCCTAACATCACCCTATCTGAACTTTTCCGCTTGACACATACATATACTAGATATTGCAAATAAGGGAAACCATGGGACTTATGTTTCTTTGGGCTTGGCTTACTTCACTTAATATAATTTTTTCCAAAACTTTCCATTTCCTAACAAATGGAGCATTCTTTCTGATGGAGGCATAGAATTCCATTGTGTATATCTACCATATTTTCATGTTCTGAGGGGCATCTGGGTTGGTTCCATATCGTAGCTATGGTAAAAAAAAAAATGCTGCAATACACATAGTTGTGATGGTAGCTTTAGTGTTGTCTTGTTTGTAAACATTTGGGTAAATGCCCCAAAGTGGGATTGCTGGGTTATAGGGGAGCTCTATGTGGAGTCTTTTGAGGAACCTCCATACTAGTTTCCAAAGTTGAACCAATATATTTTTTAATTGTAAAGATATATATCTTTCTATATATATATACATATATATGCATATATATGTATAAATATACATATATGTATAAGTATATACATACATGTATATGTATATACACACATACATATATACAAATAAATATGTTTGTATATATAATATATACATCGCTTATTTGATTGCACTAGAAGACAACTTTATAAATAAGCCAGGATCATTTCTGAATCATAACTGTCAAAACCAAGTATTTCCAGACTGTTCTTTGAATGTCAAATGTATCCTCTAAAGTTGCACTTTCAGTTGAAGGGTTCTGGCTATATCATTGTAACTGGATTAGATGTAATCTGTAGCTTCTTGGAAGTATCACATGACGCAGCTTTACCATAATGTCTAATTTGAAGATTAATTGCAAACGAAATTCTTTGGGAAAAATTAAAATCCATGAAGCTGAAAATCTAAAATTAATTCTACTTCCTAATATGAAAATGGCGAAAGTACATCATTAGAATCAAGATATCTTATGCGAGTTTGTTTTGCAAATTTTTCAATGCATCAAAAATGTACACAATTCTGATGTCAAATATAGATACAAATGTAGCTTGTGGAGTTCTTTTTTTTTCTTATTAGAAGCCAGTAGTTTTTCTTTCTTTCTTTTTTTATTGTGAAAATACTGTACAGAGGGGTTACAATTACATGGGCAAGATAATGAGTACATTTCTTATCAAGCATTGTAGCCTCCTCCTTTGTTTCCCATTCCCATCCCTTCCCATCCTCCCCCAGCCGCCCCACCCAATCCTCTCCGCTACTCCTCCCCCCCCACCAAAGTTGTAAATTTCATTTTTCGACATAACGACTTGTACATCTCATTGTTGCAATGGATCCACCTGGTTGCCTATATAAATGATTTTAATTCAACTGTTGCTAACAAAATAATAGTTCTAGTGGCTTCATACATGAATAAAGTGCTGATTAGCCCCGTTAGGGAGATCACACACACACAAAAAAAAAACCTATACACTGTAAGCCATACCTTGTGCATACCTTCCATTCTCCTTAGTTAGCATTATAGATATCAGATTGAGCTGAATCTGTAATACCAGCTTTGGGGTCCAGAAATACTATCTAGTCTTTATGGATCCCTCAGCTTGTTTTACCGATTCAGAATCTCAGTTTTCTTGATTCTTGATAACAGGAGTAGGATTTGCAGGGAGAACAGAGAAAACAGAAAGATCTCTACTGGATGATATTTCTTATATTTTAGTTTTCTTGGGACTTTCTTCTTTGTGAGGCCTCTGTCGGGGAAAGAAAACTTTCCTCAAGTGTGGAGCTGAGTCCCAAAGTTCAGGTACCTTTTTGTTTTGCTTTGTTTTTGTCAATCATAGGTCTTGAATTCTGTGCCTGGGCATTGTGCCAGATCAAGGCTTGTGCTGTACCTCGTGAGCCACAATGCCACTTCCAGCTTTTTATGATTATAAGGTGCTGAGTAATTGAACCCAGAGCCTCATGCATCCAAGGCAAGCACTCTACCACCTTCTCAGCCCAATTCAGGTACCTTTGACATTTTGAATGTCTCCTAGTCTTGAATAATGCGCTAGCTGCTATGGTCTGGTGTTTGTCAATATCTACTCCAATGTTTGATGAAGGGCTACTTTCCCATCAAGGCTCTGTAATGAGTTAGGAGTCTTCACACCTTTCCCTTGGTTTCTGGGCCCTCCACAGTCTGTGAGGGTCTGTGGTCAGCAGGATGAAGATTACAACTCCTTGTCAGTTCATACTGCTGGTGAAGAGAATCCATTTGCACACTTTCTTAGCAATCTTTGTTCCAGGCTCTGTCTGTTGGTATGGCAGCTGTGGCTGTGGACACCTGAAAATTCTCGAATCTGTCTAATTCACTAAGCTGCCTGGATTTTTACTCTCTGACCAAAATCCCTGTATTATGCTGGCATTCCTAGGTTTGTCTTGGTAGCCTTGGACTGTTCCAGTGAACACTAACATTGGTTTCAATGCTGATCTGAGCCCCCAGTTTCTCCTCCCTCATCTTCCTCTGAAATTTGTTGTTGTTTTTCTAAAAGTACTATGGGTAGCTATTTTTCATGTGCTTTATACATTAATTTCCTATATTTATCCAAATTTGTCAGCATATTTTATTTAAGTAAACTGTGTAATACATGAACATTAATTGAAATTAGGAAAAGGAACGGGAACAACAAAATCTGAGAGAAAGGACAAAGGGCTAACCAATCCAACAACAGAAAAGAACATGTAGAAAGCAAATTTTATACCTGGTCCCAGAGGATGTATTGAGACACAAGAAAAATGTGAGAAAACTGAGGAGTGTGTATGAACATATGACTAGAAAAGTACTTACTCACTGCCTTACATATGAAAGTCTAATCCCTCCGTAAATCACCTTGACAAAGAAGAGTATTCATTCTCTTCTCAACTCTCATAAATTTACACGTAGATACTTAGGTCGATATGTTTGCAGACCATATACAGATATGTGGAAATAGTTTTTCTCTTTACAGTGAAACATGAATACAAATGACAAAATTTATGTCTCCAGATTTCAAGCCTTCATTCACAAATTAATGTTGAAATCATTTTTTCCAAACATTTTTGTGACAATTCAAAAATCGTGTGAAATTATAATCAAGGAGAAATCCTTGCTCAAATATGCCCATAATAAGAAACCCTCATATTTTAACACACATCAAAATTGGGAGCAAGATTCTTCCTCTTCTGTAGTCAAATATTTAAACTCAACGGATTACGTAGGAATCCTTAACCTGAAATAAGTTGGCAAGGTATATCTCCCTAAAATATGCTTCAAAGGCTATTACATTCAGCACTAGGAATGCTGTATCCCAGGAATGCAATTCAAGTATAAAATGGTGTGGGGGGAGGGAGCACCCTCGATGTTGAAACAATACTGAAGAAATTTCACATCATTTCTGAAGAGAAGATTTGCATTAAAGACTTCCACCCAAATTTCCTGTTGCTTCCTGCTGAAGAGGAAACCCATATATCAATGATTCAGAGAAATGGAAATTTTCAAAGAGATTTCTAGAGCTAAAACCAATAACCATGTTAACAAAATTGTTGAAGATAATGTAGGAAATTTTTCTTTTATAATGAAATAGATTCATTCGTGTAAGATTACTTTAGAAGCCAGTGCTTTTCATTTGTCACCAATGCCTTACAGGCACAAATTTAACTGTAAAAGTGTGCCATCATTTAAATCTTTGTTATAAGATTAGACAAATATTCTACAGATAATTTTATATCTAATGAAAAATAGTTCCCCATAGCATTCCCTTTGTGAAGAAAATTTCTTTTGTAAGAAATTACTTTTACTCCAGGCTGGAAAAATTTTTCTTTTACAATATTCAATATCCCTCACTACTCCACATTTATCCTTCTAATCATCTT
This sequence comes from Dipodomys merriami, assembly GCF_024711535.1. Classification (NCBI taxonomy): domain Eukaryota; kingdom Metazoa; phylum Chordata; class Mammalia; order Rodentia; family Heteromyidae; genus Dipodomys; species Dipodomys merriami. Next base: position 27,369,440 of record NW_027203159.1, on the reverse strand, counting down.
TAAGAAACTCTGAAGTAATTCCTTTTAGGATGGGTGGAGAGCATGCTAATATCGGAATAAATGGCATGATTCTGGTAAAACATTCATAATATGAGTACATCTTCAGAACTATATGAACCAAAAATAAACTATAGGCAATGAATATATAGTATACTGTTCACAATAAACTTCTTCCTTCCTAAATACAAGAAAAATATTGGATTCAATTTGGACTCTGAAATTGAAGAAAAACAGTATATATGGGTTGATAATCACTATTTATCACCAGAAGATATTAAACCTAATAAGTAGATCTAATATCATTTGCATTCTTGTTTAAATAATTTCTATTTTCAAGAGGGCATATTGATATATTCCTTCAACAGTTTTAAAATTTACTCATTCAAGTCATGCTTAAGATGGAATGTGAATATAGAAGCACTTGTAGAAATGTTTTGTGCTTTTCTCTGATCAATAATTTTATATAGAATTGAAGAAATATGGTTTATAAAGAATTAAAGATATATGGTTCATATAAAATTGTGAAAAGGCATCTTATTCCATTGTATATATTCATACATATATATGTATATATGTATATAATTGTTATATATACATATATGAATGGATCAGGAAAATGTGATATATATATGTATATATATATGTATATATATGTATGTATATATATGTATATACATATATATGTATATATAGCAATATTTATACATATATCACATTTTCCTGATCCATTCATCTGATACAGATAGATAGATAGATAGATAGATAGATAGATAGATAGATAGATAGATAGATAGATAGGTAGATAGATATAGATCTATAGTAGATATATATCTTGGAATTCTATGCCTCCATCAGAAAGAATTGCATCGCCCCATTGGTTAGGAAATAAAAAGACTTGCAAAAATTATATTAAGTGAACTAAAACAGGCCCAAAGAACCATAGGTCCCATTGTTTCCAATATTTGAAATAATTAGTATAAATCAAGGACAAGTAGAAAAGGTCAAAAGCAATGCACATATATAAGATCATGTAAGATGATGCTAAGTGAAATGAACTCCAAGACAGCAACACAACTTGTGTTTTCTTTCCTGATATTGTTTTCAACATATCTAAAATATACTGTGCGATTTTCTTTTGTTTCTTTTGTATGTTTTTCACCCACGATATATACGTGTTCACTCTATTTGACATTGGTGTCCTGAATCTTGTATATCTTGTATATACATTTTTTTTCTAATTTGAGGAGGCAAAGGGAGATAACAAAATGCTGAAACAAGCATACAAGGTTGGCCAATGTAACAATGAGATGTACAAGACACTGTTTTGAAAATGATCTTTAAAACTTGTGGGGGGGGGGCTGGGAAGGTGGCTCAGTTGTAGAGTGCTTGCCTTGCATGCACGAGGCCCTGGGTTCGATTCCTCAACACCACATAGGCAGAAAAAAAAAAGCCGGGAGTGGTGCCATGGCTCAAGTGGAAGAGCGCTAGCCTTGAGTTGAAGAGCTCAGGGACAGAACCCAGGCCCAGAGTTCAGGCTCATGATCGGACACCCCCCCCCAAAAAAAAACTTGGGGGCAGAGGGAGAGGAGTTAGGGAGGTGGGGAAGGAAGGGATGGGAGGGGAAAAACAAATGAGGAGGTAACAATACTCAAGGAAATGTACTCATACTGTACTCTTTTAACTGTGACACGAATATACACTAGTTTTACACTAAAAACATTAAAAAATTTTGAAAAGAATTACTATGTATTTCAAATTAAATATTTCACTGCTTTTCCATATAAATGATAAAATAATGTCATTGAATGACAAAATATGCACATGAACCTTAAAGAAATATTCTATTTTCAATTTTTACTATAACATACAGATTCTAGGGGGAAGTATATCATAGAAACAAGGTAAGCATTTTGAGCACATATCACATAGACAACCACCTTGTGACTTGTTGGGAAAGACAGTGTTTCATGGTTACTCTTCATTGTCCTGCTTGGCAATTAGCAACTTTTCAATGATCTATAAGGTCTTCAGATCACATAATTACTTGAGGATATCTACCAGTGTCATTTTCAATTTTCAGATATCTTTCAATCTAAGCAATAAATATTTTTGTTACTCATTTCCAAACTAAAGAGATGAATTTAAGATTTTTTTTTTAACAAGACCAAGAAGGTCAAATGCTTTTATTTACAGAAACTGCTTGGCTTTCACTGACAGGTTTGCCTTGACAATGTAGCAATTTTCCACTGACTCTCCCAGATTACACTGTTACTGAAAATCTCTCTCTCTTTCTGGTGATAGGAATTGAACGCAGTGATTAGTGTTTGCTAGCAAGTGATCTGCCACTTGAACCATGCCTCCAGTTCTTTTTGTTTTTAGTTATTTGTCAGACAGGGTACTGCTTTTGTCTAAGGCTGGCCTCAGACTGGTCCTTCTATCTATATATCCCATATAACTAGTACTCCTATGCCAGGCCTGTTGGTTGAAGTGGGGGTCTTGATACTTTTTGCTCTGGTTGGCCTCAACATGTAATCGTTTTCTGCATGCCAAGAACCGGGGAGTACAAGCGAGAGCCATCATGCCCAGATCTGTTTTGTTTGTATGCATGCATGTATGTATGTATGTATACATGTATTTTACTTGAGATAGAGGTTCATTATGTAGCCCAGGCTGGCATTTAGATTCTCCTCTCAGCTGCCTGAGTGATGAGATTATAAGTGTATATAACCACATAGCTTTCACTATGACATTTTTGTACATGTATATATTGTACTTCAAGTAAACTTGCTCCCCATTGTCCCCCTCCCCTCTACCAGACTTTTCATCAAACAAGAAACAAGGGAACAACACAGGTTACTTTATATGCATTTCAAGGTGATAATTCATTGGCTGTGTATGCATCTCAATCAGCACAAGATCCTCCACTCACAACAAGCTAGCTCATCCATTTCTCTGGAGAAAAAGGAGGAGCCGAGAAAAGCCATTGCTAGGGTCACACAGCAGGACACTGAGTGCTGCTCTGCTCATAGGCCAGGGATAGCCAGATGGCCTGGACACTGGCCAGCAAAGCTGCCTGAGACCCGGCTGCAGCTTAGCAGTAGGAAGTACCTACTTTGTTAAGCAGCAAGCTAATAGCAGTCTAAGGGCTCCTTCATTCAACAGCCTGAAATGTAACAGTGGCTTGTTGCTTTAGTTGTAATCTCCAGTTAAGCAACAGGAATTGGTTTTAAGTTGAATAATGAAGGTTCCATAAAGTTTAGAGCACAAAATCTAGTGATATAGTACAGGAGTAGATTAGAGCTGGGTTTTTTGGTTTTGTTTTTTGCCATTAATGGGAGCTTGAACCCAGGGCCTGGACACTAGATTTTTGCTCAAGATAGGGCTTTAGCACTTGAATTAATAGCTCCACTTCCGGCTTTTTGGTGGTTAAAGAGTCTCACAGACTTTTCTGCCTAAGCTGGCTGCAGACCACGATCCTCAGATCTCAGCCTCCTGAGTGGCTAGAATTATAGATATGTATCACCAGTGCCTGGCAGTAAAATCTTTCTTAAGACTTAGCTTTGTTCTGATCATCTTATATAAAATGATATTTATTGAAATGAACAGATGGTAGTAAGAGGACTTTTTGTTTTCTTTTTGTCTTGTCTGTTCATTTATCTGGGGGAGGAGAAGGAGGGGACACAGAAATAAAGGGACAAAGGGTGAGCAAATAGTGGTACTCACTAGACACTGTAGCAAAAATGAACTATACCATCTGTGGGTAAGGACAAGAGGGGAAAACTCAGGGAGAGAAAGGGAAGGGGTAACCCATTACAAGACTTACATAACTACTCTACATCACCTTTACAATAACAGTATTTTTTTAAGAAAAGAATTTTTGCTTAATTTTGAAAAGATGTACAGTCTTATTTATTTGCCTCATATTCAGAACAAGCAGAGCAATGGCCCCACCTGCTGATGCTGGCTGAGGTGGCAGTGTAGCATTCTTGCCTTGATTCCTTGTGGCCCATAGCATTAGGAGATAAGCCTGTTGTCCGGAGCAACATCTCCTTACTGTTCTTAGGCATAAAGTGGCATAGACTTTTTTATGTTTTCTGGGATTCCATATCTTCACACTTGTTTATTTTTAAATTAGCTGAAGTGCACCAGAAGCAATGAGAGGTGCAATGGTTTTATATCGGATCAAGTGTTGGGAGCCGTCTTCCAAGTCAATCACATAGTCCCTCTGCTCATCTATTTCAGGTTCTACTAGTATATTTCCTTGCCATTCTTTTACTCTCAGTAACACATATGAATCTAGATCTGGCTTGGGAACTGCCCTCAAGAGGTCCACCTTCTTTAAGTTGGGAGGCATATGCTTAAAGGAGACATTTTTAAGGTAGGTCTCTGTGTGAGCCATGTACTCTTTGGCAAAGGCAAACTCCTCTGGAGAAAGGCTAGAAGGTTCCCCTTCAGTGCGCGGTGTCTCTTTCTCTAGGATGTGAGGGAAAAACTTCTCTATCTTCATGAGTCGACACTGCAAGTAGGTTCTGAGGACAAAGTGGATCATCTACATCTCCATTCGATGGATACTGACCTTCAGATCCCCCTTTTTGGCTCTTTTGAGATTTTCTTCCATGTGATCCAGCTGTTCTATAACATATTCTACAATTTCACACTTGTTTTCCAGCAGCTCAGGAGCAAGTTTTTCATTCATCCAGGTCTGCTCCAGCCTTTCAATCAGCTCTGCAGTAGTTAGGACCACCTCCTCACTGCCCCCATCTGAGTCCTGTCCTATGAAATCCAGATCCTCTGTCATGGTCTCTGAAACCAGAAACCTGCCTCTTCCCGCGATCCAACTCCCGCGCTCCCGAATTAAAGATTTTTTACCAAAAAAAAAAAAATAATAATTGTTTTCATTTGCTATCCATTTGGAAATGTACTCATGATTTTAACGTGTTTCTCATTACCTGATCTGCAATTGAAATGAAATAGTATATGATTAATGCAATCAGTGTAATCATTTTCCATTTCCTCAATTAACACTAGCCAATTTAATTTGAATGTATAAGAATTTATATGTAAGTATACAGATAATGATTCTTAATTACTTTTGAAGATACAAAAACCTGTAGATATTTCTGACTTTGTCAAAATCATCCATTTCAGCTTTGTAGCATGTTTAATGTTAAGAATTGTCAATTAAATCATTGAAATGTAAGCATATTTCCTACATGAAAATTTCATTCCAGTGTTTTCATTTTGTTTAATTTTGTCCATGATGAAGATGCTTGTGTGTACTGCATATTGTAGGAAATAGAGAATTAGGATATTTGATAACTCATTGAAATTTTCTGTGGATGTATATGTTCCATGCAAGGATGCACTGTAGCAGTGGTATGATAATTTTCAATCCAAATCTAATGTACAAAATGGTGAGAGAAGGTAAATATTTTTTGTAATTCTAATCTGCAGTGACAAATTTCACTCAGACATACTCTAAAATTAGGCCAGTACATAAATGCAATACTTTCAAAGGGAGAAGTTATAAATTTCAGCATGAAACCACATTGGCTTTGCAATAAAGTGTTATTCTACTACTTCAAGTAAATGCCCAATTTTACTACATCTAAATTTTATGGCATTTAAAGAAGAATTATAATGTGTGGTGTTTTGTCATATTTATTGAATTTTCATCCAAAATAAGAGTGTTTTTTTCGAGTTGAATAAATTTGGGGAAAATAATTCAAGGCGCAGGAAAATGTGAGTGAGTGAATGAAAAACTCTTCAAAGTGGGATTCTTTCCTGGTTAAGCAACTTGGTTTAGTAACAAGCCGCATCATCAATTCATTCTTTAATAAATGGTTTTGGTGTGGTTAAATGTGTATGTGTGTGTGTGTGTGTGTGTGTGTGTGTGTGTGTGTGTGTGTGTGTGTGTGTGTGTGTGTGTGTGTTTGTCTCCATCTACCATGTTCTCATCAAAAATTAGGTTGTGAAAATTTAGTGAAATATGTGAACATTGGTATAATTCTTTTTATACGCTGACTTGAAGGATCATTTTTTTTGTCAGTTGTGAGGCTGCAAGTCTTGGGCATTGTCCATGTACTCATCAAGTCAAGGCTAATGTCTACTGATTGAGACACAGCACTAACTGGTTTTCTAGTGGATTGTTGGAGGTAAGAGTTCCATGGACTTTCCTGCCCAATCTGGCCTTCATCCATTATCCCCAGATCTCAGACTCCTGAGCAGATAGGATTACAAGCTTGAGAAACCAGTGCCCAGTAAGAATAGAACTTTAAGGAGGAAAAAGTGGAAAAAAACTCTGGGTTTAAAAACTTGCTCATTAGAATTGTCTACTCCATTTTATTTAGCCACACTGAATTTTATTCAAATACAAGATTGAAAATATATTTCATGACGTGGTTATAGGTAGTATGCCAAAATGTATTGATCTAACAGGGTTGGTTTCATATCCTAGTTATGGTAAGTAATGGTCATAGTCATGTATCCTTGATTGTGAACTTTTGGGTATATTCAAATGAATGTATTGCTGGATAAAGGAGTACATCTTTTTTTAGCATTTGAAGAAACTGCATAGAGCTTTCCAAGATGTTTGAACCTTGTTTGTACTAATAAAACAGGCTACTACCATTTCCAGCTTGTCATACAATTTCTTTTCTTATTATGTCCTATTTAAACTGGAGTAACTAACACTCTCATTCGAGTGTTGATTTACATTACTTTTTTTGATGGAAACTAATTTGATGTTAATGTGAGAAATTCCATGCTTTCCTTATTAAATATCTTGTAAGTTAGGCATGAGGCATTTGCTACATAACCAATCCAATATGTAACTATATATAACTATGACTTTTAGCTAAATTGAATTTTTTCTTTCATATGAAGTATTTGAATATTTCATACTTACATTCAAAGATAAAAGATATCAACAGAGAGCATTATAGACCACAACCTTAAAAGAAACTGTATCAATATCAATTATATATAATTGAGAAGATGCATTAAAAAGGACAAATTAATTTGTACTCACAAAAAAATCAACTCTGGCGGTAGAGTAACCATCACACATTATATGCAAATAAATTCATTTGAATTTTGGTTTGTCTAAATATCCTACCAAAATTCAAAGGGAGTTATCATGACCATCTAGAAGATGTGTCACTATACCAAAGTGTCCTAAAGCTTTAAAATAATCCCATATTTCTTTGCTATCTCTTTTTATTTGTAGAAATTCATGCTGATGATAAGAAAATATCTTTGTAGACTGGAGTTATTGATATTTTTTATTTGGCCAAAGATGTTGTATATATTTCATGCATGTATTGGCAATTCGATGTAAACATAAAGGGGATCCAAAAGATGAAGTAAAACTCTCTCTCTTTGTAGATGACATGATCTTGTATTGAAAGAATCCATGGACTCCACTCCCACATTACACGAGCTAATTTGAAACTTTGGAAAGTAGCAGGGTATAAAATTAACCCTCAAAAATCAATGGCTTTTCTGTATGCCAACAATGATAAGAGCGCAGCTGGAATAAAGAATGCAACAATTTGTAATAGTCCCTTGAGAAATAAAATACCTACAAATTACCTAAAATGAAGAAGTGAAGCCTTCTATGATAAAAAAAAAAAATTAATCGAGAAAAAGGAAATAAAAGCGGAACTTAGGAAGTGGAAAAATCTCCCATATTCGTGGGTTGGAAGGATCAATATCGTTAAATTGGAAATACTTACAAAAGTTATCTACAAAGTCAATGCGGTAACTATATACCTACCTCATTTTTCAATGACATAGAAGGATAAATCCAAAAATTTTCATGGAACAATAAAAGACCCCAAATAGCAAAATGATCCTTTACAGTGCTTGAGGAATATCAGTACCAAATTTCAAACTCTACTAAAAAGACATAGTAAACAAAACAGCTTGGTATTGGCACAAGAACAGACCTCAGGACCAATGGAATAGAACTGAAAACCCAGAACTGAACCTATTGGGCTGTAGTCAACTAATATAAGATAAGGGAGCTAAAATAATAGAATGGAAGAAAGGCAGCTTCTTAAGTAAATAGTGCTAGCAAGATTGGCTAATCACTTGTAGAAAACTAAAGCTAGATTCTTATATATCACCCTGTACCTGAATCAATTCCAAATGGATCAAAGACCTCGGAGTCAAAGCAGACAACCTGAATATATGACAAGAAGGAATAGGAGAAACTCTAGGACTCCTTGGAACAGGCTAAAATTTTCTTAAGAGAGACCCAGAAAGACAACAAATCAACGAAAGGTTGGACTGGACAAATGGGATTACATGAATCTGCAGAGCTTATGCATGGCAAAGACCAATGGATTGGAAGAAGACTTTCACTAGCCACACAACAGATTAAGGTCTCATATCTAAAATATACTTGGAAAGCATAAAAAGAAATCCCACAACAAATCTTCAAAGAAACCACTGCCAGATAAATAAGTGTGCTAACCACCTAAAGAAAAACTTTTCTGAAGAGGAAATAAGAATGGTCAATAGACACAAGAAGACATGCTCAACATCTATAGCCATAAAGAAACGAAAATCGGGCTGGGAAGGTGGCTCAGTGGTAGAGCGCTTGCCTTGCATGCCTGAGGCCCTGGGTTCGATTCCTCAGCACCACATAAGCAAAATGAAAAAAGCCGGAAGTGGCGCTATGGCTCAAGTGGTAGAACGCTAGCCTTGAGCTGAAGAGCTGAGGGACAGCGCCCAGGCCCAGAGTTCAGGCCCCACGACCGGACCCAAAAAAAAAAAAAAAATGAAAATCCAAACAACATTGAGATTCCACCTCATCCCAGTTAGAATGGCTATCATCAAGAATTCTAAATAACATCAGATGCTGGAGGGGGTGTGGCCAGAAGGGAACCTTATTGCATTATTGATGTGAGTGAAATTTTGTTCAACCACTTTGGAAAGCAGTATAGAGGTTCCTGAAGAGACTCCATGTAGAGCTTCGCTATGATCCACAATCCCACTTTTGGGCACTTACCCAAACAATCACAAACAAGGCCATACTAAGGCTACAAGCACAGCTATGTTTATTGCAGCATTATTAACCTTAGCTAAAATGGAACCAACACAGATGCACTTCAGTAGATGAGTGGACCAAGGAAATGTGGCATATACATACACAATGGAATTGTATGCCTCCATCAAAAAGAATGACATTATCCCATTTGTTAGGGATTGGATAGACCTGGAAAAATTTACATTAAGTGAAGTAAGCTATCCAAAGAAGCATAGTTCCCATAGTTTACCTTATTTGCAATAACTAATACATGTGTAGGACAAGCAGAAAAGGCAAAAAGCTACAAACATATGACCATATAAGATGATGTTAAGCAAAATTAACCCCAAGACACAAACATTATCTTTTTTCTTTCTTGCTTTTGTTCCTAAAATATGTAATACTTACCATGTGATTTTTTGTTGCTTTTTATGTTCCTCCCCCACAGTCTAACAAATATTTTCACTGTATTTGAGGCCGATGCCCTGCACCTTGTATATACATTTCTCTAATTTGGAGAGTGGAAGGGAATAACAAAATGTTTAAATAGGGATAGAGATTGACCCATTGCAACAATGAATTTACAACATGCTATGTTGAAAAATGAACTTTAGAATTGAGGCCAGGGTGAGGGTGGGGGGTTGGGAGGTGGGGAGGTGTAGTTGAGAACGAAAGAGGGATGTATGGTAGGGGAAAAATAAAGGAGGAAACAACAATGATGCATAAGAAATGTACTCATTTCCTTGCTCATGTAATTGTAACACCTCAGTACAATATTGTCACAATAAAAAGTTATTTAAAAAAGAAAAGAAAGTGTTTTTTGTTATACTTGACAGTTACAGTCCACTCTTCTTGAAATATTTTAGAAATACACTGAGAATTTACCAAAAGATGCATTTCCTCTTGCTCTAAAAATAACACATTTTATGCACAAAATCATACTATCTTTAAAAATTGCATTAGCCTCCTCAAAAGAAAACCTTTTGAATGATATTTTGTGTATATACACAAGAAACTAGTTTTTCCTTGCTACAGGTTTTGGAAAGAGCTACTAGAATCATTGTTCAGGTGAAATTACACATGGAAATCATTTAGATGGATGAGAAATTTGTATAGTAACAAATATACTGTAGAATGTTCTTTGAAAAATCCCATTGAAATTTTCATGGCTTTTCAGTACAGAGAAGATAATTGTAAATTTGTATGAGAGGCCTACCATCATTACAGTTTTGTTATGTATTTGTTAGGCTCTACAATTATAACAATATATGTGATGGAAGATGATTCTCATAAGGAAACTTAAGAAGAGTAAAAAATGAATTATGATTTGTTATCTGTCCAGAGACAAATGTAGATTCTGATTTGATGATTGAAGTTTCTATACTCCAATCTTAATATGTCTATGTGGAAACTGACATGGTGAATTGCAATAAAGACATAAACACCTGGGTTTATTCTGGATACAAGGTAAAAGTGAATAAGTAGAAAATATTAAAATGAGTTTATTTGGTTGAGTGATTGTCACTATCCACATACATATATGAAAATGTATGATGTAGATGATGTAGAAACACTGAGAAATGGTTTGAACTCATGGTTTCTTCATACAATGATTCCTGCTAAGAAATAAGAGAAAAAATATAATTTTACTTTCTGTGGAAAAGACCCGAATATATATTTCTGTATTTTGCATATGAACATGTACTTCACTAGTAATCCAAGAGATATTGAGAAACTAATAGCACATTATCAGTTATTTTCAAAAAAAATAATGCTTGCTTCCACTTCAATTTCCATTTGGAAATTGTTCATTTAAATTTGCCTGGAAACTCTCTGTCTCAACACATTCAAAGTTAGCTGAACATTAGATGTGTGACCCTAGTCAATCTATTATTTTAATGATTATGGTCCATTTCTTCAAATCTTTCCCTAATGTCCCCCATTCAATCTCAGCTATTCCTTGGCAGAGGTTCTGAAATATATCTGTTGTAAAATATTCATGGATATATCATACATCAGGAAAATAAGAAGAAATAGTTCACATGGTTGTATAGAAAAAAAATCCATAATGCTTTCACAATTTAAAGTTATTGCAATGAATTTAAGTAAAAGTGATATTTTGATCTCCTTTTCAAAATTAGTGATGGGATTCATAATAATAAAGAATAAAGGCTGATTATTTCATGTGATGTATCTTACCAAAGGATACATGCTTTATGATAGGCAAGTAAAATATGAAGGGATAACATGCAAATACCTTCAGGTAAAATTACAAGAAATGTTCTGTGGCTCAAACGAATAAACTACTTTTTACATTCTTATGTTTGAACAAATCAAATGCTCTTTTGAAGTGACAATCACATTGTGAAGTGTTATCAGGTAAAAGCAGTCAACAGTCCCCAAAAAATTAACGATTAAGAAACATCAAGGACAACAGATGCTGGAGGGAATGTGAACAGCGGGAACCCTACTGTATTGTTGGTGGGAGTGTACAATTGTTCAACCACTTTGGAAAGTAATAGGGAGGTTCCTCAAAAGACTCCACATAGAATTCCCCAATGACCCAGCAATCCCAATTTGGGGCATTTACCTGAATGATCACATACAAGACCAAACTAAAACTACAAGCACAAGTATGTTTATTGCAGCATTATTTACCATATAAGATATGGAACCCACCCAGACACCCCTCAGAGGATGAATGGATCAAGAAATTGTGGTATATATAAAATAGAATATTATGTCTCCATCAGAAAGATATTGGCACATTTTTTAGGAAATGGAAATACTTGGAAAAATTATATTAAGTGAATTAAGTCAGGCCCAAAGAAATATAGGTCCCATAGTTTCCCTTATTTGCAATAAATAGGATATGTCTGAGACAAGCAGAAAAGTTCAGATAAGATGGTTAGGCAAAATGAACCCTAAGATAAGGACACAAGTGTTTTTTTTTTCTTCCTTAAAATTGCTTCCAACATACTTATAAGGTTATCTTTTTCATTGATTTTTATGTCCCTCCCCTATGATATAACACCTATTTTCACTGTATTAGATATTGGTAAAATTTGTGGAGGAGAGGGAAAAAACAAATTGTTTAAATACGGATACAGGTGGACCCATTGCAACAATGAGATGCACAAGATGCTATGTCTTAAAAAGCTTGTACAACTTTGGTGGGGGTGGGTGGGACGAGGAAGGGGGAATTTAGTCATGGAATTGGGTGGTCAGGTATGGTAGGTGGGAAACAAAGGAGTAGGCAACAATGCTTGATAAGCAATGTAATCATTACCCTGCTCATGTAATTGTAACCCTTCTGTATGGTATTTTCACAAAAAAACTTATTTTAAAAAACAAACAAACACATACTTGTCACCTGTCTGTGTGAACAGTGAAATATTGTACTTGGAAATGAATGTTGAAAAATTTCATTAACTAGGTTAACATTTCTTCACTAGAATTACTTTTTCACATATACATGGTTATGATAATTCCATGACAGAAGTACACCAACATTTGAAATGCATGGTAGGTCTCGAACTCAGGCTAAGAGGCTTGAGTATCTATGGCCCAATTATGGATTCAATCTTCATTACTAACAAAGCAATATGAGAGAAAAAATATCATTGACAACCTGTGATTAATATTTATCATGATTGAGGAAAATAAAGAATTGAAGGCAGGCAAAATTATTCTCAGTTTTCCATTCCAAAAATCATAGTAATGTGCCTTGCTTTATCTTATGAGTTTTGAAACAGTAGCAAAGAACTAACACCATTTCAGGTTGTATAACACACACACGCATACATACATACACACACACTTTGCATCAAAAAATGAACAGATAAGAGAAATAGCAGTTCACACACAAAAATCTCACATATATTTAATGAAAAAAATAGGATCAGATAAACCTCAAAAGGCAAATCAGGGAGTAACATGGTCTCCTACATTTTCACACATTCTCACATCAATTCACAAGTTCTCTAGCTTGCACTTTTTAAAGCCAGAAAATTTATGATTCCATAAATAAGACATATTTGCACAAAGGACAGGATTAATAATACCATGAAGTCATATTAAGTGTTCTAATAAAAGAAGTTAAGAAAATATCACTGGCATCAAGCACTACTCTGAGAGAAAATGTAAGATAGTACAAGTAGGGAATGATTAAAATCTAACTGGCTCTTATCTGGATGAAAGTAATTCTGAGATTTAGGAAATACCAGTGAGTAAACGAAATACCAGTGATTAATATTGCATTAAAGTCCTGTTTTTGATTGTTGTTGTTTTTAGTCTTTGGGCTTGAATTCTGGGCTTAGTCACAGTCCCTGATTTCTTGAGAGCTCTCATGTTCTACAACTTGATATACAGTGCCACTTCCAATGGGTAATTGGAGATGAGTGTGAAAAAATTTCCTGTTGGCTGCCTTGAAATCTATTCCTCACATCTCAGGCTCCTACATGGTCCTAAGTGACTTGTACCAGGATTCTTTTGTCTGTTATCCAGAGGGTGTTAATGATTTTTCTGCTTGTTTCTTCCCGACATTCATGCACACTCTAGGTCCATGAGTAACTATGATTTTCCCTAAGGATAATGCTCTATAGTATTTGATTTTTGAAGGGATTAATTCCAGACATGAATCTGAAAAAGGTCCTTGACTTTATTAATATGCAATAAGAGCCTCATGTGTCAAACATGAGAGATGCTAGAATTAACATTATCACCTGGCCTGGGTCAAATGTAGTTTTCAGCCCCAAAAATCATTTCCCATGGTATATCCTTTTCCTTTGCATGATGGAGGATGAGAAACTCACTAACCACAGAACAAACGTATTATGTCAATCAAATACTGAACTGATCCATTCAGAGCAAATGCAGTATGAGCTCTACTCCTTTCAATAATATTCATGAATTAGAAAATTGGCATCTGATGCAAGGGTGAACTTGTCTATTCCCATTAGTCTGCCTCAGTTAGCAGATTTGCAGATTTGCAATTCATCCTCGACATAACATTGTAATATGTCTGAGTTATAGCAGACAATTGAATACAAATTCCTAGTATGCTTATTACCTTTTCACAGGTAGAATATATGAGGCCTGGGCTGGGAAGGTGGCTCAGTGGTAGAGCGCTTGCTTTGCATGCATGAGACCCTGGGTTCGATTCCTCAGCACCACATAAACAGGAAAAAAAGAGCTGGAAGTGGCACTGTGGCTTAAATTGTAGAGTGCTAATCTTGAGCCGAAGAGCTGAGGGACAGCACCCAGGCCCAGAGTTCAGATCCATGACTGCACACCCCCCCAAAAAAGAAAAGAATATATGAGGCCCAACCATGATAACAAGCTCACCTAAATTCAACTTGATCTCAAGTGAAATGTTTGTGTTTAACATGAATGATCAGAGAAGAAAATATTTGACAATACCAGTACATCTAGGATCCATTGTCTCGCTTATAAAACGAATGATATCTCCTATTTGCAAGCAACACAAATTTCACATGGAATAAAATCTTACGAACAATTCCATGCAAGCCCAATTACTGTTCATTTGTTTCCTTACCATGTCAGGAAGAGAGATTTGTTGTTTAGACATGGTAAAACATCAGAAATACAATTTATTTTTGACCCTGGAAGGACAAGGTCATTCTAGCAATTACAATTCATTAAAAGACTTCATAAATAATAAAAGATAAAATAACTTTTGTAGATTCACATCTTACCTTGATTTTCCCATCTATACCATATCTAGTGTGATTTCATACTTTATTCAGGAATGTGAAATGTAAAATGTGAAATCCATGTATGTATTGCTGGTTAAAATATAGTTCTAAATACATTTCATTAATATATATTTTTGCAAAGTGCAAATTGTAAGTCATCTCAATTATCTCAAGGAATGGGGGCAAAGATGTTGACAGAATAGTAGGGAAAATACCCCAGCACTCTTCAACCAAAAAAAAAGAGTTTGGGTTTTAAGGCTCCGTTTCTTTAAAAGAGCAACAGCAACAAAAAGGCGATTACTCAGAGAGATAAGGAAGTGAGGAAACACTCTGGAACCTACACAAAGGCAAATTAGGAAGACCCGTCCCACACTCCTGCTGCAGGCAGGGTTCCACACTGAGCTACTCCAGCGGCAGAGCTCCATACCAAGACAGCTAAGTGGCTGAGCTCAGGACACACCAGTGACCACAGAGTCACAAGCATCCTAAGGCTCCGGGAAGACTCACAAGAGCCAGAAGCAACATGGAGAATATCAACAGAAAACCTGGAAAGCAGAACCCGCCCAAATATACCCCGTGGCACACTGTCTCAGCATTGCCGGCATAAACAGCGCACCCCAGCAGTGAGAGGGAGCCAGCAAGAACAGCGGCAGCTGCGGTGGCGGGTTGACAGTGGCAGTGGAGATGAACCAGATGCGCCGCACACAGCCTCTCCATAATGGCTTGCAGGAACAGCCCAGACCAGCCCTGGGCAGAGGCCACAGAGGTGGCCACAACAGCAATCAACCCTAGACTCCCAGCGCAGCACAGACAAAGCACCTTTCTTCAATGGCCCTTGTAAGTATCGGACTCAGGCTAGGGCGACCCCAAACTCGCTGCAGGGTACATTACCTACCTGCGGCAGCTTTCATAAATGGCCCAGCCCAGTCTGGGTGGCAGCAGCAGTGATGAAGGGGATGGGGTAATTCCAGTGGTAGTTGCAACATGGTGCAGCACCTTTCTTCAACGGGCCCTCTAAGTGTCAGGCCCAGCCTGGGGTGACCCCACTCACTGTGGGGAAGAGTGTCTCCCTGAATCAGCCTGTATATGTGGCCCAGCCCAGCCTGTGGTGGTAGCAAGTGCTGAGGCTGGTTGGCAGCAGCAGCAATGGTGCAGGATGCTATAATCCCCCGCTCTTTCTCCCCCGGCCTACAGAAGCAACCCAACTGAGTTTAGGGCTATGGTAATCGTGGATATAGTAGCAAAAGACTCCAGACTGACTTGGAGGAAGATGTTGGAGGAGAAGCTGGGGGCTAAACAATCTTTTGCATAGAAAGCAGTTTTAGTATTCCAGTGAACAGTCCAAGGTTAGAGAAACACATTAAGTATGCCATCACAGTACAGAGATTTTTGCCAGAATGGGAAAATCCAGGCAAGGAGACAGATCTGAACATTTGTTGGTAGCCAGGGCTGTGGTGGCCACGGTGGCACTGGCAGCAGTGGCTGACATACCAACAGAGACTATCTGGGATGAAGGTTCCAGATGTGGCCTGGCAAGCAGATTCTACTCACCACCAGCAAGAACTGACAGGACCAAAAATCTTCATCCTATATATCGCAGAAAAGAAGATGGTCCAGGAACCAAAACTGGCCTGAGTAGAACCTGACTGACTCACTTTTTCTCAGGAAACAGAGGTGGGAAGGCCACCCCTCCCAGACCATCAGAAATCTCTATCTTTGATACTGACAAAGACCTGGCTATGCAGCCAGCTCTAACTCAGGCCTTGGGGGAAAAAAAAAAAGAGTCATTTAGGATGTCACAGTAAACTGACCTGACCTGTTAGGCTTAGCTCCACACAGGGGAAGTCACCTCGCCCAGGCAGAGAGGCTCTGCCCCAAGAGGAGTGACTTTCTTAACAGAGCCAGAAGCTGTCCAGCACCCCGAGTCACCCTGTCCCAAAGTGCTCTGTCCCACCCTACAGCACTCTACAAAAACAATTGAAATTCAGAAAACATAAACACTGCGAATGGCTCCAGGCTGGGCTCTGTGAGTGCCTCAGGAGCTAGCCATTCAGGGAAAAGCTAGATTGTTGAAAGACCTCAATCCTAACCAAAATCTAGCCTTATCATAGTATCTCCAAACTAGAAGAAACAGCCATCTCCCTATTTTGTGATACTCAAAGTAGATTCCCTCCCACTGAACTAGCCTGGGAAGAGGATCACAAAATCCTGGTAATGTAGAATTTTTTCTGTCTGCTCAAACTGACTTAAGAAACCTATCAAGCCACAGGGAAAGCAAACACCACAAGCAGACTAGTGACTCCACCAAAACACTGGTTATGGACACAAGGGAGATACAGGACCTTCCCATTCCTTCTCGGCAAAAGAGATTAAAGAACCCTTTTTTCTGTTTTTAACAAAAATTTAAAAAATATTTTCTGTTATTTTTTTAATAATTTTTATGTATGTGAATATGTATGTATGTTTGTGTTTAAAATCTCTTTTTACTTTTTGGTCTTTTTTTATTCTTTTCTTTTTTCTCTTTCTTTCTTTTTGCTTGACTTAAGGGCTGTTCTGCTCATCCCCAGACATATACCCATTGTCAATTATAGATATTATCCCCCATTGTGTACATACTTAACCCAGAAATTTATTACTCAATTCAAAACCTCTTATGCTTAACTTCTTTAATAGAAGTATTATCTCTTTATACCAATATAATGTTCAAGTATTCCAAAATTAATAATTTGTATTTTTTTAATTTTCATGTTTCCTATCTATCACTCCCCTAATTTCATCTTATTCTTTTCTTCTCAATATCAATTCTTTATGCTTGAGTAATTTTTTTTCAGTTATGGGGCTTGAAATCTGAGCCTAAGTGCTGTCCCTCAGCTCCTCATCTCAAGCTGAGCAATATATCACTTGAGCCACAGAGCCATTTCCGGTTTTCTGAGTGTTTATTGGAGATAAGAGTTTCATGGACTTTCATGTCCAGGCTGGTTTTGAACCATGATCCTCAGTTCTCAGCCTCCTGAGTAGCTAAGATTATAGGCATCAGCCACCAGCACCTAGCTGTACTTGAATAATTTGAAAGTTTTTCACTTTTTAATTTAAATTTTTCAATTGTTTTGTTTTTTTTTATTTTCTCTTATCATTCTGTCCAATCCATTTTCATCTCTGCAATTAGGACTTGGTTAAATTCACTCTATTTTACAGTTTCACATACCTCTAATCCTATTTTTTCCCCATATTTCACCCTAAACCTAATGATTTTTGGTTTGCTAAATTCTTCTTCGCTGTTCTCAGCCCATTAATCCATAGTTGTTTGATGTTGAATAGAGTGTATTGATTGAACAAGATTGTATCTGCAACCATTTTGAGTGTACAACTACAGGACTCTGGTGATGCTTGCCTTAAAATAGTGTTCTAGCACAAAATTGGTATTACATTCATACCAAATGGGCAGAACAAGCTGCTAAAAGACAGTAAAAATGGCAAGTCCAGGATTTCAACTCCCATTCATGACAATAAGGTGACAGAACAATTAATGAGAGTTTCCAAAGGAGAGTTTCCAAAAAGCTCTACAAACATTGCTGGTAAAAAAATGGTGAATAATAAGATTGAAAGCCTGCAAAGGACTCAGTGTGAGCTGGATAGGAGTGAGAGGAGGCAAACCACAAATTAATATAGTAATCTTGTGAGCATGAGGAAGCTACTCAAAGATTAATACAGGAATTGATTGAGCAGGATGAGAACAGCCCAAGAGAAACACAGGAATTGCATGAGCAGACAGAGAACAGTTACAGAGAAAGACAGGATTTGCATGAGCTGGCTGAGAACAGTCAAGGAGAATTACATGAATTGTGTGAGCTGGAGAAAGCAAATCAAAGAGTAATACTGGAATTGCATGAGTGGGATAAGAATAGACAAATATCAAGAGATGCATTCATGGAGTCCATAAACAGACAGCTGAAAGAATTCAGGGAGATTACAAAGGGAATGCTAAATGGAGCCCAACAAAAGGAATGTGAGTCCAAGGAAACCATAATCAATCAACTAAGTGATTTGAGAATAACACTGAACACCAAATTAAGAAAGTAAGAAGTTCATACAAGATCTAAAACAAACCTCCAACAAAGAATTTGAAGCTATCAAAGCCGATCAATTAGAATGAAAAGAAATAACACAAAGTAGAAAGATTTGACAGCATCTTAGACCATGCAGAAGGTCGAATCTCAGAGACTGAAGACAGCCTAGATACTCTAGAGAAAGAACATACAATTATCCAAGACAAATCCAAGAAATATGAGAGATCTATTCAACACTTGGAAGACACCATCAGGCCTAATCTGAGGATAATTGGTTCAGAGAAGCACCTACAAACAGAAGTTAATGGCCTAGGAAATTGTTTAATAGGATCCTAGCAGAGAACTTGCCAAACATGCAAAAAGATAGGCCTATTCAGACACAAGAAGCTTTAAGAATAACAAATAGACCAGACCAGGATAGGACACCCAACCATCACATTATAATCCACACAGGATCAATTCAGACCAAGGAAAAGATATTTAAAGCTGTCAAGGAGAAAAGATCAATCACCTCAAAGGGAAACTAGTTAGAATCACCTCAGATTTCTCAGCAGAGACAATAAAAGCAAGAAGAGCCTGGAATGATGTATGAAGTGCCCTAAAGACAAACGACTACATCCAAGAAAATTGTACCCAGATAAACTCTCCTTCATAACTGAAGGTCAAATAAAAACCTTCCTTAGCAAAGAAAAGGTGAATCAATATATCTACACCCAACCAGACCTACAAAAGATACTTAAAGATATCATACACATGGACAAACAAGACCACAATAAAGGCCAAGAAACCACACCCAAACTGAGAATCCAAGAACCATAGGAAGTACCCAGTTGCCACCGACCCCCAAAAGGTGGATAACATGGCAGGAACAACCAAAGACCTCTCAGTTGTAACTCTTAACATTAACAGACTTAACTCTCCAATTAAATGACATAGACTGTCTAGTTGAATTAAAACATATTCACTGCCTTGCCCATAAATACAGATATATTTTGAAAGTCAAAGGCTGGAACAAAAACTGCCAAGCAAACGGCCCACATAAACAGGAGAGAATTGCAATATCAGATAATGTAGCCTTCAACTTAAAATTAGTGAGAATTGGTGAGAAGAAGTAAACAAGGTCGCTACATTCTAATTAAGGGATCTCTCTTTCAGGAAGATATGACAATTCTAAACAAATATTTGCCAAACAAAGGGCACCCAAATTTATCCAAGAAACAGTACTTTCCCTCAAATCTCACATAGATCCAAAGACATTAATTGTTGGGGGTTTTAACACACCACTGTTACAACTAGGTAGGACAATTCGGCAAAATCTCAACAGAGAAAACAACTGCGTAGATCAATGAGATTTAACAGAGATATACTGAATATTTCACCCAGCACAATCCGAAAATGTTTTTCTCAGCAGCACAAGGAACATTTTCCTAAATACAATATATAATAGCTCACAAAGCAAACTTGTCCAAATTCAGAAACATTGAAGTTAATCCTTGTATTCTCTCAGACCACAAGGGAATAAAATGAGAACTCAACACCAAAAGCTACCAAAAAATTCCTGTAACACATGGCGGCTGAACAACACAGTGTTGTATCATTAGTTGGACATGGAGGAGACTAGAAAGGAAATTCAAATGTTCACGATATTCAACACATATTGAACACACAAACTATCAGCTCCTTTGGTACACAGCAAAAGCAGTACTCAGAGGCTAGTTTATAGCTCTGAGTTAATACATCACCAAATTGGAGAGATCTCAATTCAACAAATTAATGATACATCTAAACCTCCTTGAAAAAGTGCTGCAAGGTAAACCCCAATCCAGTAGAGGGAAAGAAATAATTAAAATTAAATCAGAATAAAAGAAATTACAATCCATTAAAAAAACATAGAAAGAATGAACAAAACAGAGTTGGTTCTTTGAAAAAAAAATAACAAAATTGATAGACCCTTAGCAAATCTTATCAGAAAAAGAGAGCAAACACACATAAACAAATGAAAGAATCAGAATGGAAACATCACCAAAGAAACAACCAAGATTCAGAGCATAATAACGTCATACTTGTTAAAGCTTTATGCTTATAAATTTGAGGCCTTGACAAAAATGGACTTTTCCTAGCGAATATTGACATCCATCAACTAAACCAAGATGAGTTAAACCAACTTACCAGGCCAATATCAGCATTGAAATAGAAACAGCAAGAAGAGACCTCCCATCTAAGAAAAGCCCAGTACCAGATGGATTTACAGCGGAATTCTACAAGGCTTTCAAAGCAGAGCTAGCACCAATACTCCTCCAACTCTTCACTAAAATTGAAAGAGAAAGTTCACTACTGAACTCAGTCTATGAAGCCATCATAATCCTCATCCCCAAACCAGGCAGGGAATCATCATAGGAAGAAAATAATAGACACATTTCTTTGATGAACATTGATGCAAAACTTCTCAAGAAAGTTTTGACTAGTAGATTTCAACAATTCACCTATAAAATCATAAAACACGATCCAAGAAGTCAGGGATGGAAAGATGGTTCAATATGTACAAATCAATATAATTAATCACATCAACTACAGAAAGGATAAGAAGCTGATGGTTATCTCAATAGATGCAGAAAAGGCATTTGACAAGATCCAACACCCCTTAATGATGAAGGTTCTAGAAAACTAAGAATCCATGGAACCTTCCTCAATACAATAAAGGCTGTGTAAGACAAACCTACAACCAGCATTATACTTAATGGTGAAAAACTAAAGCCATTTCCTCTTAATTCAGAAACAAGACAAGGATGTTCACTCTCTCCACTTCTCTTCAAATTAGTATTAGAATGCTGAGCTACAGAAATGACAACATGCAAACATAAAAGGGATCCAAATAGGAAAAGATGAGGTAAAACTCTCCCTCTTTGCAGATGACATGATCTTGTATTTAAAGAATCCCACGGACTCCACTCCCAAATAACTTGAGCTGATTCAAGTCTTTAGCAATGTAGCAGGTTATATAATTGACCCTCAAAAATCAATGGCTTTTCTGTATGCCAAAAATGAGCCGACTGTGGCTGAAATCAGGAAAGCAACTTCTTTCCTATGAGCCTGCAAAAATGAAATATGTAGGAATTAACTTAACCAAAGAAGTGAAAGACCTCTATGAATAAACCATTAAAAACCTCAAAAAGGAAATCAAAACACAACTTATAAAGTAGAAAAACCTCCCATGCTCCTGGATTGGAAAGATTAACATCGTAAAAATGGCAATACTTCCCAAGTCTATGTACAAATTCAATACAATATCTATCAATATTTCAACCTCAGGCTGGGAAGGTGGCTCAGTGGTAGAGCACTTGCCTTGCATGCTCGAGGCTCTGGGTTCGATTCCTCAGCACCATATAAGCAAAAAGAAAAAAGCCGGAAGTGGCATTGTGGCTCAAGTGGTAGAGTGCTAGCCTTGAGCTGAACAGTTGAGGGACAGTGCACAGGCCCAGAGTTCAGGCCCCATGACCGGACCCAAAAAAACATTTTCCAACCTCATTCTTCAAGGAACTAGAAGAGGCGATCCAAAAATCCATATGGAACAATGCTAGGCACCGAAGACCAAAACGATCCTTAACAGAAAGAACAGTGCTGGAGGAATATCAACACTGAATTTCAAACGTATTACAAACTATAGTAATCAAAACAGATTGGTTCTGGCAGAGGAAAAGACCTCAGGACCAATGGAATAAAACTAAAAACCCAGAAATGAACCTATAGTCATCTAATCAGCTTTAAGATAGCTAAAAAAATAGAATGGAAGAAAGACATCCTTTTCATGAAATGGTGCTGGCAAATTGTTTAATCACTTGTAGAAAACTAAAGCTAGATCCTTACATAACACCCTGCACCAGAATGAATTCCAAATGGATCAAAGGGGTGGGAGTAAAAGCAGACATCCTGAAAATATTACAGGATGGAATCGGAGAAACAATAGGTCTGCTTGAAACAGGCAGACATTTTCTTAATAGGTACACAGAAACACAACAAATCAAAGAGCGGTTGAACAAATTGGATTGCATGAAATTGCAAAGCTTCTGCGTGATAAAGGACATAGCTAGCTAGCAAGATCAATAGAAAGCCCACAGAATGGGAGATCTTCACTAGCCATAGAACGGACAAGGGTCTCAAATATAAAATATATCTGGAACTCAAAAAATTAAATGCCCCAACAAGAAATCCTCAAAGGAACAACTGCCCAATAAATAAGTGGGGTAAAGTGTTACCAAGAAAATTCTCTGAAGAGGAAAAAAGGATGGCCAATAGACACATGAAAAAATGCTCAACCTCCCTAGGCATAAAAGAAATGCAAATCAAACCAACACTGAGATACCACCTTGCCCCAGTTACAATGGCTATAATCAAGAAACCTAATAACCTCAGATGCTGGAGGGGATAGACAGAAGGAACCCTACTGCATTGTTGGTGGGAGTGTAAACTTATGCAACCACTTTGAAAATTAGTATGGAGTTTGCTGAAAAGTCTCCTCATAGAGCTTCCCTATGACCCAGCAATTCCACTTTTGGGCATTTACCCAATTGATCACTAACAAGAGCATACTAAAGCGACCAACACAACTATGTTTATTGCAGTATTACTTACTATAGCTAAGATATGGAATCAACCCAGATTCCCCTCAGTAGATGAATGCACCAAGAAAATCTGGTATATATAGAGAATGGAATTCTATACCTCCATCAGAAAGAATGAAATTGCCTAAATTGACAGGAAATAGAAAGGCTTGGAAAAAAGTACATTAAGGAATGCCAGGAAGATGGTGAAGGAGAAGCTGGAGGCTAAACAATCTCTCACATAGAAAGCAGTTTTAATGTTCCAGTGAAAAGTCCTAAGGCAGAAAATCACACCAAGTGTGCCATCACAGGACAGAGAGTTAGGCCAGAGATGTAAAATCCAGGCAAGAAGACAGATCTGAGCACTTGCCAGCAGCTGCAGCTGTGGAGGCAGCCAAGGCAGCCATATATGCCATACTTGCAACACAGAGATAGTCCAGGACAAAGGCACCAGACAGAGCGTGTATGCATATTCTACTCTATACCAGCAAGAACTGACAAGGAACAGACATCTTCATCCTGCACTTCCCAGACCAGAGACAATGCAGGAACCAAAACTCGGCATGAGTAGAAGCCTGACATCCTTATTCATTTCTCAGGGAGCAGCGGAGGGAAGGCATCTCCTCCCCGGCCCACCCCCCTAGTACCCGAAAACTCCATCTTTGATACCGACACAGTCTGGATGAGTAGTTAGCTCCAATTCAGGCCTTCAAAGTAAACAAATATCATTTAGCAGGTCATAGGAACCTAAACTGACCTGATAGGCTCAGCTCCACCCAGGGAAAAGTCACCCAGCCAAGGCCACCAGGAAGGGCTTTTTTTCACTGGGTAAACAGAGGCTGCCCTCCCTACAGCAGCCTTGACAATCAATTGAAATACAGTAAACATAAACTCTGAGAATGGCTCCAAGCTGGGCTTTGTAAGTGTCTCAGAAGCTAGCCCCTCAGGGAAAAGCTACTGTTTGCTAAAAGGCCTCAACTCTACCCAGAAGCTAGTCTTATCACAGCATCTCCAAACTAGAGGAAACACCCACTACCTCTTTTCGGATACTCAAAGCAGATCTCCCTCCCATGGAACTAACCTGGGAGGAGGATCACAAAATCCTGGGTAAAGCAGAGAATTTTTCTGCCTGCTCTAACAAAAGGACTTAAGAAACATCCAAGCCACAGGAAAATCAAACACCACAAGCAGACCAGAGACTCTAACAAGAGACTGGTTATGGACACAAGGGAGATACAGGATCTTCCCATCTCCCCCCAAAAATCAAAGAACTCATTTTTTGTTCCTTTTATAAATTTTTTCTAATTTAATTTTAAATTCAAAATTTTAAACTTAAAAATTGTTTCCTATTAACAATTTTTTCTTCCTCTTATAATTTTTATTTTAGGGATATAAGTGTATGTGCATTTTTTGTTTTTTTCTTTTTTTTTTCTTTTTTTTCTTTCTTTTAATTTTTTTTTGTTTAGCTCTGTTGACCTTTGGATCCTTTTTTCCTTCTCATTCTTTTCACCTTTTCTTCTCTTTTGTTCTTCTTTGAGTGACTTAATTGCTCTTCTGCTCATCCTCAGATATACCTGTAGTTGAATATTAGACCTTATCGCCCATTGTGGACGCACTTAATCCAGAAATTTATTACTCAATTCAAAACCCTTTAGACTTAAATTCCTTATTAGCAGTACTACCTCCTTATATCTTTATGTTATTTTAGCCATTTTTATTTTAGAATTTTTCACATCTCATTTCTATCCCTACCCTTATCTTATCTTATCCACATCCTTCTCTGAATATTGTTTTTAACATTGCATAATTTTTAAGTTTTTAGGTGTTTCACTTTTTAATTTTTGTTTTTTAATTTTTTCTTGTCTCTTTTTTCTCTTTATCTCCTTTTTTTTTTCTCTCGCTACTATTGTTCTATCCAACCTATCTAATGAATTGAGATTAGGACTTAGGTAAGTTAACTCACCCTCTGCCTTTCCACAACTCTCTATTCCTATTTTTACCCACATTTCTCCCTAAACATAATAATTTCTGGTTTGCCAAATTCTTCTTTGCGGTTCATAGCACATGAATACATAGTTGTTTGATGTTGAATAGATATATCTGTTGAAGTAGAGTGTATCTGCTGACTTTTGACTGTGCAGGTACAGACTTTGGTTGAGGCTTACCTTAAGATAGTGTTCTAGCACAACATTGGTGTTCTTTCATCCCTAATGGGCAGGGCAAGCTGGACAAACACAAGAAAAATGGCAAGTCCTGGTATCTCAACTCTTACTCATGATAATAAGGGGTCAGAACAGATAATGAATAATCCAAAGGAGAGTTCCCATAAAGCTCTACAAACACTATTGGTAAACATGGTAAATGAAAAGATTGAAAACATGCAAAAGACTCTGTATGAGCATGATACGGAGAAAGAAGAGGCAAACCAAAGTTCAATATAGGAATATCATGAGCATGAGAAAGATTCTCAAAGATTGATACAGGAATTGCATGAGCAGCTTGAGAACACTCGAAGAGAAATAAAGGAATGGCATGAGCAGGCTGAGATCAGTCAAAAAGAAAGTCAGGAATGGTGTGAAGAGTCTGCAAACACTCAAAGAGACCTACAGGTTTTGCGTGAATGTGAGGAAACTAATCAGAGTATTACAGGAATTGAGAGAGCAGGATGAGAATACACAAAGATCACTAAAGCCATTCATTGAATCCATAAACAGAGAGACGAAAGAAGTTCACAAAGGGAATGCTGAAATGAGCCCAAAAGATGGAATGGAAGTCCAAGGAAACAATAACCAATCAACTAAGTGATTTGAGGTTAAATACTGAAAACCAAATTAAGGAAGTAAAGATAAATGATCTAAAACAAAGCTCCATCAAAGAATTTGAAGCCATCAAAGCCGACCAACTAAACGGAAAATAAATAAAAAAACAAAGTAGAAAGTCATGATAGTAGGTTACACCATGCAGAAGATCGAATTTCAGGGATTGAAGACAGCTAGATAACATAAAGAACATACAACCAGCCAAGACAAATCCAAAAAATATGACTGATCTATTCAACACTTGGAATATACCATGAGAAGGCCTAATCTGAGGATAATGGGTGCAGAGGAGCACCTAGAGAAAGAAGTTGATGGTCTAGGAAGTTTGTTTAACTGGATCCTAGCAGAGAACTTCCAAAAAATGCAAAAAGATAGGCCTATTCAGACACCATAAGCTTTTAGAACTCCAAATAAACCAGACCAGAATAGGACATCCTAGCGTCACATTATAACCCAAACAGGATCAATTCAGATCAAGGAAAAGATCCCTAAAGCTGTTAAGGAGTAAAGATCAATCACCTATAAAGGAAAAACAATTAGAATCACCTCAGATTTCTCAGCACAGACGAGCAAGAAGAGCCTGGAATGATGTATGACAACTATTAACCAAGAATACTGTACCCAGCTAAACTCTCCTTCATAACCAAAGTCCAAATAAAAACCTGCCATAGCAAAGAAAAATTGAAACATTATATCTCCACAAAACCAGCCCTACTAAAGATTCTTAAATAAGTGCTACACATAGAAAACCAACAAGACCACAATAAAGGCCAAGAAACCCCACCCAAACTGAGAATCCAGGAATCATCGGAAGAACCCAGTTGCTGCAGCCCCCAAGAAAATGGATAAAATGGCAGGAACTCCCAAATACCTCGCAGACCTATCTCTCAACATTAACGGAATTAACTCACCAATTAAGCGACACAGAGTGTCTAGTGGGATCAAAAAACAAGATCCTTCTATCTGCTGCCTTCAGGAGTCACATCTTGCCCATAAAAACTAACAAATTTTCAATATGAAAGGCTGGAAAAAATCTTCCAAGCAAACAGCCCCCATAAACAGGCGAGAGTTGCAATCCTAATATCAGATAAAATAGACTTCACATTAAAATTCGTTAGGAGAGATAAAGAAGGTTGCTAAATAAAAATTAAGTGGTCTCTCCTTCAGCAGGATATTACAATTGAAAATATCTAATCGCCAAACAATGGAGTTCCTAAATTTATACAAGAAACACTAGTTTCCCTCAAATCAAACATAGATCTAAAGACATGAATTGTTGGGGACTTTAACACACCCCTTTTCCTACTAGATAGATCAACTCGGCAAAAACTCAACAGAGAAATTGAAGATCTAAACAACTGTATATATCAACTAGATTTAACAGACGTCTACCAAATATTTCACCCATCACCATCAGAATACAGGTTTTTCTCAGCAGCACATGAAACATTTTCCAAAAATATCACAATTTAGGAAACAAAGAAAACTTGTATAAATTCAGAAACATTGAAGTTTTACCTTATATTCTTTCTGACCACAAGGGAATAAAATTAGAACTCGACCCCAAAATCCACCAAGTAGAGTCCTGGAACACATGGAGACTGAACAAAACACTGCTGAATCATGACTGGGTCATGGAATACATTAGAAAGGAAAATCAAATGTTCATGCTATTCAACAAAAATGAACACACAAATTACCAGCTCCTCTGAGACACAGAAAATGCAGTACTCAGGAGCAAGTTTATAGGTCTAAGTTAATACAACAACAAATTGGAGAGATCTGAAACCAACAATTTAATGAGATTTTTGAGCTTCCTTGAAAAAAAGCAGCAAGATAAACCCCAATCCAGTAGACAGAAAGAAATAATTAAATTTAAATCAGAATTAAATGAATTAGAATCCCCAAAAAAACATAGAGACAACAAAACAAAGAGTTGGTACTTCAAAAATATTGACAGACTCTTAGCAAAATATCAGAAAAAGAAGAAACACACCCAGATAAGTAAACTCAGAGTTGAGAATGGAAACAACACCAGAGAAACAACCAAGATTCAGAACATTATAAGGGGATACTTCTCAAAACCTTATGCTAATAAGTTTGAAAACTTTGAAGAAATGTACCTTTTTCTCGCAAATATTGACATGCCAAAACTAAACCAAGATGAGTTAAACCATCTTAACAGGCCCATATCAAGCATTGAAATAGAAACAGCAATGAGAGACGCCCCATCCAAGAAAAGCCTAGGACCAGATGGAGTTACAGCGGAATTCTACAAGGCATTCAAAGCAAATCTCACACCAATACTCCTCAAACTCGTCAATGATATTGAAAGAGAAAGTTCACTACCGAACGCATCCTATGAAGCCATCATAACACTCATCCCAAAACCAGGCAGGGCATCATCAAAGAAAGAGAACTATAAACACATTTCTTTGATGAACATTGATGCAAAACTTCTCAAGAACATTTTGGCCAATAGACTTCAGCAATTCATCCCAAAAAGCATACACCATGATCAAACAGGATTCATTTCAGGAATGCAAAGCTGGTCAATATACTCAAATCAATTAATATAATTCATCACACCAACAGGAGCAAGAATAAGAACTACATGGTTATCCAATAGATTCAGAAAAGCATTTGACAAGATCCAACACCCCTTTATGATGAAGGTTCTGGAAAAATTTGGAATCCATGGATCATACCTCAATACAATAAAGGCTATACATGACAAACCTACAGCGAGCATTATACTTAATAGTGAAAAACTAAATCCCTTTCCTCTTAACTCAGGAACAAGACAAGGATATACACTTTCTCCACTTCTCTTCAATCTAGTATTAGAATGCCTAGCTACAGCAATAAGACAAGGGGATCGAAAATAGTGAAAAAAGAAGTAAAAGTCTCCCTCTTTGCAGATGACATGATCTTGTATTTAAAGAATCCCATAGACTCCATTCCCAAATTACTCAAGCTGATTCAAAACTTTGGCAAATTAGCAGGGTATAAAATTATCCATCAGAAATCAATGGCTATTCTTTATACCAACAATGAGAAAAGTGGGGCTGAACATAGGAAAGCAACTCCATTTGCAATAGTCCCCCCCAAAATAAAATGCCTAGGAATTAATTTAACCAAAGAACTGAAGGACCTCTACGATGAAAAGTTTAAAAACTCGAAAAAGGAAATCAAAACAGAACTTAGAAACTAGCAGAAACTCCCATGCTCCTGAATTGGAAAGATCAACATCATGAAATTGGCAATACTTTCCAGTGCTATCTACAAAATCAATGTGATCCCTATCAATATTCCAACCACAATCCTCAAAGAAATTGAAGAAGCAATCCAAAAATTCATATGGAACAATAAAAGACCCAGAAGAGACAAAACGATGCTCAACAGAAAGAACAGTGCTGGAAGAATATCAATACCAAATTTCAAACTCTGCTATAAAGCCATAGTATTCAAAACAGCTTAGTCCTAGCACAAGAACAGACCTCAGGACCAATGGAATAGAATTGAAAACCCAGAAATGAACCTACAGACCTATAGCCATCAAATTTTCAATAAGGAAGCAAAAAAATTGAATGGAAAAAGACAGCCTGTCTTCAGTAAATGGTGCTGGCAAAACTGGTTAACTAGATATAGAAAACTAAAGCTAGATCTCTATATATCACCCTGAACCAGAATCAACTCCAAATGGATCAAAGACCTCGGAGTCAAAGCAGATAATCTGCAAAAAATACAGGATGGAATAGGAGAAACCCTAGGTCTCCTTGGCGCAGGGTGAAATTTTCTTAATAGAGGCCCAGAAACACAACAAATCAAAGAGAGGTTGGACAAATGGGTTTTCATGAAATTGCAGAGCTTATGCATGGCAAAGGACATAGCTAGAAAGATCAATAGAAAGCCCACCGAATGGGAGAAGTTCTTCACTATCCATACAATAAAAAAGGGTCTCATATCAAAAATATACCTGGAACTCAAAAAATTAAATCCCCCAACAACAAATCTTCAAAGAAACAACTGCCCAATAAATAAGTGGGCTAAAGACTTAAAGAGGAAAGAAGTATGGCCAATAGACCCATAAAGAAATGTTCATTCTCCCTATCCATAAAAGAAGTGAAAATCAAAACAACATTGAGATATCACCTCACCCCACTTAGAATGGCTGTAATCAAGAACTCTAATAACAACAGATGCTGGAGGGGAGGTGGACAGAAGGGAATCTTACTGCATTGTTTGTGGGGTGTAAACTTGTTCAACAACTTTGGAAAGCAGAATGGAGGTTCCTCAAAAGAGTCCACATAGAGCTTTCCTATGACCCAGCATTCCCACTTTTGGGCATTTACCCAAATGTTCACAAAGACGATCACACTAAAGCTACCAGCACAACTATATTTATTGCAGCATTATTTACCATAGCTAATGGAACCAACCCAGATGCCCCTCAGTAGATGAATGGATCAAGAAAATGTGGTATATATACCCAGTGGAATACTGTGCCTCCATCGGAAAAATGACATTGTTAGGAAATGGAAAAAAAAAAAAAATAAGTGAAGTAAGCCAGGCCCTAAGAAACAGTTCCCATGATTTCCCTTATTTGCAATATAGTATATGTCTGAGTCAAGCAGAAATAAGACTATTTCTTTGTTGCTTTGTATGTCCCTCTCCCACGGCATAACCCATGCTTTCACTGTATGTGGTGTTGATATAATTTGTGAATGGGAAGGGAAAAAACAAATAGTTTCAATAGGGATACATTTGGACTTGCAGCAATGAGATGTACAAATCGTTATGTCAAAATCGAAATTTTCAACTTTGATGGGGGGAGGAGGTTTGGTTGGGGACGAGGGGAGAATGTGAAGGGATGGAGAGGGGAAAAACAAAGGAAGAGGCTACAATGCTTGAGAGCAAATGTACTCATTATCTTGCCCATGTAATTGTAACCCCTCTATACAGTATTTTCACAATTAAAAAAAAAAAAACTTTCTTCTTCTTCTTCTTCTTCTTCTTCTTCTTCTTCTTCTTCTTCTTCTTCTTCTTCTTCTTCTTCTTCTTCTTCTTCTTCTTCTTCTTCTTCTTCTTCTTCTTCTTTTTCTTCTTCTTCTTCTTCTTCCTTTTCCTCTTCCTTTTCCTCTTCCCTTCCTCCTCGTCCTCCTCGTCCTCCTCGTCCTCCTCGTCCTCCTCGTCCTCCTCGTCCTCGTCCTCGTCCTCGTCGTCGTCGTCGTCGTCGTCGTCCTCCTCCTCCTCCTCCTCCTCCTCCTCCTCCTCCTCCTCCTCCTCCTCCTCCTCCTCCTCCTCCTCCTCCTCCTCCTCCTCCTCCTCCTCCTCCTCTTCTTCTTCTTCTTCTTCTTCTTCTTCTTCTTCTTCTTCTTCTTCTTCTTCTTCTTCTTCTTCTTCTTCTTCTTCTTCTTCTTCTCCTTCTTCTCCTTCTTCTCCTTCTCCTTCTTCTTCTTCTTCTCCTTCTCCTTCTCCTCCTCCTCCTCCTCGTCCTGGTCCTCGTCCTCCTCCTCCTCCTTCTTCTCCTCCTCCTCCCCTCCTCTTCCTCTTCCGCCTTCTCCTCCTCCTCCTCCCTTTTCCTCTTCCTCTCACCTACATTCTCCTGTATACTTTGGATCATCTGTTAAAAAAGAAAAAAAGAAAAAGAAATGTACTTCATTACCTAGCTCATGTAAATGTAACTCCTCTGTACAGTATTTTCACAATAAAAATTATTTTAAAAAAGGCCATGTCACAATATGACCTTTATATCTCTATGTCAATATGCTGTCAAAATGAATTTTTGATGTCATGGGGTGATGAGGTCACAATATGATTGTGAAGTCACAACAAATTTGTTATATCACAATGACATTTTCGATTTCAATTGATACTAGTTCACAATGAAATATGAGTTCACATAAAGGGGCTTGAAGTCTCTGAGGCCATGAATTTTCTAAAATGTTATCAGGTCATACTAGGTTTTTGAAAAAACAATGGGACAGTGATTTAAAAATATCCATGTGATGTCATAATTTCATGTCATAATAATGTTTTGAGGTTACACTTATATGGTGATGCTATTATGGTTATGGGGTCACAATAGGTTTGTGATAGCACAGTATGATTATGAGGTCACAATGGCATGTCAGATATCAGTATTCATTAATTCCCAATGAGTATATGAATTCACATATGGAATTCACATTCCAAAACATGTGTTGTCACAAATATAATGAAATCCTAACAGGTTTTTGATGTCACAAGGTGACACAACAGCCATGATATCTGGCAGTGTGATGTTACAACAGAATTGAAATCATGGTGGATTTTTGATATCACCTATCAAAAAATACATATTATGAGCTCACAAAAGGTCTAAGATATCAAATTGGCAGCATGTCACAAAAATTATGAAGACAGCACATGTTTGTGATTACGCAGGGTATGTTTTATCACAATGGCAATGTCATGTTACAATGCTCATGGTGTCAAATTGGATTTCAGAAATTACCATGTTGTGAGGGTAAAAGCAGTTTGTGGGCTCACAAAGGGCCTAAGTCATCATAATGGAAAAATATCACAAAAGTTATCAGGACAGGACAGTTTTGTGTTGTCACTGTTATCTAGTGATATCACAATGGCAATGTGATGTCACAAACAAACTGTGATGTCACAATGATATGATGTCAAAATTGGTTTCTTTTTTTTTTTCTTTTACAAACTTTTTTTGTGAAGATACCATACACAGAGGTTACAAGGTAATGAGTACTTTTCTAATCAAGCATTGCTGTCTTGTCCTTTCTTTCCCCTTACCATTCCTTCCCGTCTCCCACAAAGGTCCCCCATCTCCCCATTCCCATCCCCCATGCCAAGGTTGTAAAGTTAGTTTTTCAGAATAACATTGGGAACATCTCATTGTTGCAATGGGTTCACCTGTATCCCTATTTAAACAATTGTGTTTTTTTCCCTTCCCCTCCCTAAATTATACAAACATCAAATATAGTGAAAACAGAGGTTACACAATGGGTTAGGAACAAACAAAGCAACAAAGACATCATATTATAAATATGTTAGAAACTGGCAAGAAAGAAAAAAAAACATTTGAGTATTTATCTTGGGGTTCTTTTTGCCTAATATCAACTAATCTGACCGTTTTGCTTCTCTCGCAAATATACTAGTTATTGTAAATAAGGGAAAACATGGGACTTATGTTTCTTTGCGCCTGGCTTACTTCATTAATACAATTTTTTCCAAGCCTTCCCATTTGCGAACAAATGAGGCAATGTCATTCTTTCTGATGAAAGCATAGAATTCCATTATATATATATACCACATATTCTTGATCCATTCATCTACTGAGGAACATCTGGATTAGTTTGATATCATAGAATTGGTAAATAATGCTGCAGTAAACATATTTGTGTAGTATATTTAGTATGGTTTTCTTTGTGATCATCCTGGTACATGCCCAAAAGTGGGATTGCTGGGTGATAGAGGAGTTCTTTGTGTAGTCTTTTGAGGAACCTCCATAATATTTTCAAAAGTAGTTGAACAAGTTTACACTCCTAATAACAATGCAGTAGAGTTCCCTTCTATCTACTTCCCCTCCAGCATCCGTTGTTATTAGAGTTCTTGATTCTAGCCATTCTAACTGGGATGAGGCGGTATCTCAATATTGTGTATATTTGCAGTTATTTTATGGTCAGGTTGAGCATTTCTTCATGTGTCTATTGGCCATTCTTTCCTCTTCAGAGATGTTTCTTTGTCTATCTTAACCCACTTATTTATTGGGCAGTTGTTTGAAAATTTGTTGTAGGGAGATTTAATTTTTTAAGTTCCAGGTATATTATAAATATGAGATTCTTGTCCATTGTATGGCTAGTGAAGATGTTCTCCCAATCTGTGGGCTTTCTATTGACCTTGCTCGCTGTGTTCTTTGGTGTGCAGGAGCTCTGCAATTTCATGCAATCCCATTTGTCGAACCTTTTTTGGTTTCTTGTGTTTCTGGGTCTCTATCAAAAAAATTTCTGGCTGTGCGAAGACCTATGGTTTCTCCTATTCCTTCCTGTAATTGTTTCAGAGTGTCTGTTTTGACACTCTGAAAGATTTGATGCATTTGGAATTGATTCTGGTGTAGGGTGATATATAAGGATTTAGCGTTAGTTTTCTGCAAGTGATTAACAAATTTTTCAGCACCATTTAGTGCAGAGACTTTCATCCATTCTATATTTTTAGCTTTCTTATTGAACATTAGATGGATATAGGTCTATGGGTTCAGTTCTTGGATTTTAATTCTATTCCATTAGTCCCGAGGTCTGTTCTTATATCAGGAACAAGCTGTTTTGATTATTATGGCTTTGTAGTGGAGTTTAAAATTTGGTATAGTTATTCCTCCAACAGTGTTCTTTCTGTAAGGATCATTTTTGCTATTCTGGGTTTTTAATTTTTCGAAATGAATTTTTGGATGGCCTCTTCTATTGACTTGAAGAATGAGGTTGGAATATTCACTGACTTTGTAGATAGCCTTGGGACGTATTGCTATTTTTATGGACGTTCATCCTTCCAATCTAGGAGTTTGGGAGGTGTTTCCACTTTCTACGTGGTGTCTTGATTTTCTTTGTCAGGTTTTTTAAAGTTTTCATCATAGAGCTCCTTCACTTCTTTGGTTAAGACAATTCCTAGATATTTTATTTCTTGTGTGGCAATTACGAATGGAGTTGCTTTCCTGATTTTAGCATGTAATTTGTAAGGTTTGTATACAATGATCAAATTTTAATGGAAAAGAAGTGGAAGCAAACTTGAATTTCTTTGAAAATAGCATGCTGTGCTCTCACTAGTTTTTGAATATCTTTCGAACTACTTACTAGTGAAGTTCTTGTTCATATGCAGAATACAGAAATATATTTGAGTGCTTTCCTGAGAAAGTAAAATAATTTTTCTATTTCTTTCCAGGAATCATTCTATGAGCAAACGATGAGTTCAAACCATATCTCGTTGTTTCATCTACATCTTAATATATTGTGATGCTCACTCAATCAAATGAATTAATTTTGATTTCTACTACCTATTCACTCCCTATTCATATTACCTTGAATCCAGCAGTAATCCCTGGTGTTTATGCCCTTTTTGGAATTCACCATGTCACTATCCACCTAGACATGGTAAGCTTGGAGTATAGAAATTTCAATAACCAAATGGAAATCTAATTTGTATCCCAATAGAGAATAAATCTTTCTTCATTTTTCACTTTCCTAAAGTTTGCCTGTGAAATTATTCTTCCATTTCATATATTGATATAATTGCAGAGCCTAATACATAACAAAACTGTAATGGCATTAGACCTCTTATACAAAGCTTACACCAATTATGTATTGCATACAGAATGACCATTAAATTTCAATGGGATTTTTCAACGAACATTCTGAAATACAGTCCTTACTATACAAGCTTCTCATCCATCTCAATTATTTCCACATGTAATCTCTTCTAAAGAAGGATTCTGGGAGTTCTTCGCAAACTTGTGGCAGAAAAAGACCAGTTTAATGTATGTGTACAAAAAATAACATTCAAAATATATTCTTCTGATGGGGGAAATTGCAACTTGTGAAGATAGCATGCTGTTGTGCTAAAAGTGTGATATTTTGAGTGCAAGAAGGTGTGCATCTTTTGGCAATTTCTCAAAATATTTCTAAAATATTCCAAGAAGAGCGGACTATATCTGTCGAGTATAACAAAAACACTTTTATGGAGCCATATTTGATGGCTATCTTAATATTCAACTTGTGTGTAATTTGCCCCACATATATATGACCCCCACATACTTACAGTTGATGTGGCACTGTGGTCCAAAACATTTCTGATGCGAAATGGAATACTTTTTGAAATGTATTTTAGGAAAAAAAATATTGGTAGGCCTCCTGTACAATAAATAGAGTTAAATATTTTGGGTACAGATGTAGAAGTTAAAGATACGTGAATGTGGCTCATATTTATTATTGGTGTTGAAATGGGAGAATTTCTGATTATGGGAATATTTGTGCACCTATTTCAAATGTTTCTTGGTTTTCCTTCAGAAATTGTGTGCCCCTCAGTAGATGAATGGATCAAGAAAATGTGGTATATATACACAATGGAATTCTATGCCTCCATCAGAAAGAATGACATTTCCCCATTTGTTAGGAAATGGAAAGGTTTGGAAAAAATTATATTAAGTGAAGTAAGCCAGGCCCAAAGAAGCATAGGTCCCATGGTTTCCCTTATTTGCAATATCTAGTATAGGTATGAGTCAAGTGGAAAAGGTCAGATAATGTGATGTTAGGAAAATGAACCCTTAAATATGTATTTTAATGTTTTCGTTTCTTTCATGCATGTGTTTCTAACGCATTTATAAGATTATTTCTTTGTTGCTTTGTATGTCCCTCCCCCACAGTGTAACCCCCGCTTTCACTATATTTGATGTCAGTATAACATGTGGAGGAGATGGGGACAAACAAGTCGTTTAAGGATTCAGGTGGACCTGTTGCAACAATGAGAAGTACAAAATGTCATGTCAAAACCAGCTTTACAATGTCGGTGTGGGGGGGGAGGGGGGTATAATTGGGTGGGGGGAGGGGGGTAAAATTGGGTGGGGGGAGGGGGGAGGCGGGGAAGGGAAGTGAAGGGTAAACAAAGGAGGAGGCTGCAATGCTTGGTAAGAAATGTATGCATTATCCTGCCCATGTATTTGTAGCCCCTCTGTACAGTATGTTCTCAAATAAAATAAAATACAATAAAAAAAAAGAAATTGTGAGAAGGAATTAATTCAACATTTATTTGTAAAGGATAGTTTGGAACCTGTAGACTTAGGGAAACCTGTGCCTTTTCTAGTCCGGTAAAGATATGAAGAGAACAGATCTATGTACACATGCCTGTATATAGACTACAAACCAATCTACATATGTATCCATGTGTAAACTTATGAAAATTAAATATATGTATCAATACCCTTCTTTTTTTTAAACTTATTGTCAATGTGATGTACAGAGTATTTATAATTTATGTATGAAAGGCAGTGAATCGTTTTCTTGTCATATGTTTTTCTCTTCCTCATTTTTCTTACACTTTATTCTGCTTCAAATCTCCCCTGTGCTTGTTGTAAATGACCTTTTCAACATGTGGTCTTGTGAGGAATTTTGTAGCATTAGTTCCTCTTTTGTCCTCTATCAATTTTTTTTGATTTCTCTTCTTTGCCCTATTCAGATTAATATTGATACAATCCATAGGCTACCAAACTCAAATATAGTGACAAGAAGGGAGAAACCCTATGAAAGCTAAAGGAAAAAAAGCAAAAAAAAAAAAGTTTTTCGTATTTTTTAAAAAACACCAACAATGATAAAACTCATGTTTCTTTGATTTCATTTTGCTTACCCTAAACTTCTTGTTCATAAATACATAGAATTTAAGCACTTACAATCCTCTTCTAGGATGAAATTAGACATAACACCAATTAAGACAAAAAGAGAAAGTAGGGCACCTATATTTTAAATGTCACTACTAAATTAAAAATATGACTACATAAGGTAAGTTTAAATAGAAGCAGGATAAATGCATTGAAACGTAAAAGCAATATTCAATAGTGTTGTAATATTCCTTAAATGCCTATAAAAACTTAAAGCTAGATAATACATCATGGTATGTCAAAAAACCTTTCCAAATAAATCAGACCTCGAGGTTAAAGAAAATATTAAGAATGGAAGCAATAGAGAAATACTAGGTATCTTAGAAAAGATTGAAACTTTCTCATGGCAGATGCACAAATGAATCAAGTCAAAGAAAAGTTAGACAAACGCTATTGCTTGAACCTGCACAGCTTCTTTATACCAAAGGACATAGCTAAGTAGGGAAATAGAAAGCCAAAAGACTGGAAAAAAGATCTTCACTAGCCAAGAAAGAGAAAATGTTCTTAGAGCTGAAATATAATCAACATTCTATAAGACAATACCCCCCCCCAAAAAATTACGAACTATAAACCCGCTCTATGAAAAGAGGTCTAAATGTTTAAAGAGAAACTTTATTGATGGTTAATTGAGAATGGCCTACGGACATACCAAGAATAACTCAAAATCACTGACAATCAAATCAAGCCAAATCAATTCAACAATGAAATTCCACCATATTCCTTTAGAATGGCAGTCATGTTCATTCAATAGGGAAAATCAGGAACCACCGCAGATGCATAGGTATAGATTAATGGATCAGAAAATGTGGGGTATAAACACAATGGAATTCTATTTTCCATTAGACTGATAGTGCCATTTGTAAGGAAATGGAAAGATTAAGAAACACCATGAATTAAAGGGGGGCAGACCCAAACAAACATAGGCTCCCTAGTTTCTCTTATTTCTAAAAACTGTTATATGTCCACTTCAGTCCAAGTAGAGGATCCCAATAGCTTAATAGTAATATATATATATATATATATATATATATAACCATAGAATATTAGGCTAAACAAAGTAAACAAATACAAAATCAGTTTGTTTCGCTTTCTTGAGTTTTTAAAATGTACTATGTGAATCTATTTCTCTTTACTTGCCTTTTTCCTTTATTTTTCTATGTTTTGTACAATGTTATCAATGTACTGGATTTTGGTACACACTATATTACATGTAAGTTAATGAGAATTAGGCACAGGAAGGGCAACATCTAACTCTGAAGCATATAAGAACAATACCAACAAAACTACATGTTGGGAATAAACATTATGCCTGGTGGGAGGGAATACATATTTTAGGCCAAAAAACAGTAAAAATGAACAATGTGTAAGAACATTTGATGAGACAAGTACTCATTCATTGCTTATATATGTAATTCTAATCCCTCTGTACATCACCTTAACAAGATTCCATTTAAAAGAAGAGTATTGATGCAGACACTCTTTTCAATTCTTATAAATTTACATGTAGATACTTAGGTTGATGGGTTTGTATTACATATACAGACACGTGGAAATAGTTCTGATCTCTTGACGTTCTTAAAAGCATAGAAATGACAGGTTTCCATAAATCACCAGGTTCCAAGCTAACTGACAAATTGATGTTGAAATCATTTTGTTCAAATATTTCTGTAGGAATCCCAATAGTCATTTGAAATTGCAAACTACGAGAGATCCTGATGCTCAAATATGTCCAAAACAGAAATCCTCACATTTTCACATCTATCATGAATGTGAGCAAGATTCTTACATGTGAAACTTCTTTGTCTGTATTCGAATACTTCAACTCTTTTAATTACATAGGAATCCAACCACTGAAAATATTTTTTCCTAAAATATACTTCAAAGGCTATCCCATTTAGCAGGAGAAATGTTGTGAACCCGGAATGCCAAATGAACTATAAAATGGAGTTTTTGGGGTGCAGAAATATGAGGGGTAATTTACAAAACAAGTTGAAAACAAACATTCATCAGGTAAGGCTTTGTGAACTGGTCTTGAATTACAATCCAAACTTACAGATTAATTTTCGATAAGGGAACTAAAAAAATAGAATGGAAGAAAGACAGTCTCTTCAGTAAATGGTGCTGGCAAAATTGGTTAACTACTTGTATATTAATTTTCCCAGACATTTTAGTAATATAGCAGAAAATTTCTCAAATGATGCTCATATTCTTGTCTAATAAATCAGATTCTCTGTACAAAAGATGGTATCTTCAAAGAGTGCATATTGTCCCCCAAAACTAATCAATGTTGGCTGATATTGTTTATACCCCTGCAAAAATATATTTTTCCCTGCTACAGACAATGGGAAGAAGTCACAGATTTCTTCTGCAGATTAGATGACACATGAAAAATATTGAGATAATTTAGAATCTTGTGTCGAGAAATATATTGCGAAAATTAGTTCGTTTTAAAAATGCATAAAATTTTGCTACCCATTCTTTTTTATTATTATACAGAGGGGTTACAATTACATGGGAAGATAGTGAGTACATTTCTTATCAAGCATTGTTATCTCCTCCTTTGTTTCCCCGTACCTTCCCTCTGCCTCTCCAACCCTCAGCCCCAGGCCCCCCACTCCAATCACCTCCCACCCACACCTCCCCCACCCCCATCCCACCCCCACACCACCAAAGTTTTTTTTGGAACACAGAAGTTGTTGGGAAATTTATGTTAGGGACCTAATATTATACTTTTCTTATATTTTTATTATATTCTAAATTATTAAAAAGTGATACGGGAAATGTCATTCCCAGACAAATGTAACTGTTGTGAAGGGTCAACTTACTTTTATACGTTAGGAAACAGTCCTTTACTCAGGTTTCTTTGTTTACCCAACAACCTATGCATACTAATTAATAGGCACTTGGCTAAATCCAAGTTGTCACAGAAAGTCTCACTTATGGCTGGTATACGCCTCAATCCGACATTGTGTTTGAATGAAAGTTCTCAATTAGGCTCAATTATTCATTGTATAGAATAGTCAAGATTGTTGACTCCCCTTAAGATCAGAAAAAAAGCTGATTATTTTATATCTGCCTTGACAATTCCTTGTAACTCTTGTCCCTGTCATTGTGGGACAAAACAGTCATATAACTTTTGCATTCTCAGGAGAGACATAATTCCAAATTTCAGGTTGGAGTCTCAATATTCTTAAAGTTTCCTCTGTACATGGGTAAATATCTGCTGTCAGTAAAACGTTCATGGAAGACTCTTGATAGGAAATGAAGCTATGTGTGGAAAAAGGCCATTAATATCACAAAGTCTCCCTCATATGGAAACCCCTTTGTAATGAATTTGAGATTATTTGAAGAATTTTTTTTTAATTGATTGATTCTGAACTTTGTCATTTGGAAAAGAACTCTATACAATTCATACAAAAATGCAATCTCATCAGAAGGGAGTGAGTAATTTGAAACACTTCTGCCAAAAACTATGCTTTGTTCAATGCTATACTGAAATATTGTAAATGCTTCTCTTCTTGCTTTTTATTTTCTGTCATTCTTAGTATTTGTACTGTGGGCTTGGGTGTTGTCCCTGCACACGTTAGCTCAAGGCTTGAGCTCTGTCCCTTGCGAGAGAGTGCCACTTTCAGTTTTCTGACGGTCATTTGGAGAAAAAATTATCATGGACTTTCCCGTCTGTGCTGGTTTTGAACCACAATCCTAGATCTCAATTTCCTAGTCGCTAGGATTACAGGCCTGAGCCACAGGCACTCGACTATTCTTACTCTTTTCTAATAAAATACCACAGTAGTAATTTAAAAATTTTCAAAGGTATTTAAACAACATTGCATAAATTTCGCATCATTTCCAAAGAGAAAATTTATGAAGTATTCTAGTCCACTTGGATCTGGCTTCCTCCTGAAGAAGAAACCCCTATATCAATGTGGAAGGAAAATGAAAATTTTCAGAGACATGTAAAACCAATAAACATGTTCACAAAATATTGAAGATGTTGTAGAAGTTGGACAGAATTCATTGGTTTAAGTGAGATTACATTAATAGCCAGTGTTTTTCATTTTTAACCATCATATTATGAGAAAAAATAAACCTTTAAAAGGATGTTATCATTTACCTTTTTATTCTAATCTTAGACACTATGTAATACCTACACAGTGAAATATATTTCTCATATTCCCTTTCTGAATACAATACTTTATTAACAATTAGTTTTATTCAAGGCTGGGCAAACATTCTTTTACAACATTCACTATTCCTCACTATCCCCATATTTATCCTTTTAATCCTCATTTGGAAACGAATTCAATGCCTCCATCAGAAAGACTTGTTAGGAAATTGAAAGACTTGGAAAAAATTATATTAAGTGAAGTAAGCCAGGCCCAAGAAACATAGGTCCCATGATTTCCCTTATTTGCAATAAATAGTATAAGTCAAGGAGAAGCGGAATAGTTCAAAAACTGTATACATATGACCATAAAAGATTTGTTAAATGAAATGAAGCCCTAGATATGGACACAACTTTTCTACTTCCTTGCTATTGTTTTTCATTATTCTAAACTATACTTTGTGATTTATTTGTTTCCCTTGTATGTTCTTCCCCCGTTATAATATCTGTTTTCACTGTATTTGATTACAGTGCCTTGCATCTTGCATATATATTTTTCTAAATTGCGGAGCGAAGGGAAGTAACAAAATGGTGAAACAGTATTCTGGTCGACGCATTGTAACAATGAGAAGTACAAGACATTATATTGAAAACAAACTTTACAATTTGGGTGTGTGGGGGACTTGGGGAGGTTGGGCGGGAAGGGTTTTAGGGGAAAAACAAAGGATAACACAATAATCCAGAGAAAATGTACTGATTACCTTACTCATGTAATTCTAACCCCTCTGTACACTATTTTACAATGATTTTTTTAAGGAACGGAAATAGTTCCTGCTGCCTCATAGTCCAGGTGGAAGACCATGGTAAGTTTTGGATAAATGACATGTTAGTAAATGTACATGTCTTGTAGGTGATCAAGAATTTTGAGGGGTCAGTATGAAGAAAGGTCTTCTACTGCCATATATGCACACAATTCTAGGCCTAATTTATAGTACATGAATTTCTAATTTCCTGTTCTTTTGCAAACTGCCCTAAAAAAATATAACCTGCATTGGCAATTAGTGCACCAATCAAACCAGACAGAATGGTAGGCACAAGCAAATAGATATAAGTAGTATGATCTTTTTATATGTGAGTTAGAAAGGTTTAGAAAGCCACCAAGTGCTCAATGCTCCTGAACAATAGCAGAGTTCTCAAGAAATCAAAAAGGGGAAAAATACAGCATGCTGTGCGACCTTTGCTTTTAACATTTGTTCCTGTAGGGAACCATTAACTTACCATAAGGTGAGATGATGTTCAATAAACTGAGTAAGTATGACAAAGATATTATGATTCTGTCAATGATAGAATACCTGTAGCCCCATCTTTAATGCACACTGTAAGGAAGTGACCACTGCTATTGAGATACCTACTTGATGTTACTCCTTCTCTTTCCAGAGGGTAAGGTTTCCTGCTGTGCTTGGTTGTTCACTTTACTTTTATATATCAGAAAGCCTCGATTTATTTTCAGTCACCTAGCATGTATTTATTTATGTTTTTCACCACCCTCTCATACATAAATAACATACTTTGTCCTCACTTTCTCTAAAGTCAGTGGTTTGGCTTCTCACACGTTCAGTGTCCTATTCTATTTCCCATATTTTACTGTAAATCCAAGCAACTGACTATATAATTAAAATGACTTCTCCATGTGAAGTACAGTTAAAAACTATGAAATTGATTCTCAATATTCCCTCACTTTCCTCACATTATACATTAAATCTTTCATAAGAACTTGGTAGGTCGGACTTCTTGCTGTTAGTCGAGTTACAAGTTTGGGTAAATGACATCATACTCCTAAAGGGACCTTCATAGGTCTACTGATCCACAGTGTGTGATTGAGAATTTAGTAGAGTAATTTTCATTTATTTAGTACTGTAATCCGTAATCTGGAAATGTTCTATAAATTTCTGTCACCAAAATATAAAATATACAATTTTTTCTCTATAGGCAAAAATAGGTTGCAGAGAATCATATTGAAATTTCTGCAAATTTGGCTGTGTTTCCTCTCAAAGTTAATCATTGAGTTCCATGTAATGAAACCAATAAACATATACTATGTTCCATGGAAGAAAAGTTTAAAAAGGAAATTATATTTAAGCTCCATTTGTAGCACAAGTCCTACAATAACTATACCTTTGCAATGCTTGATGTATTATTTACCTGCTCGTGTAGTCAACAATATTTGGTAGCATGGCAATGTCCTTTCTCTTAGAATAACTGAGTTTAGTGGAAGGAGCTCCTTTATTTTTCCATTCTTTCATGCATAAAGCTCCCTTTAAATAATGATGTCACTTTTATCTGTCATGTTCACTCATTGAATATTTTGCTTAGTAATCTAATCCTTACAAGTGCAAATCTTTAAATCCTATCATACTATTATTGGAAGTCTGGCAATTCTAACCAAAAATGAACAAAACATTTCTAAAAGAGGCTTTTTACATATTTAAGTTTTACAATTATTTGGAATTACTTTTTAGTTTGCTGTTTCATGGTAATTGTTTAGTTTCTTCAATACACCTGCTTATATCTTCCTCAAAGTAAAATATGACAGCAAAGTGACTGAACTCAGACCTCATCTAGCACCTATAATGAGTATATGTATCTCACATAGCAATTAGGGTTGAGTATACCCTAGCTGCAAAATTTGGGGACACAGTGCATTACTGTCACAATGGGCTTCTGAAATGCAGTTTTCATCTAGATCTCATGTACCTGAGTGAGAAGAAAATAAACAAATTA
Source organism: Dipodomys merriami (assembly GCF_024711535.1). NCBI lineage: Eukaryota > Metazoa > Chordata > Mammalia > Rodentia > Heteromyidae > Dipodomys > Dipodomys merriami. The sequence goes on along the minus strand of NW_027203159.1, from coordinate 27,324,894 downwards.
TATAAAATGACTAACAAGTGTACTGTTCTCAATAAACTTCTTCCTTCTTATCAGCACCATTTAGGATTGAGCTCTGATTCTCTAATTAAAGAAAAACATTCTATTTGGGGTGATGATCACTATTATCACCAGAAGATTTTAACTGGAATGAGTACACCAAATATCCTTCTCATTCTTGGTTCAACAATTTCTATTTTCAAGAGATAATCACTACATATTCCACATTTTAAACGTTTTACATATTTTAAATGTATTCATCAACTCATGCTTAACACAGAATGGGAATATCCAGCTAAACATGAAAATATTTTTCTGGTTTTCTCTGATCAATCCTTTTATCCTATTAGAATCAATGCGATATTGTTCATATATTTTTGAAAAGAATTACTGTGTGTTTCTAATAAATTTATATGCTTTACTATATAAATAATAAAAGAATTGCTTTAAATGATAAAATATTCACATGAACATGATTACCTACAGAAATATACTATTTTCAATTTTGTATTCTGAATAAAAGATTCTAAGTAGAACTATATCATAGAAATAATGGAGGAATCCCCTGGTGGTTTGTTTAGGAAGACAGTGTCTGAGGATTACTCTTCATTTTCTCATTTGGCAATTATCAACTTTTCATGGATCAATAAGTTAAGCAGAGCACATAATTACTTGAGTATATTTGCGTGTGTCATTCTCTAATTTCATGTACCTTTAGATCTATCCATAAATATTCGTTTTATTTCCAAACTAGAGAAATACATTTGACATTATTTTATTTAAAAAAAAAAACCATGTAGATGGGGGTTAATTGAATTCCTTTGTCAAAAGGCCAACATTTGAAAACCTTAGCATGATTTTAACCTGTTTCTCATTGACTCAACTGCAATTTAAATAGCTATATGATGAATGGAATCAGAGGAACTGGTTTTCATTTTCTCTACTAACTCTATGCAATTTACTCTGAAAATATATAATTTTATACCTAATTATGTAGATAATAATTGTTAAATAGTTGTTGAAGTCATAACCCCTGCAGTTATTTCTGACTTGATCAAAATCATCCATTTCAACTTTGGAAGAATATTTTCTATGTTAGGTATTGTTATGCATTTTGCTTTTGGGTAAACAACATTTCATTCATTTTATTAAGTTTTGTCCGTGATGAGGATGCTTCATTTTCTGTATATGTCCTACACTATGAAATAACGAATTAGGATATTTGATACTTCAGTGGAATTTCACATGGAACTATATGTTCCATATAGAGAGACGCACAGTGGCTGTGGTATGATAATTTCCAAATCAAGTTCTTTTGTACATAAATAATCTAATGTACAAAATGATGAGAGCAGTCAAGTTTTTTCTAATGGTTTTCTTCACTGTCCAATTAGACAATGAACTACTTTGAAACCCAGCGACAACCTAAATCCAAATTCTTTCAACTTGAAAATTTTTAAAATCAGCATCAGTCTTCATTGGTTCAGAGTACGTAAAGATTGTGCTTCTTCAAGTATATGCACAAATGTATTAGGTGTCTGTTTTATAATATATCAAATGGAATTAAAATGTATCATGTTTTATTATTTTTCAGTGTTCACGTGTGATAACTTTTCTTCTATAGTTGAATAATATAGTGTAAATCATTCAAGGCATAGGAAGATGGGGGAATGAATGAAAAATTTTCCTAGCTGGCATTCCTTCCTGGAGCAACTTGTGTTAGTAACATGCTGCATATTCTATTCATTCATTCACTGTGAATTTTTTTTGGGGGGGACAATGTGAGTGTGTGTGTGTTTGTCTGTGTGTGTGTGTGTGTGTGTGTGTGTGTGTGTGTGTGTGTGTGTGTGTGGCTATAATATTCTAATCAGATACTAGGTTGTGAAATCAAACTAAATTATGTGAACAGCATAATTGATCATTTGGTAAAATTATTTATATGTTGGACTCAAGAATAGATTTTTTAAGGCTGGGAAAGTGGCTCAGAGTAGAGTGCTTGCCAAGTTTGCATGAGGCTCTGGGTTTGATTCCTTAGCACCACAGAAGGTGAAAATGCCTGAGGTTTTGTGGCTCAAGTGGTAGAGAGCAACCCTTGCGCTGAAGTAATGCATTATTACAGTGCCAAGACCCAGAGTTCAGGCCCAATGACAACAAAGTAATTACATTATTTTTAAGAAGGAAAAAGCTGGCAAATTCGAGCATAAGTGCCAGTCTTTTTTTAACATCTTCCTCATTACCTTTATCTACTCCCACCCATTTGGTCTCTAATAGCTTTATCCAATTTACAGGAAGTAAACATTTCAAGAAATGGTTATATGCAGTATGCCAAAGGGGACTTATCTACCAGAGTTTGTTCCATACCTTAGCTATATTAAGTAATGGTAACAATGTTCATAGTCCTGTTTGTATGTTTATTGTCTCATTATATCATTTGGGTAAATGCAAAGGAATAGGATTGCTGATTATTAGAGGAGCTCTGTTTTTAATATATGGGGAACCACCAGAATTATTTTCAAGGTGGTTGAACCTTGTCTATATTCATAGTGCAGACTAGCAGCATTCCCATTTGGTCACATATATGCCAGCTTCTGATATGATTTCTTTTCTAAATATGTCCTATTTTAACCTGAATCAGTCGGCATCTCAGTGTAGTTTTCGTTTTCATTCCTTTATTCGTGGAAGTTGTTCCAAATTTGCAGCCAAACTTGATGTTAATGCAAGAAAGCTCCTTTGCTCTATATTAACAATCTTGTATGTTAAGAATGATGCATTTGTTAAATGAGCAAGCTAATACCTAACCATTATTATTAGCAGCATTGATTCTTTTTTCCTTAGTAGGAATTTGTGTATTAATAGCCATATTCAAGGATACAGACTATATCAACAGATAAGATAATAGATTAAAAAGTTAAAGGAGACATCATTAATATAAAAATATTAAATTCAATACTAGGTGATCAAAGAGGACAAACAAATTGAGGTTATATTCAAAAAACCAACAGTGAGATCCAATAAATTTCAGCATTGTATTCAAAAAAGTACACTTGAATTTTGGGTTTGACAAATATCTTACCAAAATTCAAAGAAAATTATCCAAAGAGACTAGAAGATGTGTCAATATAGCAATGTGTCCTACAGCTGTAAAACAAACTCATATTTCTTATGAGATTTCATGTATAGAAATTCATGGTGATGGAAACTGCAGAACATTTTCTTAATAGAGACCCAGACAAACAACAAATCAAAGAAAGGTTGTATAAATCGGAAATGTTGAAATTTCAGAGCTTCTGCATGGTAAAGGACATAGCTAGCAAGATCAATACAAAGCCCACGGATTGAGAGAAGATCTTTACTAGATATACAATGGAAGGGCCGACTCTATATGGAATATACTTAGAACTCAAAAAATTAAATCCTCCAACAACAAATCCTCAAAGAAACAACTGCCTGGTCAATAAGTGGGCCGAAGACTTAAAGAGAAACTTCACTAAATGGGAAATAAGAAAGGCCAATAGACACATGAAGAAATGCTCAACATCTCTAGCCATAAAAAGAATGCAAATCAAAACATCATTCAGATTCCACCTCACCCAGTTTGAATTGCTATAACAAAAATCTAATTACAGATACTGGAGGGGATGTGGAAAAAAGGGAATGTAAACTTGTTGAACCACTTTGTAAATTAGTATGGAGTTTCCTGGAAAGAGTCCACATACAGCTTCCCTATGACTCAGCAATCACCCTTTTGGGCATTTACCCAAATAATCGCAAACAAGACGATACTTTAGCTACCAACACTACTATGTTTATCATAGCAGTATTTACCATGTCTAAGTTACAAGTGCCCCTCAGTAAATGAATGGATCAAGAAAATGTGATATACATAAAAAACATGTATATATGAATACTATATATATTAATTCTATTCCTTCATCAGAAAGAATGGCATCACCCCATTTGTTAGGAAATGGAAAGACTTGGAAAAATAACATTAAGTGAAGTAAGCCAGGTGCAAAGAAACATAGGGCCCATGGTTTCCTTTATTTTAAATAAATAGTATGTTTAGGATAAGCAAAAAAGTCAAAAGCTTTCGCTCTCGCTCTCTCTCTCCCTCTCTCTCTCTTTCTCTCCATATATATTCTATATATGTATATATTATACATTACATATACACATATCATGTATATTATATATTATATATAGATAGATATATAGGATGATGTTAAGAGAAATGAACACAAAGATAAGGATACAGTTTGTTTTTTTTGGGCTATTGCTTTTAATGTATTTAAAATGTAGTGTATGATTTTTTTTGTTTCTTTGGTATGTTCCTCCACAATAGTATAACCACTGTTTTCATTCTATTTTATTCCAGTGTCCTGCCTCTTGTATATACCTTTTTCTAATTTGGGGAGGGGAAGGGAACAAACAAAATATTTAAATTGTGATACAGGTTGACCCATTGTAACAAGGAGATGTCTAAGACTCCATGTTGAAAACGAAATTTACAACCTAGGTGGGTGGGAGTAGTTGGGGAGGTGGGGAAGGGAGCGATGAAAGGGAAAATACAAAGGAGGAGGCAACAATGCTAGATAAAAATGTACTCACTACTTTTATTGTGTAACTGTAACCTCTCTGTACAACATTTTTACAATGAATCATATATAAAATAAATTCATGCTGATAGTTATTTGCATTTCTATTTTGGTCAGAGATATTAAACTTTTTGCATGCATCTATTGGTCATTCTTAGTTCATTCCCAGAGGAATCTCTTGGGTAGTCTAGACAAGATATAAATGGGATGTTTTTTTCTTAATGAATTAGTTTTTTTTAAGATTTTTACTGTAATGAGGTTACTGTAGAGAGGTATACAGTTATATGAGCACTACCATTCTGACCCTCCATTCTCCACAACTAAACTCTGCCCCCCCATCCAGCCTAAATTGTAAAGTTTGATATTCAACATAGTGTCTTGTACATCTCATTGTTGCAATGGGCCAACTTGTATCCCTCTTTAAACATTCTGTTATTTTTTTTCTTTCCTTCCCTAAATTAGAGAGGATGCAGGGCACTGACATCAAATACACCGTGGGGAGGAACATAAAAAGCAGCCAAAAATATCACATAATACATTATTAATGTGCTAGGAACTTTACCAAGAAAGAAAAAAAGACATTTGTCCCTATACTGGGGTTCAATTTACTTATCATTTTATCTAGTCATATATACATAGCTTTTGAACTTTTCTGATAGTCCCAGACATATACTAGTTATTGCATGTAAGGGAAACCATGGGATCTATATTTCTTTGGGCCCGGCTTATTTCAGTTGATATTTTTTCCATGTCTTTCCTTTTCCTAACAAAAGGGACAATGTCATACTTTCTGATGGAAACATAGAATTCCATTGTATGCTCTCTCTCTCTCTCGCTCTCTCTCTCTCTTTCTCTCTCTCTCTCTTTCTCTCTCTCTCTCTCTCTCACACACACACACATATATATGTATATATATATATATATATATATATATATATATATATATATATATATATATATATATAAAATCAGTTCATCTACTGAGGGGTATCTGGGTTGTTTTCATATCCTATCTATATAAATAATGCTGCCATGAACATAGTTGTTCTATGGTCTTGTTTGTGATAATTTGCTATATGGAGACTTTTGAGGATCCTCCATACTGCTTTCAAAAGTGTTTGAGCAAGTTTAAACTCCCACCTACATTGCCTTAGGGTTTCCTTTTTGTCACAATGCCTCCAACATTTGTTATGAGGTGGAATCTCAATTTTGTTGTAATTTACATTTCTTTTATGGATATAGAGGATTAAAATTTCTTCATGTGTGTATTTGTGATTCTCATTTCCTCTTCAGAGAAGTTTCTCTTATGTCTTTCTTTTTTTGTTGTTCATACGATTCTTTTTTAATTTTTTTAAATTTTTATTTATTGTAAAAATATCATACAGAGGGGTTACTATTACATGAGCAAGATAATGAGTGTATTTCTTATCAAGCATTGTTGCCTCCTCGTTTCCTCTTCCCATCACTTCCCAACTCCCAAATCTCCCTAAACACCTACCTCCCCCAACCCTTCTGCCATAACTATTTGTATATCTCATTGTTGCAATGGGTCCAACTGTATCCCTATGTAAACGATTTGCTTTTTTTCCCATTCCCCTCCACAAATTACACCAACCTCAAATACAGTGAAAGTAGGGGTTATACTGTGGGGAAGGCACAAAAAAGAAACAAATAAATCTCTTATGAATATGTGAGAAACAATTTCATGAAAGCAAAACATTTGAATACTTAAATTAGGGTTCATTTCACCTACAATCAAATTATCTGACCTTTTCTGCTTGTCTCGACATATACTAGTTATTGGAAATAAGGGACACCATCGGAATTATGCTTCTTTGGGTCTGGCTTATTTCACTTAGTATAATTTTTTCCATGTCTTTCCATTTCCTAACAAAAGGGGCAATGTAATTCTTTCAAATGGAGGCATAGAATTCCACTGTGTATATATACCACATTTTCTTGATCCATTCATCTATGGAGAGGGATCTGGGTTGGTTCCATATCTTCGTTATGGTGTAGTGCTGCAATAAATATAATTGTGCTCATAGCTTTAGTATGGTCTTGTTTGTGATTATTTGGGTAAATGCCCAAAAGTAGAATTGCTGGGTCATAGGGGAACACTCTGTGGAGTCTTTTGAGGAACATCCTTACTACTCTCCAAAGTGGCCGAAGAAGTTTACACTCTCACCAACAATGCAGTAGGTTTCCTTTCTGTCCACATTCCCTCCAGCATGTGTTGTTTTTGGAGCTCTTCATTATAGCCATTCTAACTGGGCGAGGTGGTATCTCAATGTTGTTTTTATTTGCATTTCTTTTATGGCTAGGGAGCTTGAGCATTTCTTCATGTATCTATTGGCCATCCTTCTTTCCTCTTCAGAGAAGTTTCTCTTTTTTAGCCTAGTTATTTATCGGGCTGTTGTTTCTTTGAGGATTTGTTGTTGGGGGATTTAATTTTTGGAGTTCCAAGTATATTTTAGATATGAGACTCTTGTCCTGTGTATGGCTAGTTAAGATAGTCTCCCATTCCGTGGGCTTTCTATTGATCTTGCTAGCTATGTGCTTTGCCATGCAGAAGCTCTGCAATTTCACGCAATCCCATTTGTCCAACCTTTCTTTGATTTCTTATGCTTCTGGGTTTCTATTAAGAAAATTTCGGGCTGTGCCAAGGAGACCTAGGGTTTCTCCTATTCGATCCTGTAATGTTTGCAGAGTGTCTGCTTTGACTCTGAGGTCTCTGATCCATTTGGAGTTGATTCTGATACAGGGTGATATGTAAGGACCTAGCTTTAATTTTCTACAAGTAGTTAGCCAATTTTGCCAGCACCATTTACTGAGAGGCTTTCTTTCTTCTATTCTATTGTTTTAGTTCCCTTAAAGATGATTAGTTCGCTCTGGGTGTGTAGGTTCATTTCTGGGTTTTCAATTCTATTCCATTGGTCCTGATGTCTGTTTTTGTGCCAGTTCCACCTGTTTTGATTACTATGGTTTTGTAGTAGAGTTTCAAATTTGGTATTGATATTCCTCCAGTCTGTTCTTTCTATTAAGGATCATTTTTGCTATTCCTGGTCTTTTATTGTTCCATATGAATTTTTGGACTGCCTCTTCTATTTCCTTGAAGAATGGGGTTGGGGTAATGATAGGTATTACATTGCCCCCACATTTAGAGGCAGTTTTCTCTTTAAAGATCTGTGAATTGGTTGTTGTGGAGATTTAATTTTATGATCTCTGTGTCACTTGCAGTTTGTATAGTTAGATGTTCAAAAGATTGTCTCCGAAATGTGGGTTTGTACTTGTATTTATCTTGCTAACTCTGACTATTGCCATACAAAAGTTCTCTAGTTGAATGCAATACCATGTATTCTGCCCTCCTTTTCTTCATTGTGACTGGATTGATGGTTATATATCAAGGTCAATATTTCATCCCCTATTCCATACTACCATATTTCATGGTATGTAAATCTACTTTGAAGACTTTGTTTCATTTGGACTTGGTGCCAGTGCAAGTTCAAATATAAAGATCTACTCAATTATTGACGCATGTATAGGTACCTCTACATGCACCATAGTGAGAAGAGTTTCCTTTTCCTCTGTCTTATGATTTTAGCACCTTTATCAAAATTTATGTGTCCATAAATCTCTGGGATGATTTCTGTTCCTTTTTTTGTGTGTCTTTAATGTTATTCCATTGGTCTGTAGGCATGTTTATGTGCCAGTTCTAATTTTATATCTATGTTTATATGTGTGTAAATCCATACACACACACACACACATGTATATATATATTTGCAAATGTCTACATGTGTGTTTTTGTGTGTGAGTTTCTGTGTATTTTGGGGTGTTTCTGTGTTGGTAATAATAGAGCTCGCAATGGAGTATTGATATTCTTGCTATGAATTTCCTGCTAAGGGTTGCTGTCTGGTTCTTCTATATTTCCATATGACTTTTTTGATTACTTCTTGTGTTTCACTACAGAATGTTTAGAGATATTGATATAGGATGCTTAGAGATAATGTTTAGGGATATTGATACTGCTTTGAATTTGGAGGTAGTAGCTTTTGAGAGTTTCCCAAATTTTTTGATGTCAATACTTCGAATACAGGAGCATATGTGGATTTCCTGTGTTATTAAATATGCTTTAATTTCTATTTTCAGACAATTAATGTGTTCTTACAGAAGTCCTTCACTTCCCTGATTATATAAAGTCTGAGATATTTTCTTTTGGAGGCTATCACAAAAGAAGTTGCTTTTTTGCTTAAAGTTTCATTCTTCTCATTTTGGGCATATAGAAATGTTGCTGATTTCTCTGAGTTCTTTGTAAAATCTGTTACTTTGTGAAAAGATTAGAACAACCAAAGGGAATTGTGATTGTAGTCTATAAGTCTTTCAATAGAGGATCCAGTTTTCTGCAAAGAAGTAGAAATTCTTCTTTCCCTATTTGGATCCCATTTTTGTTTATGCCTTACTTCATCTAGGAATTCCTATTGTATACTGAAGAGGTTTAGAAAGCAAGGATTCATTCTCTCATTCCTAATGTTTTGGAAATGTATTATCCTTTCATCATTAAGTGTAAGGCAGAGTTTATTATATTGAGGAATATTCCATGAGTTTCTATTTTCTCCATAGTTGTAATAATAATTTGGCATAGCTATATGCATAATCTAGTGATTCATGTGAATCTTCCTACTGATTTACTGAATTACATGGATTGACTTGTATTCACCGAACCAACTTTACCCTCCTGTATGATTCCCCTTTTTCACAATTTGTGGATTATTTTATTAGTTCATGTCAGCTCTCCAGAAATTTATTGAGAAAGTTTGCACTGATATTCAAGCAAGAAATGTTTCTACAGTTTTTTCATTGATGAATTCATGTAAGGTTTTTGGATAAGCAGTAAACTGGCATCAAACAGCAAGTTAATTGTGAACATTCACTGTCTGTTTCGGTGAAGATGAAGGATTTAGGAGGATTACAGTGGATTGTCCTTTGAAGGATTCCCAGAAATGACCTACGAACCCTTTTTCTCCAGGGCTTTATTTTACTGGCTTTTATTTTTATATTGTGAAAATACTGTACATTTGGGTTACAATTACATGGGCAAGATGTATAAAGCATTGTAGCCTCCTCCTTGGTTTCCCCTTCCCGTCCCTTCCCATCCTCTCCCCGGTCCCTGAACCAATACTCCTCCCCTCCCACCAAAGTTGTAAAGTTCGTTTTCGAAATAACAACTTGTATATCTCATTGTTGCAATGGGTCCACCTGTATCCATAGTTAAATGATTTGTTTTTTCCCTTCCCCTCCACAAATTTCACCCACATAAAATACAATGAAAGGAGGGGTTATGCCATGGGGAAGAGACATCCAAAGCAAAAAAGAAATGATGTTATAAATATTTTAGAAACAATCGCATGAAAGAAAAAAATACATTTGAATACATATCTTAGGGTTCATTTCTCTAACATTAACTTATCTGACCTTTTCTGCTGGACTCAGACATATACTAGTTATTGAAAACAAAGGAAACCATGGGACCTAAGTTTTTTTGGCCTGGCCTCTTTCACTTAATATAAATTATTCCAAGTCTTTCAATTTCCTAAGAAATGGGGCAGTGTCACTCTTTCTGATAGAGGCATAGAATTTCATTGTGTATAGATACCATATTTTCTTGATCCATTCATCTAATGAGGGGCCTCTGGGTTTGTTCCATCTCTTAACTAACTTCTCTGAAAAGGAAAGAAGGATGGCCAATAGACACATGAAGAAATGCTCAAGCTCCCTAGCCATAAAAGAAATGCAAATAAAAACAACATTGAGATCCCATCTCACCCCAGTTAGAATGGCTACAATCAAGAACTCTAAAAATAACAGATGCTGGAGCAGATGTGGACAGAAGGGAATCTTATTGCATTGTTCGTGGGAGTGTAAACTTGTTTAACCACTTTGGAAAGCAATATGGAGTTTCCTCAAAAGGCTCCATATAGAGATCCCCTATGACCCAGAAATCCCACTTTTGGGCATTTACCCAAATGTTCACAAACATAACCGCACTACAGCTATAAGCATGACTATATTTATTGCAGCATTATTTACTGGCTTTTTCCAATATTCCCATATCCTCTTGTCTATCTTGACTCTGTCATGAGTTAAATATCTTATCTCTGGTTTCACTAATTTGGGTACATTCTCTCTCTCCATTACTTTTCAATCACTCCTTTTTTTTCTAATTTGCTAAGTGTTTATCAGTTTTGTTATTGTTTTCACAAAACCTACTGTTGGTTTATTCAGTCCTTGTTATGGTTTTAAGGATTGTCATTTTTAATTCCACTTGAATTTTAATCACTTGTATCAATGTATTCCTGTGGTGTATTTATTTCCTCTTCTATGTCTATTTAGTTTAAATCCAGAGAAGTTGAGGAGATAGAAACAAGGATCATTCTAAGATTTCTTTTCAAGGCTTGACAGTAAAATTTATTAAGATTTGTTTTTACATACAGTAAGTTAACGTCCTACAGAAGAGCTGTGGCCTTCCAAATCATGCAGTCTTATTTCTTTTGCCAAAACTCACTGAATGTTGCTACAATTGTCCAATTGGTATAACTAGTCAATTGATTTTTCTAAATTAACAATATAGGGATTTCAAAATTGTTTGGTCGTAGAAATACCTGGATGTGTGCTGTCATAGTACAATAAAAGGTATTCATATTTCTTCTCTGTAAAGGGTCTAGCTACTTCCATGGAGCATTGCTGTTAAGAAAGTATCTGAAAATTGAAATAAAGTTCAATTGTCAACATTTTAACTTCAATGAGTTCAAAATACACTCAATGTTTCTGATGAAAATTATCTGCAATTATACCTCACATATAATTCCTTGCAATATCTCAATCAACCATAGGAAGGAAGAAAGATAGAATGGTTCTATCACATTGACAATGCCTCCTATCTATCTAATATACACATTCGCAATAGGGTTGCAGATTTTATTGGCTACTTTTCAATCTGTAACATTTTTTCTATTCTTGATGAAGGAGTTACAAATTTTAGTCAAAAGAATGTAGGCTTAATATTTTAGAAGTGGTTCTATAGTTTCATGAAACTACACAAAGAATGGTATATATTTTATATACATCAATGTGTGATATGATTAAATCCATTTTCGTTACTTATTACATTTCAATATAACTTCAAAATAAGGCAACTCAGACAATGATCTTTTTTTGGGGGGGGGTCCAGTCGTGGGGCCTGAACTCTGGGCCTGGGTGCTGTCCCTCAGCTATTCAGCTCAAGGCTAGCACTCTACCACTTGAGCCACAGCTCCACTTCCGGTGTTTTTCTTTATGCTTATGTGATGCTGAGGAATCGAACCCAGGGCCTCAGGCATGCAAGTCAAGCGCTCTACCACTGAACCACCTTCCAAGCCCCTCATACAATGATCTTGTTTTAATGATTCTAAAGAGCATTGGCATATTTTCACATGAAAAATTATGATTTAGTATAACAGAATATTGATGGATACACCCCCAAGCATATAATTCCAAAATAAAAAATATGATGAACAATAAAACATAGGTATTGAGAGCATACCCTTTTAAATGTATAGTTGAAAAAAGGAGAATATTCTAGGTTACTTCTTGAAGTAAATTAGGTCTTTATTGGCAAGAATAATGCCATATGTGCAGTGTAAAATATGTAACAATACTATATGTTGCCAATTTTCATTCAGCCAGTGCCATCTATATGCTGCCAGAATTAAAGACATGATATTTTTTTCCTTTTCTCCTCCAGCCATATTAGAGGTTTTCAGGACTTCAAATATAATCCAGAGAACCTAAAACATTAGGCCCAATTGTTCTGTGACACAATGGTTGGCAACTTTCATAAAAAGACCATTGTTCACAGTGTTCAGATAGTCTATCTCCACAGACACTTTAACATTCCAAAGTATACTGGTCAAGCTTATTTTGTATTTGTCCTGAGATAAATGCTATAACACAACTGTAAAATTTCCTCCAGTTTTATTTCTAGACAAAAAGTGAACGAAAAAAAAATGGTGTTATGTGTATATAAGCAATAACTTATCCAAGGAATGGTATTATATCTGTTTGGTGAATTGTGGAACATACAGAAAATTGAAATAAGGCACACATCTCCTAATAATAGCACAGTTGCCGTGAAATTCAATATATAAAAGAATAGTGACCATAATTTATACCTTGTTGGGTTGTCTATCCTATTTGAAGGTTTCACTTGACTGAAGCACAAGTTGTTCTGAGAATCCTGAGGTCATGAACTGGAAATGACCATTCTTTTCCCTTTTACAATGACAAAAATAAATCCAAAGGCTTTCTATTGATCTTGCTAGCTATGTCCTTTGCCATGCAGAAACTCTGCAACTTCATCCAATCCCATTTGTCCAAACTTTCTTTGATTTGTTGTGTTTCCGGGTCTCCATTCACAAAATTTCGGTCTGAGCCAAGGAGACCTAGGGTTTCTCCAATTCCATCCTGTAGTGTTTTCAGAGTTTGCTTTGACTTCGAGGTCTTTCATCCATTTGGAGTTGATTCTGGTGCAGGGTGATATATAAGGATCTAGCTTTAGTTTTCTACAAATAGTTAACCAATTTTGCCAGCACCATTTACTGAAGTGGCTGTCTTTCTTCCATTCTATTGTTTTAGTTCCCTTAAAGATGGTTACTTCGCTCTGGGTGTGTAGGTTCATTTCTGGGTTTCCATTTCTATTCCATTGGTTCTGAGACCCCTTATGCCAATACCAAGCTGTTTTGATTACTATGGCTTTATAGTAAAGTTTGAAATTTGGTATTGATATTCCTCCAGCAGTGTTCTTTCCGTTGAGGAGCGTTTTTGCTATTCGGAGTCTTTTATTGTTCCATATGAATTTTTGGATTGCCTCTTCTATTTCCTTGAAGAATGAAGTTGGAATTTTGATAGGTATTGCATGGAAGGTTTTGCCATTTTCTAAGTTCTGTTTTGATTTCCTTTTTCAAGATTGTAAAGTTTTCATCATAGAGGTCCTTCACTTCTTTGGTTAAGTTAATTCCTAGGTATTTTATTTTTTGTAGGGCTATTACAAAAGGAGTTGCTTTTCTCATTTCAGCCCCAGTTTTCTCATTGTTGGCATACAGAAAAGCCATTGATTTTTGGGGTTTAATTTTATAACCTGTATTTGCCAAAGTTTTGAATCAGCTTGAGTAATTTGGGAGTGGATTATATGGACTTCTTTAAATATAAGATCATGTCTTCTGCAAAGAGGGAGAGTTTTCTTTCTTCTTTCCCTATTTGGATCCCATTTATGTCTGTATTTTGTCTTATTGCTCTAGCTAGGAATTCTAATACTAGATTGAGGAGAAGTGGAGAGAGTGGACATACTTGTCTTGTTCCTGAGTTAAGAGGAAGCCCAAGGATTGGGAGAAGATCTTCCCTAGCCATACAACAGACAAGGGTCTCATATCTAAAATATACTTGGAACTCAAAAAATTAAATCCCCCAACAACAAATCCTCAAAGAAACAACTGCCCAATAAATAAGTGGGCTAAAGGCTTAAAGAAACTTCTCTGAAGAAGAAAGAAGAAAGGCCAATAGACACATGAAGAAATGCTCAACATCCCTAGCCATGAAAGAAATGCAAATCAAAACAACATTGAGATACCACCTCACTCCAGTTAGAATGGCAAAAATCAAGAACTCTAACAACAACAGATGCTGGAGGGGATGTGGAAAGAAGGGAACCTTACTTCATTGTTGGTGGGAATGTAAACTTGTTCAACCATTTTGGAAAGCAGTATGGAAGTTCCTCAAAAGACTTCACATAGAGCTCCCCTATGACCCAGCAATCCCACTTTGGGCATTTACCCAAATGTTTAAAAAAAGACCACGCTAAAGCTACCAGTACAACTATGTTTATTGCAGCATTATTTACCCTTGCTAAGATATGGAACCAAACCAGATACCCCTCAGCAGAGGAAAGCATCAAGAAAATGTGGTATATATACACAATGGAATTCTATGCCTCCATCAGAAAGAATGATATTGACCCATTTGTTAGGAAATGGAAAAACTTGGAAAAAATTATATTAAGTGAAGTAAGCCAGGCCCAAAGAAACATAGGTCCCATGGTTTCCCTTATTTGCAATATCTAGTATATGTATGAGTCAAGCGGAAAAGGTCAGATAATGTGATGTTAGGAAAATGAACCTTTGGTATGTATTTTAATGCTTTTTTCTTTCATGCATTTGTTTCTGACGCATTTATAAGATTATCTCTTTGTTGCTTTGTATGTCCCTCCCCCACAGTATAACCCCTGCTTTCACTATATTTGATGTCAGTATAACTTGTGGAGGCGATGGGGAAAAACAAGTCGTTTAAGGATACAGGTGGACCTGTTGCAACAATGAGAAGTAGAAATTTTCATGTCGAAAATGAGCTTTACAACGTTGGTGCGGGGGGGGGGGGCGATTGGGAGGGTGGGGGAGGAGGCTGGGAAGAGATGTGAAGGGTAAACAAAGGAGGAGGCTGCAGTGCTTGATAAGAAATGTACGCATTATCCTGCCCATGTAATTGTAACCCCTCTGTACAGTGTTATCACACAAAAAATTAAATTAAATTAAAAAAAATAAATAAATCTCAAGGGACATAGTCAAAAATGGTACAATTGTTTGTAAAAACAAACCAGTGGGGTGTTTCTTCCTTCTTCTGGGAATATATTGTTTTATTTTAATGAGTCCGATTTACTTTAAGAGATATCAACGGAAATATAAGATTTTGTGCACCTTCCAGATACTATTTCTATAGTATCTGGCTATATCTGGCTCTTGGTTGTTTCTGATTATCAAATAATGATATTATCCTTTTATTTCCACTTTCTCATGTGCGTTTGGATGGCAGTTTCAAAAAAAGTGCAGCTTTTGTTCTATGTGCAGCTGCACAACAATGCTTCTCTTTCTATCAGTTTAGAAAACTGCGTTCTCAAACTCATATAAATGGAAAAGTAACTGATATTCATGTTATAGTTTTGAAAACAAGGAAATATTCATATTTCTTCTCTTGTGTTAGTTCAGTTATTGACTTGCGTATTAAGAAGTTTGCTACCATTTAAAAGAAGGTTCCAAAAAGAGGTTTTGGTTGTCAATATTCCCAAATTTTACTTTTCATAATCTTCATTAAGATATTCTTGTGTGCCGAGCGCCGGTGGTTTATGCCTATAATCCAGCTACTCAGTAGGCTGAGATCTGAGGATCCTGGTGCAAAGCTAGCTTACGCAGGAAAATCTGTGAGACTCATCTCCAATAAACCACTCAGAAAACCGGAAGTAGTGGAGTAGCTCAAGAGGTAGAGCGATAGCCTTGAGCTGAAGAGCTGAGAAACAATGATTAGGCATAGAGTTCAAGCTCCATGACAGACAAAAAAAAAAAAAAAAAAAGATACTCTTGTGTAAAAAAAGATACTCTTGAAGCTGAATCCTGGTGGTTCCTGCCTCCAATCCAAACTACTCAGAACAATGATGGGTAAAAGCCACAAGGGGAAGAAGAGTATATTAAAGTCTTATTTCGAATGAAACACCAGAACTCAGGGAGCATCACATTGGTTCAAAATAATAGTGTTGGACTTGAATAAAATAAAAAACCTTAGCAATATGAAAGGGCTCTGAGTTCAAGCACAATGACCTATTATGTAAGAGAATGTACCAGTTGTAAAAAAGGAAATTTTAAAAGACTACATAGCTGTTAATGGCTATTACGCATCAGTAAATGTTTCAGAAAAATTTTCACACAATGTGAAATATGATTGTGAATTTTTTTCTTTCATTTCTTATCAAGAAAATTACAAGAATATGGGTAATGAAACCTAGGCCTGGAACATTATTAGAATTGCCACTTTATTTGACACCTATATTGAGTACTTCCCTCTGTCTTGCTTCTCTTCATCAGTAACTTTGAGAAAATCCCAGGGGAGTTAGCATTATATCAGAACTTGAAATCATTTTCCCTTCACATAAATTTGTTAATTTTTTGAAAACTTTTTAAATTAAAAACTCCATGTCACATTTTTTCTTCCTTTTGTTCTTTTTCTTTTTTCTTTTTAGTCATGGGGCTTGACCTTTGGGCTTGAGCTCTGTCCCTGAGATTTTCAGGTCATGGCAAGTGCTTTATCACTTGAGCCACCATGCCACTTGTGGTTTCCTAGTGGTTTATTGGAGATAAGCATCTCAGAGAGTGTCCTGCTAAGGCTGGCTTTGACCCTTCATGCTTGGATCTCAGTCTCCTTTGAAGCTAGGTCTACTGACATGAGCCACCAGTGTTCAGCTCAATGTCACATTTTAAGACACAGGATTTACATGTTTTTAAAATATGTCACATGGTGTAAAATATTTCCTAAGATACCTTTATTAAGATATTTATATTTGCAAGCAATTACTTCAATCCTTGCTGGATAAACTTCATTAAGGAGTCACCGTGTTTCAGGCGCTGAAATATAACAATCCATTTATCTTTTTTCTGGGAATATTTTTAGGTAACTGAATGATTCTCTAAAATAAACAGACTATTGAAACAAGAATGATGTAAAAGCAGTTCTATGTATCTATAAACCTTATGATAATAGTTCAGATGAGTTAGAGGTTAAAAATATTAGCAGCACCCTTCTATTGAAGCCTGATGGAATTGCAATAAATTTTATGTTGAAATTTATAGGAATCAGAAACGAAATCTTCCCTTTGATCTTTGGGCCAGAAGGGAGCATTTCAATTGACATAGGCTGGCTTGCTGAAGAAGGAACATAAATCATGAATGGGAATATTAATATGTCAGAGAACAATAATTGGGGTCCCATACAGAGGAGACACTGGAATTGACCACTGCAAGTGAATGAGAATTTGAATGAAGGGCTTCAGGCTGTCTTTGGTCAGTCCACTTATCCTTAGATAAGTAGCAGACACCTTAATGTGCCCACATCTGTTATTAATCTCCATGCTAACCACTTACATTTTTCCTTTTATTCTGAGTCCTAAACATGACATATTCAGAGCTTTTCTGAATATTAATCGTCTTTCTACAAGTTCATTCTCAGGTTGTATTCTCTAGGTTTGATTGACATGCCAAGACATTACACTCTGAATTGCAGTATTGTTTCAATAATATAATTATAGAACCTCTCTCTAAATTTCTTTCTTTCCAGTGTCTCCAACATATTCCTTTGTTGTTTTGTATGTCCCTTCCCCAGGGTATAACCCATTTTCACTTATTTGATGTTGTTATAAATTTGTGGAATGGATGGGAAAAAACAAATCGTTTAAATAGGGATACAGGTCATAGCAACAATGACATGTTGTTTTGAAAGTGAACGTTACAACTTTGGTGCATGGGGTAGGGGAAGTGTGGGTGGAGGGAGGGAAGTTGGAGGGGGAATGGGAAGGGGAAACAAAGGAGGAGGCAACAATGCTTGATAAGAAATGCACTCAATACCTTGCCCATTTAATTATAACACCTCTGTACGGTATTTTCACAATTGAAAAAAATAAAGAAAAAAAATCTGGTCCATATTCCATCAACACTCCAAATTTAAACCTATATCTTTGCTAGTAAGCTTTTTAGCATAATTTCGTCACAGTTATTAGTAGCACGCAAATAAATATCAAAATATACTTTCAAATATATTAGCTAGGCACATGAACTTTTATGACTACAGTTTTCAGTAGCTTCCTGAGAATTTCCCAGCAGAATTCAAACTGTGATCCACAATGTACACAGGCTCTATGAAATTCTCTAACAAAATACACATTTAAAATACAATTTTATTAAAATTGTTAAAGTTATCTGGAATACTTCTGGGAATTTGGCTGCTTATCCTTCATATGCTATGCACCAATTAATAGTACAGGATTAATTCCACAAAGATTACTAAAATTTAAGTTAAAGGTGTATAGAATAAATATTGAGAAATCATATCAAAAATAGGACTTTAAATGAATTTGGTACTTATTCATAGCTACTTTGTCCTGAGATAATATTTCTAGTTTTTTCATGTAACATAGTTTGTAAAACCTGGACCTAGAGGAGACATAGTAATACCCTTGATTTGAAGAAAATTAAAAAGTCTTTAAACATCTTCTGCAATAATCCATCCTATCAAGCTTGTTGTAAATGTGGAGAGAGAAATCCAAAAGACAAGCACATTTCCTCAGAGGAGGAGGGAAGAATAACAACATCTAGATATTTGTGTTGAGAAAACATGTGAAAATATAGTGGCCGAATTAATACTTTCCGTTTTCCCCCCAAAGTATTGTTTAAATCATTTTGATTTGCTTCTTTGTGATGAACTGTGTTAATGTGTGTACAATCAACCCTGTGTTATTTCGTGTCAATTACTTTGATAATTTTCTCTTATGCATGTTTCTGACATATTTGGTTTGACCTGGTACAATCTTTTTTCAGCTTATGCCTCCTCGGTTGCAAAAAAAAAATTTTTCTTTCAATATTTAGGAAAGCGTAGATGTTCCCATTGTTGTAATAGGATTTACCAAAATATAAACATGTGCAGTATGGAACCTTGAACTAATACTGAAAATTATTTTTTTTACCTGTCTCCTCATTGCACTACTCTCTTCTCATCACTCAATTAGGATAAATAATTAGTTTTCTATCATCTACAGGTTTAATGATATTGATATTCCTCTCATTAGAGTTCTGAGGATATAGACACATTAAAAATATTTTTAACAGAAGTCAGTCTTTAGAAACTCTTCATATTGTGCTATTTAATTGTAATATTCACATGAATAGGTGACATTCATATATTTATGAAAATATAATTAATCATTCTATATATTTCCTTATTATAACTACACAATATGGCTGTTATTATTTCACAAACATTGCGCACTTGTTAAGGGAAACAAAGTGATTATCTGTTTGAACATATGGGCACCATTATGCATGACAGGCCTTTTGTAATTATATTGAAGATTACAATTATCATACCATGACAAATTTTGTAAATTGATATAATACTTGAATCAATTAATCTTAGTATTCTCATCATAGAATATACATCTCTTCACACTGTGATGTGCAAGAGATTTTTGTTTTTGTTCTTGTTTTTGTCAGTTGTGGTTCCTGAACTCTGGGTCTCAGCATTGTCTCTCATCTCTTCAGCTCAAGACTAGTGCTCTAGCACTTGTACCATAGCACCACTTCTGGATTTTTCTATTTATGTGGTGCTGAGCAATCAAACCCAGGGACTCATGCATCCAGGAAAAGAACTCTACCACTGAGCCAACTTCCCAACCCAAGTTAAGTGCTATTTTCAGAATTTGGTATCTATAGGAATACTGATTAATATACCTGCCAGTTATTTCCAGTTTACAGAATGTATGTTAAAGTCTTTTGCACAGAAAATATATAAATATGGTATTGTTACCAGTGAGTAATATTCTCCAATTCAGGTAAGTTTTAGTACCAAATAAATTATTGAAAAATCTGATATTCTCTAGAAATTTCATAAGGATATGTATGCTCCAAGCACAGGAATGTACACTGACAATGAAACGAGAACTTTCAAGAAAACTTTTAGAGAAGAAATGACTACTACCAGAGTTGTGACATAATCATTCTATCACAGGTGATCACTGAGTAAATTGATTAATGTAGTACAAACTCTTTAGACTGCAAAAGTTACTCGTATTGAAGGGAGAAATAACATATGCACATTATTTTAAGAATGTGATTTGTCAAAAACTCCACTGAACGCTGCAATGGGTAATATTATACTATTTGTTGATATGGTGAAATTCATAAATTTTAGGGATTATTCCATACCATGTTACCACTATTAGCAAGTTACACCTAAACACACACACACTCACACACACACACACACTCACACACACACACACTAACCACCCCCAAAAAATGTTATACAAAGCCAAGTTGCTGAGAAGTTCATTTAGCCAAGTACGAATCCCACTTTAACTCTTCTAAATTCCTTCCTCTCATTTTATTTTCACTTGAATTAATTACTACTTATAATAACGTTGTTTATCCTGTCTTTTGGTTATTGCAATATAATAAAAGTGTGGTGTTTTGATTGTTGTTATTTAGTTTTAGTTTTGTTTTCTTTTTGCTTTTTGCTTTAGGACACTTTCATTTCCAAACCACAAAGTATGATTCTTATTTGAAATTGGAATGTATTTTATTTATTTCAAATTGGAATGTATTTGACAAGAATTTTTTTGGTTTAAGTCATTCTGAATATCAATAAATATGAGGTCAACATTATATTTCATTTTCATTTAATTGCTTTGCACTTTTCTCCCTAAATCAATCGAATTTCACCCTTGAGAATAGAAAAAAAGATGATCATTCTTTCACACAGATTTTTTGACTTAGCAATTAGGAAATAATACAGTTTCATTTCAAATGGTATATTGTCTATAACAACCTTACATCCTGCTTGTATTTCAGGAAATGCTGTTTTCCTCTGAGAACTCAAAAAGAACTCAAAAAATCTCACAATGCAATAGTAGTCACATGTGATAAATTACCTCTACCACATAGAGAGTAATAGGGCATTTGGATAAAATAATCATTTCGTTTATATTTGCTGTTGGTATTTTTACCCTATTTGATTAATTTTTTTTTCTTGAAAAGATGCTGTACAGAGGAAATACAGTTTTATCAGTAATGAGTACATTCCTTTTGGAGCACTGTTACCCCTTCCTTTGTTTATCCTACTATACTTTTAACTCCTCCATCTCCACTGCTCCTCCTCCACCCCAAAGCAGTAAAGTTCATTTCCAACATAGTGTCCTCTGAGTACTGTTATTCAAATGGGTCATCCTGTGTTCTTGTTTCAGGATTTTGTTATTTTCCTTCCCTCCCAAATTAGACAAATTAATATGCAATATATGTACCAAAATCAAACAGGAATATACCATAGGAGTAAGCACATAAAGTAGAAACAAAAAATCATATAGTATATTAAAAGAAAAAAAGAAAAAAAACTCTTCTGTCCATATCTTGTGCTTCATTTCATGTAACATCACTTTATATAGAAAAAAGTGTGTGTCATTAATCTATCTATCTATCTATGTCTATCTATCTACCTATCTATAATCTATCAATCTATGTCAGTTTTGAGCTTTTCTGATAATCTGATAAAATTACTGTAGACATGTACTAATTATGGCAAATAAATTTTCAGTTTCATGTTGTTAGTTTGGAAGGGATAATCCAATAAATCTGAACAGAAGTGACTCTAATAGGATTTTGAAATTTACTACACCACTCACATCAAGAAGAGTTAAAACCTTTCTCAGTAAATATTCAGTAGATACTGCTCAAATATAGTGAGATAAAATTATTAATTTTCCAATTACAAACTCATACAGTTTGGTTGAGTACTGCAAAATCATACATTTTGACATATTTTCTTTAATTTTCATATCAAATTTTCCTCTCATATTGAGATGATTAAAATTGGAGACCTAGACTTGTGTTCAAAAACTAAAAGGACACAAACATTGTTTGACTGATGGATTGTAAACTGAAAGGAACTCAAATCTATATTAAAATTCAAAGTCTCATTTCAAATACACTTCATTTTAATTAATTTCATGAGATAATTGTCACGGCTAATACTCTGAGATTTCCAGTACCCTGGTCATAAATGAACATGGAAGAAATGGAATTTGCTTATTGAATATTAACAAAATATGTCAACAAACAAAATACACGAAACATGAAGAAGAAAGATAGCCAAGGAAGGCTCTTTCATATACTAACAGGAAAAGTAAATACCTGATAACATTTTGCTTGAGGTCAAGGCAATCTTGGTTTTTCAAAATATTTGTTCATGAGAATTTCAGAAAAAATTATTTAGATCATTATTTCTTACTCGAGTCCTCAAAGAATTATAGTCTTCTAATGTACAATTAGGATAAACACTAAGAACTCCATTATTTGCACATTTTGAAAGTACTGATAGGCCAGAAGCACATACTACCAAAGTTCAGACAAATATTAACAATTTTACACACGGGTTGAAGTGCTAATTACTACTTGTTTTCCATATAAATTATTTCATTTTTCATAGAAGCCCTCATTATGCATATTATATATTTTTGAAACTACAATTTGTTTTCAGAATAAATAGTACAGTGGAAACAGTGCTATTGCTAATTCGACTGCTTCTTCAAGCATATTTTATGAAGTTCTACCTCGTGAAAGAAATTGGAACAGTGTAGTTAGGGTATAGGTTAGATATGTGAATTCAGAATGTGATCATCAGATATGGTGATTTTGAAAACAGGTTGTTTCTGGTGATGTGCATAATTAGCCATCAGTATATTTCCCATTGAAAAATATAAAATATTGGCTGCAATCTGCAGAAATTTTGAACATGAGTACAAGTATTAGGATTGATTCAAAAATAATACTTACTTGAAATCTTTGAAAAGAGAGTCTATACATATTGGATCGTGTAGACTGTAGAATGATCAAGGAATCAATACAAGGAGAAACCTCTCACATGGCATATTAAAATGGAAAAAATATAGAATATAAAGAAAATATAAAGAGATTGAGTAATTCTGCCCTTCCAAACACAGGCCAAGACCAACCAAGTACAAACCATTTTCTATAAATTTCCATGCATTTCAATAAGTGTTCAAGTCAGGAAAATGGAAGCATGTTTGTGGTGAGCAGAGTAACTATTAAGGTGTACATTAATAGTGATTCTGTGTTAGGCTGTTGTCCTGGGATGAATCACCTGGAAAAGTACTTAAAGCCACTATAGTCATTGAGAATTGTATAAATTCCTCAATTCTAGAGGAACCATAATTTCCCTATAATCATTCGATTCCTAGATATTTACCTAAGAACACTGTGATTTGTGAGAATCCATTTTGGGATAATTTTTTAGATTGTTCCTTACAGTTCCTACTACAATATTGCCATGAAGAAAACAATTTATTGAATTGTTTTCCTGTCTTCACATTTTGCCCCCATGTTTTTAGAACAAATTCCTAATAAGAATAAATCTTTGAATGTCACTAACTAGAATACAACTTCAGTGATTTTTTTTTTCTGTTTCTTCATGAGGCATACAATCCTATCAAATTCTATTTTACCACTCATACTATGTGCACTAATTATTAGTAATTGTAGATATCAGTAGGCTACTTTTATGAAGAAAACCAGTTGAATCCTACCCCATCTGTGCCTTGAACTTAGTTATTTCAAATGTAGTGTCTAAATTTTTTTTTTGGGGGGGAGGTTCGGTCGTGGGGGCCTGAACTCTGGGCCTGGGTGCGCTGTCCCTCAGCTCTTCCCCTCAGGGCTAGCACTCTACCACTTGAGCCACAGAGCTGCTTCCAGCTTTTTTTCTTTTTCTGCTTATGTAGTGCTGAGGAATCGAATGCAGGGTCTCATGCATGTAAGGCAAGTGTTCTACCACTGAACCACCTTCCCATCCCCTAGTGTCTAAATTTATCTCCATTTCTTTCATTGAAAATCGTGTTCCTAAACTTATCTCTGTTAGTTTCATTGAAAACGGTGTTAACAAAAGTATCAAAGTATCTTGTACACAGTAGCTTACAATGCATTAGCCTACACAATGGAAACAACAAAGAACGCTGGCTTAGTAGAAGGAATTAAAATGAGTCTGCTCAATAACAGTGAGGAATCCATCTACAAATCAAAGTACTGAATTTTAATACAGTTGAAATGAATTGAACTTCATTAAAGCATTAGCAAAAGTTGGATGTTTTCTTATACTTTTACTCTATTGAGAGAAGCCTATGTTGAGCTGGAAGCCTGGAGATCCTGATTCTTACATGAGCTCGATTTCTTCTATCACAAGAATGATGAACCCATTCACAATAGAAACAAAACCTCATCTTTGCTACTGAAATGGAATCTGATGGAAGTCGTTTGTATCTATTTCAGAGAGGGCACATTCTATTCTTCATGAGATATCAAGCACTCCCATACCATTTTGGGCTTTCACCTCAAAATGTGGTATTTGAACTGGGGCCCTGGACCTTGAATTACAGGAGTAAGAGGGGACCTGCGACTTAAACTCACAGCCTTAAACTTGTGTTCAGGCCTTGAAATCAGGGCCTGGGACTTAATTGTAGACAGAACATTCAGCCCAGGGCCTGGGACTTAAACTTTTGCCCTAAGACTTTAAGTTGGGGCCTAGGCCTTGAATTCAGTCTGGGAAATAAATTCCCAGCCTGACCATTGAACTTGGGGCCTAGGCCTTTTCTGCCTGGCTTCTAACTCAGGACCAGAACCTGAAACTTTTGACCGGGTCCTTGACCTCAGGGACCCAGCCTCAGCACCTGGGAATTAATTTGCAGCATAAGCATTGAACTTGGGGCTTGGGCCTCTAACTAGTTGTTTGGGATTTAGGGCCTGGGACTTAACTTCATGTCCCTGTAATTTAATTTGGAGCCTGGGCCTTGAACCTGGGACCTGAAATTTGAACTTGGATCTTGGGAGTTGAACTCAGTCTTGGGGCTGATACTCACATGCTGGGCCTTGATCTCACAACCTGGGACTTGAACTGAGGTCCTGGGTCTTGTACTCAGTGTGGAACCTTGAACTCACAGTGTTCAACTTGAAGATTGGGCTAGGCATGTTAAAACAGCCTGGGACATGAATTCTGCCTGGAATTTGTACTTTGAACTTGGGAATTGAACTGAGGCTTGGAAATGGAACTCCATGGTGGGCCTTGAACTCAAAACTGGGATTTGAACTGTCCCTGGACCTTGTACCCAGAGTTAAGGTCTTAAACTCACAGTGTGAAAGTTGAACATGGGGCCAGGGATATAAACAAAGCCAGGGACATGAACTTGGCCTGGGTATTGAACTCAGGATCTGGGAATTGACATCATGGTCTAGGCTTAGACTTTGAGCCTGGAAGTTTAACTCATAGCATGGAGATTGAGCTCATGGGGTGGTACTTGAAATATTGCCCTGGATCTTTAATTCTGAGCATGGGGTTTGAATTCCCAGCCTGGCATTTGAATTCACAATCTAGATCCTGAACTGGGTTCCTGGGCTATGAACTTGGAGCCAGGGAATAGAACTCATATTGGGGTATGAAACTCTGGACCTGGGCCTTGAACTCACAACCTGGGCCTTGAATTCACAGCCTGGGCCTTGAACTCACAGCCTGGGCTTTTATATTATGTTCTGATTATTGAACTGGATCCCTGGAAATAGAACTTGACAAGAAGGAGGTACTGAGACTTCCCTTTGGTGCCTGGGATTTGAATTCATGGTCTGGGCCTTAGTCAAGGTCTGGGCCTTGAATTGAAAGCCTGAGACTTGATATCTGGGTCTAAGCTTTGAATACAATGTTTTGCCCTTCAATTTGTAACAGGGGACATGAACTGCATGCCTCAGCTTGAATTACAACCTGGAACTTGAACTCATAGTCTGGGACTGACACTCTGGGCCTGGGTCTTGAACTCACAGAGTAGTCCTGAAACTCACAGCTTGGGCCTTGATCTCACAATGTTGAACTACAGGAGGAAGTGGGGGCTTGGGATTCCAACATGGGGCTTAGGACTTAAACTCTCAGGCTGGGCCTTAAAATTGCACCCAGGCTTTGAAATCCATGCCTGGGATTTCCATTGCAGCATGAGACTTGAACTTAGCTCCTGGGACTTGAATTTGAAGCCTATGTCTTGATGTCTTCTTCTGGGCTTTGAGCTATATCAGATTGAGACTTGAATCTGGTGCCTAGAACTTGACCTCTTATCATAGGACTTCAATTCAGGCTTGGGCATTGAACTCAGTCCCTAGGAATTGAACTGTGAATCTGGGCATTGAATGATCAGCCTGAGACTTTAATTTGGGTCTTAGGAAAGGAACCCATGTTATGGGCATTAAACTTAGGACCTGGGCCCTGACCTCATGACCTGGGATTTAAACAGTGACCAGGGGCATTCAACTCAAGGACTGGCCCTTAAATGTGCACGTGGGACTGGACTTCTTAGCCTGGAATTTTAACTCATGGTCTGGTACTTGAACTATTGGCCTGGGATTTGAACTTCTGGCCTAGACTTTGAACCCTTGAAATGGGATCTGAACTCCCTGGACCTTGAACTCATAGCTGGGGTATTTAACTCAATACTTATGACTTGAACTCACAGATAGAGCCTTTAACTCAGAGCCAGGGACTTGAATTCAGGCCCTGGGCCTTGAACTCACCACTCAGGCCTTGAACTGCAGTCTTGGGACTTGAACTCATAGCCTGGTTATGACACTCTGGACTTGGGCATTGAACTACCAGACTGGGCCTAAAACACATAATCTGGGCCTTGAATTCATGGACTGGTTTTTGAACTGCGGTCCTGGTTCTTTAACTCAGTGGGAAAGGGGGCACTAGGACTTCAAATTGGGGCTGGAACCTTAAGATGATGAGCTGGGTCTTAAACTCCGGGCCCTATTATCAACTTCTGGGCTTGGAACTCAATGTTTGGGATATAAATTCAGGACCTGGGTATTGAAGTTGTGTCCCGGGCCTTGAACTCAAAGTCTAGAACTTAAACTCAGAGACTAAGCTATGAACTCTCAGCCTGGCATTTACACTGGGGCCCTGGCCATTGAATTCCAGGCCTGTGACTTAAACAAAAAGATTAGACTTTGGAAGTGGTGCTGTAGCTCAAGTGGTAGAGCGCTCGCCTTGAGCTGAAGAGCTGAGGGACAGCGCCCAGGCCCAGAGTTCAAGCCCCACGACCGACAAAAAAAAAAAAAAAAGATGAGACTTTGATCTCAAAACCCAGGCCTCCAACTGCTGTTTGGACCTTGAAATGTTTGCCTGGGACTTGAATGTATAGCTGGGTCTGAAACTCTGGGCCTGAGCCTTTACTCACAGTGTAAGCCTTGAACTCATAGCCTGGAGCATGAACTCATGGGTTGGTAGTTTAACTGGGGCCTGGTACCTAGAAATCAGGAGCTGAGGATTGAAATCATAGTCTGGGCCTTGAACTCAGGACCTGAATCTTGAAGTGCAGACCTGGGATTTTTGCTCTGGAGTTCTTGGTTCCTTAGCTTGGGCAGGCCAGCTCAGGCATAAGCATCATCTATACTGTGGGATCCTGGCACTGTGCATTCATATCCTGGGATCCTTGGTTTTGTCAGAGTTGGCAATCCTGCTATTGCACATGTGGCATTGGTATTTAGGGCACCTAGTACTCTTCATGTGTACCCTTAAATGCTTTGGTGTGTTAGTACCAGTGAACCTGGTGATATGCAAAATGATTTGGATGCAGCTGCATGCTGTTTAATCATACACAGTTGTGTTATGACACACTACTGTCTGTCAAAATCAAAAGAAAACAAAAAAGATAAATGAATAACAAACTTTCTGTTTTCCAAACCCATAAAATTCCCTTACACATGAGGTTCTCATTACAAATCAATAAAGTCAAGTATTTTTCTCAGCTTCCTTTAGGGAATGAATCCCCTCAAAATGGAATACTAGAGAGCATTATCCTTGAGGAAAACCATGGTTACTTGTAGACCTCCAGTACGCATGAAAGTCATGGACAAACAAGCAAAAAATGCCATCAACACAGTATCGAAAACAGAGAAAAGGAACCTGATACAAGTCACTTAGAAACCTATAGGAAGCTGAGATATGAGGATCAGGTTTCATGGCAGCCCATCAAGATCCTCTAGGAGGCTTTCATTACTAATTCATCACTTCAGAATTGGAAGTGGACTTGTTGCTCAATTGATAGATCATTAGCCTTGATGTGAAGAGCTGTTGGCTTGCACCCAAGCACAGAGTTCAAGCCGAATGACCAGCACCACCAACAACCAGAAAAGAAATGTCAAGCAATATTCACTTATAATGTCCCATACTCACGGTATTTCCAAAATATCTGAATTATTTTCACCGAAAAAAAGCATTTCATTTTTATTCACTCTCTATTTTGTCTGCCTACAATTCCTGATTTTATTCAATCATGATAAACATTAATCATAGATTGTCCAGGATATTTTTCTTATATTTCTTCCTTGGTAAGGAAGATTGAAATATGATTGCACCATTGATTTTAACCTCTTACCCTGGGCTTGATCCCAGCCAAATATTCCAAATGTTGGTGTAGCTCTGTCATAGAATTCTCTAAGTCATACATATTTGAGAAAATAATCGTAACAAAAAAATGATAACCAGGGCTGGGAAGGTGGCTTAGTGATAGAGCGTGTGCCTTGCATGCATGAGGCCCTGGGTTCGATTCCTCAGCATTGCATAAGGAAAAAGGAAAAAAGCCAGAAGTGGCACTGTGGCTCAAGTGGTAGAGCGCTAGCCTTGAGCTGAAGAGCTAAGGGACAGCGCCCAGGCCCACGATCTGACTCCCCCAAAAGTGATAACCAAAATTAATGGCAATCTTTTCAATGTTCATAGCAAAGTCTAATATTTCCATGTTCCCACTGGCAGGTGACACACAAATATTCCTTAATACTAATATTTTTGTGGCCTGATGAATGTTTTTACCTAATAATACTTCAAGATGTGATTGTCATTTTACAATAAAATTTGTTTTGTCTACATATAAGAATGAAAAAAAGTTTATTGTGATTAGCAATGACACATTGGTTTTAGTTATACCTGCAGGCATTTGCATGGTATCCCTACATATTTTACTTGCCTAACATTAAGCATGTATCTTTGTTAGGATACATCTCATGAAATAACACTTTGTGATTTGTTTTTATGCATTCCTTCACTAATATTGAAATGGAGATCAAAAAGACATTAGAGATATTGGAAGGGCTCTGAGTTCAAGCCAAATGACCTTTGCAAAAGCCTATCTGGTATGTACCAGAAGTTTTCAGTTGCAAAATAGATAATTTGGGGAAAAAGTCATTATGGCTAGTGGCTATTACACCATCAGTAAGGATTTCACAGTTTTACACAATTTCAATTTTTTTTGTGAATTGTTTTCTTCTTTCAGCTTTAATCAAGATAAGGTCTACAAAGGGCTGGAAAGGTGGCTCAGTGGTACAACGCTTGCCTTGCATGAATGAGGGCCTGGATTCGGTTCCTTAGCATCACATAAGCAAAAAGAAAAAAGCCAGAAGTGGCGCTGTGGCTCAAGTGGTAGAGTGCTAGACTTGAGCTGAAGAGCTGAGGGACAGCGCCCAGGCCCAGAGTTCAGGCCTCATGACCGGACCTCCTCCCCCAAAAAAAACAAAACAAAAATCTACAAAGTTCAGTAATATATTCTAGGCATGGAAAGTTATAAGAACTAACTGCCACTTTATATCTCTTTTTGATTGATTTACTATATAATAAAACCCTATAATTAGTCCTTCCCTCTCTCTTGCTCTTACTCAGTAGTAGTTTGAGAAAACCACAGAAGGTTTAGCATTATATGAGAGTATATCATTTTTCGCTTCACAATCCTTAAATTTCTGACAACAGTTTTATATGTGATGTTATTATATCATTTCCCTTGATGTCATATTCTAAGACTCAGGTTTTACATACTTTTATGTATGTTACACAGCATAAAATATTTCCTAGCTAAAGATATCTTTATTACAATACACACACACACACACACACACACACACACACACATGTATATATACCACCAAGCGTAAATTTCATTAATGAAGAAATTATTCTGCACTGCAGTCACCCTGTTTCAGGGGCTGAAATGTTACAATCAAGTTATTTGCCAGAGGTGGGGGACGGCTGAGAATATTTGTAGGAAAGAAAATAATTATTTTCTTGCAACAAACAAACCTTTGAAATAAGAGTGATGTAAAGCAATTCTATGTAGGCATAAACACTATGATCGTAGTTCATGTGAGTTAGAGGTGAAGAAAACACCCCTGAACTCTTCTGTTGAAATATAACAGAATTCCAGTGAATTTTATGAAGAAAATTATAGTACTCAGAAGTGGAATCTTCCCTTCTATCTTTGGGCCAGAAGGGGCATTTCACTTGACATAGACTGACTTGCTGATGAAGGACCTGAGATCATAAAAAGGAAAATTATTTTATCTGTAGAACCAAAATTAGCACCCTACATAGAGGAGACAGTGTATGTGACTGGTGCAAATAGCATGTTATTTGATGGAGGGGCTTCCTGCTATCTTTGTTGTGTCTCATTTTTCACACACACCTTAATGTGCCCACATCATTTATTAATCTTCCGTGTACCCATTTATATTATTAATTTTACTCTTGGATCTAAATAGTACACATTTTCAGAGCTTTTCTGAACCTCAACTCTTTTCCCCTACAAGTTCATTCTCACATCCTATTTACTAGTTTTAATTGAAAGACGAGGCCACTATACTCTGAAGTGTAGTACTGATTCATTGATGGAATTATAGAAACTGTACCTAAATTTCTATCCTGATTTTCTGTCAGTTCCCAAAATTTAAGCATTAATCTTTGCTAGGAAGCTCTTTAGAAATATTTCTTAGCAGTTATTTAGTAGATAATTGTCATATTGTTCTTTGGAAAAATGATATTACCAGTACATAAACTTTCCTATAATTACACATTTTCAATACCTTACTGAGAATTTTCAGGTATAATTATAAATGTAATCCATAATGTAGAAACAAAATA
The DNA here is from genome assembly GCF_024711535.1 of Dipodomys merriami. NCBI lineage: Eukaryota > Metazoa > Chordata > Mammalia > Rodentia > Heteromyidae > Dipodomys > Dipodomys merriami. The sequence continues at coordinate 27,293,680 of NW_027203159.1, read as the reverse complement.
TACAATTGAAACCAATTTTTATTAAAAATTTGTAAAAGTCATCTATATATTTCTGTGAATTTGGCTACTTATCATTGCTATGCACCAATGGAACTATATTAATTGAGCAAATATTACTAAATTTTAATGTCAAAATATATACTGAAAAATATTGGCAAATCTTCATATCTAAAATAGGATTTCAAAAGAATTAGTACTTATTTTTATTCACTATTCCCTGAGATAATATTCCTATTTTCTTCATGTGGGCATAGTTTCTAAATATGGGCCTAGAGGAGACTTAGTATAGCCTTTGATTTGAGGAAAACAGGAAAGCACTTAAACATCTTCTGCAATAATCAGTCCTACTATGCTTTTAACAACTCTGGGAATAGGTGCACAGAAGGCAAACACATTTTCTGGCAATCATATGGGAAATAAAGTGGAAAAATTTAAAATGTAGGCCACAAAAACATTAATGAAGAAAAAATCAATTAGGGTTGTTACTAAGGATTCACAATCATTTTATTTGTGAAAAACTACTTCATTATCAATAACCAAATAGTCATTGGCAATTCTGAAAAAGAAAGCATATTTCATGTGTAAACATGATATGAGAAATAATTCCCCAAATAATCTTGTGTTAACTACATATTGGAAAATGAGTGACATTTTATATTACCTGTACTATTTTTTGATTGAGTAATATCTTATTTTAATTAATTTATTTCATGGGAATGGATAATGAATAACTGGATATTGTCCAATAGGTTCAACATCTCATGCAGTTAATAGGAATTCTACTCACATATTCTCACTTTAGGTATAGGTGTTATGTGCATCTGACCTAACAAGAACAACAATATATTAGTGGATACAATCACCAGCTACTTTTATTTTCAGATGAATGCAAATTTAATACTGAAACTTTATTCAAAATTCTAAGAGTTGTTCAATTTGAGGCAGCACTACATTTGCTGAATCTGAAATACTCTCCATTCTCTCCTCGAATTTTCTTTTTTTTTTTTTTTCTTTTTTTTTTCGCCCGTGGGTCTTGAACTCTGGGCTTGGGCGCTGTCCTTGTGCTCTTCAGGGCACAAGGTGCTCGCCTTGAGCACTCTACCGCTTGAGTCACAGCACCACTTCCCATTTTCTAGCGGTTTATTGGAAATCAGAATCTCACGAACTTTCCTGCCCGGCCTGACTTTGAATAGCGATCCTCAGATCTCAGCCTCTTAGGAGCTATGATTACAGGCGTGAGCCACCGGCGCCGGGCTCTCTCCGAATTTTCTAGAGAGAAAATACCCAAAGGCAGTTTGCTTGGGGATCATATACACATATTATATATATATATATATATATATATATATATATATATATATATATATATATGTATATATATATAAAATAAAATTTATATATATAATAAAATTTATATATATATATATATAATAAAATTTCCCAAAGGTAAACTTAGACAACACTGTTTACTTTGACTCCATGATATTCAAATATTTTACCTGGTACCGAATATAATTGCAGCTTAAATTATATTTTTTAGGGGAAAGAGTAATAATAGTCTAGAAATTTCTGTTGAGAGTACATGTGAAAATATAAAGACCAAATTAATATTTTCCATTTTTAAAAATACTGTTTAAATCATTGGTTTGCTTCTTTGTGATGAACTTGGTTTCTGTGTATATATTCAAACCTTTCTATGTTTGTGTCAATTTCTTCTTGTAATACTCTCTTATGCATGTTTCTAAAGTATTTGGTTTGACATGGCACAATATTGTTTCAATTTATGCCTCCTCAGTTGCAAAAACAAAATTTTTGTTACATTGATTAGGGAACCATCAATATTCCCTTTATTTTAATGTTATTATCCCAAACATACATATGTGCAATGTGTCACCTTGCAATTATATTTAAAATAAATCATTTTTTACAGGACTCCTGCCTCCACTCCTCACTTCTTATTATGCAACTAGAATAACTATTAATTTCTCTAATATATACAGAGTTTACAAATATTGATAGTCCCTATCATTAGAGTTTTGATGATACAGGTAAGTTAAAAACAGCTTTTAACAAGAGTTGGTCTTTACAAACTCTTAATGTTGCACTCTTCAATTGCAATATTCACATCGACAGATATTAATATATTTATGAAAATAAAACTAATTCTACATCATTCTTTATTTTTCCCTATTATCACTATCTACTGTGACTGTTATTACTTTACAATGGAAACAAATCGATTCTCTGAATTAACATAGGGGCAGGGTTTTGCATGACACATCTTTTGTGATTATGTTGAAGGATTTGGATCATATCACTTCCAAAATTTTTGAATATTGATATAATTTTTGAATTAAGTCACCTTAGTCTTGTCATCCAAGAGCACAGATCACTTCACACTGTGATGTGCAATAGCTTAGGAAATGAGCAAATGAGTACAGAAGTCACAAAAATTCATGAACAAAGTACTTGCAAAGATAGTAGTTCCCTATTTTTTCAAAGTCTGTCATTCCTGACAGTACACTCTGTTTTATCAATGTGATGTATTTCCAAAAGTTTTATAAAAGTTATTCAATGACTATTGTGATGATAATATTGTATGACAAGTGACAACAGGGGATCCTGTGTAACGGCAATACTCACAAGACAATATGTTGGATACAATTTGTACAACATTGGGGTTAAGGGATAATGGAAAGAGAGAGAATAATAAGGAAGGGATAACAATTTCAACAAGGACTGGACTCATAACTTGTATAACTACACTCTAAACTAGGTCACTATGACAATAAAATTCAAATAAGAAAGAAAAATAGATGTTAATAATAGAATTGATGGGAACACTATTGTTATATATCACATCTTCAACTCACTTTGAAACATGATGATGATTATATGTATTAATTCTCTCAAATCTGATTTTGCAATTAGCTTCTTTTTGCATATACAAGACAAAGCGAGCAGAAAAGAATTTGAGGTTAATTAGACAATTGCTGTTTTTAGAATTGTTGTATCTACAACAATCTCTATGAATATCCTTGTCAGTTGTTTCCATATTACAGATGGTATACTAAGGTCTTTTGCACAGAAAATATATTACTATGGTTTTGTTAACAGTGAATAATATTCTTCCATTCAGGTGCTACTCTTTAGTAGCAAATCATTAAAAATTTCATTTTCTACAGAAATTTCATATGGATATGTATACTCCATTCAAGGATGCACACTGATAATGGAATGAGAACTTTCAACACAATATTTAGACATAAATACACTACTGCCAGAGTTTTGACAGAATCATTCTATCACAGATGATCACTGAGTAAATGGATGAAAGTTGTATGGTAGATTTAGATTGAAGTAGTTACTCGTAGTAAAATAAGAGCTACAAACACAGAGAACTCGTGCCAAATAATCTAAAAACGGGACTTGTCAAAAACTCTATTGAATCTAGCACTACATACATTTATACTATGTGGTGAAATTCATAAATTTTAAAAAATATTCTACAGCCCAACAACTGTGGGCAAGTTGCACTTCCACCCACACACACCACTCCAAACAATGGCATACTAAGCCATGTTCCTGAGAAGTTCTTTAGCCCAGTATGAATCCCAATTTTAAAACTATCTCTAAGTTACTTCCTTTCATTTTCTTGTTATTTGAATGAATTACTGCTTATACTAAATTTGATCATCAGTACCTACTTTTGGATGGACACCCCACTATAATAAAAATGTCTTGTATGTGTTATTATTTTTTTTTTTGCTTTTTTCCTTAGGGCAATTTTCGTTTCGAAACCACAATGTAATCTCATTTCATAACATTTGTTTTTTATCTCAAATCAAAATGTATGTGACAAGAAGTTTTCAGGAGATTGTCATTCTGAATGTTACTAAATGTGAAGTTAACATTATATTTGAGTTCAGTTTAATTGCTTTTCAATTTTCTGCCTAAATCAAATTTCACCCTTGAGAATAGAAAAAAAAAAAAGATCATCATTCTTTTTTTTCTTTTTATTGTGAAAATACTGTACAGAGGGGTTACAATTACATGGACAAGATAATGAGTACATTTCTTATCAAGCATTGTACCTCCTCCTTTGTTTCCCCTTCCCATTCCTTCCCATCCTCCCCTCACCCCCCCCACCCAATCCTCCTCCCCGGCCTACCAAAGTTGTAAAGTTCATTTTCCAATTTAACGACTTGTATATCTCATTGTTGCAATGGGTACACCTTTATCTCTATCTAAATTATTTGTTTTTTCCCTTCCCCTCCACAAATTATCATCATTCTTTAACACAGTTTGGTTAACTCAACATTTAGTAATACAGTTTAATGTCAAACAATATATTGTCTATATCAACTTTACATCCTGCTCATATTTTCAGTATCATTCACATAACACTAATTTGCCTGGAGAACTTGAAAAGAACAAAAATTTCACAATGCAATAATAGTCACATGTGATAAAGCTGGATACCAAAAGCAGTTTTTCTTTTTCTTGCTATTTTTTGCCTCGTTTGCTTTTTTAATCATTTACTTCAAAAGATGCTGTAAAGAGAAATGACATTTACGTTAGTAATGAGTGCATTTCTTGTCGAGCACTGTTATCCCTTTGTTTTTCCTTCTGTCCTTTCCCTCCTCCATCTTCACCTCTCTTCCTCCAACCCAATGCTGCTAAGTTTATTTCCCATAGACTGTCTTTTGAGTATCATTATTCCAATGAGTCACCCTGTGTTCTTATATCAGGAATTTTTTACTCTCCTGCCTCCCCATTACAAAAATTGATATACAAAATGGAGCCAAAATCAAATACAGTGACAACAGGAATATACCATAGGAGAAAGAACATAAAGTAGAAACAAAAAATCATATGCTATACTAAAATCTAGAAGTACAAGGATAAACTGTTCTGAGCCTATCTTGAGTTTAATTTCCTGTAGCCTCATTTTATATAGTGGTATTTTACATCTATCTATCAGTCTGTCTATCTGTCTATCTCTCTGTCTATCTATCTATCTATCTATCTATCTATCTATCTATCTATCTATCTATCTATCTATCTATCTATCTATCTATCTATTTATCTAAATATCTATCTATCTATCCATCTATCTAAATATCTATCTATCTATCTATCTATCTATCTATCCATCTAAATATCTATCTATCTATCTATCTATCTATCTATCTATCTATCTATCTATCCATCTATCTATATCTATCTATCAATCAATCTATCAATCAATCAATCAATCAATCAATCTATCTATCTATCTATCTATCTATCTATCTATCTATCTATCTATCTATCTATCTATCTATCTATCTACCTACCTACCTATCAGCCTAACTATCTAACTATCTATCTAACGATCTATATATCTTCCTACCTATACTACAGTACAGAGCTTTGGAGCTTTTCCTCTCACCTGATAAAGTTATCATAGATATATGCTAATTATAGCAAATAAATGATCAGTTTTTTTGTTGATGGGTTGGAAGGGACAATTGAAATAAATCTGAACACAATTGACAAAAACAGAATTTTAAAACGTACTATACAAGTCACACTAATGGGAAACGAAGGAGGAGGCTACAATGCTTGATAAGAAGTGTACTCATTATCTTGCCCATGTAATTGTAACCCCTCTATACAGTATTTTTACAATAAAAAATAAAAATAAAAATAAAAAATTCTTAAAAACTATCTTGAGAAATACATTCAGTAGATACTGTTAAAGCTTAGTGACATAAATTACTACCTTCTGAATTATAACTGTTACAACATTTGGTTTAAAATTGCAAAATCATACATTTCAACTTATTTTCATGTATTTTGATATCATTTGTTTCCTACCCTTTTGTAATGATTAAAATATGAGGTATGATCATTTTTTCTACACTAGTTGAACTGTGAAGGAGAAAGGGAGTCACAGAAGCCTCTGTATCTTTCATTCTCTTTAAGAGAACGATGAGAAAAATAAATATCTGATATTTTCCTTCAGATCAATTCAATGTTGGTTTTTCAAAACGCTTCTTGGTGATAATTTAAAAAATACATTTGTTCATTTTTTTCTTAATTAATTTAAAGAAAAATAACAATCCCCTTTTGTACTATTTGGATAAATGCTAAGAACTCTATTAGCTGTGCATTTTGAAAGAACTCAAGTGCAGTAAGCGCAAGCTACCCAAGCTCATATCAGTTTTAACAATTTTACACATGTGTTCAATTACTAATTATTAGTTCATTTCCACATAGAATCTTTTATTGTTCATACACACCGATGTTATGCCCATCTTTCTTTCAAAAATATAATTTGTTTTCAGACAGTATTGCACATGAATAAATAATACCTTGAACATACACCTGTTGCTAGTTGGACTGGTACTTCAAGCATATTTTCTTAAGATTTATAATGTGAAAGAACGTTGGAATAATGTAGTTTAGGTACAGGTAAGATATGAGAATTCAGAAAATGATCAGCAGACATGGTGGTTTTGAAAAAAGGTTGTTTCTCATGATGTGCACATTTATAAAGTAGCATTTTGCCTATTGAATAATATAAATAATTGGTTATAATTCTTAATATTTTATTGTGAAAATACCGTACAGAGGGGTTACAATTACATGAGCAAGGTAATAAGTACATTTCTTATCAAGCATTGTTGTGTCCTCCTTTTTTTCCCCTACCATACCTGCAGTCCAATTTTTGAAGCAAACTTTGAACATGAATATAATTCTTTGGGTTGATTCAACAAGAATACCTACATGAAATCCTGGAAAAGATCCCTCTCCTTCTCCTCTTCCATCTCTACCTCAGCCTCCCACTCTTTTGCTGCTCCTCATACTTTTCCACTTCTTCTCCTCTCCTCTTCCTGTTCTTCCTCCTTCTTTCCTTACTTCTTCCCATGCTTCACTTTTCCCTTCTTCTCTTTCTTTCTTTACCTTCCTAGCTCTTGCCCTGCCTTATTTCCTCCCTCCCCTCCTTCCTTCCTTCTTCTTTCCTTCCTTCCTTCCTTCCTTCCTTCCTTCCTTCCTCCCTCCCTTCCTTCCTTCCTCCCCCCCTTCCTTCTTCCCTCCCTCCCTTCCTTCCTTCCTTATTTCCTCCCTCCCTCCCTCCCTTCCTCCCCTTTTTCTTTTCTCCCTTTCTATCTTTCCTTCTTTCTTCCTACTCTTATTTAACCTCTATCTCCTAGCATCCATCCACACATCATTCACTTTTTCTATTTCCCCTTCCCCTCCCTGACCCAGTCAAGCATGAAAACCTGAGCTTAAACTCCTGGACTGGGACTTGAATTTGGGGGTAGGTTTGGAACTACTATTCTGGGCCTTTTACTCAAAGGTCTGGACTTGTACTCTCCAGCTGGAATTTGAACTCCTATCCTTGGCCTGAAACTCTGGGCCTGAGCCTTGAACTCACAATGTAGGCTTTGAACTCAGGGCCTGCACTAAATTTCATGGCCTGGAATAGAATTCACAGTCTGTTCCTAGAAATATTGCTTAGGACCTGAACTCTGATCTTAGGCATTTAACTCATAGCCAGGCATTGAATTCATTTATGAGCATTAAACTCACAGCCTGGGCTTTGAATTCATGTCCTGACATGAACCTGTGACCTGGGTATGAAATAGGGGCCTGGGATTGAATGTGGATCTTTGTCTTGAGAGCATTGCCTGGTACTAGAACTCACAGGCTAGGCTTTGAAATTGTTTCCTGAACTTACAGCCTGGGCTTTGAACTCCAAGCCAGTTCCTGGACCTAACTGTCTATGCCTTGATTTTTGGGCTGGGACTTTGAACTCTTTTCTGGGCCTTGGTTTTGTGGCCTGGGCCCTAATCATGGGGTCTGGGAATTGAACACACAGCCTGGGCCTTGAACTAGATGCCTGGGCTTTGAACTCAGTTATGGGCCTTAAATATTGGTCTGGGCCTTGAATTGGGGGACTGGACAATGTTCCTTAGTTTCTCTGCTCAAGGGTGGTGCTCATCCACTGAAGATTGGCTGTTTTCTGTGTTTATTCCATGGCTGAAGAAGAATGTTTCATTTTTGAATCAAGAATCTACTTTTTCCTACAACAGAAATTATTCTATATGGCTCTGTATTTCTCACATTTTGTTTGTGTGTTTGCTTCTCCTTTGTATGTATTTCCCTTTATCTGAAAGTGGGTTTGGAGGCAGGGGATGTTTAATGTGTGTGGGGGCAGGCTGTATACAATTGTATGCTTTCTACAGAAAGGCAGGAGAGGGCATTATCAGACTTTCCAGCCTGTTAGGGCATAAATAGTTGCACAGGATACAGAGACAGATGTGCACAAAAAAAGAAATAGTGGCAAGGCCAAAGTATGAACTACACACCGGCATAGAGTTGCACATATGTTCACCCACACAGGGCTGAGAGAAGTTTCTAGAACCAGGCCCAGCTTTCCATAAGGTGTTCTCTACTATGCCAGCTGCTTTTTCCTCCAGGTTAGGGTTGAGGGATTGAAATTGACCTAGACCTGGTCCACATACACCTCACAACTTCCCCATGTCCAGAGGCCAGCATGCCTGCTGTGGGATGATCAAACTCCTCCCAGAATTTCGCCACAGGATTTGATATGTTCTTGTAGTTTTTATTGTTGTCATTTACTTGTTTTGTTCAATATCAAGAAAGAACATGGTTGCCTGAGACAGACCCTTGGTGAAGTGGAAGAAACTCCTACTTTCTTTGCTTCTTTTGCTTCCTCCTCTTCCCCTCCTCCCCCTCCTATTCTTTGTCCTGCTGCTTTCTGGGTGGGAAGGCCTCAACTTGATTGTTTGTTGGAACTGTTTTCCTAAGGATTTGCTTCTTACATGGAACACCCAGGTTCCTCCATTAGTGAAGCAGAGTGAATAGGGCAATTCTCTTCTTTTCGGTTCCCTTCCAATGCATGGGTCAGGCCTGGCATGGTTGTCTCTCTCTTGCCTAGGGTAATGAAGCCTCAGGGAGAGAAAATGAAAACGCCAGTCAAGAAGAAGAAAGGAACTGAGAAATGAGAGGGGGGAATTAAAGGAGGACGGAAGAGGGAAGGGATGAAGGCAAAAAGGATGGAGGGTAAGGAAGCATGGATGAAGGTGGAAAGGGAGGGGAGGGAGAGGTGGAAGGATGGTGGGGTAATAGGAGGCCTGAAGGGAAAAGAGAAGCAATGAAGGAGAGAAAGAAGAAGTTAAGGGAAAAGTGGAGGGAAAATGGAAGATGAAAGGAAGGATGGACCAGGCTATGAAGGTGGAAGGGGCAAAGAGGGAAGGAAAGGAGGAAGTATGAAGAGAATAGAAAAGGGCAATGGAAAAAAGGAAGAGAGAAAGTGGAAGGAAGGGAGGGAGTATGGACAGCAAGAAGGAAGAAGGGCAGGTAGAAAAGAAGGAATGATGGAAAAAGGAAGGAGGGAATGACGGGAGGAAGAAGTAAGAATGGAAGTAAGAGAGGGAGGAAGGAGGGGATGAAGGGAAGGAGAGAAGGAGGAAAGACGGCAGGAAGGAAAACAAGTAGGGAAAGGAGGACAGAAGACAGGAAGGAAGAAGGGAATAAAGAAGCGAGGGGAGAAGGAAGGTAGAAATGAGGAAGGTAGTGAGGGAAGGAGGTAAGTGGGAAGGAAGAAGGGAATAAAATGAGAGTGAGGGAAGAAAAAAGAAAGGAAGGGAGGAAGAAAGGGGGAAAGAAGGCTAAGCTGGAAGTAAGGAAGAAGAAAAAAAGGATTACAAAGGAGTTTTGAACATGTTACACTGTGGAGGAAGCTCTTTGGTTCACAGTCTTCACACATCCCTCCGAGTTGGGGTGTCTTAACTCACTTTGTTTCCCTCCTAGGTCTCACTGGCCATGTTGGATTTCCAGGGAACTGGATTCTAACCTTGGGTTGGGGGTCCTAGTGCCTGGTAAATACCTGTAATGCTGGCTCTGTATTTGTGCTACGGAATTTAAAAGCTAATGAATCACAAGTTCAACTCCAGGCTATTCTGTATTGCCAGTTTAAGGCCAGCCAGTACTTGATCCAGCCCCAGATACTTTTTGGGCTGGAGGGTGAACCAGAATATATTTACATACATGCCACAGAAGGAACAGGGAAAATAGGCTGCTGCTGTCAGCATTTGTTGGTTATCTTCTCCAGTGTGTTCAGGGTCTCATTTGAATTATCCATGGAATGGGGCAGGGCAGGGGGATGAGAAACAGCTGTCCTCTTCCTCCTTGTCATCCTCTTCCTCCTTCTTTTCCTTTATATCCATCGACCCCAAGGAGGCTATGGACAGCTATTGGATTTCCATTAGGGAAAGGCATAACACCATGCTGCAGACAGTTCAGTCATAGGAGGCCAGGGACACCAGGAAGCCCTGTGTCAGGATCAGGAATCCTTGTGGAAGAGTGGTGGAGTGAGGAGCAGGAAGTAGGGAGTTTGAGAAATGTAAGGCATTCACATGAATGGAACGAGATTTAGGGCTTTGGGTCCCATCGCAGGAAAAATTGTGTTTGTGAAGACCTCTGGCAAAGACCTGACCTCACTCCAAAAAGATGGGTTGGTCGACTGGTCAGATGGTGGGTTATTAGTTGGTTGTTGGGTTGATTGGGTGGTTGGTGGCTGGCTTGGTAGCTTGGTTAGTTAGCAAGAGCAACTATTTTTTCTCATTTGATAGCTCATACAAGAGACTCTACGAAACTTGTTCGGGCGTCTTTCAAAAAATGATGCTCAGATCTCCAAATCCTTCATGAAGATATGATTTCATACATGAAGAACGAGTGTGAGGCTCCATGAAGTTTTTTATCATACTTTAGAAACATACATATATTCATAATTTTGGTCTCTGTTTATTCAAATAAGGTTTATATATATATATATATGAAGAAAATAAATGAAGAAAATGAAGAATATGAAGAAAATAAAGTGAACTCGAAGTAAATAAATAAATATTTAAAACTTTAGTGTAGCTTCTTCCATTGTGACATGCAAGTAAATGTCACGTCATGTGGGGAGCAAAATTCTCAAAGAAAAACTATAATTGCGTACTTCAAATGTAGATAACTTAAATGTGATACCATTAGTGAAATGAAAAGCTAAGCAGTAGAATATATTCATCTCTAAATATGTTTGTAGCTAGACACATGTGAACTGAAATACACTGATTTCTGTATTTCACAGATTTCACATATAGCAAGCAACAGAAATTATATCTTTTGATCAATGTCTGAATTACTCTATGCCAACAATGAGAAAAGTGGGGCTGAAATTAGGAAAGCAACTCCATTCGTAATAACTCCCCAAAAATAAAATACCTAAGAATTAACTTAACCAAAGAAGTGAAGGACCTCTATGATGAAAACTTTAAAAATCTCAAAAAGGAAATCAAAACAGAACTTAGAAAGTGGCAAAAAAAACCCATGATCCTGGATTGGAAAGATCATCATCGTGAAAATGGAAATACTTCCGAGGCTATCTTCAAATTCAATGTGATACATATAAATATTCCAACCTCATTCTTCAAGGAAGTAGAAGAGGCAATCCAAAAATATATATATGGAACTATAAAAGACCCCGAATAGCAAAAATGATCTTTTACAGAAAGAACAGTGCTGGAGGAATATCAATGCCAAATTTCAAACTCTACTACAAAGCCATAGTAATCAAAACAGGTGGGTACTGGCACAATAACAGACCTCAGGACCAATGGATGTAGACAGAAGGGGATGTGGGCAGGAGGGGATGTTGACAGAAGTGAAGCTTAGGGGAGTGTAACCTTGTTTAACCACTTTGGAAAGCAGTATGGAGGTTCCTCAAAAGACTCAACATAGAGCTCCCCTATGATCCAGCAATGCTACTTTTGGGCATTTACTCAAATGATCACAAAGAAGACAATACTAAAGCTACCAGCATAACTATGTTTATTGCACCATTATTTACCATAGTTAAGATAGGGAACCAATCCAGATGCCCCTCAGTAGATGAATGGATCAAGAAAATGTGGAATTATATGCCTCTATCAGGAAGAATGACATTGCCCCATTTGTTAGGAAATGGAAAGCCTTGGAAAAAATTATATTAAGTGAAGTAAGCAAGGCACAAAGAAACATAGGTCCCATGGTTTCCCTTAATTGCAATGACTAGTATATGTCTGTACGAGTCAAGCAGAAAAGTGCAGATAAATTGATGTTAGGGGAATGAACCCCAAGATAAGTATTCAAATTTTTTTTCTTTCATACAACTGTTTCTCACATATTTATAAGATGATTTCTATGTTGCTTTGTAGGTCCCTCCTGCACGGTATAACCCCTACTTTCAATGTATTTGATGTTGGTATAATTTGTGAAGGAGCAAGGTAAACCAAATCGTTTAGGGATCCAGGTGGACCCATTGCAACAATGAGATGTACAAGTTATTATGTGGAAACAACTTTGGTTCAGTGGGGGGGTAGGATTGTGTCGGGGGATGTGGGGCGAGTATGGGAAGGGATAGGAAGGGGAAAAAAATGGAGTCAACAATGCTTGATAAGAAATGTACTCGTTATCTTGTCCGTGTAATTGTAAATCCTCTGTACAGTATTTTTAATAGGAAAATACTGTTCAGAGGGATTACAATTACACGGGCAAGATAATGAGTACATTTCTTATCAAGCATTGTAGCCTCCTCCTTTGTTTCCCCTTTCCATACCTTCCTATCCCTCGCCCCAATCCCCTTATACCCCCCCCACCAAAGATGTAAAGTTCGTTTTTCCACATAACGACTTGTACATCTAATTGTTGCAGTGGATCCACCTGTATCCCTATTTAAACAATTTTTTTTCCCTTCCCCTCCACAAATTATACCAACCTCAAATACAGTGAAAGCAGGTGTTATATCATTTGAGAGGGACTTAAATGGAACAAAGAAATTATCTCATGAATGTGTTAGAAACAATCGCATGAAAGAAAAAAAAAACATTTAAATACATATCTTAGGGTTCATTTCCCTAACATCAACTTATCTGACCTTTTCTGCTTGACTCAGTCATACACTTGTTATTTCAAATGAGGGAAACCATGGGACCTAAGTTTCTTTTGGCCTGGGTTACTTCACTTATTATAATTTCTTCCAAGTCTTCTGTTTCCTAACAAATGGGGCAATGTCATTCTTTCTGATGGAGGCATAGAATTCCATTGCGTATATATACCACATTTTCTTGATCCATTCATCTACTGTATGGTATTTTCACAATAAAAAAATTAAAAGATTAAAAAAAAGAAATTTACTCATTACCTTGCTCATGTAATTATAAGCTCTCTATATAGTATTTTCACAATTAAAGAAAAACATTGATTAAAAAAAAGAAATTATAACTTTAGTACTCAACAAATTCCATAATTTTTCAGGCTTTTTGTTCTTCATCATAGACAACCAGTAAAGGACAACCAGTAAAAGGACAACTTCTGAGCGAATTTGGAAAAGGTTTTCTAAACTGTGGGTGTCCGAATTAACTAATTCCATTAACCCATTAAAAATATCAAACACCTATTACAATTTATACTCGTCTTAAGGAGAATTTGCTGTTCTTCTACATTTATCTTGGTTCCTACTAGGATTACACTCATCTGGAGGAGAATTTGCCATTCTTCTACATCTAATTGAATGAAAACTCTTTCAGATAAATTTTTTTAGAGAAGATGTGTACCACAAAGCGAAGGAAACTTTGTGAATCTTAAGTGTCCAAGTTTGACGATGGGGCTGTTGTTTAATAAGAGTGTTTAATTAGAACAGTGTTTATTTGGCCAGGAAGCTGAGCTAAAAAAGACATTGAAACATAGGACCCACATCAAAGGTGCAGGAGTAAATTTCAAGATCTCCAGTACAGAAATTGCTATTTTCTGAAGTATGGGGAAGTAAAGTATTTTGATTTTTTAAACCATTGAACAATAATGCCCATTTCGAGAAAATTTTAGTAAATACATCTTAGGATGTTATGTGCAGAAAGAAAACACACCATTAAGAAATAAATGTCCCAGTGATGTTTAATAACCAAATACATAAAATATTTGATGTCAGTATAATTTGTGGAGGGGAAGGAGAAAAACAAATCGTTTAAATAGGGATACATGTGGGTTTTTTATGGTGAAAATACTGTACAGAGGAGTTACAATTACATGGGCAAGATAATGAGTACATTTCTTAACAAGCATTGTAACTTCCTCCTTTGTTTCCCCTTCCTATCCACCCCCCACCCCTCAACCCAATACTCCCCGTCGCCCCTACCCCGCACCAAAATTGTAAAGTTCATTTTCGACATAATGACTTGTACATCTCATTGTTGCAATGGGTCCACCTGTATCCCTATTGAAATTATTCGTTTTTCCCCTTCCCATCCACAAATTATACCGATATCAAATACAGTGAAAGCAGGGGTTAAAGGATGGGGGAGGGATATATAAAGCAACAAAAATAATCTTATAAATGTATTAGAAACAATCGCCTGAAAGAAAAAAAATTGAATCTTAGGGTTCATTAGGGTTCATTTGCCTAACATCAACGTATCTGACCTTTTCTGCTTGACTGAGACATATACTAGATATTACAAATAAGGGAAACCATGGGACCAATGTTTCTTTGGACCTGGCTTACTTCACTTAAAATAATTTTTTCAAGCCTTTCCGTTTCCTAACAAATGGGGCATAGAATTCCATTGTGCATATATACCACATTTTCTTGATCCACTCATCTACTGAGGAGCATCTGAGTTGGTTCCATATCTTAGCTATAATAAATTATGCTACAATAAACATTGTCATGCTGGTAACTTTAATAAGGTCTTGTTTGTAAACATTTGGGTAAATTCCCAAAAGTAGGATTGCTGAATCATAAGGGAGCTCTATGTGGAGTCTTTTGAGGAAAATCCATACTGCTTTCCAAAGTGACTTAAGTTTACACTCCCACCAACAATGCAGTAAGGTTCCCTTCTGTCCACATCCCCTCCAGCATCTGTTGTTTTTGAGTTCTTGATTTTTGCCATTCTAACTGGAGTGAGGGGGTATCTCAATGTTGTTTTGATTTGCATTTCTTTTATGGCTAGGGAGGTTGAGCATTTCTTCATGTGTCTATTGTCCATCCTTCTTTCTTCTTCAGCGATGTTTCTCTTTGTCTTTAGCCCACTTATTTATTGAGAAGTTGTTGGGCGATTTAATTTTTTGAGTTCCAGGTATATTTTAGATATGAGATCCTTGTCCTTTGTATGGCTAGTGAAGATCATCTCCCAATCTGTGGGCTTTCTATTGATCTTGCTAGCTATTCCTTTGCCATGCAGAGGCTCTGCAATTTCATGCAACCCCATTTGTCCAACCTTTCTTTGATTTATTTTGTTTCTGGGTCTCTATTAAGAAAATTTCGGCCTGAGCCAACAAGATCTATGGTTTCTCCTATTTCATCCTATTATGTTTGCAGAGTGTCTGTTTTGACTCCGAGATCTTTGATATATTTGGAGTTGATTCAGGTGCAGAGTGATATATAAGGATCTAGCTTTTGTTTTCTACAAGTAGTTAACCAATTTTTACCATCACCATTTACTGAAGAGGCTGTCTTTCTTCCATTCTATTTTTTAACTCCCTTATCGAAGATTAGATGGCTGTAGGTCTGTGTTCATTTCTGGGTTTTCAATTCTATTCCATTGGTCCTGAGGTCTGTTCATGTGCCACTACCAACCTGTTTTGATTACTATGTCTTTATAGTAGAGTTTGAAATTTGGTAATGATATTCCTCCAGCAATGTTCTTCTGTTGAGGATCGTTTTTGCTATTGTGTCTTTTATTATTCCATATGAATTTTTGGATTACCTCTTCTATTTCCTTGAAGAATGAGGTTGGAATTTTGATATGTATTGCATTGAACTTGAAGATACCGTTGGAAAGTATTGCCATTTTCACGATGTTGATCTTTCCAATCCAGGATCATGGGATTTTTTGCCACTTTCTAAGTTCTGTTTTGATTTCCTTTTTCAAGTTTTTACAGTTTTCATCACAGAGGTCCTTCACTTCTTTGGTTAATTCCTAGG
Source organism: Dipodomys merriami (assembly GCF_024711535.1). NCBI lineage: Eukaryota > Metazoa > Chordata > Mammalia > Rodentia > Heteromyidae > Dipodomys > Dipodomys merriami. The sequence goes on along the minus strand of NW_027203159.1, from coordinate 27,277,659 downwards.
TATTTTATTTTTTGTGAGACTATTATGAATGGAGTTGCTTTCCTAATTTCAGCCACACTTTTCTCATTGTTGGCATACAGAAAAGCCATTGACTTTTGAGGGCTAATTTTATACTCTGCTACTTTGCCAAAGTTTTGAATCAGCTGAGAAATTTGGGAGTGGAGTCTATGGGATTCTTTAAATACAAGATCATTTCGTCTGAAAAAAGGGAGAGTTTTACTTTTTCATTCCCTATTTGGATCCTCTTTATGTTTGAGTCATGTCATATTGCTGTAGGTAGGCATTATAATACTACATTGAAGAGAAGTGGACAGAGTGGACATCCTTGTAAAATTCCTGAGTTAAGAAGAATTGACGTTAGTTTTTCAACATTAAGTATAATGCTGGATGTAGGTTTGTCATATACAGCCTTTATTGTATTGAGGAATGTTCCATGGATTTCTACTTTTTCCAAGACCTTCATAGTAAAGGGGTATTGGATCTTGTCAAATGCCTTTTCTACATCTATTTAGATAACCATGTGGTTCTTATCCTTGCTCCTGTTGGTGTGATGAATTATATTGATTTGCATATATTGAACCAGCTTTGCATCTCTGAAATGAAACCTGTTTGATCGTGGTGTATGACTTTTGGATGAATTAATGAAGTCGATTGGCCAAAATTTTGTTGAGAAGTTTTGCATCAATATTCATCAAATAAATGGGTCTATATTTCTCATTCTTTGATGAGTCCCTGCCTAGTTTTGGGATGAGAGTAATGATGGTTTCATAGAATGTGTTCGGTAGTGAACTTTCTCTTTCAATTTCATTGAGGTTTGGAGAAGTATTGGTATGAGCTCTGCTTTGAAGGCCTTGTAGACTTCTGCTGTAAAATTATCTGGTCCTGGACTTTTGTAAGATGGGAGTTCTCTTATTGTTATTTTTTATTCAATGCTTGATATGGGCCTGTTAAGATGGTTTAACTCATCTTGGTTTAGTTTTGGCATGTCAATATTTGCTAGGAAAAGGTCCATTTCTGTCTAGTTCTCAAACTTATTAACATAAAGTTTTGAGAAATATTCCCTTATAATGTTCTAAATCTTGGTTGTTTCTGTGAAGATGTCTCCTTTCTCTCTCTGAGTTTATATATTTGGATGTGTTTTCTTCTTTTTCTGATAAGATTTGCTAAGGGTCTGTCAATTTTCTTAATTTTTTCAAAGAACCAACTCTTTGTTTGGTTGATTCTTTCTATAGATTTTTGGATTCTAATTTATTTAATTCTGATTCAATTTTAATTGTTTCTTTCCATCAACTGGATTGGAGTTTATCTTGCTTCTCTTTTTCAAGGAGGTTCAGATGTCTCATTAAATTTTTGGTTTAAGATCTCTCCAATTAGTTGATGTAGGAGCTCAGAGCTATAAACTTGCCCCTGAGTACTGCCTTTTCTGTGTCACAGAGGAGCTCTTAATTTGTGTGCTAATTTTTATTGAATATCATGAACACTTGAATTTCCTTTCTAATGTCTTCCATGACACACTCATGATTTAGCAGTGTGTTGTTCAGACTCTATGTGTTACCGGACTTTCTTTGGTGGCTTTTGGTGTTGAGTTCTAATTTTATTCCATTGTAGACTGACAGAAGGCAAGGTATAACTTCAATGTTTCTGAATTTGGACACGTTTGCTTTGTGGCCAAAAATGTGGACTATTTTTTAAAATGTTCCATACTGCTGAGAAAAATGTGTATGCTAATGCTGGTGGGTGAAATATTCAGTAGATGTCTGTTAAATCTAGTTGATCTATATTGTTATTTAGATCTGCGGTTTCTCAGTTGAGTTTTTGCTGAGTTGATCTATCTAGTGGGGAAAGTGGTGTGTAAAAATCCCCAACAATTAATGTCTTTGGATCTATATGGGATTTGATGGACAATAGTGTTTCTTGGAAAAAATTGGGTTCTCCTTTGTTGGGCGAATAGATATTTAGAATTGTAATATCCTCCTGAAGGAGAGATCACTTAATTATTATGTAGGGATCTTCTTCATCTCTTCTCACGAATTTTAATTTCAAGTCTATTTTATCATATATGAGGATTGCAACTCCTGCTTGTTTATGGGGGCCGTTTGCTTGGTAGATTTTGTACCAGCCTTTAACATTGAAAATATACTTGTTTTTATGGTCAAGTTGTGACTCCTGAAGGCAGCAAATAGAAGGATCTTGTTTTATTATTCAACTAGTCAGTCTATGTACCTTAATTGGAGAGTTAAGTGCATTAATGTTGGGAGATAGAACTGAGAGATATTTGGGAGTTCCTGCCATTTAATCCACCTTCTTGAGGGCTGCAGCTACTGGGTTCTTCCTATGGTTCTTGGATTCGCAGTTTGTGTGTGGTTTGTTGGCCTTTATTGTGGTCTTGTTTGTTTTCTATGTGTAGGACTCATTTAAGAATCTTTTGTAGGGCTGGTTTGGTGGAAATATATGGCTTCAATTTTTCTTTGGTATGGAAGGTTTTTATTTGGCCTTCAGTTATGAAGGAGAATTTAGCTGGGAACAGTATTCTTGGTTATTAGTTGTTTGGCTTTAGGGCATGTCAAATATCATTCCAGGCTCTTTGTGCTTTGATTGTCTCTGCTGAGAAATCTGAAGTGATTCTAATTGGTTTCCCTTTATTGGTGATTGATCTTTTCTCTTTGACAGCTTTAAGGATCTTTTCCTTAGTCTGAATTGATCCTGTGTGGATTAAAATGTGATGATGGGATGTTCTATTCTGGTCTTGTCTATTTGGAGTTCTAAAAGCTTCTTGTATGTGAATAGGCCTATCTTTTTGTATGTGTGGGAAGTTCTCTGCTAGGATCCTCTTAAACAAATTTCCTAGACAATCAACTTCTGTTTCTAGGTGCTCCTCTACACCTATTATCCTCAGATTAGTCCTTCTGATGGTGCCTTCCAAATATTGAATAGATCTATCATATTTCTTGGACTTGTCCTGGATGGTTGAATGTTCTTTCTCTATAATATCTAGGCTGTCTTCAATCCCCGAGATTCGATCTTCTGCATGGTCTAACCTGATGTCAAGAATTTCTACTTTGTTTTTTATTTCTTTTCCTTCTAATTGGTCAGCTTGGATGGCTTCAATTTTTTTGTTGATGCTTTGTTTTAGATCTGATGTGGACTTTTGTACTTCCTTAATTTGGAGTTCAGTGTTTATTCTCAAATCACTTAGTTGATTGGTTATCATTTCCTTGGACTCCCATTCCTTCTGTTGGGTTCCATTCAGCATTCCCTTTGTGTTCTTCCTGACTTCATTCAGCTCTTTGTTAATGGATTCCATGAATGCCTTTAGTGATCATTGTGTATTCTCATCCTGTTCTCTCAATTCCTGTATTACTCTTCGCTTAGCTTTCTCACGTTCACGCCACTCATATAGTTATCTTTGAGTGCCCTCAGATTGCTCACGCCATTCCTGCCTTTCTCTTTGAGTGTTCTCATGCTGCTCACACAATTCCTGTATCAGTTTTCGAGTAGCTTCCTCACATTCATCATATTCCTGTATTAACCTTTGGTTTGCCTCCTCTCTCTCCCTATCACACTCATACAGAGTCCTTTGTAGGTTTTCAAACTTTTCCTGTATGGACCTTTGGTTTGCCTCCTCTCTCTCCCTATCATACTCATACAGAGTCCTTTGTAGGTTTTCAATCTTTTATTTACCATGTTTGCCAACAATGTTTGTAGAGCTATTTGGGAGCTCTCCTCTGGATTATTCATTATCTGTTCTGTTCCCTGATTATCATGAGTGAGAGATTCCCAGACTTGCCATTTTTCTTGTCTTTTACCAGCTTACACTGCCCATTTGGGATTAAAGTAACACCAGATTTGTCCTAGAACACTATCTTAAGGCAAGCATCAACCAAAATCTGTAGTCTGCAAATACAAACTAGTTCAACAGATAGATCTATTTAACATTTAACAACTCTATATTTTATTGGCTACGAACTGCAAAGAAGAATTTGGCAATCCAGAAATATTAGGTTTAGGGAGAGATGTGGGTAAAAATAGGAATAAAGATATGTGGGAAGGCTCAGGGAGAGTTACCTTAACTAAGTCCTAATCTCAAAGCGGGAAATAGCTTGGATAAGTTGAAAGTATAGAGAGAGAAAAAAATAAGAAAGAGAAAGAGAAAAAAGGGACAAGGTTAAGTAGATAAGCAAAAATTAAAAAGTTTAATGATAAAATTTTTGCAATAATAAAAACAAAATATTCAGAGAAGAACGTGGATATAATGAGTGAAGGGGAGGGATATAAAGGATACATGGAAAACTAAAAAAGGAAAATGCTTAAAATATTATATAGGAATAAAGAGGTAGTACTGCTATTAATTAATTTAAGTCTAAGAGGTTTTGAATTGAGTAATAAATTTCTGGATTAAGTGTGTACAATATGTGTGATAAGGTCTAATAATCGACTACAGGCTTATATGAGGATATGCAGAACAGTAATTAAATTACACAAAAAAATGAAAGAGAAGAAAAGGTGAAAAGAATGAGAAAGAAAGAAAAACAGATCAAAAGTTCAGTAGAGCTAAACAAAAAAAAATAACATGAAAAAAGAAAGCATAACGCACGAAATGTATACCCCTAAAATAAAAAGTATGAGGGGAAGAAAAAGGTATTAGAAAACAATTTAACATTTTTTTAAAAAAGGTAAAAATTAAAATTAAAAAAAGTTAATTTTTTTTTATTGTAAGCATACTGTACAGAGGGGTTACAATAACATAGACAAGATAATGAGTACATTTCTTATCAACCATTGTAGCCACCTCCTTTTTTACCCTTCACATCCCTTTCCAGCCTTCCCCCACCCCCCTACCCAATCCTCCCCCCCCACCAAAGTGGTAAAGTTCGTTTTGAACATGACAACTTGTACTTCTCATTGTTGCAACGGGTCGACCTGTATCCTTAAACGACTTGTTTTTTCACCTTCTCCTCCACAAATTATACCGACATCAAATATAGTGAAAGCAGGGGTTATACTGTTGGAGGGGGACATACAAAGCAACAAAGAGATAATCTTATAAATGCATTAGAAACAAATGCATGAAAGAAAAAAATTTAAATACATATCTAAGAGTTCAAAAAGTACAAAAAAAATTCTTTGTTTTTTTGGGAGGAGTTGGAAGATCCTGTATCTCCCTTGTGTCCATAACCAGCCTCTTGTTGGAGTCTCTGGTCTGCTTGTGGTGTTTGATTTTCCTGTGGCTTGGTTGGTTTCTTAAGTCAGTTTGTTTGAGCAGACAAAAAAATGCTCTGCTTTACCCAGGATTTTTTGGAGATCTGCTTTGAGTATCACAAAAGAGGGAGATGGCTGTTTCCTCAATTTTGGAGATGCTGTGATGATGCCAGCTTCTGGGTAGAGTTGAGGCCTTTCAGCAAACAGTAACTTTTCCCTGAGGAGCTAGATTGTGAGAGACTTACAGAGTCCAGTCAGGAGTGTTTCTCAGGTTTTATGTTTACTGAATTTCAATTGATTGTCAAGGCTGCTAAAGGGAGAGGCAGCCTCTGGCTATGTTTACCCAGTGAAGAAAGCCACTTCTGGGCCTGGAAGCCCTAGCTGGGTGACTTTTCCCTGGGTGGAGCTGAGTCTGGCAGGTCAGCTTAGGTTCTTGTGACCTGCAAAATGACTAGTTTTCTTCCAAGGTCTGAGTTGGAGCTAGCTGTTTAGCCGGGCCTTTGTCAGTATCAAAGATGGAGATCTCCAGTAGTGGGGGGGAAGGGGTGTCCTTCCCTCCTCACTCCTGAGAAGAAGTGAGGATGTCAGGTTTCTACTCATGCCAGAGTCTTAGGTCCTGGGTTGTCTCTGGTCTGAGAACTGCAGGATGAAGATTCTGCTCCTTGTCGGTTCTTGCTGGTGTGGAGTACAATCCGCTTGCCCGCCGCATCTGGTGCCTTTGTTCTGGACTCTCTGTGTTGTGGTATGGCGATTATTGCTGCTGCCGCTGCAGCCACAACCGTTGCTGCTGGCAAGTGCTCAGCTCTGTTTCCTTGCCTGGATTTTCCTTCTCTGGCCTAACTCTCTGTACTGTGATGGCACACTTGGTGTGTTTCTCTGGCTTAGGACTATTTATTGGAACACTAAAACTGCTTTCTATGCAAGAGCTTGCTTAACCTCCATCTTCTCCTCGGCCATCTTCCCGGAACTTACATTCCTTTTCAAGCATTGTAGCCTCCTCCTTTGGTTCCCCTTCCCATCCCATCATTTCCCTGCCCTCCCACCAGTCTTCACTCCCCTCCAGTCCCCCACCCTGCACCAAAGTTGTAAAGTCCTTTTCGACGTAAGGACTTATACATCTCATTATTGCAATGGGTCCACCTGTATCCCTATTTAAATGATTGTTTCTAACACATTTATAAGATTATTTCTTTTTTTGCTTTGTATGTCCCTCCCTCACAGTTTCACCCCTGCTTTCACTGTATTTGATGTTGGTATAAGTTGTGGAGCAGAAGGTAAAAATAACTTGTTTAAACAGGTTTTTAAAATTTTCATAATAGAGGTCCCTAACTTCTTTAGTTAACTCCTAGGTATATTATTATTTTGTTGCACTTTTTCATCTAGAGATGAACTACTCTTTCTTTCTAAGTTGTTCTGCTTAGATATAAGCCTACCTTCTATGGTCCATGCAGCTGGAATAAATCCATCTTCAAGTACTATTTTCTTAACTTCTTTAGTTTCCTTATTTCATAGTGATAGGTAGGAAAAATCTGAAAATAGTTTCATTGGGAATGAAACAGGCTGCATTATTTGGGCTTTCAGAAAATGCTTGTGCTAATGAATGGTGTCTACTGAACAATGACACAAACACATCATAAATATAAATATTTCTACTGCAAATTTTCTACTCCAAATTGATTTGGGTTAAGTTTGTATGCTATTTCTACATAAAATTGTCATGCACATTCTCGGTCACCAATCTGACACGAAGTTGACAATGTTCTACTAAGATTAGATTTTGTGTGAAAATAACAGAGTTCATTTTTAATTACTGTCAAGTTTTTTGATTATATTTATTAGAGTATTATTACAAAAAAGGTATTTTTAGAGGTTGTTCAATTTCTGATACATTTGTTCGCTTGCCTGCCTGGTACATATGGTTTATCTTTGTATATATCTTCTTAATTCACATCTTAAATCCATATTGATTCAAAGTAACAGTAAAATAGTCTAGATTTCTGAAGCAAGTACTAGCAACTCTTAAATAAAGTGAGTAGGAAAGAGAAAGTTTCCCAGAAGGATTTTTATGTATATACCATATATTTTTATTAAACAAATATTAATGTTTCTACATAATGTAAAGGATAAACATGGAATATATAGAGACGTGTCAGTGATCAAAATTGAACACACTGCTACCAAATATCCTGGAACATAAATAATAATTGCATATTTTTTTTCAATAAAGCCTGTGTTGACAGGTTTTTGTAGAATATATATAAGTCAATTACGAATTCCTGAAAATACCACATAATTATTCAACCTTTAAAAAGTGGGAGTAAAATGTATACTGTCATATAGAAGGCATTGTCTAGTATAGGTCACTGTTCTAGTATTAGGAATATTGCCTATCATTACTTTTCATAAATACCATGCAATTTTATCCTAAATTCTCCTACCAAAGGTTTTGGGTTTATATTGAGGGAACTTTGGGAGTACAGAGAATTAAATATGGATACTGGAAGTATGTATTATTCATTGGCTGGTTCCTTTATTAAATATCAAGTGTATATGAAAAAAGAAATGGTAATAAAACTTTTTGGTGTTACAGTAATAAGGACATTATATTGTGGGTTTTCAAATCTTCGTGTTTGGAATTACTGTTCTATAAATCATGAGGAACTGAAGCATTTCAATATTGTTATGGATAAGATTTGAAAAGATTTCAACAAGACTTACATGGAAGATAAGAATTAGAGGCCTTTTTAGGCATTAAATGGAAAATATGGCAACATTTCTGAGCAATCCAAATAACATGGACACAGATACTGATAAAAGAAGGGATTGTATGGAAGAGATTGATATCTACTGAAATTAATCAGACACACCAAAGCAGAGCAAGAACCGTCTCTGAAATACATAGAAATGATTTCCATCAGAAAGCTTCTCAGAAGCAATGATCAGATTTTCTAACTCTGTTTTGGCTGTGTTCATCATTCTTGTGAGCTCAGGTACGAATCAGGATCTCAGAAATTTCAATCCAAATATATGCTTCAATCAATTGAGTCAATGTATAACCAAACATCCAATTCCTTCTTCGAATGGTGAAATGATCTGAAATTCATTTCTGCTGTATTAAAACTCAGTACATTTGAACACTAGATGGGATTTTCCCTGTTATTGACCATCCTGCAATCTGATCCTCATTCTCTTTCTTTCTCCTAAGCCAGTGATGTATTTTCTGTCTTCCTTAGAGCTCCAGTAGGCTACTACATACAAGTTACTTTTATTAACACTATTTTCCAAACAAGTAAGAGAGACAAATATAAAAACCATGTTTGAAAGAATTCTGCAATTGTACAGCTGGACTAGAATTCCACTGGTTTTCTTCATAGAAGTTGCCTACTGATAGCAACTATTAAAAATAATTAGGGCACATTGTATGTGTTGGGAAAATATAAGTTGATATGACAGTGTGACTCATGAAGAAAAGGAAACAATCACTGAAGTTGTATTCTAGTCAGTGACATTGATGCATTTATGAACATTTGGAATTTGTATGAAGAAGATATAGTCAAATGGTGCACACGGGCTGAGTAACAGAGAAAATGATTTAATGAAAATTTTCCTTTGTGGCAATACTATAGTCAGAATGACAGGCAACAATCTGAATAACTCACAAAATGAATACTGAGAAATCACATTTTTCTGAGGTAAATATCCATAAAGTGATTGGGAATAGGGAATATTTGGGCCTCTAAAATCAAGAATGTATCTATTTCTCAACTATTATACTGGCTTTCACTTCCTTAAGCAGGTATTTTATGCCTGGAAAAACGTTGCACACAGAGTCTGAGAATGTAGTCATTGATAATTGCTCCACCCACCACAAACAGGCTTCCATTTCCTGCTATGAACACTTACGGAAAAATGTAGAAGTACGTGAGAGCGTATCTGTTTCTTACCTTGGTCACTGTGTGGAAATACAATAAAACTCAATTTCTTTATATTCTCACATTTTTCCATTTTAATGTGCCTTGTGAGAGGTTTCTCCTTATACTGATCCCTTCAGACAACTATGACCTCTATACTCTCCAATATGAATAGAAAATATTACGGTTTACCTACAGACTCTGCAGTATTTCATTAAGTATTAGGAATGAATCAGTCACAAGGAACGTAGTCATTTTCAAAGTTTCTGCAAACATTGACCTCAGAATTTTATGTTATTCAATGGGAAAAATAACACTGTCTCAATATGCACATCACCAGAAACAACCTGTTTTCAAAACTACCATGTCTGGGGATCATTTTACAAATTGGCATATGTAACCTATACCCTAAATATAAATACAATATTCCAACTTTCTTTCACATTGTAGATCTTCATAAAATTTTCCTAAAGCACCAGTCCAATTAGCAGCAGAAATGCTTATATTATTTATTCATGTGTAATAATGTCTAAAACTAAATTGTAGTTTTAGAAAGGAAAATGTGTATTATAACAGTTTACATGAACAATGCAAGAGTTTATGTGAAACCCAATTAGTCCTTAATGATTGTATTCATTTGTGAAATGGATTTCTAAAAATGGTAAGATCTTGGACGGGACTTGCTTAGGGCACATCTGTACTTTCAAAAGTAGAGATCTTAGCATTTATCCTAATTGTACAATAGAAAATTGAATATAACTTTGATTCAGGTAAGTAAACATGGTCAAAATCATTCTTCCAAAATTCGCTTGAAGTATTTTTGAAAACCCAATATTGCATTGATCTCAAGCAAAATGCTATTGGATATTAGTGCTTCCATCACTCTTTCAAAGAGGTAGAAAGACAATCTTCCTCTGCATATTTTCTTTCTTCTGCATATTTCATACATTTTGTTTATTGGCTTATTTTGTTTGTTCGCTTATTCTGTTAGTGTTCAATGAGTAATTTCCCTCTCTTCATAATTTTATTAGTAGGGTAGTGAAAATCTCAAAGCATTTGCCATGATGACTTTCACTTAAAATTAAGTGTAGCAAATGATAATTGAAAGAGAATTTGAGCCATCAATATAGATCCTTAATTTTGAATTTCTGCCTTTTATTATATTGTCAACTTCATTATCTTATGCTAGAATTAATCAGTCAAACACTTTTCATGTCCATTTAATCAATTAGTTTGGATCCATAATGATTTGAAAAAAAATTTCTTCAAATTTAAGCATCACCAAAGGACAGGAAACAAAGGATATCCAAATGCATAAAAATTTGATGTTGCAAACTTCAGCCAACTTACAGGAAGATTGTAATTGGGAATGTAATAATTTCATGTGAGTTAATTTTGCCTGTACAGTATATACTGGATGTATTTCTCAAGTCAGGTATTAACTTTTCTTAGTGGACTGGTGAAGTAAGATTTAAAATCCTGTGTGTGCCCCTTGTGTTCAAATTTATTTGGATTGTCACTCATACACCATAAAGAGAACACTTATACGTTATTTTCAATAATTATTATATGTTTAAAGTAACCTACTCAGATGAAAGGAAAACCTCAAAAATATATACATATGCATAGGCACACATATGTATATGTATATATACACATATATACATACATATATATACATAACTCTAAAATATAATGGCAAATGAATTAACCTAAAATATTCTTACAAGGGTTTTTTATATTTGTTGTTCTTGTTTATACTGTGCTATGTGAGTTTTTGTTTCTATTTTCTTCCTCCTAGATCCCTGTTGTCATTGTATTTGATTTTAATACCTAAAAGAAATCCATAGGGATTGGTGTAGAAACTGAATTTTAAAAAGACCAATTGGCTAATTTGTCTAAAATTGTTGTATGTTCTCTTTGTCTTGTATATAAAAAAGGTAGCAAATTGCTAAATTACAATTGAAATTATTATTAATAGATACTGTCATTCTAATCATGTTCAAAGAGTTTTGTATGTGATAAGTAACACTTGACTTTCCATCAGTTCTTTGATATAGGTCTTCCTTTTGTTAAATTTCAATTTTAATCTCAAGGTGAGATCCAGAAGGGGTATCATTAAATCATTAGGGGACTGAGTAAAATTCTTGTGATACATACCCCCTTCCTCATTGTTCTTTCTCCATCTCCAATGTCCAACCATCCAATTTGTCAAAATCATATCCAACATATTGGCTTTTTGTACTGCTGTTACATACGGTGTTACTATATTATAACACTAGTGATATCATAAGTTCTATGGTTTAGGTCTACCTTTTCAAAGTTAGCGTTATGGTGAACAAACAAGCTTCAACAAAGATTCATGACACTTTTCTAATATATCTCATTCCTAAGCCAGAGTGTACCCTTAGGAATTACAAACTGAAAAAATTGTTAGGTTGTGATATAAAAATACAATAAAATATTACTAAATTTGTAAGTACTTTATTCATGATTTTATACTCCTTTATACATTTCTTAAACTTTTGGACAACAAAGTGTGAAGAGATGTATATTCTTTAGATGGGAAGACTGACATGAATTGACTGAAGAGTTATACAACATATGCAAAATTTTGAAGTGCTATGATAGAAAAAAATGACTATTCTTACAGACGATATGTTATGCATATTGCTGCCTCTATGTTTAATTAGAGAAAAGCTTTTTTTCCTTTAGGATGTGTGAAAAATGCAAATGTTTGTAAAGTAGCCCCATTCATAATATTAAATGATAATAGGGAAGATATAAAATCATATACAATTAGCTATATTTTCATAAATATATAAATGTCACCTGTCCATGTTTAACAGGGTAATATGAGCAGTTTCTGGTGACTGTCTCCTGAAAAGGGACATCAGTATTTGCAACTGCTGCAGATATTAGAGAACATAGTGGTTATCTTAGTGTATTAGAGAAAGATAGTAGTGCAGTCAGGAATTAGGTAAAAGTATGATTTCTTATAAATAATATTGCAAGCTGCCATACTTCACAGATGAATGTTTGGGTTATTCCTATTAGAATAATGGGAACATTGATGCTTCCCTAATTAATGTAAGAAAAATTCTCTTTTTGAAACAGAGGAGGTATAGGTTGAAAAAATTGCACCATGTACAACCAAGTGCTTCAAAAACATGCATAAGAAAGTCTTGCTCAAATAAATTGATATGAATATAGAAAGGATTAAGCATAGACATATTAACAGAGTTCAACACAAATAATTAAACAATGGCTTAAAAATATTTGAGACAAAATGGAAAGTGACATTTTGGCTTTCATATTTTCACAGGTCCTCTCAACACAAATCTCTAGACTGTTTTTACTCTTCCCTCCAAGTAGAATTATAATTTAAATAGTCAATTATATTGGGTATGAGGTTGTAATATTTCAATTATCATGGAGTCATTTTAAATGGTGTTGCCTAAGATAATAATTGGGAAATATCATTTGCCAAGCAAACGGACTTTGGCGGTTATTTCTCTAGGTAATTCAGAAAGAAAATGGAGAGTATTTCTCATTCAGAAACTGTAGTTGTGACTAATGTTGACCCATTGGTAGAAGTTTCGATAAAGCTTCCTAAGTCAATTCATCTTCATCTGGAAGGAAACTTAGCTGGGAAGTATATGTTCACTAATACAGTGTTGTTCTTGTCAGGTGAAAAGCATATGATATGCCCATCTGAAGACAAAATGAATTAATATTAACTACATGAAATCTAGATCCTATTGAATGTCATCTGAACAATCTGGATAGCCTCTGAGGAGACTTATTCCATGTCAAAATTAAGTAAATAAATAATTCAAAAATGGAACAAAGAAAAATATTACTAATTTTCGAATTGTTTTGGGAATTGTTTCTCAAATGTTCATTCTTGAAATATGTTCCCTTACACAGAATTGTTAATGACTATTTGCTTATTGATTACTTAGCAGTATTTACCAATTAGGTGATTGTAAATTTTTCATAATTACCAAAAATTATTGATTTTTTTCTTCTTTACTGGATTATGTATGCTAATTTCTCAGTTTCCAGTTTATTTTTCATATGATTCTAAATAAATAGGCTTGCTTTATGGATTTCTGTCTTCAGAGATTCTTCCTATGTGGTAGCACGGATTATTGTAGATGCTTAAATATGTTTCTTTTGTTTTCACAAGTAAAGGGCATTGCTATATCTCCTCTAGGTCCACACTTAGAAACAATGTTGACAGAAGAAAATAGAAATACTATATAAAGACATAGTATCTATGTGTAACTACTAAATTCATTTGAAGTCCTGTTTTACATAATATTTACTAGCATTTCTTCTATACATTTTGACCTTAAATGTTACAAGTTTTTGTGGAGTTAATCCAGTGCTATTAATTGGTGCATCTGAAGGAAAAGTAGCCAAGTTTACAAAAAGTTTAGATGAATTTTACAACCACCTTGTTAATACACACACACACACACACACACACACACATACACATAGTGTTTACTGAATTGTAGATCAGAATTCAAAATTATGCATGAAATTTTCAGGAAACTACTGAAACTATAGTAATAATAAAGTTTATCCTCTGAATAATATTATTTTTCAAAATACACTTTGATATTAACTTGTTTGCTATAAATAATTGCTATAATGTATTGCTAAAGAGCTTCCTCTAAAAGATTGAGATATACCTTTGTGGAGTTAACAAAAAATCATTATAGAAATTTAGATATTTTTGGTAAAATTCCTTGATAGAAACAATACTCACTTGAGAGTGTATAGTGTCCTTGCATTTCATTTTTTATTAATAAGCTTTGTGAAAATATCTTGCAGAGGTGTTACAATTAGATGAGCAAGGCAATGAGTAAATTTCTTATCAAGCATTGTTGTCTCCTCCTTCGTTTCCCCTTATCATCCTTGCACTCCCATCCCCCTCCCACAGCCAAAGTTGTAAACTTCGTTTTTCCACATCATGTCTTGTACATTTCATTGTTGCAATGGGTCCACCTTTATCCCTATTTACACAATTTGTTTTTCCCTTCCCCTCCCCAAATATAGTCCTCCCGAAATTACAGCAATATGAAATACAATGAAAACAGGTTATACCATGGGGAGGGACATACAAAGCAACAAACCCGAATGACCTCCAACAAGAACATACTACAGCTACCAGCACAACTATGTTTATTGCAGCATTATTTACCATAGCTAAGATATGGAACCATCCCACGTGCCCCTCAGTAGATGAATGGATCAAGAAAATGTGGTACATATACACAATGGAATTCTATGCTCCATCAGAAAGAATGACATTGCCTCATTTGTTAGGAAATGGAAAGACTTGGAAAATTTTTTTTTTTTTTTTGTCGGTCATGGGGCTTGAACTCTGGGCCTGGGCGCTGTCCCTCAGCTCTTCAGCTCAAGGCGAGCACTCTACCACTTGAGCTACAGCGCCACTTCCGGTTTTCTGGTGGTTTATTGGAGATAGGAGTCTCACGGTCTCTCCTGCCCGGGCTGGCTTTGAACCGAAATCCTCAGATCTCAGCCTCCTGAGTAGCTATGATTACAGGCGTGAGCCACCAGCGCCCGGCGGAAAAAAATTATTTTAAGTGAAGTAAGCCAGGCCCAAAGAAACCTAGTTCCCATGATTTCCCTTTTTTGCAATAACTAGTATATGTCTGAGAAAAGCAGAACTGGTCAGGTAAGTTGATGTTAGGCTAAATGAATCCCAAAATAAGAACTCAAATGGTTTTTCTTTCTTGCTATTTTTTCTAACATATTCATAAGATGATTTCTTTGTCCTGGCATGTCAATGAACTTTATAATATAGGATGTAATAAAGAACGTCTAGGGAGACAACAGCTAATACTCAGAAATGTTCTGAATATGAGTTTAGACCCAAGAATAAAATGAATAATTTACACGGAGATATAAGGTGGGATAATTGGTGTGGGGGTATTAAAGTGTCTGCTGAAAATAAGAAGAATCACCAAAAACAGCAGGAACCTCTTCGGTCAAATAAACATTTCATTTTTAGTGGTCAATTCCAGTGCCTCTTCTGTGTGTGACCCCAATTACTGTATTATTGATATATTCATGATCTCGGGTGTTTCATCACCAAGAAAATTTATGTGAAGTGAAATGCTTCCTTCAGGCAAAAAACAGAAGCGAAGTTTCCATTTCTGAGTGTTATGATTTATATCATAGAAATCACTGAATTCATGTACGTTTCATTAGAAGTGTGGTGCTGGTGACTTCTTAACCTCTAACTATGCTCCTACTGTTTATAGCTATATAGAAATGCTTTTATATAACTCATGTTTCAATAGTGTGTTTGTGCTAGGGAAGTAGTTATCTTGTTTCCTAAAAATACTTACACTACAATATAACTATATTGTTATACTTACCCAAAAATACAGTTTATTTTTCTCATTAATGAAAGTTTTCCAGCAAGGAGTCAAGTAATGGCTTACAAATATAAATATCTTTAAAAAGGGATTTTTAGTGTGGAAATATTTCACACTGTATTAGGGATAAAAACAGTATGTAAAAGGATTGTCTTAGATTACGATATAGAGGTAAATTATATCAGACCTGTGGATATAAATCCCTTAGGAGAAGCAATCCAAAAGCAATATTCAATAAAAAACCCCAAATAGCAAAATAGATCCTTAACAGAATGAACAGTGCTGGAGGAATATGAATTCCAAATTTCAATTCCTAGTACACGGACTGAGCAATCAAAACACCTTGTTACTCTCGCAAGAACAGACCTGAGGGCCCATGAAATAGAACTGAAAACCCAGAAATGAACCGACAGACCTATATCCACCTAATCTTTGATAAGGGAGCTGAAAAAACAGAATGGAAGAAAGATAGCCTCTTTGGTCAATGGTGTGGGCAAAATTGGTTAAACACCTGTAGAAAGGTAAAGGTGGATCTTTACATATTACCCTGCACCAGAATCAACTCTAAATGGATCAAATACCTCGGAGTCAAAGCAGACATACTGAAAACATTACAGGAAAGTATAGGAGAAACTCTAGGTCTCCTTGGCACAGGCTGAAAAATTCTTAATAAAGACCCGGAAACAACAAATCAAAGAAAAGTTGGACAAATGGGATTGCATGAAACTGTAAAGCTTCTGCATGGCAAAGGACATAGCAAGATCAATGGAAAACCCATGGATTGGGAGAAGACCTTCACTAGTGATGCAATGGACAAGGGTCTCATATCTAAAATATACCTGGAACTCAAAAAATTTAATCACCAACAACAAATCCTCAAAGAAACCACTGCCTGATAATTAAGTGGTCTAAAGGCTCAAAGGAAACTTCTCTGAAGAAGAAATAGGAATGGCCAAGAGACACATGAAGTAACGTTCATCTTTTCTAGTCATAAAAGAAATGCAAATCAAAACAACATTGAGATTCCACTTCACCCCAGTTAGAATGGCTATAATCAAGATTTCTAATAACAACAGGTGTTGGAGGGGTTGTAGACAGAAGGAATCCCTACTGCATTTTTGGTGGTAGTGTAAACTTGTACAAACACTTAGCCAAGTTAGCATGGAGGTTCCTTAAAAGACTCCACATAGAGTTCCCCTATCACCCAGCAGCCCACTTTTGGGCATTTACCTAAGCGATCACAAACAAAATTAGATGGCTATAGGTCTGCCAGCACAACTATTTTTATTGCAGCATTATTTACCATAGCTAAGAAGTGGAACCAACCTAGGTGCCCCTCAGTAGATTAATGGATCAAGAAAAGTATACATAAATAAATTTATAAATATATATAAATATATACGTATGTATGTATGTAGGTATGTAGGTATATATGTATGTATGTATGTCTACATAAATTTTATTACCCATTTGTTCGGGAATGGAAAAACTTGGAAAAAAATATCTTAAGTGAAGTAAGTTACGCCCAAAGAAACATAGGTCCCATGGTTGCCCTTATTTGCAAAAACTAGTAAATGTGTAGGACAAGCATAAACTGTGAAAAGTTATCTACATATGAACATAAAAGATGATTTCAAGTGAAATGAATCCTAAAATAGGAACACACATATCTTTTTTCTTTCTTGCTATTGTTTCTAACCTATTTATAATGTATTACGTGATGGTTTTGTTTCTTTATCTGTTCCTCCCCCATGGTATAACTCCTTTTCACTGTATTTGATATCAGTGCACTACATCTTGTATCTACATTTCTCTAATTCGGTGAAGGGAAGAGAATAAACAAAATCCTTAAATAAGAATACAGGTTAACTTATTGTAACAATGAGATATAGAAAACATTATGCTGAAAAGGAACTTTACAACTTCGCAGTGGAGGGAGTTAGTTTTGGAGGTGGGAGGGACAGGATTGTAGGGGGAAAACAATGTTCAACAACAAGGCTTCACAGTAAATGGACTCATTATCTTGCTCTTCTCACAGAAACCCTTCTGTATAGCATTTTTAACAATAAAATGTACAAAAATAATTTTAAAAAATCTCTCATCAGATAATAAAGGAATTAATGGTAAGGGAAAATGATGTTAACTTCTTTTATTAATTTTTTCTTGTGAAAATACCGTACATAAGGGTTACAAATACATGGGCAAGCATTGTTATCAAGCATTGTTGCCTCCTCTTTTGTTTCCCCTTCCCATCCTTTCCCATCCACCCCCTTCCTCCCCATCAGGGTTATTCTCAAAGCTACTACTTAGTAAATGTATTTTAAAAAAGCAAGACACAGTGAAGTAATCAATATAGGTTTTCATAATATATTAATTCAAAGAAAATTGCATACAAACTGGGAGTTATTCCTTATACAGCCTAGCTCCTGGATACCATGTCATGTGTGTGCCGGTATGCCTGTCTGTATCTGCCTCATCTCCAGTCATCATTGTGTCCCAATTCAGCTCTCCACTGGAGCTGTATTGGTTTGTTGGTATTGTTTTTGTTATTTTTCCTCTTTAGAATGTTTCCTAGTTGTGGTATATGTATTTGTGTACTGCATGCCTTTGTAACAACTCATGGCCTGCAGTCTGTTAGCTGTATAATAAACTCTCCAATATTCTGTATTTCAAAATATGACTTCTGGAATGATTCTCCTTACAACAAAACATATGACATAAGGAAAGAATTCACAATGATATTTCAAATTGTCTAAAATTCTTTGTAAAATATTTAGTGATGAGTAATAGCCAATGGATGTAATATCAATCTTTCAGTATTACCTCTTTGTAACTGGCATCTTCTGATATATACCAGATAATATTTTCTACAGGTCATTTGGCTTGAATTAAGGACCCTTGTTATATATTTCTAAGGTCTTTTTGTTCAAGGCCACACTCTACTATTTTGTGCCATTGTGATGATTCTGGTGTTCTTGTGGTTAAATAGATAAAATTCTAATATGCTTTCCTTACCCTGATGGCTTTTATTAACCACACAAATTCTCAGCCTCCTGAATACTTAGGTGTGGAGATGTGAGCCACCAGCCTGCAACTAAGAAATGTTATGCATGAATATGTTATGAAATTTCTTAAATAAACCAAAAGAAAATTTTGGGAATATTGATAGTTAAATCTGTTCTTTGACCTCTGTTTTCAATGGTACCAGAGTGCACAGATTTTGAAACACAAAAGAAAAAAATATATTAATATCTTCGTGTTTTCAAAAGTATAACATAATTATCAGTGTGTATTTCATTTACACTGGTTTGATAATATACTTATCTAAACTGATGGGAAAAGAAGGATTCTCCTGCTGCTGTAGGAAGAAAGCAGCATTTTTTAGACGATACCATGGAAAAGTTTTTGGAATGTGGAAATAATAAGATAATATTTGTTCGTGATAGAATAACCTAGAAACATCAAGAGCCAAAGAACATAAATAATGTTTGGACTCGGAAATTTTGCTATTTAATAAAGAAAACTGCATTCAGTAAACAAAACAGGATTCCATTCGTAAGAAGGAAGAAACCAAAACCATTATTTTTTTTACAAACAATTGTCATCTTTTTACAAACAATTGTCATCTTTTCCCTATCATAGTAAGATATGATAGTGCAAAGAATATTATGATAGGGCAAAAAATGCTCATTTTCTGTTCATGATCTCAGGAATCTCAAATCAACTTTGATTCTAAAACATATAATAATGGCACAGACTATCCAACAATTTGAACATCCTGTCACTTTTCTTTATATACTAAATTTCAGGACAACTCTGTTAGAATTCAGAGACAAGAATATTAATGGAATTTCCTGTATTTTGCATAATTCTCCAACTGGAGAGTATATCTTTCTTCTGATTATTCATTGCTTCTGCATACACTATATTCTTCTCATCCATTTTTTGTCTAGTAATAAAATCAGAAGATATTATTCAGTGTGTTAGTAGCTTTTCTTAGAGCAAGAAATGTAAATAAATTTCAACATTATATGTTCCACACACAAAATTTGGGTGGGATAGACAATCAGTAGACTGGTCTCTTTATGAAAACTGCCAACTGACACTAACAAAAAGTGAATGGACCTAAGTCTTTTATAATTTGAATGCTTTTTGAAGTCCTGAAATTCTTTAATTTGCATAGAAAAGAAATGAAAAATATGTAAAATCCGTGTCTTCAATTGTAGCGGAATATAAATGACACCACCAGCTGGGTGGGAATAATTGTCAATCATATAAAATTGCTTAAATATATCTTACTGTACATGTTTCATTCTTCTTCCCAAATACAAACATAATTATTGGAGAGGTAACATAGAGTATAATCATTGTATTCAAGAATAACATACACAGGCGTTTGTTCTCATTAACTATATATCGTTTTATTGCTCATCTTAATTTTTATCATTGAATTATACCCTGTAGAGACTAATGATGAATATTTTGTTATACAAAGCATATTTTTCCAGTGAAAGCATGTTAACATTCTTTATGGTAAATAAATATGAAATATGAAATATTTTCAAATTCCCTTAGATAATCATAATGAAAGGACAAAATTTTGATTATTTAATTTTATTGTGAAAATACCATACAGAGGGGTGACAATTACATGGGCAAGGTAATGAGTTCATTTATTATCAAGCATTGTTGCCTCCTCCTTTTTTCCCCTTCTGATCCTGTCCCATCTCCCCACACCCCCCACTCCACCTCTACCTCTTTCCACCTCCCCTTTCCCCTGCCTCAGGCCAAAGTTGTAAAGTTTGTTTTTCAACATAACATTTTGTACATCTCAATGTTACCATGGGTCCACCAGTATCCATATTTAAGCAAAAATTCAAAAATTATACCAGCATCAAATATAGTGAAAACAGGGGTTATACGGTGGGGGAGGGACATAAATAACAACAAAGAAATATCTTATAAGTGTTAGAAACAACAGCAGGAAAGAAAAAAAAAAAACATTTGAGTCCTTACCTTGGGGTTCATTTTGCTTAACATCAACTTATCTGACTATTTTTGCTTGTCTCAGACACATACTAGTTATTGCAAATAAGGGAAACCATAGGACCCATGTTTCTTTGGACCTGGCTTATTCACTTAATATAATTTTTTCCAAGTCTTTCCATTTCCTAAGAAAAGGGGCAATGTCATTTTCTGATGGATGCAGAGAATTCCATAGAATTCCATAGAATACCACATTTTCTTGATCCATTCATCTACTGAGGGGCATACAGATGCTGGAGAGGATGTCGACAGAAAGGAACATTACTGCATTGTTGATAGGAATGTAAATTTGTTCAACCACTTTGGAAAGTAGTATGGAGGTTCCTCAAAAGACTCCACATAGAGCTCGCCTATGACCCAGCAAATCCCACATTTGGGTACCATACTAAAGTTACTAGCACAAATAGGTTGATTACAGCATGATTTACCATAGCTATGATATAGAACCAACCCAGATGCCTCTCAGTAGATGAATGGATTAAGATTATTGTTCTATGTATTAATGACTTGATTTCTCCCAATATATGCACTAGTTCATTAATTCAACAATATTGTATAAAATGATAGGCCAGGTTTTTGAAGTATAGTTAATGTTTGTATAGCATATGTTTGTGATCACCAGGTAGAAAATATTTCTCAAACTTGTGAATAAGACACATCATTCTAAGATGTTCATTCTGTACAGTTCTTTCTGACATTGAATGCAGTTCTAAACTTGATGAAATGGATAGAAGTTAGATAGCAGAATAATGTTGATCAACTGTGCCTTTCATTATTAGATTGCTTTTACAAATTTAATCACAGGCACATATCAATACACATAGGAAATACTTAAAATATTTAATCCTGGTTCATATGCTAAAGTGTAAAAAATATCATACAAAGGTTTATAACAGTTCTATTTTAATTATATAAAAATTTGTAATTACAACTTCAAGAAACTTTATTCTTTAAAACCTAGGATTAGTTAAGTGTCAGTGGCTCACACTTTTCATCATAGCTATACAGGAGGCTGAGTTTTGAGAATAGAGATTTGAAACCAACATAGGCAAACATGTCCTGAAACTTCTCTCAAATTAACTGTGGTTTAAGTGAAAAAACATGTTACCCTTGAGTAGGAAAGCTCAGGGAGAGTGTCCAGGCCCAGAGTTCAAGCCAGAAATAGCACACACACACACACACACACACACACACACACACACACACACACACACACACACACACACACACACACAAATCCCCCTAATATTGACCTTGCCTGTGTTTTGATATGTACAAGTTGTACAAGCATCTAATGATGAGACACTTAAGACTTCCAATCTTAATTGAACCTAGTCTCAGTAAGGGTAAATTGTATAAACAAATGTCATTAAGTATTGATAATAATTGCAAACTAGGAAAAAAGGTACCCATAATGTTTAGTGAGAGGACTTCCATGTGTTGATTTGTTAATTTAAATGAAAACCTAAAAGTATACAAGTGACTTCCATATAAACTTAGGTACTTTGTACTTTTTTTTTTGTCAAGGACTTTTCATTTAGTAAATAAAGTTACTAAGATTTTTTGTTTTTGGTTTTTTGTGGTCCGGTCATGGGGCCTGAACTATGGGCCTGGGCACTGTCCCTCAGCTCTTCAGCTGAAGGCTAGCGCTCTACCACTTGAGCCACAGCACCACTTCAGGCTTTTTTCTTTTTGCTCATGTGGTGCTGAGGAATCGAACCCAGGGCCTCAAGCATACAAGGCAAGTGCTCTACCACTGAGCTACTTTCCCAGCCCCAAGTTACTAAGTTATTAGAGCAGTAAAGAATATATATTTTATTCTGTGTCAAATTTAGAAACACTCATACAGCAATTTTAGGAGAGTTAATAATCACCTTAGATCACCTTTATTATTGCCAAGAGTTAATTGAAGAAAATATCTATGTGGTGCTTAAATTATTTTCTATATGTCTACAGTACTCTTTAGTTTAAATTTTGGAGCGACCTTTCACACAGCAGTAATCAATAATTGTTGGCCCATTTTTTTATTGTGAAAATACTGTAAAAGGGGTTACAATTACATGGGCAAGATAATGAGTACAGTAGTGTGGACAAAAAAATAGACAATAAAAGCCCTTTGAATTATCAGATTTTTTTAACAAATTAATTCCACATGTTTGATTCATGACCAGCCTAAGGCCAATGGCAATCAGAAAATTTATCTTTTTGTGAGGTAGAAATGATAAAAAGAAAATGTGTGATACTTTAGCAGAAATTTCTCCATGTGAAAATATTATATGTCCTGTCAACAACATCACATATAATAGTGGGGTAATTAATTTCATGTATTAATATGGTTAGGTTATCTTATTCAGGTTTTTTCAAACATCAGTCTGCATCAAAAAGTGAAATCAATATGTAGATGTTATTAACATGTAAGTTAATGGAGAACGGAAAGCACATTTCCGTCTATCATTGATGTGAGTCTCCTGCCACCAGCTGAAGTTCTCTAGACAATCCAAATGTCTGAAGAGAAGTATACATCCTATCTTCAGAATACTTTTGACAAAAGAGCTGTAATAAATTTTTTTTCTGGATCTAACCTGCACATGTGCCTTGCAGATTTCACACTTTCCAGTCAATACAATTGGGAGATTTTTCTGTGTGATTCATGTGTCTCAAGTTATCTCATGTTATCTATCTCTGTGGCTTCTGTCTCTCTGTATGTTTTTGTCTCTGTCACTTTTCCTCCTCCTATTTTAACACTAATGCTAATATAACTAATTTTAACACTAGTGCTAATATAAATAGCACTAACAATTAGTAAATTTGCTACGGTATTTAGGTGAACAGTATTTGTCTTATTGAATATAAGGAATGCTTATACTTGAAAGTAGACTTGAAAGTTCTGAGTTTCTCAATATTTACCATAGGCATTTCTATTTCTCCAAGATAATTTGTTGTGCTAACATCTATGAAATTGAATTACTCTTAAATCTCTGTTCATATTTTTTTTCTTTAACATGTTATTTTGAATATCCTGATAGGTTTACTCTGCATTTGTCTCAGCTTGTGTCCTAGCTGAAATGAGACAGGTAGTCAGTATTCAATCTTTTTGTATAAATAAAGTATATCAATCTGCAATGCTTAAACTAACTGAATATATTTCTTTTCTTCACTTATAGATGTACTCAGTACCTTAGTTATGTAACTGTAACTGTATTTTCCCTTGATAGTAAATTAAATCAAAAAAGAGAAACAAGATATGAATTCTATCTTCTACCATGATGATAACCGAACATTTTACTTCGCCATCCATGATAAAGGTTTTTGTAGTAATTGAAAGTATAAAATCAGGAAATAATAGTGAACCGACTAGAGACCTGAAAACTGCACATTAATTGGCAATATGTTTACACATTTAGAACATATTTTGAATGAAGTTTATTGCTTTGAGTTATTATTTGAAAAAGAAAGTATGAACTAGAATTTCAACTACACACCAAATTTCCATTTTTGCTATCTTTCTTTTTCTTTTCCACCCCCTTCTGTATCCCAATTCCTCCCTCCCTGTCCCCCTATTTTCTTTCTTGTTTCTTTGGTTGTACTGGTGTTTGAACTTGTATTGGGAGACAGGCTCTCTCACCACTAATCCACAACTACAGTCCTGATTTTTGCTACTAATATTGAGCTAAGATCTCACTTCTTTCTCAGTTGAATGATTGGATGGAATCTACCTATGTTAGGTACAGCCTTGTCTAGCTTTTCATTAAGAAGCCTCATGATTTTTTTTTCCTATGCTGGTGAACTTGCATCACTATCCTAACAATCCATATCTAAAGTAGCAAAGTTTAGAAGCTTGAAATATGAAGACAAAGACAAAATTCTTGAGTGATTACAGTTCTTTGATAAACATAAACATAGTCACTAAATTAAAATTTTAGCACACATCTAATAATAGCAACTATTGCACTTTCTTTTGTTGATCCTGGGGCTTAGTCTCAGTGCCTGGGTGCTATCCTTGTGCTTGACCTATGCAGCCATAGCAGAGGTGATTTATTGGAGATAAGAGTCTCATGGAGGGCTGGAAAGGTGGCTCAGTGGCAGAGTACTTTCCTTGCATGCTTGAGGCCCTGGGTTCGATTCCTCAGCACCACATAAGCAAAAAGAAAAAAGCCGGAAGTGACACTGTGGCTCAAGAGGTAGAGTGCTAGCCTTGAGCTGAATTGCTGAGGGACAGCGCCCAGGCCCAGAGTTCA
Organism: Dipodomys merriami; assembly: GCF_024711535.1. Lineage (NCBI taxonomy): Eukaryota > Metazoa > Chordata > Mammalia > Rodentia > Heteromyidae > Dipodomys > Dipodomys merriami. The sequence continues at coordinate 27,252,846 of NW_027203159.1, read as the reverse complement.
GGCCCCACGACCGGACCCCCCCCCCAAAAAAAAAAAAAAAAAAAAGAGTCTCATGGAGTTCCCTGAACTGGCTTCAGGATTATAGTTTTGAGTACCTGCAAGAGCCTCCAATTAATTTTTGTCTTTAAGTCCATTATATTATATAAAGAATATTAGTACACAAATATAAACATAGTCTCCACATTACATGATAGTATATTTTTTAGGTAAAACGGTATTTTTAAAAACCATATTGAAGCATAGCCTGAAAAATCTGTCATCAACAGTAGGTGGTTGTGGTTGGACCTACAATGACTTTTCAGATGTTATTGCTTTGGGAACCTCTGAATTCACTAGTACAACCTCTTTGAATATGAGATTTTAAAAGCCAATGCTTTCTTTCTGTGACCTATTTCCAGATAGTAATGTAACACATGGAAAACGTACACTGATAAATGAGAATCTTTATTTAACTTTAGAACAGAAGTAACTAAATTGGGTCTCTGGATATTATTCTTATAGAAAAAATCCATTTAATTATCTTCAAATTAAAGGAAAATTTCACACTATTAATATGGAAACATTTTAGGCCTAAAGTAAAGGAATATTGCAAATGTATAGAGAAGAAGGCTTTTAAAAATTTTTTTGAATAGAGAAGAAGGATTTTTAAAAAGAAATTTTGAACAGAGCTATAGATTAAATTGAGAATGGTAATAGTAACAGCCTGGAAACATTTGCTCTATCAAAATTATATACATCAAAATAGTTAAAGAAATGATCACTCTAAGCTCTGGTGCTCAGTCTGTTAATACTTTTGTGGCTATATGCTTTGTAAAGCAGATCAAAGTAATTTTATAAACATGTAATTTCATCAAAGTAAACATAGTAATTTGAATTAATGCTCACCATAAGTAAAATAACAGGCAAATGTGTCATTTGCCTTTTTATTTTGCAAAATATTAGCTTTTTAAATTCCACTTGTGAAATAATACATTTGTTTAAATTATCCTAAAAACTGAAGATTATTTATGTTGATAATTGATTGGGGCTATTATCAGATCTGATTAAATGATGCATATGAAGAATGTTAGACAACACAAAGCATTATAAATTGAAATGATCTTGATCACAATCATCTTAAATATGGATTTTTTTGTGAAAAACAAATATTCTTCAAACTAGGATAATCGGTAAGTCATTGAATTACATTTACTTATGAGTGCCCACCTGGAATTTAGTATTGTGATAATTTGTAAGGTGAACAGAAAGGAAGGAGAATGTATGATCTATTTTTTTTGTAGAAGACTTTACAGCTTAAAAGGAATATGTGATGATATTGAATATATAGAACATGATGTATACCAAATGCCAATCACAGCAGACATGACTAGCTCGAAGCAAAATATCTGCTATGCATAACATTAAGAAACACATGTGCAAAGAGACTATTTTAATAAAATAGGCTAAAGGAAGGAATAAAAGTTATGCATATGAGTGAATTTACTTATGTAATATCTAAAATAAGAACAAATGGATTCTATACATATTGTTACTATCACAATGAAGCCCTTATGAAGAATAATTTCTTCTGGAAGATTGAAAACAAAGAGTGTATTATTGGCTCTATAATAGAAATTGGAATTAAGTAATAATAAAGGGTATCATGCAATGAATTTAAGTAACAAAGTAGTTCAAGAGTCTTTGTATTTCTAGGAAGGAAATATTGACTTTTTTAAAGGATTATTTGCTACACAACAGGAGTACAAATTTAAACATGGAGTACTATAAACACAATGTATACCTTCAAATCAGTTTTCAGAAAAGAGAAAAGCATAAAGAAGTAATTATTTGATCAGTTTAAGAGCATAGAAAACAAAAAATAAATTACTTTATGGCTATAAAGGTGAGTATTTCTTCATGTCTCCTCTTCAGAGGAGATTCTCTTTAAGTCTGTAGCCCATTTATTTATTGGGCAGTTGAGATTTCTTTTGGGGGGATTTAATTTTTTGAGTTCCAAGTATATTTTCGATATGAGAGCCTAGTCCGTTGTATGGCAAGTAAAGAATTTCTCCTAATACCTGGGATTTTTATTAATCTTGCTAGCTGTGTCCTTTGTCAAGCAGAACATTGAGATTCCATCTCACCCTACTTAGAATGACTATAATCAAGAACTCTAATAACAACAGGGGCTGGAGGGGATGTGGACAAAAGGAACACTATTGCATTGTTGTTGGGAGTGTACACTTGTGCATACACCAACACAGAAGCCACTCAGTAGATAAATGGATCAAGAAAATGTGGCATATGTGTTCAATGGAATTCCATGTCTCCATCAGAAAGAATGGAACAACATTGCCCCATTTGTTAGGAAATGAAAAGACGTGGAAAAAATTATATTAAGTGAAGTAAGAAACATAGGCCCTATGGATTCCCTTATTTAAAATAACTAGTACATTTGTAGGACAAGCAGAAAAGGTCAAAAGCTATGTACATATGATCATATAAGATGTTGTCAAAAAAATGAAACCCAAGATAGGGACACAAATATCTTTTCTTTCTTGCTATTGTTTCTAACATATTTATAATGTAAAATGTGATTTTTTTTGGTTTCTTTGTATGTTCCCTACCCCGCAAATGTATGAGCCCTGTTTTCAATATGTTTGATGTCAGTGCCCTGCATCTTATATATACACTACTTTAATTCATGGAGGGGAAGGGAAAAGTAAAGCAAAATGTTTATATAAGGATACAGGTTGACCCATTGAAACAATGAGACGTAAGAAACACTGTGTTCAAAGTGAACTTTACCACTTCAGTGGAGGGGTGGGGCAGTTGTGGAGCTGGGAGGGAAGGGATGTAGGGGGAAATCAAAGGAGGAGGCAATAATGCTCAATAGGAAATGTACTTATTACCTTGCTCATGTAACAGCAACCTCTTTTTACAATATTTTTAAAATTAAAACGCACAAAAATCGATAAATATCTTAAACATTTAAAACAGTAATTTTTATAATAGATAATATATACTGAGCTATATTTAGTGGCAGTAATTTTTAACATACATGCAGGCATATATGTGTATATAATTATACACTTATGTTAGAAAATCCAGTAAAGAGAGTGGTATTATTTTCAGTATCTTTCATATTGGTTAATAAATATTTTATTTTAAAATATATTAATATAATTTGCGTTGAGAAAAAGGAGGAAAAGTAATAGAAGTTTTGTGGTTAATGGAGTAAACTGTGTGCTTCTAAGGAAATTTCTCTATTAACACCTTTTATAGCAAATATAGGCTAATAAAAATGTAAATTAAATGGTAATATTTAATTACATAATCATATTTACAGCTAACAATAAATTGTTTTGTAACATAATATCAACTATATATATATCCATTTTAATTTTAATGCACTAAGGAGCAATATATATATATATATATATATAGTGCATTAAATTTAGTGCTATAAATTTTGTCCCAATATTAGAGTCCAAAATTATGTACATGTTTATACAAGATTAAGCATCATTAACTCTCTCTAAAGTAATATTTTAACATTAATAACAAGATATAATAAGTTTTCCAATTTAACTACCACTTAATTTAGGTTTATCTCTGTTGTAAAGTCCTGGTTCAATAACAAAATAAATCTGAGAATTTTGCACAATGATCAGGGTTAGCAAGAAAATTTGAGGAGAAAAGATGACCTACAAACAAAAGTATCATCTTTAAGTTATATATATATAAATATATATATATATATATATATATACATATATACATATAGTCGTTTAGTTACATATAGAGTCTTTACTTGTATTCTGGTAATTAATTCTCATTTTGAAAATAAGAAAGTAGTCTGGAGAATTATAAGAAAGTTTCACCATTATACAGACAGTAAGAAAATACTTTTAATTTAATCAGCTACTTCGGTAACTCATTGGAATTAAACACATCTGTTGAAAATTTTGCTATTAAATGGCTCCAACTATTTTAATGAAATATGTCAGGATGTTGAGCAAATTTTCAAAAAATAAGTTTAATGAACAGATTTTTCTCTTTATGTTTCTCAATGATAATTGTAAAAAGAATTTTACAAAAATCATTCAGACATTTGCATAATTCCTGCCATGAGTGTAAATTTCAAGGAAAAATTCCTGTGTAAACCTTGAGCTCTTTTCAATGTGAAGATTCAATTTTATTTATCTATTAAAAAAGAAAGAATTATTTTTCCCGAAAATAAAGGTATTCCTGGACATTCAGAGGAACACCTTGGTAAATCCAGGGAAGTTAAACATATCATTCAGTCAGTCATTTATTTAATACTACAATCTACCAAATATAATAACAATGAGAATACTTGTGGCTGGTACACTGGGAGCTGTAGCTTGCTGCTGCTGCCTGGCTGTTCGGCTTCTTCATTGTATCAGACCATATAGTACTAGCCTAGGTAGGAAAATTGTCAAAATCTGAAATATAATTTAAAATCAGTAGCTAGTTTTACATCATTTCAAATCCAAAGAGTCCTAAGTTGAACTACTATCAGCTGGGTTAGGGAACATATGTGTAATCACCCTTCATTTCCACACTTGATTATTACGCACATGTACAATTATCATGGATATAAAACTCAATAAATTAGATTATAATTATGATAGATATTATGTCATAGTTCATATTGAACATGTGTAGAACAAAGCATTTTATAAAAAATTAAAGTTTAATTAAAATTAAAAGTACAGATTTGCTTCTTGCCTGATCAATTGGAGTTATAGAAGATTGTCAGGGAGTAGAGGTGTGGCTCAAGTAGAATATCTCATCAGCTTTCAGCAGAAAAGCTCAGGTGCAGTGCCTAGGCCATAGTTTCAAGCCCCAGTACTATATACACACACACGCACACACACACACAGTTTTAAAAAAACAATAGTCAATAAAATATATTCCAAAATTTCCCTTCTTTCAAAATGTTTAATTAAAGAAAATGTACTTTAAGTATAAATCAGTTTTATTTTACTTTCTGTTTGTTACTAGTGTTTTGCTTTCTCTGAGGCAAAATTACATGATTTTAACACAGGTATGGATTTACATTATATATCCCTATGAGTTAAAAAAGTGTTGCCTATTTTTTATGGCACTTACTTGTAATTCTAAGTCTAGCAAGTTCTTTATTTCAAAGAAAAGTTTGCTTAATTAAGATGTATAGAAATATTCCTATGAATTTCACTATAGAATTAGGCCAGAGATCCAAGGATGTCATGATAGAACTTTGAGAACTTACATTTTTAATACCTCTGTTATACCAGAGAACCGTATTTGGCACTTGCTTCTTTTCCTTTCATATCATAATCAATGTATGGTTTAATGGTGTAAGATTCCTAATGCATTTGTTGATAAATAGGAAACCAGCCTTGATCTCTATAAGTATCAGAGTGCTCTCTCTATTTTTTTTTTTTTTGGTTAGGATTGAATCATAACGACATCCAGTACATAAATGTATAACAATGATTGCTGATGGATGAGTGCACCAGAGAGTTTTTTTTTTATTTTTGATTTTCATGATTTTAGGTTTTATTTATTGTACAAGTCATATACATGTGAGGACGGAGGGATCTCATCGAAAATCCATCTTCTAAATGCTTCAATTGGGAGGCATTATTGTCTGATATTAGACAAGGAATTAAGGAGGGCATATTAACAGGCTAAAAGAACACGGATGAATTAACATAAGACTGTTGTAATGATTGAATATGCTTTTCTTAAGCCATTTATAGAAAGTTTCAGAGTTGGTGTTTCCTTTTTCCATTCCCAGCTAATACTTCTATCAATATATCACCAATTAAAATCATGATATATTAAGGTTCAAAGCAAAATGAGAACATTTATTCAAATAGTTACAATTTAGGATGGAATCATGTAGTTTGGAAAGATGAAACATATTGCTTATCAAAAGGGTCACAATATCTCTGTGGGTAAGAAGAAATGAGCCATGAGACCTTACCCTACTCTTTACATACAGATTTCTGCTTATAATGGATCTTCTTATTGACTGTAATATTAGGAGGTTTAAAAAGCTGTCTTGGTATCAATGTTTTTTTCACATTTTGAATGAATATGAAAGAAGTAATTCTGAAGAAAAAATATGAGTATACAAAATTTACAAGTTTCATACTCTTTTAATACAATGTCTATTTATTTTTGCCAGTACACCTAATCTTTAAGTCATGCCTTTAGTATTTGTTTTTCTTTGGAATTCCTACTTATAAGTTACATAATTTGTTTTCATGGTTACAAAGGGAGCCTGATTTACATAGCAAAAGCACTTTAGCTAAGGAGGCTGAAAGATAATTACAATTTGTAGAACAGTGCATAAAAGAAATGTTTTTATATCGAGTACCACTGGACCAACCCATAAACATATATTTTGGGTATATGGAAATACTCAACAGGAATTATAGGACAAAATGAGCTACCATAATAATGGATTTATATATGGCATAGATTTACAAAAAAATATTATGCCTTATGAACAACAGTTGGCAATTATTATTCAACAGGCAAGGCAAGGGATATATACTCTATCGGGGTATGATTTCTTTAAAATTATTTTTCCTTTACCAAAAGACCAAGTAGAATATTTGTTAAACATGTCTGAAATGCTACAAGTAGCATTAGTAAATTTTACTGGACAATTTTCCTATCATTTTGCCAAAGGTAAATTGTGGGATTGCTTGCGTAAACAACAATCAAAGCCTCTATTCCCACTGCTCTTACCGTTTTTTACAGATGGCTCCAAAACAAAAAGTACTTATTGGAGAACAAATAAATATTGGGTACAAACAATTAATTTAGCATCAGTTCAACAAAATGAACTTTTTGCAATTATTAAGGTGTTACACGATTTTGTGGGAGATATTAATATTGTTCCTGATTCTGCCTATGCTGTAGGAGTTGTGATTAATATAGTCACTCCTGTTACATATTATTCTAAACCCCAGCTAAACCAATTATTTGAACAATTACAAGCATTGCTATAACAACGTAATGCCAAATTTTTTGTAACTCACATTAGAGCCCACTCTTCGTTACCTGGGTACCTTGTGTATGGCAATAATCAGGTTGATAGATAAATTAGTGAATTTTGCTTCTGCTGAACAGAATCATGCTCATTTACATACAAATGCTGGCCATTTACATATGCATTATAAAATACCTTATTCTCAAGCTAAACAAATTATAAAAAAATGTCCTATCTACAGGCCAATGCATCTGATAGTTGTACCTGCTGGAGTAAATCCTCGAGGATTACAACCTAATGAGCTTTGGGAAATGGATATAACCCATGTACGAGCCTTTGGCCATTTTTCGTTTGTACAGGTTAAAATACATACTTATTCCAAATTTGTTTGTGCTTCTGCCTTTATGGGAAAAACTATTAACCATGTAATAGAACAATTACTGGAAGCTTTGGCATTATGGGAGTGCCTGCCAAATTAAAAACTGATAATGGACCAGCCTAAAAGTATCAAATTTAAAATATTTTGTGAACTTTATGATGTGTACATGTTACAAAAATAGAATATAACCCCCATGGACAAGCCATTATTGAACGAGTTCATGGCACACTAAAACAACAAATTAAAAAGGAGGAAAAGGTTGGATGAAGGTATTGATATTTTGTGGTTTTCTATGCAAAATCCTAAAATAATTTTACATCAGGCTCTTTTTGTTCTTAACTTTTTAAACTTACCAAAAGGAGATATTTTAACTAGAGCTGAGCACCATTTTGAACAAATATCAGAAAAACTTTATTTAAATGCTCCCCTTTGGATTTAGATTGCATTGGACACAGAATGGCAACCAAGAACATCATTAAATAAGGGGCGAGGATATGGTTTTGTGTCTCCACAGGATAGCAAACAATACTGGCTTCCTGCCCGATGGATACAGACATGGCCCAGTGAGGACTGTCCCATATCCTACAAGGAATCGGCCACCAGTTGAGGAAGAAGAAATCCCCGTGCAGGCCATGGCTCATGTGGCTTTTGGATGACATCGCCTTCAGCTCCAGTTGACTGCCCTGCTGCCCACCTGGGGGCAGGTTAAAATGTTGACTGGAGAAGGACAAAAGATGTTACAATGCACTGGTTAGTCTGTCATGTCCGAGAACATGTTCCTGGCCATGTGCGCCCTGCATAGTGTAAACTCTGCTCATGCCAATCTAAGTAATTGGACCTTTGTTACTAACCCCACTTTATTGGAACCTGTTGTTTGGGGACACATGCATATAACCATCTATAACATTCTTTCTGTTTTTTCTCCTCTTGGAATCATTTGATATTTTACAATAAGGATGATGGTACCTTTTTAAATTTTACTTACTATACTCATTCCTTGCCTGTTTGTCTGGGGCCTCCTCCATATTTAGTCATGAATTGGCAACATTGGGTCTTACCTGGGAAGGGCACTTCCAATTAGATCACAGCTGCAGGGATTAACTACTTGGTGAATTAAAAGTAGCTGGGAAAGCATCACATTTGATGGCGAGTTATTCTTACCTATTTGCCCTGATTTTACTTATATGGATTTAAAGTATCAGCCTTTTGTGTGACAAGAGAGTAGAGGAACATTTGGAAAAATGTTCAATAATTTTATTAATTGGGGAACATTTGGACCGTTTATTAACACATGTTTAGAAGGGAATATTACCAGATGTGATTTATCTAATGTTACTAGGATGCCGGATGCTAGTAATGGATCGCTTACTAGAGCTTGATTGATGGCCTGGGGAGATGGAGGCGTTGAGTTGTCATGGCTGTTCCCATTGCTGTTCAGACTCATCTTTGGAAGGTCCCAGCAGGACTGAAACCCGTGATGCTATCAAATGGATCGTTTTTGGGGACTGCGAACTCTGAGACCACGTATAATTTTATTTTGTACAAATCTCATGATGTAACTGCTTGTGTACCTTTGCCTTATGTATTTTTAGTGGGAAATTTTACATTTTCTCCTATTTCTTGTTTAAATAGTCGCCTGTATTCTTGTGTTAATTCCTCTCTTGATTTTAATAACAGTGATAGTATCATGATTTTACAACAAAGAAATCATATTTGGCTGCCTGTTAAATTAGGAAGAGAATGGTCCCAAAATCCCCTGGATAGTGTTGTTACTGAATTTTTTTTACCAAACTGCTAAAACACACAAAGCGTATGATTGGAGCCATTGTAGCTGTGATTTTAAGCTTAATTGCTATTACCACTGTTGCTGCGGTGTTTAAAATTGCCCTATATACGTCCTTACAAGCTAAACACTTTGTGAAAAATGGCACCGGGATTCACATGAATTATGGGTCTCACAGGTAGAAATTGATGCTCGGTTACAAACACAGATTGATGTTCTTAAACAGACAGTGGGATGGTTAGGAAAAAAGTTATTGATTGTGGAAAAACAGTTATTATTAAAAAGTGATTAGCATTCTACTACCTTTTGCATCACTAATGTAAACTATAATGAATCTACACATGATTGGAATGTAATAGAGCAGTATTTATCTGGAAATTCTGCTGCTGCTCAATTGATTGCTCAGTTACAATTTAATGTACATGAAATTTTTGGTAAACAACTTGCAAATGATGATGCTTCTAATATTGCTGATGTATTTATTAAAAAGTTGGAAGGGCTGGATCCAAAAGGAATGCTACAAAGCATTTCACATACTGCCAGCAGTATGGGGATTATGATTGTTATTATTTTGTTTGCACTTGTACTGTTATATTTGAATTTTATATAAGCAATACAAGCTTCTATTATGACCCTGTGGATAGCTTTTTAAAATAAAAGAAAAAAGAAGAAAATTGTGAAGATTTAGGGTCTGTGTTGGAGGGGCAGAATGATCCATGCTCCAGCCTCAGGATTATCTGAGGACTGTGTTTGTGTCTGTGGAAAGCCCTTGACATACTGGGATAGAGAAGGAAGATGTTCTCTCTCCTTATTTTAAAGCACATGTCACAGACTCCTGGGAGCTGAGGAAGTAGCTCTTCTGCTTGCTTAAGCATAGACAAACCCCTAGTCAAGCATTTTACTGAGTATGGGGAAGTGGTTTGCTCTAAAATAGTTTATGTAAAAATATACAAAGACATTGTCTCATAGGTTAAGTAAAATTGTATCTGTTGAAATTCTTTGTGTGAATATCTCCTGACTAAATCTTGGTAAAGATAATGCTTGCTTGTCTTTAAATACCCACTAACAATAAAGCACAGCATACAGTGGCAATTGCTGCTTTCACTTTGCATCCTCTGAGTCCTGGTGATTTTTTTTTTACCCTTACCCAAGGACCCCAACGCCTTAGATGTTTATACCTGTGTACATCTGTGGTCATACATTGAAAATAACACCTTCATAGCATTTTAGAAAATATACATTTTAAACCACCTTGCCTTGAGTAAACTTGCAACTTCAATTCTAGGATAGCAATTTTTGTAATCTGTCTTCTAAAAAAGCAACAGCCAACTGGTCAGATTTATTGCTAAGTACTGTTTTTTTCTAGTGAAAGAGTGGGTAAGATTTTTCTGACTATAAGTTCTACAATTTTATGTTAACAAATCACCAAATTACGTCCGTGGAGAAACAGAACACACATCACAAGTACACCACTGAGCTTCCCTCTTTTAGGGATAGAAAGAGCTCCTTTGAGATTCTATATTATTCTTTCTCCTGCTCTTGTAGTAACTATATGGGATAAGCATGATAATCAACAGCTCAAAAAAGAAGAGATACACCTAGCCGGTGACTGCACAGGGACAGAGCAGTGGAACTATGCCAGAAACCTCACCAAAGGACAACCCAGCTTTGTTCAGCGTGGGAATCATTGCACTTCAAGTTCCAGTTCAGCCCTAGCCTAATTTTCTAGAAATGGCATCTGTAAGCTGCAGCCCGTTAGTAACATTCCTATTTTTGAATGTGTTTTCAATGTGTTCCCACTCCCTTCCTTTCTCCCCTATCACCTTAAACTACTCACACAGCTGCTCTCTGAAACTGAAGCAAATTGCAATATATTCTATAATATTCTAGCTGCAAGAATTGGGGAGTTATTCAGATATAAAGATGAAAGTCCTTTGGAAAGAAAATAGTTAGTGGAGTACTTTCATATCTCATGACTGAAAATATGAATACTTATAGGTTACAATCAATAGGGAAGGCAGAGGTCAGAAACCATATGTAAATGGCACATTCATAGAAAGTCACTACTCATGGACTAGGTTATTCTTCCATTCTTAGAGAGGGGAATCAATTTATTCTAAATAGACTGACATTGGTTTACACAAACCAGAGACTTTGAACCATAGAGCACATAAATTGACAAGGTAACTATTCATTCTTTGCCTCTAAAATAGAAAAGAACAGCTTAAAAGCACCAGGATGAAGTTTCCATCTGGCATTTCAAATCTTCTGATACTTTAAGTCAATTTATGTTATAGGGCAATTTTCTGCCACAGAAATAAATGGTGGGACTATTTTTTATTTTTCTTTTAATGTGAACCCACAGCAAAGATGACATGTCTGTTTCTCTCCAATTTTTTTTTCTGTGAATCACATGCATCACATCCACGAATCTAAGTTAATAAAAGATGTGTGGCGACAGAGACAGAGCAGAAAGTCCCTTTGCATTTCATCTCCCAATGACTTTCCACGCAGAACCTGACTTCATTTGATCACCCCACCCCCGCTGGCCTGACTTTTGGGAAAACAAACTCTGAAGTAAGATGATGCTTTGCTACTGGTGTTGCACTGCTATGCCTCTGCCGGGCCGCCTACCATCTTTACCTCACACCAAGAACAAGAGGGAGGAGCCATTGAACCAACCTCTGCTGCATCACTTCTGCTGAGTTTGTGGTCAGAGGAAAGTTTGAGTGGGTGCTGGTAGTCGTGCTGCTTATGCTGGAGCATGCTGCCCCTGTCTTGGTTCCTAGGTGATGACAAATCTGAGATCCAGGTTTAACTGGTGAGATCCGGAAGGTTGTCTTTGACCTCAAGATGACCAGGGCACAGGGTCCAATGTACACTTTAGTGGGGAGACACATGTGACTGATTTAATAAAAGTGTGGACTTCATTTCCCATTTCTCATGAGCTCCTTCTATTCATGCTTTCCTGTACTGTGTGGTGAGGGAGACAGGAAGGACACATAGGTTTTACATGCAACCACACCACACACACACACACACACACACACACACAAACACACATTACCCATTCTGCCAGTTATAGCTCCTTTTTAGTTGAATGAAAATTGGCCTCAATTTGTGTCTCCTACATAAGTCAGATCAAATTGTGTCAGCTAGCAGTTTTTAATGTATCTAAGTTCAGTTTCATAAAAAGAGCAAAATATTAGTTTAAGTGGTATTTACAAGAAACTTTGATACAGAGAAATTTCATGACATTAGTTCTACACATTAGTTAATATTATGCTGTGCTGAAATAACTGGTAGACATTTCTGTTTAGGAAATACCAGTTGTATAGTATTAACTGGATACTATATGCAAAACATGGAAAATGATATTGTCCATACAGAGGCTCTCTTGTGATTAAATGTGGAAGTGAATGAAGACTGGGTCACACTGCCCAAGGACACAAGTGGATCCATTGTACCCACCATGAATCATTGTAAATAGTATGGAAAAATATCTAATTCAGACTGAATGATTGAAAAGCAATACCTTCAACACAATCATGAACATTTTAACAATTGAAACTAAAATTAAATCCCGTTCAAATTTGGGGAAACCTATCTGGTATAATAGAGGCTATGGTAATTTTTTGCTAGGAACATAAACATAGGTTCACTCAGCAGATACTCAACAGGCCGGGACTTTGGTGTAAAAATTAATCCAAATATTTTCTTCAGCATAGTAAAAGACCTTTTTGAAGAAAATCAAATTTATCATTTTGTGAATCTCTGCCTGACACAGCAAGAGGCTGTGGGCCTTTGGATTTTAGACTGAAACTTTTCAGTTGCTCAGGTTTTCTTTCCCTTTTTTGATTTCTATAAGACAAGTTGCATTCATCTTAAAATAACCCAACACCCAGCATGGAAAAAGAACCCCAGGAAGAGGCTCAGGGCTCTACTGAGCCCTGCTGAGGAGCTGGTTGTCTGGTAAGTAGAGCGACACTCCAATAACTTTCAGAGGGAGGAAATCAGATTATCCAAACTCAATAGCAAGTAGAAAACTAATGACAACACTCATATGTATTCTTTGGAAATGTGGTTGAAAGCAGATTCCTTTAAACACATGGTTAGGAAAGGCATTTCCAATAAATTGAACTCTGGTTTATAACACATTCTTAAAGTGTTTTATTATTTCCAATCCCTAATGGTAAATGAACACATATAATTTTGACAGATTGTATTTTCAAGCTTGCTTTAAAAAAAGAACACATCAATTTACTACATGTATGGAAAATTATATATAGTGTGCAAATTGATTATCTGAATAAGTTGTAAGTTTGCTCTACTTCTCTTCATTGTCCTTAATACTCTTCCCATATTTGGATACTTTCATTTTTTTTGACAGCATGAAAATATTTTCAGAGTAGCTCTCTATCTTTAAATGTTAAAGGAATCTTAAACGAGTGAACTCTGCTTCTCTTATATTAAACTCCAGGTTAAATAGAAAATCTAAATCCCTATGTTACACTAGGTATCTGTGGTTATGTTATCATTTTCACCCAATTAGGATTTAATGCACTAGCTGAACGGCTTATCGTCTTTTGGCTGTTCTATTTACACCCTGAAACACCACATCTTCTTGTATGAAACATGATGCTACTATAGGGATCAACTCCACTGGATTGTTTACATCTCAGAATGAACTACCAAGATATTTTCCTTCTATTACAGAACCTATCACTGGGTGTAGAATCCTATTAGTAAACATACTTAGAAAAGGATGAGTTATACGGAGATGAAGAGGTTGCCTCATCCCTTAAGCCTTAACCTAAGCCTCCTCTGTCTGTCTTTCCAGCGGGCCTGGAAGGCGGCAGGGTTCATTCATAAACAGAAGGTGCTGCCGAGCAAGCCTGGACTCTTGGGAAGCCTAGAGCTCGGCTGGGAGCTCAACAACCTCGGCGGGTCCCAGTGTTTCCACCCCACAATTGCCAGCTCTGGAGGACGGTCTCCCAGCAGCCTAACCCTCACCCCCTCCCCTAGGGGGCGAGCAGGATGGCCGTACAAACTCCCGCACCGAATTTTAACATTTCCATCGATTTCCAGTAATTTTAAAAATTATCTTTAAGCAGTTGTACAAAGCAGTTGCCATTTAACACTTCATGAATGCAATGCATCTTAATACTACTTCTTTCAACATTCTCAACTACCCATCTTCTTTCTCCTCCTTTTTTTTCATTCTGCATTTTTTTATTGTGAAAATACTGTACAGAGGTGTTATAATTACATGGGCAAGATAATGAGGACATTTCTTATCAAACATTGTAGCCTCCTCCTTTGTTTGCCTTTCAAATCCCTTCCTTCCTCCCATCGACCCCCTCACTCAATACTCCTCTCCCCTCCAAAGTTGCAAGGTTCCTTTTCGACATAATGACTTGTACATCTCATTGTTTTGTATGATTTACACTGGATTCTTGTTTCATTCCTCCCCCCCTTCTCTACTGCATTTGTCTAATCCTTTCTTCTAGAGGACATCTCACCATTTTCAAGTAACTGCTTCCTGGTGTTTTATTTTGCTGAGCTTCGATTTTGTCTTTCTAAGGAATTACAGTATTTGATGTCTTCCTTGATTCTACCATATTTCAGTTAATGTATTTGTATACACTTGTAAGCTAACTCTAGCTTTCACATATAAGGAAAAACATGGATCCTTAGTTTCTCTGGGCTTGATTTATTTCATTTATCATAATTTTTTTCAGGGCTTTCCACTTCTTTACATATTTCCAAAACCACAGGAAGAAATACTCAACATCTCCTGTCATAAAAGAAATACAAATAAAAACAGCATTAAGGTTCTAGCTCACTCCAGAGAGAATGGCCACTATCAAGAAAACAAACAACAAATAATCCTGGTGAGGATGTGGCCAAAAGAGAACTTAATAAACTGTTGGTTGAAGTGCAATCATTGTGGAAAGCATATGGGAGTTTCCTCATAAACTAAATATAGAACTACACTATGATCCAGCAGTCTTACTTGGGCATTTACCCAAACGATTACAAACCAAGAAACAGTAAAGCCACCAGCATAACCATGTTCACTATTCACTCTTCACTATTCACCAGAGCCAAGGTAAGGAATCAGCCCAGATGCCCTTCCATGGACGAATGGATCAAGAAAATGTGGTAAATATACACAATGGAATTCTTTCTACTCATCCACTAGAAAGAATAGCACAGTACATTTTTATTCATTTGTATCATGCTACTGTAAGTATAGGAGGTCAGAAATGCTTCGTATTTATTTCTGCACTTAGGTGGATATCCATGTAGTCCAGGGATTGAAAGAGTGATTGTGGAGGAGGGAGAAAGCAGACAAGGGAATGGCAGAAAGGAAGGGGAGCAGAGGATGGATAAAAGGAGGGACAGAATGAGGAGCAAGATGTGTGATTCTTACACATACTAGATGCTTTTATTTTTCTACACTTGCCCATGCTCCTAGGTGGTAAGAAATGTGTTCTTTCTAATCCCTCTGGCCCAGATTCTGAAAACTAGAAACAAAAAGTGTCAGAAACACTAGGAACTATCATGTTATTAACACTCCTAGAAGAACTTTGTAAGGATTCAATGGTGCTAGTTTAGCAGGACCAGGTATGATAAATTTTGGGTTGTTTATTGATGTGTTTTATCGAACACATGACTCTACGGTGTATTGTTGTTTTTAACCACATAGGTAGCAGATTGAACAACTGCTGTTTCAAAACTTCAATCAGATTTCTATCTCCCACATGTCATGAGCTTAAATTATTCGCTGCAAGTATGTCAGTGTTTTGAGTCAAGCTTTCTAAATGGACATTTTAGTTAGCAGCAACTGAAAGTGGAGCCCGTGCCTTGAAATGTAGAGGGCTGTGTCATGCCTAGGCTGGGAAGCTGTGGTGTGCATCTGTGCAGATTATAGCTCCTTTGAAGCAGAAAGCTGAGATGCACTGTGTTCCTGTGTAGTTGCATATGGAAATTCTGGGCCTGGTAAGCTGCCTCTAGGAAATTAGAAGTCGAGGATAAATGGAACAAACTGCTTCTTTGGGAGACTCAGAAATGATGTACATGTCATTGCTTTAGGGTGCAGGCCAGAATCTGGAGTGGTGAACCGAGGAGTCAGATGGTACCCAGGAACCAGAGCCCAGCATCTTGTCTCTTGGCTCCTGGGACACGATGAGAGCCAAGAGGACAATGCATGGGGCCAGTCAGGAACTGCGGTCTCAGAGTGGAATTGGTGTTGTAACATGGGGGTCCCCAGAAGGAAGGGAGGGTGGTTCCTTTACTGGCCTAAAGTGACCTTGAGGAGTAGCCATCCCTCAGGGGAACACAATAGAGGCACAGCAATGCTCAGAATGATCTTTCGATGATGAGAGAGAATGTATTATAAGTTCCGCAGAAAAGACGTTCCTAACTGTAATGATGGCACCCACCACAGAAAAGGCTGTATTTGCAGCCCAAAGGCAGCCATTACTTGTGACACATCTGTTCATGTGTCCTGTAAGGTAGCTCTCAATTGTGACAAAAGTGCACAGAACTCACTAGAAATAAGCCCCCCAGTACTGATGTATTATTGACTATTATTCCTTTCTCTCCCTTTTTTTAACTTGCTAGGTGATTCTGTCTTAAACACATTTTTATCTGAAAACCTGGGTTAGGTTTGCAGAAAATAAATAGGAACAATTAACAGTAAGCATCATCTCTGAAGGAATCCTCCTCCAGCCTTTACACCTATCTGAAACTCACAGAGATCAGGTGAATTACTGAGGTGGAAGGACATGGCTTAATTTCTTTATTTTTCCTACAGGAGATTACATGTCACAGATGTGTGAAGAAACCAAACAAGCCCTAAGACTCCATCCCAGCCATTGACACAGAAGAGAGACCTGAGACCCGGCCTCACAGACTCATGCTTTGTCTCCATTGCTGACAAGGATTACTCCTGGAATAAGGGACACTCAAGGTGGATACATTAGAGCTATGCAGACCAGCAAAGCTCAATTCTACTTTTTAGAGAGGATAAAGGAGCTATTGCAGTTAACCTGAACCAGGCTAGTGACAGAAATAAGTGTAGATCCCAAGGCAGGGGAAACAAACAAGTTACATACAAACTAGTTAGACAAACTAGTTACATACAAAAATAGGCATTAATCAGATATACAAAAGGTCCGAGGGATTAACACCAACTTCTGAAAAGGTGGCAGAAATCATTATGCAGAAATTGTTCCCCTTCTGCATTACTAAAACGTGTCTCATGGCTTCTTGCTATTCAGATGGTACTGCCTAGTCTGCCACCACCCACTTTCCAGCAACAGCCTCACTGGGCCACAGTCCATCAACAGTATCTCAGCTGGCCACAACTGGGTGAGTGGGTGTTGGAAAGTCCTTTCACTGGGAGGAATAACTCTGCCTACTTCAGATTCCCACTACTGTGAGGGAAAAAACTACTAAATGAAGAAGAAAGCACCATGATGTGATCCAATCTACGTCCTCCCAATTCTGAACAAGCCAGGAAGGAAGGATGAGAGAGATAGTATGAGCAAAGCATGAAAAGCTCTGAGAAGCTACAATCCCCCTCAACCAACAAGGTTTCCAAGCTGGCAGTGTAAACAGCTGAGTGGTTTTAAAGGGCTATGCTCAATGTATAATTAAAAAAATAAAAACTGTATTGATTTCCCTTTACAACACCCATCTGTCATTGTGAATAATGAGTAGCCATTTTAATTTCTGCTTCCATTTCTTATTGATCCTTTAAAATTTAAATTCTGTTATTTTTCTTTGGTGGTCCTGGCAATTGAGGCCGGGAAGCTGGTTCTGTGGTAGACTGCTTGTCTTTCATGTACAAGGACCTAGGTTCAATTCCTCAGCACCACTTAAGCAAAAAAGAGCCAGAAGTGGCACTGTGGCCCAAGTGATAGCGCACTAACCTTAAGCTGAAGAGTTGAGGGACATTGCCCAGACCAGAGTGCAGCCCTCATGACTGACAAAGAAAAAAAATTAAATTCTGTTATTTTTGTTTGCTGGTCCTGGAGATTGAGGCGGGCACATCCAGTTCAGTGCCCTGCCATATGGGCCACTGCTCCTGTCTTTTGTGTTTATATTTGAATTCATCCTTGTTCTCATTCAGCTGTTGGTGCTCATGGCTGGCACTCTGTCACTTGAACATCCCTCCCATTCAGGCATTTTGTGGATAAAGTCTCAAGGATTTGTCTGCCCAGGCTGCCTCAAACCTTGTTTCCAAGGTTTTCAGCCTCTTTAATGGGTGGGTTACAGGTTGGAGACACCAGGATCTGGCTATATTTTGCTTTTGTTGTCTCAAACATAACAAGAACAATTGAAAAGCTTAACTTTTTCAGGGCTAGCCCTGGATTTCAGACCCTCTTGCCTTTGACTAAGGAGCTGGGATTGCAGATGTGTACCACTCCATTATGGACAAGATTTTACCTTTAATGATAAAGGTAACAAATAATATTTTAAAGCCTGAAAAGCCACTCCAGTTTATCTATCAGTCATCTCTGTACAGAAGAAAATAAATTAACGTTTCGGCTACTAAGTGATGCTGTCTGACATAAACCCCTCTCAGAGGTACCACACACTTATTTCTTTTCTAGGTGAAGAAACCAACATATTAAGTAATGTGATGGTGTGTCTGCATAGCTTCTGTACTCCCTCCCTGAGGAAGTGTGGCTGAAGAAGGAGACAAGGCTAGGGAGACGGCCAGGTCCTGCAGCCCGCGGGGTCAGTACCTTTAGCATCTGCTACACAACCTTGGCAGAATAATCCATTCTAAGGTGGCAGCCTCATCACAATTCGAACAAACCAACCCAACCATGCCTAGCTAAGGAGAACGAAATAAACACAGCCAAGCTTGTCAATTCCTTCTCAAAGGCCTTGTCATATTTTCTTTTGAAGTAAAAGATGCTGTGCCCAATTTCTTTACTCTATATCCTGCCCCAACTTTCCGCATCTCTTACTCAAGACACTGTGTCCTGGGCACCTGTCCCATGTGCTGTGGTATATTTCTCTGCACCGCTGGTCACAGCTATAGCAAATGGTACCATGGGCAATACTAGGGGATGCCAGGGTCAACGGTCTGAATTCAGGCTTCAGGAATCTGCCTTGCTTTCAGCCTTATGTAATAAATCTTTCCATGTAACACATTAAATGACACGTTCTGTCTCAAGCACTAAAATAAGAAAGAAAAACAGGAAGAGAAGTTTTTTTTTTTTAACTTCACACATTTATCTAGTTAGTGTATTAAATGCAAGATATAGCAAACAACATTTGGCACATTAGAATGCATGACTGTATCTAGCCTACAATGCATACTTTATTGTATATTTGAGTGTCTTAGTTATGTCATAACTGAAACTTTTCCTATAGGAAAATACAGATTTCTGATATTTGAAACTTGAAAGAATGTTGAAGGGCATAAACTTCCAAAACTTCACCTGACAGCGAGAAGCTGAGGCGTCTGGGTCAATGTTTCTTTAAAGACTTAAAATGGGAAGCCAGGTTTCAGAGTTCCAGCCATCCCTGTAACATACAGATGAGACATTGTTTATAATTGATTTTTTTGTATAGAAATCTTGTCATGCCTTCCTAACTCCTTCTCAAGGAGCAGAGGAGGGAAGGTCACTCCTCCTCCTCCCCCCACAAGAGATCTCCATCTTTGAAGGCCTGGATGAGCTGCTAGCTCCAACTCAGGCCTTGGAAGAAAACTAGAGTCATTTAGCAGATCACAAGAACCTAATCTGACCTGCCAGACTCAGCTCCACCCAGGGAAAAGTCATGCAGCTCGGGCTGCCAGCCCCAGGAGTGGCTTTCTTCACTGGGTAAACATAGCCAGAGGCTGCCCCTCCCTTTAGCAGCCTTGACAATCAATTGAAATTCAGTAAACAGAAACCCTGAGAATGGCTCCTGGCTGGGTTCTGTGAGTCTCTCACAATTTAGCTCCTCAGGGAAAAGCTACAGTTTGCTGAAAGACCTCAACTCCACCCAGAACCTAGCCTCATCATATCATCTCCAAACTTGAGGAAACAGCCATCTCCTCTTTTTGTGATACTCAAAGCAGATCTCCCTCCCATTGAACTATCCTGGGAGGAGGATCACAAAATCCTGGGTAAAGCAGAGCATTTTTTTGTCTGCTCAAACAAACTTACTTAAGAAACCAAACAAGCCACAGGAAAATCAAACACTACAAGCAGACAAGAGACTCCAACAAGAGGCTGGTTACGGACACAAGGGAGATACAGGATCTTCCCACCCCTCCCAAAAATCAAAGAACTTGTTTTTGTACATTTTATTAAATATTTTTCTAAAACTTTTTTTTAATTTTTAATTTTTACCTTTAAAAATTGGTTTCTAATAACTTATTTTTTCTTCCTCTTGTAATTTTTTTTTTACTTTAGGGGTATATATGTGTGTGTGTTTTTCTTTCATTTTTTTCTTTAAAAAATTATTAATCTTTTTTCTTTTTTTTTTTGTTTAGCTCTACTGAACTTCTGATCTTTTTCTTTCTTTCTCATTCTTTTCACCTTTTCCTCTTTTTCGTTCTTCTTTGTGTGACTTAATTGCTGTTCTGCACATACTCAAATATACCGGAGTCGATTATTAGACCTTATCCCCCATTGTGGACACACTTAATCCAGAAATTTATTACTCAATTCAAAACCACTTAGACTTAAATTCCTTAATAGTAGGATTACATTTTTATACCTACATAATATTTTAAACATTTTTATTTTTTAGTTTTCCACGTATCCTTTATTTCCTTCCCCTTCACTCATTATATTCATGTTCTTCTCTAAATATTTCATTTTGAAATTTGCATAATTTTTAAGCATTGAACTTTTTAATTTTTGCTTTTCTATTTTTCCTTGTCCCTTTTTTCTCTTTCTCTTTCTTCTTTTTTTTCCTCTCTCTACTTTCAAACTATCCAACCTATTTCCCACTTTGAGATTTGGACTTAGTTAACTCTCCCTGTGACTTCCCACATCTCTCTATTCCTATTTTTGCCCACATCTCTCCCTAAACTGGATAATTTCTGGTTTGCCAAATTCTTCTTTGCGGTTTGTAGCAAATAAAATAGAGAATTTTTTGATGTTGAATATATATCTGTTGAACTAGATTGTATCTGCAGACTTTTGACTGTGCAACTACAGACTTTGGTTGATACTTACCTTAAGATAGTGTTCTAGCACAAAACTGGTGTTACTTTAATCCCAAATGGGCACAGTAAGCCGGAAAAAAACAAAACAAAACAAAACAAAATGGCAAGTCCAAGTACCTAAATTCCCACTCATGATAATCAGGGGAATGAATGGATAATGAAAAATCCAGAGGAGAGCTCCCAAATAGCTCTGGCAAACATGGTAAATGAAAAGATTAAAAACCTACAAAGGACTCTGTATGAGTGTGATAGGGAGAGAAAGGAGGCAAAGCAAAGGTTAATACAGGAATATGATGAAAGTGAGGAAGCTACTCAAAAACTGATACAGGAATTGTGTGAGCAGCTTGAGACCACTCAAAGAGAAAGGCAATAATGGCATGAGAAGGCTGAGAGCAATGAAAGAGAACTAAAGGAATGCTGTGAACGTGAGGAAGCTAAGGAAAGAGTAATACAGGAATTGAGAAAACAGGATGAGAACACACAACGATCACTAAAGGCATTCATGGAATCCATTAACAAACAGCTGAAGGAAGTTAGGGAGACCACAAAGGGAATGCTGAATGGAACCCAACAGAAGGAATGGAAGTCCAAGGAAATGATAACCAATCAACTAAGTGATTTGAGAATAAACACAACACCAAATTAATGAAGTAAAGAAGATCTAAAACAGATATTCAACAAAGAATTTGAAGCCATCAAAACTGACCAATTAGAAGGAAAAGAAATTAAAAAAAAAAAAAAAACAAAGTAGAAATTCTTGACAGCAGGTGAGACCATGCAGAAGATCGAATCTCAGGGATTGGAGACAGCCTAGATATTATAGAGAATGACATACAACCATCCAAGACAAGTCCAAGAAATATGATAGATCTATTCAACACTTGGAAGACACCATCAGAAGGCCTAATCTAAGGATAATGGGTGTAGAGAAACAACTCGAAACAGAAGTTAATGGTCTAAGAAATTTGTTTAACAGGATCCTAGCACAGAACTTCCCAAACATGCAAAAACATAGATCTATTCACATATAAAAAGCTATAGAACTCCAAATAAACCAAACCAGAATAGAACATCCCACCGTGATATTATAATCCACACATAATCAATTTAGACCAAGGAAAGGATCTTTAAAGCTGTCCAGAAGAAAAGTTTAATCACTTATAAAGGGAAACTAATTAGAATCAACTCAGATTTCTCAGCAGAGACAATCAAAGCAATAAGAGCCTTGAATGATGTTTGCCATGCCCAATAATACTGTACCCAGCTAAATTCTCCTTCATAACTGAAGGCCAAATAAAATCCTAACATAGCAAAGATAAATTGAAACAATATATCTCCACCAAACCAGCCCTACAAAAGATTCTTAAAGAATAGAAAACCAACAAGACCACAATAAAGGCCAAGAAACCACACCCAAACTGAAAATGCAAGAACCATAGGAAGAACCCAGTAGCTGCAGACCCCAAGAAGATGGATTAAATGGCAGGAACTCCCAGATACCTCTGTCCTATCTTTCAACATTAACGGACTTAACTCTTCAATTAAGCAACATACACTGTCTAGTTGGATGAAAAAGCAAAATCCTTTTATCTACTGCCTTCAGGAGTCACATCTTGCTCATAAAAACAAACACATTTTCAATGTGAAAGGCTGGAACAAAATCTACCAAGCAAACAGACGCCATAAACAGGGGCGAGTGGCAATGCTAATATCAGATAAAATATACTTCAAATTAAAATTCGTGAGAACAGATAAAGAAGGTTGCTACATAGTAATTAAGGGATCTCTCCTTAAGGAGGATATTACAATTCTAAATATCTATTCACCAAACAAAGGAGCACCCAAATTTATCCAAGAAATACTACTTTCCCTCAAATCCCACATAGGCCCAAGACATTAATTATTGGGGATTTTAACACACCACTTTGCCAACTAGATTGATCAACTAGGCAAAAAACTCAACAGAGAAACTTCACATCTAAATAACTGCATAGATCAAATAGATTTAAAAGACATCTACCGAATATTTCACCCAGGAGCGTCAGAATACAGGTTTTTCTCAGCAGTACATGGAATATTTTCTAAAAATGTTTTAGGTCACAAGGCAAACTTGTCCAAATTCAGAAACATTGAAGTTATACCTTG
The DNA here is from genome assembly GCF_024711535.1 of Dipodomys merriami. Taxonomy (NCBI): domain Eukaryota; kingdom Metazoa; phylum Chordata; class Mammalia; order Rodentia; family Heteromyidae; genus Dipodomys; species Dipodomys merriami. The sequence goes on along the minus strand of NW_027203159.1, from coordinate 27,229,358 downwards.
TATTCTCTCTGACAGCAAGGGAATGAAATTAGAATTTAAAATCAAAAAACATCAAAGAAAGTCTGATAAGACATGGAGGGGGAACAACACACTCCTTAATCACGAGTGGGTCATGGAAGATATTAGAAAGGAAATTCAAGTGTTCATGATATTCAATAAAAATGAGCACACAAACTACCAGCTCCTCTAGGACACAGCAAAGGCAGTACTCAGGGGCAAGTTTATAGCACTGAGTTCCTATATTAACAAATTGAAGAGATCTGAAACCAACAATTTAATGACATATCTGAACCTCCTTGAAAAAGAGCAGCAAGATAATCCCCAATCGAGTAGATTGAAAGAAACAATAAAAATTAAATCAGAATTAAATGGATTAGAATCCAAAAATCCATAAAAAGTCAAGAAAACAAAGTACGTTCTTCGAAAAAATTAACAAAATTCAAAGACCCTTAGCAAATTTTATCAGAAAAAGAAGAGAACACACCCAAATAAATAAACTCAGAGATGAGAATGGAAACATCACTACAGAAACAATGAAGATACAGAATATTATAGGGGAATACTTCTCAAAACTTTATGCTAATAAGTTTGAGAACTTGGCAGAAATGGACCTTTTCCTAGCAAATGTTGACATGCATAAACTTTGAGTTAAATCATCTTAACAGGCCCATATCAAGTATTGAAATAGAAACAGCAATAAGAGACCTCCCAGCTAAGAAAAGCCCCAGGACCAGATGGGTTTACAGCAGAATTCTACAAAGCATTCAAAGCTCACACTAATCCTCCTCCAGCTCTTCAATGAAATTGAAAGAGAAAGTTCACTACCCAAGACATTCTATGAAGCCATCATAACTCTTATACCAAAACCCAGCAGGGACTCATCAAAGAAAAAGAACTATAGACACTTTTCTTTGATGAACATTGAGGCAAAACTTCTCACCAAAATTTTGGCCAATCAACATCAACAATCCATCCAAAAATTCATTCACCAAGAACGAACAGTATTCATTTCAGGGATGCATAGCTGGTTCAATATACGCAAATCAATTAATATCACATCAACATCATCACATCAATAGGAGCAAGGATAAGAACCACATGGTTATCTAAATAGGTGCAGAAAAAGCATTTGACAAGATCCAACAACCTTTTATGATGAAGGTCTTGGAAAAATTAGGAATACATGGAACATTCCTTAATACAATAAAGGCTGTATATGACAAACCTACAGCCAGGATTATACTTAAGGGTAAAAACTAAAGCCATTTCCTCTTAACTCAGGACCAAGACAAGGATGCCCACTCTCTCCATTTCTCTTCAATCTAGTATTAGAATGCCTAGCTACACCAATAAGATAAGATGCAAACATAAAGCGGATCCAAATAGGGAAAGAAGAAATAAAACTTTCCCTCTTTGCAGATGATATGATCTTGTATTTAAAGAATCTCATAGAATCCACTCCCAAATTACTCGTGCTGATTCAAAACTTTGGCAAAGTAGCATGGTTTAAAATTACCCCTCAAAAATCAATGGTTTTTCTGTATGCCAACAATGAGAAAAGTGTGGCTGAAATTAGGAAAGCAACTCCATTTGTAATAGCCCCACAAAAAATAAAATACCTAGGAATTAACTTAACCAAAGAAGTGATGGACCTCTATGATGAAAACTGTAAAAACTTGAAAAAGGAAAGCAAAACAGAATTTAGAAAGTGGCAAAAATTCCCATGCTCCTGGATTGGAAAGATCAACATCATGAAAATGGCAATACTTCCCAAGGCTATCTACAAATTCAATGTAATATCTATCAAAAATCCAACCTCATTCTTCAATGTAATATCTATCAAAAATCCAACCTCATTCTTCAAGGCAATCCAAAAATTCATATGGAACAATAAAAGACCCCGATAGCAAAAACAATCCTCAACAGAAAGAACAGAGCTGGAGGAATATCACCAAATTTCAAATTCTACTATTAAGCCATGGTAATCATAACAGCTTGGTAATGGAAGAAGAACAGACCTCAGGACCAATGAGGTAGGATTGAAAACCCAGAAATGAACCTACAGAACTATAGCCATCTAATCTTCGACAAGGGTACTAAAAATATATAATGGAAGAAAGACAGCCTCTTCAGTAAATGATGCTGGAAAAATTGCTTAACTAATTGTAGAAAACAAAAGCTTATATATCACCCTGCACCAGAATCAACTCCAAATGGATCAAAGACTTAGTAGTCAAGGCAGACACTCTGAAAAGAATACAGGATGGAATAGGAGAAACCCTAGGTCTCCTTGGCTCAGACCAAAATTTTCTTCATAGAGACCCAGAAACACAACAATCAAGGAAAGGTTGGAGAAATGGGATTGCATGAAGTTACAGAGCTTCTGCATGGCAAAGGACATAGCAAGCAAGATCATTAGAAAGTCCACGGATTGGGAGAAGATCTTTACCAGCCATACAACGAACAAGGGTCTCATATCTAAAATATAACTGGAACTCAAAAAATTAAACCACCCAACAACAAATCTTCAAAGAAACAACTGTCCAATAAATAATTGGGCAAAAGACTTAAAGAGAAACTTCTCTGAAGAGGAAAGAAGGATGGCCAATAGACACATGAACAAATGCTCAACCTCCCTATCCATAAAATAAATGCAAATCAAAACAACATTGAGACATCACCTCACTCCAGTTAGAATGGCTAAAATCAAGAACTCTATCAACAGATGCTGGAAGGGATGTGGAGAGAAGGGAACCTTACTGCATTGTTGGTAGGAGTGTAAACTTATTCACGCACTTTGGAAAGTAGTATGGAGGTTCCTCAAAAGACTCCACATAGAGCTCCCCTATCACCCAGCAATCCCACTTTTGGGCATTTACCCAAAAGTTTACAAACAAGACCACACTAAAGCTACCAGCACGACTTTGTTTATTGCCGCACTATTTACTATACCTAAGATATGGAACCAACTCAGAGGTACCTCAGTATTGAAAGGATCAATAAAATATTATATATATAATATATATATATACAATATATATATGAATATAAACACAATGGAGTTCTATGCAGTGTTATATTTCATCAATCATATTTTTATCGCAATTTGTTGTAGAACAATGAAGCTTGTGTCCCTGGTTTGAAGAGTTGACAAGGCAAAATAAAGCTGGGTTACATTAAAAAAAAAAAGAACTCTTGTCATGCTAGTATTTCATTAGAAGCCCAAGTTTGTAGCCCTCCAGAAAACTGAATCTGTCCTGCTAAGTGGAAATTATGCTCTTCATTTATTTTTTCAGTGTATGTTTTCTGCTGTCTTTTTATCTTTGTTCCCTCTTCTGCAGAGAATTGTGCTAAGGTACTCAGCAGAGTGTGCTGAGAGTATGTATCAGCATGTTCCAGATTAGAACTCCTGTTTTGATCTAGACCTACTAGATATTAGGCACGTTAATTGACAGTGCCCTGGACATAAATGTCCCACATGAACTGATACACTAGGGCAGAAACAATCCTTGGGAATACAGCCTTTGTAATTTTTGAAAATGGTGTAAAATGAAGTGGAAGCACAAGTATAATATATAATTTTAAACTGAATATGATACTAGCCTCTCTCAAAACATCATTAGATTGTATAGTAATATATATAACAGCCCAAGTTTAGAGTGTTTGTAAGTGTCAGAAAGTGTTATCAAGAGACAGGATGCCTTCCTTGTGTTATGTCTTTCTCCTCAAATAGGGCCGCTATCCATGCTCAGGGCAGAGTAGGATCAGTTTATGTTCAAGCGTAAAAAAAGTAGGATTGTATCTGAGGTCACACAACCATTAGAGGTTGGGAAGTAATTGTCTCTGGGTCTCTCTTGCTCCAATGCTACCTATTGAACTTTCTGTTAGCGTCTATTGAGTGTACAAAATAATGCATATCATTGTGGTGTTTTCATCGATAATTCTAGCTTGCTTGATCTCACTGATGTCCTCTTTCCCACTTCTCTTCCTCCTCCTCATTCCTTTCTTTTCCTTAATAGGTTCCTTTTACTTTTATGTTTTAAGATTCCATCTATGAGAACATACAAACAAAACATTGATGTCTTCCAGACTCTGCCTTATTTCATTTAATGATTTGTTCTCCATCTTCATCCATTTTCCTGCAAGTAGCATGGCTCATTCTTTCTGGCTGCATAGCAGTGCACTGTGTACACAGACCTCATTCAGTCCCATCCACTCACCTGCTGAGGGTACCTAAGTTGACCGTGTAGTGCTGCACTAAGCATGGGTATACATACAGCACAATCACTACACCAAGCTCATTTTGATTCCTTTGAGTGAGGTGTACTCTCTGCTTTGCTAAATTAATTCAAAAAGTCAGAAAACAGGACTGGGAAGTTGGCTCAGTGGTAGAGTGCTTGCCTTGCATGCATGAGGCTCTGGGTTTGATTCCTCAGCACCACATAAGCAAAAAGGAAAAAGCCAGAAGTGACACTCTGGCTCAAGTGGTAGAGTGCTAGCCTTGAGCTGAAGAGGTGAGGAACAGTGCCCAGGCCCAGAGTTCAGGCCCCAGGACTGGACCCCCCCCAAAAAAAAAAAGTCAGAAAACAATAAAAAACAAGCATCTTTCTTATGAATTCTAACTTCTATTCTCCTTATCTAAACGTGTAGAGATCCATGTATTGAAGAAAAGTACACAAAAAAGTTTGGGAAATGAACAAAAGAAAATGTGAGGCATAGAAGAATTATTCATGCTAAAGAGCAATACTAGGAGGGTACTAGTGACTCACACTTGTAATCCTAGCAACTCAGGAGGCTGAATTCTGAGGATCAAGGTTCAAATCCAGCCCCAACTAAGAAAAGCCCAAGAGACTTGTATCTCCACTTAACTACTAAACACCTGGAAATGGAGCTGTGGCTCAAGTTGTAGAGTGTTAGACGTGAGCATGAAAGTTTGGGGAGTGGCTCAGGCCTGGAGAGCACGCTGCAGGAACAGTGGATTATGCACAATCCCCATGCCCGCAAACAAGCTATATAGTACTGAATTTGCTAATAGCTAATTTTTCTACAAATAATGCTAAGAATCAAACAATAATATTTTAAAAGCTAATTAAAGGCAAATGGTTTAACATATTTCACTCAAATTGAAACACAATGCACATTTGCCATTCATAGAATAGTAATCTTCGCAGATTATACCCAGGATTCTCCTTCATCTTCTAAGAAAAATATTACCAAGTATAGGTGTTAATCTTTTAATATAGAATTATGATTTTTATAGTCACAGGAGTACAAGAACCAGTTGAATTAGACACATCTTGTCACAATATAGTTTATGCTTCAATTGTGTTCTCCCTTGACTGAACTTCTTCATTACAATATATGTTAATTTATAATGAAATCAAGCTCATTTCATCCACTTTCAAAATGTACAAACTATTCTAGATCAGGTAAAAGTATCTGTGGGATTGCAAAGAAAACATAGCAGTCATCTGGCTAATTTACTATAACTGATATCAAATATATTATGGTATTGAATACATTATGATATGCTAGTGCGGTCAAATCAGATTTGGAGACAGTCTGAAGACATAGACTTAAAAGTTATGATAATATAAGCCGAATTTATTTCAAGGCCAAATCAGGAAAATACATTTTCATCAACAATTAATGTAGTAAATGCAATTTGTAAATTTTGGGTACAGAAATAAGTAAAGTTAGATTTATACAAAATTCTCCATACTAAATTACAGTTTATATGAATCAATTATATAAGTTCTTAAAAATGCTAAGCTGAAAAAAAGAGTTGTTTGTATTTTAAGAATACCTGTAATCATCTTAAGTAATGAATATAATCCTGCTGAAAGTGATAGGTTCAATAGGCATATCTCTACACAGAAACAATGTTCTATCAAGAACACAATACATCAAGATTTATAGAAACACATAATATTCCTGTGAAGATATTCACAACATAAATGGCACAGAAAGAGTCACTATTAAGTTTGTCTATGGTAAACAATTGTAAGTAAAGTTTAAGCACAATAATGAGAAGTAAATGCTTCTCCTAGTGGATAGAGAACAACAATTGTAAAGGAGAGGTATTGTTTCAGCTAAGTGACTTACCAGATTATTTATTTGGTAGAGAATGGTGAGACATTGTGTTCTACTGGGGGATAAGGGAAGAGTGGAAACTGATATGACTTTACTTTAGAACTAAACAGGTTCAATACTTCAAGTATGATGTATGTTTGGCTCAGCTACTCTGATCCAAGGTTAGGGTCTAAGCTGTGACCGTACAATGTAATAACGTTGAACATAGGAAAGATCACTCATGAATTGTTTTTATAGTGAAACACAGATAAGCCTCGATTTTTATCTGTAAAAGATTGATTGCACCAAATAAAATAAATCACACTAAAAATAATCTGTAGATCTTTATGCACCTCTTGGAAACTGTGAACAATGAACAGACACAATAACAGCTGAGACATGATATCACAATTTGAGGGTTTATATACATAAACATTTTGCAAGCCGACGTAAAGAATATACAACCGATGGTCAGTCATTATTTCTAGGTAGTTTGATTAAGATGAGTCTTATTTCTTTTATGTAAAGGTATGTTAGTTAATTTTCTCAGCCACTATTGTATTCTTAAAAATCAGAAAATGTAATATTTATTATGAAATAGCTAATTCAAGGAAAGTGATGTACAATGGCTTTAACTTGTACATCCAGTATGATATTTCAAAGTCTCTTATGACAATCATATGGAAATACATTTTATTTTTTGGAAAAAAACAAGAGCAACATTCATGCTTTTCCTAAAGTCATTAAAACTGTTTTTTTCCTCCAGATTAGATCATCTGGTATAAAATTTTGTCTATGACACAGGCATGTATTATTTAAAATACAAATGGAGTACATTTAGTTAAGGAACTACAGATATCATAATTGGTTATTAAACTGCCGTCAGAGTAACTTTCCAATTAGAATACTCTGTGTTATTTGCAGAAATGGAATCCATTGAATAGGAATTATAATAGATTATCTCTAGTCTTTGAATTAATGGTTGGAGAAAATCTACTTTCTGAAATCAACCCAGTAAAATTTATATTAAATTTTTCCTATGGTGAAAGGAATCTCAGCATTTTGTAAGATTTTTAAGAGCTCCTCGTGGATATGAGTCCTATAGATGCGCATCGCAGGACATGAGGTAAATACCCACAGGATGTGTCTCAGAAGACATCAACGGCAACACAACAGCACTTGAAATGTTTTCCATTGTTTTGGAAAAAAGCCACTCCTACCAACCAAGCTCCATATCCAAGGTAAGGAGAATTAAATAGAATATTTTTTCCCTGTGGTACTTAGAATGGAACATAGGACCTGCACAAGTTACTCAATCACATTCCCATTCCAGATCTGACTTTTGATGGATATAGTCACTTTTAGTATTAAAGAACTTGCAAGCACATTTTCATAACACACTATGAGGATGTTCATTTTGATTAAGGCTATCTAAACTGAGAGCTGTTCAAGAGAAACATGTATGGGGAAGAGAAGCAGAATGAATGAGAAAAAGGAAGACAGTGGAGAGAAGGAAGAAAAGAATAGTTGTATAGATAGGATTGCTCTGGAATTATGGATATATGCAGAGCATAAATTACTATGAACCTATCATGGCTCATAAGTCTATTGTCATTAGTCTCAAGAGTTGAGTTTCTAAAATTAAATTCATAAACCTACAAGCATATTTGGTTGAGTTCATGGAAATTCTTACCAGCTGGTGGCCTTTCCATTCGATATATCTTGAGTTATAAACAAACATTTGATTCAGAGACTAATAACTTCCTATTTATTTAATTTGCCCATTATCTTCATGCTTACTCCCATTTTTCTAAATAGAAATTGGCTTTCACTATCATGAAGTATTTAGTTTGTTGGTTTTATTTTGTTGTCTATTGAAGGCCAATTGAAATAGCTCTGACAGATGCTTACATACACTTCCATCACAACAGTTGGGAAGGAAATGTGATATGATTCCATGATTTCAAATAATAATGCTTTTAATTGTGCTTATAAACCAGCTTTAGTGGACTACATATCCTGACTTGTAGCAGCAGCTTGTCCAGCCCTAGCTAACCTTTTGGTTTAGGTAAACTTTTCAAAATTTGCTCTTTTTTAGAGTTTGTTTAGTCCCTTCACTATGGCTAATCTCTGCAGTGAGCAATTCTTTTGGAAATTTTTCTCAAGTCAGAATGTTCCCTGGGAGTCAAAGAAGGCATCCGCACACAGCCTCTGCTCAAGGCCAGTGTGTGTACATCTCTAGCTTTGCTGCTTTGTTCTTCTGGAGCCATGATCCTTCACCCATAATGAACTCTAAAGTGCACACACTCATTTCTGCCCATGTGTATTTGTACTCATATGAAATACACATCAATAAACTGAACCTTCTTAGAAGTGAATGCATTTATCAATATTTTCATTTTCACTAAAAATTGTCCAAATTTAAAGACACATAATAATATTTAGAACTATTAAACACTCAGCTGAAGCTGGTTTTGGAGGTGATCTTTATGTGCATTATGAAATGAGTTACAATTACTTAATGTAAAGTCACTTGGTGGACTTTGCAGTTCTTAAGAGACTCAGTTCAAGTTGTAATAAAGTGGTAGAGGCATATGGAGAAATGGTTCTTTGTTAAAATGGTTGATCTTCAGAAGGCAAGTAGGGGATTAATAAATCAGAGAATCAGAAAGCCACGTGATGTTTGTGGGTTCCAGGAAAATTTAAACAGTTCTAAATAAGTTAGGAAAATCTTCATATCCTGACAATTACATGATTACCAACAGGGCATTTATTTATCTTGGAAAGTCAGGGGAAGATCTATAGAATCTGGAGTACTCACAAATGCTATTGAGATTTGAAACTTACTTACGATCTTTGTATCAAAAACGAGGGCCTGGGAAGAAGCCGGGCGAGTGAAGCTGAAGGCAGCGTTGTACCCGCTTCCCAACGCCATGCAGCTGCCATGGCTGCCAAGAGAGCCAGCTCCCTCCACTGAACTCCACCAGGATCCATTCCACTCTCCTTACCTAGGAACCCATTTTACTACCTCTTTAATATGTTGGACATTTAATGGCAAGGGAAAAATGCCCTGGTTTTTCCAGAATACTTGACCGAAGTAGTGTTAGGAAGGAGGAAGGGCGAAGGGACTTGGATGGCGGTCTCAGGTAATGGGAGAACTGCCTGGGATGAACATGGGATTTCCACCGACCACTGACCAGTCCTGCTGAAGAATGTGCTGGAGAAACGTGAACAGTTATGGCAAAACAGGCACATGGCTGGTCTTAATGACCCAATGGATACAATAAAATCAAGGCACTTCTAGTCGGCTCTGTACTTCCTCCTGTTCGTTGCCTGTTTCTATTTTTAAGGAGGGAAAAATGCCTCCCTAGTCACACTTTGCCAAAGTGAGCAGAAAAAAACCTGAAGGAAAGTCACTTTGCACTTTCTTCATCCCTTGAAGACTTTCATTTCCTCTTTGTTTCTGATACCAGCACTCCACAACAACCCTCCCTGCCATGCGGGCCTTGGAATGCCCACACCGCCCACGGAGAGGGCAGCTCTGTGATGGCAGAGAGAAGTCACACGGAGGGCCCAGGCACCCTGCACCCCTGACCCCGCCCTTCTCCCTCCATGGGTGTCTGGACAGAGTCAGTCCTGCCAAGCATCTTCCCTGCTTCCTGCCAGTCAGCACTGCTGGGCCAATCTGTCTCAACCCCGGGCAAGGTAACCTTCTAGAACCCTCCTGTTTCTTGTGCTTTGAACATGGTATGCTTTTCTCCAATCTGATAGGGAGAGCTTCATCAAAGCACATCATGCGCACATCCAGAGAAGCCCGGTGGACTGTCCAACAAGGAGCGGGCAGATGATGCAAATGTGCGGGATGAATTAGCCTGGATTTTCTACCTCTTTGTTGTCATAATTTCTTCGACCTCTTCCCAACCTCCGGCACACCACCGGTGGAGACGGCCCCCGAGCTCACTTCCTGCACGACACCTTGTTTGACTGCTCCATATAGGGTTTAACACCCACAGACACTTTTTTTGGTGTGGATGTCTAATAACCATGTCTCATGTTCTTTTCAGACGGTGAGGTCCTTGTATGTCCTTCCACCCACCCTTGTCAATATTTAGGTCATGGTTAACTCTTTTTACATACCTGAATTTCTCTCTAACTCTAAGGGCAGTGACTGGCATACATAATATTTTTTTTTTGTTCCTACAAGCTACCTGAGTCTTCTAGTCATTTTTAAATACTTTTTCTCCAAATGAATCTCCAGCTGTTGAAGGTCAGTGTTTAGGGCACAGCACATATTCTCATTGTGTTATGAGAATGAACTATATTGCTTTCAATGGGAAGACAAATGTTACAAGTGGTATTTTGCTTTTCCAGTCTTCAAATGTAACAATTTTCTCTTCTAAAAAAAAATCTCTCATGTGACATGATCTTTAGAAAGTTTATTTTTCCTATTGAGTATGGAGGGTCATGATCATTCCCTCCTTCTGGAACTTCAGAATACCTGAGTATCCCACACTGTTTGTTTTCCAAGGACTATCACAAGCTCAGTGTTTCTGCCTATGTGAATGACATTTCAGCATGAGTTCAGGCCTCTGAAAAGTTTGCATTTAAAATCTCAAGTCATAAATGGTTTTAAGTAAAAATTTCTGGAGGTGTGTATCTTCAGAAGTGCTTTGACCATGGCCCTTGGTAACTTTTGGGAGCTAGCATGACATGAGTAATAGAGACAAGGGTGGCTTCATGACTGTCACCGGGCATGATGAAGAGCCATCGGCCACCTGCTTAAAGGATCAGGAGGGCCTCAAGCCCTCCTGTGCCCCATTGCTCTTAAATCTTCCTTCCTTTCTTCTCACTCCATAAGCCTCCTGTGTGTCTGCCTGCAGTTCTCAAGAGTGACCTCCAGTCAGTACCATCCCATCGAGGGACTCCGTGATGTGTACTGAGATAGTTAATATTTCTGACCTCTAGTATTCATGATTTGATTTATCAATCTACTTTGAAAATACCTCTTTTACACTTATTGCTATCCTTTCCTGTAGATCAGTATATCTCCTTCCTTGATCTAAAACCCACTGATCTAGAAGCACATTTTTAAAAAAATTAATCATTACAAGTACCTTGGCTGTTTCTTTCTTGTCTAGGTTTCTCCTCTAAGCCATAATGGAACCTTACAAATGTCTTCCTTGTTACTATATATTGTTTCAGAATCATTTTATTAAAAAAATAAAATTAAGAAGTGAAAATTGTGAGGTCTTTCATTTTCAAATTATGGTTTGGCAATTTTCATATTTAAATATTATCACAATAATATTCATGATTATTTTCTATTTTGTGCAAAAGAAGAGACAAACTCCAAATTAGAGCTTAATAGATCACCAAGTATAAAAGACAATTTATGATTTTTTGAGCTGGGACTCCTCTGGATGAGGAGACAAGAATTATTCTCAACATTTAATAACTATATTATGAGATCTGCACATTGCTTGAAAAATGATGGGATCAACTAATCTAAGGACTCATTACTGTGATCTCAGTGTGAACATGTGATCTCCTAAATGTGAGTATGTGAAGTTATGTGACCACTAGTGATCTTGTAAGTGTGGACATGTGAATTCCCCATGCGAACATTGGTGATCTTGTAAGTGAGGAGACACTTAGTCCATGTGAACACTGGTGATCTCCTAAGGCAGGATACATAGCTGCACAGGCACTGATTCTGGCACCTTGTCTATTTTCCATACAAAGACACTTTAAGAATCCCGTGCACAGATAAATGATTAATTGTCTATCTACTTGTGAAAGAGCCAAGATAAGTCACAGAGTAAAGAAGACTGAATTGAAAGGAGCCTTGGTTTTACACTCTCACATGCTCCTGGATTCTTAAGACCCTTTTTATTTCTAGATCCTCCTTAAATTTTAAATTTGATACTTTAGTTTTCATAATATTTTCTCACGCTTAGACACCAATCATAATCTGAGTTTGACTCAAAGCTTTCACAATCCAATTTTATTTAAAATTAAGAAAATATGACTGGAGAGAACAGTATGGGCAAGGTGAACATTTGTCAGTCAACTACAGAGCAGAAGAAAGGGACATGAGGTTCCCCTTCAGCCTGTCCTTTGTTCTCCATCCTCCACAAACAGGCACTCAGCTGCCCTCTGCAATTGGCGGGATTCCCGGCAGCCACAAGGACTGGCCATGGTGCACATGAGCCGGGACCACATAAATGGAGGTAGAGCTGATACCGAGACTTCCCTGCGTGCCCCACATATATCATCGATCCTCAGACAACCCTAGATCTTCCTTTAAAAACACATCAACACCAACCATTTGTTACCATTAGATACCAAAAAAACAAGAATAATCTATTCTACCCTGAGGCTCTACCTGAGGCTTACTTTGTGAGATCCTAATAAAGTCTGAAACAATAAGGGAAACAACCAAAGGATGCACAGACCCCTTAGAGGATGGCAAATTCATCCAACTAAAATATTAATAAGAAACTTTTTGGACATAAAATATGCAAATGGCTTATAAATCAAAATTGTTCAATATTAGGGGACTTTTATCTACTATGAATCCTGTTTTCGTCGGCATCTCCCAAGAAGAAGAAATCAGAGATCCAGACTATGAATATTAACTTTTCTTCAAACTAACAATCCAGTTGACATATGCTGAGGTCAACAGGGGAAAGTGTGAGAAACAAATTGCACTTTGAGCAAGATGAAACCTCTCCATTTATTATACTGAGTTTAATAAGTATGATGTTTATTATAGTTCAGGGGATCATTTTAAGTATCTAATTCCATTTGAAATAAATCTCAGACCTATTTTAAGAGGTTCTACCCTACTGTTTCTAATAAGAAGAAATGTTTGAAGAAAATGAGTTTAGGCCCTATCAAAATCAAATAATCTAAAGGAAAGATTGTATAATTTCCTTTATGCAAATTTTACTTAAGTTTTCAGGTAAACTTTACTTCACAAAAATATAAACTATAATGCATGTTATAGGCTACTAAATAGTGTCGGTGGGAAACTCTCAATAAGTCTCTTTAAAGTGACCTTAAATACCTTTTAATTTGAGAAATGATTTGAAGTTTTCTTTCTTTTTAATCTGAGGGGATCTTTCCCGTCCTGCAGGGCTGAAGGTCTGGCAGAGTGCAACATTGCCAAAGCAGTACCTGTGAAGCCAGAGGACCTGGTGAGGTTTCTGAGGAGGAGCATCTCACTTCCCAAGTTCTAGTTGGGAGTTCACAAAGAATATCCGAAAACTGTGACCTCTGGATTAACCTTAGTCTATGTATGTACATACTAGAGAAACGCACACTTCCAACACACACAGACACAGGGAGCACCTTGACTATTTAATGTATTATGGGCAAAGTATGTGGATGAAGCTTTTACACAGAAAATTTAGTCTATGTCATGTCTAAGGCGGAATGAATTTCACTTATAGTGAAAACCCTAATTGATTTTTGTTCTCTTTTAAATCTAAAGCTTATATTCTTCTAGATAACTAGGATTTTTTTTCCTAAGAAGCAAAGATATCATTGAGAATTGATGTGATGCTCTTTCCTAGAACAACAGTGATTACTATGAAGAGGCACTAGCTTTGGGTTTCTTTGTCCAAATGTGAAGTAGGGTCAAGTTTACATTTGTACTCTCAAAATTCAAAGGTTAAAATGACCCAGTTAGACTGTTTTAAAGTGTATAAATATGAATTAAGACTAGATTTAGGACTCAGCTCTTTTGAATTGTAAGTATATAGACACCTGTACAAATGATACAAATTAAAGTTATGAGAATATATTATGTCCAAAAGACTATAAAATTAGTACTTAGAAAAATGATAAACTGCTTTAAAATGCTCACTTTCTTAAGAAGTAAATACCACACAACAACTTTAGAAAACATTGTGGTTAAATGATCAAATTACAATCAGAAGAACTGTTTTAAGAGTAATTGTTCACACATTGACTGCCAAATTTCTGTCAGCCATAGTAGTTATTCAACAGCACAACTACCTTCATTCCTTTCACTTACAAACATTATTTCCATGTTCATTAATTAGAGGAGATAGACAATAGTTGGAGCTGGTTATTTTCCTATTTTTAAAAGCCACATATTTACATAATTCTTAAGTATTTTTCTCTCTTCTTTTATGACATATAATGGAACTGGTTCAAATGCTAAGCAGGATGCCAACGTTTCTGAGAGATGATATATTTATTTTTCTTCAGTCTCCTATGAATCTTCTTATTGTATCAGAAATTTGATTTGTCAAATAGAGACTTCTACAGGTTCTGTTAATCATAAATTAATTCTGTTAATGAAAATTCTGCCAAAAAGTGGCGGTCTTTTGAGGGTGGGGTGCCAGTCTTAGGGGCCATGCATGCGGTCCTGTTCTGCGGGCACGTGTCGGCAGCCTGCCTACCAGCATCCCGGCTCTCAGCATTAGTTGTGTTACCCTCCCAGAGAACTTGTTTATTCTGACAGTGATGCCTTTATGCATCTTCAGCCAGCATTTTCAAGACCATACCATCTTTCAAGTGCTATACCTTCTTGCATTATCAAACTGTTCATCAAAATCCAGAAATCCTCATCCCTAGCAAGTCCTCATTTCCTGAACAGTCAGCTATCTCTGTATCTCTGTCATCAACAGTTTCAGCAGTGCTCTCTAGCTCAGACCTGCCTGCAACTGTGTTCTGTGCTCTTGCCATAGTTTTGTTTTCCCAGGCTTTTGGTTTGTTTTTGTAACCTGAACCAAGTTGCAATTTCTGTTTTTCCTCTGACTGGGAGAACTTCCGTTAGTGCCATGGCATTTCCTCTCGTGTGTTTTGAGTGCTAGCTGAATGTACTATCGAGCCATTCTGATTTCCTTGCGTGTTCCCCCTCTCCACTAGTCGTCTTCTCTGTACCATCTCGGCCCTGTGGATATTTTTCTCTCAAGAAATGCGACAATGAATGGACTGCTGGATTGCCAGTCCTTCTCCAAGAGCTGTGGCCTGAGGTTCCAGTGAGGCTGTTGGAGGAGCCCTCAGCCAAGGGGGGCAGCCCAGGACCATGCATGATAGAACTAGAACACGGCTCAGGCTCGGGAGGCCTCGTAGGGGGCACCTGCTGAAAGACAAGGGAGCTGGTCCATGGGGACCTGAATCTAGCGAGGCCAAACAGGCCTGGCTGGAGCCCCAGCACTAATAGGGATGTAGAAGGCCTTTAAGGAAAACAGTCCTTACTGCTAGTCCCAGAGGGAAACACCCCCAATTTATCTGAGCAGAAAGCCGAGGAACTAGAGGTGGACACATAGAAGAACTGTCCTTCAGCAGTCCTTCCTCTGGTGGCTTCAGTCTGTGCTCTGCCTGGGTGAAGGTGGGGGCGCTGGCTCTCAGCCAGCTCTGTGAGGGTGCGGAGCCCACAGGGCCTGGGCATTCTGCTGAGGTGCTCAGCTCACCGTTGGGAGGCGACTTGCAGTCTCTACCCTTGTCTATGCACACTCACGGCAGCCGTTCCTTCCTCCAGTCACAGTCTAACCGCCACACTCACGCACTCCCTTTCTGCTCTTTTTTTTTGCTCTTTTTTCCCCTAGGATAGCCAGGAATATGTACATCTCCCAAACAGGTTTCACTGTAGTCACTTCTGCCTTTTGGTAAAAAGC
Organism: Dipodomys merriami; assembly: GCF_024711535.1. NCBI lineage: Eukaryota > Metazoa > Chordata > Mammalia > Rodentia > Heteromyidae > Dipodomys > Dipodomys merriami. The sequence continues at coordinate 27,213,633 of NW_027203159.1, read as the reverse complement.
GTTTTTAAAAAAAATTATTGAATGCTTTCATGTTCTTGCGTTCTATAGGTATGTAGTGACTTCTATCTTTACAAATATTCTCATAAATTGAATCTAACTTACATTACTGTATTTTACTTAGATGTGCCACCTGCTGTCAATTTTTTTTTCTTAAATTTCAGCCTTTCCTCCTAGGATTATGTTTGTTTTCTTTTTTGCTGTCATGAGGCTTGAACTCAGGGCCTGGGCATTGTCTCTAACCTTCTTTGGCTCAAGGCTAGTGCTCTACCATTTGAGCCACAGCACCACTTCAGGCTTTTGGCTGTTTACATGGTGCTGAGGCATCTAACCCAGGGCCTCATGCATGCTAGGCAAGCAGCCTACCACTGAGCCACCTTTCCAGCCCCCATTCTCTTTACTTCTAAATTGTGTGATTAAAGTCTGGGGGAAGGAAGAAAGCTAGATGGTCAGGAAACACTGGATACGTGACCAGACTGATTAAACGGTAACTCCCTTGTACACCATTTTAAGTTTAGAGAATAAAAGGTAATCAAGTAAAGAGTAGATGGTAGTAAATTCCTGTTCTACTTGTCTGAAAAGATGTTTTTATTGTTGGCGATATATTTCACTTTTAGCATATTTTTTCCTCAAATATAATTTAGCTTAAAATATATTTTCTCTCAATACTCTGAAGATACTGTTCCTTTGTCATATGTCTTACTGTGGTGATTAATTACCTACCAGTTGGACTGTCCTTCTATGTAGGTAATGAGTTTTCGTCATGCTGGCTGATTTGTGTTTGTATTTGACTTTGACAATCCATACTTTCAGTGTGATTTATTCAGATGTGGCTTTTGTTTTATTTATGCTACTTGGAACTCATTGGGATCCTTGAAGTTCTACTTCATTACTTCTTTAAATAATCTTTCAAACATTTTCTCTGTTGTTTCCTTCTGTAAATCTAACATTTGAAACTTCAAATGTTCATGTTTTGTACCTGAATGTTATATTGTAAATCCATTTCTTTTCTGGCTGCATTTTGGATATCTATTTCAAGTCAAATTTCAGATGTAAGTTTTGATTTTACTTTTTACCTAGGGCTTATTTGCTACTTAGCCTATCTATAATAATATTGGTGCCAATATTTGTAATAATGAATTCTAACATTTCTTGTGGGTGTTTAATATTTTTGGAAGTTTCTGACAGTCTTCTTTCTTATTCATTTGTTATATCATAGAAAACATTCTTTGTATTCTTTGCCTTATCATTTCAAATATTTTAAAAGTTTCCAGGTTTGGATGTGATTTTTCTCTGTCGTGGCAAGTCATCTCCATGAGGTTTCTGCTTTTTCTTCTTGCTAGCTCTATGAAGCATTATCTGAGGAGTTGTCCAAGGAGGCCACTAAGAGGGTCCCAGCTCATTTCATCCCAGTGCCTACCATTGTCCACACAAACTTAACCCAGGCAATGTGGCAGACTTCAGACTACACACACCATGTAGTAAGAGCGACTACTGTTTGTCTCCAACTAGAATAAAGATAGGCAACATTTCCTCCTTTACCTTGAGCAAGAGCCAAATAGGCAGGGCTCCTGCCAAGGTCCTCACAAGCTAGAAAACCTCACTCTACAGCTTTTTATGGGATTGTGTCACTGCCCTCTCCAGCCAGGATAGGACCTAGACTTCACACCGCCGCCCTCACACCCGAAATCAGGGCTTGCCACAAGGTGGCGCCCGGCTGGAGTTCACACACTTCACTCTCTGGATAGTTTCCTCCTAATTTTTGGTAGTGTATATAATGTCGATATAATTTGTGGAGGGGAAGGGGAAAAACAAATCGTTTAAATAGGGATACAGGTGGGCCCATTGCAACAATGAGATGTACAAGTCGTTATGTGGAAAATGAACTTTACAACTTTGATGGGGGGAGGGGGAGCAGGGAGCATTGGGTGGGGGGGGGGGAACCGGGGGAGAATGGGAAGGGGAAACAAAGGAGGAGGCTACAATGCTTGATAAGAAATGTACTCATTATCTTGCCCATGTAATTGTAACCCCTCTATACAGTATTTTCACAATAAATTTCACAATAAAATATAAGAAAAAGAAATTTTCCTTACTACCGCGACTATTCCTTTAGAAATACATATCTTTAATTTAATTTAGTATTTTTTCTATGATATATACTACAAAGGGGTTTTTAGATATTTCAGTTGACCATGCTACAAGAAACAGCATTGTGATATAAATTAATTTACACTGCATTGATAATGCAGGTAAGTTACATATTCAGCAAGCAAAAGGTTTGATTTTCAATACCACTACATAGTTTCATATGTTGCTTGATTTGAAACCAAATCCTTATAGATAGAGAATTATTTTATTATGACTAAATCTCATCAGTTACCATCAAGAAATAGGAGAGGCAGTCAGTCAACAACTGAAATAGATTTTCAAAGAAACTCAGGTGTCCATAAAGACAAGGTGGAGACCATTCTCTGTCCAACCAGAGCATGGACAGAAAAATGGTTGGATAGATGAGTGATTATGATGCATGTACTGACACATACCAACAGCTAATATATGTATTTGTTCCTAGATATTATGTATATGATAACATGCATATTAGTATATATGTATATATATATATATATATTCATACTTACCTGTTCTTCTCTCTAAAAATATAGACTCTAATTCCATGCCAGTAGGAAAGTCACAGACTGTATTATGCTTTGATATCTGTGATTGATGTGCACATCATTATTTTTCTCCAGGATTTCTCCCTTCAGAATTTGCATTAATGAGTGCCTGTGCCTGGTCCCTTGCCCAGTGTGAGGGAGAATGTGTGTGTGACTGCTGACTGCCACTGCTATCTTAGTTTCCTTGCCATCAGCTTGCAGACTGGCAAGGGAAGGCTCCTCTAATGATTTAACTCAAACAATGTACCTGTTACTGCTTATTTAGAGGAGATATGAGCTGCAAGCTGGCTGTGACAGTTTGTGAACTAACACTGATATTTGTGTTGGCACTGTATAGTATTTATAGTTCAGAAAGGATAGGAAGTCAGAGTGGGCTGGACCCAAAGATTCTAAGGTAAATGTACAAGCAATAAACGTGACCATAATAATGAAATTATTCTTAAAATAACCTCAGACCTTGGGGTCATTTCTAGAAGCACCCATTCTCAGTGAAGCATATGGCATATGCGTACAGAGAGAGAAAAGTTACAAAGAACAGGGGCTGGTGATTCAGTTATATAGCTGGCCAGCCACAACACATTTTCTAATAGTCTACCATGTCAAAAAACTGCCAAAGAAAAATAGGAAGAGATAAAGCCGAAAGGAAAGCTCTGAATGATATGGAATATAAATAAAAGATATCAGCATTGGGAAATAAGATTGATGTTATATATCTTTTCTTTGTCTTTTGGTAGACTCAGAACAAGCCCCTTCCCATATAGTATTCATTTCTGCCCACAACTAACACTTTGTAAGAAAGTCTGAATTGACACATTTCAGCAAGTCACCTGGGAAATTGTGAGGCACTGGATGTTTCATCTGGGTCTCTGATGCCAGTCATATGTTTCCTAGGTGCCCTGGAATGTATTTTTGGTAGGCTAATGAGTTGGCAGGTGACAGGGAGCCGTAGGAAGGTTTAGGCTGGGGCCAGCTACCAGAAAGACGAGAGCAGAATTAGAGAGTTGGCACTATCAGCCCACTGTCCAACATCCAGAGGCCAGAGGGATTCAAGGTTCAGTAGATGGGCAATGACTACAATGGGATCAATCAAGCCTGAGTAGTAAAGGCACTGTGCACCCCCAGAGAACAGGGTGTGGACAGGGAGGCTTCTGGTAGCCAGAGGGACCTCAAGGGGGAGAAAACGGCCACTCTAGCTCTAATTTGCCCTATGCCTCTTCTCATCCACATTCTTTGGATGATTGTTCATAAATAAGACAGAAAGTTGAAAATAAGGGTGTTCTTGTGTCCTTCTGGGTCATCCTAGCAAACAGAGATGGGGGTTGTGGGGACCCTGACTTAAAGCAGAGGGGAAATGTACTGGGGTTGGCATGTGAGGAAGGCGTGGGTTGGAGCAGAGGCCTGGTCCTATGGGTTGGGAGGCAATCTCCAGGCAGATGGTGTCAGAACAGAATTCAGTTAGAGGCCACTCAGTAGTCTCCATAGCTACAAAGTGCTATCCTGGTGCTGGGAGGAATTCCAAGACTTTCTGGGGTTATGGACACTTGCTGTATTGACTGTTAAAGTTGGAAGAGTGTGAAGATTCTGTGTGTGTGTGTATGTGTGTGTGTGTGAGAGAGAGAAAGATGTATTTGTATATGTGTGTGAGAGAGATGTGTGTGTGTGTGAGAGAGTGAGATGTGTGTGTGTGAGAATGATAGAGAGATGCACGTGTGTGTGTGTGTGTGTGTGTGTGTGTGAGTGCACGCACACATGCACAGGTGCATGCACATCACCAAAAGTAGTTTTCACTAGAGAAATGGCACTGGAAAGCAATACTACAGGAAGAACTTTCTGTGAATGTTTTGAACACATGTGTATATTATCCCCCCATGATGAGCTTGATGGGCATGTTTGTCTCTTTTAGTTTCTTAGTAAACACTGGAGTTTTAGTTTCTTAGTAAACACTAGAGTGAAGACTCTGCTCAGGTACTCACGGCTTGTGCCAGCTCAGTCTGGAGACTGGTATTCACCATGCATCTGGTTTGGAATTAAGATGTCTTCCCAGCAAGATGGACCCTTGGAAAAGAAAAGACATCATAATGCTGTTGCCCCATTATAATACAGATGGACTCGCTCGCATATTTTCTAAAGTCTTTCCATTCACATGGTGCGGGTGGTGGTAAGACAATAAAAGCAAGCAGACGTGCCATCTTTCCATGCACATCCACACATCCAAATGGGCCTCTCCAGACCCTTTGCGAGATCCACTAGGTCAAAAATATCATCATAAATATATACGTCTACTAGGCACTTGGGTTTAAAGATGTTATTTTTCTACTCCCATTCCTCCCCCAGGGTCCTATTGAAATGTGGGTTTCACAAGAAGTTCAACTCTCCATCCAGCCTGCCTCTCCCATTTGCTTCACAGCAGTTATCCCTGCGCAGTAAGTGACATGTCTGGTGGATGGTTGTCTGTGTCCCACTAGACGTTGGCTTTGCAGGGCAGACCTCGTGCGTCTACCACCACCTCCCAGCACCTCCGAAGTGGCCAACACGAGACATGCAAAGCAAACACTCAGAGCATCCAAGGAATAAAACTGCCAATAACAGCAAGAGTCTTTGTATTAAATCAGGGGTAAAAGCACACGTAAGAGGAATAAGTCACTTAGTACATTACTGTCAAAAAGGGGCTTGGTAACAGTATTCCACGTGTCTGTTTTGTAACCTTTGTCTAAGTTTCTACACCACTATGATGGTTCCAAATGCATGATGCACAAAGAGTTCTGTGTATTTTGTTTGCAGATGGTTTGAACACAGTTCTATGAAATAGCCCAAATCGTCAAACAAACATCCACAGACAAATTAAATACTGTGTGGTGACTATCATTTCTTGTTCTTCGTCATGAAGAATACACTGTTTTCCTAGGAGTACACCTATTTAGGTGGATGTGAAGAAAAATTGACAAAAAGTATCTTTCACAGTAGTTTGCTCTTCTGATAGACGTAATTGTTTAAAATTTAAATTAGGTACTTTTCTTAAGTTCATTGTGGTTTTAATTGTTGACTTGTAAGTGACAATGGGTATAAGAAAATTACTCAAAAAACCTCGGGACAGTGTGGAGTGTGTGCCTGGCCCCTGGACCTTGGCACCTTTGGCAGCCACCTCAGGATCAGAGGAATGCCAGCCTGTGACACCAGTGACACAGCTGGAAGGAGGTCTACGCCTGTTCTTTCTAGAAATGAGCAATAGGCTGGAGAAGTGGAAAAGTCTCTTTGCCTGCCAGATTTTGTGGAGATACTAAATGTTCGAGAGAGAAAGGGCAGATTCACCTGCTAAGAAGCAAATGTGAAAATGAAATTTTATAGTCACAGTCACACCTTCAGAGGTCAGAATTTTAAACCCTGTGTCTTCCATACATGCCAATTAAATGGAATTAAATAGAGGAGAGTTAAAAGCACTTTGGGGACCAACAGAGAGTTGGACATGGGGATCCAGGCTAAGGAGAATGACAGTGTGAGGAGAGCTGGAAGGGAGCAGGAGGACTTGCAGGACAGGCTGTGCGGTCATGTCAGGGTCAGATCCTGGACTCTGACTTGGTAGGGGACTCGAGGACAGGCCATGTTGGATGGCCGGGCTTGTAGGCTGAGACTTCATGGGGGACGCTGTCCTGGGGTTCAGGACACAGAGTCACACGGTTAGTCATCAGGCAGTTCGTATTAGGTATTTATTGTTCGCTCCTTAGTGTTTGGTGTCCGAATAGCAATTAAAACACTTTTTTATGGACCTATTTTTGTTAGTATATATTAATTATAAAAACGGATTTCATTATGATGTTTCCACATACCCATATAATAGATGCTGACAAAATTCACCCTTTTTTGGGGGGGTGTGGTTGTTAGGACTTGAACTTAGTGCCCAGGTACTGTCCCTGATCTCTTGTGCTCAAGGCTAGTACTCTACCATTTGACTCACTGTTCCACTTGCAGAATTTTTGATGGTTACTTAGAGAGTAGAGTCTCATAGACTATCCTGCCCAGGAAGGGTTGGAACCGTGATCCTCATTTCTCAGGCATCTGAGTAGCTTGAATTAGCGACCTACGCCACCGATGCCTAGCTTAAAACAAATTTTAATGAAGCCCTGAATTCAAATCCTAGTACCACTCTCCAAAAAATTAAAAGATCAATGTACCAAATCTTATATTTTTCATGAGGTGTGATGTAATCTCCTAAATTCTTGTGTTGTACAGCGATGTTATGAAAAATTCCATTTAGAATTTAATTTCAATCCATAATATAATGATGTAAGTAGTAAAATTAACTAGAATTCTATTCGATATAGGATCCAACCCAGTGAATTATATACACTAGTTTGTCTGTACTACTCGTAGCATCAGTGCAAATGCTCACCTAATTTCACAATTGAAATATATATTTAGTAAACTCATGTCCTCACAAAGCAGATTTGTGACTTTAGAAAATCCTGCATTGTGACTAATAATACACACTATGTATGAAAATTGCTAAAACTTAGTTTTCAGCTTGGAGCTATGGGACACTTTAAAAAGTAGGGTCTAGAGGCACGTTTTCTGGTCATTAGGGGTGCACTTTCAAAGAGGTTTATGAAATTCCAACTCTTTCTTTCTTTTTTTAATTGTAGTTTCTGAGGCAATAGGCATTCTTCTATGTCTCTCTCATAATTTGCCACAGATCCAAAGCAATAATCAACTGGCTTTAGACTGAAGCCTGAAAAACTGTTAGATAAACAAACCCTTCCTCTTTTTAAGTATTTGTCTCAGGTACTTGCTACAGTAATAGAAAACTGATGAATGTATCAACTATTGCATCCTTGATTCAGTTGGCATGCTGGTCAGATCTCTCCCTGATTCTGTTACTGGACAGTTGGTGAGCTAAGAAATGTCTCCACATTTTTAAAGGGTTGAAAAACATAGAAAAAATCCTATTTCATGACACATGGAAAGTATGTGAAATTGAAATTTCAGGGCACAAAAACCATGTTTGCTTAGTCTGACTGTAGCTGAGCAGAGCTGTTTACTCACAACACAGGTTCCATGCTCTATAAACTCTACAGACTTTACTATCCTATTCTTCATCGGAAAAGCATAGGAGGCAGTTTGGGTAAAGCATAGGAGGCAGTTTGGGTACTACAAAATCATATTAGTTGTATCTGTAACTGTGCCATCGATCTCAAGGGAGAAATATTTCAATGGGAACCTTGGTGCAGCTGACCAGAACTGAGAAGGTGTAGAACTACAAAGAGCCACACAGACAGACCTCAGAGCAGCAGGTCCTCCGGTTATCTGAATCAGTGAATGAAAACTATAACTACAGATGACAGGTTAATGTTCTAACCTACAAAAAAGTATGAAGTAGAATACTTCATAAATCTAACAATATGATGATACATGCAAATCAGAAATTCATTGATTCCAAAGTAGAATACAGTGATAAATTCTATAAAGTATAAACTTGAACTTTCAGTTTAAAACATTCCAAAATATAATTCTGTTTTATAATGCCAAATCTAGTGGCATATTGAAGGCTGTAGCAGCCTATTTCCTATCCATATCATTTTGACGAGTTCAAACAGAGAAAGCAAATGGTTGTTCTTCCTGAGTTACCCAAATGAGCTCTTCATTCTACTCTCCATACATGGTATAGGCATTACTGTTTAAAAGAAGTTTCAAATCTTGTTTTCCAGAATGTTACTACAAACTGTCACCTTTTCAAGGTTGTTTTTTATTACTTGTAAAGTTATTGTTATTATAACATTGAATTTACTTAAACTATACTTGTTACCAGTGATTATGTTGCCATCAGATTCATTGCATTAAAATATTTCCTTGAAAAATTCCACAAATTAAGTCATAAAATTATGCTTAAAGACTAGAATCATCTTGACATGTGTTGTATCATATTGGAGAATAAAACAGCAAAAGCAAAACTGTGTTTAAAATAGCTGTAGTCTAACGTTTGAGACTTTCATCTATTAATCACCACCTGCAACAAAATGGGGAAATGAAGGAACTTTGAAGCTCAAGAATCTGTTTCAGCCCCTTTCCACTAGTTTTTAAGATATGTCTCACCTAGTTTCATCCAACCATTCCAAACATCCAAGTGATTCTTCTCTTAATGTTATTACCGAATTCACAGTGGTTCAGAAGTGTTCAATAAATATTTGTGAGTGGAAGAATGTTTTAGTTCAGAAGATATTTTTCTTTTTCAAAGGGTATTTTCTTTATTGTTGTTCTTGCTTAATACCTAATAATTGCATCACAGAACTTCTGCTATCTCTGAAGCACTCTGCTTAGCTTTGCCTCAAGCCAGAGCCTCTCAAAAGCCCGTGGAGAAAGATGGATGTGTAGTAGAGAATCTATTACACAACTCATGCAATGTCTACTCTAACAGAGCTCCCTGTGGCATTTTCTTGATAGGGCTTTGATCCCTGGGACTAGGTGTTTAATAAGAGAATTGAGAAATAAAATGAAAAAATCTCTCCTGGGGCTATGTCAGTTCCCTTGGAAGTAGCATCTTAGTGCTAAGCTTTTGAGTAAACTAAAAATAAGCTACCTAGAAAGTTCTATTTTAAGAACAAAGAACTAGTACAACTGTGGCTATTAAAAATAAAAAAGCATAGAGGTCAGGATATGCCAGGCACTGTCCAAAACATGAACAAAGTATTTTTCCTCTACTTTTCAGATGAGGAGCATTGTTCAAATGAGTAAAACAATTGAGGCGCCTGTACCCAATACTGACAAGATGAAAATCCACTGCAACCCACATACTACCAGTGTAGTGTAAGAACTATTGTAGTGCTGTAGATACTGATTAGGTGTGTTTTAAAGAAGCAAACCTATAACTAACACAAGTCATTCAACTCCCAAATAGTCACCTAGAAGTCATGAATATTTGCCCATGTACTTTTTCCTAACTGTAATTCATAATGACTCCAAACAATGGATTTATCCATATATCTAGTGAAACTCTGAACAAATGAATTTATAAAATGTACTGGCAGATTCAGTTTCCCTGGGGCTGTAACTGAGACAGCTTCAGCTTTCTGCACCCAGCTGGCTGGAGGGCTCCTCCCATTATTTGCTATGCAGGCATCAAAATGGAAGAGTGTACTCAGTCTGGCAGAGTTTACTTTCTGTTTTTGTTTCCTTCTATGCAGCCCCAGTCACGTGATCAAGGAAGTCTTAGATGCTATAATAAAGTGTGAGATAGGTAGATGTCTAGACATTGTGCTACTCTTCTGTATTCTATTGGCTAGAAGAAGTCACAATTCTGAGTCACACTGAAAAAGAAGAGATTTCACAAGTACATATACACCAGGCAGTGTGAGGTCACTGTGGTCTGTGTATGTCCCCTGCTCACCTATTTCTGACAAAACTCACATTTGAGAAATGATAATTCAGCATGTGTACTAAGTTCTCATGCTATCTCTTCAATATAGACATATTTTCCAGTTAAAATGTGTGAATATTTGAACAGTACCCTGGAGTACTTCTCTTAAAATTTCAAACAGAGAATGTAGTTTCTAAATTTAGAAGATATTAAAACATAAATCCTAGGTGGAACCAGAAACTGAGATTCTATTTATTCTGGCAAGTTAAACTTGAAAATATCATCACACTTTATTTTAAAAACCAGAAATATGTTTTGCGCTAATGAATATATATACTCTTTTCTAACTTGATTATACCCTGTGACTTCTTAGAGCAGTAACATTTTAGACTTTTACCTCCGAACACTTATGTGAAATCTCCATAGAGTTAATTCTGCAGAAAAAAATGATAGAACACTATTGTCTACACAAAGATTTTTTTTTTATCAACTATTCCTTCAAAGTAAAGAACACAAAGAAGTAAAGAGTAACTAAAAGAATCTTTATAAAATTACTAGTCTGGTCCTTGCTACTATTTTTCCTTCTTCATTTTATATTGTATCAATAATAAAAAATACAAAATCTCCATCCTTGAAAATATTTTATGTGGTATACAAGGACGTTAAAGAGTCTAAGGTGATTTGGCAAACTCCATCTAATCTTCTAGACCATAGTGACTGTCACAAAGGTAATGGCAGGGACATTGCCTGGTATTTTATGTAGCACTGGGTTGTTCACACTGGACATACCCACTTTCTAGCCAAGCGTGATTTCTAACGAATTCTCTTAGTGCCGCACTGCAGTGCTTACAGCCACAAGTTAATGGTCTGCTCACAAAAGAACTATTTTTCAAGAAAACCTTTCGGTACTCACATGGTAGGTAGACAGGCTTATCTTGTTTGTTAATTGTTGACTGCTGTATTTCCTTAAAAGGGTATCCATCATGTCCACTAATTGATTAACTCTCAGCGCAGTGATCTTCCTTTGTTGTACCACAAGCAGTATTTGAAGTTCATGCTTTTGGTGACAAGCATACATGATTATAGCAAAGGCTGAGCCACAGGGCTGGGTGAAGCTGAGGAGGGAAGTTTGGCTCTGCAGCCCAGGTTACAGACTGGAAGACCCCGCGGGGGTTGAAGGGCAAATGTTCTGGTGTTGCCCTGGCAGGATTAGTAAGTCGCTGGTCTACCAAGGTCAGTAGGCTGATCTCTGGGAGGTCTTTCCAGGTGGGTTAATGGGAAGGAGAACGATTTCCAGAAGTGACTATGCTGGAAGAAAAGTGGAAATTCTGTTTCCCAAGGTCTTTACCTGTTCTGTTAGTGAAGCTGCTGGAGAGAGAGCTCAGATGCACTTGAAGATGCTGGTGCTTGGATTTTAACGTGGCACATCACTAAAATGTTGTTCTACAGCTGCAGTATTTTTTACTTCTGTATTTGAGCGCCTCCACAATTAGAGGTGTGTTTGGTATAGCTAACTAAATCCTTGTTTACTACCTCCAGCATTTTGTCCCACTGTGTGGCAGGTACATTCCAATTTCCTTCCGTTATTATATAGAGTAACTAATATATTCTGCAGTGAGAGCCTTGAAATACTTGAGAATTATGGGACCTGTATGTGTCCACTCAATATAATCTACAGAAACAAAGCAATGACACAGCATGAAATTGGCTGGCTCTCCAATGGTTGGTTAGGATCTTCATTGTGTTTTTATTTGGAGAGATGCATAAGCAAACCATATCTTCCTCAAAACATAACCTTATCAATGGTTTCTGGCTACTGATTTCTTCTAATTTCTTTAGGAGAAGATGTAGTTCATCTTTTTCTCTTCTCATCAGGATTTTCTTTTTTTTTTTGGGTCCGGTCCTGGGGCCTAATCTCTGGGCCTGGGCGCTGTCCCTCAGCTCTTCAGCTCAAGGCTAGCATTACATCACATGAGCCACAGCGCCACTTCCGGCTTTTTTCTTTTGTGGTGCTGAGGAATGGAACCCAGGGCCTCATGCATGCAAGACAAGTGCTCAACCACTGAACCACCTTCCCAGCCCCTCATCAGGATTTTTATCTTCTACCAAATATTACCATCTGTATCTTAAAATATATTAATTAGATGTTATTTTTAAGTCAGTGGTTCATAAATCCTTCAACAGATAATGACTATTACTTAATAATATGTGAAAGATATTTTTCTAGCTTCAAAGAATAAAGCATTGATCGGAGTTTGATACTCAAGAGAATATATGTTTATTCCAACAGAAAAAGATTCAGGCGATCTAAGCTCTGCTGGAGAGCTTATTGGTCCCTATTTTCTTAGTAAAATGCAGACAGTAAAAGATGAGAGTCAAATAAGATAAGGAACAAGCTAGTATAACACTGCTTTGAAGTAAGAAGAAGCCATATTAGTCAGTGGAAGGCTTGTGTAATGTTAGGAGCAGGCTCACAGCCTTACTTTTTACCATTACAAACAAAGCGCCACTTCTAAGATGAAACACTCAGTGCATAATGCCTGCAGCTTCTGCTGGAGTCAACAGTTCCCTCTGCCTGTGTTCATTATCCCATGCCACCAAGTTCATGCACCAGATGCTTAAGCAGAATGCTCAGCTGGCATGGGAGATTTTCCACTGGAATTAGATCTTCATTGCATGGAAGATATAATTTGGAATATAATTTACCTCCACTACTAAAAGGCATTTCATATAATTAAAAGCAAACATTTCACAATACTTGACATTGTCCTTTTCCTTGCAAGAGAATTATCATAAGAAAAAGAATTGCCTCTCTTAAACAAATCTGCATTCTTGTAAGCGAAACAATTTCTACTCCGCTGAGATTTGACACAGTTGGTCACTGTCATTATTTACCGAGAGGCCATCCTCCCAGGGTGCAACCACACTAAATGCACCAGATATCAAACACCATGTTCATGTATTTGCAAATTCTGTTACCAAACCACTCCTAACCTATAAGACACTGTCCACTCTCTTACTAAGTGTTCACAGCTTTCCTGAAGGGACATCACAGGGATGTGGAATTTAAATGGAAGAGATATTTTTTTGTCCTATTTCTTTTGAATTTAAACAATGGAGACAAATAGAGACTTAAACCTACAGTGATTTGCTTTTATGCACTCTTCACGGATTTAATTTAGGAGAACTGTATGATTATCTTCATCTGTTCAGATTCTCAGCACTAAACATAATCTGGCCGTTGTTGGTAGGGAAATGTGCTCCAGCTCAGCTTTGAGGCAATAGTCAGAGATAGAGTACTTTTTCTAACCACTAAGAAGGTAGCACTCATTTCAATTCAAGACATGTTAATCTATCTGAATAACATTTACTATCATGGAAGGCTTCGTGGTTATATCAGCTGGCTTTACACCTTGAAAATTATGCTTGGAACTGGACTTAGCTTATTAAGTGAGATAAGAAGCTTATTTGATTTCTAGAGAATGTCCAGATACCATCACCTAATAAACATTATTATTTAGTTCTCAAAACTTTATGAATATAACATATCCTATCTAGTGTGTCCTGAGCTCAAAAGGCTAATGCTAAGCTTTAATCAGTCATTTTATTTTTAAGAAAGGGAAAGGAAGATACAGTACATGTTTAAAACCATGAAGAGATCATATTTTATTCAGTTTTTCTATTGCTTTCATTGGTATAGTTAACTGCCTGGGAATGTATATTTGTTTGGTGGGACGGTCTTGGCCATTAGCTAGAAGTTAGATATTTTGCAGTGGTGGAGGAGAGTTTTCCAGGAGTTAAGTGCAAAGTTGACCAGGTAAGTACTTTAGAAGAACAAGTGGAGAACATGGCTTTCCAAGGGTCAAAAGGGCAAGAGAACGTGGAAGAGCCCCTTGTGCAGGCACTGCCCTTGTGAAATGATCAGCATCCCCTCCACCTACTCCTGATGACTTTGCTGTAAGCTGAGCAGGACTTTTAGCCCTGTGTTTTCTGTGATCAGCAGATTCATGGGCAGGGTTTCCTCTTGCCCTTTGTGGCAAGTTTGAGAATTTGAGGGCCTATAAAGAGCAAGGCCTTACAAAATTAAGACAAATCGATTTAAAACCAACAGAAGAGCTGGTTTGTCCTTGAGAAGACAGAACATCATGGTTCAGTTTAATATGCATGGAGTATCTGTTCTATTCTATCAATTCTCCTCTCTTCTGAGCTCTTACATTTCAAGGTATTTCCTCCCATTCACCTTTTCTTTCTCTCCTTTTCCTTAGCCTTTATCCTCTCTCTTTTTATTCTCTTCCTATTCCACCAAAGTTCATTCACCACTAGGGATCATTCATCCATTTATTTAGGGTCTAATTAGAGTGAAGAATGAATCAATCATAAATCAAGAAAAAGCAAATATGTAGTTATCTGAAATTCCTCACAACTAAGATGAGTTAAAGTTCATATCAAAAGTGCTTTAAAATTCCCACATTTTTCTGCCTCAAAATATTATTTTATTATTTCTTTTTCCTTGTTGGCTCAATATTTTTGACCTAATCAATTTCATTAAATGTGTTTTTTTCTAATAATATATCACTTTTATCAAAGGAGGTAGAAAACATTGAAGATCAAATATGGGCTTTTGGTTATAAATCATTGCCACTTTTAATATTGGAAAAAATACCAAAGGAAGCCATCTGCTTACTCCGTCTAACTACTGTCTGTTCAGAAAACTGGATCTGTCATCTTCTGAACCTCTGACTTCTCCAATGATCTGGAGTTAGCTGAGGCTACCTCTGGACAGGTGAGGGACTTCATCCATTGCAAACAACAGTGAGCAGATCAGCAGGACTACAGGCACACATTGTACCCCAAATGAGCTCAATCGGAAATACACCAAATATTCATGTCTACAGATGCAACATCCATTTCCCTCCTGCTTCAAAATATGTGGGGATACACTTAATTAATAATGTAAAACATCAAGTACTACAGAGATTAATATCGATGAGCAATAAATGGCAACATCACATTGAATTCCATAAGCTATTTTTATTTACAATCATACTTTTGTCTGTAATAATTTGATAGCTTCTATTCCAGAAATTTTTGGTTTAAAATTCTCTCCATTGAAAAGAATATAGTATCAACCAGTACATCCAGGGCCTTGGCTACTGAAATTCATCATTCTGGACATTTCTGATTTTAAATTCTCATGACATCAGTGCAGCGATAAAATTCATTCAATTGCTTATCCTTCTCAATCATGTTTCTCCAAACCAGTTTTTTAGCTAACGCATACTCACGCTTGATTTTGATGCATGCCACTTTAGGTAATCTATTCGTGGCAGGGGCTGT
This sequence comes from Dipodomys merriami, assembly GCF_024711535.1. NCBI lineage: Eukaryota > Metazoa > Chordata > Mammalia > Rodentia > Heteromyidae > Dipodomys > Dipodomys merriami. Next base: position 27,198,276 of record NW_027203159.1, on the reverse strand, counting down.
GACATTATTCAGAAACCCAAAGACAAAAGGAAACGCAGCATGTTTCTGTCCAAAATTATGTTCCAGTTTTAGAAAAATCTTTGCTCACAACCCAGTTACTTTTAGCTAACTCAGATCACATGTGCCATTGCTTACTCAAGAAAACAGCAATATTTTCATTGGAACTTGTAAATAATCTTCACAGATTACAATGAAGCTACATTTCTAGGAACTTTGCATGCTCTCAAGAGCTTTCCTCTGCCTGAAAATGCTTCAGGAAACAAAACAATTGTGAGCTCTCCTCCCGCCAACTCCACACAATGTACCAGAACTCGGTACTCTTGCTACACCACCAATGCACAAGAGGATTTATGGTGTGCTGCTGGTGTGAATACAACATAGATAAATTACCATAAAGAACAAAACAAACAAACCAATAGTACTATCATGCAGGTTTTCAAATGAGTAGGGCAAATTCTGATTCGAGAGACTCACTGTCTGACTCTCCTCTATCTTCAGACAAATTCATAAAGCCCGATGAGACTCAACCTTTCTTTGTAAACCATCAGGTGTTGGCAGGCTGGGAAGCACGAGACGTGACGGCTGATGACCTGAAAGTCAGGAAAGCTGGAGGAAAGTTCACATACAATTCCCTGAGCTCAGGGCTTAGGCCTCTTCGGAGGTGGAAATTGCTGTTCACAGCTCAGAAGCCCTTGACAGCCTCTGTTTATCAGAATGAGGTAGGGGGGAGGGAAGGGGGAGGCACCAGGAATATGAACATGCAGCTCAAGCAAACGGCAATCAAGATGGAAAATGAGAATGACACTTGGAAGTAACAGGGAACACTATGAGGCAGGAGCCTCAAATCTTGCTCAGAAGTAAGTTCTGACGCAAACAAGTGCTATCCATGAGATAATCTGTTGTTGTTTGAATTGGTGACCCTTTTCTAGACACAAAGCTAACACCTTATTTTTAAGTCTTCTTCTTGGACGATTGCCGTAACTTGCTGAGCGTGCTTACTACAGTCTGTCCTTCTCAGCCCATTTCCTTGCCACCCTCCTGGTATTCCCTTCCCCTGCCTTCCCTGCACTCATGAGTAATTAACATTGAGCGGTGTTCTTCATCTTCATCGAACATTGCTTAAGCTTAGGACGTCCTTCGACTGCCTAAGGTTCAGTGAGGAGGACGTGAGAAGTGTTTAATTATTCTGGAACATCCACAAGGCCATTGCCTGTGTGAAACGTCCTGGCAAGTGCAGCACCCCAGGATTCTTTCCTAGCTGTTGGGGCTGATGGAAAAAAATGTTTTTCCGTCTCAAATGCAAAAACAACGGCCATCATCTTACGTGTTTATTAGAATCTAAGAGGGAATGAAGAAGTGTAATTCTGGACTTCTAAGTTGTTGAGTTTGAAGCTTGTTTCTTTTCCTACTAATATGAGCAAGCTAAAGTTAAAACACCCACATTTCTCTTCCTATGAAATAAGAATCCATAACAGTTCTTGATAGTGTACAAGATTTTATGAGTCTAAGAATAAAACAAACAAGTGTATGAATTGATTTTCAACCTTTAAAACTGTATATTGGTTTAATTTTGCTCTGTATTAAGCCAAACTAGAATTAATAGAGTATCTTGAATGTCTTATCATATGAAGTTCCTACTTCCAAAACGAGAAATATTTTCTTATATATATATATATATATATATATATATATATATATATACATGTATGTATATATAGACATATATATCTTCTTGCCTTGTAATAGAATACCTAATCTCCTTCCACAAATTCAACTTGAGTTTTTAGTTGTTAAAAATAATCTGGGCTGGGAAGATGACTCAGTGGTAGAGCGCTTGCCTTGCATGCCTGAGGACGTGGGTTCGATTCCTCAGCACCACATAAAGCAAAAATGAAAAAAAGCTGGAAGTGGCACTGTGGCTCAAGTGGTAGAGCGCTAGCCTTGAGCTGAAGAGCTGAGGGACAGCATCCAGGCCCAGATTTCAGGCACCACGACAGGACCCCCCAAAAATAGTCATAATCTACTTATCATTTTACTAACTTGATGTCAGAGAGATCTTGAAGGAAATATTGAGCTATTAATTCTCTTTTACCTTAGGAGCTACTAAGGAAATTCTGATACATTTTACTCAAAGCATCTGTAACACATATGTCTTATCTATATATGAACTGATATAATTTTAAAAATAGGAAGCTGACATTTCTTCATTTCTCTAAAGTTTAAAGTTAAGAAGTAATGGTTATTTAATTAATATGTTTCTAAGAATTCTAAGATTTTATTATGATTGAAAATTTTAGGAGAATTAAAATATGTGAAATATACATACATTCCAATAATAATAGACATGATCATTATTATGCCCACTTCATTTTTTACTCAAATGACAGTAATTATAGGCATTATATTTGTATTATTCAAAATGTTAAAATGACACACACACTCACAAAACACATTGTACATAATCACACAAAGAGTTCTCATGCAGTGGGACAGTGGAAACGGGAAAAATGTCGCAGGGGACATATTCTGAGGGTGCAGAGAAGAGAATACTTAGACAGCCATGAGTGCCAAACAGTTTCTAAAAATATGTGGTAGAATGGTGGGCAATTACGTTTCTCTCCATATATCCACTGAGGGGCATCTGGGTTGATTCAATGTCCTGGCTATTACAATAATTATAATAATACTGCAATGAACATAGTTGTGCTGGTAGAGTTGATGTGTCCTCATTTGTGGTTAGTTGGATAAATGCCTAGAAGTGGGGTTGCTGGGTCCCAGGGGAGCTCTACACATCCTTTTGAGGAACCTCCATACTGCTTTCCAGAGTGGTTGAACAGTGACTGGATCAAGAAAATGTGGAATTTATACTTAATGGCATTCTCTGCTCCCATCAGAAAGAATAGCACTGCCTCATTTGTAAGGATATGGAAACACTTGGAAAAAATCATATTAAGTAGAGTAAGCCAGACCCAAAGAAATGAGGGATGCCTGGTTTCCCTCATCTGTAATAATTAGTATATGTCTGAGATAGTTCTAGCAGAGGATCACAATAGCTCCATAATTATATACATATGGCTTTATAAAGTTATACAAATCAAAATAAACTACAATATATGGAAACATGAAGGTTTTTTAGTGTTTCTTCTTAGTGTATTGTGAGCAGTTATTTCTTTTCTCTTCCACTTTCTCCTCCTTTCGGTTTACCCCTGTTGTCAGTGTTTCTGATTTTAGTACCCTTTGTTTCACATATATGTTTATTTGATTTGGGGATGGGAAGGGGAATCACAGAAATAGTGAGACAAAGGACAAAGGGTGAACCAATGTAATAGTGACACTTCACAAGATACCATGTTGGAAATGAACTTCACAACTTGGATGGGAGAGGGGAGTTGAGCTTGAGGGAAAGTGTGAGGAAATGAGGCAAGAGGTAACACTGTTTGAAAAGAAATGTACTCGTTCCCTTACTTGTGGAATTGGAATTGGAACTCCTCTGTGCATCACCTTTACAATAACAAAGATAAGGTTCCCCCACACTGCAGGCCGTACATTCCTGCTTGTTAGATCTTATAACAATAGGATAGAGTACTAGTCATAAACAAAAAAAATAATTGAGCTAAAATTAAAAGGGGAATATTACAGAACTTTTGATTCTGAGAATTATCAATGTATGTATTTATATAATTTATAGCCTCTAATCTATATATGATTTCAAGTAAGTGAGTCATGTTTGATTATTTACACAATTGTGCAGTATTTAGCATGAATCCATCATGTGGTAAGCTTTGTGGGAATTGCTAGAGATCAGAGAATAATAAGATTCATTACTACACTCAAACATTCCCTAATCTAGGCAAGGACATAAAAATAATAGATGTTTGACAGAGGACTATACACTTTGCTAAAGGAATTCAGGTAATGGAGAGAACAATTATAATTTGATTTTAAATGTAAATAAACAATAAATCACACATGGTATGAAACATCCAATTGACTGATAAAGTCTAATTCACTATTTCCAACCTAAATGTGTTAAAATTGAATAAAGTAAGAATTTTTATATGTTATATATTTTAATTGGTTGCATCATTTGAATAATTGGCAGAGGGCAAGATACATCTTCATTTTCCTGATCTTACCACTACCCACTTTAAAAGGTATTTTGTACCTATATTTAATTCATTGAACTAAATATAGAAAAATCAAGATTTCCTCTTAATTTTCTCACTTAATATCTCAGTAATTTTTCTTTCCATTCAATTCTGAGCAGAGGATAGCATAAGTGCTCTCCATATACAAATGGGTAACTTCAGTGTCTCATTGAAAGACAATACAGTGTTATTATTGTTGTAGGACTGTAAGCTTGTGATGATATGGGACAATATGACACAATGTGAAGCCAGGAAGACAGAACATGGTCACATCTGACATTTCCTTTGAGAAGAACAAAAATGTGCATGTTTTCATCTTATGATCATGGTTGAGAAAATGCTACACATAAAAATTTACTGTAGAAGTTGATGACCTATAGTGAACTTAAAAATGCAAATAACAAAGTCTTGGTCTTGACAGTTCATGTCATATGTCTGTCCTTATTGCTTTGTAGATTCTTGCCATTATAAAGTCAGATTCTAATTAAATTACATGTGACTGCACTTTTTACATTCTCACTAGTTCTCCTGGGATCTCTTGATATTTCATTCATAACATATATCTTGCTAGAAATATTATCTCATTCTACTCAAGGCTTATTTCTTTTGTTTTTTTCTTTCTATATGTCACATTACTACTTTGGGGGAAGGATTATGATGCAGCTATGTTTTGTAATTGTATGACAAGAAAAGAATCATGGTGTCATAACTAAAAATGCTTTCTAAGCTGGGCAAGGTAGCTCACACACATTATTCTAGCTATGAGACTGAGAGGATTATGGTCCAAATAGCTGGGGGAAAAAGTGAAACACTATCTCAAATGTAATCAGAGCAAAGAGGTCTGGGTATGTGGTAGAATGCTTTCTTAAAAAGTACGAGATCCTGCGCTGGGAAGGTGGCTCAGTGGTAGAGCGCTTGCCTTGCATGCCTGAGGCCCTGGGTTCGATTCCTCAGCACCACATAGGCAAAAAGAAAAAAGCCAGACGTGGCGCTGTGTCAAAGGGTAGAGTGCTAGCCTTGAGCTGAAGATCTGAGGGACAGTGCCCAGGCCAAGAGTTCAGGCCCACGACTGGACCCCCCCGCAAAAAAAGTATGAAGCCTGAGTTTAAACAAACAAAAATGACAGGCGCTTTCTCTCACTCTCTCTCTAGCTCTCTATCTACCTACACACACACACACACACACACATACACACACACATAAGCTTTTATAAATTAAATATAAATGTAAAAATATATAGTATTTTGTAAAAAGCATTATAAGCATATATATATATATACATTATAAGCATATATATATGTATGTATAGATATATATATATCTATACATACATATATATATGCTTATAATGCTTTTAACAAAATACTATATTTTTTTAAAAATTTTTTGGTCGGTCATGGGGCTTGAACTCTGGGCTGTCCCTCAACTCTTCAGGTCAAGGCTAGCACTCTACCACTTGAGCCACAGTGCCACTTCTGGCTTTTTTCTACATACATTGTGCTGAGGAATCGAACCAAGGGCCTCATGCAAGCCAGGCAAACACTCTACCACTAAGCCAACTTCCCAGCACTACAAAATGCTATTTACAAAATACTACTGCTTAGACCAAAACCAGAGATGAAAGAAATAAAATGGAGAAAATGAGGTAGAGTTTATATAGTTTACTAAGGGTGATTTCAGCTCCCCTGTTTAGTTTACAAAGGTTTAGAAGCATTTCACTAAGTAATAAGAATCATGAGGCTAACATATGATTGCATCCAGCTAGAATTATTAGAGGGAGGATAGTAGGATTCCGTTGAGATGCTAAGTGACTGACCTCTCAAACTTTCTGGAATGCTTTCTCAACATTTGTTTCATTAAAATGAACATAACAGAGAAAGTGCAATGCACTCTGAGATCCCTGCAGGCATTGATAATCTGCTTTTCTAAAAATACTCAGGTCACACTTCACCCTAAGTGAAGACACAGAATCCTGGTACATTCACTCTTTTCTTCACCATGTTGTGAGCTATGTTTGTTTAATTTGGGGACAGGAAAACAAAAGCCAGGTAATTTTGTCTGCCAAATGCTTAACTAATACATTTTGTTTTGATGAAGCAATATTCTATGAATTCATACCATGAATTCATTAAAAATGTAAGAAATAAAATTCTTTGTCTATGTTGTTTACAATCAGGTTTCCATTCTATCACAAGTCAATTGCCCATCTATTAATGGCATGCATTATTCCTTTGATTTTAGGATATTATGAACCAAATGTTATATATATGTTAGTCAGAAATACATATTTTGGAGTCAAACAGACATATGCAAGCATATGCACTATTATCATCCTCATTTTTTGTTTTATGATTTAATAACTCCTGTTTCTGATATCTTCAATCAATGTAAGCTTGCAAATTGACACAAAGATACCTCAAAGACTTTAAACTCACTAGCCTTTCAAACACTGCATAGTCAATAAAAAATAAGCTTATTGTTGGTGCTAAAGAGGAGAATTATCAGGGAAGCAGAAGATAGGTGCACTCAGGGCTGACTTCACTCTGTGGACCGCACAAATGTTGGCATTAATATGATCTCTCTCCAGCCTGACTTCCAGACCAAACTCCATCCGGACAGATGGAACTGCTCTCTAGAGGCACTCAAAATTTGCATCAAAAAGGCTTATAGTCCCGAATCCCAGCTAATTCTGTTGCTCTAATTCCAGCTGGATTTAAACTTTTATCTCTGGATACCAGGTTTGTAGATAGGTCCTACCACAGACGCCCCAATTCCCAGAGAATACTCAACTCCATGACCCAAGAGAGATTAAATCCTTCCAGAGAACTAGGATAAATGACTAATAAGGTGTTCCTGTCACTCCTGCTAATGCCTTTGTGCCTTGAAAGAGACGAACACAGGTGTAAAATATCCTCACCTTATTAGTTGGGCTTCTTCTTCCTCCCTTCTATCAATGGCTCTGGTGGCTGGGCCCGGGGGAGAAAGTAGAGCCAGAGCCTTCGCAAGGGCTCCTACATCGACTGGCAGAGGAGGAATATTACTGAAAACACAGGAGTCTGCTGTTCTCTTCTCCCCTTTTCTGGAAAAGATTTCAGATCTTGCCTTGTGTAACTCTTTTCTCCAAGAAAAAAGGCACCCGCAGGGCAGAGCAGATGGTGTAACACAGCCCACTACCACTGACCAAAGAGATTTCTCTTGCACACCAGTGTGCTGGAACATAGAAGTACATACTTGTCAGTAAGGTAGTATTTTAAACACTTAACTGGAATAGCCCAAATCTAAAAGACCACATAAGCATATAATAATAAGCATATCGTTCTAAGTATTAATAGTATATTAAAATATTTCAGGAGTTAATTTTAAATCTTCTGTAACTTAATAGTTTATTAAACACCCTCGTTTGTTAGCAGGCTGTTTTCCTGTGAGCAGAGCTACTGCCATGGTCTTTCTTGTGTCTCCTGTTCAGCATGGTCTATGCTGGTCAATGTTCATGAATGAGTGAAAGAATTTGTGAATGAGTATGTTCAATGAACCAAAACACTGTCTAGTGAGCTCTGCACAGAATCAAAGATAAGCATTCGTTTTTAGAGTTGACATATAAGCAAGACCATGTAGTACTTGTGGTGTTTATGTGATGTGTGCACGTGTGTCTTTATGTGATTTAACAGAATGTCATCTAGGTCCATCCACCTTGACACATTTGTAAAGTTTTTTTATGAAAATTTTATTGTAAAGTTGATATACAGAGGGGTTACAATTATTTAAGTTAGGTAATGAGTTGGATAGTACACTAGCATGTACAGGTCCGGACATTCATTTTATCCATTAACCTGTCCAGGGACAATTAGATTGTTTATATCTTGACTATATGAATAGGAATCAGATGTCTCTTTCAAATATCAATTTTGTTTTCCTTGGTTATATACTAAGTCGAATTCCTGTGTCATTTGGTAGTTCTATCTTTAGTTTTTTTGAGGAACTTATACACCATTTCCATTCAGACTCTAATTTCATTCCCAGACAGTAAGAGGTTCTTTATTATGATATCCCCTCCAAAACATGCCATCTTTGATCTATTTTTGCTAACAATTATTGTGACAGGTATGCAGTGATATCTCACTCTAATTTCATGGCATTTTTCTGATGATGAGTAATGCTGATCATTTTTTTCCATATACCAGTCAGTCATTTATTATGTCAGGTTTCAGAGAACTATACATTGAGATCCATGGCCTATTTTCTAAATGGGTTGTTTCCTTGTTTGAGTCCTTTATAGATGCTCCCTCTATGTTTCGGCTATTTATCTTTTGTCAAATATGTGATTTATGATATTTTTCTCCCCTTCAATGACGAAGTTCTCCCCTTCAATTGACGAAGTTCCACGCGTCTATTTCACTTTGTTGCCACTGCTTTCAGGTTCACATCCCAAAACTCCTTGCACGGAATAAGGTCATAGAGCTCTTCTTCTGTCTTATAGTTCAGGTCTTACATTTAAGGATTTGTCTATTTTGAGTTGATTTTCTTTGCATGAGATAAGGATCTAATTCTATTCTTCTGAATGTTGGCATTTAACTGCTACAATACTAACTATGGAAGGGACTACACTTCTGCATTGTCCACTAGATTGTTTGAAAACTTCATTACACACCATTTAACCATAAATGTGTAGATGTATTCCTGGAGTTTCTATTCCATTTCTTATCTACATGTCTGATTTCTATTTGTTTTGATTTGGTTTGTTATTGTTTTTGTCAGTACCAATCTATTTGGATTACTATGACTTTGTTTTATATATTTTAAATTCAAGTAGTAGTGTTTTACCTCCAGCGGTGTTTGAAAACTATTTTATGAGAGAAAATGGCCGACATAACACTCCATCACCCTCGAGAACTCTGGTGTGCATTTCTTATAAACTAGTCACAGTCCATTTATTCAAATCACGAATTAGCACTGAAAAAATGCCATCTATTGATACTGAGTCCACTTTAATTTGTTCCAACGATATTCTTTGACTGAAAGAAACCAGTTGAGAATCATGTAATACACTTACCATGTCTCTTTAGAGCCCAACTAAATTTTTACTTAGGCAAAGAATGAAAACTGATAACACTAACCAGTCATTTCTCCTCCACATGAGTTATTTGTTTTCAGATACTGCTTTTAAAAATATTACTACTACTAATCTTAAAACATGAGACAATAAAATACCTTTATGTATAAAGTTTCTTGGATATTGATGTTGCAGTCTAAAAGACGAAATTCACACTTCTGAACAACTATTTTAAGAACTATGTACATTTGTATTCTTCATGAGACCCAGGCTTCCTGCAAGTTAGCAAGTCAAATGACGCAGTTGGGAATTCTGGAGGAATTGGAGGACATGACACCCTGCTGACAAAGACCACCAGTAGGTGTACAGGACAGGTCCAGGCATTTCTTATTGAAATCATCAGTGTTTAACATAGCATTATTGAGTTGCTTGCTTCCCAGGCCTCCCTGTTCTTTAAATACTGAGACTTATTTAAAGCACAATACAGAAGCCCACGGGGGAGCAGACGTGGCCAGTCTCCAGTCTGTCTATAGCATTGGCATGGATTCAGACACAGGGGAAAATACAGAGGACCACAACCAAAACCTGGGGGGCCTCAAAATAAAGCCGGTCATGGTGGGGCAGGAAGTACCCCATGTGATTAGGCAGGATTAAGTTACGAACCATATTTGCTTTGCCTCATCCTTTTTAAATTAAAAATAACTTAGATCCAAGTAAGTATGTAGTCTGTATTTCTATTGACAAAGATAATAAAACACTCAATGCTTTTTTATTTTCTTGGCAAAATTCACTTTCCTCTTGCCTCCAGAATTATTTATATTTAGAATCTTTCTTTGTATGAAGAAAACCATTGGTAAATCTCAGTAGGAAATTTTATGGGTTTTTTTGGCTCTTTCTCAAATTTAGGTAGATATTACCCATTTCTCTTTGTTCTAGTTAGATTTCTAAATTAAAAATAACTATACAAATCAAAATTTCCTCTACACTTTGAAGATATATGAATAGTTTATTTACAGCAGCTACATTTTTAAATTCCAAAAATAAGGTAGCAACAGCTTATGGAGAAAACAAACCAAACCTATCAAATAAGAAGTCCCATGGACAAAGATTTTGATATTTAAAGAGGAAAGACTAGTCTGAGCCAGGCACCGGTGGCTCACACCTGTAATCCGGAGGCTGAGATGCTGAGAATCGCAGTTCAAAGCCAGCCTAGGCAAGAAAGTCCATGAGACTCTTATCTCTAATAAACCTCTAGAAAACTGGAAGTGGTGATGTAGCTCAAGTGGTAGAATGCTGGCCTTGAGCTGAAGAACCCAGAGACAGAACCCAGGCTAAGAGTTCAAGATCTGTGACTGACAAACAAGAACAACAACAACAACAACAACAAAAAACAATAGTAATCATGTGTACCAGACAAGGTCCCTCAAATAGATATGCTTCTCATAATGCATTTGTATGCAGTGGATAGATAACCCACCTGTGGCTTATTACAGAATAAAAGTGTTGCCCAATCCACAGTATGAAGGCATGTATGTGCACACATGCCATGCCCATACCCCAAAGCTTGGTAGCTTGGTTCTGCTTGCCCCACCTGGTGTTTCTTATATTCTGTTCCTTTAGACTCTAATCTGTCTGCTGCTATTTTAACATTCTTCAGTTGACATGCATTTAAACACCATCACCAACATAATAAACTACTTATTTTCATGCTGCCAGCACACTTAATTATAATATGGAGCCTGCACAGAAGCCAGCAGCTCAAATTTTTGGTAAGTTATTTTTCAATACTATTTATATGTGGTTTCCTTCTGATTAATGAAAATGAAAAGAAAAATCCCCTGTCTCTTCAACAGATAACAAATTTACCATGTGTTCATTTTAGATTTTTTTTTATTACTGTGAAAATACTGTACAGAGGGGTTACAATTACATGGGCAAGATAATGAGTATATTTCTTATCAAGCATTTTGGCCTCCTCCTTTATTTCCCCTTCCCATCACATCCTCACCCAAAACCCCCACACAACCCTTCTCTCTGCCCTACCAAAGTGGTAAAGATCATTTTTGACATAACGACTTGCATGTCTCATTGTTGCAATGGGTCCACCTGTATCCCTATTTAAACGATTTTTTTTTCTCCTCGCCTCCACAAATTATAACATCAAATACAGAGAAAGCAGGAGTTATACCGTGGGGGAGGGATGTACAAAGCAACAAAGAAATAATCCTATAAATGTGTTAGAAACAATTGCATGAAAGAAAAAAAATATCTTAGTTCATTTCCCTAACATCAACTTATGTGACCTTTTCTGTTTGACTCAAGACATATACTAGTTACTGCAAATAAGGGAAACCATAGGAGCTTGGACAAATGGGATTGCATAAAATTGCAGAGCTTCTGCACGGCAAAGGATATAGCTATCAAGATCAATCAAAAGGCCACGGATTGGGAGAATATCTTCACTAGCCATACCACAGACAAGGGTCTCATATCTGAAATATACCTAGAACTCAAGAAATTAAATCCCCCTACAACAAATCTTCAAGGAAACAACTGCCCGATAAATAAGACATAAAGAGAAACTTCTCTGAAGAGGAAAGAAAGATGGCCAATAGACACATGAAGAAATGCTCAACCTTTTTAGCCATAAAAGAAATGGCTATAATCAAGAACTGTAATAACAGATGCTGGAGGGGATGTGGACAGAAGGGAACCTTACTGCATAGTTGATGGAAGTGTAAACTTGTTCAACCACTTTGGAAAGTAGTATGGAAGTTCCTCAAAAGACTCCAATAGAGCTCCCTTATGACCCAACAATCCCACTTTTTGGGCATTTACCCAAATGTTCATAAACAAGACTGAAGCTACCAGCACAATTATGCTTATTCCAGGCTTATTTACCATACCTAAGATATGGAACCAACCCAGATGCCCCTCAGTAGATGAATGGATCTATGCCTCCATCAAAAGAATGACATTGCCCCATTTGTTAGGAAATGGAAAGACTTGGAAAAAAATTATATTAAGTGAAGTAAGCCAGGCCCAAAATCTGCAAATACAATCTAGTTCAACAAATGTATCTATTCAACATCAAACAACTAGGTATTAATAGGCTATGAACCGCAAAGAATTTGACAAACATAAATTATTTGATTTAGGGAGAGAAGTGGGTTAAAATAGACATAGAGGGATGTGGAAAAGCAGTGGGAGGGTTAACTAAATCCTAATCTCAATGTAGGAAATAGGTTGGATAGAATGATAGTAGAGAGAGGAAAAAAAGAAGAGAGAGAAAGAAAAAAGACAAGAAAAAATAAAAAAAAATTAAAAAGTTCAACACTTAAAATTATGCAAATTTGAAAACGTAATTTTCAGAGTTTTCTCTGAAAATTCTTCTGGATAGAATAAGAGAAGGGGAGGGATAGAAAGATGTGAAAAACTTAGAAAAATGCTTAAAATATCATATAGGTATAAAGAGGTATTACTGCTATGCAGGATTTTCAGTGTAAGAGGTTTTAACTTGAATAATAAATTTCTGTATTAAATGTGTACACAAATGGGGGCTAAGGTCTAAAAATCACCTACCGATATATCTGAGGATGAGCAGAACAGCAATTAAGTCATGCAAAGAAGAGTGAAAGTGAAGAAAAAATGAAAAGAATGAGAAGGAAAGAAAAAAAGATCAAATTAGTAGAACTAAACAAAAAAAATTAAAGAAATAAAGTATGCACATATATACCCTTAATATAAAAATTATAAGAGGAAAAAAAAGTTAATAGAAAACAAATTTTCAAGTTAAAAATTAAAAATTAAAAAAAGTCTTAGAAAATATATTTTTTATACAGGGTACAAAAAAGAATTCTTTGTTTTTTTTGTGGGGAGGATGGGAAGATCCAGTATCTCCCTTGTGTCCGTAACTGTCTCTTGTTGTAGTCTCTGGTCTGCTTGTGGTGTTTGATTTTCCTATGGCTTGGATGGTTTCTTAAGTCAGTTTCTTGGAGTAGGCAGAAAAATGCTCTGCTTTACCCAGGATTTTGTGATCCTCCCAAGCTAGTTCAATGGGAGGGAGGTCTGCTTTGAGTATCACAAAAGAGAGAGATGGCTGTTTCCTCTAGTTTCGAGATGCTGTGATGAGGCTAGGTTCTGGGGAGAGTTGAGGACTTTCAGCAAACAGCAGCTTTTCCCTGAGGAGCTGGCTGCTGAGAAATTCACAGAGCCCAGCCTGGAGCCATTCTCAGGGTTTTTGTTTACTGAATTTCAATTAATTGTCAAGGCTGCTAAAGAGAGGGGCATCCTCTGGCTCTGTTTACCCAATGAAGAAAGCCACTTCTGGGGCTGGCCCCTGAATTGGGTAACTTTTCCCTGGTGGGAGCTGAGCCTAGCAGGTCAGGTTAGGTTCCTGTGACCTGCTAAATGACTTGTTTTCTTCCAATGCCTGAGTTGCAGCTCGCTGCTCAGCCAGGCCTTTGTCAGTATCAAAGATGGAAATATCTGGTAGTTGGGGGGGGGGGGAAGGGTGGCCTTCCCTCCTCTTCTCCCTGAGAAGGAGTGAGTATGTTAGGCTTCTACTCAAGCCACCAGAGTCTTGGTTCCTGGGTTGTCTCTGGTCTTCGAATTGCAGGATGAAGATATCTTCTCCTTCTCAGTTCTTGCTGGTGTTGAGTAGAATTCACTCGCTTGCCACATCTGGTGCCTTTGTCCCGGACTCTCTGTGTTGCAGGTATGGCAGCTACTGTTACCACCACCACCGCTGCCGCCGAAGCCGTGACTGCTGGCAAATGCTCAGATCTGTCCCCTTGCCTGAATTTTCCTTCTATGGCCTAACTCTCTGTACTGTGGCACACTTGGTGTGGTTCTCTGGCTTAGGAGTGTTCCCTAGAACACTAAAACTGCTTTCTATTTGAGAGTTTGTTTAGCCTCCAGCTTCTCCTCCGCCATCTTCCTGGAACCTCCCATTTTAGATTTTATTTTATGGCTTGCCAGTCTCTTAATTCATGGAGCTGAGGAACAGAGGGAAAGATTCATTTATATAAGATTAGAGTGACATTTGGATATTTTTCTCATGCAGATAGCGTATAAAACATTTTAAATAGGAGTAACTCAGAGCTATTTTCTCCCTTCATTTGATATGCTGAAACATATCCAAGGCAATCTTCCATTCAGCTTCCATATCTTGCCAATTTCTAGATCCAGCAGGGCATCAACTTTCTACAAATGCATTTAGTTGTTAACAGGTGAATGCCTCTTACTTGAATGCAGTACACACCTCAGAGTTCCAAAACACCCTAACAGCAGCTAATTGTCTTGAGCTACTTGTTTTCCTCTTCATAGCTCCAGCTTCATAATAAATCATGGAGAGATGCAACATCTCAGCTCTGGATGAGGGAGTGTGTAACATCTAGCTGTTCCCTCTCATATTAGATGCCTCAGAATTTCTCTTGCAGCATGTTCAAACAGAAGACAAGGCTAATCTATGTATATTTCTACAGTTCCTTGGAATCCAGATATAAAATGTCACTGTAGGTCTGTATATTTTACAGATTTACAAATTCCTGTATGTTGAGAATGAACTATAAAACTTGTGGGGGTGCAGGGTCTGGAAGGAAAAATCAGCGAAAATGTGGGAAGAGCTGGAATTGTTCAAAAAAAAAAGTACACAATACCTGACTTATGTAACTGTAACACCACTGTACATGACCTTTACAATAAAAGAAATTTAAAAAGAAATGAATTCCTTATGTGGATCTAAAATTGGTTGCTTGGTAATTTATATATATTCAACCAACGATAAGGAAAGAGGATCAGGCGGCTTTATAAATATACTCTACTAACCTCTCAGTGAACACTGAACTGTCTCTATGTGGTCCAAAGAAAAAGATAAAAGGATAAAAGCTGTTTTGTTCATTTTGATAATTTCAAAATAAATAGGGAACAATAAAGGAAGATAAAAATTCAATTATATTTTCTTATACACATGTGTGTAAAAATCAAAATTCAAATAGTATGCTGTTACTACATGAGCTTTATCTCTATCATGTAAGGATGGCTAGTCAGCTAAAATATCCCAACCAACACAATTCAACATGAGTAAAAAACAAAAACAGTCTTCTTTAGATCTCAAAATATGTACACAATGACTTTGTAAGACTCAGTACCTTTTCTTGTAAGATTAAAAAGGAGATAAAAAGAGAGAGAGGGAGAAAGAGAGAGATGGGATATAATTAAAGATAGACGGAGGGAACAGAGAATGACACAGGGCTAGGGGAGCCAGGGAACCCATACAGATAGCGGCAAGAATGGGTGAGCCTGGTTGCTTGGGTTTACTTTCAGAACACCCACACTCTGTGTCTCAGTTTCTTTCTCTGGGTAAGGAGGATGGGGTAAAGATCTGAGATTTTGCATTTCTAATCACTTTACTTGTCCTTAAAGATCAAAGTAACTTCGTGGTCTGACATGGTGTCCTTCAAAATTACCGCGGCACATAAAAAATACCATTTCAAGTAACTCGAAGGTCACCATTTGTGAACTAGCGTATCGACACTTCTAAGAATACCAAGGGAGTATGACATAGACAGTGCCGATTTGCCTAAGCCAGCTCCAAGGACAGGAGCTGTATGAGGACAGGCCTGGCTCCAAAGACATTACCTCTCTAGTGAGGAATGGGAAATCTTAGATATTTTACAGGAAATATAGCACACTAGACCTACAAATAAAACACGTGGGAGCTGCCCTGTCTCAACTGGATGTTCACAGAACAGAGCCCTCCATATCGTGTAAGGGGGGATGCAGCCCAGCCCGGCCATACTATCCTCAGGTACAGACCTGCTCATGAGCATATTTGCTTTCCCAGGGAATGCTTCCGGGCTCTGTGATGAAAAGTAAAGCCACCACGTGAAATGCTCAGCTAGTCATTCAGTTTCTTTCCCCTTCACCTCTCTCTCCTCTGTCTTTTTCCACCTCTATATCTCTGTCTCTGTTTATCTCTCCTTTGTGTTTGACAAAGAAGAGGTAAGGCCTTACTATATGTTGTACTTCATGGGCACTAGTCCACTCAATGCCAATACTGATAAGTGTGAGCAGGAAACACACTTCATGTGAAGCTTCGGTGGCCCTCCAACTACACCCCAGCAGGCCACTGATGGTGGAACATGTCCCAGAGAATAAATACTTGTGCTGAGTGTAAACAATCGCACAAGTCATGTGGTCCCATAGCCACATGTTCTCATCTGCTCTGCCTGGAAGGAGCCAAGGGACAGCCAGGGACAGAGATAGAGCCCCTTCTGCCCCATGTATGCTGGCTGCCTGTGACCCTAGTGGTGGGCAGGCTTCTGCCGTCATTGTTCTCTAATCCTGGGCAGGGCCTGGACAGAGAACAGCAAGGTTGTAGAATGGAAAACTATTGCTGCCACTAAGCATGGGAAAAACCACCCAACAATTTATCTTAACAAAATAATGAAAGGAAAAATTATGGGAGTGGAAGCTAAAGCAAATTAGAATTAAAAAAAGTAGAACAAAATGAAAGGTCCATGAAAAATATTAGATATAAATTAGAAGAGAAAATCAAATGACCCCATAAAGAATGCACTCAGAAAAAATAGTTTCAATGTCTACAAATTCTGTTACTAAAAACAATCTGTTCTTAGTTATAAACAGAGATATCAAATTAAAGAAAATGTGATGGGTAATAATTAAATTAGACCTTTCTGAACTTGGATGTCGAAACAGTAATATTCATAGTAAAAATATTAGTATGTAGTATGTTCTCCATAGATTCAAAATAGAAATATTTAATATGCAGTATTGTGGTTTATTTTAGTTTTTTTTTCAGTACTGAGGTTTGAACTCAGGGCCTTAAGCTTGCCAAGCAGATGTGCTATGATTTGAACCACTCCATCAGCTTGTTTTAGATTTTTAAACTATCAGCTCACCAGCAAAACATTGAAAACTTCCTCAAGTTACAGAACAGAATACAAAGCTGTAAACATTGTAAGTTACATGGAATTAACACTCAGAACTTGGCAGTGGGGAAATAGTGGAAAATGGAGATAGACCCATTTCCTTCTCCTAAAATTTGGTCATGTACAAAATGGATATATAAAAGTTAAATTATATTATGCAAATGGTGCATTTAATGACTACAAGGAGGAACTGAAGATCAGCTGGATCCACCCAGTGACAGTTCCAAGAGGCACAGACCTTTTTTCTCTCCTCTGAAATGCCCAGAAAAGTGAGCTGTAGGATGGATAGATTAACCATGGGAATAGGACAGGGAAAGATATGCACAGTGAAAAGTACTTGCCAACTCTGTTCAAGGTGAGGAGTGAACAGACACTTCTGATTGGTGAACCAGTGGAAAGCTCCTTGCTGGGGAACCGAGGAGTATTTAAAAATGGCTAACTCTTGGATACAGATCTGATTGGGGAGAGAGGAGTTATTTTACTTTAACTTTCCCTTTTTTCACTTTACAAACAGAGCAAACAAACATGTGGTACTTCTATAATTAAATTCAGATTAAGTGGTAGGACCCCAAGGAGCTGAAACACCCAAAACAGTTTCAACTGTATTATAATCTGCTTTTTAAATATCATTGAAATATACTTTTTCTGCACTTATTTGACTTGGGATTCAGGATTTGTACAAATTATAGGAGTTTTGTGCAAGATATTTTGACAGCACCAAATATGTTTTTAATTTGCTGTAAGAACACATTCTACCACAGTTCCGTGTGACTACTCACAACAGTCACTGTGTGTTTCAGACCTTGCCTGAGGAATGAATAGAAGCATTTCCAGTGCTACTCCGGATGCAGGCATCACGCGTCTTCTCTGTGGCCATGAAATGCCCAAAGCATCTGTACTCAAAAGAAACAAATCTCAACATAAAGAGGCAGCATAGAGAGTGGAGGAAAACCTTTGCTAGTTACTCTGATAAAGGCATAATATGCAGAATATATAAATAGCCCCCTCAAAGACCCCAACATACAAATAATCCAAGTAATAGAATTCTCAAAAGAAGTTCTTAAAAGAAGTAAAAATGCATAAATAAGTGTTCAGCATTGCTTCTGTTTACAAAAGCAATATAAAACAAAACTACTTTGAGATCCCATCTCATTCCAGTCAAAATAGTGATCATGAAGAAAACAAACAACAGTAACAATGAAAAAGGAACAAATGCTGGTGAGGTTGTGAGGTAAAAGGGTCCCTCACATACCGTTGTTTAGAACCTACAGTACTCCAGCAACTATGGAAATCAATATAAGTATTTCTCAAAAGAATGAAATGAAACTATGATATGATCCAACTGTATTACTCTGAGTCAACAGACAGTAGGCATATCCATTTGCAATAGGTTATGATAAAATCTGCCTAGGTATCCACGAGCAGACTGGATAAAGAAAACACACACACACACACACACACACACACACACACACAATGGAGTATTATTTAGCTATAAAGAATTACACGTTTGCAGGAAAATGGACAAAACTAGAAGAACATTATATTAAGTGAATAATCCAGGCTAAAAAAGACAAATACCATGTTTACCCTCAAATTCAGTATAAAAGACTCAAGGGAAAGTAAGCCTCATACAAAAGACTCACATGAATTTAAAAGAGGCTTTTGTAGGGTGGGGTAGCAAAGAAACAAAGAACATGGTGCTTTGGAGAGTAAATATGATCAAAGTAAAAGAAACATGAGTCTGAAATAGCATAATGAAATCCATTAAAGCTGTAAAAAATAAAAGAGTAGACAATAAGGATGAGAAAGCATGACAGAGTGGGTGGATTACATCAAAGTGCAAAATAGACATATATGGAAATACCACAAAATTCCTTTTCATGTTAAACACCCTCACTCCCCCACTACACACAGGCTAATGCATGTGCAATCCTAGCTGTTTGAGAGGTGGAAAGTACAAGGACTCTGGTTCTAGATCTCCCAAAAAGTTTGGAATATCCCATGTCAACAGAAAAAGTTGGGAACTTAAATGTGAGAGTCTTGATCTGTGGAAAGTTTGGATTCTGCACGAGTGACAGTGAGTGAGGACAAACAATGACACATGGGACTGGCCAGGGCTCCACTGAACACAGTCAATAAAAGAAAAGCCACATTCAGGAGCTCACGGAGAGGGCTGTGGACTGTGATAGGTGCTTGTTTTCTAGTACTGTCATTAACCATCAGTGAGAAGGCAGATGTTCAAGTTGGAGCTCTTCTGTTTACTGCTCATTCCCTGGCATATTGGAACATGAAATATCTGGGCTCGGCTTTGTCATTTCCCTAGATGGATTCATTATATATTTTCTAATATCCAAAAGGTATTTGTACAAAGGTTGTTTCTTCCTATTAAGTAGCTTCTCTGAGTTGTTGTTAACAGTTGTTGGACATTATTCAAGATTGGAAGGTTGTGTGGTATTTCCACCTTCAAGTCAAGCATTGATCCTCTCGTAAAGTTAATATTGTGGACCGTGATCAGCTTACAACCAGAACCAAAGGTATGGAAGACAAGACACACCTGGAATATCTGTCCCATAAAATAGCAAGAGTTATCTGGGTACTGGTGTCTAATGCTTGTAATCCCAGCTACTCAGGAAGCTGAGGTCTGAGGATCACAGTTCAAAGCCAGCCCGGGCAGGAAAGACCATGAAACACTTAGCTCCAATAAACCTTCAGAAAACTGGAAGTGGTACTGTGGTTCAAGAGGTAAAACACTCTCCTGGAGCTGAAGAGCTGAGGGACAGCACCTGGGACCAGAGTTCAATACCCATGACTGAAAAAAATAAATACCAGGAAGTGCTAGATGGCCATTACAAGCATACCAGTCTAGCTGTTTTAAAAGGGCTTCTGCTGACTAACTTGTTCTTTAAAGAAAATGTCCCAACAATGAAAATAAAATTACAACAAATGATGAAAGAATTATATTTTCTTGCTATAAATATTATATTTATTAATATAAATGGATCCTTAGGAAAACTCTTAGGTAATAAGATATGCACATTGCCTCAAAGCAGTTCCTCAACACTTAAAACATTTGATATGCTAATTACAGAAGAGAACATCTTCTTTCACAAGGTAATTGGACTTCAAATATGGAACTCACGAAGATCACAAATATTAGAAACACTCATATTTTTGGCCTGCCAAATGCAATGTGCTGTGAAGTCCACAACATTCGGGAAGTATTTTTGCTGAGTACATTTGAGCTGAATGTAATTGAAAAGGAAAATATTAGGAGCAATCCAAACTGTGCAACATTTTCAAAATCAGCTGGCCTGAGGTCTTCAAGAAATGTCAGAGTCATAAAGACAAAGGGTGGTGGGAAGTGGTTTTAGGCTGAGGAGTAAAACATGACATGAGCTGTCATGACCAGACTGCCAAATGCGATGGCCTCTCACCCTGATGAAAAATAGTGACATGCCCCGAGAAGGCATCTGGAAAGGCCTGTGGACTATGATTGTACGCATAGGCGCTGAACCTTCAATACCATAACTGGAGGAATGCCGAAGGAATGGATACGATGTGAGAAAACGACTTGTACCTCTGAGTCATATGATCATCGTATACTAGGGACAAAATGGCATAGGACCTTCTAAGTAGATTAGCTCAGAATGTACGTGCAAGTCTACACACACCAACAGCTACGCACATCTGTGCGGTGATTATATGTGGGTAGAGGGAGTATGGATATCTGTGCAAGGAAAGAAGAAAATAGGCCCAAATATCATGAGATGACTATTCAAGCTGAAATATGGTATTTTCAGTACCTGTATTTCAAATTTTCAGTAGTTTTATAATATTTCCAAAAAATAGGTGAATAACATCCTTACTGGAGAGAGGGAACAAAGGAAAACATCCAGAAGTTTCTGTTGATTGAATTCAGGCAGGGAAATCACATGTCAGAAGGCCATGTGTCTTAAAGTTCACATTTTAAAGTTCATGGCCACGCAGTTCTGCTTTAGTATTCTCAGTGGAATTCTACCATCAATTACTGAGTCCAAGTTTCTTTCCAGTGTGTCTGAAAGTAGAAACCTGTTCCAGGTACGGAGAGTCAAAAATGAGCTCCTAAAGTCATTCGGACATCAGGAACCAAGACATTTTCAGGGAACTATAAATGTAGGCCAATTTCCTGACTCTTTGGCCAAGTTGTTTATCTTACCTGAACACTTTTAATACTTTTACCTCCAAATAGCATATGAACGCAAGGCACCTTTCCACATTGGGAAATTTGAATATGAGAGGTACCAACTTGAGTGACATTTGAAACCTTCAAATAGTACTTGGCATTCAAAATCCACTTATAAATTCAACCTTGTGCTAAAAACTTTGGTGCTATTCATATAAACCAAGCCTACTCCACTGCTGAAGGAGTGTTTGCAGAGCCACAGAAATGCCTTCGGGTTTCGTGGCCATACACGGAGACCTCTCACTGTTATTTAAATTTTTCACACAGCTTTTGATGATGCTCATTTATATACCACACAGAGCAAGGTGAAAGAATAATTTTTAATCCCAAAGGCATGTACATTTGATTCTGGTCTATATGAAGAATATTTTTGTGCCAAAATCCCTGGAGTTTCTACGTTCCTTCCCGTAATATTGTCTAGGGTTCTGCTTGTCCTTGGAGGTTGTTGGTCCATTTCTAATTGATTCTTATGCAGGGTGATATATAAGAATTTATTTTATCTGAAATGCTTGATAAGAAATGTACTCATTATCTTGCCCATGTAATTGTAAGCTCTCTGTACAGTATTTTCACAATAAAAATAAATAAAATAAAAATAATTTATTTTATAAGGTTTATACAATTTTCCATCAGTATTTACTGAAGAAGCTGTCTCTCTTCCAATCCAGTGTTTGGGCTTCCTTATCGAAGATTAGGTGACTATACGTCTGTGGGTTCATTTCGGTTTCTTCGGTTCCATTCCATTGGTCTTCTGGTCTGTTCTTGTGGCAGTATTAAGCTCTTTTGATTACTACGGCCTTGTCAAAGAGTTTGGCGTCTGGTATTGTAATTCCTCCAGCATTATTAAGGATTGTTTTTGTTAATTTGGATCTTTTCTTGTTGTATATAAATTTTTGGATTGTTTCTTCTTCATTTTTTTGGTCCTTTATGGGGCTTGAACTCTGGGCTTCGGCACTGTACCTGTGCTCTTCAGCTCAAGGCTAGTGCTGTACCACCTGAGCCACTGTGCCACTCGTGGTTTTTTAGTGGTTTATTGGAGATAAGAGTTTCATGGACTTTCCTGCCCAGACTGGCTTTGAACCACGATCCTCAGATCTCAGCCTCCTGAGTAGGTAGGACCGGCTTGGTTTGCTTCTTCTAATCCATTGAAGAATTCCGTTGGCAAATTGATGGATAGGGCATTGAATTTGCAGATAGTCTTTGGCAGTGTCATTTTCACATTGTTAGTCTTCCAAATCCAGGAGCATGGAAGTGTTTCCACTTCCTTCGTTCTCCTTAAATTTCCTTTTTCAGGTTTTTAAAGTTTTCATCATAAGGGTCATATATTTCTTTAATTCCTAGATATTTTACTTTCTTGTGGCTATTACAAAAGGAGTTGATTTCCTGATTTCAGCTGTACTGTTCTCATTGTTTTCATAAAAGAAAGCCATTAATTTTTCAGCATTAATGTTATGCTCTTCTACTTTTCCAAAAATTCGACTCAGCTAGACTTACTTGGGGGTGGAGTCAATGGGTACTTTAAATAAAGATCATGTCATCTGCAAAGAGGGAGAATTTTACTTCATCTTTGCCTATTTGGATCCCTTTTATATTTGCATCTTGTTTAATTGCTCTAGCGAGGCCTTCTAATGCTATATAGAAGAGACATGTAGAGAGTGGACAATTCTTTCTTCTTCCAGAGTTTAGAGGAAATGGCGTTCGCTTTACAGTATTAAGTACAATGCTCCCTTTAGGTTTGTCATATACAGCCTTTAATGTATTGAGAAATGTTCCCTGAATTCCTAGGTTTTCCATTGCTTTCTTCATAATGGGGAGTTGTACCACGTCAAATATTTTTTTCTGCAACTATTGAGATTATCATATGTTTCTTATCCTTGCCCTTGTTTATGTGCTGTATTAGATTGATTGGTTTCTGTATGGTGACGCATCTTTGCATCCTTCCCCTGGTGACAGAATATTCTGCATAGGATCAATTCAGACCAAAGAAAGGATCCTTAAAGCCATCAAGGAAAAATGATCAATCACCTATAAATGGAAAACAATCATAATAACTTCAGGTTTCTCTGTAGAGACAATTAAAGCAAGAAGAGCCAGGAATGATGTATACCATACCATAAAGCAAACAACTAACAACCAAGTACACTGTACTCAGAAAAACACTCCTTCATAAAGGTGGGTCAGATAAAACAATCCACAAGAAATAAAATTTGAAACAGTATATCTCCACCAAAACATCCCTACAAAAGGAAAGTAAAGATGTCCTAAACACAGAAAACCTACAGCAGGACAAAAAAGGCTCTTAAATTCCCTGAAACAGAGAATGCAAGAAGTAAATAAGAACCCAGATGGCACTGCCAACAACAAGGTGAGTTACATGGCAGGAACTACCAAACACCACTAAGTCCGAACTCTCAATATTAATGGATTTAGATTGTAACATCAAACACAGTGAAAACCGGGGTTATACTGTGGGGGAGGGATATACAAAGCAATAAAGAAATAATCTTATAAATATGTTAGAAACAATCTCAAGAAAGAAAAATCATTTGAATCATTATCTTGGTATAATTTGTGGAGGGGAATAGAAAAAACATAGTTTAAATAGGGATACAGATAGACCCATTGCAACAATGAGATGTACAAGACGTTATGTCGAAAAACTAACTCTGCAACTTTGGACAGGCAGGTGGAGTGGGGAAGGGGGTAGCGGGGGAGTGAGGGGGAGGACCTGGGAAGGGATAGAAAAGGGAAACAAAGGAGGAAGCAACAATTCTTGATAACAAATGTACTTATTACCGTACCTGTAATTGTAAACCCTCTGTATGTTATTTTGACAATAAACATACATACATATATGTGTATATATGTATATATACATATATATGTATATATATACATATATCTATATCTATATGTATATATATACATATATCTATCTATCTGTGTATATATATATATAGAGAGAGAGAGAGAGAGAGAGAGAGACAGAGAGAGAGAGAGAGAGAGAGAGAGAGAGAGAGCATTTCCGCATTAAGGTATTATTACAGTGAAAACTTGCAAAGAAAATCTCCAATTATGTGACATACACTGTTAGTTGGATCACAATGCAAAAGGCTTCTATCTCTTGCCTTTAAGAGATACACCTTGCCCAGAAAAAAACAATCTGCAAGTGAAAGGTTGGAATAAAATCTACCAAGCAAACATCCCATATAAACAGGATGGAGTTTAGATCCTAATATCAACTAAAATATGCTTCAAGTTAAAATTACCCAGAAGAGATAAGGAAAGTCACTATATACTAATTAAGGGATCTCTCCTTGGGACAATATTACAATTCTAACTATCTATTCACCAAAAATAGAGCACACAAATTTATTCAAGAAACACTACTCTCCCTAAAATTACACATAGATGGAAAGACATTACTTGTTGGGGATTTTAACAAACCATTATGCCCGCTGTATAGATCAAGCTGGCAAAAACTCAACCGAGAAAACTCAGACCTAAATAACTGTATAGAAATACTAGACTTAACAGACATCTACTGAATATTTCTCCCAACAGCATCAAAATACATGTTTTCTCAGCAGCAGTTGGAACATTCTCCTAAATGGAACATATTTTACGTAAAAAAGCAAATATGTCCTAATTCAAATATATTGAAATATTGCCCTGACTTCACACAGGTCACAGGGAATAAAAATATAATTCAACACCAAAAACCACCAAAAAAGCATGTAACATAGGGAGGCTCAACAACATACTGTTGAACCACCAATGGGACATGGAAGAGATTAGAAAGGAAATCCAAGTGTTCATGATATTTAACAAAAACAACAAATAAACCCCAATCTCATTTGAGACACAAAAAGGGCAATACCCTGTGTTCAAACATCATCTAATTGGAGAGAAATGAAATCCACAATTTAGGAGACACCTGAACCACCATGAAAAAAGCAACAATCTAAATCCCAATCCAGAAGATGGAAAGAAATAATTAAAATTAATCAGAATTAAATTAAGTAAAGTCCAAAAATGTATAGACAGAGTTGTTTTTTTGTAAAAAAAAATGTATAGACAGAGTTGTTTTTTTGTAAAAAAAAATAAAATAAAATGACAGACCCTTATCAAATCTTACCAGAAACACAAGAAAACTGAGCCATACAAAGCAACTCAAAATGGAAACATCAGACACACATACAAAAATTCAGAACACTATAATGAAATACTTCTCAAACCTTTATGCTAATAAGCCTGAGGATCTGGAAAATGGACTAATTCCTTGCAAATATTGGCACACTCAAATTAAACTAAGATGATTTAAACCAACTTAAGAAACCCATAACATGCATCAAAATACAAACAGAAATAATAGTCATCACAACGAAGAAAAACCAGAAACGATAGATTTACACATCAATTATAAATGGTCTTCAGAGCCGAACTCACAAGAATACTTCAACTCTTCAATGAAATTGAAAGTGAAAGTTTACTACCAAACCCTTTCTATGAAGCCATTGTAACCCTTATCCCGAAACCAGGAAGGGAATCATCAAAGAAAGAGAATGACTATACGTCACTGATTATAGACAATCTTCTCAACACTTTTGGCCAATTGAATTCAACAACTCACCAAAAATGATACAGTACTATGAAATAGGGTCCATTTCACGTATTCATTGCTGGTTCAATATGTACAAATCAATTAATACAATTTATCACATCAACAAGAACAAGGATAAGGCCACATGATTATTCAATGGATGCAGAAAAAAAAAAAAAAAACATTTGACAAGATCTCACATGCTTTATGATGAAGGATCTGGAAAAACTTGGAATTCATGGAACATTCTTCAATATAATAAAGGCTGTGCGCAACAAACATATAGCCAGCATTATACTTAAATATGGATATCTAAAGACATTTCATCTAAATTCAGGAATGAAAGGAAGATGTCCACTCTCTCCATTTCTCTTCCATTTAGTATTCAACAGCAAGAATAAGGAGACAAAATGCTTATATAAAGGGGATCCAAATAGGGATAGATGAAGTTAAACTCTCCCTCTTTGCAGATGGCATGATCTTGTATTTAAAGAACGCCACACCCAATTTATTCGATCTGGTTTAAAACTTTGTTAAAATAGGATACAAAATTGCCCTCCACTGTCAAGTCCTTTCCTGTATGCCAATAAGGAGAAAGAACAGTTGAAATCAGGAAAACATCTCCTTTTGTAATAGCCCCACCAAAAAAAAAAAAAAAAAAAAAATCCAGGAGATAAATAAAAATGTGAAGACATCTAGGATAAAAACTCTAAAAATTTGAAAAAGAAAATTAAACCAGCAATAAAGAAGTGGAAAAAACCTCCCCAGCTCTTAGATGGGGAAGATTTGCATTGCGAAAATGGCAATACTGTCAAAGGCTATCTACAAATTCAATGCGATTCCTATCAATATCCCAAATTCATTCTTCAAGGAAATAGAAGTCGTAATCCAAAATAAAAAACAAAAACAAAAACAAAAAAACCTCACAGAATTAGGGAACAAGAAAATACACGGTATAACAAATAAAAGCCTTAACAGAAAGAACAGTACTGAAGGAATATCACTACCAAACTTCAAACTCTATTACAAAGACATACAATGAAAAGAGCTTGGTACTGATACAAGAACAGACCTGAATACAAATGGAATTGAACTGATGTCTCAGAAATGATCCCACAGACATATAGCCACCTAATCTTTGTTAGGGAAGCTAAAAAATAGAAAGAAAAAAGACAACCTCTTCAGTAAATGGTGTTGGCAAAATTGGTTTATTGCCTGTAGAAAAATAAAGCTAGATTCTCATATATGACCATACATGACATTCACCTCCAAATGGATCAAAGATCTCGAAGTAAAATCAGACACCCTGAAAACATTACAGGAAGGAATAGGAGAATCTCTAGGGCTTCTTAGCATGGCCAAAATTTTTCTTAAAAAACAAACAAAGAAACAAACAATAACAGAAACCCAACAAATAAAAGGAAGGTTGCACAAATGGAATTCCATGAATTTGCAGAGCTCCTGCATGGTAAAGGCCATAACTAGCAAGATCAATAGAAACCCCACGGATTGGGAGAAGATCTTCTTAGTCACACTATGGACAATGGTCTCATGTTGAAAATGTAGTCAGACCTCATAAAAGTAAATCCCCCAATAATAGAAACAACCATCCAATTAATAAGCGGGTTCCAGACATAAAGACTCCTCTGAAGAGGAACTAAGAATGTCCAATAAACATGAAGAAGATGCTCAACCTCTCTAGTCATGAAAGAATGAAAATCAAAAGAACACTGAGCCATTAGAATGGCTATAATCACAAAATATAATAACAACAGATGCTGGAGGGGATCGTCCAAAATGGATCCCTACTGCTTTGCTGGTGGCAGTGTAAAAATTTTGACCCACTTTGCAAAGAAATATGGAGGTTCCTGAAAAGGCTACACATAGAGTCCCCTGTGACAAAGTAATTTCACTTTTAGGCATTTACCCAAATTATCACGTACAAGGCCATACTAAAGCCACCAGCACATATATTTTTATTGTAGCATTATACACCATAGCTAAGATATTGAACCAACCCAGATACCCCTAGATGAATCGATCAAGAGAATGTGATATATATATATATATATATATATACATATATATATATATATATATATATATATATGCAATTCTAAGCCTCCATCAGAACGAATGACATTGCCCCATTTGTTAGGAAATGGAAAGAGTTGTAAAAAAATTATATTAAGTAAGCCAGATGCAAAAACCTAGGTCCCATGGTGTCCCTTAACTGTGATAAATAGCATAAGTGTAAGTAGAAGAGGTCAAAATCTATGTCCATATTATCATTTGACCTCATGCTTAATGAAATGAAGCCCAAGATAGGTACAGAAGATATTTTTATTTTTCTTGTTCTTTTTCACTGCATTTATTCTTGTGTCCTGCCTCTTGTATATATATTCTAATTTATCTATCTATCTATCTATCTATCTATCTATCTATCTATCTATCTATCTATCTATCTATCTATCTCTTTACAATAAAAATATATTGGTTCAACGCTCATTTGCTTGCACTATAAAACAACTTTATAAAAAAAAACTAGAATCATTTGTGAATCATAATGGTCAAAAACAAGTATTTCCAGATTGTTCTTTGAATGTCAAATATATCCCCTAAAGAGGGGTTACAATCACATGAGTAATGTAATGAGTACATTTCTTATTAGGCATTGTTGCCTCCTCTTTTTCCCCCCCTGCATCCTTTCCCTTTTCCCATCCCTTCCCTCCATTCTCCACAGCTACCTTCTCCCCTTCCTCCCACCCCCAAACCCCAGATAAATTGTAAAGTTCCTTTTTTGAAATAGTGTCTTTTACATCTTATTGTTGGAATGGGTCAACTTCTATACCTATTTTTCCTCATATGTACCCAAATAATTCTAATGTATTGATTGCATAGGAATCCTGCCAATAACTTTTCATATTTTGGGTTTATCTAAAATATGCTTTAAGGATTATTCCGTTTTACATTAATATCATTGTAGACCACAATCCCAAGTCGACTATAAATATGTGGGAGCATTTGCATGTGGGACAAATTACACTCTGGAAGAAGAAAGAGTTGTCCACTCTCTACATGCCTCTTCTATATAGCATTAGAAGGCCTCGCTAGAGCAATTAAACAATTACACTCAATTGTAAATGAAGAAAGAATCATTGAATATGGTTTCATGAAAGTGTCTTGTGTTACACTTGACAGTTACAGCCCACTCTTCTTTCAACATTATAGAATATATATTGAGAAGTTATCAAGTGGAACATATCCTCTTGCCCTATAAATATCAGATTCTCTGAAGAAAATTATGCTCTCTTCACAAAGTGCATGTTTTCAAAAAAAAGGTTTTTGATGATATTTTGTGTCTGCATACTAAAATCAGATTTTCCCCTGCCAACAGCATGACAAAGAAGTCAAGAGTGTCCTACTGCAGATGAGAATTACACATGGAATTTTACATAGTATGAAATGTATTTCAGAATTTTTGGTTGAAAAAAAGTCACCAAAATTTTCATGGCCATTCGTTATAAAGCTGAGAAGTTGATGTAAAATTTGTATTAGGAATCAAATATCATTGCACTTTTGTTACACATTTATTAAGCTCTACAAGAAGATATTAAATGGAGGATGATATTCACAGAAAAATGAAATGGGAAATTTGATTTTTTCTCTATGGGGAAATATGTACATTTTGATTTGATGATTGAGGTTTCCAAGTTACTACAAGTATATGGACATGGTGAATTCCAAAAAAGATATTAAAACATGAGTTTATTTCTGGTTCCAAAGAATATAATGTATAATCTAATTAAATTAGGGTCATTTGGCAGTAGAAATCAAAATGAATTCATTTGGTTGAGCCAGTGTGACAATATATTAATTATAATATAAATGTAATTATAATATATAAATTATAAATTATAATATAAATATAAAATATAATCAAAATAATGACAAATGCTTTGAACTCATGTTGGGTCCCCTGAATGATTCCTTTAAAGAAATAAGAGAAAACATTATTATTTTATTTTTTGTGGAAAATATACAGACCTATATTTCTGAATTCTGCTTATGACAACAAGAATTTATACTGGTTGTCAAAAAAGTAATAATAGCTATTGCAAGTTATTTTGAAGAAATATTCCTGCTTCGACTTCCTCCTCCATTAAACCTTGTTAATTGTTTACACACCTCACAAATTACGCCTAGACGTTGTTTTACCACATTCTAAGTTCACTGACCATTTGAAATGTTACCCGAGTCATTCTATTAATTTAATGATTATGGCTCGGTTCTCCAAACCTTGCAAATGTATTAAACAATATTGATTGATGTATTATGTATCCAGCAAAACACAAAGGTATTTTTCATGTGCTCATATAGGGAAGAAAAACTGTAATGGGTTTACTACATAAAGTTATTCCTTTGAACTTAAAACAACAAGATCATTTTATCTCCATTTCAATTTCTGAAAGGAGGCATTACATCAAGGCACAATGATTTGATTTTCTTTAATACTACTTTCTCAGAAATATATGTCTTTGAGAATTTTATTCAAGAGGCACACCAACATTGGGAATACATGACTGGGATCGAGCCAGGGTAAGAGGCTTGGATACAAATGGCACAATCATGGTTTCAGCCTCACAACCAAGGAAGAAATCTAAGAAATCCCAAACAACCTGTAATTAAAATTTATCAAAATTGAATAAAATCAAGAAACTAAGCAAGACAAAAAATCTCCTCAGTTTTCAATTGCAAAAACATAGTCATGTGCCCTGATGGACTTTATGGGTGTTGAAATAGAGTAGGAAAAAAATGTAACATAATTTCAGTTTGTTCACAAATAAAAAGTATGGCATCTACAAATGGACCGGTAACAGAAATATATGATCATCCACACAAATCTGCTCACATATGTATAGTGATAAATAGGCTTTGCAAAAATTTAGCCTACTATAATAGACAATTCATCAAATAATAGCCTGGTCTCCTAAATTGTCACAAATTATGTAATCAATTCTCTTCTTAGAAGCCAGAATACTTACGATTCCATAAGTAAGACATATTAGAATAAGGGAACAGGATTAGTATTACCATGGAGTCACATTAAGTGTTCTAACAACCATTAAAATTAGGGAAATATCCCTGCAACTTCAAACATCACAAATCACTCTGTGGATTTCAAAGAGAAAATGCAAGATGTTCCATATAGGGAGTGAATAACTTCTAAAAGGCTTATATGTGAGCGAAAATAATTCAGACACTTTTTCCAAAGTGAGTATACAAGTGAATATGGGGCATTGTTGATGAACATTGCATAACTTTTGTGTTTCTTTTTCCAGTTGTTTTGGTCATTGTCCTAAATATCTGAGCTTGGAACAGTCCCTGAGTTCTTTAGCTCAAGGACAATCCTCTACCACTTGAGCAACAGGTCCACTTCTAGTTTTGAGGTTGATAATTGGAGATTCATTCCTGCAGGGCTGCCTTGAAAGCTGATCCTCAGATCTCAGCCTTCTGAGTTGGTGCATTTGCAGGTTTTTACAAAACCTGCATTAGGCTTTTTTTCTGTTTTTCCTTGGTGTGTTTATAGTTTTTTGTGTTTGTTTGTTCGGGACTTTCATCCACTGGAGTTCTAGGAGATAACTGATTTTTCTCAAGAATGAGTCTCTACAGTATTGGATTTTGATGGGATTCATTCTAGAAATGAATTTCAGAAAAAAAATCCTTCACTTCTGAATCTGTAAGGATATGCTCATATGTCAAATGCTTGAGATACTAGGATTACCGTCATGATAACCTGGCCTGGCTCAAGTGTGGTTTCCAAACCCAAAACTAATTTCCCATATCCTATTCATTTTCTTCTGCATGGAGGATGAGAAACTCCCTAACCACATGAATATGTAATCTTGATTATATATTGTATTGATCCTTACACTTTGAAAGCAGTATGAGTTTTAGTTTCCCTATAATCTTCATTAATGAGAAAATTAGTCATATTATTGAAGAGTGAACTTCCCATTCCCATTAGTCCTCAGTGAGCACATTCTTCACTATATAAATGGTTAATTCATCGTTCACATATCATTGGAATACATGAAAACTGAATGAAGTGATAGGCTAGCATAAGTACAACATAGTCTGAAGTTGAATAAGCTTGTGGTTTTTAGCATTGATCAGCAAAGAAAATATTTGAACATATTAATGCATCTAAAATTCATTGTCTTGCTTATAAAAGGATGAGGAAAATATTGACAAGCAACACGAATTTCATGATTCTAAATGGAATAATTTTTACAAGAAATTCCTAGGAAGACCAAATGCTGTTCATTGTTGCTGTATTTGCCATCTCACCGTGTAAATAAGAGAGACTATTGTTTTGGAATTCCATTAACTCGAAAGTGCAATCTATTTTGAGACCCTACATGTACAAATTCTTTCTAGCAATTACAATTCTTTAAACAATTTCAAATGTACTCACATTAAAGATGCAGTAATTTTTGCAGTTATATATTTTCTTTTTCTTTTCCTATCTTCATCATATTAAATTTAGTTTTATTCAGAAATGTGAAATTTGAAATCTATGTATGTAGAGCTGGTTAAAAAAATTTCTCTAAATACATTTCATACGTCTTCCTGAAATTCAAATTGTAAATCTTCTCAAAGATTTCATCAAATATTTTGTTTCTGTCTGTTGTGGGGCTTGAACTTTGGGCTTGGGCACTGTCCCTGGGCTCCTCAGCTCCGGGCGAGCACTGCAACACTTGAGCCATAGCACCACTTCCGGTTTTCTAGTGGTTAATTTGAGATCAGAATCTCACAGACATTCTTAGCCAAGCTGAGTTGAATTGTGATCCTCAGTTCTCAGTCTCCTGAGTATCTAATATTAGAAGCATGAGGCAACAGCACCCAGATTCATCAAATACTTTTTAAAATGCTGTGAAAGAAGTCAAAAGTTAGTTTTATATGCAATATTTCATTAATCACTTTGAGAATGAGGCCATGGTACACATCAAAATTTATATATTTTTCAATTACCAGGTGAATAGCGTTCCATTCACACTTCACTACTTATGAGATGAGTGAACCTGAAAGATGAAATGGGCATAAAACTTGTTTATCTGACATAACTGTGCCATTTACTCTTTCCCAGGATTGAAATTGAGAATAAGAGAATGAGAAGAAAATTCAGATAAGATTATTCTGTCTTGACATACTTTGAGTGACTACATTTTTATTGGTCCTAGTGAATCTACACTAATCACAGTGTCACCAGGTCAGAAAGCAGTTATGTACTTCCTTGTAGTGAGCAAAATATATTTATCCTATTTCTTTACTTTCAACATTGAATGATAATAGTCTG
Source organism: Dipodomys merriami (assembly GCF_024711535.1). Taxonomy (NCBI): domain Eukaryota; kingdom Metazoa; phylum Chordata; class Mammalia; order Rodentia; family Heteromyidae; genus Dipodomys; species Dipodomys merriami. The sequence continues at coordinate 27,164,935 of NW_027203159.1, read as the reverse complement.
TCATAGGAAAACAGGTTTCTCTTTACGTGTGGTTGCCAGAGGATTTGATTCTGCCAAAAAAAAAAATTGGGATAGGATGTTCCAATGATTTTGACAAAGGGATAAATACATACTTGTTTGAGGTGCTAGATTAGAGTGGCTCTAACTTTATACATGGATTTTTAAAAAACACAAGAAGGTTGACCAATGTAAGAGCAATATAGGGATTTGAGTTCAGTGCTTGTGCATAATTTTCCTGTGGGCTAGCCTTCTAAGTATTTGTCCACACCACTCTCTTCTGCGTTTTTCATTTGATAGTGGAGATAAGAGTCTCTAGGACTCTGAAGCCATGGCTCGTGTCAAAAAGTGTTATACAGATATCAAAAAGCATTGATATGATTTCTTGCATGAAGAATAAATGGTAGGCCCAATAAGAGTATTTTGTCAAAGGTTCGAAACTTACATATATTTGAAATTATGGCCTCCATTTACTGAAATATTAAATCCTCATACATAATTGTTGAATGCATACAAAAGATAATTGAAAGGATATTTGAATCATACAAAATGATGGGTCATCGTATGTGTCTTCTTCACAAAATACAAAAGCAGAACTATCTCTCCTATACCACTAAAAGTTACCCAGGATTAAATTTGGATACAATTAATTTTCTACCCACAATTCTGTCAACCTTCAAATTTTGTGAAGTTTTCCATCAAACTAAGAGGAAAAATTTTGTAATCAATACTCAAAATATAGGAAGGGGACATATTGAGTATCTTCATGTTATCAGTTTATTACCATGGCATAAAAATTAAAAGATTCAAGCTGAATTCCAGGTCCTATAATAATACAGTGAATGTCGTAATATATTAATTTAACGTTTAAGAATACAATTAATTTATTTTTGGCCATTAGGCAATAGTGAGTATAAAGAAACCACCTCTAATGTTTGGAAAATATGGCACACACAGTGTGACATAATTGCCCACACAAAACTTCATGCCTATGCTCTGATTGGAATAAAGCTCTAGAAATACAGCTCTAGAAATACACAAGTTGGAATTCCACTATCATAGTTTTCATTACATGCTACTGAGATTCCAAAAGAAATACAAAATGTTCATAATATTTCTGCCCACAAACTCTCTCACATCATTTCAGTACATTTACAAAAATTTACCTAAAAACGATAGCCAAATTTATCCATGAATAATAGAAGTATTGTAGTGTCAATATTTTCCAAGGAAACATTATGATTCTATATTTCACCATATGCATGGCTACCTGCATTATATGATCCTTGATTTTTATCATGGGGACAATGCAAGAACCTCTCAGGATACACAGAATTCTAGAAAAGAAATTACCTCTGGAACAAACAATATATGGGGGTATATAAACCTATGCTATTGTATTATTATTAGGAATCCCTCTTAGGAGAATGAAGACACAAAATTTTACAGTGTTAGTGTAGAAATTACCTTCTGAAATATTCCCACTTCCCATTAAATCTTACTTTTTAGTTTTATGAAAAATGTTCATTCTAGTTAGATAATGTTATATTTTAGTCCATTGGAAATATTAGCCTCTGTTATCTTTGATGCATCCATTGAAGGCCCATGATTTATCTGCTTTCTTACATTTCAATCTAGAAAGGCCCAATAATTTACTTACTTACCTCTCAGTCTAGCATATCTAAACTCAGGTGCTGGGAAGGTAGCTCAGTATAAGTGTGATTACGTAACTTGCATGAGGCTCTGAGTTCGATTCTTCAGCATTGCATATACAAATAACTTGGAATTGGCTCGGTGGCTCAAGTGATACAGTACTAGCGATGATCTCATGAGGAGATGGAGAGCGCCCAAATACCACCACCACCACAACAACAACAAAAGAACAATGTTATCAGCAAGTCTAAAATTTCAAACTCCATCAGAAGAAATCCTATCTATGTTATGCTGCATAATCCTGTCAATATGAAATAAGGTAAACTAGACCAGTTGAAATGATTTCTCAAAGCAAATGTGTAAGCATATGAACCTTTCATTGTGACAGGCAGGTTTCAACATTCCTGTTTTGAGAAAAAAAATAGAAAAAAAATGACTAAGTATTTCAAAATCAGACATCTTAAATGAGATTTCTACATAGAAGGGAAAAGTAACCATGTAGAAAATATTAATCTCTAAATCTTTTCATATCTAGTCACACTTGAATTGAAATACATTGACTTCTTTGTCTAATTAACTGGTTAGGGTAATTTATAAAAATCTTACAGAAGTGTCTTTGGGTGTACTGAGACTTCAATACTGATATTGGATTTGTGTAATAGTCAGTGGCAAGTTCCTTTGTGGAAATATCTAATACATACAAACAAAATACGGGAAAGGAAAGTAGTTGATATCACATTAATAAAAATATAATGTGGGTTTTCAAATTTCCCTCATTGGGATTACTGAGGAGTAGAAGCATTTCCATAATGCTCTGGGTAGAACAAGAGAATGTATTTTGAGATAATTTTAACAAGACCAACATGGGAGAGAAAAATTAGAAGTCCAGGATTTTCCTATAAATGGAAAATCTGACAATATTTCAGTGACAAAAAGAACATGGATGCAGGTATTGATAAAAATAGAGGATGGTATGGAAGTGCTTGATGCCTCCAGAATTGGATTAGACACACCAAAGTAGAGTACGAACCCTCTGTGAAGTAGAAATGATGGCCATCCGAAGGCTTCTCAGAAGCAATTATTAGGTTGTGTAAATGTCTTCTGTGGGAATGATCATCATTTCTTTGATCTGACAAATATACTTATGTGACAATCATGATCTTAGAACTTTCAGCCCAACTTTTGCTTCTCTCAATTGAGAGAAGTATAGAACAATATCCAACTTCTTGTAGTTAAATGAACTACATTTCATTTCAATTGTACATTTGATTTCTAGATGGGATTCTCCCTGTTACTGAACAGCTACAGTCTCATTCTCCTTCTCATTCTTCTGATAAGCCACTGGTGTTTTTTATTTCTTGCATTGTTTTCCAGTAGGCCATGAAATACAAATTAGTTTTGTTAACAAGAGATAAATATTGATACCAGCTAAGAAAGAATTAAGCACATTTCTCTGTCTCAAAATGGATTCTCACCAATCACGTTTTCTGAAGTAAGTATCCATAAACCAATTAGTGATAGAAAATTTATGGTCTCTCAAAAATTAATAGTACTTATATTTCTCAGCAGTTATACTCACTTTCAGTTTCTTGTCCATTAGTTTGTGCTTAGAGAACAGCCTAGAACAATCAGAAAATGTAGTCGTTCATTATTGCTCTAGTCACCACATACAGGATTCCATTTTGGAGCCATGAACACTTATGGAAAAATGTAGAAATTTAAAATAAATGCTTGGTTCCTTTATTTGTGTTAGTCACTGTCTGGAAGGGCAGAAATAATCAATCTCTTTATATTGTCACATATTTCCATTGTAATATGTCATGTGATATGTTTCTCCTTATGTTGATTTCTTGAGGCTTCTATAAGCTCTACATAATCCAGCAGGTCTACAAAATGCTTAGGTTTACCCCTAGTCCTTTGATGTGCAGGAGTTCATGTAATTATTAGTGTTGATTTAATCCCAAGAATTGGATTCATGTTCAAATGTTTCTGCCAAGATTGAATCCAATATTTTATACAATTCAATAGGAAAAATGCCACTGACTTAATATGTACATCAACATAAACAACCTGATTTCAATACAACCATAACTGATGATCACCTTCTGAATTCACATGTCTAACTTACATTCTAATTATAGTCTTCCAACCTTTTCACAAGTTAAATCTTTATAAATTGTATTTATAAAGCAGTATAAGTAGCAGACTGAATTTTTACAGTGTATTGTTCCTTCATGTGCAATATAGGCTAAAAATGAATTTCATTTTCAGAAAAAAATATGCATAACACTGGTTTGCATGACCAATAAAAGACTTTATGGGAAAACACATATTAATTAATGATTTCCCTGAGTTTTTAAATCGATTGATAAAATTGGTATGACATTGGGAATTGCTTATGGCATAACAGTACTTTCAAAATATGCAGGTAATAGTGTTCTTAGCATTTATCCTAATTTTATATTATAACATTGTAGTTTATCTTTGAAACAAGATAGAATAATCAAAAACATAATTCTAAAATAATCATCAAGTTAAAAACCTATTATTACAATGATCTTAAACCGATGTTGAATATTTATGGTTCTTGTTGTTATGTAGAAGAAATTGCTAGAGAGCTTTCCTTGATACTCTTTCTTCCTCATATTTCATGTAATTTGTTTGTTGACATCTTTTTTTAATAGTCAATAAGCAATTTCCATTTCTTTTTCATGATTTCATTACTATGGTAGTGGTAATGTCAAATTATTGGCCATGGTAACTCTTACCTGAAATTAAGTATAACAATGAATATTTGAAAGAAGAATTTGGACTATTAATAGAGGTGTTTCGATTCAAATTCATGTCTGTTTTTACATTGTAGATGTCATTCTCTCAAACTACAATCAATCAGTCAAACCAAGTTTATGTCCTTTTATTCTCCTGATTTTTGAACCAAACTTATTTGAATGAAATTTCATGTCTTCAATATTAGTCATTCACCATACAGGACATAAATGATGTAAGTTACATGAAAATATGTCAAAATCAATGATCTTACAATCTTCACGAAATAGCATTATGGTGGCATTTGAGCAGGTACTAATTTTATGTTGAGTAACTATGCCACAACAGGATCTACGGAATAAGTTTCTCAAGGAAAGTTATAATCTCTCAAGTGTAACTCGTGTAGTAAGTTACAAAACCCTATTAGTTTCTCCTCTGTTCAGGCTTATTTAATTGTTCCTTTCAAGTAAATGATCAACACAAACCTAACCATTGTGCACAAATATCTGATTACTCTGTATGTGGTAGAAGTAGCTTTATCACATATAACAATTTTTGCATTGCAAGTTATTTGCTCCCTTTATGTACTCAAATGAGAACACACACACACACACACACACACACACACACACACATATACAGATGTATATAGATATACCTAAATATACGTATACCTATATATATGTATGCATATTTATACAGATATATGTATATATGTATATATGTATACACACATATATATTTATACGTGTATATATGTATACTGAAAATCTAAGCAGGATGTTAGATTTGATTTATAGAATATGTCATTGGACATTAGCCTGTGGTACTTCGTAAATGCTGAATCAAACACACTATGTTAAAATATTATCACCTTTTTTCTTGTGTGAAGGCTGGAGTTATATTGATTCATGCAGGAAAGTGAAGAGCAATTAAACTTACATAATTTTAATGTTTACCTTGGTTATTGATATCTACAATAAATTAATAGCGCCAGAAATTTTTTTGTCCAATTCTGGTTTGAAAAGTGAGGATAAAAAGCCAGGCTCACTCCTGTAATCCTAGCTACTCAAGAGGCTCAGATCTGAGAATCGTGGTTAAAACCCAGCCCAGGCAGGAAAAGTCCATGAGAACTCTTATCTTCAATTAACCATTAGAAAACTGGAAGTGGTGCTGTGGCTCAAGTTGTAGAGTGCTTGCCTTGAACTGAGCACCCAAGCCCACAGTTCAAGTCCTACAAACGACAAAAAAAGTGAGTACAAATACAATGAAATTAGAGTTCAAGAGGAGGATTATGGAAGATCCGCTGGGAGCTAAAGATCTCGTATAGAAACCAGTTTTAGGGTTCTAGTGAAAAGTCAAAATCTAGAGAGTCACACCAACCATGCAATCATAGTACAGAGATCTTAGCAAGAGAAGAAATATCCAAGTGCTCATATCCAGATTTGAGCACTTGCCTGTATGTGTAGCTGTGTTGGCAGCTGCTGCCACAGCCAACATATCAACAGAGAGACCCCAGGACAAAGGCACCAGAAACGGTCTGGGAGTGGATTCTACTCAGCACCAGAAAAAAAAAAAAAAAAGGAGTAGAAATCTTCATCCCACTCACCAGAGACAGTAGCAGATTGAGGAAAATTGGAAAATAAGGGAAAGATGTGTGTACCCCAATTGCATTGTAATTACTATCATTGGAGAAGCGGTGGGAAGGTAGTTCTTCACCTACCGTGGAAAAGAACTCCATCTTTGGTACTGACAAAGACCAGGCCACAGCAGACAGCTCATAACTCAGCCTTTGGAAGAAGAAAATAAGAGCCATTCAACGGGTCAAATTATCTTATTTTTTATTGTAAAAATAATGTACAGAGGGGTTGCAATTACATAGGCAAGGTAATGAGTACATTTCTTATCAAGCATTGTAGCCTCCTCCTTTGTTTCCCCTTCCCATCCCTTCTCAGCCTTCCCCCACCCCCCATCCAATCCTCTCCGCTCCCCTCCCCCCACACACCAAAATTGTAAAGTTCGTTTTTGACATAACGACTTGTACATCTCATTGTTGCAATGGGTCCACCTGTATCCCTATTTAAACGATTTGTTTTTGTTTTTTTCCCTTCCCCTCCACAAATTATACCAACATCAAATACAGGGAAAGTATGGGTTATACTGTGAGGGAGGAACATACAAAGCAACAAAGAAATAATCTTATAAATGTGTTGGAAACAATCGCATGAAAGAAAAAAAAAAACATTTGAATACTTAACTTGGGCTTCATTTCCCTAACATCAACTTATCTGAACTTTCCTGCTTGATTCAGACATATACTAGCTATTGCAAATAAGGGAAACCATGAGACCTATGTTTCTTTGGGTCTGGCCATAATTCATTTAATACAATTTTTCCAAGTATTTCCATTTCCTAACAAATGGGGCAATGCCATTCTTTCTGATGGAGGCATAGAATTCCATTGTGTATACATACCACATTTTCTTGATAAATTCATCTACTGAGGGGCATCTGGGTTGGTTCCAGTGTGGTCTGGTTTGTGATCATTTGGGTAAATGCCCAAAAGTGGGATTGCCAGGTCATAGGGGAGCTCTATGTGGAGTCTTTTGAGGGATCTCCATACTACTTTCCAAAGTTATTGAACAAGTTTACCCTCCCACCAACAATGCAGTAAGGTTCCCTTCTGTACACATCCCCTCCAGCATCTGTTGTTATTAGAGTTCGTGATTTTAACCATTCTAACTGGGGTGAGGTGGTATCTCAATGTTGCTTTGATTTGCATTTCTTTTATGGCTAGCGAGTTTGAACATTTCTTCATGTGTCTATGGACCATCCTTCTTTCTTCTTCAGATAAGTTTCTCTTTAAGTCTTTAGCCCACTTATTTATCTTGAACTACATGGCTCAGCTTGTAAAAAACTAAAGCTAGATCCTTACATATCACCTTGCACCAGAATCAACTGCAAATGGATCAAAAATCTCGGAGTCAAAGCAGACACTGTGAAAACCTTACAGAATGGAATGGGAGAAACCCTAGGTCTCCTTGGCGCAGGCCGAAATTTTCTTAATAGAGACCCAGAAACACAAGAAATCAAAGAAAGTTTGGACAAACAGGATTGCATGAAATTGAAGTGCTTCTGCATGGCAAAGGACATAGCTAGCAAGATCAATAGAAAGCCCATGGATTGGGAGAAGATCTTCACTAGCCATACAACAGATAAGGGTCTCATATCTAAAATATACCTGGAACTTAAAAAAATAAATCCCCCAACTCTTTGTTTTATTGATTTTTCCTTAGGGTTTTTTGGGGCTCGAATTTATTTAATTCTGATTTAATTTTAATTATTTTTTCCAAACAGGTGGATTGGGGATTAGCTTGTTGCTCTTTTTCAAGAAGCTTCACATGCCTAGTTAAATTGTTGGTTTCAGATCTCAACAATTTGTTTATGTAGTAACTCACAGCCATAATTATGCTTCTGACTACTGCCTTTGCTGTGTCCAGAAGACCTTGTGATTTGTGTGTTCATTTTTGTTAAATATCCTGAATATTTGAATTTCTTTTCTAATCTTTTCCATGACAAATTGGTGTTTCAACTGTGTGTTGTTCAGCATTCATGTGTTACACGATTTTCTTTGGAGCATTTGGTGTTGAATTCTAACATTATTCCCTTGTGAGCTGAGAGAATGCAGGGCATAAATTCAATTGAATTTGGACAAATTTGCTGTGTGCCTGAAAATATGGGCTATTTTGAGCATGTTCTGTGTGCTCCTGAGCAGAATGTGTATTCTGATTCTGCTGGGTGAAATATTTGGTAGATATCTATTAAGGCTAGTTGATCTATGCCATTGTTTAGATACGAGGTTTCTAAATTGAGTTTTTGTTGGGATGATCTGTTCATTGGGGATTGTGATGTGTTAAATTCCACAACAATTAATATGTTTGGGTTTATGGTTGATTATAGAGAAAGTAGTGGCCCTCTGATAAATTTGGTGCTCCATTATTTGGTGAATACATATTAAGAATTGTAATATCCTTATGAAGGGTAGATACATTAATTAGTATGTAATGACCTTCTTTATCTCTTCTTGCAAATTTTAATGTGAATTCTATTTTATCTTCTGTTAGGATTGCAACTCCAACCTGTTTATGGGGCCAGAGTTTGCTTCGTGGATTTTATTGCAGCCTTTTACTTTCATATATGTTTGTTTTTCTTGGAAGGGAGTGTCTCTTGAAGGCAGCATAGAGAAGCATCTTGCTGTTTGATCTAACTAAACAATCTATGTGCCTTACTTGGGGAGTTCAGTCCACTAATATTGAGAGTTAGGCCTGAGAGGTTTTGGGGAGTTCATGCCATGTTATCCACTGTCTTCAGAGCTGTGCCACCTGGGTTTATAATGATTCTTAGATTCTCTGTTTCAGAGCTATTTCTTTGCCTTCATAATGTTCTTGTTGGTTTTCTAGGAGTAGGATATTGTATCTTTTATAGGCCTGCATTGGGGAGATACATTGCTTTAATGTTTCTTTGCTGTTGAAGATAGTTTTATTTGATTTTGTTTGAATGAGACTTTAGCTGGATACAGTATTTCTGGTTCATAGTTGTTTGCTTGTTGGACATTGGATAAATCATTCCAGACTCTTTTACTTTAATTAACTCTGGTTAGAAATCTGAAGATTCCCTTTATAGGTGATTGATCTTTTCTCTGTAATAGCTTTTAAGATCCTTTTGTGGGCCTCATTTGATCCTGTGTGGATTGCCATGTGATAGTGTCATGTCATGTTCTGGACCAGCCTATTTGTGATTCTTAAGGCTTCTTGTATCGTAATGGCCCTATCCTTTTGCAAATTTGGGAGGTTCACTGACAAGGTCCTCTTAAATAAATTTCCTAGACCATTAACTTCTGTCTCTCACCCTTCCTCTATACCCATTAGCTGTAAATTAGGCCTTGTGATTGTGTCTTTCAATATAAAATAGATCTATCATTTTTCTTGGATTTGATTTGAATACTTCTCTGTACTTTAAAATGTCTAGGCTATTTTTAATCCCATAAATTTAGTCTTCTGCATGGGCTAACCAACTGTCAAGGATTTCTTCCTATTTTTCTTTCCTTCTAAATGTTCAGATTTCATCACTTCAAATTCTCTGCTGGAGCATTGTTTTATATTTGTTATGGTCTCCTTTACTCCTTGTTTTGATTTTTAGTGTTCATTCTCCAATCCCTTAGTTTAGTTCTTTTCATTTCATTGGACACTCTTGCTATCACTTTTGTCCATGTATTCCCATGGTTTATTTATTTCCTCTACCAGATTTATTTGAGTTGAATTGAGAAAATAGAAACAAAGATCATTCTAAGATTTCTTTGATGACTTGTCAGTAAACTTGATTAGGTTTTTGCTCTTACATATAGTAAGCAAACATACTACAGAGGAGTTGTGGCCTTCCAAATCATGCAGTCTTATTTCTTTTGACTCTCTGAATGGTGTGGCAATTGTCCATTTGGTCCAATAATTGAATGATTGATTTTTCTAAATTCATGATACAGGAATTTCAAAATTATTTGGTCCTAAAAATACCTGAGATGTATGCTATCATAGTACAACACAAAGTATTCATATTTCTCCTCTTTAAAGTGTTGGGGTCTTTCCATGAAGCATTTCCATTAAGAAGGTTTTTGCATATTGAAATAGAGTTCCATTGGCAACCTCAATGAGCTAAAAATACTCTCAATATTTTTAATGAAAATGCTCTGCAATTAACCCTTATATATAATTCCTTGCAATTTTTCAATCAACCATGGGGGGAAACAGATATATAGATAGAATATTGTCATCAAACTGACAACTCCTCCTTCAGGGTATACACATTCACAATAGGTTTCAGATTTTATTCACTACTTTATAATCTCTAACATTTTTTTCTATTGTTAGTGAAGACGTTACATATTCTAGTCAAAAGAATGTAAGCTTAATATTTTAGATGAGGTTCTAAAATTTCATGAAACTCTCCAAAAAATGTACATATTTTTATATACATCAATGTGTGATATTATTAAATTGATTTTTGTTTTTTTTATTACATTTCAATATAAGACAACTCAGACAGTGATCTGTTTTAATGACTCTACAAAATGTTTACCTCATTTCACTTGAAAAAATATGATTTTGTATGGCAGAGTATTTATCAATACACCCTAAAGGATATAATTCCGAGTTGAAGATTATAATGAGCAATAAAATGATGTATAGGTTTTGAGAGCACACCCCCATGAATGTGTATTTCAAAAGAGGAGTGTATTCTAGGTAACTTTTTGAAGTACATAAGGTCTTTATTGGCAACAAGAATGATGTATGTACAATGTGAAATATGTAAACAATAATATATGGTTGCCAATTTTCCATCCAGCCAGTCCATTTATAGGCTGTCAGAAGTGAAGATAAGATTTTTCATTTTCCCTTTCTCTTCCAGCCACATTAGAGCAGTTCAGGACTACAAGTATCATCCAGAGGACTTAAAATTGAGGCCCAATTGTTGTGTGTCACAGTTGGTTGGCAACATTCATTTAAAAAAAAAAAGTATACAGATTGTCTATCTCCACCCACACTGTAGAATTCCAAACTATACTATCAAGCTTATTTTGAATTTTTTTGTTGTGATAAATTCTAGTAACACAACTATTAAATTTTGTCCAATTTTATTTCTAGGAAAAAAGTGGAAGAGAATAAAAGGACATTATGAATACATAAGCAATAATTAACCCATGGAAAGGTGTAATATCTGTTTGCAGAATTGTGTAAAATACAGAAAATTCAAACAAGGAACGTATCTACTACTAATAGCATAGCTGCCAAACAATTCAATATATAAAAGAATAATAACCATACTTTATACCTTCTCGGGTTGTCTTTCCCATTTTTATGTTTCAATTGACTGAAGCACATGTTAATCTGAGATTCTTGAGGTTATGAATTAGAAATGAGCATTCTTTGCCCTATCACAACGAAAAAGACAAGTCTCAAGGGACATATTTAAAAAGTTTACAATTGTTTATAAAACAAAAACAAAGCAGTAGGGATGTTTTCTTCTTCTTATGGGAGAATACTTCATTATTTTACGAAATCTGATTTACTTTAGGAGATATCAACGAAAATGTATCGTTTTGTGCACCTTCCAAATGTTCTTTCTATAGATCATTTGGCTCTTGGTTGTATCTAGATTATCAAATAATGTTTTTATCCTTCTCTTTCCACATTCCTATGTGTGTTTTGATGGCATTTTCTAAAAGTTGCAGCTTTTGTCCTATGTGCAGCAGCACCACAGTACTTCTGTTCCTATCAGTTTAGAAAACTGTATTCTCACACTGTAAAAATGGAAAAATCACTGATATCCTTATTAGAGTTTTGAAAACAAGAAGATATTCAAATTTCTTCTCTTTTGCAGTTCAGAATTACCTCACTTTTATATCAGGAAGTTTGCTACCATTTAAAAGAGCATTCCAACAACAGCTTTTGATTGCCCAAATTTTACTTTTCCCTCATTTAAGAATCTTCATTGTGATATTCTTGTGTGCCAGGCACCAGAGGCTTGCGTCTATAGTCCTAGCTACTCAGGGCAAGATCTGAGTATCCCTGTGCAAACCCAATACGAGCAGGAAAGTCTGTGAGACTCATCTCTAATACACCACTCAGGAAGCCAGAAGTTGTGCAGTGGCTCAAATTGTAGAGCGATAGCCTTGAGCTGAAGATCTGAGGGATAGTGTTCAGGCCCAGGGATAGTGTTAAACTCCATGACAAAAAAAAGATATTCTTGTGTAAAATTTTGTAGTTGAGTCTGGTGGTTCAGGCCTCTAATACTAGCTACTCAGAAGGCTGAGCATTCTCTTTAAGTCTTTATTCCACTTATTAAACAGTGTTTGTTTCTTTGAGAATTTGTTGTTGTGGGATATAATTTTTTGAGTTCTAATTATATTTTAGATATAAAACCCATGACCTTTTGATTGCTAGTGAAGATCTTCTCTCAATTTGTTGACTTTCTATAGATTCTGTTTGTGATGTTCTTTTCCATGCAGCAGATCTGTAGTTTCATGAAATCCCACTTGTCCAAACTTTCATTACTTATTTGTGTTTTGGAGTCATTCAATGCTTGATAAATGTAAATTTTACCTTGCTCATGTGACAGTAACCCTTCTGTATAGTATTTTCATAATAAAATACATTAAAAATGAATAAGAAAAAATACCATTGAAAAGGGAAAAAAATTGATCTTTACCAAGTAAGGCTAGAGATACTCGAAGCCTTTCTTGTAATGTTTTCAGGGTATCTTCTTTATCTTCCAGGTATTTGATCTATTTGGAGTTGATTCTGGTACAGGATGATATCTAAAGGTCTAGCAGTAGTTTCCTAACAGTATTTCCAATTTTGCTAGTATCATTTACTGAAGAGGCTGGTTTACTTCCATTCATTTTATTGATTCCCTTATCGAACATTGGGTGGCTAGAGGTCTGTGGGTTCATTACTTTGTCTCTAGTTCTATTCCACTGGTCCTCAGATCTGTTCATGTACCAGTAGCAAACTGTTTTGATTTCTAGTTCTTTGTAGTAGTTTGAAGTTTGGTACTGGTATTCTTCCACCGCTGTTCTTTCTGCTAAGGATTCTGTTGGCTATTTGGGTTCCTTTATTGTTCCATACGAATTTTTGGATTGCTTCTTCTATTTCCTTGAAGAATGAGGTTGGAATATTGATAGGTATAGCATTGAATTTGTAGATAGCTTTTGGGAGTATTGCCATTCTCACGACGCTAATCCTCCCAGTCCAGGAGTATGGGAGGTTTTCCCCACTTCTTTAGTCAGGATTTAATTAGCTTTTTCAGGATTTGAAAGTTTTCATGATCGAGGTCCCTCACTTCTTTAATTAACTACTAGGTATTTTCATTTTCATCTAGATATCAAAAACTCTTTCTTTGTAAGTTGTTCTGCATAAATATAAGCACTTTCTATGGTCCATGAAGCTGCAATAAGTCAATCTTTAAGTATTACTTTCTGCACTTCTTTAATTTCTTTATTTTGTAGTGATAGATAGGAAAAATTAGAAAGAGGTTTCTTTGGGAAGGAAACAGGCTGCATTATTTCATATTTCAGAAAATGCTGTGCTCATAGTTGGTACCACATCAAAAATATAAATATTTGTAGTGCAAATTTTCAACCCCAAATTGATTCAGGTTATGTTTGTAGGCTGTTTCTACATAAAACTTTCATATACATTCTTGGTCACTATTTTAACACGAACTTGACAACATTCTACTATGGATAGACATTGTGTGAGAATAACAATGTTTATTTTTTTATAAGACTGTCAAGATTTATGGTTAGGTTTATTAGAAGATAATTTCATAAGAAGACATTTTTTACAAGTTATTTAATTTCTGACACTATGGTCCTTTGCTTTATCTTCCTATATACTTTCTTCATTCACATCTTAAATTCATACTGATTCCAAATAAGTGTAAAACATGTATCAGCAAATGTTAAATATAAGAAGCAGGAAAGAGAATGTCTCCCAGAAGGATTTTTCATGTATATATCATATATTTTTATTAAACAAATAGTTACTATGAAATGTATATAAAGACATATCAGTGAATGTGTGAGTTTATGTATATATATATATATATATATATATATATATATATATATATAGGCTTATGCATTGATGTTATATTTAATCAAAATTTTATAAATTATTTACAAATATACTAGAACATAAATAATTGCATAATTTTTAAGTAAAGCCTCTGTTAACAGTTTTATGTAGATCATATGAAAGTCCATTAGGGTTATTGAAAATATGACTTAATTATTCAACATTTTAAAAATGGGAGTAAAATGTGTAATGACATATAGAAGGTATGTCTAGTAAAATTCACAGTTCTAGTAGTAGGTATATTACTTATCATTATTTTTCATAAATACTAAACAATTTTATACCAAACTCTCCTTCCAAAGGTTTTTGTGTTTTTACTAAGGAAATTTTGGAAGCATGGAAAATTAAATATGCATATTGGAAGTATGTATTATTTATTGGCAAGATCCTTCATTAAATATCTAGTGTATATGAACAAAGAAATGGTCATAAAACTGTTTGGTGTTACATTAATAAGAGCATGATATTGTGGGTTACCAAATCTGCTTGTTTGGAATTACTGTTTTATAAATCCCGAGGAACTGAAGCATTTCAATATTGTTATGCATAAGGTTTGAGACGATTTAACAAGACCGACATGGGAGACAAGAATTAGATGCCTGTTTAGTCTTTAAATGGTGAATATGACAACATTTCTGAGCAATCCAAATAACATGCACACAGTACTGATAAAAGAAGAGATGATATGGGAGAGCTCGATATCTCTTGAAATTAATCAGACACACCAAAGCAGAGCAGAAACTCTCTCTGAAGTCCATAGAAATGATTCCCATCAGAAATCTTCTCAGAAGCAATGATCAGATTTTCTAACTCTCTATTTTGGATGTATTCATGATTCTGTGAACTCAGGTAAGAATTAGGATCTCAGTAATTTCAGTCCAACATGTGCTTCCCTCAATTAAGTAAATGTATAACACAATATCCAACCTCCTCTTCTTATGGTGAAATGATCTGAAATTCATTTCAACTGTACTAAAATTCAGTACATTTTAACACTTATAGGAATTTTCTCAGATTGCAATCTGATCCTCGTGATCATTCTTTCTCCTAAGCCAGTGATGTTTTCTCTTAGTATGCCAGTAGGCTATTACATATAAGTTACTTTTGTTAACACTATTTTCCAAACAAGTAATAGATATAAATTTAGAAATAAGGTTTGAAAGAATTCAGCACATTGCATAGATGGAGTAGAATTCCACATTTTTTCCTCACAGAATTTGACTACTGCTAGCGACAATTAGAGATAATTAGGGCATATTGTATGTGTTAGGAAAATATAACTTGATATGACAACGTGATTGATGAAGAAACAAGAAACAATCACTGAAGTATTCTAGTCAGTGACATTGATATATTTATGAACATTGGAATTAGTATAAAGAACATTCAGTCAAAAGGTGTGTACAGGTTGAGTAACAGGAAAGTGATTTAATGAAAATTTCCCATTGTGGCAATACTAGACTCGGAATGATATACATCAATCTGTGTCAATGTCACAAAATAAATACTGAAAAATAACAGTTTTCTGAGGTAAATATCCATAAACTAAAAAAAACAACAATTCATTTATTTCTCAAGGATTATTTGGCTTTCAGTTCCTTACCAGGTGTTTTATGCCCGAACAAGAGTCTATCACAGACTCTAAAAATGTAGTCACTCATAATTACTGTGCCCACCACAAATAGGCTTTCATTTCCTGCCATAAACACTTATGGAAAAATGTAGACATATATGATAAAGTATCTTTTTCTTAGTTTATGTTGGTCACTATCAGGAATGACAGAAATAGTCCCTTTACATTCTTACATCTTTCCATTTTAATATGCCTTGTGAGAAGTTTCTCCTTATATTGATTCCTTCAGTCATACATAGTCTCTACATAATCAAATATAAATAGAAAATGATTTGGTTTACTTGTAGACACAAGGATTTCATTAAGTATTGGTCACAGAATTGTAGTCATGTTCAACTTTTTCTGCAAGATTGTCCCCAGTATTTTGTATTATTCAATAGGAAAAATAATGCTGTCTGAATATACACATCACCAGAAACCACCTGTTTCTCAATATTACCATATTGGATGATCATCTTATGAATATAACCTATATCCTAAAAACAATTTTCCAACTTTCTTTCACAATGTAGATCTTCATAAAATATACATAAATAACTAGTTCAATTAGCAGCAGGAATGCTTTTACTGCATTATTTTTCTTGTGTAGTACTGCCTAAAAGTAAATTGTAGTTTTAAAAGAAAAATATGTATTACACCAGTTTATATGAACAATGCAAGACTTTATGTACAACATAAGTAGTACTTAATGATTGCACTCATTTGTAAAATTGATTTCTAAAATTGTTAATACATGAATAGGATTTTCTTATGGCACAAAAGTACCTTCAAAATGTGCAGAAAGAAGAGATCTTAGTGTTTATCCAATTGTTTTTTTTTTATTCTGAAAATACCATAGAGGGGGTTACAATTAAATGGGCAAGATGATGAGTACATTTCTTATCAAGCATTGTTGCCTCCTCCTTTTTCCCCTTCTCACCTTTTCCATCTCACATCCCACTCCCTACCCCCACCCCCGGCCAAAGCTGTAAAGTTTGTTTTCGACATAACAACTTGTACATCTCATTGTTGCCTTGGGTCCACCTGTAACCCTATTTAAACGTTTTGTTTGTTCCCTGCCCCTCAACAAATTATACCAACATCAAATACAGTGATATCAGGCATTATAGCGTTTGGGAAGGACATACAAAGCAACAAAGTAATCATCTTATAAATATGTTAGAAACAATTGCAAGAAAGAAAATAAATTGAATACTTATTTTGGGGTTCATTTCACCTAACATCAACTTATTTGACCGTTTCTGCTTGTCTCAGACATATACTACTTATTGCAAATAAGGGAAACAATGGGACCTATGTTTCTCTGGGCCAGGCTTACTTAACTTAATATAATTTTTTCCAAGTCTCTCCATTTCCTATCAAATGGGACAATGTCATTCTTTCTGATGGAGGCATGGAATTCCATTGTGCATATATACCACATTTTCTTGATCCATTCATTTACTGAGGGGCATCTGGGTTGGTTCCATATCTTAGCTATGGTAAACAATGCTGCAATAAACATAGTTGTGCTGGTAGCTTTAGTATGGTCTTGTTTGTGATAAATACCCAAAGTGGCATTCCTGGGTCATAGGGGAGCTATAAAAAATTGTAATTTAACTTTGACCCAAGTAATATACAATGCTCAAAATCATTATTATAAAATTATCTTGAGGGCTCAGAAGTTGGCTCAGTGGTAGAGCACTTGCCTTGCATGCATGAGGCCCCGGGTTCGATTCCTCAGCACCACATAAACAAAAAGAAAAAAAGCCGGAAATGGCGCTGTGGCTCAAGTGGTAGAGCGCTAGCATTGAGCTGAAGAGCTGAGGGACAGCGCCCAGGCTCAGAGTTCAGACTCCACGACCGGAGCCCCCCCCGCAAAAAAAAAAATACATAAATTATTTTGAAGAAGCATTTAAATATTGCAACAATGAGATGTCCAAGACACTATGTCAAAAAATGAACTTTACAATTTAGGTGGAAGGCAAGGGAGGGGGGAGTTTAGTTGTGGAGATGGAAGGGAAGGGATAGCAGGGAATAAACAAAGGAGGAGGCAACAATGCTTGATAAGAACTGTACTCATTATCTTGTTCATGTAAATGTAACCCATCTGTACAGTAATTTCACAATAGAAATTATTACAAAAAAAGAAAACCCAGCTGGACCCATTACAACAATGACATGTAGAAGACGTTACAAAAAAAGATAACCCCATATTGCATTTATCTCAAGGAAAAAAATATTGGATATTTGTGATTCTATTGCTCTTTCAAAGTGCTAGAAAGATATAGAATCTTCCTCAACTCACTTTCTTCTGCATATTTCATGCATTTAGTTTGTGGACTTATTTAGTTAACATTCAATAAGGAATTTCCATCTCTTTTTCATTACTTCATTACTAGGGTAGTGGAAATCTCAAAGCATTGACCATGATTACATTCACCAAAAACTAAGCATAATAAATGATAATTGAAAGACAATTTCAGCTATCTATATAGATCCTTAATTTTGAATTTGTGCCTTTAATTATAGTGTAAAATCCATTATCTCATACTATAATGAATAAGCCAAACACTTTTCATGTCCATTTAGTCAATTAGTTTGGAACCAAACTGATTTGAACCCACTGGGTTTCAATTTTAATCACCACCAAAGTACAGGAATAAAGGTTATCAAAATACATAAACTATGATCTTGCAATCTTCACCCAACTTAACTGGTGGTTATACTTGGGCAGGTAATAATTTTATGTGAGGCCAATATGCCTGAGCAGCATATACTGAATTTATTTCTCGTGGAAGGATGTAACTTTTCTTATTAAATGGATGAAGTAACTTTCAAAATCCCGTTTGTGTTCCTAGTGTTCAGACTTATTTGAATTGTCACCATCAAGAGAATACTTGTTTTCAATAATTAGCTCATGTCCGTAATAGCAGTACTACCTCTTTATACCTATATAATATTTTAAGCATTTTTTAAGTTTTTCACATCTGTTCTATCTCCCTCCTGTTTTCTCAATATATTCACATTCCTCTCTAAATAGATGGTCTTTCAATCTCCATAACTATATTAATTTTTACCTTTCTATTTTTTTCTGGTCTCTTTTCATTTCCCTTTCCCTTTCTTCTTTTTCTCTCTCTCTCTACTTGCATCCTACCCAACCTATTTCCTGCATTGAGATTAGGACATAGTTAACTCTCCCTGTGCCTCCCTACACCAATCTATTCCTATTTTTTACTCACACCTCTCCCTAACCCTAAAAATTTCTGGTTTTCCAAATTCTTCTCTGCGGTTAAAACCCCATTAACATATAGTTGTTTGATGTTGAATAGATGTATCTGTTGAACTAGATTGTATCTGTAGACTATTGACTGTATAAATGCAAACGTTGGATGATGGTTGCCTTAAGATAGTGTTCTAGCACAAAACTGGTGCTATATTCATCTCAAATGGGCAGAGTAAGCCGGAAAAATACAAGAAAAATGGCAAATCCGGGTATCTCAATTTCCAATCTTGATAATCAGGGATCACATCAGATAATAAAAAATCCAGAGGAGAGTTCCCAAATAGCTCTACAAACACTGCTGGCAAATATGATAAATGAGAAGTTTGAAAACTTACAAAGGACTCTGTATGAACGTGATAAGGAGAGAGAGGAGGCATCCCAAAAGTTTATACAGGAATATCATGAGCGTGAGGAAGCTACTGAAAAACTGATACAGGATTTGCATAAACAACTTGAGAATACTCAAAGAAAAAGGGAGGAATGGCACGAGCAGGCTGAGAACACTCAAAGAAAACTGCAGGAATCCCACGAATGCGAGGAAAGAAAACTGCAGGAATCCCACAAATGGGAGGAAGCTAATGAAAGAGTAATTCAGGAATTGAGAGACCAGGTAGAGAATACACAAATATCACTAAAGGCATTCATGGAATCCATTAACAAAGAGCTGAAGGAAGTCAGGGAGACCACAAAGGGAATGCTGAATGGAACCCTACTGAAGGAATGGGAGTCCAAAGAAACCCCAACCAATCAACTAAGTGATTTGAGAACAAACACTGAACACCAAATTAAGGAAGTAAAGAAATTCATACAAGACCTAAAACAGGGCTTCAACAAAGAACTTCAAGCCATCAAAGCTGACCAATTAGAAGGAAAAGAGATAAAAAACAAAGTAGAGAGTCTTGACAGCAGGTTAGACAATGCAGAAGATCGAATCTCAGGGATTGAAGACAGCGTAGATATTATAGAGAAAGAACAAACAACCATCCAAGACAAATTCAAGAAATATGACAGATCTATCCAACACCTGGAAGACACCATCAGAAGGCCTAATCTAAGGATAATGGGTGTAGAGGAGCACCTAGAAACAGAAGTTAATGGTCTAGGAAATTTGTTTAACAGCATCGTAGTAGAGAACTTCCCAAACATACAAAAAGATAGGCCTATTCAGATACAAGAAGCTTTTAGAACCCCAAATAGACCAGACCAGAATAGGACATCCCACCGTCACATTATAATCCACACAGGATCACCCCAGACCAAGGAAAAGATCCTTAAAGCTGTCAAGGAGAAAAGGTTAATCACCTATAAAGGGAAACCAATTAGAATTACCTCAGATTTCTCAGCAGAGACAATCAAAGCAAGAAGAGCCTGGAATGACGTATGCCATGCCCTAAAAACAAACAACTATCAACCAAGAATACTGTACCCAGCTAAACTCTCCTTCATAACTGAAGGCCAAAAAAAAACCTTCCATAGCAAAGAAAAATTGAAACAATACATCTCCACCAATCCAGCCCTGCAAAACATTCTTAAAGATGTCCTACACATAGAAAACCAACAAGAACGCAACAAAGGCCAAGAAACTGCACCCAAACTGAGAATCCAAGAACCTTAGGAAGAACCCAGTTTTCACAGGCCCCAAGAAGGTGGATAACATGGCAGGAACCCCCAAATACTTCTCAGTCCTATCTCTTAACGTTAACGGAATGAACTCTCCAATTAAGCGACATAGACTATCTAGTTGGATTAAAAAACAAGACCCTTCTATCTGCTGCCTGCAGGAGTCACATCTTGCCCGTAAAAACAAACACATTTTCGATGTTAAACGCTGGAACAAAATCTACCAAGCAAACGGCCCTCATAAACAGGCGGGTGTAGCAATCTTAATATCAGATAAAATAGACTTCAAATTAAAATTCGTGAGAAGAGATAAAGAAGGTCACTACATTCTAATTAAAGGATCTCTCCTTCAGGAGGATATTAAAATTCTAAATATCTATTCGTCAAACAATGGAGAACCC
The DNA here is from genome assembly GCF_024711535.1 of Dipodomys merriami. Classification (NCBI taxonomy): domain Eukaryota; kingdom Metazoa; phylum Chordata; class Mammalia; order Rodentia; family Heteromyidae; genus Dipodomys; species Dipodomys merriami. The sequence continues at coordinate 27,143,908 of NW_027203159.1, read as the reverse complement.
AAATTTATCAAAGAAACACTAATTTCCCTCAAATCCCATATAGATCCAAAGACATTAATTGTTGGGGATTTTAACACACCACTATTCCCGCTAGATAGATTAACTCGGCAAAAACTCAACAGAGAAACCACAGATCAAAACAGCTGCATAGATCAACTAGACTTAACAGACATCTACCGAACATTTCATCCAGCAGCATAAGAGTATACGTTTTTCTCAGCAGCATATGGAACATTTTCTAAAATAGACCACATTTTAGGCCACAAAGCAAACTTGTCTAAATTCAGAAACATTGAAGTTATACCTTGCATTCTCTCTGACCACAAGGGAATAAAATTAGAACTCAACACCAAAAGCCATCAAAGAAAGTCCGGTAACACATGGAGGCTGAACAACACACTGCTGAATCAAGAGTGGGTCATGGAAGAGATTAGAAAGGAAATTCAAATATTCATGCTATTCAACAAAAATGAACAAACAAATTACCAGCTCCTCTGGGACACAGCAAAGGCAGTACTCAGAGGCAAGTTTATATTATAGCTGTGAGCTCCTACATCAACAAATTGGAGAGATCTGAAACTAGCAATTTAATGACACATCTAAACCTCCTTGAAAAAGAGCAGCAAGATAAACCCCTATACAGTAGACGGAAAGATATAATCAAAATTAAATCAGAATTAAATGAATTAGAATCCAAAAAAAATATAGAAACAATCAAAAAAACAGTTGGTTCTTTGAAAAACTTAAAATTGACAGACTCTGAACAAATCTTATCAGAAAACGAAGAGAACGCACCCAAATTAATAAACTCAGAGATGAGAATGGAAACATCACCATGGAAACAACCAAGATTCAGAACATTATAAGGGAATAGTTCTCAAAACTTTATGCTATTAAGTTTGAGAACTTGACAAAAATCAACCTTTTCCTAGCAAATATTGACATGCCAAAACAAAACCAAGATGAGTTAAACCAGCTTAACAGGCCCATATCAAGCATTGAAATAGAAACAGCAATAAGAGACCTCCCAGCTAAGAAAAGTCCAGGACCAGATGGTTTTACAGTGGAATTTTACAAGGCCTTCAAAGCACAGCTCACACCAATACTACTCCAACTCTTCAGTGAAATTGAAAGAGAAAGCTCACTACTGAACACATTCTATGAAGCCATCATAACCCTCATCCCAAAACCAGGCAGTGACTCATCAAAGAAAGAGAACTATAGACCCATTTCTTTCATGAACATTGATGCAAAACTTCTCAACAAAATTTTGGCCAATCGACTTCAACAATTCATCCAAAAAATCATACACCATGATCAAACAGGATTCATTTCAGGGATGCAAAGCTGGTTCAATATACGCAAATCAATTAATATGATTCATCACATCAACAGGAGCAAGAATAAGAAGCACATGGTTATCTCAGTAGATGCAGAAAAAGCATTCGGCAAGATCCAACACTCCTTTATGATGAAGGTTTTGGAAAAATTAGGAATCCATGGAACATTCCTCAATACAATAAAGGCTGTATATGACAAACCTACAGCCAGCATTATACTCAATGGTGAAAAACTAAAGCCATTTCCTCTTAACTCAGGAACAAGACAAGGATGCCCACTCTCTCCACTTCTCTTCAATTTAGTATTAGAATGCCTAGCTACAGCAATAAGACAAGATGCAGATATAAAGGGGATCCAAATAGGGAAAGAAGAAATAAAACTCTCCCTCTTTGCAGATGGCATGATCTTGTATTTAAAGTATCCCATAGACTCCACTCCCAAATTACTCAAGCTGATTCAAAACTTTGGCAAAGTAGCAGGTTATAAAATTAACCCCCAAAAATTAATGGCTTTTCTGTATGCCAACAATGAGAAAAGTGTGGCTGAAATTAGGAAAGCAACTCCATTTGTAATAGCCCCACAAAAAAATATAATACCTAGGAATAAACTTAACTAAAGAAGTGAAGGACCACTATGATGAAAATTTTAAAATCTTAAAAAAGCAAATCAACACAGAACTTAAAACATGGCAAAACCTCCCATGCTCCTGGATTGGAAAGATTAACATGAAAATGGCAATACTTCCCAAGGCTATCTACAAATTCAAGGCAATACCTATCAAAATTCCAACCTCATTCTTCAAGGAAATAGAAGAGGCAACCCAAAAATTCATATGGAACAATAAAAGACCCCGAATAACAAAAACGCTCCTCAATGGAAAGAACACGGCTGGAGGAATATCAATACCAAACTTCAATTTCTACTATAAAGCCATAGTAATCAAAACAGCTTGGTATTGGCATAAGAACAGACCTCAGGACCAATGGAATAGAATTGAAAACCCAGAAATGAACCTATAGACCTACATCCATCTTGTCTTGTTCCTGAGTTAACAGGAAATAGCTTTAGTTTTTCACCCTTAAGTATAGTGCTGACTGTAAGTTTGTCATATAAAGCCTTTATTGTATTGAGGAATGTTCCATGGATTCCTAATTTTTACAAAACCTTCATCATAAAGGGGTGTTAGATCTTGTCGAATAATTTTCTTCATCTATTGAGATAACCATGTCGTTCTTATTCTTGCTCCTGTTGATGTGATGAATCATATTAATTGATTTGCATATATTGAACCAGATTTGCATCCCTGAAATGAATCCTGTTTGATCATGGTGTATGATTTTTTGGATGAATTGTTGAAGTCGATTGGCCAAAATTTTGTTGAGAAGTTTTGCATCAATGTTCATGAAAGAAATGGGTCTATAGCTCGCTTTCTTTGATGAGTCACTGCCTGGTTTTGGGATGAGGGTTATGATGGCTTCATAGAATGTGTTCGGTAGTGAACTCTCTCTTTCAATTTCACTGAAGAGTTGGAGTAGTATTGGTGTAAGCTCTGCTTTGAAGGCCTTGTAAAATTCCACTGTAAAACCATCTGGTCCTGGACTTTTCTTAGCTGGGAGGTCTCTTATTGCTGTTTCTATTTCAATGCTTGATATGAGCCTGTTAAGATGGTTTATCTCATCTTGGTTTTGTTTTGGCATGTCAATATTTGCTAGGAAAAGGTTCATTTCTGTCAAGTTCTCAAACTTAATAGCATAAAGTTTTGAGAAATATTCCCTTATAATGTTCTGAATCTTGGTCTTTTCCGTGGTGATGTTTCCATTCTCCTCTCTGTGTTTATTTATTGGGTGTGTTCTCTTTTTTTTCTGATAAGATTTGTTCAGGGTCTGTCAATTTTGTTAAGTTTTTCAAAGAACCAACTCTTTGTTTGTAGAGTCTTTCTTTAGTGTTTTTCGATTATAATTCATTTAATTTTGATTTAATTTGAATTATATCTTTCCGTCTACTGGATTGGGGTTTATCTTGCTGCTTTTTCTCAATGAGGTTTAGATGTCTCATTAAATTGTTGGTTTCAGATCTCACCAATTTGTTGATGTAGGAGCTCAGAGCTATAAGCTTGCCTCTGCGTACTGCCTTTGCTTTGTCCTAGAGGAGATGGTAATTTGTGTGTTCCTTTTTTGTTGAATAGCATGAATGTTTGAATTTCCTTTCTAATCTCTTCCATGACCCACCCACTCGTGATTCAGCAGTGTGTTGTTCAGCCACCATGTGATACCAGACTTTCTTTTTATGGCTTTTGGTGTTGAGTTCTAATTTTATTCCCTTGTGGTCAGAGAGAATGCAAGGTATAACTTCAATGTTTCTGAATTTAGACAAGTTTGCTTTGTGGCCTAAAATGTAGTCTATTTTAGAAAACGTTCCATGTGCTGCTGAGAAAAACGTGTATTCTGGTGCTTCTGGCTGAAATGTTCGGTAGATGTCTGTTAAATTTAGTTGATCTATGCAGCTGTTTTGATCTGTGGTTTCTATGTTGAATTTTTACCGAGTTGATCTATCTAGCGGGGAGAGTTGTGTGTTAAAATCTCCAACTATTAATATCTTTGGACCTATGTGGGATTTGAGGGAAATTAGTGTTTCTTTGATAAATTTGAGTGCTCCATTCTTTGGCAAATAGATATTTAGAATTTTACTATCCTCCTGAAGGAGAGATCCCTTAATTCTCAGTTTTGGTTCAGTTTCTTGTCCTTTATTGTGGTCTTGTTAGTTTTCTATGTGTAGGACATCTTTAAGAATCTTTTGTAGGGCTGGTTTGGTGGAGATGTATTGTTTCAATTTTTCTTTGCCATGGAAGGTTTTTATTTGGCCTTCAGTTATGAAGGAGAGTTAAGCTGGGTACAGTATTATTGGTTGATAGTTGTTTGTTTTTAGGGCATGGCATACATCTTTCCAGGCTTTTCTTGCTTTGATTGTCTCTGCTGAGTAATCTGAGGTGATTCTAATTTGTTTCCCTTTATATGTGATTAAGCTTTTCTCCTTGACAGCTTTAAGGATTTGTTCCTGGGTCTGAGTTGATCCTGTGTGGATTATTATGTTACAGAAGGTTGTCCTATTCTGGTCTGGTCTATTTGTGGTTCTAAAAGCTTCTTGTATCTGAATAGCCCTATCTTTTTGCATGTTTGGGAAGTTCTCTGCTAGGATCCTGTTGAACAAATTTCCTAGACCATTAACTTCTGTTTCTAGGTGCATCTCTACACCTATTATCCTTAGATTAGGCCTTCTGATGGTGTCTTCCAAGTGTTGGATAGATCTATCATATTTCTTGGACTTGTCTTGGATGGCTGTATGTCCTTTCTCTATAATATCTAGGCTGTCTCCAATCCCTGAGATTCGATCTTCTGCATGATCTAACCTGCTGTCAAGACTTTCTACTTTTTTTTAATTTCTTTTCCTTCTAGCTGGTCAGCTTTGATGGCTTCTAGTTCTTTGTTGAAGCTTTATTTTACTTAGTTAATTTGGTGTTCAGTGTATATTATCAAACCACTTACTTGATTAGTTATGGTTTCCTTGGACTCCCATTCCTTCTGTTGCTTTCCATGCAGCATTCCCTTTGTGGCCTCCATGACTACCTTCAGCTCTTTGTTATTGGATTCCATGAATGCCTTTAGTGATCTTTGTGTATTCTCATTCTGCTCTCTCAATTCCTGTTTTACACTTTGATTAGCTTCCTCCTGTTCATGGGATTCCTGTAGTTCTCTCTGAGTGTTCTCAGCCTGCTCCTGCCATTCCTACCTTTCTCTTTGAGTATTCTCAATCTGCTCACGCAAATCCTGTATTTTAGGAGCTTCCTCACACTTATGATATTCCTGTATAAACTTTTGGATTGCCTCCTCTCTCTCCCTATTACGCTCATACAGAGTCCTTTATATGTTTTCAATATTTTCATTTATCATGTTTGCCTCTCTCTCCCTATTACGCTCATACAGAGTCCTTTATGTGTTTTCAATATTTTCATTTATCATGTTTGCCAGCAGTGTTTGTAGAACTCTTTGGGAACTCTCCTCTGGATTATTCATTATCTGTTCTGTCCCCTGGTTATCATGAGTGGGAGTTGCGATACCTGGATTTGTCATTTTTCTTGTGTTTTTCCAGCTTACTCTGCCCATTTAGGATGAAATTAACACCAGTTTTGTGCTAGAACAGTATCTTAAGGCAAGCATCAACCAAAGTCTCTATTTGCACAGTCAATAGTCTGCAGATACAATCTAGTTCAACAGATATATCTATTCAACATCAAACAACTGTATATTAATGGGCTATGAACCGCAAAGAAGAATTTGGTAAACCAGAAATTATTAGGTTTAGGAAGAAATGTCAGTTAAAAATTGGAATAGAGTGATGTGGCAAGGCACAGGAGTGTTAAGTAAGTCCTAATCTCAAAGCAGGAAATAGGTTGGGTAGGATGAAAGTAGAGAGTGAGAAAAAAAAGATGAAAGGGAAATGGAACAAAAATAAGACCAGAAAAAATAGAAAGGTAAAAATTAAAAATATTATACAAAATCGAAAACAAACTTCAGAGAAGAACAAGTATATAATGAGAGAAGGGGAGGGATATAAAGGAGATGTGAAAACATTAAAAAATAAAAATACTTAAAATATTATATAGGTATAAATAGGTAGTACTGCTATTAAGGAATTTAAGTCAAGAGGTTTTGAATTGAGTAATACATTTGTGGATTAAGTGTGTACAATGGGGGATAAGGTCTAATAATTGACTGCAGGTTTATCTGAGGATGTGCAGAACAGCAATTAAGTCACATAAAGAATGAACGGGAAGAACAGGTGAAAAGGATAAGAAAGAAAGACAAAAGATCAGAAGTTCAGTAGAGCTAAACAAAAATCAAAACAAAACAAAAAGGAAGAAAAATGCACACACACTTATACCCCTAAAATAAAATAGAAAACAACTTTTTTTAAAAAAACTTAAAAATTAAAGATTTAAAAAAATTTTTAGAACACTTTTAGAAAAAAAAATTTATAAAAGGTACAACAAAAAAAAATTTCTTTGGTTTTTTTGGAAGGGTTGGGAAAAATCCTGTGTCTCCCTTGTGTCCATAACCAGCCTCTTGTTGGATTCTCTGGTCTGCTTGTGTTCCTGTGGCTTGGTTGGTTACTTAAGTCATTTCTTTGAACAGGCATAATAATGCTCTTCGATCCTACTCCCAGGTTAGTTCAATGGGAGGAGATGGCTTTTTCCTCGAGTTTAGAGATGCTGTGATGAGGCTAGGTTCTGGGTAGAGTTGAGGCCTTTCATCAAACAGTCGCTTTTCCCAAAGGCTGGTTTATGAGAAACTCACAGAGCCCAGCCTGGAGCCACTCTCAGGGTTTCTGTTTACTGAATTTCAATTGATTGTCAAGGCTGCTAAAAGAAGGGGCAGCCTCTGGCTCTTATTACCCAGTGAAGAAAGCCACTCCTGGTGCTGGTGCCCAAACTGGGTGACTTTTCTATGGATGGAGCTGAGTCTAGCAGATCAGGTTATGCTCTTCCGACCTACTATATGACTCAGGATTTATTCCAGGGCCTGAGTTGGAGCTAGCAGCTCCACCGAGCTTTGTCTGTATCCAAGATGGAAATCTCTGGTACTGGGGGGGAGACGGGTGGCCTTCCCTCCTCTGCTCCCTGAGGGAGGATGTCAGGCTTCTATTAACGCCAAGTGTTGGTTCCTTGGTCCTCTCTGGTCTGCGAACTGCAGGATGAAGATGTCCGCTCCTTGTCGATTCTTGCTGGTGTTGATTGCAATCTGCTCATCTGGCTTCTTCGACCCAGACTCTCTGTGATTCAGGTATGGCACCAGCTGTCACTGCTGCCACCACTGCCACCACGGCGGCTGCTGGCAAGTGCTCAGGGCTGTCTCCTTGCCTGTATTTTCTCTCTCTGGCCTAACTCTCTGTCCTGTGAAGGCACACTTGGTGTGATTCTCTGGCTCAGGACTGTTCACTGGAACTCTAAAATTGCTTTCTATGCAAGAGCTCATTTAGCCTCCAGCTTCTCCTCCGCCATCTTTCTGGAAGTCCTCAAGGGTACTTTTTTGTCTCCTCTGGGCTCATGTTTAGAAACAATGTTGACATGAAGAACATAGAAATATTATATAAAGACATAGTAACTATACAAAACTACAAATCTTATTTGAATTTCTGATTAACATAAGGTTTCCCAGAATTCTTCTATATACATTTTGACCTTAAGATTACAAAATTTTCTGAAGTTAATCCATTTCTATTAGAAATACAGCCAAATTCACAGAAAAGTTCAGATGAATTTTACAACCACTTTGTTAATACACACACATACACACACACACACACACACACACACATATATGTATACACATATACATATATATATATATATATATAATATTTACTGAATTTCTTAGAGCATTTCCACATTGTAGATCACAATTCTAAATTATGCCTAAAAATTTCAGGAAGCTATTGAACCTATAGCCATGGGAAATTCATCCATTGGATAATATATTTTTTTCCAAAATACAGTTGATATCAACTTGTTTGATATACATAATTGCTATGAAATATTGCTAAAGAGATTCCTTTAAAAGATTAACCTATACACTTCGAGAGTTGACAGAAAATCATTATAGAAATTTAGACATTTTTGCTAAAAATCCATGATAGAAATAATAGTTCACTTGAGATTATAGTGTCCTGGCATTTCAAAGAAACATAGAAAATAGGAGGTGAGAATGAACTTCTTGGGAGAAAACCCAGAAAAGCTCTGAATATGAGTATTCTTTAGAACCAAGAGAAAAATGAATAACACATATGGACATACATGGTAGGATGATTGGTGAGGGTGTATTAAGGTGTCTGCTGAAAATAAGCAGACTCACCAAAAACAGCCAGAAACCTTTCCATCAAATAGACATCTCATTTTCAATGGTCACTTGGAGTGTCTCCTCTGTGTGTGACCCCAATTACTATATTGCTGATATAATGTTTCCAGTTCATGATCTCGGGTGCTTCATCACCAAGGAAAGCTATGTGAAGTGAAATGCTTCCTTAAAGCCACAAAAACAGAAGTGAAGTTTCCATTTCTGAGTGGTATGATTTCCATAGGATTCACTTGAATTCAGGTAGTGTTCAGTAGAAGTATGGTGTTGGTGTCTTAACTTTTAACTATGATCCTACTATTTATACCTATATAGAAATGCTTTTATGTCACTCTTATATTAGTGGTCTGTTTGTTCTGCAGATGGAGTTAACCTGTTCCCTAAAAATATTCACAACAAAACATGATAACTAGATTGTTATACTTCACCCAATGACAGAGTCTGACTGGAGCACAGTTTACTTTCCTCATCAATGATTTTTTTTTCCAGCAAAGAGGGAAGTAATTACTTGCAAATATAAATAGCTTTAAAGACATATTTCTGGTGTGCAAATATTTCACACCATGTAAGGGATAAAAACAGCACTTAAAAGGTGTGTCTTAGAATGTGAGATGGAGGTAATTTATATCAGACCTGTGGAAATAAAACTCTTAGAATAAGCAATCCAACAATTCAAATAGAGCAATAAAAGACCCTGAATACAAAAAACGATCCTGAACAAGAAGGACATTGCTGGAGGAAAGACAAGGCCAAATTTTAATCTCTACTACACAGACATACAAATCAAAACAGCTTGGTAATGGCACAGAGAAGACATGAGGACCATTGGAATGGAACTAAAAACCCAGAAATGAACCCACAGACCAATAGCCACCTAATCTTCAAAAAGGAAACTAAAAAATAGAATGGAAGAAAGACAGTATCTCCAGTAATTTGTGCTGCCATAACTGGTTTAACACCCGTTGAAAAGTAAAGCTAGATCCTTACATTTATATATTTACACTAGAATAGAAGCAGGAGTCAAAGCAGACACCCAGAAAGCATTACAGGAAGGGGGATAGGAGAAACCCAAGGTCTCCTTAGCACAGGCTGTTATTTTCTTAATACAGACCCAGAAACACAACAAATGAAAGAAAGGTTGGATAAATGGGATTGCATGAAACTGCAGAGCTTCTGCATGGCAAAGGTCACAGTTAGCAAGATCAATAGAAAGCCCATGAATTGGGAGAATGTCTTCACGAGCCATCCATTGGACAAGGGTCTCATATCTAAAATATACTTAGAACTCAAAAACTGAAATCCTCCAACAACGAATCCTAAAAGAAACAACTGCCTCATAAGTAAGTGGTCTAAATACTTAAAGGAAACTTCCCTTAAGAGGAAATATGAATGGCCAACTGACACATGATGAAATGCTAAACCTCCGTAGCCATAAAAGAAATGTACATCATAACAACATTGAGATACCACCACTCACCAGTTAGAATGGCTATAATCAAGAAGACTAAAAACAGCAGATGATGGAGTGTATGTTGGCAGAAGGGAACCCAACTTCATTGTTGGTGGGAATGTAAATTTGTTCAACCTCTTTGGAAAACAGTATGGAGGTTCCTGAAAACACCCAACAATCCCACTTTTTAGCATTTACCCAAATGATCACAAACAAGGCCATATTAAGACTGTCAGCACAACTATGTTTTTTGCAACATTACCGAAGCTAAGATATGGAACCAACCCAGGTTCTCCTCCGTAGATCAAGAAAATGTATATACAACGCCCCTCTATCACACAATCGAATTCTATGCCTCCATCAGAAAGAATGACTTCACCCCATGGAAAATGGAAAAAACTTGGAAAAAAAACTATGTTAAGTGAAGTAAGCTAGACCCAAAGAAGCACATGTCTCATGGTTTCTCTTATTTGCAATAACTAGTAAATGTGTAGGACAAGCAGAAAATGTCAAAAGTTATGTACATATGAACATATAAGGTGATATTAAGCAAAATGAATGCCAAGATAGGCACACAAATACCATTTTCTTTCTTGCTATTGTATCTAACATATTTATAATGTAATTTTTTGTTTCTTTGTATGTTCCTCCCCATGGTATAACCACTGTTTTCACTGTATTTGATGTTGGTGCCCTGCACCCTGTGTATACCCTGGTCTAATTCGGGGGGGGGGGGATAGAAAAAGCAAAATGCTTAAATAAGGATAAAGGTTGACCCATTGTAACATTGAGATATACAAAACACTATGTTCAAAACAAACTTTACAACTTCGGCAGTGGGGGTGGGTAGTTTTGGAGGTGGGAGGGAAGGGATGACAGGGGAAAAACAAATCTTCAACAGGAAATGTACTTATCACCTTGCTGATGTATCTGTAACCCCTGTGTCAAATATTTTTTTATAATAAAAAGTACAAAAATAATAAAACCTCTTATCAGATAATAGTTATTAATGGTAAGGGAAAATAATGCTAATTTCTGATAAATAACTCCTTCTTCCAGCCTCAAGGATATTCTCGCAGCTACTGAGTAAGCATAGTTAAAAAGGGCAAGACACGGGAAGTACTCAATAGAGGTTCTTGTGGTTAATTAGAGATAAAATTCTAATATGCTTTCCTTCCCCTGGTGGTTTTTATCAACCATCCAAAATTCTCAGCCTTCTGGTTTTGAGATGTGAGCCACCAGAATGCAACTAGTATATGTTATGCAAAAATGTGTTAATGAAGTTTCTTAAATAAACAAAAAAGGAAACTTTGGGAATATTGATATTTAAATCTGTTCTTTGAACTCTGTTTGAAATGGTACCAAACTTCCTGAACCAAATGTGCAGTGACTTTGAAACTCAGGAGTAAAAATATAAATACCTTCATGTTTTCAAAAGTATAACATGATTATCAATGATTACTGCATTTACACTGGTTTGATAATGCAGATTTCTAAACTAATAGCACGAGAAGCATTCCCCTGCAGCTGTATAGAGGAAGAAAGCAATTTTGAGACAATACCATGAAAAAGTCATTGTAATGTGGAAATAATAGGATAGTATTTATTCATGATATAATAATCTGGAAACATCACAAGCCAAGCTACATAAATAGTGTTTGGATGGGAATTTTGCTATCTAATAAAGAAAACTGCATTCAGTAAAGAAAACAAATTTCCATTCATAAGACGTTAGAAACCATCCCCATTAGTTGTTTTTTTACAAACAATTGTCATCTTTTAGACTGTCTTCCTTGAGATTTGCCTTTCTTATTATGATACGGCAAAAAAAGCTCATTTTCAGTTCATGACAGGAATATCAAATCAACTTGTGATTCTGAAACATAAAATTAGCAGGGATTACCTGACAATTTAAACATCCTGTTACTTTTCTTTATGTACAAATTTCATGACAATGTTAGTATTAAGAGACAGGAGCATTGATGGAATTTTCTCCATTTTGCACAATTCTCTAGATGGAGAGTACTTCTTTCTTCTGATTATTCATTGCTTCTGCTATCTAACACTTCTTTCTTTTCTTCCATTTTTTTGTCTATTAATAAAATCAGAAGAAATTGTTCAGTTTGTTAGTAGCATTTCTTAGAGCAAGAAATATAAAATAAGTTTCAACATTATACATTCCACACACAAAAGTGTGGGTGGCGATGGATATCTGTAGACTGGTGTCTTTATGAAAACTGACAAGTGACAGTAATAAAATCTGAATGGGTCTAAAATCTTATATACTTTGGATGCTATTTGAAGTCGTGAAATTCTCTAATGTGGGTGGAAAAGATTGGGGAAAAAATGTACAAACTGTGTCTTTAATTCTAGCATGTCATCATTCTTTAGAGTAATGAAAGCAGAAGACCATTGTCTAAGAGGTCTATTCCGAAGTCATAGTGAAATCTAATATTAATGAAAATGCTCTCAATATTTCACACAATGATTGATATAAAAGATATATAGAATTTCTTGTACAGTTTGCTGAAACCACATAAGTATGGATACATATCAGGCCTACGATAATTTTTTTTTCTGCTTCGTTTCTTTTTTTTTTTTAATTGTGAAAACACCCTACAGAGGAGTTACAATTACATGGGAAAGATAATGAGTACATTTCTTATCAAGCATTGATGCCTCCTCCTTTGTTTCCCATTCCCATCTCTTCCCATCTCTTCCTGCCCCACCTCCGCAACCCTGCACTCCTCCCTCCACCACTAATGTTCTAAAATTCGTTTTCTGACATAACGACTTGTACATCTCATTCTTGCAGTGGGTCCACGTGTATCCCTATTTAAACAATTTGATTTTTCCCTTCCCCTACATAAATTATACGGACATCAAATACAGTGAAAACAGCGGGGGAGGGACATGCAAACAAACAAAAAAATAATCTTATAAATATGTTAGAAACAATAGCATGAAAAAAAATTTGAATACTTGTGAGTATAATGTATAAGTACTTGAGCAAGTTTAGAGTATTACCAAATTTTAAATTATCAGATAACTTCGAAACCCTATTGCAAATGTATTCTAATAATTAGGATAAGTTGTCACTTAGATGCCACCCTTGCAGCTATCTTTATTTCTCTCCACAGTTTGGTAAGGTATTGCAAGGAATTATGTATATAAATCTTTCTTCACAGAATTTTGATCTGAAACATTGAGGGTAATTTGAGCTCATTGAAGTTCAATTGTTGACAATTGAACTCAATTTCAGTTTGCAGAAAACTTCTTCATGGTAGTTTGCCATAGAAATAACTGGGCCCTTTACAGAGTGGAAATATAAATGCCTTGTGCTCAAGTAAGATTCTGTATTTCCCTTGTGTCCATAACCAGTCTCTTGTTGGAATCTCTGGTCGGGTTGTGGTTTTTGATTTTCCTTTGGCTTGATTGGATTTTTAAGTCAGTTTGTTAGAGCAGGCAAAAAAATGCTCTACTTTATCCAGGATTTTGTGACCTCCTCCAAGGCTAGTTCAATGGGAGGGAGATCTGCTTTGAGTATCACAAAAGAGGGAGATGGCTGTTTCCTCTAGTTTCAAGATGCTATGATGAGGCTAGGCCTTTCAGCAAACAGTAGCTTTTCCCTTAGGAGCTAGCTCCAGATACTCACAGAGCCCAGCCTGGAGCCACTCTCAGTGTTTATGTTTACTGAATTTCAATTGATTGTAAGGCTGTTGTAGGGAGGGGAAGCCTCTGCCTCTGTTTATCCAGTGAAGAAAGCCACTGATGCTCTGCCTGGTCTGGATCACTTTTCCCTGGGTGGAGCTGAGCCTGGCTGGTCAGGTTAGGTTCCTGTGAAGTGCTAAATGACCCTTGTTTTCTTCCAAGGCCTGAGTTGGAGCTACCAGTTCAGCCAGGCCTTTGTCAGTATCAAAGGTGGAGATCTCCATAGTTGGGGGTGGGGGTGTCCTTTCCTCCTGTGCTCCTTGCGAAGGAGTGAGGATATCAGGCTTCTACTCACAGCAGAGTCTTGGTTCCTGAGTTATCTCTGGTCTGAGATCTGCAGGATGAAGATGTCTGCTCCTTGTCAGTTCTTTCCCTCATGATCTTGGATTGGCAAATTAATCCTCTAAAAATGTTCATAATTCCAAAAAAAAGTACAGATTCAATGCAATATCCATGAAAATTTAATATCATTCTTCACAGAAATAGAAAAAACAAATCCTAAATTTCCTATGGGAGACTGAAATTAAATAGGCAAAATAATCCTTAGGTGGAAAACAAAGCAGTGCTAGATATAGCACTTGACATCAAATTATACTACTAAGCCATGGTAACAAAATCAGTATAATACTCCCGCAAAACAGATACAAAGGTAAAAGGAGCGTTATTTTAGAGGTCTAAGCATAAAGTCACATACCTGAAGCCATCTGATTTTGCCAAAAGACCCCAATACATACATTAGAAGCAAGGTTTCATCTTGGTAATCAGGATATCCATTAGCAGAAGATTCAAATCAGATCTCCCACCCTAAACTACTATTAATTAGTGAATCAAGAACATCAATATAGGCTTCTTCACATAATAGACTGAAGGAATAAAAAGGGAACAGTTTGCTTCACATATTAAAGATAGATTTACATTTCCCATTGTGTTACTCTGTAAATTTTAATCAGCAGTAATATAAAATTTACAATTCAAATCAACTAACTGAAAAAATTTTAACGTCAAAATGATTTATCATCTAAGACATTTTCTGCATCACAAAACATTACTCTGAGTTGGAAACATGGAATATATTCATGGTCATAAGCCTGTACAACAAAATTTATTACTTTTAAGTACCAAATAAAACACTGTAAAAGTGAAACTCATGTGAGATCACTAACAGTTTAACACTTAGATTTGAGTATTTAAATCCATTCCATTTGTAAGAAGAACAAGGTAGAAATACTGTTATTTAGCTAAATAATTCAAAGTATTATAAACAGGAAAGGTGTGAATTTTTAGATGATCAGGAATGAAATGCACATATTAATTTTTGGGTGTGGCTGAGGGAAACTCTCATTTGAATCACCTGATTTTCATATGAACTGTAAACAACTTTTATAAAAAAAAAACAAAGCTAGAGTTGACAATATTATCACAAGTATAAATGATAAGTTCACACGGAATTTGTAAGTTGAGAGCACGAAAGTTTGATGAAATGCTCAAAAACTAAACAAACTTCTTTATGCATTTGTTTGGGTAGAGTTAAGTTGTTTCAACACATGGAGCCATATTATCCAGAAAAAAATAACAGAAAAAAAATTGTAGCCATGTAAAAAGTTAATAGATATAAATATTATTTGAATAAAGTCATAAATTGTGAGATGTATTAGTTTATTAATGACAACAGGAATCACTTATTAGGAGAAGGTCTGCAACTTCATACCATCTCATTTGTCCAAACTTTCTTTGATTTGTTGTGTTTCTGGTCTGTATTGAGAAAATTTCAGCCTGTGCCTAGGAAACCTTGGGTTTCTGCTATTCATACTAAAGCTACCAGCACAACTATATTCATTACAACATTATTTACCATAGCTAATATATTGAACCAACCCATGTTCCACTCAGTAGATGAATCGGTCCAGAAAATATGACACATACAAGAAAATATGATGCATATGATACATATATGATACACACACATACAGACACACACACACACACACACACACACACACACAAAAATGTAATTCTATGCCTCCATCAGAAAGAATGGCATTGCCCCATTTGTTAGGAAATGGTAAAACTTGGAAACACTTATATTAAAATTATATTAAAAATTATATTAACTTAAGTAATCTAGGCCGTCCTAACTCTCAACATTAACAGACTTAACTCTTAAATTAAGCCACATAGACTGTCTAGTTGGATTAAAAAGCAAGATCCTTCTGTCTGCTGCCTTCAGAAGTCACACTTTTCCCATAAAAAACAAACAAACATACATATTTTGAAAGTGGAAGGTGGGAACAAAATCTACGGAGCAAATGGCCTCCATAAGCAAACAGGAGCTGCAATCCTAATATCAGATAAAGTAGAGTTCAAATTTAAATTAGTGAGAAGAGATAAAGAAGGTCGCTACATGCTAATTAAGGTATCGCTCCTTCAGGAAGATATGACAATTATAAATAACTATTTGCCACCCAATGGAGCACCCATATATACCCAAGAAACACTACTTTCTCTGTTCATCTCCCTTTACGTGATATTTAACACAAATGAACATGCAAATTACCAACTCTTCTGGGACACAGGAAAGGCAGCCATCAGAGGAAGTGTAGAAATCTGAGTTCCTACATCAACAAATTGGAGAGATCTGAAACCATCAATTCAATGAGACATAGGAACCTCTTAGAAAAAGAGCAGCAAGATAAACCCCAATCCAGTACACAGAAAGAAATAATTAAAATTAAATCAGAGTTAAACAAATTAGAATCCATTAAAACCATAGATAGAATCAACAAAAAATTTAAAAAATTGACAGACCCTTAGCAAATCTTATCAAAAAAGAAGAGAACAAACCCAAATAAACAAACTAAGAAATGAGAAAGGAAATGTCATCACAGAAGCAACCAAGATTCAGAACATTATGAAGGAATATTCTCAAATCTCTAAGCTAATAATTTTGAGAAGCTGGCAGAAATGGAACTTTTCCTAGCAAATATCAACATTCCAAAAGTAAAGCAAGGTGAGTTAAAGCATCTTAATAGTTCCATATCAAGCATTGAAATAGAAACAGCAATAAGAGACCTCCCGTCTAAGAAAAGGCCAGGACCAGAAGGATTTTCAATGGAATTCTTTAAGGTCTTCAAAGCAGAGCTCACATTCATACTCCTCCAAATCTTCAATGAAATTGAAAGAGAAAGTTCACAATGGAACTTTTTTAATGGAGCCATCATAAGACTCATCCCCAAACCAGCAGGGACTCATCAAAGAAAGAGAACTATAGACACATTTCTTTGATGAACATTGATGCAAAACTTCTCAACAAAATTTTGGCCAAGCGACTTCAACAATTCATCCAAAAAACCATAGACCACGATTGAACATGATTCTTTCAGGGATGCAAACCTGGTTCAATATACACACCAATTAATATAATTCATCACATCAACAAGTGCAAGGATAAGAATTGAATGGTTATTTAAATGGATACAGAAAAAAGCATTAGACAAGATCCAACACCCCTTTATGATGAAGGTTCTGGAAAAACTAGAAATCCAGGGAAACTTTCTCAATAAAGTAAAGGTTGTATATGACAACCCTACAGCCAGCATTATACTTAATGCTGAAAAACGAAAGCCATATGTTCTTAACTCAGGAATGAGAAACAAAGTTGTCCACTCTCTCCACTTCTCTTCAATCTAGTATTACAATGCCTAGCTACAGCAATAAGACAAGATCCAACCATAAAAGGGATTCTAATAGGGAAAGATGAAGTTAAACTCTCTATCTTTGCAGATGACATGATCTTGTATTTAAAGAATCCAACAGACTAAACTTCCCAATTGCTCAAGCTGATTCAAAACTTTGAAAAAGTAGCAGGGTATAAAATTAACCCTCAGAAATCAATGGCTTTTCTGTATGTCAACAGTGAGAAAAACGTGACTGAAATCAGGAAAACAAATCCTTTTCTAATAGCCCGACACACAAAAACGTACCTAGGAATTAACTTAACAAAAGAAGTGTACGACCTTTATGATAAAAACGTTAAAAACGTGAAAAAGGAAATCAAAACAAAACTTAGAAAGTGGAAAATCCTCCCATGCTCCTAGATTGGAAGGATCAACATCCTAAAAATGGCCATCATTCCCAAACCTATATACAAATTCAATGTGATACCTATCAATATCCCAATCTCATTCTCCCAGGAAATAGAAGAGGCAATCCAAAAATTAATATGGAACAATAAAAGACCCTGAATAACAAAAACTATCCTTAACAAAAATAACCGTGCTGAAGGAATATCAATACCAAATATCAAAGTCTACTTTAAAGCCATACTAATCAAAACAGCTTGTTCCTGGCACAAGAACAGATCTCGGGACCAATGGAATAGAATTGAAAACTCAGAAATGAACCTAAAGACCTATAGCCATCTAATCTTCGATAAGGGAGCTTAAAAAGTAGAATGGAAGAAAGACAGCCTTTTTAGTAAATGGTGCTACAAATTTAGATAATCTCTGGTAGAAAACTAAAGCTAGATCCTTATATACCACCGTGCACCAGAATCAATTCCAAGTGGATCAGACCTCAGAGTCAAAGCAGACACTCTGAAAACATTACAGGATGGAATAGGAGAAACCCTATATAGCCTTGACACAGGTAATTTTTTTTTTAAAAAGAGACCCAGAAACACAACAAATCAAAGAATGTTTGGAGAAATGGAATTGCATGAAATTGCTGAGCTTGTGCATGACAAAGTACATAGCTTGCAAGACCAATAAAAAGCCAATAGATTGGGAGAAGATCTTCACTAGCCATACAATGAGCAAGGGTCTCATATATAAAATATACCTTGACCTCAAAAAAATTAAATCCTCAACAACAAATCCTCAAAGACATAACTGCTCCATTAATAAGTGGACTAAAGGCTTAAAGAGAACCTTCTCTGAAGGGGAAAGGAGGAGGAAACAATATTGAGATACCACCTCAACAAAGTTAGAATGGCAATAATGAAGAACTTTACTAATAACATGCTGGAGGAGCTGTGAACAGAAGGGAACCCTACTGCATTGTTGATGGCAGCGTGAACTTGTTCAAGCACTTTGGAAAGTAGTATGGATCACCTAGGACCCAACAATTCCACTTTGGGGCATTTACCCAAATATCACAAACAAGTCCATGCTAAAGCTCCCAGCACAACAATGTTGATTATACCATGATTTACATCATAGCTAAGATATGGAACCAACCCTGATGTCCCTCAGTAGATGAATGGATCAAGAAAATATGGTATATGTGCATATTGGAATTTTATGCCTCATCAGAAAGAATGAGACTGACCCAGTTGTTAGGAAATGGAAAGACTTGGAATAAATTATATTAAGTGAAATAAATCAAGCCCAAAGAAATATAGGTCCTGTGGTTTCCCTTATTTTCAGTAACTAGTATATGTCTGAGTCAATTAGAAGTGGCCAGATAAGTTGATTTTAGGCGAAATGAACCCCAAGTTAAGGACTCATTTTTTTTTCTTTCTTGCTATTGTTTCTATCATATTTATATGTTATTTCCTTTGTTGCTTTGTATGTCCCACCCCCACAGTATAAACCCTGGTTTGACTGTGATGTAGGTTTAATTTGTGGAGGGGAAGGAAAAAAACAAGTTCTTTAAATAGGGATACAGGTGGACCTATTGCAACAAGATTTACAAGAAGTTATGTCAAAAACGAATTTTATAACTTTGGCATGGTAGGCATGGGAAGTGAAGAGATGGTAAGAGGAAATAAAGGAGGAGACAACAATGCTTGATATGAAATGTACTCATTAGTTTTCCCATGTAATTATAACCTCTTAGTGCAGTTTATCGCAATAAAATAAATAAATAAAAAATAAAAAAGGCCCTGAAATTATTCAGATTCAATTTTTATCTGGTGTACATTACAATTTATAACTATGAATTATTTTGTCACTGAAGTCACTAAATTTCTATAGTCCAAACACAAGCCATTGTTTGATCATGTGCAATTGTATCCTGGAAGTCATATCTCAATGGTGCCTTACTTTGATTCTTTTTAGCATACTGTATAGGATCTGAGATCTATAGAAATAAAAAGGGAGAGAGGAACTCAGGGTAGGTAATGAAGGAGAAAACTAGGAAATGAATCATACTGACAAGAAATATATTCATTTCCTTACATTATTTTTAAAAGAAACATGAAAATATGAAACATGCTTTATTTAAATAACAAGGTACATAGAGTGTTGAGAATATCCATTTAAAAGAAATAGGTATCCCTATTTAAACGATTTGTTTTTCCATTCCCCTCCACAAATTATACCAGCATCAAATACAGTGAAAGCAGGTGTTATACTGTGGGGGAGGGACATACAAAGCAACCAAAAAATAATCTTATAAATTTTAGAAACAATCACATGAATGAAGAAAAACACATTTGAGTATATATCTTAGGGTTCATTTCCCTAACATCAACTTATCTGACCTTTTCTTCTTGATTCAGACATATACTAGATATTGCAATATCTGGAAACCATGGGAACTGTGTTTCTTTCGGCCTCGTTTACTTCACTTAATAAAATCATTTAAATAGGGATACAGGTGGGCCTATTGCAACAATAGACATGCAAGTCGTTATGTAGAAGACGAACCTTACAACTTTGGTGAGGAGGAGGAAGATTGGAGGAGGCAGGGGAAGATGGGATGGGAAGGGGAAACAAAGTAGGACGCTACAATGCTTGATCAGAAATGTACTCATTATCTTGCCCATTTAATTGTAACCTCTCTCTACTGTACTTTCACAATAAAAAAGAAGAGATAACATTGTTTCCAAAGGTAAAATTGTAGTGGAACAAGTGGATGATTTTATTTTTCTTTTGTCGCTCATGTAGCTTGAACTCTAGGGTGGGTGTTGACTCTCTAGCTCAAGGCAAGCATTCCACTCATATTGTTCCAAATCTAGAACAATTTGGAAAAATATCATATTACCTCAAAATTTAATAAGTTAGCAATAAAATTTACATCAACTGCATAGAATGAGATCGAAACAACAATAATCTTACTAATAAACAAAAGCGTAAGATCAAACAATAAAATTTACAAGATTTTTATTGTTTTGTATTCTGTATCAGCAATAGTAGAGATTGAACTCCATGTTTATACTTTGCTTGTTTTTACTTAACAACATAGTGTTCCTTATGAAAACACTTTTAGACAAGTTTTATTTTCCAGTTACCCCATTCAAATGAAATTAAATGTTCAGAATCTGTTTCTGCTTCCTTTCTCTGGATAGCCATCATTTTCTTCTGGTATATGTAGTCAGTCAATAATCTTACATGAATAATGCATTCTTCCTGATGACTTCAACAATGAAGGCTCAATTGAAATGATCATATCCTCCAAAGATTCCAGTTATCCTATTCTTTTATTGACAGTATTGAAACAGAGTGAGTTGAATGGAAATATGAGTCCACAATAAACAGGACACTTCATCCCCTCTTGTACATGTATTTTGCTAATGGAGAACCCTGAAAGTGGATGCAAAGCCATTAAGAAATGAAGAAAGAAGTAGAGGGAGATGGAGAGAAAAAGAAAGAGGGAAAAGAGAAAGAGGGAGAGGGAACACCAGGCCAATAAAGACAGGTTTACCTCAGGCAGAGGTTTGGCAGGTTTGCAGTGGAGTCCTTCCTCGAATTCAAAATTTGGTAACAGTGGTGGAGGGCAGATGAAATTCGAGCAATTACTAATGAGCCATATATGAGTTTTGTCCATGAGCTCAAGTATTGTAGTGGATCTTCCTGAATGGAGAAAGGAATATAATGGGAAGGATTATGAAAATTTTTGTCCTGAAATATAGCAAATGATTTTCTGAAATAAGTTGGAATAATGTAGGGAAGACATTGCATGTTGATAAAGGATATTTGTTTATAATGTTACATGTATTAGTTTGTATACGAAATACATTCTCTCAAAGCTATAAAAGTATCAAATAAAATTTTAGAAACATATGATATACAAAATTAATGAAAAACAACGTCACACACTCTAAGAAAGCTATCTCAGGAGGTTTCACCAGCTTACGATGATTTTTGTTGATGCTTGATTTTCCATAATAGTGAATTTTTGAAAGTCTAAATAAATTCCAAGTTGTGCTACTGCTTTTGGTTCATATTAACCAGTTGATAATCTTATTCTGCTGTTCTCCAGGAAAAGAGAGAGAGAGAGGGTTAGATTTAGTCATTAATGTATTTTCTCTGGGGCATAGAAAATATTTAATAATTGTAAAGGATTATGCCTAGAACTATAAGTAAATGATTTCTTTATAATTGAGAAAACTAAGCTACAAAAGATGGAACAATATCCTTTATGCTACATAGCTGCTTTTCTAAAATTTATTTTTAGTTGGGCTTCATTTTCCATTTTCCTCACCCTAACCCTATCTCTGGACAGAACTACAAACTGAGCCCTATTCCTACAGGTGTCCCAATCCTAAAGTTAAAGAAAAACAGTGGAGTTTTATTCACCTGAAGTGATACTCCATTTGACTTTCTTGAAAGAAATTAGCCCTAAATCCTACTGGTTTTCAGACTCTTAACTATGAAGCAATCTTGTCTTCTAACATGAATATTACATCCATTGACCTCAAATTCCGATATTAAAAATACTACAGTTACCACTGATAGTATCCCTGAACTCCTGGAGCTTAATAGATTTCAGATTTACTAGGTGTCCAACCGATTTTCTCATCCTAAACGGATCCCTAAACCGAACCAGAAACTTACCACTAACCGTACCAAATTAACACCATTTTGAAAATGTAAGTAAATTTTCAACTTTCTGTTCAATGTCACATTTATTATATTTCTATGTATTACTAGAAAGTACCGTTTTATCCTAAGGTAACCCTTCCTTAACCCTAACCTTAACCAGAACTAAAGTAACCCTCATGTAAAAGTAATACCAGACAAAAATATAATAGTTTTCATTCATCCTTTGATTTAATGTGTCCTCTTAAAATAAGTTGAAGTTTTTGCAGTATCTTAACATTTTCCTAACCTTCACTATAACCCTACTTACAACACTGGTGCTCACCAAACTTTAATTATACCCTTATCCTAATATTACTACCAATACTCTACATTCATCCCAACTCTTAAGTTTCTTGTAGTTCTAAATTCTACTTTCATATTGATACTTTATTTTCTATTTCACTAACCTGCACCGTAATATCAGCTAGAAACCTCACTCTAACCATCATCCTAATGGTAGCCAATTCCTAAAATAAATAAAAACTACTTCATTTTTGTTTCATTCTAACAGATTATCCAGTTATCATTCTTGAAATAAATTGTGGTTGTCCATAAATCCTAGTTTTCCTGACTCTAGACTTGAAGATATCTTGGTCCCTAATATGAACCATTGTATCAATTGACCTAAAATCTTCATATACTATAATTTCTCTTGGTTGTAGCTTTTCCTGTTTTAGATCCTAAAATTAGTTTCAGATTTATTTAACATGTAATCAATTTCCTTATCCTAACCTTAACTCTACACCTAATTGAAAAGCTCAATGTATAAAGTAATGGTAAATAAAAACCACAAAGTAAATATAAGGAAAATACTAATATATATACTATATTTCACAATTATTTTACATCTAATTGTTAGTAAAAAAGTAAACTCAATTTTACTCTAAAATTTTCTCTTTCACAACTGACAATCTAACATGAACTAGAAAAGCAAACCTAAAACTATCACCAATTGCCCTCGTAGTGCTTTCCTTTTTATTTATTGTACCTTGGAAACAACTGATATTTGGTGAAATTGGTTATGTTTCACCCAATATCTTACCTTTTTCTGAGCCTAACCCTAATCCTGAATCGAACATTCAAACTAACCTTGACACTAATTGTATCTGAATATTTATATTAGTATCAGATATCTATTTCACATTCATATGAATATTTACTTGTCTTATAAATCTAAAGTTTTGCTTGAGTTTGACAGTAAAATTTCCATTTCCATAACACTAACACACCTCAAACATGAATCTTAACCTTAAGCTGGATGCTAATCACAGCCCAATCCTAAAGTTAACAAAAAATACTTGAGTTTTTAGTCAGCATAGATTCAATGTCTGAGTTTCTCTTACTCTCAGTGAGGAACCATTTTATCCATTGACATCAAACATTCGCAATATTAAAATACATAACATAAAAAATAATGTAGATTCTATTGATCCTAACATTCCTGAAATCCTGTATCCTAAAGAATGTTTCCAATTTACAACAATCTAGTCAAAACTAACTGTGTCCCTGAACCTTATGGAAAACCTAACTCTAACGTAACCTAAATGATCCCTGATAGGAAATGTAGGCAAAACATTTTAGTTTCCATTACATTTCACTAGTATTTGATCTATAATTATTAGTAGGAAACTGTTTTACAGTAAAGCTTACATTTTTTCTGACTCTAATGCCAATCTGAACTAGAAAAGGAAGCCTAACCCTCTGGATTCTAACAAAATCACATGAATACAATGTTTTTCACTCATCCTAACTTTGGTTCAATTCATCCTTCTTAAAACTGATTGTGGTTGTACCCAGTATCTTATCTTTTTTCAAAACCTAATGGTAATCCTAATTGGAACAATGACGTGAACCCTAGCCCTAAATGTACCTGAATTACCCTCATGTAAATAGCAATACTGTTAACATTTGTCCTAACTCTTCTTCAGCCTGTAGTTGTCACATTTCCTTTTCAGTTTTATGTTCAACCTTCCATTTCCCTAATCCTAACTTAAATACTGGTCAGAACCCTAAGAGTAATAGATGATAGTACTAACCCAATCCTAAAAATAATAGAAAATATTTGAGTTTAGATATATCCTAACAGATACTCATTGTCTTTGAAATGATCTGCAGTTTGTTCCAAATCCTAAAGATTTCCTGATTTGGACTCTGAATCTATCTTGTACAGAATTATGAATCATTAACCTCAAATCCTCATCAAATCCTCATATCATGAAAAATGCTGTAGTTTCCATTGATCTTAACTTTTACTGAATTCCTACATCTCCAAAAAAAGTTTCAGATTTACTTAAAATCTACTCTATTACCTAACCCTAACTATGTAACTAAACCTTACTGGAAACCTAACTCTAAATTTCACCATATTGACCCTTTATAGGAAACTTAGGAAAAACTCTGTAGTTTTTGTTAAATTTCACACTTTAATTGAAAGTGTAGCAGAAAACTCAATTTTACAGCTTAGTCTTCCCTAACTCTAAACTGAAGAAGAAAAGTAACCGAACCCTAGATCTAATTACCTTTGGATTTTAAAAAGCACATGAATACATAAGGTTTTATTCTAAATTTGATTCAACTCATCTTTCTCAAAATAGTTTGTGGTTATACTCAGTATCTTACAATTTTTCTAACCCTAACCCTAACTGGAATATTGAGACTAACCCTAACACTAATCATACCCTAATATTATTAGCAATATTCTATTTCACATTTATGCTAATTCTAACTTTACTTGTTATTCTAAATTTTACTTTCAAGTTGACCCTAAATTTTCCATTTCCCTAATGTTAACCCTAACCCCAGCTGGAATTGAAACCTAACTTTCAACCCTAATGATAGCCCCATTCTGAAATTCAAGAAAAATACTCTAATTTTATTCATTCTAAATAATATCCCAGGTTTCATTCTTGACATGAGTTTCAATTTGCTCTAATTCCCACAAATTTCCTGACTCTACCTCTGTAGTTACCTTGTACCATAACATGAACCATTACATTACCTATCCTCAAATTCTCATATCAGGATAAATTCAGTAATTTCCATTGATCCAACCTTTTCCTGAATTCTTGTATCCTAAAACAGATTTACTTAGCATCTAGTCCATTACTTACCCCTAAATCTCAATCTAAACCTCGCTGGAAAACTCTCATTAATCATTATAGGAATGATCACTGAGAAATAATTATAATAGTACTCTAGATAATATTCAATCTCACATTTTTTGTTTCTGTTAGTGAAAACTCAATTTTATACTAAAACTTTCCTATTAATAACACTATTCATGATCAGAACAAAACAGTGAACCCAATATTAATCCAAATTATGTTTGAATACTAAGCTTAATACAATATGCTAGTTTTTACTCATCCTATTTAGATTCTAATATTCATTCCAAAAATAGATTTCAATTTTATCCAATATATTAATCATTTTCTAACCCTAAGCTAAATCTTTATTTTTTTGGTTGGTCATGGGACTTGAATTTTGGGCCCGGACCTGGTCCCGCAGCTCTTCAGCTTATAGCTACACACTAGAGCCACAACGCCACTTTGGTTTTCTGAGTGGTTCATTGGAGAAGAGTCTCCTGGACTTTTCGACCCAGGATAGCTTTCAACCACAATCCTCAGATCTCAACCTCCTGAGTAGATAGGATTTCGGGCGTGAGCCACTGGCACCTGATCCTAAAGTTAATGTTAACTGGAACATTGAAAATAACGTAAAGACTAATTTTAAATACATCCGAATATTGATAGCAATGCTGTTGTTCACACTCATTCTAATTCATAATGGGCTTATACTTAAATTTATATTCAATTTGACCCTCCACTTTTTCCTCTTAACTTTAATCATGACTGGAATTCTAACCACAATCCTGACACTATGATATCCAATTTTAAAATTTATAAAAAATATTCGAGTTTTGTGTCATCCTAACTGAAATTACACTTGTAATTCTTGAAAAAAAAATATAGATTGCCCTAAATCCTACAGATTTTCTCACTCATAATTCTGAACCTAGCTTGTTTCATAACAGAAAACATTATGCCCATTGATCTCAAATGCTGATATTATGAAAAAAAAATATTTATTCCCATTATCCCAGATTTTCCTGAATTCCTCGAACCTAAAATAAGTTTCAGATTTATGTAATGATTAACCTTTTTTTTTTTTTTTTTTTTTGGTCAGTCATGAGGTTTGAACTCTGGCCCTGGACATAATTCCTGAGTTCTAGGCATGGGTGCACCATCCCTGAGGTCGTTAGATGAAGGTGAGTGCTTTACCACATGACCACAGTACCAGTTAGGGATTTCTGATGGTTAATGAAAGAGTCTCACGGACTTTCCTGCCTAGGCTGGTTTTGAACTGTGATCCTCAAATCTCAGCCTGCTGAATAGCTAGGATAATAGGCGCCAGCCACCAGCTTAATGCATTTCTTAACTCTATCCCAATGGCCTTTAACCGCAAAACTAATCCTAATCAAAATCTAAATTAACACCAAATAGTTAATGTAAGGAAAATTGTCTAGAATCTATTCAATCACACATTTTTTTTGCTTGTACTTCTTTTGGAAAACTAAATTTTACCCTAAAGCTTACCTTCCCTAACGCTAACCAGAACTAACAAAGCAAGTCACACTTTAAACCAAATTATATCTGAATGGTTAAAGTAACACAGAGACTGCTTTTCATTCGTTCTAACTTTGATGTTATTCATTGTTCTTAACATACGTTGTGTTTTACACGATATCTTATATCTTTTTCTCATCCTAACCCCAACTGTAACTGGAAAACTTTGCCTAATCGTAAGACTACATATAGCCAAAATGTAATATAAATAGCAAGTCTTTATTTCTCATTGATCCTAACTCTTACTCAGCATGTAATTCCAAATTTTACTTGCATTTTGAACCTAATTTTTAAAAGTGTTTTTCTATTTCCTGTCAGGTTTTATTATTTTATTTTTTTTAATTTTATTTTATTGAAAAGATGCTTAGCAAAGGAATTATAGTTACATGTGTAAAGTAATGTATACATTTCTTGTTGGCCATCATTACCCCATTCCTTGTTGTTTTCCCACTGTTCATTCCCTTCTCCACCTGGCTCACTCATCCCTCCCCTCCATGTTCTAAAATTCATTTTCAACATAGTGTCTTGTGAGTATCATTGTTGCAATAGATCCTCCTGTGTTGAACCTAAATTTTCTATTTCTCTAACCCTATTTCTAATTCTGTCTGGGATCCTCATTTTAACCAGAATAATAATGATAGTTCAATTCAGAAGTTAACAAAAATATTCAAGTTTTTATTCATACAGTTAATCCACTTTATATTGAATTAAGTTGCAGTTTACCTTAATTCTTCCAAATTAGATTATATTTGTATATGTAAAGATGTAATTTTATATGTAAAACAGAAGATCTTTGGAGGCAGGAGCAATAAAAAGGAAATAGAGGTCCTATTTTCAAATACTTTAAATATATTATGGAAAGAGCTTAATGAAACTGCCACTTCCAACAATTATTAAAATAACTAAAAATTAATAACACACTGTCTTCTAGTATTCTTTAAGTCAGAAGTGGTGCTGTGGCTCAAGTGGTAGAGCCCTAGCCTTGAGCTGAAGAGCTGAGGGACAGTTCCCAGGCCCAGAGTTCAAGGCCCCATGAGCAGACCCCCCAAAAAAACAAAAGAGTAATAGAACTATGTCAAGTGTTGAATGAAAATAGAAAAAAAATCAATAGAGCCATTTATAGAATCCATAAACAGACACCTGAAAGAAGTAAGGGAGAACACAAGAGGAATGCTGCATGGAGCCCAACAGAAGGAATGGGAATCCACGGAAACCATAACCAATCAACTATGTAATTTGAGAATAAACACAACACAAAATTAAGGAAGTAAGGAAGTTCATACAAATGAAAAACAAAGTTAAAACAAAGAATTTGAAGCCATCAAAGCCCACCAATTAGAAGGAAAATAAATAAAAATACAAAGTAGAAATTTTTGACAGTAGGTTAGATCATGCAGAAGATCGAATCTTGGGGACTGAAGACACCCAAGATATGATAAAGGACATACAGCTATCCAAGACAAATCTAAGAAATATGACAGACCTATTCAATATATGGAAGACACCATCAGAATGCCTAATCTGAATATAATGGGTGTAGATGTGCACCAAGAGATGGAAGTTAAAGGTCTAGGAAATTTGTTTAACAGGATCCTCGCAAAGAACTTCCCAAACATGCAAAAAGATAGGCCTATTCAGATACAAAAAGCTTTAAGAAACCCAAATAAGACAGACCAGAACAGGACATCACTCCATCACATCATAATCCACACAGAATCAATTCAGATGAAGGAAAAGATCCTTAAAGCTGTCAAGGAGAAAAGATCAATCACCTATAAAGGGAAACCAATTAAAATAACCTTAGATTTTTCAGCAGAGGCAATTAAAGCAAGAAGAGACTGCAATGATGTATGCCATGTCCTAAAGACAAACAATAATCAACCAAGAATATTGTATCAAGCTAAACTCTCCTTCATAAGCACGTAGTCTGTCTAGTTGGATTAAAACTTAAGATCCTTCTATGTAATACCTTCAGGAGTCAAAACTTGCCCGTAAAACCAAATACATTTTGAAAGTGAAAGGCTAGAACAAATTTGACCAAGCAAACGGCTCCCATAAACAGGCGGGAGCCTTAATCCCAATATCAGATATAGTAGACTTCAAATTAAAATTAGTGAGAAGAGATAAAGAAGGTCAGCACATACTAATTAAGGGATCTTTGCTTCAGGAAAATATTTTTATTTATTTATTATTATTTATTTATTATTATTTATTAATAAAAATAATACATAATTATTTATTTATTTATTATTAATTAAAAGTCTAAATATCTATTCGCCAAACAACGGAGCATCCAAATTTATCCAAGAAACCCTACTTTCCCTCAAATTGCATATAGATCCAAAGACATTAATTGTTGGGGACTTTAACACACCATTATCCCCACTAGATAGGTCAGTTCAGGAAAAATGCCAAAGAGAAACTGAAGAACTGAACAAATGCACAGATCAACTAGATTTAATGGACAGCTACCTAATATTCTACCTAGCAACATCAGAATACATGGTTTTCCTCAGCAACACACGAATTTTTTTCAAAATAGACCACATATTAACTCACGTAGCAAACTTGTCCAAATTCAGAATCACTGAATTTATACCTTTCAGTCTCTCAGACCACCAAGAAATAAAATTAGAAAACACCACCAAAAACCAGAACGTCCTGTAACACATATGGCTCAAAACACACTTTTGGATCACCAGTGGGTCATGAAAGAGATTAAAAAAGAAATTAAAATATTCATGATATTCAACACAAATTACCAGTTCCTCTGGGGCACAGCAAAGGCAATTATCAAAGGCAAGTGTACACCTCTGAGTTCCTACATAAACAAATTGGGAAGATATGAAAGCAACAATTTAATGAGACATATGAGCCCATTTGAAAATCAGCAGCAAGATAAACCCCAATCCAGTAGACAGAAAGATAATTAAAATTAAATCAGAAATAAATGAATTAGAATCCATAAAAAGCAGAGAAAGAATGAACAAAAAAAAGTGTTGGTTCTTCGAAAAATTAACAAAATTGACAGACCTTTAAGTAAATCTTATTAAAAAAAAGAAGAGAACAAACCCAAATACACAAATTCAGAGATGAAAATGGAATCATCACCACAGAAACAACCAAGATTCAGAACATTATGAGGGAATATTTCTCAAATCTTTATACAAATAAGTTTGAGAATCTGGGAGAAATGGACCTCTTCTTAGCAAATATCGACATGCTGACACTAAACCAAGAGGAGTTAAACCATCTTAACAGGCCCATACCAAGCACTGAAATAGAAACAGCAATAAGAGACCTCCCATCTAAGAAAAGCCCAAGACCAGATGGATTTTCAGCGGAATTCTACAAGGTCTTCAAAGCAGAGATCATGTCCATACTCCTCCAAATCTTCAATGTATTTGAATAGATAGTTCACTATGGAACTCATTTTATGAAACCATCATAAGCCTCATCCCAAAACCAAGCAGAGACTCATCAAAGAAAGAGAACTAAAGACACATTTCTTTAAAAAACATTGATGGAAAATTTCTCAACAGAATTTTGGCCAATCAACTTCAACATTTCATCCAAAAAAATCATACATCACGATCATACAGATTCATTTTAAGGATGCAAACTGGTTAAATATACGCAAAACACTTCATTTAATTCATCACATCAACAAAGAGCAAGGATAACAACCATATGGTTACTAAATAGATGCAGAAAAAGCATTTTACAAGATTAACCCCAAGTTTTTTATGAAGGTGCTGGAAAAACTAGGAATCCATGGAACATTCCTCAATATTATAAGGGCTGTGTATAACAAACTAACAGCCAGCAATGTACATAATGGTGAAAATCTAAAGCCATTTCTGCTAAATTCAGGAAGCATACAGGATGCCCATTCTTCCAATTCTCTTCAATTTAGTATTAGAATGCCTAGTTACAGCAATAAGACAAGATCCAAACATAAAAGGGACCCAAATAGAGAAAGATAAAGTAAAACTCTCTCTTTGCAGATGACATCTTCTTGTATTTAAAGAATCCCATGGACTTCACTCCCAAATTACTCAAGCTGATTCAAAACTTTGGCAAAGTAGTGAGGTATAAAATTAACCCTCAAAAATTAATGGCTTTTCTATAAGCCAACAATAAGACGAATGTGGCTGAAATTAGGAAAACAACTCCATTCCTAATGGCCCCACAAAAAATAAAATTCGTAGGAATTAACTTAACCAAATAAGGAATTCTATGATGGAAACGTTAAAAACCCGAAAAAGAAAATCAAAACACAACTTAGAAAACCTCCCATGCTCCTGGATTGGAAGGATCAACACAAAGAAAATGGCAATCCTTCTCAAGGCTATCTACAAATTCCGTGCATTACCTATCAATATTCCAACCTCATTCTTCCAGGAAATAGAAACGGCAATCCAAAAATTCATATGGAAATATAAAAGAACCCAAATAGCAAAAAAAAAAAGCAGGATTTATCAAATAATTCACAGTTTAAAATTTCAATAGCAATGGACTTAACATTCCAAATAGAAGACATAGATTAGATAATAGTATTAAAAAACAAAAGCCATCCACCTAGTACCTACGAGAGAGACTTTTTTTTTTTTTTTTTTTTGGTCAGTCGTGAGGCTTGAATTCGGTGTTTGGGCACTATACCGGTGCTCTTCAGCTCAAGGCAAGTGCTCTACAGCTTGAGCCACAGCACCACTTCCATTTTTCAAGTTTTTTATTGGAGATAAGAGTCATGGTTTCCCTTATTTGCAATATCTAGTATATGTCTGAGTCAAGCAGAGGAGATGTTAGGGAAATGAACCTTAAGATATCTATTCAATTGTTTGTTTGTTTGTTTTTCTTTCATGCAATTGTTTCTAACGCATTTATAAGATTATTTCTTTGTTGCTTTGTATGTCCCTCCCCCACAATATAATGCATTCTTTCTCTGTATTTGATGTTGGTATAATTTGTGGAGGGGAAGGGGAAAAGCAAGTCGTTTAAATAAGGACCCGTTGCAACAATGAGAAGTAGTACAAGTGGTTATGTCAAAAACGAACTTTACAACTTTGGGTGGGGCTGGGAGGAATGGGTGGGGGTCAGGGGGAGGATGGGAAGGGATGGAAAAGGAAACAAAGAAGGAGGCTACAATTCTTGATAAAAAATGTACTCATTATCTTGGCCATGTAATTGTAACCCCTCTGTACAGTATTTTCACAAAAAAAATTCAAAAGAAAACAAGAAGAGTCTCATGGACTTTACTACCCAGGCTTGCTTTGAACCATCATCAGATCTCAGCCTTCTGAGTAGCTAAGATTACAGGCATGAGCCACCAGTGTCCAGCAAGAGAGACATTTAATTGACAAACACACATACTCGTAGTGAAAGGCTGAAAATTTTCAAGCAAATGGACACCATATCAGGCCAAACTAGAATTACTAATATAAGATAAAATAGAATTCAAATTAAAATTTGTAGGAACATACACTCATATTAATAAAGGCAATTCTCAATTAGGAGGCTATAATAAGTCCAAATAAAATTGCCCTGAATTTTGAAGCACACCACTTCATGAACCAAATACTATGTAACCTAAAAACACATCTCAGTATATCATTATCAACCTTGTATAGGTTTATCCAGGAAAAAGCAAGAAACTGCAGATGTAAATAACTACATTTACCACCTAGCCCTAACAGACATCTACAGAATATACATTCAGCATCAGGATACACATTCTTCCCAGCTGCTAATGGAAGATTCCCAGAAAGAGAACATATACTATGTCAAAGACAAATTCTGTCCAAATTGAAAGAAAAATAAATTGACTTCCCATATCTTGTCAGACCACAACAGAATAAGCTTAGAATTCAACAGCAAAATCAAAAAACAAAAAAAATGTCAAAACCATGATCACTGAACAACAAGATGGTCAATGACAAGAGGGGCACTGAAGAATTATAAAGTAAATCTGAAATTTGAAAAAATGAACACAAAAAATACTAGCTTCTTTGGGACACAGTAAATAAAGTACATAGAGGAAAATGTATTGCTTTGAGTGCACACATCAAGCAATTTGAGAAATATCAAATCAATATTTTAATGATGCACCTCAAGCTCCTTGAAATCAGGAACAAGCCCAAACCCGAAGCTGTAGACAGAAACAAATAATAAAATTAAGTAAAAAATAACTAAATAAAACATAGGAAGAATCAACTAAACAGAGCTGATTCTTTGAATAAAGTAACACAATTGACAAACCCTTAGCAATTCTGACTAAGAAGAGAACTTATATAGATAGAAACTGAAATAGAAAGCCCACAGATTGGGAGAAGATCTTACTTGCTATGCAACAGAAAAGGCCCTTAGATCACAAATGTCCTTAGAGCTCAAAAAATTAATCTCAACAAAACAAATCCTCAAAGAAACAACAACCCTCATAATAAGTAGGTTAAAGACTTAAAGAGAGACCTCTCTGAAGAAGAAATATGAATCTCCAACAGACACATGAAGAAATGTGCAACATTTCTGGCCATAAAATAGATGCAAATCATAGCAATATACACATTCTATCTCTCCCAGTAGAATGGACATTATCAAGAAAACTAATAGTAACAGGTGTTTGGCTGGTGGAGATGTGGCCAAAAAGGAACATTACTACACTAATGGTGGAAATGTAAATTTGTTCAAACACTCTGTAAAGAAATATAGAGGTTCCTCAAAAGAGCTCCCCTATGACTCAGCAATCCCACCCCTGGGCATTTACCCAAATGACCACAGCCAACACAATTCTAATGCTATCATCACAACCATTATGGCATTATTTACCTTAGCTATGATATGGAACCAAGCCAGATGTTCTTCAAGAAAATGAAATTCTATGCTTCCATCAAAAAGAATGACATTGCCCCATTTGTAAAGAAATGGAAAGACTTGCAAAAACATATTAAGTGAAACAAGGCTGACGCAAAGAATCATAGGCTGCATGTCTTATCTCATTTGGAATAACTAGAATATGTTTAGGGTATTCATACCAAAAAAACACAATATCTCAATAATTTTATGCACATCACCATATCAAATGATGCCTATCAAAATGAGCTCCAAGAAATGGATACAAGAGGATTGGATACTGAACAGTTTGTACTTTTTCCCCTTTTGTTTTATTTCCTGTAGTCACTCTTTTTTATTTCTATACCCTTTGTCTTATATATAAATTTATCTGATTTGGGGAAGGGAAGTGAAATCACAGAAACTGTGGGACAAAAATTAAACCAAAGCACCATAATATACATTAGAGAATATGTTAGAAATAAATTTTACAGCATTGGGGGAGTGGGGTATCAGGGTGGGAGTAACAAACCTTTACACAGTATGCATGTATGTATGTATGTATGTATGTATGTATGTATGTATGTATGTATGTATGTATCTATCTATCTATCTATCTATCTATCTATCTATCTATCTATCTATCTATCTATATCTATCTATCTATCTATCTATCTATCTATCTATCTACCTAAATTCTGCCTACATTAGAAAACATGACATTATTTCATTTGTTAGAAAATGGAACGTCTTGGAAAAACTATCCTAAATGAAGTAAGCCAGGCACAAAGAATCATAGGTCCCATGGTGTCCATTACCTTCAATGACTAGTATATGTCTAGGGAAAGCAGAAAATCTCAAATGCTAAGTACATATGACTATATAGGATGATATTAAGTAATGAAATGCAAGAGTGGGACACTAGTGTGTTTTTCTTTCTTGCTATTAATAGATTCATAATATACTATGTGATTTTTTTTTTGTTTCTTCCCACAGCGTATAAGTCTGGGTTTCAGTGTATTTGATGCCGGTGACCTTCATCATCTCTATACATTTTTCTAATTTGAGGAGGGGAAGGGAAATAACAAAATGCTTCAATAAGGATAAATGTTGATCCATTGTAACAATGAGATGTACAAAACACTATGTTCAAAAAGGACTTTACAACTTAGGAAGGAAAAGAAGGATTTGTGGAAGTGGGGAGAGAAGGGATGGAAGGAAGGAGGAGGAAGTAACAACGCTCAATAGGAAATGTACTCATTACCTTACTCATGCAACTGTAACCTCTCTGTACAGACTTTTTACCATAAAATACATATATAAAAGTATAATTTAAAGAGGGACTTGTACTTGGCTAATCATACTTCTCAGCAAGTATATTTGTACTTCAGAGTTTTTGGGAGGTGTGTGTGTGAATGTTTAACATGCCACTAGCTGAAACAGGCTGGGGCAGAAGGTTTGCTAGTTCAGAGACAGTCTGGAGTATAGAAAAATAAAGAAGGAAGGAAGGAAGGAAGGAAGGAAGGGAGGAAGGGAGGGAGGAAGGAAAGGAAGGAAGGAAGGGAAGGAAGAAAGTCAAGAAGGAAGAAGGAAGGAAGGAATTAAGGAAGGAAGGAGGCAATTAAGGAAGGAATTAAGTTAGGAAGTAAGAAGAGAAGGAAGGAGATCCAGGTCCAGATGCTGATGGCCTCCATATATATGATATGTGAAAGTAAAAACAACAAATATTTAAAAAAAAAAAAAAAACAGGCATAGCTGTGATTGCCTATAATCCCAGCACCTGGGAATTAGGCCAGAGAATATTGGGTTTAAGGGAATCTGAGCTAATTGAAAAGTTCAAGATGAACCAGGCATATTAACTGAAGACATTTTGTTATCCCCAGAGTATACCTGAATACCACTGATTGGTACTTATAATCCAAGTTTCCTTGAAGGCACAGAATTGTAGAAACAAAGTTCAATGCCAGCCCAAACAGAAATGTCCATGAACACTATCTTGACCAAGAGAACCTGGAAGTGATGACCTGTGCCTGTCATCCTAGCACCAAAAGGAAACCTATAAAATATGAAATTTCAGTCTCTAGGTGTGTGCCTGGATAGCAAGCAGAATCCTCTCGAAAATAAATAGGAAACATAGAGTGAGATCTACCTCAAAAACAACTTGTGGAAAAAGAAGCTGAAGACATGACTGAGCACATACATATTAAGGGAAAGTGGTAGAGAACTTTCAAGTAATTGTGAGGCTCTAAATTCAGATATCAGAAGCACCAAAACAAAAGACAGCTGAAACAGGCTGCGGAATATTTTATAAAATTGATGAATTTCACCATTCCTCAATGTAGTATAATTTTTTGTATTGCTAGTTGCAATAGAGTTTTGAACAATCACGTTCTTAAAATGTTCAACATATGTTCCATCTTTATGTAGGTCCTTCAATAAAAGTAACTATTGAAAAATAAACCTTTCATACTACTTCAGTCACTTTACTTAATGATCACCTCTTACAGAATGATTCTGTCACAACGCTGGATAGTAGTATATTCATGTCTAAAATTTTTCTTGAAAATGCTCACTAAATTGTCATTGTGCATCTTGAGCATGGAGCATATAGATCTGTATGAAAATTCTATATGATATCAAATTTTGTAATGATTTATTTAGTATTAAAATTATATGTAATGTGAAATATAATCACTGGTAAATCTAATCTGGTGAGGAAACTACGATGATTTTGACCGTACAGCAAACTAAACATATATTGCACTAATTTTTGTGAAGATTCATTATTCTTACATTATATTTCCTATGAACAATGAATTAACTTATTGTGAAAAGGAAGTTGATGTATGTTTTGAAGGTATTATTAAGAACCATTGTCTGGCTCCCTGCAAATGAGAAGCTTGCTCTTTCACAATATTGTTCAGATTGAATGGGAGAGAAAATTAAAATTCTTCTGATCTTTGTCATTTACTAAAACTCAGTTTTGGAAATGAGAAATGTTTCAAATGGGCTAGAGGTGTTTATGCATAGGCATATGACAAAATCCTATTTATATATTTTCTAAGCAAAAAAACTGGAAATAACTAAAAACAATACTCAGGATTGATCTAGACATCAGAATTTTAAAGATAGCCTCGGCCAGTTAGCCTAAAGTTATTTTGGTCTCACTTTTTCTTGTATATCCAACAAGAAGCTAATTGCGCCAGTAGTACTCATAGAAATACTAATAGGTATTATCATTTCCATCTGCTATAGAGGGAGTTGAATATGGGATATGTGATCCTAGTCATTCCAACGTTTATAAGATTTAGGTCTACCTTTTCCTTTTCATTTTAATTTTATTGTCACAGTGAGGTAGAGAGGAGGTAGACTTACATAAGAAAGATAATGAGCAAAATTCTTGGTGAACATTTTACCCCTTTCCTCATTTGTCTCTCTCTTTCCAATCACAATCACCAAGTTTTACCGTTCATATCCAACATATTTTCTTGTTAGTATTTCTAATACTTATGTTCCTCCATAGTAATTTCTTACCATCCTTATGTGAATCTTTGCACAAGTTCTAATGTTTCAGTCTACTTTTTTCCAATTTAATGGAGACTGGCAAATGGACAATCCTCACACATTTTTGTAATAATTTTGGAAATACATCTAATTTATTAATCCAAGAGTATTATCAGGAATTATAGATATAAAAATTTTATCACAGGATGTGATATAAAAATACAATAAAACTAACTTTTTAAGTACTTTGTTCATGAATTTATATGAAGTTATTACCTGTTCTGTTCTCTGTTGCTGTTTTCCTAAACTCTTGCCTATCAGAGTGTGATTCAATATGCCTTGTTCTGTTGCTAAGACTACTATGAATTGACTCAAAAATTATAGCCACATATGCAAAATATCCTAGTGATGTAATAAATAATCTTCAATACAAAATATAATACAAATACAATAATCTTCAATTACAAAAGGATTGTCATAAGGGCTGGGAAGGTGGCTCAGTGGTAGAGCACTTGCCTTGCATGCTCGAGGCCTTGGGTTCGATTCCTCAGCACCACATAAGCAAAAATAAAAAAAGCCGGAAGTGGTGCTGTGGCTCAAGTTGTAGAGCGCAGCAGCCTTGAGCTGAAGAGCTGAGGGACAGCGCCCAGGCCCAGAGTTCAGGCCCCACCACCGGACGGACCCCCCCCCAAAAAAAAAAGAATTGTCATAGATAAAACTTCCCCTATGTTCAAACACAGAATAGTTTTGATTCCATTAGGAAGTGTGAAAAAATGCAAATATTTGCAACAGAATAAAAGTCACAATATGTAGTGTTATTAGGGACAGATTCAGAACGATGTGGAATAATTAGCTATCTTTTTATAACTATATGAATGATTCATATCTGTGTGATAGGTCAATTCTAATCGCAATAGATTCTAAAGACTGACTCCCATTAAAAATTTCTTTATCATATCTGTATCTTGAGAACTCTAGTGTTGGGGAACATCAATATTTGCCATCTGCGCATATGATGGAGCACTTAGAGGTTATCCAAATTAGGTGATAGGAAGGCAATACTGTTGGAGGTAGAATGTAGTCGGGTAAAAATAAATAGTATTGCGAGGTACCATATTGCACTCATCTGTGTTTGGGTTGACCCCGTTAAAATAATGGACCATGGATTATTCCCTAATTAATATAAGAAAAAAATGTTTTTGCAAATGTGGAGGTATAAGGTGAAATTAGATTGCACCATGTCAAAACAAATAATTCCAGCACATGCTTATGATAGAAAAGTAAATTCGCATGAACATAGAGGGGCTTAAGCATATACATATTAACACAGTTCATCACTAAGAAGCAAAACAATGATTTGAATTGTATTTGGAGATAAAACAGAAAATATTGATTTGGCCTCTCTGTTTTCAAATGTTCTTTCGACAAATTTCTAGAATATTGTAATTCTTCCTTCCCAGAAGAATTATATTAAACAGCAAATCATATTCAGTATGAGATTTAAAGCTTCGAGTTTTTATGGAGTAATTAAAGGGTGTTCCTAAGTTTATAACTTGGAAATATTCTATGTTGATATGAAGAAAATTACAATAATATCTCAGGATATAGTACATGAGTATACCTACTAAATTTATTTGAAGTCCTATTTTAGATGTGAAAAATGCACAGAATTTCCTCAATGTGATTTTTGACCTTGAAAGTGAGTACTCTTTCCAGAATTAATCCAGTGGTATTAATTGTGTATATGAAGGATAAGCAGAAAAATTCACAGAAATGCTCAGATGGCATTTATAAGCAAATTTTGTAGAAAATTTATTTCAGTATATAAGGTTTGTTTACTGAATCTCATAGTGCTTTTATAATTGTGGACCACAGTTCAAAATCATGCCTGAAAATTCTCTGGAGGCTACTGAAAATATATTTTCATAGGAAAGTTCACTGGACTGTATAATGCCATTTTTCTAATGTATACTTTAATACTTACCTGCCTTCTATTAAGAACTGCTAAGAAATATTGGTGAAGAGCATGCTAGCAAAGACTGCAGTGTAAATTTTGAGAGCTGACAGATTATTCGAACAGAAATTTAGTAATTGTTGCTATTATTCCATAATACAAAAAATGCTTAGGAGTGTTGTGTCCTGGCATTTCAACAAAACCTAGAAAACTCGACATGACAAGGAACTTGTAGGCATACAACAGCTGATACTCAGAAAAACTGAATACAAGTAATGTTTACATTTAAGAATAAAAGGAATAACATAAACAGGAAGAGTGAAAAGTATTGTTTGCTCATTATGGTATCTGCTAAAGATAAGTAGACCCACCAAAGACAACATGAAGTCCTTCTATCAAATAGACATATCATTTGCAGTGGTCATTTCCAATGTCTTCTGTTTGGGACCATACTTACTATAACAATGACACAATAATGTTGCCTTCAGGATCTGAGGTCCTTCATCACTGTGCCTGCTGTCTCATTTGAAATGCTCCCTTCTGGCCCAAAGACTGAAGGGAAGATTTCATTTCTGACTGCTGTGATTTTTATTATAGAATTCCCTGGAATTGTGCTAGGCTTTGATATAAGCGTGTAGTTGGTGTTTTCTTAGCATCTAACTCACCAGAAGCACGATCGTACTTTGTATACCTACATAAAAGGTACTTTACATTACTCTTGTTTTGATGGCTTGTTTGATCTAGTGAAGTATATATCCCAGCGCTAAAAATATTCACAACACAAATTAATAACTGTATTATATTTCAGCCAATGAAATGGGCTAATGGAGGGCAGTGTACTTTTCTCCTCAATGAGGTTGATCCAGCAAGGAATGAAGTAACTGCTTGCAAATATACATAGTTTAAAGTTACCTTTTCATAGGAAATATGTTACACTGTGTAATGTATTAAACAAGCAGTAAAGTCTGTGTCTTAGAATATGAAATGAGGAAAAAAATCCAAGACCTGTGGATGTAAAACTGTGTTCTGAAACAACGCTAAGACGTCTGGAATATTCTCACAGCTACTACTGAATGAGCATATTTAAAAACAGTAAGAAAGAGGGAAGCACTCAATATAATTTTTTTATAATATATGTAATCAAAGAAAAATAGATATGAAGTGGCTGCTACTTTTTTTGTATATTTCCATGCGTAGAATGCACTACCCATATTTTTAGTGCTTGTCTTGATCACATATGACAGGAAGGTTCAATTGACAATTATATTTCAAATAGTTGGAAACACTTTGTGAAATATTTACTAATGTTTAATATCTGTTAGCAGTTAATGTCATCTTTAATTATTCCCTTTTTTGCAACTGGCATCTTCTGATAAATACCAGAAAGTCTTTTGGATAGGTTATTTTGCTTGAATTCAGGTCCCTTCCTATATTGCTAAGTTCATTTTGTTCAAGGCCAGAGCTCTACTAGTTTGAAACCCTGCGATGCTTCTCGTGTTTTAAAATACTTGAGTTCCATTTCAGTGAATCTCATCGACTAATCAAAAGTATCAACCGCCTAGGATTGGAGGTGTGAGCCACCAGCACCCAGCTATGAAATTTTGCACAAGAATACCATAATGAAAATTGTAAAAGAAACAAAAAGGAAACTTTGAGAAAAATAACCCCAAAAGCTGTTCTTAGAACTCTATTTAAATGGAACCAAAACTCCTCATACACATGTGCAGTGATTCTGAACCACAGAAGAGAAGAAATATAAATATTTTCTGGTGTTCAAAACCATAACATGAAGCATTTTGATTGTGTTGCTCATATGACGGAATTTTGAGAAAATACAATTTGAGAAAATACAAACATGGGAAAATGGAGATAGAATGGTATTATCTGTTCATTTTGGCATAATCTAGAAACATCCAAAGCCAAATCTACAGAAATTGTTTGGAAGGTGGAAAAAAATAGTATACCTTGTAAATCTTTTAAAGTAAATTGGATTCAGTAAAATAAAGCAGGATCTCTTCCATAAGAACGAAGAAAACATCCCCACTAGTTGGATTTTTAACCAACAATTGTCACCTTTTAGAATGTCTCCCTTGATGTAGGTCTCTGTTAAGGTAATAGAGAAAAGAATGCTCAATTTCCGTTTCTGACACCAGTACTCTCAGATCAACTTGTGCTTGTGTCAACTGAAACA
This sequence comes from Dipodomys merriami, assembly GCF_024711535.1. Taxonomy (NCBI): domain Eukaryota; kingdom Metazoa; phylum Chordata; class Mammalia; order Rodentia; family Heteromyidae; genus Dipodomys; species Dipodomys merriami. The sequence goes on along the minus strand of NW_027203159.1, from coordinate 27,102,595 downwards.
GATAATAATGGCACACACTTCCCAGCAGGTTTAACATTCTTCTACTTTTCTTTTATATAATAAATTTTACGAAAATTATCTTAGTATTACAAGATATGTGCCTTGGTGTAATTTTCTGTGTACTGCAAAATTCTCCAAATGGATATTATATTTTTCTTCTCATTATTTTTTTGCTTATTCATCTGTAACACTGTTTTAGTCTTTTCCATTTTATGTGTAGTAATAAAATCAGAGGAAATTGGACCATATGTTAGCAGCATTTCTCAGAGAAAGAAATAAAAAATAATTTTAAACATAGATTCCAAAAAAATGTATGGAGATAGACATTCAATAGACAGTTATTTTTATGAGCATTGTCAAATGACAGTGTTAAAACATAATAAGGCCTAAAGTTTTATTTAATCTGGATGCTACTTGAAGGCGTGAAATTCTCTAAGTGGGTTCAAATCAGTTTGGTTCAAAACAAATTGATGAAAGGGACACAAACGTTGTTTGACTGATTTTAGTATGAAATAATGACTTCGACAAAATAATAACAGGAACGATTTTGAATCTTAGTATCTATATAAGTATTTCAAAATTTCCTTTCAGATATTCTCTATACATCATATGAGGTGAGAGTAATCCGCGACAATACGCTGAGATTTCTACTACTGTAGTATTAAAAGCATACATAGAAGGAAATTGCTTATTGAATATTAAAAATATGCCAACACAAACAAATGGCATGAAATATGAACGAGAAAGGGAGTCAAGGAAGGCTATCGTTTTATGTTTTTCAAAATGTGACAGGATTTATAAATATATAATATTATTTTTCTTCAGGTTAATGTAATGATGCATTTTGAAAAATGCTTCTTCCTGAGAGTATTTTTTGCTGGTTTTGGATATTGAACTCTATACCTGCACAATTCAGCTGAAGGGATACCTTTATTACTTGAGGCATAGCGCAACTTTGGGTTTTGTAGAAAGCAATTGTAGTGTAGTCACATGGGTTTTCCTACATTGCATGGCTTTGGACTACAATCCTAAATTCTTATCCTCTAGAATAGCTAGGATTACAGTTGTAAAACCCTGGCATCTGAATTTCATGAGAATTTTACAATAATTGATGTGATCATTTTTCTTGAGTCAAAGATAAATTACAATCTTCTAATATAATATTGGGATTAACTCTAAGCCATCTATTAACTGCGCATTTTGCAATTACTCACACAATACAAAAGTTAATACCAATTTTAGCAATGGGTTTTACACAGTAGTGCAATCATCAATTAATATTTGTCTTACCCAGAAAATCTTTCATTGTTCACACAATCTGGTATTATTTCTTTCTTTATTTCTGAAAATACAATTTATTTTCAGACCATATTTCAAATGAATGAATAATATAAGGTGGTTTTGAAATCAGGTTTTATCTGGTCATGTGCATTTTTAGACAGCAGTATTTTTGGTAGTGAATGATATAAAATATTATGTGCAATCTTTGCAGAAACATTTGCATGTAAGTACAATTCTTGTGATTGATTCAACACGAATATTTACATGAAATCCTGGTAAAGATTGTCTATATGTGAATCTTAGCATTTTCTATTCATACTGGATTGTGCAGAGACAGTAAAAGTCTCAAGGAATCAATGTAGGAATGAACAATCTATCATACGGCATATTATAGTGGAAATATCTGACAATAGAAGACATTATTTCTGCCCATTCAGATAGTGACATATGCAAATAAGGAAACAAATCCTTGCTTTTAAATTTCTATATTTTTCCAAAAGAGTTCATGGCAGGGAAATGGGAGCATGATATCATAAATAGAAGAATTATCAAAGACTATATTTTGTGACTCTCTTCTATGCTGTTGTCCAGGCACAAAAGTACTCTATAAGAAATGGAATGTCAGTATATCATTGAGAATTATTGGCATTTTAGCGGGAACATAATTTCAATTCATGGATGTTTACCTCAGAAAATTGTGATTGGTGAGAATCCAATTTGGGACAGTGTATCACGTACCTTTCGGTCATTCTCAGTCTAGTACTTCCACAAAGGAAAAGATTCATTAATTCATTGTCTTTGTTACTAAGCCTGTGTGCAGTTTTGGCCCAAATGTTCTTAGTTCAAATTGAAAATATTCATAAATGCTTAAATGTCAACTACTAGAATACAAATTCAGTGACTTTTAACTATTTCTTCAAGAGCCAAACTACAATATCAAGTAACAGTTTACAAATGCAATGTGTCGTATTTGTAATTGTCAATATCATTAGGGAAATTGTATGAATAAAACCAAAGTCTACTCCATCTGTACAATGTGCTTGATTCCTTCATACATCGTGTCTAAATTTATCTGTATTACTTGTATTTGAACATGTTTTGAATAAAAGAATCTTGTATATAGTAGTCTACTAGAAGGCAGAGGGAACACTGTTGTGTTAATAACAGAAATGCCAATGAGGATCAGTGTGTGTGCTGGTCAATAACAGGAAGAATTCTATGTAGAAATCAAACGTACTGAATTTTACTACAGATGAAATGAATTATAGTTCATTTAAGCATAAGAAGAAGTTGAAGAATATCTTAGAGGTTGATTCAATTGACTGAAGCCAAGATTTCCTTAGAGTACTAAGATTATGTTTCTTACATGAACCCTGTTTGTCATATTCCAAGCATGATGGACACACATGACAGACCTTACAAAACCTGATCATTACTTTTGAGAAGCCTTCTGATGGGAATCGTTTCTGTCTACCTCAAAGAAGGTTTCTGCTTTTTTTTGGTGTGTCTGATTAACTTCATGAAATATCAATCACTTCTTTTATCCATAGCTAAGTGTCCATGTTTTTTGTTTCACTTAGAGATGTATACAGATTCTCCATTTAATGATAAATCATAGACTTTTATTTCTTCTTTCCAATGTCAGTTTGTTTCAATTATCTTAAACCACATTATATTTTTCTATGGATAGAAATACTGAAATGCTTCAGTTCCTCAGGATTCATAAAACAGCTATTGAAACACAAATTGTAGACCAAAAGCATCCAGTCCTCATTATTGTATCACCAAGTAGTTTAATTTGCAATAGTTTGTTCCTATACACTAGTTATTTAATAAAGAATATTGCCACTGAGAATACATAATTCTCAAAGTTTCCTAAGGGTATACACAAAAATCTTTGGCATATTTTTAAATAAAATTACTTGGTGTTTGTGAAAAATAATGATATGAAATATACATCATACTAAAAATGTGACATGTATTATGTAACACTTTTTATATAGCAGAAACTCTTCAACACATCTTTACAAAAGTTTGCATATTAAGTTCGTATTTTATTAAAATGTAAAACATAAAACACATGAATTTCATGTGTTCTACATAAATATGTCAATAGATTTGAGTTGTAAATTCTATAATTGCAAGTTACAGTGCTGGAAATTTGCATGTAGTGTATATTATTCGTGATTGAATAATACAAAGTCAGATATATAGCCACACATTCTCAGGTATTTCTGTACAGCTACTATATGTGTATTTTATAGTATACATTAATATTTGTATAAGTAAATATGTATGTCTCTCTGTTGCTGTTTACATGTTATATTTATGACTAGTGGCTTTGAGAAATCCTAGACTATATTAATCTTACTTTACATAAATATTATTACAAAATGTGAATTAAAAAAGATTTACAACGATCAAGCATATCTACAATGATGGCTAAGGAACGTTTTTGGCAGGTGATTAAGTTCTAGAAGTGTTTTTTCTATGGAAATGTCTCCTAATAAAAATATTAATGAGCAAAGAAACTAAACAACAAAATAATAATATAAAGATTGATTTATTGTGGCTATACAGACAATAGAATGTGTACAGATGTCTAGGCAGAACAATTTACAAAGAATCAGTAGTTGATGTGTAGATGAAAAGTGTGACACATCCATTCACCTTATTCTTCTAGTGAATACTCAAACATTTCTATTCTACTGACTTGAAGTCCACCAGTGCATACTATAAAAGGAAATGGGAATTTGTCGTCCAAGTTTAGGCCAGAAATCAGCACATCTGTTCTCATATGCGGAAGTGTGGCTGAGTTCCGTTAGTTAGTAAAACGGAAGTGAGGTTAATGAGCTACATCACAATAATGGTGACACCGCCCATAGACGTCATCATTCAGAAGTAGCTGTTGCTGTGGAAAGCGTACTACTGGGACATGGTCCATTGTGGGGAAGAAGAGATATCCTGACTTGTTTGGTGAATCCAGTTAAATGAAGAAGACAGTTAACAGTCCCTAGCCCTCTCTTCTTACTTTAACGTCTTAGACATTTAAATCTTTTTTTTTTTTTTTTTTTGTCTCTTGTATGTTATTGGGACATTTCTCGCTTTCTACCCTTGGCATACCAAATGTAGTTCTAATAATTTTCTCCACCTAGACAGGATTGGTCCATGGGCAAAAGAATGAAAACACTTTACTTCCTTAGACCTTAGAAATAGCTATTTCCATTCTGAGGAAATTTACTTTTATTCCCCTCAATTTTATGTGCCTCAAAGCAATCAGATGTTTAATGTCTTCTGGCTCTGCTTCATGGCCACTAGACACAGTACTACTGAAATTTACTACCTATTGAACCACAGCCCCAATCTCAAACTTTGACTTTAATGAGTCTCAATGATTCCTACACTTTGTTATATATATATTATCTAAGAAGCAGTTACCTGAATAATACTCCTTACTGATCTTTTAATCTAAATAGGAAATCATGATATATCTATACATATAGCAAATCCTCCATCAGATAAATGCATATTTTCCATAGGTATTAGGTATTTGTAAAATGGAATTTGCAATTTGTTAATTCAGAAATCCATAATTTAGAAAAACTTTTCCAAATTTGCTTAAAAGTTGTCATGATGCATCTTCCTGTTTGGTATGATGAAGAAAAATGCCTGAAAAATATGAAATTTTTTGAGGTCAAAGTTCTATATTTCTATAGCTTGTTATAAGGGACCCTAATCTGTGAAGTAGACAGAGATATAAATGTAGTTCAAGTGTGTCTAGCAACAAAAAGTATTAGAGATGAATAATTTCTATCCAGTTGTTTTTCCTATACCTGAGGAAATCACAATATTTAAGATGGGGTTTTGAAGTATTTATTCACTTTTTCTCTCAGAGAATTTTTTTCCCCACAGGACTTGCTGATATTTATCAGCCTGTCACAAAGGAGAAGATAAACATGTTTACACAAGTTTTGGGGAAATTATTTTAAATGGTTTATTTCACACTATTTTTTTTCTTTTTTGGAAGCACAGAAAGTATATTGACAGGAGCTGAGAGAATAGGATAGTAATATTTGTCCTGATTGAATCTGAAACTTTAGACATTTTGATAATTATAACTTTGACTGTTGATATGCTAGATTTAAAGGTGAAAAAGAATGTAAGTTATGGACATATTCTAGATTGAAATGTAAGAAAGTAATTAAATCAGGGGCATTCAATGGATGTGTGCTCTCAAGATAAAACAAGCTAACAGTTCCACTTGACTCAAATCAATATTTTTTAAGTAGAATAAGCATTTTTCATAATACTAAAACGTAACAACTACCAACTAGGGACTGAGAATACATCAGAAGTTAAATTCCAGAGTAATACTCTTTGTTATATTTTGAGTCTTTATTATCAAAATTGAGATTTCTGAGTAAAGGTATAGTTCACAAGGGAAATCACATTGAACACATGTGTGTTCCACAATATATTGATTTTCCCTAGGTATTTTTCTCTTTCAGAGATATAACACTGAAGACTTGTGTGTTACCAAATATATTGATTTTCTGAAGATTTTTTCTCTTTCAGAGGAATCTGTGGATCCTGAAAGGTTATTGCAGTGTCCCTATGATAAAAATCACAAAATCAGATCATGCAGGTTCCCATACCATCTTGAGAAATGTAAAAATGTTTCATTAGTATATGTTGATATTACATAATGTTTAGTTCAGGGATAAATTTGAATATTGTTTTTAAGATAAATTATGGGAAATGTACGTAAAAGATATGAGACTGTGAGGAGAAATATCAGAAAGATTTTTATTTTCTGAAATCTCTGCAGCATATGATGGAAAGTAAGACCATCGAAGTCCAACTTATTTCTAGAGATGTATTTCTAGATTTCTATTCAAAGCGAGATGTTTTGTGTGTACAATTAGGTCAAATTTTGTGCCAAATTTCACAAACAGTAGAGGTTATTTCCTTTTTCTCCCCATTGCCTAATGGCCGAAATGTAAATTAATTGTATTCTTAAACGTTAAATTATTTTGTTAAAACACCCACTATATTATCATATGACCTAGAATTCTGTTTGGGTATTTTAATCTTCATGCCACAGTTATAAACATAACATGGGATATGCATTATGTCTCTTTTCTACATTTACAGTATTGATTACAAAATTGCTCTTAGTTTCATCAAAAATTTCACAAAATTTGAAGTTTCACAGAATTGTGGGTAGAAATTTATTTTTTCTCTTCATGTAACATTGCTACAATAAGTTCCAGAGCAAATGGGGCAATGTCATTCTTTCTGATGGAGGCATAGAATTCCATGTGTATAAATACCACATTTTTTGATTCATTCATCCACTGAGAGAGGTCTTGATGGTTCCAAAAGATAGCTATGGTAAATAATGCTGCAGTAAAAATACTTTTGCTGGTAGTTTTAGTATGGTCTTCTTTGTGATACTTTGGGTAAGAAAGTGGGAATGCTGGGTCATAGGGGAGCTCTATGTGGAGTCTTTTGAGGATACTACATACTACTTTCCAAAGTGCTTGAACAAGTTTACACTCCCATCAACAATGCAGTAAGGTTCCCTTCTGCCCACATTCCCTACAGCATCTGTTGTTATTAGAGTTCTTGATTACAGCCATTCTGACTGGGGTGATATAATATCTCAATGTTGTTTTGAATTGCATTACTTTTATGGCTAGGGAGGTTGAGCATTCCTTCAGTGTCTATTGGCCATCCTCTTTCCTCTTCAGAGAAATTTCTCTTTAAGACTTGAGCCCACTTACCTAGTGGGCAGTTGTTTCTTTGAGGATTTCTTGTTGGGGGATTTAATATTTTGAGTTCTACACATTTAGACATGATTCCCTTGTTCGTTGTATGGCTAGTGAAGATCTTCGCCCAATCTATCGTCTTTTGATTCATCTTGCTAGGTATGTCCTTTGCCTTGCAGAAGCTCTGCAGCTTCATGCAATCCCATTAGTCCAAACTTTCTTTGATTTGTTGTGTTTCTGAGTCTCTATTAAGAACATTTTGGCCTGTGCCAAGGAGTACTAGAGTTTCTCCTATACCTCCCTGTTCTCAGGGTGTCTTCTTTAATGCCAAGGTCTTTAATCCATTTGGGGTTCATTCTGGTACAGGGTGATACATAAGGATCTAGATTACTTTTTACAGGTGATTACCCTATTTTGCCAGCACCATTTACTGAAGATTAGGTGGCTATGGGTCTGTGAGTTGATTTCTAGGTTTTCAATTCTAGTGCATTATTCCTGAGGTCTGTTTTATGCCAGTACCAATTTACTTTAATTACTAGGCTTTGTAGTAGAGTTTGAAATTTGGTATTGATATTCCTCCAGCACTGTTCTTTCTGTTAAGGGTTGTTTTTGCTATTTGGGACCTTGTATTGTTCCATATAAATTTTTGGATTGTGTCTTCTATTTCCTTGAAGAATGAGGTTGGAATATTGATAGATATCGTATTGAATTTGTAGATAGCTTTGGGAAATATTGCCATTTCAGGATGTTGATCTTTACAATCCAGAAGCATAGAAGGGATTTTTCCACTTTTAAGTTCTGTTTTGATTACCTTTTTCAGGTTGTTAAAGTTTTCATCATAGAAGTCCTTCACTCCTTTGGTTAAGTTAATTCTTAGATATTTTATTTTTTATGGGGCTATTAGGAATGGAGTTGATTTCCTGATTTCAGCCATGCTTTTCTCATTGTTGGCATACAGAAATGCCATTGATTTTTATTTCTTTTTTAAATTTAAATTTTAATTTTTGTGAAAATACTGTACAGAGGGGTTACAATTACAAGGGCAATATAATGAGTACATGTCTTATCAAGCATTGCAGCCTCCTCCTTTGTTTACCCTTCACGACCCTTCTCAGCCTCCCCCTACCCTCCCACCGGACCCTCCCCTAACCCTCTCCCGGCACCAAAGTTGTAAAGTTCGTTTTTGACATGACAACTATACTTCTATTAGTTGCATCGGGTCCATCTGTCTCCTTAAACGACTTGTTTTTCCCCATCTCCTCCACAAATTATACCGACATCATATATAGTGAAAGCAGGGGTTATACTGTGGGGGAGGGACATACAAAGCTACAAAGAAATAATCTTATAAATGAGATAGAAACAAATGCATGAAAGAAAAAAAAACATTTAAATACATATCTAAGGGTTCATTTTTCTAACATCACATTATCTGACCTTTCCTGCTTGACTCATACATGTACTAGATATTGCAAATAAGGGAAACTATGGGACCTATGTTTCTTTGGGCCTGGCTTACTTCACTTAATATAATTTTTTCCAAGCCTTTCCATTTCCTAACAAATGGGGAAATGCTATTCTTTCTGATGGAGGCATAGAATTCAATTGTGTATATATACCACATTTTCTTGAACCATTCATCTACTGAGGGGCATTTGGGTTGGTTCCAGTTCTTAGCTATTGTAAATAATGCTGCAATAAACATAGTTTATGTTGGTAGCTTTAGTGTGATCTTGTTAGTAAACATTGTGTAAATGCCCAAAGTGGGATTGCTGGGTCAGAGGGGAGCTCTATGTGAAGTCTTTTCAGGAACATCCTACTGCTTTCCAATATGGTTGAACAAGTTTACATTCCCACCAAGAATTAAGTAAGGTTCCCTTCTGTCCACATCCTCTCCAGCATCAGTTGTTGTTAGAGTTCTTGATTTTAGCCATTCTAACTGGGGTGAGGTAGTATCCCAATGTTGTTTTGATTTGCATTTCTTTTATGGCTAAGGAGGTTGAGCATTTCTTCATGTGTCTATTCGCCATCACAGCTGACCAATTAGAAGGAAAACAAATAAAAAAATGTAGAAAGTCTGGACAGCATGTTAGACCATGCAGAAGATGGAATCTCGGGGATTGAAGATAGCCTAGATATTATAGAGAAAGAACATGCAACCATCCATGACCAGTCCAAAAAATATGATAGATCAATCCAATACTTGGAAGGCCTAATCTAAGAATAATGGGTGTAGAGGAGCACCTAATAACAGGAGTTAATGGTCTAGGAAATTTGTTCAACAGGATCCTAGCAGAGAACTTCCCAAACATGCAAAAAGATAGGCCTATCAAAATAGAAGAAGCTTTTAGAACTCAAAATAGACAAGATTAAAATAGGATATCCCACCGGCACATTATAATCCATACAGGATCAACTCAGACCAAGGAAAAGATCTTTAAAGCTATCAAGGAGAAAAGACTAATCACCTATAATGAGAAACCAATTTGAATCAACTCAGATTTCTCAGCAGAGAAAATCAAAACAAGAAGAGCCTGGAATGATTTATGCCAAGCCCTCAAAACAACCAACTATCAACCAAGAATTCTGTACCCAGCTAAACTCTCCTTCATAACTGAAGGCCAAAGAAAAACCGTCCATAGGAAAGAAAAATTGAAACAATACATCTCCACCAAACCAGCCCTACAAAAGATTCTTAAAGATGTCCTACACATAGAAAACCAAGAAGACCACAATAAAGAACAAGAAACTGCACCCAAATTGAGAATTCAAGAACCATAAGAAGAACCCAGTGTTCACAACTCCCAAGAAGGTCGGTAACATGGCCGGAATTCCCAAATACCTCTCAGTCCTATCTTTTAACATTAACAGACTTAACTCTCCAATTAAGAAACATAGACTGTCTAGTTGGATTAAAAAACAAGATCCTTCTATCTGCTGCCTTCAGGATTCACATCTTGCCTGTAAAAACAAACACAATTTCAATGTTAAAGGCTGGAACAAAATCTACCAAGCAAACAGCCCCCATAAACAGGCGGGAGTTGCAATCCTAATATCAGATAAAATAGACTTCAAATTAAAATTTGTGATAAGAGTTAAAGTAGGTCACTACATACGAATTAAGGGGTCTCTCCTTCAGGAGGATATTACAATTCTAAATATTTATTCGCCAAAAAATGGAGCACCCAAATTTATCCAAGAAACACTACTTTCCCTCAAATCCCACATAGATCCAAAGACATTAATTGTTGGGGATTTTAACACACCACTCTCCCCATTAGATAGATCAACTCGGCAAAAACTCAACAGAGAAACTTCAGATCTAAACAGCTGCAGGGATCAACTAGACTTAACAGACATCTACAGAATATTTCACCCAGCAGCTTCAGAATACACATTTTTCTCAGCAGCTCATGGAACATTTTCTAAAATAGACCACATTTTAGGCCACAAAGCAAACTTGTCTAAATTCAGAAACATTGAAGTTATACCTTGCATTCTCTCTGACCACAAGGGAGTAAAAATAGAACTCAATACCAAAAACCACCAAAGAAAGTCCAGTAACACATGGAGGCTGAACAACACACTGCTGAATCATGAGTGGGTTATGGAAGAGATTAGAAAGGAAATTCAAATTTTCATGCTATTCAACAAAAATGACCACACAAATTATCAGCTCCTCTGGGACATAGCAAAGGCAGTACTCAGAGGCAAGTTTATAGCTCTGAGCTCCTACATCAACATATTTGAGAGATCGGAAACCAACAACTTGAGACATCTGAACCTCCATGAAAAAGAGCAGCAAAATATACCCCAATCCAATAGACAGAAAGAAATAATTAAAATTAAATCAAAATTGAATTAGAATCTAAAAAAAACTTTAGAAAGGATCAACAAAACAAAGAGTTGGTTCTTCAAAAATCTTAAGAAAATTGACAGACCCTGAGCAAATCTTATCACAAAAAGAAGAAAGCACACACAAACAAACATAGAGAGGAAAATGGAAACATCACCACGGAAACAACCAAGATTCAGAACTTTATAAGGGAATAATTCTCAAAACTTTATGCTATTAAGTTTGAGAACTTGACAGAAATGGAACTTTTCCTAGCAAATATTGACATGCCAAAACTAAACCAATATGAGTTAAACCAGCTTAACAGGTCCATATCAAGCATTGAAATAGAAACAGCAATAAGAGACCTCCCAGCTAAGAAAAGTCCAGGACCAGATGGTTTTACAGTGGAATTCTACAAGGCCTTCAAAGCAGAGCTCACACCAATACTACTCCAACTCTTCAATGAAATTGAAAGGGAAATTTCACTTCCGAACACATTCTATGAAGCCATAATAACCCTCATCTTCAAACCAGGCAGGGACTCATCAAAGAAAGAGAACTATAGACCCATTTCTTTGATGAACCTTGATGCAAAACTTCTCAACAAAATTTTGGGCTATCGACTTCAACAATTCAAGCATTGATTTTTGAGTGTTAGTTTTATACCCTGCTACTTTGCCAAAGTTTGAATGTTTGAGTAATTTGGGAGTGGAGTTTGTGGGATTCCTTAAATACAAGGTCATGTCCTCTCCAAAGAGGGATAGTTTTAGTTCCTTTTATTCTATTTGGATCCCCTTTATGTTTGCATCTTGTCTTACTGCTTTAGCTAGGCATTCTAATATTAAATTGAAGAGAAGTGGATAGCGTGGACATATTTGTCTCCTTCCTGAGATTAGAAGAAATGTCTTTAGATTTTCACCTTTGAGTATAATGCTGACTGTAGGTTTGTCATAATGAGCCTTTATTGTTTTAAGGAATGTTCCATGGATATCTATCTTTTCCAGAGCCTTTATCATAAAGGAGTGTGGATCTTGTCAAATGCTTTTTCTACATCTATTGAGATAAAAATATGGTTCTTTGCTCTTGTTCATGTGATGAATTATATTATTTGATTTGCATATATTGAATCAGCTTTGCATCCCTGAAATGAAATCTGTTTTGATCATTGTGTATGATTTTTGGATAAATTGTTGAATTTGATTCACCAAAATTTTGTTGAGAAATTTTGCATCAATGTTCATCAAAGCAATTGCTCCATAATTCTCTTTCTTTAATGAGTCCATGCCTCATTTTTGGATAAGGTATATAAGGCTTCATACAAAGTTTACGGTAATCAACTTTGTCATTCAATTTCATTGAAGATTTGGAGGAGTATTGGTGTGAGTTCTGCTTTGAAGGTCTTGTAGGATTTCGCTGGAAATCCATTGGTCCTTGGCTTTTCTTAGATGGGAGTTATCTTATTGCTGTTCCTATTTCGATGGGTCTGTTAAGTTGGTTTAAGTTACCTTGGTTTAGTTTCCACAAGTAGATAATTATGAGGAAACAGTCCATTTCTTCCAGATTCTCAAACTTACTAGTACAAAGGTTTGAGAAGTATTCCCTTATAATATCTGAATCTTGTTTTTCTGTGGTGATGTTTCCATTCTCATCTCTCAGTTTATTTAGGTGTGGTCTATTTCTGATATGATTTGCTAATACAATTGAATTCAATTTAGTGAATTTTTTCAAAGAACCAACTCTATTTTTTGTTGAGATGGTTTTTATTTATTCTAATTTGTTTAAATCTGTTTAAATTTTAATTAATTCTTCCATCTACTAATTGGTTAAACATTCTGCTCTTTTTCGAGGAGGTTGAGATGTCTTCTTAAATCGTTGGTTTCAGATCTCTTTAATTTGTTGATGTTTGAATTCAGAGCTGTAAACTTGCCACTGAGTACTGCCTTTGCTGTGTCCCAGAGGAGCTGGGAATTTGTATGATCATTTTTGTTAAATATCATGAACATTTGGAGTTCCTTCCTAATCTCTTCCATGAACTACTGGTGATTCAATAATGTATTGTTCAGACTCCTGTGTTACAGGACTTTCTTTAGTGGCTTTTGATGTTGAGTTCTCATTTTATTCACTTGTGGTCTGAGAGAATGTGGGGCATAATTTCTATTTCTTCTCTTTAATTTTAAATGGAAATCTATTTTATCTGATGTTAGGTGGCAACTTCTGCCTGTTTATGGGGCAGATTTTATTCCACGGTTTCAGTTTCAAAATATGTTTGTTTTTATGGGCAAGATGTTACTCTTGAAGGCAGAAGGTACAAGGACCTTGCTTTTTAATCAAACCAGACAGTCTGTGTTGTTTAATGGGAGAGTAAGTCCATTAATATTGAGAGTTAGGACTGAGAGCTGTGTGGTAGTACCTGCCATGTTATCCAACTTCTTGGGGGCTATGACAACTAGCTTCTTCCTATGGTTCTTGGATTCTCAGTTTTGGTGCAGTTTCTGGGCTTTCATTGTTGTCTTGCTGGTTTTCTATGTGTAGGACATAGTTAAGTATCTTTTGTAGGTCTGGTTTGGTGGAGATATATTGTTTCACATTTTCTTTGATATGCAGGTTTTTTGTTTGACATTTAGTTATGAAGGAGATTTTAGTTGGGTACAGTATGCTTGGTTGATAGTTGTTTCCCTTTAGGGTCTGGCATATATCATTCTAGGCTCTTCTTGCTTTAATTGTCTCTGCTGAGAAATCTGAGGTTATTCTAATTGGTTTCCCTTTATAGGTGATTGATCTATTCTCCTTGACAGCTTTAAGGATCCTTTCCTTGGTCTGAATTGGTCCTGACGGGATGGGATGTGCTATTATGGTCTGGTCTATTTGGGGTTCTAAAAGCTTCTTGTTTCTAAGTAGGTCTATCTTTTTGCATGTTGGCGATGTTCTCTACTAGGATACTATTAAATAAATTTCTTAGGCCATACATTTCTCTGTCTAGGTGTTCCTCTATACCCATTATCCTCAGAGTAGTCCTTCAAATGGTATCTTCCAAATGTGGAATAAATCTATCATATTTCTTGGATTTGTCTTGGATAGTTGTATGTTTTTCTCTCTATTATCTAGGTTGTCTTCAATCCCTGAGATTCGATTTGACCTACTGTCAAGACTTTCTATTTTATTTCTTATGGCCTTTCCTTCTAATTGGTCGACTTTGATGGCTTCAAATTCTTTGTTGGAGCTTTATTTTACATCTTCTATGAATTTCTTTAATTCTTTAACTATTGTTCTGTGTTTACTTACAAATTAATTTAATTGGTTATGGTTTCCTTGGACTGCCTTTACTTCCTCATTCCCTTTTTGGTCACCCTGGATTCCTTCAGCTGTCTATTTATGAATTCTATGAATGCCTCTGTTGATCTTTGTCTATTCTCATCCCACTCATGCAATTCCTCTATTACACTTTGATTAGTTTCCACTCCCTCACACAATTCCTGTTTCTCTTTAACTGTTCTCAACTTGCTCATATATTTCCTTTCTCTTTATCTGTTCTCAGCCTACTCATTCAATTCCTATCTTTCTTTTTTAATGTTCTCAGTTTGTGCACACTTCTCCTGTATTAATCTTTGAGTGGCTTCTTAACACTCTTGAGATCCCTGTATTAATCTTTGGTTTGTTTCCTCTTGTTCCCTATCATGCTCACAATGAGTCCTTTGCAGGTTTTTAATCTTTTCATTCACCATATTTACCAGTAGTGTTTGTAGAGCATTTTGATAACTCTTCTCTGGATTATTCATTAACTGTTCTTTCACCTAATTATGATGAGTGGGAGTTGAGATACCTGGACTTTCCTTTTTTCTTGTGTTTTTTGGGGCTTGTTCTGCCCATTTGGTATGAAAGTAACATGAATTTTGTTCTAAAACACTATTTTAAGGTTACCACGAACCAGAGTCCTGTAGTTGCACAGTCAAACGGGCCACAGATACAATCCAATTCAACAGATACAATTTATTTAACATCAAATAACTGTGGAATGATGGGCTAAGAATATCAAAGAGTGGGTCAGTAAAATAGAAATTATTAGTTTTAGGGAGAATTTTGTGGGGAATAGGATTAGAGGGATGTGAAGACGTTAAAGGAGAGTGAAGTTAAATCTCAGAGAGGGCAATGGATTGGACAGAATGAAGGAGAGAGAGAGAGAAAAGAAAAATGGAAAAACAAAAATTTAAATTTTAAAAATTAAATACTTAAAATTATGTAAGTAGAAAGAAACACTGATAGAAGAATAGGATAGGATGAGATAAAGGGAGAGATAAAAAGGACATGAAAAACTAAAAAAATAAATATTCTTAAAATTGGAATACTTGAAAATTACATATGCATAAAGAAATAATACTACTATTAAAAATTTAAGCGTAAGGGGCTGGGAAGGTGGCTCAGTGGTAGAGCGCTTGCCTTGCATGCCTGAGGCCCTGGGTTCAATTCCTCAGCACCACATAAGCAAAAAGAAAAAAGCCGGAAGTGACGCTGTGGCTCAAGAGGTAGAGCACTAGCCTTGAGCTGAAGAGCTGAGGGACAGTGCCCAGGCCCAGAGTTCAGGCCTCAGGACCGGACCCCCCCCAAAAAAAAAAAAATTAAGCGTAAGAGATTGTGAATTGAGTAATACATTCCTGGATTAAGAATCGACGACAGGTATGTATCTGGAAATGAGCAGAATAACAATTAAGTCGTAAAAACGAAAGAATGAGATAAAAAGAAATGTAAAAAAGAAAAAAAAAAGACAATAAAAAGAAATAAAACGACCAAAAGGTCAAAAGCGATTAAAAGATAAAAGCACACAAATAAATATATATACCTAAAATAAAAATTATGAGAGAAAAAAAAGAAAAACAAACTGCAAAGAGCTCTTTGATTTTTTTTTTTTTTCCTGCGGAGAGGGTAGGAGATCTTTTACCTCCTCTGTGTCTCTAACCAGTCTCTTGTGGAGACTTTGGTCTGCTTGTGGTGTTTGCTTTTCCTGTTGCTTGATTAGTTTCTTAAGTCAGTTTTTTTTTGGGCAGGCAGAAAAATGCCCTATATTACCCAGGTTTTTCTGATCCTCCTCCCAGGCTAGTTGAGTGGGAGGGTTTGAATATCAAAAAAGAAGGAGATGGCTGCTTCCTCTAGCTTGGAGTTGAAGTAATAATGTGGGTGCTGGGTAGGGTTGAGATCTATGAGCTTTTCCCTGAGGGGCTAGCTCTTGAAAACCTCACAGAGCCCAGCCTGAAGCCATGCCATGTTTATATTTACTGTTTCAATGGGAAGGGGCAGTCTTTGCTGTGTTTACCCAGTGCATAAAGTCACACTTATTTGGGTGGAGCTTTCTCTGCCTGG
Source organism: Dipodomys merriami (assembly GCF_024711535.1). Taxonomy (NCBI): domain Eukaryota; kingdom Metazoa; phylum Chordata; class Mammalia; order Rodentia; family Heteromyidae; genus Dipodomys; species Dipodomys merriami. The sequence continues at coordinate 27,086,353 of NW_027203159.1, read as the reverse complement.
GTGGGGTGATTTTCCCTGGGGGATCCTGAGGATGGCAGTTCAGGTCAGGATCCTTTGACCTGCTAAATGGCTCTTTTTTTATTTTCTTCCAAGGTCTGAGTTGGAGCTAGATGCTTGGCCAGGCCTTTGTCGGTATCAAAGATGGAGATCTCTGGTGGTGAGGGAGGGGCTGCCTTCCCACAGCTGCTCTGTGAGAAGGAATGAGGATGTCAGGGTTTTACTCATGCCATATTTTTTGTTCCTGGGACATCCCTGGTCTACAATCTTCACGATGAAGATTTCTTCTCCTTGTCAGTTCTGCTCCTTGTCAGTTCTTGCTGGTAGTGATTAGGATTCACTAGCATGCAGTTTCTGGTGCCTATGTCCCAGGCACTGTCTGTTGTTATGGTGGCCAAGGCCACCACCTCTGCTGCAGCCTCCATAATGGCAGGTACCAGCAAGTGCTCCCCTTGCTGGATTTTCCCTCTTTGGCCAATCTGTGAGTACTGTGATGGCACATGTGGTGTGACTCTCTAGCTAAGGACTGTACACTGAAATATTAAAACTGCTTTCTATGCGAGAGCTTGTTTAGCCTTCAGCTTCTCTTCTGCCATCTTTCTGAGGTCTTCCGATATATAGGGGTTATACTCTTGGGAGGGGACATGAAAAGCTATGAAAAATACGTGGTAACTTACCAATATGTTAGAAACAATATCAAAAAAGAAAGAAAAAACAACAACATTTCTGTCCTTATCTTGGGGGTCATTTAAATTAACATCATCTTATTTGACCTTTTCTGCTTTTCTCAGACATATACTGGTTATTTCAAATAAGGGAAACCATGAGACCTATGTTTCTTTAGGACTGGCTTATTTCACTTAATATAATTTTTCCAAGTCTTTCCATTTGCTAAGAAATGGGGCAATGCCATTCATTCTCATGAAGGCATCAAGCACTGTTGCCTCCTCCTTTGATTTCCTACCATCCCCTTCCTCCCACCTCCTCAACTACACTGCTCTCCTGCCCTAACTCCCCCCTTAATTGTAAAGTTCATTTTTAATGGTCCTATCTATATTGCTTTTGAACATTTCTGACTGTCCTAAACATACACTAGTTATTCCAAATGAGGGAAACAATGGACCGATGTTTCTTTGGTCCTGGCTTAATTCAATTTATATATATATATATATATATATATATATATATATATATATATATATATATATATTTCTGAATCTTTCCATTTCCTAACAAATGGAGCAATATCATTCTTTCTAATGGAACATAGAATTCCATTTTATATATATTGACCATATTTTCTTAATCCATTCATCTACTAAGGAACATCTGGGTTGGTTCGATATCTTAGTTATGGTAGACAATGGTGTTAACTTTAGTATGTTTTTGTATGTGATCATTTGTGTAAATGCATACAATGGGATTGCTGGATCATAGAGGAGCTCTATGTGTAGTCTTTTGAGAAATCTCTATACTGCTTTGGGATACAGGTTGACCCGTTGTAACAATGAGATATACAAGAGGCTATGCTGAAAATGAACTTTACAACTTTAGGTGCAGGGGGAGGGGTGGGGAGGGTGGGAGGAGTGGGGAAGATGGGGAAAGAAGGGACCTTAGTGGCAAAATAAAGTAGGGGATGACAATGCTGTCTAGGAAATGTACTAATTACCTTATTCATATAACTGTACCCACTCTGTACACTATCTTTACAATAAAAATAGGTATTAAAAAAGGATGAACTAGCACAATACTCATACTGTGGTGTCAAGCCCATGGTATGCATACTGCCCAAAGAAATCTAAAGTGATAAAATTTGAAAATGTTTCTTCATATTTGAACTTTTGTTACACAGAATCATCCTGATATTGCTGCCAAATTGGCTACTTGTCCCTTTAATGCTCACTATCTGGTTCTATGAGATCAACTCAGTAAACATATTACAACATGTATGGACAAATCTTCCCTTGAAGATGATATAGGTAAGCCTGATAAATAAAATACAATCCAAATAAATGTAGGCCACTTACACCTGAATCCTACTCTGATGGTAGATTTCTGTTTGTTTGTACATAACATCACATGGAACTAGAAACAAGACAAGAGTTCTAAAAATATATGGCAATATGTTTTCTAGGAGGAAGACTGGGATAAAGGTAAAAAGCTTGTTGGTTTTTCTGCATTTTCCGTTAATGAATCTCAACTTATCTGTGATGTTGTATGATTTCTTCCTTTAGGAGTGAAATTAAACTTCTTTGTTCAACTTGGATTTTCTTGTATACTAATACCAATAACATATATGAAGGTATGCAGTCCTAAATGATTAAAAATATGTCAAACGTTCAAATGATTTATTGTTGCACATGGCTAAGAAATCATTCTTTTCAATATTTGCTATCGTAAGGCTCTTAAGGTTGTCAACTGTGTTGTTTTTCGTTATCAAGGAATAGTGTTAGAGCCAATCTATTCTAGAAAATCAATCAAGTATGTATTTCTCCCTTTGGCAGAATCCTTGGAAGATCCTAGCCGAAGTTTTGTTTGGGACACAATCAAATCCTCTGGCAACAACAGGTAAAGAAAATGTTGTTTTCTTATGACGCACATTTGTCTGTCAAAATTCAAAGTGAAGAAAGAGGATAAATGAATAACAAACTTTCTGTTCTATGTACCCATATCTTTTTTCTCACTACAAACGAAGTTTTGGATTGATTTCTGAACTGGTGAACCTGTGCTTGGTGGAAAAATCAAGAATAGTTCAACTAGAACCGATACGAAATTCAATCACTCAAAATACTTCAAATCAGAATTACCTTATCAGACCGTTCTTCTCGTTTCCTTATAATCGATTTAAATCAGGGAAGCCATAGATAAAAAGCATTATGTTGTACCAATCCTTTTTGTCCAATTTTCGTAGTTTCAAGAGTCATTCATCACATACATTATGATAGTGTAAATGACAGTATCTTCGACTGGAAATTGATCACATAAATTATGATACTGTAAATGGAAGTATCTTCAACTAGTAATTGATAAATGGGTAGACTTACGGGTGGGTTACCATATCTTCCTTCTGAAATTGATTACTGAATATTATAGGAATGACTATCTGATTTAAATTTCCTCCATGAGTTGGTATAAAAATATTTGAGGAGATCCTTGAGATGATTTACAATTTATACATTGCAAAGGTGCATATTAATAAAATGTGTTTAGAGCTATTTTTAAAACAGCAATACATACATAGATTTCAAATTTCATATTCCTGTATAAAGTATGAATACATATTGGATATGGTATAGTTTGGAAATCCAAAATTAGATGTGTAACTACAAAAGTTCTGCTATCTCTTCGTATTCATGATATTGTTTAAATAATTGCAATTGCTAAAGTGAACTTGTTATTCTAGAGTCACAAAATAGATTGTATATTTTAATTTATGGAATGTGAAAACACCGTCTATTATGGTAAGGTAGGAAATACAGGAAAAAAGTGAACAATAATTGGATTACTTTGGAATTCTTCATAAGCATTTATTCAATTCAGAATCATGTAATTTGTCTTGCTTACCAAGATGCCACCTCATTCTTTTTATAAGTGATACAATAGATTCAAGATTTATTCATATTGTCAAGTATTTTCTTCTCTGATCAGTCCAGAAAAACACAAAAACAAAAACAAATCAAGCTTATTCAACGTAAGACCAAGGTGAATTTATGTGAGTCTGCATCATGGTAGGGCTTCATATATTCTTCCTGTGAAAATGTAGTAAACATTCTAAGAATTTGTTTGTGTGCCAAACATATTACAATATTATGTGAAGGATCAATTGGCAGTTTATATAGTAAAGAAAGTGCTGAGGAGATGTAATGGTATTAGAGGAAATAGATAATTTTACCATTGCATCTGATGACAATTTTCTAATTCATGCAGATTATAGAGGGGAGTAAAACTCATTTTGTTTACAAACTGACCAGCTCAATTTAATATTTGATCAACAGAAGACATTTATTCTTGTGGTGAGGGAGTTTCTCACCCTCCTTAATGCAGAGAAAAAGGAATATGTCATGGGAAACGATTTTTGGGATAGAAAACCACACTTGAGCCAGGCCAGGTGATGATTTTGTTAATTCAAGCATCTCATACCTTTGACACATACGAATCTAATTACAGATGATTAAAGTCAAGGACTTTTTCACATTCATTTCTGGAATTAATCCCCTCACAATCAAATACTATAAGGAAAACCATGGTTACTCGTAGACCTGCAGTATGCATCGTCACATGTGCACACTTTGGATAACCGAAAACGAAGCCTGGTACAAGTTGCTTAGGATCCTATAGGAGGATGAGATCTGAGAATCAGGTTTCAAGAGAGCCCCATAGGAATATATGTCCTAGTCTCATCACCAATTAACTATCTCAAAATTGGAAGTGACAATGTAGGAAAAGTGGAAGAATTACAGCTCTGAAGAGCCCATACTTCAAGGCAAACGACCAACAAGAAAATAACCAAAGACAGAAATGTAATGGAATATTCATCAACAATGCCACATATTCACTTATATTTCCAAAATCTCTGAATCTTTTCCTTCCACATAAGAACCACTTACATTTTATTCCCTCCCTACTCATATCATGTATTTTCTCTCTGAATTTCAGAGAGTAATGTATGATGTGTCAATGATATTTCCTTACTTCATTGGTTATTAGAACATTTCAGGTGACCCAATGAGATTACTAATTCTGTTCCCTTGATGATAATATGTCTTACTTATGGAATCATAATTTTTCTGCCTTCTAAAAAGTGTATGATTTGTGATGATTTGTATTTGATTTGTAATTAGATATTTCTGTTACCTGTCCATTTGTAGATGCAAATTTTGTGCCTGTGTATGTACAAACTGAAATGGGGTACATTTTTTCCTACTGTTTCAACACCCATAAGTTGATTCAGGGCACATCACTATGATTTTTGGAATTTTTCCTGCCTTCAATTCTTGATTTTAATCAATCATGATAAAAATAAATCACAGGTTATTGAGGATTTTTATGTGTCTTCCTTGACAATCAGTATTGAATCCTTGATTGGGCTATTAATATCCAAGCCTCTTACCCTGGGCTTGATCTCAGTGATATATTTCAAATGTTGGTATGCCTCTGGCATAGAATTCTCAGAACCATACTTATATGTGAAAGCAATGTTAAAGTAGAAATGTTACCCTAAGCGGAAATTTTCTATGTTCATTTCAGTGTTCATATTGAGAGGTTACATGAATGTGTTTCTTAAAGGTTAATTATTTTTCCAAACTGCTGAATATATTTACCTGATGTCAATTCACAATGTGATTGTGACTTCACAATAGCATTTGTTTCGTCCACACATAAGATTGGAAAAGCCGTTTATTTGTTTGGGCCATTGAACATTTCTTCTAATTGTACCTGAAGGTATTTGCATGGTATCCCTTCTTATTTTTCTTGCCTAGTATAAAGCATGTATCCTTTGGTAGGATATATTTCCTGAAAAAATCACTCTTTGTGAATGCATCTTTGTGAATGAATCATTTGTGAATTCACAAATATTGAAATGGAGATGAATTTATCATGTTGATTTAAGTTCATTGCAATAACATTATATAGTAAAACCACTATGGATTTTCTTTTCTATACAACAACGTGATCTATTTCTTTCTGTTTTCCTGGATGCATGATACATCCATGAATATTTTACAACAGATCCAGTTCAGAAACTGTGCCAAGACCTGACTGAGCCTGAATGGGTGACCTTAGAATAAATTTTGAAGAAATGGATAATAATCGCTCAAGTAATAGGTTCACTAGAGTCAAACTTCAAATGTTCAATGAAGTTTGAATGTGTTGAAACAGAGAGTGTTCAAGTGTAACTTGTGAGGTTTGTATACAACCATAAATTTCAATGGAAATGGAAGTGGAAGCAAGCATGAATTTTTTTGAAAATAACTGATGATGTGCTCTCAGTTGTTTTTGAGTATCTCTGGAACACTTAATGAAGTTCTTGTTCATATGCTGAATACAGATATATATTCAAGTGTTTTCCACAGAAATTAAATTATATTTTTCTCATTTCTTTGCAGGAATCATTCTATGAACAAACCATGATTTCAAACCATTTCTCATTTGTTTCATCTACATCTTACATTTATTAATATATTGTGATACTCACTCAACCAAATGAATTAATTTTGATTTCTAATACCTATTCACTCCCTATTCACCCTTACATTGAATCTAGAAGTAAAATCTTTGTTTATGTTCTTTTTGTAATTCACCATCCACATAGACATGGTAAGGTTGGAATATAGAAAATTCAATAACCAAATCGAAATCTACATTTGTTTCCCAATACAGAACAAATCATACTTCATTTTTCACTGTCCTTAAGTTTGCCTGTTAATATCATCTTCCATTTCCTATATTGATATAATTGCAGAGCCTAATAAATCCATAACAAAACTGTAATGATATTAGACCTCTTATACAAATCTTACATTAGTTATGTATTCTGTACAGAATGGCCATTAACATTTCAATGTGATTTTTCAACCAACATTCTGAAGTATATTCCGTACTATACAAGGTCTCATCCATCCCAATGATTTCCACTTGTAATCTCATCTAAAGAAGGATTCTAGAGTTCTTTACAAAACCTGTGGCAGGAATAAAACAGATTAATATATGTGTACACAAAATAACATTCAAAACGTCTTCTTTTGAGGTGGGAAATTGCAAATTGTTAAGATAGCATTATTTTGAAGTAAAGTGTGATATTTTTAGTGTAAGAGGATATGCATCTTTTGACACTTTCAATAAATTTCTAAAATGTTCCAAGAAGAGTGTGACAAAAGCTCTTTAATAGAACCATATTCGATGTGTTTAATTTTTCCCACATATATATGACTCATATATTTATAGTTGATTTGGCACTGTGGTCCAAAACATTTCTGATGCAAAATGCAATAGTTTTTGAAGCATATTTTAGGGGAAATTGTTGGCAGGACTCCTACGCAATAAATAGAGTTGAATCTTTTTGGTACAGATGTAGAAGTTAAAGATTTTTGAATGTGTCTCATATTTATTATTTCTGTTGAAATGGGAGATTTTCTGATTATGGGCATATTTGTGTACCAAGTGTATAATTTCAAATGTTTCTTGTTTTTTCTTCAGAAATTGTGAGCAGGAATGCATTCAACATTAATTTATGAAGGATAGTTTAGAACCTGAAGACTCAGGGAAACCTGTGCCTTTTCTAGTATGGGAGGGATATAGAGAGAACAGATGTATCAACACATATCTCTGTAAAGATCACAAACCAATCCACATAAGTATCCATGTATAAACTTATGAAAATTAAAATAAATCTATAAATACTCTTCTTTTGTCGTTAAACTTATTGTCAATGTAATGCACAAACTGATTATAATTATGTATGTAAGGCAGGGAATTGTTTTCTTGTCATATGTTACCCTATCCCTCATTTTTTTACACTTTATTCTCCTTCAAATCTCCCCCATCCCTGTTGTAAGGCCATTTCCAACATGTTGTCTTTTGAGCAGTTTTGTGGCATTCACTCATTGTCCTCTATCTCAATTTTTTAAAATTCCCCTTCTTTGCCATATTCAGATTAAAGTTTATACAATCCACAGGCTACCAAAATCAAACATAATGACAAGAAGGAAGAAATGCTATGAAAAATAAAGGGAAAAAAAGCAAGAAACATATTTTTTCATAATTTTTTTCAGAACAACAACAATGATAAGCCTCATGTTTCTTGGAGTTCATTTTGCTTACCCTAAACTTCTTGTTCTTATATACATTGCAATTAAGCACTTGCAATCCTCTTCTAAGATGAAATTGGACATACGCCAATTAAGGAAAAAAGAGAAAGTAGGGCACATATATTATAAATGTCACTTCTAAAGAACATTTATGACTCTTCATTAGGTAAGTTTAACCAGAAGCAGGATAAATACATTGAAACAAAAAAGCAATACTCAATAGTTTTGTAATACTCGTTGTATGGCTATAAAATCTTAAAGTTCGATTATACATCACTCTGTTTCAAAACATTTTTCAAATGAATCAGACCTCAATAAGCAATAAAGAACAGGTTGAAACAATCTCATTACAGATGCACAAATACATCAAGTCAAAGAAAGGTTAGACAAACTCTATTGCTTGAACCTGCACAGCTTCTTTATATCAAAGTAGGTAAATTAAAATCCAAAAAATAGAAGACTTCACTAGCCAAGAAAGAGTAAAGGGTCTTAGATCTGAAATACAATTAACATTCAACAAGTCAAATCCTCCCTCCAACAAATAAATATGACAGCAAAGAATCTGTTTCTCACATAACAATTTTAGCTGGGTATACCTTAACCCCCAAATTTGGGGACACAGTGAAATACTCTCACAAAGGGCAACTGAAATGCAGTTTTCACCTGGATCTCATGTACCTGGGTGAGGAGAAAATAAACTACATAAAATGATTAACAAGTGTACTGTTCTCAATAAAATTCCTATCAGCACCATTTTGGATTGAACTCTGATTCTCTAATTAAAGAAAAACATTCTATGTTGAGTGATGATCACAATCACCAGAAGATTTTAAGTGAAATGAGTAGACCTAAAATCCTTCTCATTCTTGGATGAATTTTCAAGAGGGAATATCCACATATTCTGACATTTTAAACTCTTCACACATTTCAAATTTATTCATCAACTCATGCTTAACATAGAATGGAAATATCCAAGTAAACATGGAAATATTTTTCTGGTTTTCTCTGATCAATCTTTTTATCCTACTATGATCAATATGATATTTTTCATATATTTTTTTAAAAAATTACTGTGTATTTCAAATAAATTTCTCTGCTTTACTATAGAAATAATAAAATAATTGAATTGAATGACAAAATATTAACATGAACATGATCACCTTACAGATACATGCTACTTTCAATTTTGTACTGTGAGAAATAGATTCTAAGTGGAAATATATCATAGAAACAATGGAAGGAATCCCCTGGCGAATTGTTGAGGAAGACAATATCTGAAGATTGCACTTCATTTTCTCATTTGGCAATTATTAACTTTTCATATATCAATAAGTTAAGCAGAGCACATAATTATTTGAGAATATTTGCCAGTGTCATTTTTTAAATTTCATGTACCTTTAGACCTACCCATGAATATTCAGATTATTTATTTCCAAACCAGAGAAATACATTTGTCATTATTTTATTAAAAAAAAAAACATAAATAGGGTGTAAGTGACTTCCTTTGTCAAAAGGTCTCCATTTGAAAACTTTACCCATGATTTTAACCTGTTTCTCATTGACTCAACTGCAATTTAACTGAATGGAATCAGAGGAACCTTTTTTTATTCTCTACTAACTATCCAATTTACTACGAATATATATGACTTTATATCTAAGTATATATACATATATAATTATTCTTAAATAGTTGTTGAAGACATAAATCTCTGCAGATATTTCTGACTTGGTCAAAATCATCCATTCAACATTGCAAGAATTTTATTATGTTAGGAATTGTTAACAAAATCATCAAAATGTATGTATGATTTGCTTTCTGGTGAAGAACAATCTATTCATTTTATTAAGTTTTGTCCATGATGAGGATGCTTCATTTTCTGTATACCTCCTACACTTACAAAATAACGAATTAGGATATTTGATACCTCATTGGAATTTCACATGGATCTATATGTTCCATACAGAGACATGCTCAATGTCTGTGGTATGATAATTTTCAAATAGCTCAATGTCTGTGGTATGATAATTTTCAAATAAAGTTATTTTGTACATAAGTAATATAATGTACAAAATGATGAGAGCAGTCAAATATTTTTTTCTAATGGTAAAATTACTTATATGTTGGAATCAATAATAGATATTTTTTAGGCTCTGAATGTGGCTCAATAGAAGTGTGCTTCCAAGTATGCTTGAGGCCCTGGGTTTGATTCCTTAGCACCACAGAAACTGAAAATCCTGTAGGTGGTATTGTGGCTCAAGTGGTAGAGTGCTAGCCTTTAGCTGAAATATTGAAGGACAGTGCCAAGGCCCAGAGTTCAGGCTCAATGACAGACAAAAAATTAGATTTTTTTTAAAGAAGGAAAAAGCTGACAAATTCCAGGCTTACGTATCAATCTTTTTAACATCTTCTTCTACTCCAGGACATTTAGCATCAGATAAGTTATCAAATTTACAGGTTGTAAATATTTCAAGGATTGGTTATCTGTATTATGCCAAAGGGGACTGAACTACCAGTGTTGGTTCCATACCTTAGCTATATGAAGTAATGATAACAATGTTTATAGTCATGTTTGTATATTTATTGTGCGTTGCCTGTAACTTAAACTCACAGGCTGGGCTTTGAAATTGTTTCTTGAACTCACAGCCTGGGCTTTGAACTCCAAGCCAGTTCCTTGACCTAACTCTCTAAACCTTGAATTTGGGGCTGGGTACTTGAACTCATTTCTGGGCCTTGATTTTGTGGCCTGGGCCCTGAACGTGTGTATGGGAATTGAACTCACAGCCTGGGCCTTGAACTAGGTGCCTGGGTTTGAACTCAGTTATGGGCCTTGAATGAGGGACCTAGGCCTCAAATATTGGTCCTGGGCCACAGGATTTGATACGTTCTTGTTGTTTTTGTTGTTGTCATTTACCTGTTTTGTACAAAATCAAGAAAGACTATGGTTGGCTGAGACAGGCCCTTTGTGAAGTGGAAGAAATCTTCCTATTTTTTTGCTTGTTTTGGATCCTTCTCTTCCTCTCCTCTCCCTCCTCTTTTTTGTCCTGCTGCTTTCTCGGTGGGAAGGCCTCCACTTGATTGTTTTCCAAAGGAGTTGCTTCTTACATGGAACACCCAGGTTCCTTCCTTAGTGAAGCTGAGTGAATAGTGGAAACTGATGATGGCAGGGCAATTCTATTTTTAAAGGTTCCCTTACATGGCATAGGTCAGGCCTGCCATGATTGTTTTTCTCTTGCCTAGGGTAATGGAGCCTCAGGGAGAGAAAATGAAAAAGCCAGTCAAGAAGAAGAAAGGAAATGAAGGAAGGAGAAAGAGGAAGTAAAGGAGGACAGAAGGAGGAGGGATAAAGACAGAAAGGATGGATAATAGGGAAGAACAGATGAAGTGTGCAAAGGGAGGGGAGGGAGTGGACAAGAATGGTGTGGAAAACAGAGGCCAGAAGGGAACAAGAAGCAATGAAGCAACGAAGGAAGAAGTGAAGGGAAGAAGTAAGGAAAAATGGAAGATGAAAGGATGGATGGACAGGACTAGGATGGTAGAGGGGGCAAAGAGGTAGGGAAGGAAGGGAGTAAGTATTAAGGGATGAGAAAAGAACATAGGAAGAAAGGAGGAGAGAGAGAGAGGAAGAAAGAAGGGAAGGAGCATGGAAGGAAAGAAGTAAGAGATAAAGGAGGGAAGGGAGAAAAGTCGGAAGATGAGAAGGATGGACGAAAGAAGTAAGGAAAGATGGGAGGAAGAAGGAAGAATGGAAGTAAGAGAGGGAAGGAGGGGATAAAAGGGATGGAGGAAAGTAGGCAGGAAGGAAGAGAAGTAGGGAAAGGAGGACAGAAGATAGGAAGGAAAAAGGGAATAAAGGAGCAAGGGGAGAAGGAAGGTAGAAACAAGGAAGGGAAAGGAAGAAGGAAAGCAATGCAGTGAGGTAAGTGGGAAGGAAGGAGGGAATGAAAAATGAGAGTGAGGAAGGACAAAATAAAGGAAGGAAGGAAGAAGGGGAAAAAGAAGTGTAAGCTGGAAGTAAGGAAGAAGGGAAAAAATGATGAGGGAGTTGTGATCATGTTACACCGTGGAGTGAGCTCTTTAATTTACAGTCTTCAGTCATCCCTCCCAGTTGTGGTGTCTGAACTAAATTGGTTTTTCTCCTTGTTCTCTCGCCGGCCATGTGGGAAGGACCCACAAAGCAAAAAAGAAGTCATCTTAAAAATATTTTAGAAACAATTGCAAGAAAGAAAGAAAAAAAAAACATTTGAATCCTTATCTTGGGGTTCATTTTGCCTAAAATAAACTTATCATACCATTTCTACTTCTCTCACATATATACAAGTTATTGCAAATAAGGAAAAGCATGGGACCTATGGGGCCTGGCTTACTTCACTTAATATAATTTTTTCCAAGTCTTTCCATTACCTAACAAATGAGGCAATGCCATTCTTTCTTATAGAGGTATAGAATACCATTGGATATATATACCACATTTTCTTTTTTTTAAATTTTTATTATGAGAATTCCATACAGAGGAGTTACAATTACATTGACAAGATAACGAGTACATTTCTTATCAAGCATTGCTGCCTCCTCTTTGGTATACCATAATTTCTTGATCCATTTATCCACTAAGGGGCATCTAGGTTGGTTCCATACCTTAGCTATGATAAATAATGCTGCAATAAATACAGTTGTACTAGTAGCTTTAGTGTGGTCTTGTTTGTGATCATTCAGGTAAATGCCCAAAAGGGGGATTGTTGGGTCATACGAGAGTTCTATGTGGAGTCTTTTGAGAAAACTCCATACTGCTTTCCAAAGTGGTTGAATAAGTTTACACTCCCACCTACAAAGCAGTATGGTTCCCTTCTATCCACATCCCCTCCAGTATCTGTTGTTGTTAGAGTTCTTGATTTTTGCCATTCTAACTGGGGTGAGGTGGTATCTCAATGTTGTTTTGATTTGCATTTCTTTTATGGCTAGGGAGGGTAAGCATTTCTTCATGTGTGTATTGACCATCCTTCTTTCCTCTTCAGAGAAGTTTCTGTTTAAGTCTTTAGCCCACTTATTTATTGGGCCATTGTTTCTTTGAAGACTTGTTGTTGGGCAAATTAATTTTTTGAGTTCCAGGTATATTTTATTTTTAATTTTTATTGTGAAAATACTGTACAGAGGGGTTACAATTACATGGGCAAGATAATGAGTACATTTCTTATTAAGCATTGTAGCCTCCTCCTTTGTTTCCCCTTCCCATCCCTTCCCAGCTTCCCCTTGTCCTCCACCAATCCTCCCCCCAACCAAAGTTGTAAAGCTCATTTTCGACATGACAACATGTACTTCTCATTGTTGAAATGGGTCCACCTGTATCCTTGTTTTTCCCCTTCCCCTCCACAAATTATACCGACATCAAATACAGTGAAAGCAAGGATTATACTGTGGGGGTGGGACATAAAATGCAACAAAGAAATAATCTTATAAATGTGTTAGAAACAATCGCATGAAAGAAAAAAAAAAAAACATTTGAGTACATATCTTAGGATTCATTTCCCTATCACCTTATCTGACCTTTTCTGTTTGATTCAGATATATACTAGATATTTCAAATAAGGCAAACCATGGGACCTTTGTTTCTTTGGGCCTGGCTTTACTTCAATTAATATAATTTTTTCCAAGCCTTTCCATTTCCTAACAAATGGGGCATTGACAGAGGCATTGGATTCTATTGTGTATATATACCACATTTTCTTGATCTATTAATCTACTGAGGGGCATCTGGACGATACTGCATTGTTGGTGGGAAGGTAAACTTGTTTAAACACTTTGGAAAGCAGTATAGAGGTTCCTCAAAAGACTCCACATAGAACTTCCCTATGACCCAGCAATCCCACTTTTGGGTATTTACCCAAATGTTTACAAAGAAGACCACACTGAAGTTACTATGTTTATTGCAGCATTATTTACTATAGGTATGGAACCAACCCAGGTATATTTTAGATATGAGACCCTTGTCCGTTGTCTGGCTACTAAAGATCTTCTGACAACCCATGGGCTTTCTATTGATCTTGCTAGCTATGCCCTTTGCCATGCAGAAGTTTGTCAATTTTCTGTAATCCCATTTGTCCAACGTTCTTTGATTTGTGTTTCTGGGTTTCTATTAAGAAAATATCTGCCTGTGCCAAGGAGACCTAGGATTTCTTCTAATCCATCCTGTAATGTTTTGAGAGTATCTGCTTTTTTTTTTTTAATTTTATTTTATTTGAGAACATACTGTACAGAGGGGTTACAATTACATGGGCAGGATAATGCATACATTTCTTACCAAGCATTGCAGCCTCCTCTTTGTTTACCCTTCACATCCCTTCCCAGCCTCCCCCCTCCCCCCCCACCCAATCATACCCCCCTCCCCCCCACACTGACATTGTAAAGCTGGTTTTGACATGACATTTTGTACTTCTCATTGTTGCAACAGGTCCACCTGAATCCTTAAATGACTTGTTTCTCCCCATCTCCTCCACATGTTATACTGACATCAAATATAGTGAAAACGGGGGGTTAAACTGTGGGGGAGGGACATACAAAGCAACAAAGAAATAATCTTATAAATGCGTTAGAAACACATGCCTGAAAGAAACGAAAACATTAAAATACATATTTAAGGGTTCATTTTCCTAACATCACATTATCTGACTTTTTCCGCTTGACTTATACCTATACTAGATATTGCAAATAAGGGAAACCATGGGACCTATGTTTCTTTGGGCCTGGCTTACTTCACTTAATATATTTTTTTCCAAACCTTTCCATTTCCTAAGAAATGTGGAAATGTCATTCTTTCTGATGGAGGCATAGAATTCCATTGTGTATATATACCACATTTTCTTGATCCATTCATCTACTGAGGGGCACCTGGGTTGGTTCCATATCTTAGCTATGGTAAATAATGCTGCAATAAACATAGTTGTGCTGGTAGCTTTAGTGTGGTCTTGTTTGTAAACATTTGGGTAAATGCCCAAAAGTGGGATTGCTGGATCATAGGGGAGATCTATGTGAAGTCTTTTGAGGAACCTCCATACTGCTTTCCAAAGTGGTTGAACAAGTTTACATTCCCACCAACAATGAAGTAAGGTTCCTTTCTGTCCACATCCCCTCCAGCATCTGTTGTTGTTAGAGTTCTTGATTTTTGCTGTTCTAACTGGAGTGAGGTGATATCTCAATGTTGTTTTGATTTGCATTTCTTTTATGGCTAGGGATGTTGAACATTTCTTCATGTGTCTATTGGCCATCCTTCTTTCTTCTTCAGAGAAGCTTCTCTTTAAGTCTTTCGCCCACTTATTTATTGGGCAGTTGTTTCTTTGAGGATTTATTGTTGGGTGGTTTAATTTTTTGAGTTCCAAGTATATTTTAGATATGAGACCCTTGTCCGTTGTATGGCTAGTAAAGATCTTCTCCCAATCGGTGGGCTTTCTATTGATCTTGCTAGCTATGTCATTTGCCCTGCAGAAGCTCTGCAACCTTATGCAATCCCATTTGTCCAACCTTTCGTTGATTTGTTGTGCTTCCGGGTCTCTATTCAGAAAATTTCGTCCTGAGCCAAGGAGACCTAGGGTTTCTCCTATTCCATCCTGTAATGTTTTCAGAGTGTCTGCTTACACCATGATCAAACAGGATTCATTTCAGGGATGCAAAGCTTGTTCAATACACACAAATCAATTAATATGATTCATCACATCAACAGGAGCAAGAATAAGAACCACATGGTTATCTCAGTAGATGCAGAAAAAGCATTCGACAAGATGATGAAGGTTTTGGAAAAATTAGGAATCCACAGAACATTCCTCAATAAAATAAAGGCTGTATATGACAAACCTACAGCCAGCATTATACTCAATGGTGAAAAACTAAAGCCATTTCCTCTTAACTCAGGAACAAGACAAGCATGCCCACCCTCTCCACTTCTCTTCAATCTAGTATTAGAAGGCCTAGCTACAGCAATTAGATAAGATGCAGACATAAAGGGGATTCAAATAGGGAAAGAAGAAATAGAACTCTCCCTCCTTGCAGATGACACGATCTTGTATTTAAAGAATCCCATAGACTCCACTCCCAAATTACTCAAGCTGATTCAAAACTTTGGCAAAGTAGCAGGTTATAAAATTAACCCCCAAAAATCAATGGCTTTTCTATATGCCAACAATGAGAAAAGTGTGGCTGAAATTAGGAAAGCAACTCCATTTGTAATAGCCCCACAAAAAATAAAATACCTAGGAATTAACTAAAGAAGTGAAGGACCTCTATGATGAAAACTTTAACATCTTGAAAAAGGAAATCAACACAGAACTTAAAAAATGGCAAAACCTCCCATGCTCCTGTATTGGAAAGATTAACATCGTGAAAATGGCAATACTTCCCAAGGCTATCTACAAATTCAACGCGATACCTATCAAAATTCCACCCTCATTCTTCAAGGAAATAGAAGAGGCAATCCAAAAATTCATATGGAACAATAAAAGACCCCGAATAGCAAAAACGTTCCTCAACGGAAAGAACACTGCTGGAGGAATATCAATACCAAATTTCAAACTCTACTATAAAGCCATAATAATCAAAACAGCTTGGTATTGGCATAAGAACAGACCTCAGGACCAATGGAATAGAATTGAAAACCCAGAAATGAACCTACAGACCTATAGCCATCTAATCTTCGATAAGGGAGCTAAAACAATAGAATGGAAGAAAGACAGCCTCTTCATTAAATGGTGCTGGCAAAATTGGTTAACTACATGTGGAAAACTAAAGCTAGATCCTTATATATCACCCAGCACCAGAATCAACTCCAAATGGATCAGAGAGTGTCTGCTTTGATTCTGAGATATTTGATCCATTTGGATTTGATTCGGTGCAGGGTGATATATATAGGGATCTAGCTTTAGTTTTCTACATCTAGTTAACCAATTTTGCCAGCACCAAATACTGAAGAGGCTGTCTTTCTTCCATTCCATTTTTTTAGCTCCCTTAAAGAATATTATATGACTATTGTCTGAATGTTCAACTCAATGACATTGGTCCTGAGGTCTGTCCTTGCGCCAGTACCAACATGTTTTGATTAATATGGCTTTGAAGTAGACTTTTGAAATTTGGTATTGATTTTCCTCTGGACCCTTCTTTCCATTAAGGATTGTTTTTGCTATTTGGGGTCTTTTGTTGTTCCATATGAATTTTTGGATTGCCTCTTCTATATCCTGGAAGAATGAAGTTGGAATATTGATAGGTATTGCATTGAATTTGTAGATAGGTTTGAGGAGGATTGCCATTTTCATGATATTGATCCTTCCAATCTAGGAGCATTGGAAGTTTTTCCATTTTCTAAGTTCTGTTTTGATTGCCTTTTTTAGGTTTTTAAAGTTTTCATCACAGATGTCCTTCACTTCTTCGTTGAAGTTACTTCCTAAGCATTTTATTTTTTGTAGGCTCTTAGGAATGGAGTTCCTTTCCTGATTTTAGCCACATTTTTCTCATTGTTGGCATACAGAAAAACCATTGTGTTTTCAAGGGTTAATTTTATACTCTGCTAGCTTGACATAGTTTTGAATCAGCTTGAGTAATTTGGGAAAGGATTCCACAGGAATCTTTAAATACAAGATCATGTCATCTGCAAACAGGTAGAGTTTTACTTCCTCTATTCCTATTTGGAACTCTCTTATGGTTTTGCATCTTCTCTTAGTGCTGTAGCTAGGCATTGTAATACTGAATTGAAGAGAAGTGGAGAGAGTGGACATTCTTGTCTTGTTCCTGAGTTAAGAGAAAATTGCTTTAGTTTTTCACCAAATGTTAAATAGATCTCTCGTATTTCTTGGATTTGTCTTGGTTAGTAGTACGTTCTTTCTCAATAATATCTAGGCTGTCTTCAATCCCAGAGATTCGATCTTCTGCATAGCCAAACTTACTGTTAAGTGTTTCTACTTTCTTATTTATTTCTTTTCCTTCTAATTGGTAGGATTTCATGGCTTCAAATTCTTTGTTGGAGCTTTATCTTGTATAAACTTTAGTTCCTCAATTTGGTGTTCAATGTTTATTCTTAAATTACTTAGTTGATTAGTTATTATTACTTTGGACATTCATTCTTTCTGATGGGCTCCATTCAGCATTCGTTTTTGTGGTCTCCCTGAATACTCTCAGCAGTCTGTTTATGAATGCCTCGCTTGATCTTTCTCTATTCTCATCCCACTCTGGCAATTCCAATAACACTCTTTGATTAGCTTCTTCACATTCATGCAATTCCTTTCATTCTCTTTGACTATTCTCAGCCTGCCCATGCACTTCCTGTCTTTCTCTTTTACTGTTCTCAACCTGCTCACACAATTCCTGTATTTCTTTGAGTGTTCTCAAATTGCTCACACAATTCGTGTATTAATCTTTGAGTAGCATCCACACTTTCACAAGATTCCTCTATTAATTTTTGGTTTGCCTCCTCTTGCTCCCTATTATACTGACACTGAGTCCTTTGCAGGTTTTCAATCTTTTCATTCCCCTTTGTAGAGCTTTTTGGGAACTCTCCTCTGGATTATTCATTAACTGTTCTCTCTCCGGATTATGATGAGTGGGAGTTGAGATACCCAGACTTGCCATTTTTCTTAAGTTTTTCTGATTTGTTCTGCCCATTTGGTATGAAAGTAACATGAATTTTTTTTCTAGAACACTATTTTAAGGTTACCATCAACCAGAGTCCTGTATTTGCACAGTCAAAATAGCTGCAGATACAATTTAATTCAACAGATACACCATTTTCAACATCAAACAACTATTGTTTAATGGGCTAAGAAGAGCCAAGAAGGATTTGGCAAACCAGAAATTATTAGATTTAGGGAGAAATGTGGGGAAAAATAGGATTAGAGGGATGTGGAATAGGAAAAGTAGAGTGAATTTAACCAATTCCTAACCTCAGAGAGGGAAATAGATTGGACAGAATGATAGGTGAGAGATTAAAAAAGAAAGAAGGAAAATGGAAAATCAAAAATTTAAATATAAAAAGTGAAGGATTTAAAATTATGTAAGTATTAAAGAAATGATATTGAGAGAAGAAAAATATAGGATAAGAGCAGGGGAAGTATAGAAAGGAGACATGAAAAACTAAAAAATATTTTTTAATTAGTTACATGAAAATTATATATGGAAAAAAGATAATACAGCTATTAAAGAAGTTAAGCCTAAGTGTTTTTGAATTGAGTAATAAATTTCTGGATTAAATATTTACACAATGGCAGATAGTCTAATAGTCGACTACTATATATGTGGGAGTGAGCAGAACAGCAATTAAGTCACAAAAAAAGAAAGAAAAAATGAAAAGATTTTTTTTAAAAGAAAAGGACCAAAAGGTCAAAAGAGATTTTTTTTTTTAAAAGCAAACAGAGGAAAAAAAAAAGATTAATAGAAAAAAATTTCTAAAGAATAATTAAAAAGAAAGAAACAAAGAAGACATATTTTTTTGCTATCAAGGGGAATGGGAAGATCCTGTATCTCCCCTATGTTCATGACCAGTCTCTTGGTGGAGTCACTGGTTAGCTTGTGGTTTTTGGTTTTCTGTAGCTTGATTAGGTTCTTAAGTCAGTTTGTTTGATCAGGCAGAAAAATGCTCTACTTTACCCAGGATTTTGTGATCCTCCTCCAAGGCTAGTTCAGTGGGAGGGAGATCTTCTTTGGGTATCACAAAGGAGGGACATGACTGTTTCCTCTAGTTTGGAGATGTGATGAAGCTAGGTTCTGGGTAGGATTGAGGCTTTAAAGCAGACAGTAGCTTTTCCCTGAGGGCCTAGCTCTTGAGACACTCACAGAGCCCAGCCTGGAGCCATTGTTGGAATTTATGTTTACTGAATTTCAATTTATTGTCTAGGCTGCAATAGGGAGGGACAGCTTCTGGCTCTGTTTACCAGAAAGTCATTCTTTCAAGGGGGGAGCTATATCTTCCTGGGCAGGGTGACTTTTCCCTGGGTGGAGCTGAGCCTGGAAGGTCAGGTCTGGTTCCTATGACCTGCTATATGACTCATCATTTTTATTGTCTTCTTTTACTTTTAGTTTATTTTTATTTTTTGTTGTTGTTGTGAAAATACCATACAGAGGGGTGACAATCACATGGGCAAGGTAATGAGTTTATTTCTTATCAAGCATTGTTGCCTCCTCCTTTTTTTCCCTTTCCATCCATTCATATCTCCCCCACCACATTCATACCCCCCCCCCCGACCAAAGTTGTAAGTTTGTTTTTTGACATAGAATCTTGGATATCTCATTGTTGCAATGGGTTCAACATATCCCTATTTAAACAATTTGTTTTTTCCCTTCCCCTCTCCAAATTGGACCAACATCAAATACAGTGAGAACAGGGGTTAGACCGTGGGGGAGGGACATAGAAGTGCCTGCAGCACCTGTTAAAGGTGTATTTTATTACAAATTAATTTTAAACAAACTGCAATTTTATTTTTATTTATTTCATATTTAATTTTATTAAATTAAACATTTTAATTGTAATTAGATATTAATTAAATTAATAAAATATATTAAATATTAATTTATCAAGTTGATGTACAGAAGGGTTACAGTTACAGTTAAGGTGCTGAGTACATTTAACATGAATTTTATAAGAAAATATATAGAAGAAAATGTAATTGGGTTGGGAAGGTGGCTCAGTGGTAGAGCTCTTGCTGAGTACATTTAACATGAATTTTATAAGAAAATATATAGAAGAAAATGTAATTGGGTTGGGAAGGTGGCTCAGTGGTAGAGCTCTTGCCTTGCATGTATCAGGTCCTGGGTTCAATGCCTCAGCACCACATAAGCAGGGGAAAAAAAAGCTGAAACTTGCACTGTGGCTCAAGTGGTAGAGTGCTATCCTTGAGCTGAAGAGCTGAGGGGCAAAACCCAGGTCCAGAGTTCAGGCCCCATGCCTGGACCTACTTCCCCCATCAGAAAAAAAGAAAATGTAATCACGTATTTTTCAACACTCAGAAATATTTGTTATCAAAATTACTTATAGCCATTATTTTAGGGTTTTATGCATATCATAATTTTTAACAAAGGTGAAGTCACAGTGTATATATATTTTATAATTGTCTTCATTTAAGTAAGTTTCATGCAGATGACTGGCTGAATAAAAAAGCCCTTTGAAAGCAAAATAGATGCACTATATTAATTTAAACAATTTTTATCATGTTTAAATTGCTTTTAGGTTTTATAATCATGAATGGATATTCTTATATACATATATAAATTTTTATATCTACAACAAAACACAGTTGTCTACTGATTTTTTAGAATAAAGTATTGCATTTTAACTTTCAGAATTTAGATTTAGCGTATTTATTTTTTTTAAAATGTCAATACATATTAGATGTGGGGAATTCATAGTGACATTTCCATTCTTATATGCAATTGACTCTGATAAAGTTTTCTATTTTCTTGTTTTATTTTCTTCATGCATACAAATCATTTAAAGAATATTCGCACTTATTTTTTTTCTCTCCATTGACGGTCCCTTCTTTTACTGATATCCACCACTCCACAAAGCCTGCATTACTTACTTTACTTATTTTTTTCATTTTGTTCATATTAATTTTATAAATTAATTCTTATGAGCATATTAGTCAAATTTGTGGCCTGTGGAATCTTTGTTATTCTCAAATATCTTACAAGACTATAATCCCACTACATTTTCATTAATACTAGAAGATTATTGTTTTCATTCTTACCCAATAATATTATCTTTATGTATCTTTGAATGTAGCACATTTCAACCACTAAGCCTACTCATTGAAAAGGGCCCGGTACAGGGTATATTCAATGACGGCATATATCATACAAAAGCATTTGGTATATGTCAGGACAGACACATAGGCTTTTTTTGGCTGCCTTAGACTTGTCTGGCTGTGATGGTAATTTTGGCATGTTGCAAAGATCCAAAAGGAACTTGACAGTTGAAAAGATTTCCCACTTTGATCACTCAATAGATATGATACATTTGACATTTTCAATTAGACATTAACTGTTAATTTATTTCTATGAATACCTAGGATAGAGTTAAATATTTATATACTTTCTTATTTACTGATAGTGAGGGGCATATTCTTCTTAAGGTTCATTTTCCACCCTCTCTGAGATCCTCCTTGAACTGCATCTCCTCAGATTTCCTGCCTTTTGGGTCCAAGTAGTATTTTCTGCTAGTTCTTAGGGAACAAGTCTGTGTTCTCTCCATGTTTTCTCTTACAAGCATTGATGGGACAGAAGGCACTTTCTTACTCTAGTGGCCATCTTATTTGGTGACTTCTTTTTGGATCTTCTGGGACTCTGCACCATTCTGAGGCAGAGCAATATTAATAGCTACAAATTATTTCTATTTCTCGTCTCCTAACCATAGGTAATTTAAGTAAGTGTTTTTTTTAATATCAATCTGTTTTCATTTAATATTTTTTTCCATATTATAAAAAATTAAAAATAGGGGCTGGGGATTTAGCCCAGTGGAAGGGTGCCTGCCTGGTGTGTGCAAGGCCCTGGGTTCGGTCCTCAGCCCTGGAAAAAAAAATTAAAAATAATGTAAAAAGTGCAATAAGAGAAGACCTAACTTAAATATCTTACTAATGGACTTTAAATAGGTTTCCAGTGTGGTTCCATCAACAAACAGATGAAGGTTTAATTTTCTGCACCTGTTGCCCATGGGAAGGAGTCATAGGAATTGAGTCTCATAGGCATAAACTGGACTAGATATAATATCAGTTAAAAAGAATGATGAAAATTATAAAAGGTGATTAACCGAATTACTAAGTTCCTGATAAATGTATAGGATTGCAGATTTAGCAACAAAACAAAACAAAACAAGATATCCAGTTGAATTTGCATTTCAGGTAAACAATGAATAATTTTTCTTAGAAGTATGTTTATCTGAAATGCAAATTCAACTTGTTATTCCATATTTCATCTGACAACTCAATCTTTGTGAATAATTCATTAAAAGAATCTATCACTTTCCAGAATCTCTTGTGATTTTTCTCCTGAAAATCAACAGCATACAAGGAACCCAATGAAAGATGAAGGTTCAATAGGATCAAAAAAAGTGTCTGCAAGCAGTGTTTAGAAGAGACAGGTAAGACAAGTAAGCAAACACCAAGTTAAAATCTGAGTGATCCACTGAGAGAAAATGAAAGATGTAAGGGACTTGGGAGTCTGCACATAGAGTTACTATATAGAATTACTAATATGCATAAATTTTGAAAATAAATTCAGCAAGGATAGTTTTACAGCAATGTCAATAAACAAGAAAATGTTACAGTTAGATGGACTGAAAATTGTTATCAGTCTATGCTGTCCAGGGATATGTGTGGTTGGAGAACACTGAAACATGTGAAAGCTACCAACAACAATATTTATCACCACATTATGGAGTATAGCTAAGATATGGAATGAACCCAGGTGCCCCTCAGTAGATCAATGGATTAAGAACATGTGATACACACACACACACACACACGCACACACACACACACACACACACACACACACACACACACACACACACACACACACACACACACTGGAATTCTATGCTTCCATCAGAAAGAATGACTCCCATTCATAAGGAAATGCCAAGATTTGGAAAAAAATCATTTTAAGTGAAGTAAGCCAGACCCAAAGATACATAGGTCTCATGGTTTCCCTTATTTGCAGTAATTAGTGCATTTCTAGGATAATCTTACCAGATGAGCAGAGTAGCTCAATAGGTATGTACATATGACCATATAAGATAATCCTAAGGAAATGAACCCCAAGGCCTGGACACAAGATGATTTTCTTTGTTGTTTTTGTTGGTTTTAATGTACTATGTGATATTTTGTTTCTGTTGTATGTTCTTCCCCTTATGGTATATCTTCTTATGTTACTGTATTTGATTTTGATATGCTGGTATTGTATATATGCTTATTTGAATTAGGGAAGGGAAGGAGAACAGACAAAGGACAAGGAGAAAATATGATGGAAATGATCTGTACCACTGGATTGGAAGTTGTTGGGAGGAAGAAAAGTAGGAGGATATTGAGGGAAGGGGTAACAAGGATGACAAGATATATATTCTTTATCTTATTTTCGTAACTGAAAGAAACCCCTCTGTACAATTAAAACACCATCTGACTATTAAAAAAGTTAATAAATTAAAAAAGAAAAGATCTAGATCAGTCAGAAGGGTATGGAACAACAGAAATAGTTCTAAACACTTGGGAAGCAATCAGAAATGCAATGATAAGAATACTTCCTGTGAGTCTGAACAAATGGCTTGTACTCTTTGCTTTTCCCAAAGTAAGACTCAGTCTTTGCAGACTCTAGTAATTCAACTAAAAGATTAATTTTTACATATGTACCATATGGATATATGGTACATATATATATATGTGTGTGTGTGTGTATACACACATGTGTGTTTGTGTTCATATGTGTGTATGTGTGTATGTGTATTTGATTTAAGCCCTTTGTAATCTAGGAATCCAGTTGGAATTGAGTTCAGAGAAAAATATCAGAAGTTTTGAGGAAAATAAAACTTACCACTAATTCATAACAGGTATAGAAGTAGAAGTTTAATGAACACAATTGCAGATGAAATTTGGGAGCATATCTTTGGATGAGAATCTGAGCTTTCTGCCCTTTGCTTCTGTTCAGAATATTCTTTCATGTGGGCAATCAACCAGTAAAAGGTTTTGTATCCTTTACTGTAAGATGGAATTCTAACACAGAGCAGAGACACTTATCATAATGTAAGTAGACAGGTAAACCAGTTGAATAATATATATTAATTTTTAACAAAGAGAAAAAGTGCAAACACAAAGTTGAAGTGTGAAGAGAGTAAAACCTTTTACAATAGAAAGCATTGAAAATTGGATTAGAAAGAAAAGGAAGGCTGATTGTCCCACTGTCCCTCAGTCTTCACATACCAGCATATTTTGACTCAGATTTGAAAAGGAAAAATAAGGAATGTTTAGAGTTATCAAAAACATTGAAAAAATGTTGCCTGACTAAAATGTGAATATATGATCTTGTTATGTTTTGACATAGATGCAATATAAGGATAGAACCAATCAATTTAATAAGTGGTCATTTCTCCAAAGGAGTACAAATGGTTGACAAATATGAAAAAAAAAAAAACTATTCGACATCCTTTCCTGTATAGAAAAATGCAAATCAAAGCACACTGAGATTCTGTGTTACTGTCGTCAGAATAACTATTCTCAATGAAATAAAACAAAATAAAACCCCCAAAGAAGTGTTAGTGAAGATGTTGGGAAAATAGTTAATCCCTATGTTATTTATAGAAATGTAAATTGGTAAAACCACTATGGATATCATTATGGATGTATCTCATTAAACTAAAAATAGAATATATGATCTAGTAATTCCATTCGAGCATGCATCCAAAACAATGGAAATCAAGATACCATAGAAACAGAAACAGAACAACATTTTTGAAGCATTATTTATACAGTCAATCAATGCAACCAAGCTAGTTGATGCATTTACTGAATTAATCAAAAAAATGTTGTGTATTTACAGAGTCTAATATTATTCATCCATCAAGAACTATGTTATTTGTAGGAAATGGAGAAAATTGAGTCACTGTGTCGTTTTCTAAATTCAGCAGAAAGACTAACGTTATTACATAGATACTTATATGTGCATTTGAAATCTTAAAAATAAATAACATATACTAAATAAAGTGTATTTTGGAGTGAAAATTACAGCGAGGGTACAGAGAGGGAGTGGGCAAATGGAGTAAATTGAAAGGGGATCATAGTTTTCTATACAGTTTAAGGAAACATAATAATGTAACCCAAGTTGTTTTTTTTTTATCAAACATTACATAAATGCAGGTAAATACTTCAATGAAATCTCTCTCTATAAATATATTGGTTAATATAAAAGAGTCAGAAACCAAACATCATAACTAAGATACATTTCATTTCTTTGATAGATATAAATAAAGGAATTGATTCATTCTAACTAAAATTTTATATGAATGAAAAAACCCATGATATGAATATAACAAGAAATCAAATGGAAAAACATGACAAAAATGAACTATATAACTTGGATGGGAGCGAAGTCCGGTGGGAGAGAATGAGGAAGGGGATGATACCGTTCAAAAGGAAATGTACTCCATACTTGACTTGCGTATATGTAAACACAGTGTATGTCATTTTTACAATAAAATTTCAAAAAAGGAATTGCTAATAGTAACCAGAAATTTTGAAAATATATTCCAGAATTGGAAGTCATCTTAAAATATAAAAGCAAACAAAATCCAAAAATGTAAAACATATTTCAATATGATTACTACTGAGAAAGAATCTAAAGGAAGAAAGTGAGAAAATTTTTTTCCTCTTGATTTTGGTGGTACTAGGATTAAAACTAATGACTTCCTACTCACGCTGCTTCCGTTATTGCCTAATGCTCAGCTCAGTGAACTAACTCTCCAACCCTGGTTTTGTTAGTAAATTGGAGATGGAGTCTATCAGACTCTTCTGCCTGATCTGGCTTGGAAATGTGATCCACTGATCCTCACCCTCCTAAATAGCTAGAAATACAGGTGCAATCTACGGCTCATTGTTGCAGTTGTTCAACCTGTATTCCTATTTTGGTCTTTCCCTTCCCCTCCCCAAAGAATACCAACATTAAATACATTGAAAACAGGTTATAATGTGGGGGAGGGACAGAAAAAGAAACAAATAATCACATGGTACCTTATAAATACCTTACTAACAATAGTAACAACAACAAAAATAGTTTGAATTCATTGGTAAGAACTGGTCTATGAGTCTCACGTCACTCAACAGTTTGGAGTAGGAGATGGCATCACCATTATTCCAGGGAAGAGGCTTTTAATCCATTTCCCCAAAATATTTGTAAGTATTCTTCGGGGCTTGGGCTATTTATTCTTCTTGTATTTAGTTGCAATAAAAGCTAGAGAATGATAAATTTAATAGTTGCATATATAGCTTCCTAAAATATGAATAATTTAAAAAACTAATAAAAATAAAAGGATATTAGAGCAACAGTCATTCCCAAGAATTTGTTCAAGAAAAATATGTCGGTTTATCTTGAAGAGAAAGCCATTTCACTAGGTTAATCGTGCTGGAGTTATTGTTTATTCTCCAAAGACAACCAAAAGAGATACAAATGGTAAGTTACAAGAAAATCACCATCCAACTTAAAGTAACCACGTGTAGGAAATTTAAGTATGAGTAGATGTCTTTGAAACTAATAAATCATACAACATTAGTTAAATGTAAATGTGGTAAAGAAGAGATGAATGGTTTGTGACAGCATCAGAAGAACAAATTCTGTCTCAGAGTCTTTTTCTTTTTTACCTCTGTGCTCTCAAACAAGGAAGGGTCTAGATGTGCATGTACAGACAGACAGACGAGTTAGTATCTGTGGAGAAAAAGAGGACAAGTCTATTGAGCTCTACCCTTAGCCTCTAGACTTTCCAAGTTCCGCTGTGGTAAATAAGAGAGAGTGGGGTAACATTATCAATGCTAATGAGATTTTGAAGTTTTGTAGTACAGAGGCTTTCTATGTTAATTTCTAAATTTATGGTGTTCACAATAGTATTGTAGTTCTCCAAAGATTTCACCTACTGCAACAGATTCACCTAGCTATTTTGATTGAGTAAAAACCAGTGCCTTGTTTTTAAATTCTATCTCATGAGTCTTAAATGTAAGATAAAATGAATTGAAATGTCTGTTTGTATATCATGCATAAAGCTCTTGCTACCCTTTTATAATAGCAAAATATTAAATGGCAAAAAATACAGAGATTATTTACAAAGTTGTTGGGATTATTATGTAAAACCAGAGGAAAAAGGAAATCCCAATCAATTCAGAAATTTTAATTCAGTGATTATATATATATATATATATATATAGAAAAAGAGAGAGAGAGAGAGAGAGAGAGAGAGAGAGAGAGAGAGAGAGAGAATGAGAGAGACAGAGAGACAGAGAGAGACCGAGACAGAGAAAGACAGGAAGAGAGAGAGTATCTTGGATTAAAAAATTCTGAAGCCATTTGTTACCAATAAACTTGCTGTGGATATATGGTTAAATCTTCTTTAGAAAGAGGGAAATGGGACAGATCCAAAAATCATTTTTACACTCAAAAAAAAGTTAATTTGAGGTGTTTTCAACATACCAAAGTAAACTATTCTCCTTTTTTTAGTTATAGTCTATCTATGGAATGTTATTAAGATAATAATAACAACAGCTCATAAAGTGCTTAGCAGTTATGATTCAGGGAAATGAATGACAGCAATTTTGTTAGGGAAATGGGAAAATAGGAATACTCTTTTATGAATTAGAGACACCAACTTTGAATAGTACTTTGCTATTTTCAGAGGAATTTAGCATATGTTACTCTGCATTTTGAATATTAGAGCAACGAGAAAAATAGCAAAATTTGGAGCTCAGAAGGTGGCTGAGTGGAAGAGTGCTTGCCTTGTATGCATGAGAGCCTGAATTCAATTCCTCAGCACCATATAAGCAGAAAAAAGCTGGACATGGCAATGTGGCTCAAGCACTATCTTTGAACTGAAGAGCAGAGAGACTGCACCCAGGCCCAGAGTTGAGGCCCATGACTGACAATAAGAAATGATTATAAAACAGCACAATTTATGTTCTGTAAAATTAGAAGCAGACAAAATCTTGAACTTAAGATAATAGAGACAGTACTGGAAAGCAAGAGAAAAAGAAAGAAAGAAAATACAAATACATACAAAGAAAATGGTTAGAAAAAATTATAAACTTCCACTGAAACTATTCTATATGAATTCTCATAGTATGTTTATTTACAATAGTCAGCAAGTGGAAAATATATACCAAAATAAAAATGTAAAATGAAATGTTATGTTCATAAATTAGATTAGTACATAATAAAGTAAGTCAAAGACCAACTGACACAATAGAATGAATGAATCCAAAAAATTATTTGGAACCAAAAAGAAAAACTTTTATTCTGTATGGTTTATTTATATGAATATTTAAAATTTGCCAGATTAATCTATAGTAGAAAAAATGCAAATTTTGTCTTTGTGCATAATTGTTGAGAAAGTTTTATTTTTTAAGGTAGTCATTATAATTCATTTTATTCCATTATTCGTGAAATACCAAACTAAATGATATAATGTCAAGTAAAATATCATTTTTTTCAGGATAATTTCTGCATACAAAATAAATACAGATTTTTCATTTGCAGAAGAAATATTTGATACAAACAGAACTGTAGCACAAAGGGATCAAAGCATTCATTTATCAGTGAAGGTATTACTGGAAATAGATTATTTTATTTTTTATTTTATTTTTTTAAGTCATCAACTTTGGAGGCGGTTGTGGTGGGACCGAGACATGGGAAGGGATGTGAAGGGAAAACAAAGGAGGAGGCAACAATACTTGATAAGAAATATACTCATTACCTTGTTCATGTAAATGTAACTACTCTGTATGGTGTATTCACAATAAAAAAAGAAAGTTTTATTTTAATGGCATAAGCTAATCATATTATTTTTGTTGAGATTGCAGTTACTGAAATATATGTAATAATACCACCTGTTCTAACAGAGAACAGAGAAAGCAACAGAGAATAAACATTAACTTTAATTATAATTTTCTAATAATCTGAGATTTGACTTATGGTATTGAGTGTGCCTTTTGTAAAACTTATTTAAGGAAATGTTGGATATAACAACAGAAATAGTCTTTCCATTTCCTAACAAATGGAGCAATGCCATTCTTTCTGATGGAGGCATAGACTTCCATTGTGTATATATAACACATTTTCTTGATCCATTCATCTATTGAGGGGCATCTGGGCTGGTTCTATATCTAGCAATGGTAAATAATGCTACAATAAGCACAATTGTGCTGGTAGATTTAGTATGGTCTTGTTCATAATCATTCGGATCAATGCCCAAAAGTCGGATTGGTGGGTCATAGAAGAACTCTATGTGGAGTCTTTTCAAAAACTGCTATAACACTTTCCAAAGTGCTTGAACAAGTTTTCACTCCCACCAACAATGCCGTAGGGTTCCTTTCTCTCCACATCCCCTCCAGCATCTGTTAGAGTTCATGATTATAGCCATTCTAACTGGGAGAAGGTGGAGTCTCAATGTTGTTTTGATTTGCATTTCTTTTTTTTCCTTTTTTTTTTTGTCGGCCGTGGGGCTTGAACTCTGGGCCTGGGCGCTGTCCCTCAGCTCTTCAGCTCAAGGCGAGCGCTCGACCACTTGAGCTACAGCGCCACTTCCGGTTTTCTGGTGGTTTATTGGAGATAGGAGTCTCACGGTCTCTCCTGCCCGGGCTGGCTTTGAACCGCGATCCTCAGATCTCAGCCTCCTGAGTAGCTAGGATTACAGGCGTGAGCCACCAGCGCCCGGCGCCGATTTGCATTTCTTTTATAGCAAGATAAATTGATCATTTCTTCATATGTCTATTGGCCATGCTTATTTCCTCTTCAGAGAAGTATATCTTTAGTCTCTAGCCCACTTACTTATTGGGCAGTTTTTTCTTTGAGGATTTGTTTTGGAGGGATTTAATATTTTGAGTTCCATGTATATGTAGATATTAGACCCTTGTCTGTTGTATGGCTAGTGAAGATCTTCTCCCAATCCATGGGCTTTCTATTGATCTTGCTAGCTTTTTTCTTTGCCATAAGAAGCTCTGCAACTTCATGCAATCCCATTTGTCCAACCTTTCTTTGATTTGTTGTGTTTCTGGGTCTCTATTAAGAAAATTTGTGTTTGGGAAAATTATATTAAGTGAAGTAACTAGTTCCCATGGTTCCCATGGTTTCTTTTATTTGCAATAACTGGTATATGTCTGAGACAAGTAGAAAAAAAAGTTCAGATAAGATGATGATGTTAAACAAAATGAACCCCAAGATTAGGACACCAGTGTGTGTGTGTGTGTGTGTGTGTGTGTGTGTGTGTGTGTATGTGTGTTTTAATTTTCTTTCTTGATATTATTTCTATTTATGAGGTTCCACGTGATTTTTAAAATTTCTTTGTATGTCCCTCCCCAGCATATATACCTTGTTTTCACTGTATTTGATGTTGGTATACTTTGGGGAGGGGAAGGGAAAAACAAAATGTTTAAATAGGAATACAGTTTGGCCCATTGCAACAATGAGATGTACACATCGTTATATCGAAAAATGAACTTTACAACTTTGGCCTGTGTGTGTGTGTGTGGGAGGGAGTGTTGGGGGAAAGTGTAATTGTGGAGATGGGAGGGAATGGATGGTAGGGGAAAACAAATGTTATCAAGCAATGCTTGATAACAAATGTACTCATTAATTTGCTCATGTAATTGTAAACTTTCTGTACAGTATTTTTCACAATAAAATTAATAAAGCAACACAAATAGTAATAAAAAAAGCAGATTTCTCTCATAATAGTCTCAGTTATGAGTATAATTTTCAAGTTTCATTAAGTGTATACTGGTAGTAACAAATGCTATTTTCTTTTTAAATCAAAATAAATTCACTTGCTTGAGACCCTTGTCATGTCATCATACCTGAAGAAAAAGTGAAACTCTTTCAGGATGAAACTTAAAGCAGCACCTTTATTTTATTTAAGTTCCAATAAATATTCATCAGTGTTTCCTGAGCCCTTCTCTGTTTGACTTAACCTTAGGCCATGGAGGTAGGGCCAAGGACATTAGATTTTTTTTAAAGCAAGTAAAAATAAGAAATCCTCTTAAAGTCTATACCCTAATATCGAAAGGAAGAAATGCTATTATTGAAAGCCATAAGAGAATTATTTTGTGTTTAAAGTAGAATATTGGGTTTTAACTTTTAGCAAGTTTAGCATGTTAACTTGCATATGAGTTATAACTAAGATCTTATAACATTGTGATCCAACTAAATAATAAACAATTCACTTTTATTAAAGACTTTTTACAAAGCTGGTAGATAGCAAATAAGGAACAATAACATTTTCTTAATTGCTCTATATGTTGGAAGTGAATGAATAATATGATGATTATTAAGTCAACTCAGATTAATTTTCCATTTGCCAAAAGAGATACAATATTATCCTTAGATTAGTTGGAAAGTAAAATAAGAGACATAATTATAAAAATGCATATTTTTGACTCATTTTCATGGTGACATGAGACTGATGTGAAATCCTGCCATGGTAATATTGTCAATTCCTTTCTGTAAATTCAGCTTACATGTATATAAACCAGATTTTGCTATAATAAAATGTAAGTTCAATCAATTTCATTTATATTACTAATTGTCATAACTCTCCTCATCATTTAAAATATATCTTTGCAAGTCTTCATAAGGAACTTTGGGGATAGTCTTGAAATTATTTCATTTTCATCATTATGCTGAAGAAAAGGAATTTGAAATGACAGATTCCAGTAAGGACTTCTTTTGAAAGATTCTGTAGCATTTTGGAGTATCACAGAACCTCTACATCAACTATTGAGACACAATATTAGATTTAAAAACTGGGAGTAGCAGAAAAGCAATTGTAAAGTTTATTAGCCAATTGAAGAGAATATATATATGTGAGCTAGAAACTAAGCTTTTTTTGTACTTTTTTATTGTAAAAATACTGTACAGAGGGATTTAAGTTATATCAGCAACGTAATGAGTACATTTCCTATCGATCATTGTTGCCTCCTTCTTTGTTTTCCCCCTACAATCCCTTCCCACCCAAGTCCACAACTAAGGCCCCCACCAAATTTGTAAAGTTCATTTTCAATATAGTGTCTTGTACATCTCATTTTTACAGTCAATCTGTTCTTAAAAAAAAAACAAACAAACATTAACTTAATTTTCAATCAAGCAATTAGTTTACAAAACCTACATTAAATAGTCTCAAAATGACTATAATTTATTTGAAATTTCTTGTCATCCACTATTCTAATAAAAGTTGAATATAACTCAATATTGTGGAGAAAAAAGTGCTGTCATTTAATCATTAAATTGCAGTTTCATAGTTCCTCAGAATGAAAATAAACAAATGGCAATATCAGTTATCTTTGTCCCTTTGTCTCAGGTTTTCTTACTGTACATTTCTGTCCTTGCTCTAATTTTTTTTTACAACATCTGCAAACCAGAATGGTGTATACAATAGACACTCGAGTAGGGATATATATCTTTTCCATCCATTTCCTGCTTTCTTCTTCTTACAAGTTATCCACCTTTTCAAACCTCCTGCCAACCACAATGCACTCCAAGACAGTCAAACTGAATCCCACTTATCACAACAATGGAGCTTAGCTATGCATTCTTGACTCCATGTGTGTATCTGCCATAGGGGCATTGCAAACTTTATCCATATTGGATGGGGAAATTTTGCACATTTCAGCCAGATTATTTGGAATTCAAAGAAACAATTCTTTTTTTTGGGGGGGGGCTTTCCGGTTGTGGGGCCGGAAGTCTGGGCCTGGCCGGAAGTCTGGGCGCTGTCCCTCAGCTCTTCGGCTCAAGGCTAGCACTCTACAACTTGAGCCACAGTGCCACTTCCCGCTTTTTTCTTTTTGCTTATGTGGTGCTGAGGAATTGAACCCAGGGCCTCAGGCATGCAAGGCAAGCGCTCTACCACTGAGCCACGTTCCCAGCCCCCTCACAGAAACAATTCTGAATAAAGCAATAGCCTTAAAAAAAGTATTTAACGAAAACACTGAGTGTTGTACTAATCTTTTGTTGGGTAAATACTAGCATGAAACTCAACTTACATCTGTGCTTTTGGAGATCAAACTAAACCCACATAGTTCATTATTTGACTTTCTCAAATTGGGTCACACATTTACTTGTAAGTAAATGGAAACAGATACATATACTTTCTCATATATTTTATCATTTCATAGGTCATTTTCATCTGTTCTAAATATTATCAAAATGACTGCTAAAGAAGACGTGCCACTATCTGAAATTTACTAAATTAGAAGAGAGACCTGGCTTCAGCAAACATTTTGTCAATTTCAAAGTGTAAAGTATTGTAAGAGGCTGATGAATCCTCATTAAAGTACTTATATAGCCGGGCGCTGGTGGCTCTAGCTACTCAGGATGCTGAGAACTGAGGATCGAGGTTCAAAGCCACCCTGGGCAGGAAAGTCCATGAGACTCTTATCTCCAATAAAAACCACTAAAAATCCGGAAATGGCGCTGTGGTTCAAGCCACCCCAGGGACTTTTCCCAAGCCCAGAACTCAAGCCCCACGACTGACCTAAAAAAAAAAAAAAAAGTATCTATCTATGCTGCTCGTCTTCACTTTCTCTTTATTCCTCACAAAGAATATAAAATATGCATGTGTAAGCAATCAATTTAATGGAATTTCTTTTCTTTTTTCTGTTTTCTTTTTTCCCATTAAGTCTAGAATTTTGAATCATCTTGACTTGATTTGTTTTTCCCTTTCATTCTTTCTCTAATTGTTACCATCATCAATTTTCTATATCATCTAGATTAATAGATCCTAATTAGTGTGTGAGTTGTCTCATTTTGATTATGACCTAAGGGACCTTTGTTCAAGTTTTTAAGTCTTCCCATGGAATCATTCTCCTATTTATATTACCCTTCTGCCAGACTACTACATGCCTCTGTCTCCAACTTTATCTCAGACAATTACTTGCCAATTTTGATATTTTGCCAAGATTTGATACAATACATGATCTTGATTTCTTTTTTTTTAAATTTAATTTTATTTTATTTGTGAACATACTGTACAGAGGAGTTACAATTACATGGGCAGGATAATGCGTACATTTCTTACCAAGCATTGCAGCCTCATCCTTTGTTTACCCTTCACATCTCTTCCCAGCCTCCCCCTCCCCCCAATCCCAATCCTTCTCCTCCCCCCCCCTTCCCCCCCCACCAACATTGTAAAGCTCGTTTTCGACATGACAACTTGTACTTCTGTTTGTTGCAACAGGTCCACCTGTATCCTTAAACAACTGTTTTTTCCCCATCTCCTCCACAAGTTATACTGACATCAAATATAATGAAAGCAGGGGTTATACTGTGGGGGAGGGACATACAAAGCAACAAAGAGATAATCTTATAAATGCGTTAGAAACTTATCTTTTTTTTCAAATTAATAAGGTGGCCCTAGTCCTCTTTCAAACGCCTTAACCTTCCACCTTTAGGTTACGTATTCAGGGCTAACATTGAGCCCCTTCGCTACTTCTTATAGGAATAGTATACTAATGTGTTAGTAATTACTCCCAGAATGTTCCAAAACAAAAGTATTATCAAATTGACTTTGTACAAAATACATTTCATATATATTGAAAACTCCTTATATTTCTCAGGACTATTTTATTTCTCACAAACTAACAATTTTGTTAGTAATCTTAGTTAGTATGAACATAAAGTCAGGTATATGATAAGAAATTCAAAAAGATATTACAATCTTATCCAACATATTTTTACTTCATATTTAATGTTTTTATGACTCTTTAGATTTCTGTTATATAAATGTTCTCCACTTACAGGGTCATATATTATTTTAATTACTTGCACTTCTTTTTCTAAAATAATTTTGATTAAACTTAAGTGAGTTGAAACAAAGAAGAAAATTTTATTAGACAGTAGTTAAATGACAATTTTCTGCCCTGAAATATTCAGATTCTGGCAAAGAGCTCTGAATTAAAATGGTAAGCACACAATTGTGCATAACTTTCAGGTTTTTTTTGTTTTTTTTTGTTTTTTTTTTGTCCAGCAAGAGTTTCAGAGCCTGTGCACAGTCACTGAGCATCTTTTTGTAAGGCTGGTGTTCTGCCACTTTATCTGTACCAACACTTCTTGCTTTTTCTGAGTAGTTTATTGGATATAAGAGTGCCATTGAGTTTTCTACCAAGGCTGGATTCCAACTAAGATCCTCAAATCTCAGCTTCCTCTTTAGCTAGGATTATAGGTTAGAGCCACTGGCACCTGGTTATTTTTCATTTTTTTAAGGAACAACAACAAATAATTTAAAATACAAAATATTTAACAATAATACCAATATCTGTAATTTACCATTGGAAAATAATCTGAGCATTAAAAATAGTTACATTAAACTTTGAAACAGAAGGAGACTATATCACATGCTGTTGCCATTTTTAGAGACATAGTATATTTTTCCCAACATAAGTAATTTTCATTTTAATTGTTTTACCTATATAATATGTGTTTAGATTAACTACACTTGGTTTTACTATATAATCTTTTTTTATAGATTGCCACAATTAAAATATGTATCTGATCATAAATGTAAAACAGAACATAAATGTAAAACTTTGCCAAAGGGAAAAAGAAATTTTCAGGGAATAAATATAATTAATTTCTTTATTGTATACACAGCCCTTAGAACCTGAAATTATTTCTTTCTTTGCACCTTTCCAGAATTACAGATCTACATTTTCCTCTCTGTCTTAGTTCTATCTTAAAACTCAGTTTCTAAAATAGCTAGGTAAAATGTTAGAAAAACCTTAATCCTAGAAGGCAGTATTTCTGTAGTAAGGTTTGGATATTTCACTTTAATAAACATGATTACCTGCAATACATATAAGACAGTAAGCTTGGAACATATTAGAATTATATCCCTCAAAATAAAAATTTTTAGTAAGGTGAATGATGTAATTCATATGTGGGAGGAAAATTTACAGCAATAAAAGCTGCAATGTTCTGAGGAAGTTACTTGTACTTTACAACAGTGACAGAAAGAAGAGTAAGGTGATTAAATATTAAAAATACAGATATCCCTGCAGTCAGAAAAAGAGTCGGAAAAAAAAAAGCAATCCCAGAGAAAGGAATTCAAAACAATTTTCAAAATACTGGCATTATTATTCAGCATTGTTGAATGGTCTGTGTTTGTAAAGAGGAATGTATCACTGTTTACAATATTATTCATTGTATCATAGTGACATGGGAAGAAACAATTTCCTGAGAGTCTTGTCATAGGGACACAGATAAGAAATACTCTCATGTACCATAAAATGAACAAATACAAAGTAAGAATAATAACAATACTAAGATAATTTAGATAAATTTGTTCTTACTGATCTGAGTGATGCTTTCTAGCATTATATGAAAAATGATATATTGTGCCCCATTCCTCCCAAAATTAGACTAATGTAGTGCAGTGAAGATGGGGATAGAACATACAAAAGAAAGAAAAAACCACAGTATATTAAAAATAACAACAAAGAAAAACACTGAAACAAGGACAAAAGATGATACACAGAAGACACTTTATTGAGAATGAACTTTACAACTTCAGGGTGGTGGGGGAGATGGAGTGAGTCAGGGAAGGAATAGTGGGAGTACAACAAAGGCAGGTAACTGCTCCACAAGAAACGTACCTTACATGTGTAACTGTAAATCCCTTTGTACAGCAACTTTAAAATAAAATAAATTTTAAAAAGAAAATGAAAAAAATATTTGAGGTTACAGTCCCATTATTTGAGTTCTTTGTGTATTTTTTTGTGGAGTCATTCATGGGATTTGAACTCGGAGACTTGTACTACTTACGTAGGGTCTCTAATACCTGAAACACACCTCCATCCACTTTTTGTTTGGTTTTGTTTTGATTAGTTTTCACATAAGGCTCAAATTTTACTTTTGGTGGGCGTCAGGTCTCAAAACTCCTATCTTTGTTTGTCAGACATGACTCCATTCCAGGACTGTTGGTTATGATGTAGTCTTAGTAACTCCTTACCATTATTGGACTCAAATTTCAGTCTTTCCTATATTAACTCCTTACATAACTGAAATTATTGGCTTATAATGCCTACGCAAAACGCTAACATCTAATTACCATATTTTCAGTGAGTTAACAATACACTAAGAAAATACGATGTTTCATCTGCTATTTACTAGTGTATATATATGCATATATCGTATCTATTTTCACAATAGATGTTAAAATAGAAAAACTAAAAAGATGTGAATTAAAAAAAATCTTAGGTTAATACAATTAAGAATCTTGGCTTCTTTTATTGGCTTTCCTCAAACTATTAAATAGCGTTCATTTTATTTTGGAACTTTTAAAATATCGTATAAATAAGTTTGAGTCAACATAACACTTTTTTGTGCTTGTTTTCATATATCTAGCTCCTTGCATTCAGAACTGGTAACATATCTTCTGGATTATCTATGGTACAGATTAAGTTAATGACCATGTATCCAGGAAGCACTCTTGATGATGATTTGCTAAGATACAGCATCCTCATATCTTACCTGGTAGTATATATGTTGAAATCGATTCTGAAGTCTAAAAATAAAAGAAAAACCACAACTCTTTATTAATGGACTGTTGTTCATATAGTAAGCATTGATATTTTGGAAACTGTAAGAGAATGTTACATCTCAAACAATGAATGGCAGAGTTGTTTCCTTTTTCTAGTAGATCCTTTCTGAACTCACAAAATCAACAAGATATATGCATAATTATATATAATACCTACATATATGTGCATAGTTTCTATTATACATTTTAAAGAGAAAGGAGAGAACAATAAAACAAACAATGGTGTAAACATGCTATGAAACAACTTGTGCTAGCTACATGGCTCTGGAATCCTGGCAATAAATTGTGAACTAATAGTTACTGATCAGCAGCAAGGCAAAGAACTTGAGCCAAGAAGTAAATCACATGTAAAATTAACCAAAATATGTAGTTGAATTTGCTTTTTTCCCCCTCCATAGTAAGATGTTCTTAAAGAAAACAAAAGTACCTGATTTAGGTGCTGGCACAAGCTCCTGATCGTGTAGTGAGCTAACATATCAAACTGCTCTGTAATATAAAACTAACTCACTTAACCTGCACAGAGACTATCCATGATCTATTAGAATTTCTTTGCCACCTTCACATTCTTGACCTTGGTAATAATTACAAAAGCATATGATTTACTTGTGTTTCTCCATTAGTGCACCTATTGTAAGAAAAGATCCCCAAAACATGATCATATAAACAATAAAATGTATGGTACAAGAATGACAACAGAAAATTTAGAAAAACAAGCAACTGACAATTTTTTATTTATTTTTTGTCAGTGGTGGGGCTTGAATTCTGTTGTGGGTGCTGTCCCTGAGCTGTTAAACTCCAGAGAAGCACTCTTCCACTTGAGTCACAGCTCCACAGATTTCAGTCTCCTGAGTAGCTAAGATTACAGGTATCTTTTTGTTTCGGTAAATTTTGGTTTTATTAATTACTTTCTATATGGTAGCCACTCGTTTGGACCCATGTATTAGTCAGCTGATGCTGTTATTTTTTAAATTCATTTCTGTACTTTTTCTTCCACCTGTCCCAAAATTAGGTATAAAAAGGTGGAGGACAAGAGCTATGTTCAAATACATATTTTATATTTGTTTCCACTAATCACCTCAAGATGTATCAAAATACTTTTTATACAATGTATAGCTAAATTCATATTTATAAATAACTTTGAAGGTTAATAATATTTTCTATTATTCTAACTGGAGAGTAGGGAGTTGATGAAGAGCAGAGGAAAGATATTATTCCATCTTCAAAGGTACAGACTGAAAATGAAACCCGTGGTCTTTGCAGGTGTAGCTTATTCTAGGAATGAGAAAATATGAAATAATGCCTTCTACATACATGGTTTGGAAAAAGACAGGGGACAAAGTGAAATTATGCAACCAAAACTATAAAAGCAAAATCAAATAGGACAATTATTGAACAATCATATTATCTACGAGAATCCTGAAAGAGCGTGCACGCGAGAGAGGGAGATAGATGTGCCATGACCTAGCGAGCCACAAAATCCATTCCTCTGATCAATTTTTAGGGCAAACAATTTTCTTAAAAAATGGAAATAGAATTTATGAATTTACTTGCAATTAGTAAACCGATTTTAGTAGGCTACATAAAGAGACCAAATTATAGACAAGAATGTAAATCCTTGATAATTCTAGTAATTGATCTGACTGGAGTCAGTTGAATTAGACTTTTCTGGAACAATGAAGGAATAGCTCCAGACTAGGAAAGCAGCTAGAGAAGGCAGGCCAATTGCATTTGTGACAAGACTGTGGAAAATGGCATCAGGAATATTTACTAGTGATCCAATCACACTTGGATCATGATTCTGAACTTTTGCTAGCTCACATTTCTCCCTTGATCATTATATCCTCCAAGAAGAAAAAGTAAGATTTAATTGATAGCAAAGGACTACTAATACATTTGGACTTCTTACTAAGCACCTTCAATCATAAAAATCACAAGAATACAATAGAGAGGACTACTAGATTTTAGATGAAAGCAAGCATCTTAAAAAAAATCAGTTTAAATAGCTATACAAAGGATTTCTAATCTAGTACTGTATTCTACATTTTTTTACTGTTGGGTAATAGTAAATAATGGATCTATTAGAAATCTCCTAAAGTTCCTATTTTCAATAGTAATTTTCTTATAATATGTCGTGATATTTTTCTGTGTTTAGTCTTAAGAAGAAATTTAAATTAGCAACTTGAATTTCTGACATGATAATATTAGCATTGTCCATTGAGCTTCTATACTCAGTTTTAAATTACTAAGCATTTGCATTAGATAAATCTAGAGGAAAAATTAGAAGCCGCACTGTTGGTTTATGCCATAGTCCTAGATAATCAGAAATATGAAATCTAAGGATTGTGGTTTGAAACCAGACCAGGCAAAAAAGGCGATTAGATTATGATTTGAAAGTAACCAGCAAAAAATAGAACTGGAGCTCTGGTATAAGCAGTAAAATGCTAGTCTTGAGAAAACAAAAACAAAATAAACTCAGGGACAGAGCCATGCCCTGAGTTCAAGCCCTAGTATTAGCACCAAATAAATGAATGAATGAATGCAATATATAAATAAGCAAAAATTAATTCATTACATGTGGAGAGGCAGGTAAAATATAACAGCCATGGTAACTGGATTGTATATTATAATGTAGTGAAGCAAATTTTCATCTGTACTAATTCCTAATATTTTATTTGAACTTTTTTGTACAATAGAGCCTAAATTTAGCATGCAAGCATAATGTGTATGAACATGCACACAAGTGTGTGTGTATATGTATATGTATCTGTTTGTGATGTTGCAATGTGCTTTCAAATATGGTGAGGCTAAAAAGCATTAACTGTGTTGAAAACTTTCTATTTATCAGTGATCTGTCATGTCATTTCAGTGGAAACACTCTTCTGTACATTTTATTTGTCAAATGATAACATCATTGTAATCAAAAGAACACTTTGAGCTATTACGTGCTAGGTAAGAGAATCATTCATAATTGAGTAGTAAGGTGTTGAAGTGATGACGGTAAATACAAAATATATATTTGACCTCTTAATTGGTTATACATTTGAGATATACTCATTGAGTGAGTGTGACAGACTTGACCAAACAGCTGTTAGTATCTGATTATTCCTGTGAAACACAAAGTGGATAAATTCTTTCCAGATTTCTGTTGAAAATGTTTCTTTTTAAGATCATATCTATTCTCAGTAACAGATAATCAACCCCACATTTATGATGATGAATATTCCATCATATTGACTCAAATCATTACTGTGGATTTGCTTGTTAGATATTTCTTTGAAAAACAAACAAGCATGTTTCATGATTACATTGTGGATGTATTTGATGTTGTTTCATATTTTCAAAGGTATCTTCTCTAATGGCTCTTATTTCACAGTAACTATTGCAATTTTAACAAATAAGGCTTTTTGATAAACTTTTTCAATATAAATAACCTCCCAAAATGAGTA
The DNA here is from genome assembly GCF_024711535.1 of Dipodomys merriami. Classification (NCBI taxonomy): domain Eukaryota; kingdom Metazoa; phylum Chordata; class Mammalia; order Rodentia; family Heteromyidae; genus Dipodomys; species Dipodomys merriami. The sequence continues at coordinate 27,044,809 of NW_027203159.1, read as the reverse complement.
TTGCAATTTCTGATAAACTTTTGAATATTTTCAGTATTATTTCAGTTCAGATTATGTGTTATAAATAAGGCACAAATACTGACTTTGGAGATAAAGACATTTCCAAAATAAATATTACGATCTGAAAATGTAAGTAGGTATATAGGCTTTTTCTTGCATCATTTTATGAAAATCCACGTTTTACTATGATACTAAATGGAATAGAATAAATAAATTCAAGTCAATTTGGTAGGGTAATTATTGGTATACCTTTGTTTTCTATTAACGTAGTCCTTGGAATATAGGTGATGCAATTAAGTTGTTTCCCTTGAGTCTCTGTACTTCAGTAATTTTTGGAATCCTTGTAGTTATGAGTGAATTTGTAGTATACATAAAGGTCCTTTAAAAAGATCAGAATTAATCTTGTGTTTTGGGTCCTACTCCCAAGGAAATGAATTATTTTCAAATGTTTATAGTTTACAATTGAATCTTCAATACCATACGAAAATTTTAAAATGCAGTAATATTGATGACTTTTAAAACCAACTGTGTTTACAAGTTGGGGAATCTTTAATTTATGATTTGGTCTTGGTGTCTATGATTTTTAAGCTCTCATTCCTAAAATTAATGATAGGTCAGACTGCATTTTTGGATATATGAAAGATAAACTATTTATCTGGGATCAATGGTGATTTTTTTTGTATCAGTCTGCCTTTAATAAAATTTTAAGTAGTTCATTTCTCTTAAAATATTCGGTATTAAAAGCAATCAATATACTTCTAAAGTTAAATACTTTAGGTAAGCTACAATGTGGAAAGGATTGGTCCTTAAGACCTGCAGTCCATTTCCATCAAGAATTTGACAGGTCTTTCTTTCAGTAAAACTGGAAATGGGGTCTCCAGGTAGTGCAGGGTTGAGTCATGGTATATGATTTCTACTATTTTAGCTGGAAATCTAGAATTTTATATTTTATCAGTTCTTTTCACGAGGGAGGTATAAATTAATTATGAACTTGGAGTTTCCATATTTTCTAACAGATAAATTATAGTCTACATAATGATTCTGAGATATTTTTCCTAGAATTAGTAGACCAAGTGATGACATTTTGGTCATAAAATAGAGTGAAGTTATCTGATACAGCGGGAGATGGGCCCCAGGCTACCACTTACCATGTATGCAATGTTGTACTAGTAATTTCCACTCTAAAGACATCAATATCATCTGAGAATTAAAAATGGAAGTAATTCCACTTTATGGGAATATTGTAAGGATTAAATTAAATAACATAGGTAATGTACTTGGAAAAATATTCTATCAACATTTGATACATTGTACCTGTTATCATATAATGAATTCTAACATTTTTACTGTTATTTTTATGTTGTGTCTCTTTTTGGTGTGCACTGTGATGTATTGATATTCATTAGATTGGGCACTTTCCTGTCAGTGTGAGAAAAATACCTGAAAAGAAAATTTCTGAAAGTTAAATTATTATATTGGCTCATGGTTCAGATGAAATCAGTTTAAGATCATATGTCTCTAAAACTCAAATAAAAGCACATACATATAACACAGAAAGAATTAAGCTAATATTAGAACATTATAGTTGTTAGTTTCTTACCATCCTTGTATACCTTTATAATAGTTGATTATACCACACCAGAATTTAACAAATACTAAACAAGAACTAAACAAATAGATAACATTTCGTGTTTGATGCTATTTTTTTATAAATAAGCATTCTCCATGTTATCATTTGCATATGGGGTTATCTTTTTCTATAGGTGAACTTAATCACTCTAGAAAAGTGTATCTAATAGCCACAATCATCCAGACATAGTGAATGAGAGGAGAAAGAACAAAATACCTAGATTTCTCCTATTTCTCTTCTTTTTTTTTATCCTTTCTCCAAATTCTCCTATTCATAAAGGAAAAATAACACATCCAAGCAAGAATTTCATTCTTTCATGGAAGAATAAAAACATGATTTTATTTTCCCTGTCTGGCTTCCACCATAGTGTCAGAACATAATTCTAAATATCTAATACACCATTTGCCTTGTCTATTTTTTTAAAAGATGAAATCAATAGTAAATTTTAGTTTGCTTTTGGGAGGCATGAAATGAGTGCATTAACATTGTGTGTTGAAAGGCTTAATTTTATCAGAATGTAAACATAATGAAAAATACATCATTTTAAGATAAATAGCTTGTGGGTACATTTTTAACATAACATGTACACAGCGACATTTTTTTTCTTTTTCTCTCCACATTGGTTCAACTTCAATAAGCAGTTCATGTAATTCAAATAGCTGTATTTCTTTCAGAAATAGATTAGACAAAGCAAAGGTAGAAAGGAGAACTAGTATGAAGTGATGCATTCTTTAAAAATACCAGTCAAATAAATATAGTGCCAAAGATAGTGCCAAAACTGTTTCAGAAACTGTTCTCTGAGATTTAAGGTTTCTAAGATGTGACAATGTTTTAATCAAGATTAATTACTTTTTTTAGTTAGATTTCATTGAAGAAATATGTTTTTCAAATCTAGTGAAAGGATAATAGGATATAGTATAAAGAATGCTAAACACTCATTGTGGTAGACAGAAAAATACCTTCCCAAAACATCTATCTTCCCCAAATATCTAATTCCTCAAATGTAGGTTTGCATTACATGTATAAGTTTGTAAAATAATCACCTCTCATTACTCAAGGAACAAAATTTGAATAATTCTCAGATGGAGGAAGATAATTCTCAGAAGATATTATGTCTAAAAATGAACTTTACAACTTTTGTGGGATGGGGGGAAGTGGGGGAATTGAGAAGGTGTGGGGGTGTTGGGTGGTGAGGGGAAGGGATGGCATGTGGAAACGAAGGAGTAGGCAACAATGCTTGATAGGAAGTGTACTCACTATCTTGCCCATGTAATTGCAACACTTCTGTATTTTATTTTCACAATAATTTTAAAAAATGTAAAAAATATTCTGGATTTAGTTGGAAAGGAAAATGATTAGGGATGACCATCAGAAAGATGTAAACATAGTACATTAGAAAATAAAGGAAAAGACAACAACTGATATTCTGAAGTTTCTAGAAAGCCGAACAAGAAGTAAGTGCTTTTTCCATTAGAATCATCTGTAAATATTTCATCTCTGTCCCTGGCTAGATTTTAATCTAGTGAGACTTCATTTAGATTTCTGTCCTTTAGAACTGTAAAATTATAAATTCAAGCCACCAAACTTGTAGAAATTTGTTACAGCAGTCTTGGTTTAGTAAACTCAAATCAACTACAGCATTTAACTGATGGAACTAAAGGGACCTCACATGTCCTACTTTCTGAGAATAAGTAAAAGTTGCCACCAGATTTGTACACATGTTTGATGCACATAGTACTAAGATCCTTGCATTAACGAAGTCTTGAAATTCTAAATAATATCTAAATAAGCAGTTCCCGATCTATATTTTCACATTTGAGGATCATTAAGTACCAAAGTCACATAGAAACTAGAGAAGCTAGAGTAAGACTATGGAAATGAAATCTATCTCCTAATATAATCAAGATAATTTATGTCATTTTGAATTAAAGTTTCTAAAATAATAAAAAAAAAAGGTAAAATAGAAATAGAAACTCAATTTTCTATCCTTCTGACTTTTCCAACAGAAATGAGAGAATCCTGTAAAGATACAGCAATGACAGATGTTATAGGATCAGTAGATGGCAAAAAAGAAGATAACAAAAACGGCTTCCCTGAAACAACGGAAAACAAAATCTACACCTACAGACTGATATAGTTAGAATGTAGTTTTCACTATGCTAAGTCTTTGATATTTTAGGTTTGTTTACAGACAATCTCTTAGGATATGACTCTTTATTAATATGTAAGGGTTTACACCCTATATCCCAGCAACAAATAAGGCTTCTAAATGTAAACAAATATGATACTAAGAGTAACCAAGACTACTTCTGTTGCTATAGCTGATAAATAAGAATGATCGTGAAGAATAGTCAATCTTGAATTTTTCATGCCTTTCCTCTTCTCCAACATGAGAACTCCTATTCAAGACATGTAAAACATTATTAAAAGATTTTGACATTTTTATTTTTTACATTAAAAGTCAATTCTATTCTTTTAGCTCCTTTATTGAAGATTAGATGGCTATAGGTGTGGGTTCATTTCTGGGTTTTGAATCTATTCCTTTGTCCTGAGATCAGTTCTTCTGCCATTACCAAGCTGTTTCAATTACTATGGTTTTGTTCTAGAAATTTGGTATTGATATTCCTCCATCACTGTTCTTTTTGTTAAGGATCGTTTTTGCTATTTGGAGTATTTTATTGTTCCATATGAATTTTTTGATTGCCTCTTCTATTTGATGGAAGAAGGAGGAGGTTGGAATATTGATGGGTATTGCATGGAATTTATAGATGGCCTTGGGAAGTATTGCCATTTTCACTAGGTTCATCTTTCCAGTCCAGGACCATGGGAGGATTTGCCACTTTCTAAGTTTTGTTTTGGTTTCCTTTTTAAAGTTTTCATCATAGAGGTCCTTCACTGCTTTTGTTAAGTTAATTCTCAGATGTTTTTTTTTTTTTTTTTTTTTTTTTTTTTGTCGGTCGTGGGGCTTGAACTCTGGGCCTGGGCGCTGTCCCTCAGCTCTTCAGCTCAAGGTGAGCGCTCTACCACTTGAGCTACAGCGCCACTTCCGGTTTTCTGGTGGTTTATTGGAGATAGGAGTCTCACGATCTCTACTGCCCGGGCTGGCTTTGAACCGCGATCCTCAGATCTCAGCCTCCTGTGTAGCTAGGATTACAGGCGTGAGCCACCAGCGCCCGGCTAGATATTTTATTTTTTGTGCAGTTGCTTTCCTGATTTCATCCACACTTTTCTCATTGTTGGCATATAGAAAAGCCATTGATTTTTAAGGGTTAATTTTATACCCTGCTACATTTCTAACGTTTTGAATCAGCTTGAGTAATTTGGGAGTGGAGTCCACGGGATGTTTTAAATACAAAATCATGTCATCTGCAAAGAGGGAGAGTTTTTCGTCATCTCTCCCTATTTGGATCCCTTTCATGTTTGGATCTTGTCTTATTGTTGTAGCTAGGCATTCTAATACTAGACTGAAGAGAAGTGAGTTAAGAGGAAATGGATTTAGTTTTTCACCATTAAATATGATGCTTGTTGTAGGTTAGTCATATACAGCCTTTATTATATTATATTGACGAATGATCCATGGATTTCTAATTTTTTCAGATCCTTCATCATAAAGAGGTGTTGGATCTTGTCAAATGCTTTTTCTCCATCTATTGAGATAACCATGTGGTTCTTATCCTTGCTCTTGTTGATGTGAATTATATGAATTGATTTGCGTATATTGAGGGAGATTTCCATCCCTGAAATGAATCTTGTATGATCATGTTTTATGATTTTTTGGATGAATTGTTAAAGTTGATTGGCCAAAATTTTGTTGAGAAGTTTTTCATCAATGTTCATCAAAGAAATGAGTCTATAATTCTCTTTCTTTGATGAATCCCTTCCTGCTTTTGGGATAAGGGCTTTGATGGCATCATAGAGTGAGTTCAGTGAACTTTCTCTTTCAATTTCATTGAAGAATTGGAGGAGTACTGGTGTGAGTTCTGCTTTGAAGGCCTTGTAGAATTCTGCTGTAAATCCATCTGGTCCTGGGCTTTTCTTAGATGGGAGGTATCTTATTGCTCTTTCTATTTCAATGCTTGATATGGGCCTGATAAGATGGTTTAACTCATCTTGGTTTAATTTCTGCATGTCGATATTCGCTAGGATAAGGTTCATTTCTGCCATGTTCTCAAACTTATTAGCATAAGGTTTTGAGAAGTATTTCCTTGTTTCTGTGGTGATATTTCCATTCTCCTCTCTGAGTTTATCTATTTGGGCATGTTCTCTTCTTTTTCTGATAAGACTTCCTAAGGGTCTGACAATTTTGTTTTTTTTTTTTTTTTTTTTTTAAGTTTAATTTTAAGTGTTGTTGGTCATAGGACTTGAAATCTTGGCCTGGATGCTGTCCCTCATCTCTTCAGCTAAAGGCTAGTGCTCAGCCACTTGAGCTACTACCAGTTTTTTAGTGGTTCAATGACAATAAGAGTCTCATAGACTTTCCTGCCTAGACTTGCTTTGAACCATGATTGTCAGATCTCAGCCTCGATAGTAGCTATGTTGACAACCATGAGCCACTGGCGCCTACTTACATAATTATTTTTTACATATTTATGAAGAAGTGAATGATGTTCCTATACATTGATATGTTGTGTAATGATCAAACTATACCATCTACCTTAGTTTCTTTATGTAACATTACTTTTTAGTGAGACTGCTCAAAACCTTATCTTTTTGTTGTGTTGAAATATCTATTCTTAACTATAATCACTTTGTTTATTGGGGTGTACACTTAATATATTTACTTTATTCAAGGAAGTTTGCTAATTAAAGTTATATAAAACATAAAATATGAATTGTAAAGTCAGAGAAATTCATGTTTCCATTACTTGTTTTAAGAAAATAAGTATGCCTTTTGTTTTCAATTATAGTTCTGTGGGAATGTGTAATAGTTATTGATTTAACAGTTAAATTGATAACGGTAACATTGTACAAAGCTGATTCAAACCTCTATTTGAAAATTTCACACTTAACACAAATAAAATTCCACTTTCTTCTACCACATAATTAAAAAAAACAGTAAAGCCAAACTTGGTGTTAGTGGCCCATGTGTAGAATCCTACTCAGGAAGCTAAAACATGAAGATTTTTGTTCAATATCAGTCTAAACAGACAAAAATGTGAAAACTCTCCAATTATCCAGAAAGAAGGAGAATGTTAGGATGTGACTCAAAAGATAGTGTCATCATCCATGAGCAAAATATCCAAGGAAGACCATCATACACAGAGTTCAAGCTTTAAAAATGGCATATACACAGAAGACAACAATTTTAAAAAAGTACTGTGAACATCAATACTGAAGACAAAAGGGTAGAAAAGATCCTAAGAAATGTTTTGTAAACATCTGGAGAAAAATCATTTCACAGAATTTTGATTCAGGAGAGTGAAAAGTCACAGTGTCATTTGTACAATCTCATTGTACTTGTTTGTATTGAAACCTGACTATTTGGTAACACGTGAATGAGTAGTTTGGATTAGCTGACATAGCAGAGATTGCCTTTGACTATGCACCATCCCACTGTGCAAAAATCTAAAATTGTACTTCTTATTTAAATAAAACATCATGTTAGAGACTGTTCAGTCTACATAGACAGGGATCCTGATTTTGAGGCTTCAGACCAGTGCTTTTGTTTATAACCACTCTTGCTTTACCACCTTCCCTTGTGCAACTATACCTTCCTTAGCTGGCACCAAGCAAGGGTTTAAACTATATCCCCTATTTTAGCTACTCCTTTATCCAGCTACAAATCATTTCACATGATATCTATGTCTTATCATTAATTGTTTTCTTACTAATCCCCACAAGAAAACTCCTACATTCATGTAAACCCACCATAAATATCCTCATTTTAAAAAGGAGTAAGGATTTAACATTGGCTGAAGATCTCATCTGTAGGTTTGCTCCCTAATATATCTGGCTACACTATCTCTTTTTTCTCTATAGCTTTTGAGTCTGTCAAATGATGGATTTTGTTTGATGTAATGCCATTTACCCACACTTACCTTGATTTGTATTGATTCTCAATCTTTTGAAGTTTTGACCTGTGCCAAAGAGCCCTCGTGCTTCCCCTACCCCTTTCTGTAATATTTTTAAGGCATCTGGTCTTACATTAAGGTCTTTGATCCATTTGGAATTGATTTTGATGAAGGGGGATGTTTAAGGATCTAACTTGAGTTTTCTGTGTATTTTAGTAAATTCTACCAACATGACTTTTGAAGAGGCTATCGTTCTTACATCCTGTGTTTCTGGCTCCCTTATAAAAAATTATGTGCCTATAGGAGTGAATTCATTTCTGGGCCTTCAATTCTGTTTTATTGATGGAATTCTGTGCTTCCATCAGAAAGAATGGCATTAGCCCAATCCTGAGGAAAGAAAAAGAAAATATTAAGTGAAGTAAGGCAGATCAAAAGAAATATATGCTGCATAGTTTTCTTCATTTGTAATAATTAAAATATTTTCATTAATCAACAAGTTAATCCACTAGCTAGTAAAAGACAATTACAATTGGACATGATTAACAGCAATCTTAGCATTCACATGGTGAGAACAAGGGAAACTATTCTTAGGAGAGGATCATAATGGCTCAATAGCTTTTGCATATGACCATATAGAATGGACTCTAAGAATCGATTATACATATGAAATACATAAATCTGTATATAATTTTAAAAGATGTAATGGAAATAAAAAGATTCCCTATAAACTCAAAAGCAAAATTTTAAATTTAGAACATAAAATTGAGGAAACTTTTCAACACATAAACTAAAATACCTAGAGGAAAAAGTGGGAGAGAAAAGATAAAAAGTAGAATAGCTAACTATTGAAGAATTCATAAAAAATTTCTAAAACTAGACAAAGAGCTGGGATATAGCTCAGTTGTAAAACTAGTTTAATATGTAAAAATCCATGGGTTCAATCTTAAAAATCACTAATAATAAGTTAATAAATAATAAGAATAAATAAAATAATTACTTGAAATAAATGTTTTCATATTAGAGAGGCCTGAATCCTGAAACAGTAAACAAAATGCTGTCAACTCTTGTACCCAATAATATGAATCTATTTTATGAATAATATGAATCTACCCAATAATATGAATGAAGAGGAAAGAATTGTGTTTTTTTTTCATCCTTTCTACCTTTTCTTGTTTCTTCTTTTCTTTTTTCCTTTGGCACTATTGATGCTTGAAGTTGTTAAGGCTCTGAAAACTTTAGATTATTTTTCAGATGAGGTCTTACTTTTTTGGCAAGCCTCCTTTGAGCAATGATCTCCTACCTATGGCTTGCACAAATGTGAGATAACAGTGAAATTACACTATATTTAGCATTCTCTGTTCTAGTTTCTCCCTATGTTTTTTGTCAGAACGGACCCTGGATCCCGGTCTTTTAAATCTCTGCCTTCGAATTAGCAATGTGTATTTCAACTGACTAATTTTCAATGTATATTCAATATTGACTTCTGTTTTTATATATCATTAAATATTGTTGAAGTTACTATGGATCTTTATGATGTTGGGAGAAGAACACAGAGAAATCCCTTGAATATGTTTCCAGTTTCTTTAAATATTTATAGTATGATATCACAAGTAGGACATTAATATTTCACAAGTACATTATGCAGACTTCAGTTGTTTTAATTATTTTGTGTACAAATTAAATCTAATAATTTTATCAAATCTATATTTTCACATTCTTTTTTCCCTGAAAAATGCTTCCCTTTTATAATTAAAACCCACTACTTCTCTTGGTTCCATCCAAAACTTGTTTCATCTTGGCAACCGATACTTTTTCTCTGACTTCTAGATCATGCAGTAAATAAACTTTTAGTATTGCCTTCAAATCTATGGTAGATTATTCCCAGTTGTTGAATGCCTTAAGGCAATTCGAGTTGCTTTTTTGGTTTTGTTATTAGGGAAGGTAGCAAAATGCACTTCCGATTCACCTGAAGAAAGCCTGAATTGATTTCCTCTTCTTTAACTAGAGGAAATAATACTGCTATAAAACCATGCTTTGGCCTTTGGCTGAATGTTATTTTTTTCCTGAGACAAAGCCTGAAGAACTCAATTCCTGTGTTATATGGTGTTGCATATTCTAGAAACCTGTCAAACTGTGTTCAGAAGTAGTTTTCCTATTTGACATTCCTGACAGCATCCAGTTTCTCTGTTTTTTGATAGCATTTAGTCTGGTCAGTATTATATTACATGAAATAATTCTCATATATGTTTTGTGATGTCATTTTAGATTTAATGGGCATTTATTTGATCATTAATGATGCTTTTCTTGTGCTTATTTTTCCACAAGATACACTTTGCTGTTTTTTTTTAATTTTGAGAGTTCTATTTAGAGTCTAGGTTTGACCCATTCTTCAAGTATATGACTTGCAAATATTTTATCTTTGACTATGGGTGCTCTTTCTCCTCCTCTTCCTCCTCTTCCTCTTCCTCTTCTTTATTATCATCATTACTGTTAGTATTACTATTGTTAATTTGTACATATATTTATGGTCCTGGGGCTTGAACTCAGGGTCGCTGAGATTTGTTGCAATTTGTTATCAATTTACAATTTGAGCCATGCCATAATTCTGGCTTTTTGTTGATTAATTAGAGATCTTTCTCAGGTATTTTAAATTATGGGCTGGCTTCAAAGAACAATACTCAAATCTGTACATGCAAAGATATCTTCACTAATGCTCTTATGTAGGAGTAAATAACTATTGCAACTTTAACAAATAAGACTCTTCGAATATCATTCTCAATTTAAATAACATCCCTAACTTAGTCTTACAATTTCTGATAAGCTTTTGAATATTTCAGTATTATTTCAGTTCATGTTATGTGTTTTTATAAGAAACACATTGGCTCTGTAACTAAAGATATTTCTGAAATAAATATTATTAGATCTGAAGTGGGTTTATAGGCTTTTTCAAGCATCATTTTATGACAATCCACTTTTTATGAAGCTAATTAGAATAGAATAAAATAATGCAAGTGAATTTGGTAAGCTAGTTATTAGTATACTTTTGTTTTCTATTAACACAGTCCTTTAAATGTAGGTGATGCAGTTGTTTCCTTTGTGTCTCTGTACTTCAGTCATTTTTAGAATACTTGTAGTTATAAGACTGAATTTGTAGTATAAATAAAGGTTCTTTAAAATGATTAGGATTAATTTTGTGTTTTGTGTCCTACTCCCAAGGAAATGTATTACTATCAAATGTTTAAAGTTTATGATCAAATCTCCAGTATCATAGGAAATTTTAAAAATGCAGTAATATTAATGTATTTTGAAATCAACTGTGTTCACAAGTTGGATAATCTTTAATTCATGCTTAGGTCTTGGTGTCTATGATTTTTAAGCGCTCATTCCTAACATTAATGATAGGTCAGACTGCATTTTTGGGTATATGAAAAACAAAATATTTATCTGGGGTCGAAGGTGATTTTTTTAAAAATCAGTCTTGCTTTAATAGCATTTTAAATTAGTTCATTCTCTGAAAATGTTGGGTATAAAAAGCAATCAAAATACTTCTAATGATAAACACTTTAGGTAAGCTACAATGTGGAAATCATTGTTCCATAAGAACTGTAGTTTGTTTCCATTAGGAATAGGGCAGTCATTATATCTGTAAGACTAGTAAACAGAGATGAGGTCTCGAGGCAGCACACTGTTGAGTCATGGGGTAGAGTATAATTTCTATTATTTTGAGCTAGAAATAAAAAAATGTTATAGTTTAGCAGTTCCTTTAACAAGGAATGTATAAATTGATTATGAACTTGGAGTTTTCATATTACAGTTACCTATTTTCTAAAAAGATAAAGTGAAATATTACAGTCTTTATAATAATTTTCCTAGAATTAGTAAACTAAGTGCTGATATTTGGTCATAAAATAGAATTAAGTTATATGATGCAGTGGGAGATGGGCTCCAGGCTACCATTTACCATCTGTGCCAGGTTGTACTACTAATACCAACTCTGAAATCTTCAATATCATCATCTGAGAATTAAAAGTTATTCTAGTTTACAGAAATATTGTGAAGATTAAATTAAATAACATTGATAAAGTACTTGGAAAAATAATCAAGCAATATTTGATACATTCTATTATTTTATCATGAAATGAATTCTAACATTTTTACAATAATTTTTATATTGTGTCTCTTTATGATGTGCAATGAGATGTATTGGTCACTTTTCTGTTACTGTGAGGAAAATACCTGAAAAGACAATTTCTGAAAAGGAAACTATTATATTGGCTCATGGTTTAAGAGAACTCAATTTAAGTTCATTGTTTTTAATCACTTATATAATTGTATTTTTATTATCTCCAATAGTTGTACAAAGAAATTTCCATTCAAAAAATCAGTTTATAAGTACAATGGATCTTTACATCACTTTCATACACCTTTCCAAGCCTAACCCCTCTTTCATTTTTTCTAGTTTCATACTATCTGCATTGAATATTATGACTTCACTGTCTTCCTTCCTAACTCTCTTCATGCCTTCCCTTTGAGTTACCCTCACATCTTCCAAGTGATAGTGTCCTGGCATTTATTTTGTTGGAGTTCAATTTCATAAGAAATAGCATGCAAAGAGCATGCTTTGGTCAATACGTATTTGTAAAGTTTCATAAAGTTCTAGCTTCCCCATATGCAATAGAACATGTGTCCTTTGTGTCTGTAGGTCTGACTTACATAACATATTTTTGGATCTATCCATATCTTTGCAAATAATGTAAGAGTCTTCATAAAGGATGGGTGCAATCCCATTGTATATATATACATATATATATATATATATATATACATAATATATGTCATATTTTCTCCAATCATCCTTCGATCAAAGGGCTTCTGGAATATTTCCATAACTTGACTATTGTGAGTAATGCAATAGTGCACATGGTTGTGAACGTCATTTTACTGTAACCTTTTGGAAGAATTCATCACTATATTTCTGGGAGCAATCATCTAGCCAGTTTTCCAGAATAAATGCCTCCCTCACTTCATCTCCATCACAGCTATTTCCAATTCCTCAAAAACACAGTGCCCCCTATAGGTCACAATGAGCTAAAACCAGAATAAATGCATCCCTCACTTCATCTCCATCACAGCTATTCCCAATTCCTCAAACACTCAATGCCGCCGATAGGTCACAATGAGCTAAAACCACATTGTGTCCATATTCTTTCAATAAATTTTTTCATAATTGTACACATGGTTTAGTGAGAACTTTCTATGTACTTTCATACTGTGGGAATGAGGGTTATAACAATACAGTATAAATAAGAAAAATTAAGTTTAATTAGCTATTACCTTATTTAAAAGCATTTCTTCTCTAATTCATTGCCTCACTTATTGTTTTAAACTTTATTTGATTGCTTTATAACAGGTAGTGTGATTTTGACACTCATGTGTGAGCACAATATGGGCAAATAGATGAATTAGAATTAATAGCCATTTTCCACTTTGTTATACAAGGATGGTTTTCCCAAACTGTCTCTTGCAATTCATATTCCATTCAACAAGAAATATGTGGAAAATCCCTTTGCTTTGCTCCTTAGAAATTGTTATATCCATTTCAGTTTTTAACAAAGGATAATTTTATAAACCTACTGTAGATACAAAAATATGTTAAAATATTTCTATCGGTATGCACTGATATATACATATAAATTTGTAACTGTACAATTTGTTAAAGTATTAAAAACAACAACTGGCTCATGCCTGGAATCCTGTTTACTAAGGAGGCTGAGATTCAAGGAGCAAGATTTGAAGCCAGCCTGGGCAGGAAAGTCCATGAACCTCTTATCTCCAAACAACCAATAGAAAATCAGAATTGGAACTGTTGCTCAAAATAGTAGTGTGCTAACCTTGACAGAAAAAAAGCTCAGGGACATCACCCACGTTCTGAATTCAAGAACCACAATCTACATAAAAATGTATTTGATTTAAACCTGTATAAATAGTATAGTTCCATCACCCAAATGCACATCCATGCTCATTTGCAAGGTAACACTGTTACATCTGGAGGACCACATAACAATATCATTGAAGTAGAAAGCATGCAACACGGGTTCATTCTTTTTCTCATGGATTTTTCTTCACTCAAATATTCAGATCCTACAATTATTCCAAATATTTTAAGACAAAATTGTTTTTATATACTCATAGTATTAGCGTTTGAGTTGAGTGCCATGTATTTGCTAAATGGGTGTTCTTATCATTTTGTCATGCCCCAGCCCTAAATTATCCTGATTATTATTATTTTTAAATAAGTTTTATATTGTGAAAATACTCTACAGAGTGGTTACAGTTACACGAGCAAGGTAATGAGTACATTTCTTATCCAGCATTGCTGGCTCCTCCTTTGTTTGTCCCTACCATCCCTTCTCTCCCACCTCCTCATTTACATTCCCCCTTGAACTTCTCATACCCGCCAAAAATATAAAGTTCATATTTCAACATAGCATCTTGTATATCTCATTGTTACAATGGGCTAAACTATATCCCATTTGAACATTTTTTTCCCTTCCCCTCCCTAGATTATACCAACATCAAATACAGTGAAAAGAGGTGTTATACCGTGGGGGAGGGACATACAAAGAAATAAAAAAAATCATTAGAAACTACAACAGGGAAGAAAAAAATCACTTGTGTCCCTATCTTGGGGTTCATATCACTTATCATTTTATCTGAACTTTTCTGTTTGTCCCAGACATATTCGAGTTTTTGCAAATAAGTGAATCCATAGGAACTATGTTTCTTTGACCTGGCTTACTTTATAATTTTTTCCAGGTCTTTCCATATCCTAACAAATGGGGTAGTGTCGTTCTTTCTGTCGGAGGCATTGTGTGTATATTGCATATTTTCTTGATCCATTAATCTACTGAGGGAAATCTGGGTTGCAGCACAGAAATAATGCTGCAATAAACACAGTTCCGCCAGCAGCTTTTGTATGGTCTGTTTGTGATCATTAGGGTAAGTGCCCCAAAATGGGATTGCTGGCTCTATGTGGAATCTTTTAAGGAACCTCCATTCTGCTTTCCAAAGTGGTTGAACAAGTTTACACCCCCACCAATAATGCACTGGGGTTCAGTTCTGTCCACATCCCTTCCAGCATCTGTTGTTATTATAGTCCTTGATTATAGGGTTCCTTGGCACAGGCCGAAATTTTCTTAACTGGGACCCAGAAACACAACAAATGAAAGAAAGGTTGGATTAATGGGATTTCATGAAGCTGCAAACTTCTGGATGACAAAGGACATAGCTAGCAAGATGAATACAAAACCCATGGATTGGGAGAAGATCTTCACTAGCCATATAACTGACAGTGGTCAGTGGTTTCATATCTAAAATATAATTGGAATGCAAAAAATTAAATCCTCAACAACCAATCCACAAAGAAACAACTGCCCAATAAATAAGTGGGCTAAAAAGAGAAACTTCTCTGAAGAGGAAATATGAATGACCATTAGACACATGAGGAGATACTCAACCTCTCTAACAATGAAAACACCATTGAATTTCCATGTTACCCCATTAGAATGGCTATTTTTTAGATCAAGTCTAGCTTCCTGCTTGTGTATGATCTAGGGCTCAGTTCACTTTATTATAGTCTTCCTGGAACTAAGAATAACAGATAGCCTCCCATGAAGTCAAGATTTTCATAAGCTTGTCATACCTGATTTTTTTTAATCTTTGCATTTCCTACAGGTTCTTGAGTCCTGAATTAATTTGTATTTTCTTGGGTTGTTTTGTCTCATTTGAATATATGTGTTGGGTTGTTCCTCGCTTTTCCTTTACTTTCACAAGTTCTGACCTAAAGTGCTAAGAAACTAATTCTTTCTTCTATAGACAGTCAAGGTGAACATTATTTATTTTGAAGCAAATCTAATAATATGTAAAGCTTTCACATCTATGAATTGTATAAGGATTCTAAGCATTGAGTAGGATATTTTAATTTTCAGTAGTCTTTGGCATACACAGGTCAGGAATTATATGAAGATAATAAAAATACAAATGCTTGCAATGAAGGCGGGAAAACCATTATTAATTGTTTGACAGGGTCTCTCCTTCTAGTGAAAGAAATATACTGCTTGATGTATGATTTCACAAAATAATTGCTTGGAAGAAAGTAAAGGATCATCTAATACTACAGAGTTTAGGGAAGGTCAACTGACCTCCTGAATAATTTACTTGTGGGTCAAATAAAAACTGGCTTCCAAAAGGAGAGTAGACATTGGAGAAACAGGATGAGATATATGTAAATAGGTACTTAGATGATTTTGTTAATTTGTGAACTGATGCAGGGAAATAAAAGTAGAGCAAAGTAAAAAATAAAGAGCCTTGCCTTGAAATACTCATTTGTATGTGTGTATGTGTGCTCACTCACGCACTTGTGCACAATTTTGCATGTGCCCGTACATACATCATCCTAAGGTTTAAATAAAGGGCTTGGGTAATCTCCATAAGCTTCTGTGCACAAGTTACGGGTCTACCACTAGAGCCACTGCTCAACTTCTGGCTTTTTTGTGGTTAATGGGAGATAATCTCATGGATTTTCATGACTGGGCTGGCTTTGAAGAGTGGTCCTCAGATATCTTCTTGAGTAGCTGGCTAAAGTTACTCAGCCTATGAGTAGCTAGTTAAAATTCTGTCTGTTCTCTATGCTTCCCTGTCTTTTTTTCTTTTCCTGAGGTAATAACTATCCTAAGTCATATATATGTCTAATTGCTTCAAAAACAGTTACTGCTTGGCACCAAGGGTGCACATCTTAACTCATTACTACTTAGTAGGCTTGAGAACAGAAGGCCAAGAGTTACTTGGAAATTCTTCTCAGTCTATAGCTGGGTGCACTGGATCATTTCCAGCATCCTGGATGCACTGAGTAGCTAATATTGGAAGCACTGCAGAATCTATGCCTGCCAGGGTAGGAAGCTAGACAAGTTTGTGTGCAACTCTGATGCCAGTGATGATGGAAAGGCTAAAAGGACAGATGAGTTGCAAGTTCTGGTGGAAAGGGTACTCCCCTATCCTAACAGTAACCACTGATATGACTCCAGTTTAGCAAGAACAATACCCTTATTTGAAATCCTGACAAATTCTCACTACCAAAATAATTATATAAATTAATATCAAAAAGCTGTTCTTTGCTCTAATATTTTTATCTGATTGTCATTTGATGTGCCAGAATAGTTTCTTCATTAAACCTAAGATATCTTAAGAAGGTATGGAGACTAGTTTCTTACTTATTAAATGCAACCAATGGCAAATTGTCTCATTTCTTACATATTTGACTACCACTATACATTCATCTTATTTCTAATATTAATTTATTCTTATTTATTACTTCACTTTGTACCAGTTTTTTTAAAACTTTTGCTTTTGGTTTTGCTAAAGTTTAGTTTAAGTATTTAAATATTACCATCATTGTATAGTCCTCAGATATTTTTACAAAGTTTTTAAGCAATGGCTTCTAAGAATTTTTAATTGGTATATTATTTAGTTTATTTTTAAATTTAATTTAATTTCATTGCAAAGGTAATGTACAGAGGGGTTACAGTTACATAAATAAGGTAATGAGTACACTTCTTATGGAATATTGCTATCCCCTCCCTCAAATTTTTTGTACTCAAAAAAAAAACTACTTATGCCTTTTCTTCATGCATTTTTATTTTTATTATAAAGTTGATGTACAGATGGCTTATAGTTACTTAAGTCAGACAAAGAATACACTTCGTTTTGTTTTCTAAATTTAATTTTGTACTGATTTACTTATTTTCTTTTGTTTCTTTAAGGGCAATTCTGTTTTCAAAGTTGAGGGTTAATTTAATTTTGCATGATTTTTACTGATGTAAATTATTCTGACACATATTTTGCTTTCAAAATATTTAAAATGTGAATATTTGAAAGTTGTTTTCTTAATTTTTATATGTTTGGTGATTTAAATCAATTTATTTTCTTATAGTTCTAAACATATTTGTGCAGGTAACAAATGCTGTAATTTCTTAATTTGTTTTCAATAAGCAAATTTTAATAAGATGGACTTTATGATCTGGTCACTTTTTGTAAATATTTGCACTTGGATTTTAAAAACATGTGAGCTGGGCATGATGATCTGTGGGTTATATTTTCTAGCTATGGGTGGAAGTGCAAATAGTGAAAGTGATGCAGGAGAGCCTGAGAAATTATAACACCTTTTTTCAAAAATGTCCAGACTGAAGAGATATAGCCCTCCTTAGCGAGATATAGAGGACCTGGCTAGTATATTCTAAATCTTGAGTTCAAACACCTATCAATCTTTTGTCAAAATAAAAGAAAACATATATCAAAATGTTTATTATTAAAAACGTGTTTGCAAAGGTTTGCATGTCTTCTAATTCCTAATTCCTAATGTACTTAATCTATAAGCATCTAAGTATGTTGTTCCTATTATTTCTATTAAACTTAAATAATAAAAGCAATATTATGATTTCATATATTAGCATAGTTTTACTATTTGAGATAATTTTCTGATTAAATACGATATCAGTATTTTAAATGTGTGTATGTGGTGCTTGTTTTTGTGGTATCTGTGTGTGTGTGTACATAGTGTTATTGTGTTTGTGCTTTGTGTCTATTTTTAATGCTAGCGTAATCAAGGCATTGGTTCCAATATGCTAGGCCAATACTTTACCACTGAGCATTACTGTCTAGTTGTCATCTAATTAGTGTTCAAATTATGACTTAAATTTTTTTCATTCCTAGTGTTTTTTTCAAAATTATATATGATAAAATGTTATTCAAATACTTTTTTAATTGTGAAAATACTGTATAGAGGTGTTACAATTACATGGGCAAGATAATGAGTACATTTCTTATCCTTTGTTTCCCCTCCCCATCCCTTCCTATCTCCCCCTCCCAGCCAGTAAGGCTCCTTTTTTCAACTTAACGACTTGTACAACTCATTGTTGCAATGGGTCCACCTGTATCCCAATGTAAACTATTTGTTATTTCCCTTCCACAAATTATACCAAGACCAAATACAGTGAAAGCAGGGGTTTCACCGTGGAGGAGGATCATACAAAAAAGACAAAATGAACCCTAAAATATGTATTCAAAGGGTTTATTTTTTTCTTTCATGTGATTGTTTGTAATGCATCTATAAGATTATTTCTTTGTTGCTTTGTATGTCCCTCTCCCACAGTATAACCCGTGCTTTCGCTGTATTTGATATAGGTATAATTTGTGGAGGGGAAGGGGAAAAACAAGTCATTTAAATATGGATACAATTGGACCCATTGCAACAATAAGAAGTACAAGTCGTTATGTCGAAAACGAACTTTACAACTTTGATGGGGGGGGGACAGGGAAAGTTCAGGGGAGCGACGGAGGGAGCATGGGAAGGGTAGGAAGGGGAAACAAAGGAGGAGGCTTACAATGCTTGATAAGAAATTTACTCATTATCTTGCCCATGTAATTGTACAGTATTTTCACAATAAAAAACAAAACAAAGAAATAATCTTATAAATACTTTAGAAAAAAAACACATGAAAGAAAAAATATCATTTGAATTCTTACCTTGGGATTCTTTTTTCCAACATTAATTTATGTGACCTTTTCTGCTTGACTTACATATACTACTTATTGCAAATAAGGGAAACCATGGGACCTATGTTTCTTTGGGCCTGGCTTACTTCACTTAATATATTTTCTTCGAAGTCTTTGTTACATCTATTTTAATGTCTGTTCTAAAGTTTACAGAATTTCAATGTGAAGAAATGAAAATTTGTGAAAATTAGGTTTGAAAACCTATTAAGGTACAATTCACTTCAAAAAACTATAATGTATACAATAAAACACTATAATGTATACAATAAAAGGACATAATATATTGCATGGGAACTACATGTCAACAAAAAGTGTTATTAAAAATATTTCACACAAAATGCAGAATACCTAAAAAGATATTTTCAGTGTTGGCTAAAACTCTGTAAACTGCAGCATTTTTTATACATATTTATTTTTAAAATGTTTATTCAGGTGTCGGTGGCTCACGCCTGTAATCCTAGCTACTCAGGAGGCTGAGATATGAGGATCGCGGTTCAAAACCAGCTCGGGCAGAAAGTACAGACGGTTTAGAGTTACACAACTAGAAAATGAGTACATTTCATACCAACATTGTTATCTCCTCCTTTGTTTTGCAACTATCATCATTTTCCTCCTGCTTCCCCAACTCGTCCAGGCCCCCACCCGACATTGTAAAGTTTTGTTTGTTTGTTTTTTTTTTTTAACAGTGTCCTATACATCTCTTCTTCGCAATGGGTCAGCCTGCATCCCCATTTAATCATTCCGCATATCCCTTCCTATCCTCAAATTACAAAAACGTATATACAAATTTCAGAACACGGGCATCATATCCAATGAGAACAGTAGATATTCTGTGGGGAAGAACATACAAAAGAAACAAAAATATCACATAGTGTATTGTAAGTACATTAAAAACACTAGCAAGAAAGAAAAAAATGCTTGTATCCCTGAATTGGGGTACATTATGCTTATTATTATCTCATGTGGTCATTTATACATAGACTTTGATCTACTCTGCTTGTCCTAGACATGTACTAGTCACTAAAAACATGGGAAACCGTGGGACCTGTTTCTTTGGCCTGGATTACTTCACTTAATGTAATTTTTTCCAAGTCTTTCCATTTCCTAACAAATGATGCATTCAAGTCATATATATACATATATATATATATATATATATATATATATATATATATATATATATATATATATTACATTTTCATAAGCCATTCATCTACTGAGGGGCATCTAGGTTGGTTCTGTATCTTACCCATGGTAAGTAATGGTGCCATAAATATGGTTGTGCTGGTAGCTTTGGTGTGACACCTAGTTTGTGAGTGTTTGGGTAAATGCCCAAAAGTGGGATTGCTGGGTCATAGAGGAGTCTATAGAGGAATCCTCAGAGTGGCTGAACAAGTTTACATTCCCACCAACAATGCAGTATGGTTCCCTTTTGGCTATATCCCCTCCAGCATCTGTTGTTACTAGATTTCTTGATTATAGCTATTCTAAGTGGGGTAAGGTGGAATCTCAATGTATTTTTCATTTGCATTTCTATTATGGCTAGAGAAGTGGAGCATTTCTTCATGTGTCTATTGGCCATTCTATTTCCTCCTCAGAGAAGTCTCTCTTTAAGACTTTAGCCCACATATTAATCAGGCAGTTGCTTCTTTGATGATTTGTTGTGAGGTTTAGTTTTATGAGTTTTAATTATATTTTAGATATGAGACTCTTATGCCTATTATGGCTAGTGAAGATCTTCTCCCAGTCTGTGGGCTTTCTGTTGATCTTGCTTGCTATGTCCTTTGCTTTGCAGTTTCATGTAATCCCATTTGTCCAAACTTTCTTTGATTTGTTGTGCTTCTGTGTCTCTATTAAGAAAATTTGGGCCTGTACCAAGGAGACCTAATGTTTCTCCTATTCAGTCCTGTAATGTTTACAGAGTGTCTGCTTTGACTCAAGAGTTTCTTGATCCATTTGGAGTTGATTCTTGTGAAGGGTGGTATATAGGGACCTAGCTTTAGTTTTCTACAAGTGTTTAACAATTTTACCAGTACCATTTACTGAAAAGGTATTTTTCTCCATTCTATTTCTTTAGCTCCCTTGTCAAAAATTAGATGGCTATAGGTCTGTGGGGCCATTTCTATGTCTTTAGTCCTATTCCACTGGTCCTCAGGTCTGTTCTTGTGGCAGTACCAAGCTGTTTTGATTGGTGTGACTTTAAAGTACGGTTTTGAAATTTGGATTTCATATTCCTCCAGCAATGTTCTTTCTAGTAAGGCTTGTTTTTGCTATTGGAGGTCTTTTATTGTTCCATATGAATTTTTGGATTGCTTCTTCTCTTTCATTGAAGAATGAGGTTGGGATAGTGACAGGTATCATAGTGAATTTGTAGATAGCCTTTAGCAGTATTGCCATTTTCACGAGGTTAATCCTCCCTATCTAAGAGAATGGGGTACTTCTGCTTTAATTTCTTTCCAGGTTTTTAAAATTGTCATCGTACAATTCCTTATCCTCTTTTATTGCATTAATTCCTAGGTATTTTATTTTATGTGGGGCTAATTCAAAAGGGGTTGCTCTCCTAATTTCAGTCGTGCGCTTCTCATTATTGGCATACAGGAAAGTATAGATTTCTGAGAGCTAATTTTATACCCTGCTACTTTTCCAAAGTTTCTGATCAGCTGAAATAACTTTGGAGTGGAGTCCATGTCATTCTTTAAATACAATATTATGTCATCTGAAAAGAGGGAGAGTATTACTTCACCTTTCCCAATCTGCATCTTAACTTATTGCACCATCTGGGAATTCTAATACTAAATTGAATAAAAGTGGAGAGAATGGACATTCTTGTCTCGTTCTTGAGTTTAAAAGACATGGCTTTAGCTTTTCACCTTTAAGTATAATACTGGCTGTAAGTTTGTCATATACAGCATTTATTATATTGAGGAATGGATTCCTATTTTTTCCAGAATTTTCATCATAAAGGGGTATTGGATTTTATCAAATGTTTTTTCTGATTTATTGAAATAATCATGTGGTTCTTATCCTTGTTCTTGTTGATGTGATGAATTATATTTTTGATTTGCATATATTAAACCAGCTTTTTCATCCTCAAATTGAATCCTGTTTGATTGTGGTGTATGATTATTTTGATGGGTTGTTGAAGTCGATTGGCCAAGATTTTGTTGAGAGTTTTGCATCGATATTCATCAAAGAAATGGGTCTATATTCCTCTTTGTTTGATGAGTCCCTGCCTGGTTTGGGGATGAGAGTTATGTTGACTTCATAAAAGGAGGGTGGTAGTGAGCTTTCAATTTCAATGAAGAGATGGAGGTGTATTGCTGTGAGTTCTACTTTGAAGGCGTTGTAGAATTCAGCTCTAAACCATCCCGTCATGGGCTTTTCTTGAGTGAGAGGTATTTTATTGCTGCCTTTATTTTGATGCTTGATATGGGGTGTCTAAAGTTGCTTTAATTCATCTTGGTTTAGTTTGTACATGTCAATATTTGCTACAAATTTGTTCCTATCTTTCAGATTATCAAACTTATTAGCATAAAGTTTTGAGAAGTATAATAATATTCTGAAACTTGGCTGTTTCTGTAGTGATGTTTCCATTCTCATCTCTGGGTTTCTTTATTTGGATATGTTCTTTTTTCTCATAAGATTTACTAAGGGTCTGTCAATTTTATTAATTTTTTCAAAGAAAAAGAACCAACAAAGGACTAACCCTTCATTTTGGTAGTACTTTCTATAGATTGTTTGGGATTCTAACTCATTTAATTCGGATTTACTTTTAATTATTTGCTTCCATCTACTGGATTGGGACTTGTTCTTTTTCCTAGTAATATATTTTAATTAGGCTTTTTAATTTTGAAAATACTGCAGAAGAATTACAGTTACATGAGTAAGGTAATGAGTACATTTCTTATCAAGCATGGTTGCCTCCTCCTTTGTTTTTTCCCTACCATCCCTTGCCCCCCACCTCCAGCCCCACCTACATTATAAAATGCATTTTTTTACTAGTAAGATTTTGTTGTGAAAATTATGTATAAAGGGGTTACAATTACATGAGCAAGCTAATGAGTACATTGTTGTTCTTTTTCAAAGAGCCTTAGGTGTCTCATGAAATTGTTTCAGATCTTTCCAATTTGTTAATGTAGGAATTCAGAGCTATAAATATGTCTCTGAGTACTGCCTTTGCTGTTTCCCAGAGGAACTAATAGTTGTGTGCATTTTTGTTGAATATCATGAACATTTGAATTTCTTTCTAATCTCTTCCATGACCCACTGGTGGTTCAACAGTGTGTTGTTCAGCCTCCATATGTTGCAAGATTTCCTTCGCTCACTTTTAGTGTTCAGTATTGATTTTATTCCCTTGTGATCTGAGAGAATGCAAGGCATGATTTAAATGTTTCTGAATTTGGAAAGATTTGCTTTGTGGACTAGAATATGGTCTGTTTTGGAGAATGTTCCATGTGCTGCTGAGGTGCATCTGGGTGAAATATTTGGTAAATATCTGTTAAGTCTAGTTGGTGTATGCAGATTTTTAGATCCAAGATTTCTCCGTTGAGTTTTTACTGGGATGATCTATCTAATGGGAATGGTGGTGGGTTACCTTCCCCAACAATTATTGGGTTTGGATCTGTATGTGAATTGAGGGAAAATAGTGTTTCTTGGATAAATTTGGTTGTTCCGTTATTTGGTGAGTTGATATTTAGAATCATAATATACTCCTGAGGGAGAGATCCCATAATAAATATGTAGTGACCTTTTATAACAGTTCTCATTGATTTTAATTTGAAGTCTATTTTATCTGATATTAGGATTGCAACTCCCACCTGTTTATGGGAGTCATTTGCTTGATATATTTTATTCCAGCCTTTCATATTCAGGGTATGTTTATTTTGTGGGCAAAGTGGGTCTCTTGAAGATCTCAAGTAGAAAGATCTTGCTTTTGACCCAACGGGACAATCTATGTCGCTTAATTGGAGAGTTCAGATTATTAATATTGGTGGTTAGAACTGGGAAGTTTTTGTCTGTCCCTTCCTTTTATCCATTTTTTGGAAGGGGGAACAGTGGCTTGGCTGTTCTTGTTTTGTTTATGTATTTCTCTGCTTGTATGCTGCTTTATTGCCTATATTCTATTCTTGTTGGTTTTCTGTATATAGAACATCTTTAAGGATTTTTGAAGACCTGGATTGGTAGTGATATATTGCATCAGCTTTTCCTTGCTGTGGCAACTTCTTATTTGTTCTTCTGCTGTGAATGAAAGCTTAGTTGGGTAGATTATTCTTGATTGGTAGTTACTTGACATTAGGATGTGGCATACCTTTTCCCAGGCTATCCTTGCTTTTATGGTGTCTGCTGAGAAGTCTGACGTAATGCTAATTGGGTTACCTTTTTGTGTGATTGTTCTTTTTTCTCTGGCAGCTTTAAGAATTCTTTCCTCAGAGGTTATTGAGCCAGTATGGATTATCATGTGGCAGGGGTGATGACCTGTTCTGTTCTGGTCTATTTGGGTTTCTAAAAGCTTCTTGTATCTGGATGAGCTATGATTCTCCTGAATATCTTTCCTAATCCATTGGCTTGCCTCTCCAGTCACTCTTGTACAATTATTATTCTCAAATTAGGCATTCTGAAGGTATCCTGTATTTCCTGCAGTGACCTGTCATGCTTCCTATTTTTGTTATGAATAATTGTGTGTTCTTTCTCTATGTAGTCTAAACTGTCTTCAGCCTCTGATATTCTTTCTTCAGCCCCCTCCATGCTGCTTTAGTGTTTATCATCTTTTCTTCTTGCTGGTCTTTCTCAATGGTGGCCAGCTCCTTATTAAAATTTTCTTTTAAATATTGAATAGATTGCTTTACCTCCTGGAGTTTGTTATCAGAATTTTCATTATACTCGTTAATTTGGGTTCCTATTTTTTCTTTAGATTCTTTCTCACTGTGCTGGAGTTACTATATCTTTTTATTTGTGGAGGCCATGAAGTCATCTATAAGTTGTGCTTGGCCTCATTGCCTACTTTGATAACCCTATGAAGTGTGTCCAATTTTTCATTCACCAGGTTTACCAGCTATGCTTTTACTCTATCTTGAGCATTATACTCTAGCTTATTCTGGGCATGCTCTATAGCTTATTTATGTGGAGATGGTGTTGGGGTTTGTTGATTGGTCATGTTTCTTATGTTTCCGCAGTTAGTTCTACCCATTTGGTGACAAGAATCACACTGACATGACAATAGGACAGTCTTTAGGAATAGAGCCAAACCAGTGTCATGTACATGTATAAATCTTAGGGTTTCAGAGTTATGGATAGGTGTTTTCCTATTTAGCTTCCTTTTTTAGCTTGGAAAGGTATATTGTGGCTTTGTAGTAGAGATTATTAATAGTTGTAACTTTTGAGACATCTGGGTTTGGCTGATAGGTAGTCTGCTCCTTAAAGTTAACAAAATAGTTCCCACATACTCAAAATAGTCAAATGGAACCAATTTTGTAGTCAAATATAGAGCCAATTTTAAGTTGAGTCAGAAATAAAACATTAGGGATCAATGGGCTAGAGCAGAAAGAGAAGTGACTGGTTAGGATTGGAGAGATATGAATTTAAATTAAGAAGGGAACTTGGGTATAATGATAGTAGAGGGGTAAGAACAGCTTAGAGGAGGGGTATGTATATTAGGAGGAGCATAAAGACCTTGTTACTAAGTGTAAAAGGTGTAAAAGTATTCGAAGAAAAGTTAAGTAGGGAGAAGCTTAGAGATCTTAGAGTAGTTTAGAGAGGAATATAAGAAAAAGGAGTCATATATAAGTGTATTTGGGAGACTTGCTGAGATTAGAGACAGATTATGCAGATATTATTGGAAAGTTGCTTCATCTAAGTTAATTCCTGAAATTATTGTTTAACACATAGACGATAGCATTACTTTGTGCATAGAACTATACAGGATAGCTCTGATGGAGTAGTAGTAAATGTGGAGTGAGAGGAGAGGGGAGGGTTAGGGGAAAACAAAGAAACACAAAAAAACTTATGAATTAGGAACTTGGAAAGTGGAAAAAGAAACCAAATAAGAAAAATAGAAGCTTTAAGTGGAATAGCAAAGCCTAAATCAAAATATACATAACACACAGAAGTGAAAACCAGCAACAAAATCAGACATAAAAACTAATAAAACAAAACAAAATAACAATGAAAAAAACTAAAGAGTGTTTTTTTTTTTCCGTGTTCTTTGGGGCAGCTTTGGTCTTCCCGTAGTCCTCAGAGCAGATTCCTAATGGACCCTTGAATGCCTTGCTGTAGTCCACTTTCCTTGGGGCTTGGTTTGGAGCAGCTGGCCTTTTGATGGGGTAGTCCCCCTCTCAGGCCTGGTGACAGGGAGTTTTGGGGGTTTCCGGTTTGTAGACTGCTATCATAGGCCCGGAGTTGTGTTCCCAAGCTTTCCCAGGTAGCCATAGTAGCCCTAGCAACAGAGCTTATGTCCATGTTCTGTTCTGGTGTCACCCTCCCTTTGGAAAGGCGGATTGGGTTTTATGGCTTTGGGATCCCTCAGGGAATTGCCAAACCCAAAGAGTGGACCCAGCTGGGTTTCTCATGAGGTATGTAGTTGGCACAGAGCCTGTGCTGTGGCGGGTAAAATAGAGTTGGCAGGTTCTCAGTCAGAAGGTCTGGGTGTTGGCAGCCCCAAGTGTGGGGGCATGGCTCTGTTGATGCTGAAGAGTCTCCTCTGTGATGGCATGGGTATCCTGGTCCTGGGAGGATAGGTTGGAGGTTGGTGTGGATTACTGTGGTCTATGTTGATCTACAGCAGAGATGGTGGAGATGGTGGGTAGTGGCAGGCAACCTTGGATATGGCTTCATGAGGCTGCAAGGTGTGTCACTGGAGGTGACTGCAGCAGCTTGATGGTGCATCAGCTGTGAGAGCCTGGTGTCTAGACAGGGTGGCAGCAGGAAGAGAGCAGGTCCTAGGATAGTGCCCAGTCAGCAGGGTGGATAGCCTATAGAGTGCAGAGTGATGGATTGGCTGTGACAGGGGTTTCTGGGGAGCCTTGTGCAGGTTTGGTGGGGGCCTACAGGGATCTGGTCAATGCTTCAGGCACTAGCTGATTTTCAGGGTTTACCCGGTGGTGCTATTTTCTGGCAATTATAATGGCGATATTGCTGAGCTTGTTCCTTCCCTATAGCTGCCCTGGCGGGCAGGAGAGTTTGACGTGGGAGACTTTCACTGACTCGGGGATCTTCAGCAGATTCCCACCTACCTTTCTGGGGGTCTAGTGTTGAGCAATTTCTTCAGTTGTTTTGGTTTCTCCTCTGCTTCATGTCTGCAGACTCCATGCACTTGCATGGACTGTGGAGCCGAGCAGTGCAGAGCTGAGCAGTGTAGCTGCTCCAAAGAATCCCAATCACTGTTTCTCTTTTCCCTTTCCTTATGTGGCTGCTAGGATATTCCTCTTGTAGAAGAAAATGTCTTTAACTATTTAGAGTTTGATTAGAATGGGTCTCTTGAGGTAAAGTGTGTCTGTGCTCCTAGATCTTCTTTTAGTCCGAGACACTTAGTGGTGCTACTGTGAGAGTGCTGCTGTCTTCCCAACTACAGTTTTTAAAGGAAAGATGTGATTACTGTTTGAGTTTATCCAGAGATAACTCAATCAAAAAGTGTATGTGATAACTGGAATACCATTGGATTATATATCACTTATAAGTAATTAATAATATTTTCTGGAAGAAATATTTAATAAATGACAGAAGATCCAAATATATGCTTCTGCATTTTATGAAAGCCATATGCTACTTGATCAATCTAATTGCTTTTCCCTACTTTGCTAGAAAAAACGTTCTCAAGATAAGAGCCAATATCAGTGAAAACAAACAAAATACAATAACAAAACAAAAACAATAGCCTTGATTTATTTGAGAAAATAAGAAATGAAAAAAACAATTCTATTTCAGGGACTCCATTACTAGTATATATGAAGATGTTCCTGAATGTCAACATGCACTAATATTTTAGAATTTTAATTTCTACAAACATATGAAAACTAGAATAAGAATACAAATATAGTCTTAGAGCAAACTAGCCTTCAAATAATTTTCTTATTTTTTTTGAAATTAAGAAAAAATTTAGAAAATGATCATTGGAAATCATTTAACAATGTTTATCACTTATAATAATTCAAATACCAATCAAGAGTAATTTCATATAATCATTACAAATATAATTTTAATACTATCATAAGATAGAATAAAAAAACAGTCCCAATGTATTACATATATATCATTATTCTTAGTTCCTAATCATTACCTAATTATCTGAAAAAATCTAAATAGTCATGTCTTCAACATATTCATAAATTCACTAAACATTTACTTAACATTTTCCAAGAGCATATATTCATGTTTCTAAGAATTGTTTGCAGCAGTTAAAAGATGATTTTGTGAAATTAAGGATATAAATTTTCTTGTAGATGTTGTTGTTGATGTTGCTTGCAGGACCCGGGCACTGTCCCTAAAAGATTTTATGTTCAAGGAGAGAACTCTAACATTGAGCCACAGAGGTAATTCTAGATTTGAGTGGGCTAGTTTCAAATATGATTCTCATATCTCAGCCTACTGAGTAGCTAGAATTTTAGGTGTGAATCACCTGCACTTGGTTTAATGTACTTTTAAAATTTTAATTACGTTCTAAGATCTTAGTTTCAATATAATGTACATCTTTCTATGGTTAAATTAGGATATGTGTATATATTCCAGATCACAAATTCTCTCTAAAAATGTATATCTTTATATATACATATATATATGTATATATACATACATATATATTTCTCAAGACAGACTCCTTCTAAAACTTTTATGCTACTATTTTTGACTGTTTTCATTTCAAAGATATGCAATATATTTTTCTAAATGTTTGCTAGAGTAAAATAGAAATTAGAGTTTATTACTTTCCAAGGAATTTTAGATATACACATGATGTTGTGGTAACATTTATAGTATATTACATGAAAAAAATCTATTCTTAAATATTTGTGTGTAGTGACAGGAAGAGAGGAAGCTAATTCATACTGGTTAAGAATTTACAATGCTTCCAAAAATCTATTCAATAATTGAGTACAAACATATATTCAAGCTACTTGATATGGTTTAGTCATTGTTTTCTTTGTTTATTCAAAATTTTATCATGCATTCATGCACAGAGATAACATTAAAATTATTAATCAAAATTAAAGAATAGAAAAATCATAGACACATACCAGACTCAATAAATGGCACTTATGATATTAATAATTTTAATGATCATGATGATGACCACAGTTACTACTCTGATGTTGTCAATATTGTGATTGAAAAGGAAAAAAAAATCTTTGAAGCTAGATTTCCCTCATTGAATACATGGTAATAAACAGGTCTGGATTGCATAACAATATCAATAAGAGAGATTCAAAATTAAGAAATACATTCACATACGAAGGTAGAGATAGGGGCTGGAAAGGTAGCTCAGTGGTAGAGCGCTTGTCTTGCATGCCTGAGGCCCTGGGATCGATTCCTCAGCATCACATAAGCAACAAGAAAAAAGCCAGAAGTCTTACTGTGGCTCAAGTGGTAGAGCACTTTCCTTGAGCTGAAGAGCTGAGGGACAGCACCCAGAACCAGAGTTCAGGCCCCCCAACAGGAAACACAGACACACACACACACACACACACACACACACACACACACACACACACACACACACACACACACACACACAAAAGAAGGTAGAGACAGTAAAAACTCTAATGTTATTCCTGCAATTTTTCTAATGTATACTCATTCTTCTTGGTGGCATTGTTTCCTTATAAGTAAAATGGTTTATGTCCACATTTTGATTATTCCACATTGATAAAATATAATAAGCTGAATGTTTTCTGTTGTCAAATAATCTTGTTTGTTTTAGCCCTGGGAATTTAGGAGAAATGCTTTCACTACCCACGTAGCCATTGGCTACATTATATATCCCTAGATGGTAACCACACATGCCTCGGCATGCTGCACTCATTAGGCAGAAAGCCTTATCAGTATTAGTTTCTATCCAGTTCACTGCAGAAAAGCTATATATAAAAAATCTATAAATTTATGAAGAACACTTGGCTACAAATAGAGCAATAAGAAAAATTTTGATGGATTAATATTTAGTTTTCAAGTAAATGTCATTAATTACAATAATATACTCATGTAGATACTATTCAAAAACCAGCCGGGTGCCCATGGCTCACGCCTGTAATCCTAGCTACTCAGGAGGCTGAGATCTGAGTAAGCCTGGACAGAAAAGTCCGTGAGACTCTTTTCTCCAAAAAAACCACTAGAAAACTAAAAGTGGCTCTGTGGCTCAAGTGGTAGACCACTCACCTTGAGGTAAGAGTGCAGGGACAGCACCCAGGCCCAGAGTTCAAGCCCCACGACTGACAAAAAAATAAAAATAAAAAATAAAATAATGTTTTCCAATGATATGTTAGGAGTAACTTCTTCAATACAGCTGTAACCATATAAAACGATTTACAAAATGCCAATTAAATATCTGTAGTTGCCTTAAAAGTATAACAGCCTTGGAACCAGGAAGTAAAAATTATTTTCATTTCTGCATGAAACAATTTGTGACTTTGTACCAACAAACTAAATTTGACTCTTTCCTTTTTTGTTAGTTGATGGAAGGTCTCTTCACTTTTCTTTTTCTTGCTCTAGAAGTCAACAAATATATACTTGAATATTTCTGGTAGATTAATTATCAATTTACAATGAGAAATGTAAGGTCAACAGTTAATGTAGTGAATAATAATACTAGAATTTGGAGCTGGGAACGTGGCTCAGTGATAGAGTGCTTGACTTGCATGCCTGAGGCCCTGGATTCGATTCTTCAGCACAGCATAAGCAAAAATTAAAAAGCCAGAAGTGGCGCTGTGGGTCAAGTGGTAGAGTGTTAGCCTTAAACTGAAGAGCTGAGGGACAGCCCCCATGCCCAGAGTTCAGGACCTATGACCGCCCCCCCCAAAAAAAAGAAAGAAAGAAAGAAAGAAAGAATAACAGAATTTGTGTTTGAGCTCTTCACTCTTTGTGCTTATAAGCAGAATGATTTGGTGTTAGAGAAGACGAATATGAGAATACAGGGGAAAAAATCATAATTTATAAAAGGTTATTTTAGGAATAGGTGTCTAATGATGAGTACTTGAAACAGGTTGGTGTTAGGAGCATAGAAAGGAGTACATGCAAATAATACTAGTGGCAGAAAAAAATCATATTAGGGGCTGGAAATCTTGATCATCCATCTTATCTAATGGGCTTGCATAGAAGGGCAATGAGAAATATAAAGTCCTTCTATATCTCTGGATAGGCACCTGTGCTAACGAGATTCTAGGTGGTATGCATTAAAGGTGGAAATGATGGATTTAAGGGGATAAACTCTCTTCTAGTTCTAAAGTTTATATTAAACAGATGCAAGGATCAGTCTGTATAGACATCATCAAAATAATCAATTCCACAAAATAAAAAAAAATGAAATAAGGGGTATTATTAAAGAGAAGAGGAAAAGGAAAGTTCCGACACTATGGTGAGCACTGTTTTAACTACTGTAGACATGGTTGGAAAAAAAGAGATAAATACGGAAGCTCTAAGTAATAAAAAGAAATTTACAGAAGGCAAGAAAGGGAAGAATTTAAAGGAAGCAAATGTAAAAACTGTTACAGAGATATTGAAGGAAATATGCTATTTGGATTTGAAAAATAAAAGGACAAAGACAAGGTCCATAAGAAGAGTGTTTCGGTGAACTGGTAGAGAGATAGGTGTAAGTCCCAGTGATAAAATTTTGAGATGTGAAAATGAAGACATAAAATTCTGGATTCATGAATTCAGTATACCCTGTTGATTATAAATGTTGGGAACAAATGCCTTTTATCCTGATATAACTGTCTTGAACCTTATTTACAGTTATTCTGTGAATATTTTTGAAATCTTTGTTCAGCCAGATTATAGGCTGAACCACAGCACAGACAAGACTAATTCATCCTACAGTTTCAAATAGTGACCAATGTATCCACACATCAGTTTAGGATTTTATTGAAATACCTTTAGATATGTTTGGATATCTTATCAGCCTATCATTATAAATGAAGGACAAGTAACACCAAGTATTAGGTTGAACATACAGTTTTACTGATGTCACTGAAGACTCCTAGAATTGATTCTTCTTTAGAATTGAAAATGCATCATTACTCATTTAAGTGTAGTTCCACTTAGGGATATCTTTATGCTATAATAACCCTCTCAATCAACCTGCCACAAATTATTTTTTAAGTGGGTCAATCTGTATCCCTATTTAAAAAAAATATTCCCTTCCCCTCCCCAGATTATACCAACATCACATACAGTGAAAACAGGGGTTATACTGTGGGGTAGGGACATACAAAGCAACAAAATATCACATAGTACCTTATAAATACGTTAGAAACAGCAAGAAAGAAAAAAAAACACTTCATTTCACTTAACATCATCTTATCTGACCTTTTCTGTTCGTCCAAGACATATTACATATTACATATAACTAGTTATTTGTAACTGGCCTGGCTTACTTCACTTAATATAATTTTTCCAAGTATTTCCATTTCCTAAGAAATGGGGCAATATCATTCTGTCTGATGGAGGCATAGAATTCCATTGTGTATATATACCACATTTTCTTGATCCATTCATCTACTGAGGGGCATCTGGGTTGGTTCCATATCTTAGCTATGGTAAATAATGCTGCAATAAACATAGTTGTGGTGGTAGCTTTGGTATGACCTTGTTTGTGATCATTTGGGTACATGTCCAAAAGTGGTATTGAGGGGTTATAAGGGAGCTCTGTACTAAGGGAGCTCCATACTGCTTTCCAGAATGGTTGAACAAGTTTACAGTCCCACCAGCAATGCAATAGGGTTCCCTCTTGGCCACATCCCCTCAAGCATCTGTTGTTACTAGATTTCTTGATTATTGCCATTCTAGCTGGGGTGAGGTGGAATATCAGCATTGTCTTGATTTGCATTTCCTTTATGGCTAGAGAGGTCTAGCATTTCTTCATGTGTCTATTGGTCGTTCTTATTTCCTCATCAGAGAAGTTTCTCTTCAAGTCTTTAGCCCACTTATTTATCGGACAGATGTTTCTTTGAGAATTTGTTGTTGGGGCATTTAATTTTTCGGTGCCAGATATATTTTAGATATGATAATCTTGTCCATTGAATGGCTTGTGAAGATTTTTATCCAAATCCTAGGCTTTGTATTGGTCTTGCTTGCTATGTTCTTTGCCATGCTGGAGCTTTTCAGCTTCAAGCAATCCCATTTGTCCAAACTTTCTTTAATTTGTTGTGTTTCTGGGTCCTTATTAAGAAAATGTTGCCTGGGCCAAGGAGACCTAGGGTTGCTCCTATTCCTTCCTGTAATGTTTACAGGATGTCTGCTTTGATTCCAATGTCTTTGATCCATTAGGTGTTGATTCTGGTACAGGGTGATATATACAAATCTAGCCTTAGTTTTCTACAGGTAATTAACCAACTTTGCCAGCACCATTTACTGAAGAGTCTGTCTTCCATTCTATTTTTAGCTCCCTTTTAGAAAATTAGGTGCTCATAGGTCTGTCGGTTCATTTCTGGGTCTTCAGTTCTATTCCATTGGTCCTCAGGTTTGTTCTTGTGCCATTACCATACCTTTTGATTACTATGGCTTTTTTTTATATGTAGGAAATGCTCTTATAAACTTCAAGCTTTCATTGAATGGGATCATTCAGACATTACCCTCAAAATATAACTAAATGCCTAGAAAGATAAGACATTTTGCATTAATTACTTTCTTTCATTTTCTCATACACATTTGCAAGTAGGGAAGGATTCTGATGTGACCATAATACAATAACGACTTGGAATAACACAATATGTAGGATCCAGTGTTAATTCTGTTACTTACAAATTAGTTCCAAAATTTGTGGATATTTACATTTCTCCTGAGTAAACTAATCTGCTCTATGAAAAAGTCCCTAAGAAGCCTTTCAATTCTAATAATACTATTTGTCTCAAAATGCTTTAAATTCTATGTCCTCTAATGTGAGCTTAGGAATATACTGTGGAACTTTCCTTCTCAGATAGTGGGTGCTAACGTATTTCTTAACATTGACAAAGTACCTTAAAACATACTCTAGGCATGTCCAAAAAAGATGTGGTAGTTGAACAATGTTTTTAGTAGTTTGTACAGATGAAATGGGATTAGCACAACTGTGATCTCAAAAAGAACATGCAAAAAAGACAAAGGCACAAAGTAGAATATGGCAAGGAAATGCTCAAGTATACTTTCAAATAATGTGCTCAGGTGCGAGGGTACATTCCAAGCACAGCTTCAGCCAATATAATTAGATACCTTGGAGCAAAACTGCTTTAAAATATTCTGGGATAATGGCACAATTAGAAGCCCCCTAACTCTGACTTTGTAATCAGCCACAACATCATCAAGTCAGGCATTAATTTCCAAGAGCAAAATGAGAAAAAAGAGGGCTCATTACAGCTAGTCTTCAGGTTGAGGTAATGATAATCGCAACTTTTCTTATGTCTTCATTTATTTTGGAGCAGTAAATTAGGAAAATGAAGTAAATATTTTGTATAACTTAAAATAAGTGGGACATTTATATTGGTCTGTATTTAGCCTGGAAGCTATAGATTATCTTTTTATACTCAAACTTGGAACAATGATCTGCTGTCAGTTATTTTCTTCTCCTCCTCTTCTTTTGCCCTTCCATGTATATAATTTTTATTTAAAGAGACATACTTAAGCTTGAATTTCTCAATTCTTCAAAATTATCTGGACTTCTTTGAGCACTTCTTCATACTTCTGGCAGCCTCCTATATCTTTCTCAAGTGAACTATTTGTTACAACCATTTTATCCAATATTATATTTTATATCTTTCTGCCTAAATTCAGTGCAAGATATACATTTGACTCATATAGATATCTCAATGCTTCTACCACCACATAATCCTATTGTACTTAGAAATCATAATCTCAAAATTTCTGTGGAATTGACATCTGTCATTTTTGAATGTTCCCAAATAATACATGTAATCATCTTTAAAATCCATATGCCTCTTAGTACATGAATGAATTGAGAAATGTGGCATATATTCACAGTGGAATTCTATGCTTCCATCAGAAAGAATGACATCAAGCCAATCATAAGGAAATGGAAAGACATGGAAAACATCCTGTTGAGTAAAATAAGCAAGACACAAAGAAACAGATTCTATGGTTTCTCTCATTTGTAATAATTAGGAAATGTCTAGGACAATCCTAGCAGGTGAGCAGAATGGCTCAATAGCTTTGTATATATGACATTATAAGATGATGCTGAGAAAAATGAACTCTCGGATATGGAACAGATGTATTTCTTTGTGGTTGATGTTTTTAATGTGATTTTTTGTGTGTTTTTCCCCTGCTGTTTTATCCCCTGCTGATTTGATTTTGGTATTTGGTTTTGGTGTATTGTATATACATATATATTTATGTGAATTAGGGAAGGGAGGAGGAACAACAAAAGAGTAAACCAATGCAATAGAAATACTCACAAGATAATATGTTGGAAATATACTGTACAGCTTATGAGGGATATTGGAGTGAAGGAAAAGTGTGAGAAAAATGAGGGTGGGGGTAACAAGTTATGTACAAGTTATGTATTCACTAACTTAGTTATTGTAACCACTCTGTACATCACCTTGACAATAAAATTAAATTTTAAAAATAAGCTACATAAAATATAATTTCATTGTATTGGTATTATAAGTATTATTCTATGTGTATTACCTTTTTAAAAATTAATACTTTTGCCATCTAATTTGAGTTAATCAGCGCTTCTTTATCAGAAGGTCATCAAATTGAATGGTATCAAACTATACAATATTTTCACAATATACTTGTCATTATTTTGAAAAAAAACTTTAGTATTGTCTTATAGTAAACAGGAAAACAGCTTAATTCTATGGAAATTCATAACTTTTAAAAGTAAATATGTTGTTGAGGATAGAATATATATATATATATATAAATTCTCATATATATTAATTCTCATCATGACTAGCTTATCACTATTGTTAAAAAATACACCTCTCCTAATGTGATGCCCTCCCTATTGTGGAAAGAAAACTACATTAAACTTTGCTGCATCATGTTTCCCCAAGTGGTATTCATGAGATCAGAACACTTTCAAAATATTACTTATATTTATAGATTTTTAAACTATCATAAATATTCAGGGGGCTACAGTTTGAAGATTATGGTTCAAAGTCCACCAGACAGGAAGGTTCCTGAGACTTTTATCTCCAGTAAACTTCCCAGAAAAAGCCACACAAAAGTGGCAATTTGCTTCAAGTGGTAGAGCACTAGCCTTGAGTACAAACGGGCTCAGGGACAATGTCCAGGCCAAGTTCAAGCCAAAAAACAAACACAAAGATAAAAAGAAACCACATACCTAGCATTTTTCTCATTGTATACAGAAACATACAATTAAGGAATTTCTTCCTGTGTTAAATATAGATAGAAGAACCAAGATTTCACACAATTATTCTCCATACGATATTATACCAAAACCACAAAAATTGCTCTTTTTCTAAATTTATAAATTAATATCATCAATTTGTTAGAAATACTGTCTATATTATTCTCATTATCATTTTATACATGAACTGTGGAATTATCTATAAACTAAGTTCTAATTCCCCCTCTTAAAAGAATGTCTAGGCAAATAGAATGCGAGAATCATTTGTGAATTGTCAATCTTGTACTTAAAAATAATTTTGTAGTATTCTATAGAATATACAATTACAAACAAAACCACAATATTTATTTTAATCTATATTCTAATTTAGTAAGGACTACAAAGTCCTCCATTACATGAACTTTGCTATTTCTCTAGGCGTATGCTTTGTAATCCTTCATTTCTTTGGAATCCAATGGAATGATGCTTAGGTTTTCCAATTTTTGATTGAGAATCATGAGCCATTTTGTGTCTAGAAATGTTTACTAATGAAGAGATTATTTAAAAAACAAATGAGGTTTATATATGAATTGCATTTCAATAGGCAACTTGACTTCTCAAAATATGACAATAGTAGCCCAAACTTCCAACTCTGTATTCCTTTCTTGTTGTTTGGTTTGTTTTGTTGAGACAAAATTATGCTACCTGGTCCAGGGAAGGTATCACTACGTAATTCCAATCTCTAATGTCAGGCTGATTGCTAGAATTCCAGGCTTGTATCACATTGCCCTACCATATTTTGTTAGTTTATTTAATCTAGATACATGGTAGCAATTCTGAACTTCTCCAGTGATCTTTTCCACTAGAATGACTGCTTAGATTGTTTATGAACTATTTTCTAAAATGTTCTAACATTTGACACAGGATATGAACATTTTCAGAACCAACTGCAGAGGTCTCTGATACATTCCTCCATGGATCCAATACCTTTAATAACAATTACTTGAATTTCTTAGAATCTCTGGTCCCTACCTATGTAATATTCTCAAACTTTTTGAGGGAGAGTTCCTTGAGGACTTTCTAATATTAAAAAAAAAATATCACTTATTCCAGGTGCCGGTGGCTCACGCCTGTAATTCTATCTATTCAAGAGGTTGAGATCTGAGGATCAAGGTTCAAAGCCAGCCTAGGCAGGAAAGATTGTGAGACTCATCTCCAATAAACCACTAGAAAACCAGAAGTGGCACTGTGGCTCAAGTTGTAGAGTGCTCACTTTGAGCTGAAGAGCTGAAGGATAATGCCCAAGCCCAGATTTCAAAGCCCACGACTGACAAAAAAAAAAAAAAAAAAAAAAAAACTACATATACATAGACATATGTTTCATTTGTATATGTATGTTTGCACATATAAGTGTGTCTGTATGTAGGTGTATGCTTGTATGTATGTAAGCAAAAGGCTCAAGCTTGGATTCTGCAACTTGCTTATGACTAGAATTCAATCACTAGAGCCATTCTTCGAATCCAACTTTTGGCTGGTTAATTATAGATAGTGTCTGAAAAACTATTATGCCCAGGATGGCTGCAAACTGCACTTCCCATCCTCCTTTACATTCTTAAGCTTTATTTTTCCAGGAGTATCAACTTTTAAATTTTAAACATTTTTTGTGTGTGAAGTCAAAGCTGTAGCCCCATATTTTTAACTCAAGAATTCATATAAATATAGATGAACATACACATTATATATCCTGAGTGTTCACTTAAAAATGTGATATTAAACTGGTGCCTCTGGCTCATGCCTTTAATCCTAGCTACTCAGGAGGCAGAGATTTTAGGATTGCAGTTCAAACCCAGACCAGATAGGAAAGTCTGTGAGACTCTTATCTCTAATTAACTGCCAGAAAACTGGAAGTGGCACTGTGGCTCAAGTGGTATGGCAGTAGCCTTGAGCTTAAGAACTGAGGGACAACATCCATCCTCATAGTTCAAGCCCCAGGACGAACAAAACAAAACAAAACAAAACAAAACAAAAGGAGATGTAATCTTTGTCTCCAGTTCATTGCTACTATAACCCCTGCTCTTTCAAAATTGCCTTTTATTCCACTTTAGTCCATCCTTTTATAACTGACTTGCTTTGGAACCAGAATTCTTCTTCCTTTCTATTTTTACCATTTTTTTGTGATTAGCAACCGTGATTTAGAGCTAGTAGATGAACGAGAATGGCCTCATCCTTCATATTTCACTTAGAAATGCTTTCACTATATCACTCCCATAAATGTACATACTGGCCTTGGCTTCACTGTTTCAACGTGATCTTATTTGTACAGTATTCTATATACTTAAACACAGAACTTCTCTTTCTCTTATCATTCCTATTGTTTTTCCTACTGTTAACTCATGTATGCTTTTGAACTAATACACAACACACACACACACACAAACACACACACACACACGCATGCATGCACACACGTGTCTGAGAATTTCTGCCCATTTAAAATTGGCCTTAATTTTCACTGCACTTATAAAGTTTGAACTCAATAAACTTCTGGATAATGGTTTTATATGTCATTCACTAAGTTGTCTCTGAAACACGTGTTTCCTCATATACAAAGATGTCCTTGTGCTATTTCAATGAACCCAGAAAAGATTCATTTTGCCTCATCACCTCATTAGAACAGCACCAAAGATTGTTATTGGAAATAACTGGAAGAAACTGTTACTGGAAGTGGTAGCTGATCAAGGAGAGGAATTAACATAGAGGATGACAAACTTCATGGTAATTTGTGCTTTTCATTTTACCGTACAAGAAAAGAATCCAATGTTTGAAAGAAACTCTGTTCCTGACTTGTTTGACTGTGTTCTTTACTCGTATAAAACTTGTCTGTAAACTTCTAGTTTAGAGTATTACAAAAGGAAACATTGTGCAATTTGAAGGCCAGCATAGAAAAAAAAGGAAATAACTTTGTTTTCAAAATTTTCTACTGCAGAGAAATAGACATGGAGGTTTTAAACTGCCTTATGGACAGATATTTCACTCTTGTGATGATTCTCTTGTTGCAGAAGTTAGTTGTTAATTCCTTGAGTCTGGTTCTGGGTTCTCCATAATAATAAGGATTCAAAAAAGCAGGATCAAGTGAGTATGATTAGCAAAAGGAGATTCTTCTCAGACCAGTGCTGC
This sequence comes from Dipodomys merriami, assembly GCF_024711535.1. Classification (NCBI taxonomy): domain Eukaryota; kingdom Metazoa; phylum Chordata; class Mammalia; order Rodentia; family Heteromyidae; genus Dipodomys; species Dipodomys merriami. Next base: position 27,004,893 of record NW_027203159.1, on the reverse strand, counting down.
TTTAAGGAGGGTACGAAAGATATATTCAGTCGGATTTTTGTTGTTGTTCTTATTGTTTTTTTTTAGTTTGTGCTGATTCTGGAGCTTGAGTCAGATGCTGGACACTGTCTCTGAACAGTTGACTTCTCTGCCCAGCTGCCCAAAAAGCTAGTATTCTACTGCCTGAGCCAAAACTCCACTTTGGCTTTTTTGTCTTTAATTACATCAAGACTTCTATTTTGAACTAAGAAATATTAGGTGAAATATTATAAAGCTAACATTTGACAATTTTTAACAGAGAATATGTCCACCAAAGCAGCCATAACTTAAATAACTCAGCAAAAGTAGGTGCACTGATTTATTCTGTAATCATTTTTATCTGCTTGGGAAGATTAGTATTGACTTCACAGTTTCTCTTAGGGGAACCCAAAGTCATATTTGATTTTTTTCTTCTTTTTTTTGGTCCTAGGTCTTGAATGCTGGGTGCTGTCCCTCAGCTCTTGACCATATGGTGAGTGCTCTACCACTTGACATACAGCACCACTGTCAGTTTGCTGGTGCTTAACTGAAGATGAGAATCTCATAAACTTTCCTGGCCAGGCTGGCTTTGAAACTCCATCCTCTGGTCTTAGCCTCCTGAGTAACTAGGATTACAAGCTTGGGCTGGCTAATACTTGCATTTATGTGCACTTAATCTCTATATAGACAAATAATGACAATTTGAATCAAATATTGACATTGCAACTTTTCAGAATAATTAATTGAGGTAGCAATAAATATGTCCTCCTTTTCCATGTTATTACATTAATGACTCATGAGCTAGGAGACATTATCAACTTCTTCCTACTTGGGAGGTAGACTTTGTATCAGAAAATGTTGATAGAAAAATAGAAAAAGACTAAGATTTTAGAAAACAAAGGATATCATATATGAAAGAACAGCACAGAAGAAGATATAACTTAGCACACAGAGATTAAGAACTAGCCTAAGATATTTAGAATGCTAAAGACAATGAGGAATAAGCCTAGATAATTAATTCTTCAATAACCAAAAATAGTTCCATGGAACAGTTTCTGGTATACCTTGGGTTACTATCATTTATTCCTTCTGTAGTTCTTCCTTCTTTTTTGTCAGAACTATTAATTAGCCTCTGGCTTTTTGGCCATGACTGACCAAAAAAATTCCAAATCTTACTTAGACTGCCCTTATCATTTTGATTAGCAGTGACCACTCAAAAGCCTATAATCTTTGAATTTCCAGGATTAATCTTCACCTTTTCTCTAAGCACATTCTTGGCATTAATTGCCATGACCAAATGAACAAAACTTTTTTTTTTTTAACACAGTATCCTAATATAGGTAAAGTACATAAATTAGGGACTATTGTCAAGTATCAGTATGGATGGAACAATTATATATTCCAAGTATGGGTTCTTTATTTTATGTTTACTAATTACTAAATGAAACTTTTGCAGGCCTGGGTCTTGAATTTAAGGCCAGGTAACTGTCCTAGAGCTTTTTTTTTGTTTTCTCAAGGCTAGTATTCTACCACTTGAGCCACAACACCCATTTCCAGTGTTCCTTTTTCTGTTTATGTTGTACTTAGGAATTGAGCACAGGGTTTCATACATGCTAGGCAATCACTGTACCACGAAGCCACATTCCCAGAGTCCTAAATGATTTATACTCCTTTAAATTTTCATTCCATTATAACATATAATTTTGGCCAGGGCTAGAAAAGGAAGTAGAAAACAATACTAAGTCCAATAAGACTGACATTCCTATCACATCACTAAGTAAGTACAGTGTTAAGACCCGCAGGACTAATGGGACTATTGCATGTGACATTATTATGTAAAACACCATTAACAGTCAGCTCCAACATTCATACCATTCTGCTTCCACTTTCAAAATCAAGAGCCAAATATCTAAGCATTTTTATTCATTTGGTGTGTTTCCTAGGAAGGGAGAAGGAGGATGTGGAAGATGCTGATGGAAAATATGTACATTAACTCCCTTTCCACATTTTTGTATTTTAAAAGTGCTACTGATGAACTTCCATTTACATCTAAATGACTTTGCTATCTGCTCAAAATGCAATAAATGAAGACATATATTGTGGTGGATAGTCATATATAGTTAACAAAATACAATTCTGGAAAAAAAAAAGATACTACATTAGAAAGTAAAAAGTATTCTCTAAAAAATGGTTTTTCTCCTGCTAGAACAAAATGTAGTATTGAAATGGTTACTCCAGCTTTCTTTGAGATTTTATGCTGTCTCAGTATCAAATTTTTTTTAATTCCTGAGAGATATTCTTTTTTTGTGGAGGGGGGGCTGAACTCTGGGCCTGGGCCCTGTCCCTCAGCTCTTCAGCTCAAGGCTAGTGCTCTACCACTTGAGCCACAGCACCACTTCTGGCTTTTTTCTTTTTTCTTATGTGGTGCTGAGGAATCGAACACAGGGCCTCAGGCATGCAAGGCAAGTGCTCTACCACTTGAGCCACAGCACCACTTTTGGCTTTTTTCTTTTTTCTTATGTGGTGCTGAGGAATCGAACCAGGGCCTCAGGCATGCAAGGCAAGTGCTCTAACACTGAGCCACTTTTCCACCCCCTCAAAATGTATAGAATTCCTGTAACATCCAAGGCATAAAAGATATGATTTGAATTTGTCAGTATTTTTTTTTAAATATTATTTTATTTTATTTGAGAACATACTGTACAGAGGGGCTACAATTACATGGACAGGATAATGCATACATTTCTTACCAAGCATTGCAGCCTCCTCCTTTGTTTACCCTTCACCTCCCTTCCCAGCCTCCCCCCTCCCCCCACCCAATTATACCCCCTTACACCCCCACACCGACATTGTAAAGCTGGTTTTGACATGACATTTTGTACTTCTCATTGTTGCAACAGGTCCACCTGAATCCTTAAATGACTGGTTTGCCCCCATCTCCTCCACATGTTATACTGACATCAAATATAGTGAAAGCGGGGGTTACACTGTGGGGGAGGGACATACAAAGCAACAAAGAAATAATCTTATAAATGCGTTAGAAACATATGCATGAAAGAAACGAAAACATTAAAATACATATTTAAGGGTTCATTTTCCTAACATCACATTATCTGACCTTTTCTGCTTGACTCATACCTATACTAGATATTGCAAATAAGGGAAACCATGGGACCTATGCTTCTTTGGGCCTGGCTTACTTCACTTTATATAATTTTTTCCAAGCCTTTCCATTTCCTAACAAATGGGGAAATGTCATTCTTTCTGATGGAGGCATAGAATTCCATTGTGTATATATACCACATTTTCTTGATCCATTCATCTACTGAGGGGCATCTGGGTTGGTTCCATATCTTAGCTATGGTAAATAATGCTGCAATAAACATAGTTGTGCTGGTAGCTTTAGTGTGGTCTTGTTTGTAAACATTTGGGTAAATGCCCAAAAGTGGTATTGCTGGATCATAGGGGAGATCTATGTGAAGTCTTTTAGAAGAGACATGATGGCAAGTACTTTTGATGATATTATAGTTTTCTTCTATTTTCTCTTTTTCTCAAGTTTTGCATATTTTGGCACATTACTGTATGACCTGTATAATCTTCTTGTAGTTGGAATTTGCCTCTACTCTTCAATGTCAAGATTGGTCTTGTGACTTACTTCAGCTTTCAAAAATGAACCAAAAGAGGTGAAGATTATTTGCAGAGGAAAATTTCTTTTTTCTTTTTTTCTTGTTGGTGTGGGGCTTTTACTCTGGGCCTGGGTGCTGTCCCTGTGATTTTCAGCTCAAGGTGAGACCTCTACTACTTTGAGACACAGTGCCACTTCCGGTTTTCTAGTGGTTTATTAGAGATCAGAGTCTCATGGACTTTTGTGTCTGTGATGGCTTTCAACCAAAATGATCCTCAGATCTCAGTCTCCTGAGTAGCTAGGATTACAGGCATGAGTCACCAGTGCCTAGCTAGAGGAATATTTCTATTCCATTTTCTGTGCCTAACAGCTGATTGTTTTCCCTTACCTATAAAAATAGCATATTTCTGGAGGGAATCTTCCTTCAACTTGTATGCAAAACTCAAATACAGGCAGAGATATATAACATAGTAAGAACTAAGCTAATATTAGAACATGATATTAAGATGTTAATTTCTTAACATCCTTGTATACCTTTATGATAGTTGACTATAGCACACCAGAATTTAACAAGAACTAAACAAATAGATAACATTTACTACTTGATACTGTTAAATTTTTTCATAAGCTTTCTCCATGTGATCATGTGCATGTGAAGTTATCTCTTTATATAGATGAATTTAATCATCTTAGAGCACTGTATGTAATATCCACAATCATTATCCAGATATTGTGATTGAGATGAGGAAGTATAAAATGTCTGGATTTCTCCTATTTTTCATCTCCTTTTTCTAGTGTGAATTCTCATTCTTTCTGCAAATTCTCCTAATAAGAAAGGAAGCATGTCACATTGTGGATATCAAGCAAGAATTTCATTCTTTCAGAAATAACTGAAGTAAATCAGAGTTGCTAGAGTTGCTAGATATGTTTTCTTCTCTGGCTTCCACCATAGTGTCTGAACATGATTCTAAATATCTAATAAACCAGTTGCCTTGGGTAAGTTTTTAAAAGATTAAATAAATATTATTTTGGTTTGCTTTTGGGTCGCATGAAATAAGACTGCATTAACATTGTGTGTTGAGAGGCTAAATTTTATCAGAATCAAAACATACTGAAAAATAAATGATTTTAGGATAAATAGATTATACATACATTTTTAACATGACCTATACACACAGATATATTTTCTTCTTTTCTTCTCCACAATGATTCAACTTCAATATGCAGTTCATGTAATTCAAATAGATTAGGCACAAGAAAGGTAGGAAAATAGAACCAATATTGGGTGATGCATTCGTTAAAAATACCAATCAAATAAGTATTCACCATATTTCCAAAGAATAGCAGTCAAATGCTCTTGAAAAGAGAAGCTTTTTTAGCATAATGTATAAAATGTGATAGTGCCAGCACTCCTTCAGGAGCTGCTTTCTGGGATTTAAAGTTTATAGTATGTGACAATGTTTTAATCAGGATTAATTACGTTCAATGAATAATTTATTTTAGTTAGATTTTATTAACAACATATGTTGTTCAAAACTAATGCAACGATATCAGGATATAGTAGAAAGAATGTTACACACACAAATACCTTCCCAAAGCATCTATCCTCACCAAATATCTAATCCTTCAAATATAGATTTGTGTTATCTGTATAAGTTTGTAAAATAATCACCTTTCATTATGAAAGGAATGCAAATTTGAATAATTATCAGATGGAGAACTATACTCTTATGGGTAATAAAAGACCCAGATTTAGTTGGAAAGTGAAATGATTAGGGACTAAACATCAAAATGTGTAAAGATGCTACATAAGAAGATAAAGAAAAAGACAACAATCCAGATATTGAAGTTTCTGGAAAGTGGAACAGGAAGCAAATGTCTTTCCCCCCTAGAAACATCTGAAAATATTTCAGCTCTGATGCTGGTTAGATTCTATTTATTTTTTTTTAATTGTGAAAATACCGTAAGAAGGGTTACAATTACATCAACCATGTAATGAATACATTTCTTATCAAGCATTGTTGCCTCCTCCTTTGTTGCCCTTCCTATCCCTTCCCATCTCCCCTCCGCATTTCCCACCGCCGCCAAAGTTGTAAAGTTTGTTTTTCTACATAACATCTTGTACATCTCATCCCTATTTAAACAATTTGTTATTTCACTCCCCCTCCACAAATTATACCAACGTCAAATACAGTGAAAACAGGTTAAACCGTGGGGAAGGGACATACAAAGCAACGAATAAATAATCTTATAAATATGTTAGAAACAATAGCAAGAAAAAAAAACATTTGAATCTTTATCTTGGAGTTCATTTCACCTAACATATACTTATCTGACCATTTCAGCTTGTCTCAGACATATATTAGTTATTGAAAATAGCGAAACTTCTTTTAGTTTTCTGTTTTTTAGAATTGTAAAATGATAAATATGGATTACTCAAGCCACTAAACTTGTAGACATGTGTTACAGAAGACTTGATTTAGTAAACTCAGTTCAACAACAGCCTTTTCTTGATGCAACTACAGGGGAACCACATGTTCTAGTTTCTGAGAATAAGAAAATATTACCGCAAGTTTCGTACACATGTATGATGTACATACTACTCAGGGTTTTGCATTAATGAAGTCTTGAAATTCTAAATAATATCTAAATATGAAGCTCCCTGTCTTTATTTTCACATTTGAAGATCACTAAGTACCAATGTTATGTAGAAGGCTAGGGTAATCATATGGAAATGAAATGTCTCCTAATATTATAAAGAAAACATGTCATTTTTAAGTTACAGTTTATAAAACAAAAAAAAAAGGTAAAACAGAAAAAGAAACACAATTTTCTATCTTTCCTAGCTTTCCCACAGAACTGAGAGAACCAAGTAAAAGTCAGGAATCCCAGTTTTTTTTTGAAGTTTTACAGGATCTCTACATGGCAAAAACGAAGATAACAAAAAGGGGTCGCTAAAACAAAGGGAAACAAAATCTTCACTTGCAGACCGATACAGCTAGAAAATAGTTTCTACTACGCTAAGTCTCTGATGTTTTAGGTTCGTTTACACAGCAACTTTCCTCTCTTAGGAAATGACTCTTTATTAATATGCAAGGATTTGCACCCTATTCCCCAGCAACAAATAATGCTTCTAAATATAAACAAGCATGATACTAAGAGCAACCAACACTACTTCTGTTTCTATAGCTGATAAATAAGAGTGATCTTTGGGAGTAGTCAGTCTCGAACTTTTTCATACCTTTCCTCTTGTCCAACATGAGAAGACCTAGTCAAGTTATGTAAACCATTAAAAATGATTTTTATATTTTTATTGTTCATAAAGCAAATACAATTTTCCTCTTTGCAAGCCTGACTTTGAAAGAGTCAGACCATCACACCCTTTGGGTGTTGCTCTCTTTTATGTTGGCAACTACATAGAAAAAGAAGATAAATCCATTATTCTTATGTTGAATTTTTCAAAGTCAAGCTGTCTTCAAAGTTTTCTGATCCCTTCTTCACTGTTAAAATTTAATTGTTGCTCTTTTAAAGGAAAGAAAAAATGATACTTTAACCAATATTGTCGTTGAAACCAGTGAAATCAGTAGTGTGTAATTGTTTTCAATTTTTTTCAAATATATTCCTTGGCTATTTTCATTATTCCATTTGTGCCAGTCTTCTAATCAGGAATACAGGGTGACATAAAAAGATCTTCCTGAGGAATAAGATATTAGCTAGAAAAAAATAGATGTACCATTAAAGAGGTTGAAAAGATTGTAAAGCTCACAAGATATTTTGCTGTTACTGTCATAGTTAAGGTGACTTGAATATTTTGGCTCTTGAACTAAGTGAAATGCATGTAAAATGTGACAGTTTTTCCAAGCAATGACTTTGGCTTATATTTTTCTGCTCCACTGAGATGAGTGATTTTGCTGTCAATGAAACCTTTGACAAAGTTGGAGGGCATATCGATTTTAGGGTAGAAGGGATAATGTTAGAAAGCACAGAGAGATTCCTAAAACAGCACTGCCTCTCACCTAACACTTAATTATACTTATGAAATATAAACATATAAATATAAATTAAGTGAGAAATGAGAGATTTACACAATTCATTCAATGACAACTTAAAACAGATAACAGTCTCTACATTTATATACACTAGTATATCTAGTGAGGATTTAAATTTTTTTAGAATATATAGTTTAACATTTATGTCAAAATATTTATTTATATTTAACTGTTTATTTTTAATATTTGTCAATTGTGGAGCTTGGAATCTGGGCCTGGACATTCTTCCTCAGGTCTTCAAATCAAGGCTAGTGCTCTACCACTTGAGCCACTGCCAGATTTTGGAGATAAGAGTCTCACAGATTTTCTTGCCTAGGCTTTCTTTGATCCATGATTTTCAGATCTCAGCCTCTACTAGTTAGGTTTACAAGCATGAACTACTGGTGCCTGGCTAAATATTATTTTTTTACATAGTTATGAATTGAGTAGTAATCCCATGTATTTATATGTTGTGTAATGATCAAACTATATAATATCCAATAGTTTCTTATGTAACACTACTTATTAGTGAGACTGCTCAAAACCTTAATTTTTGGCTGTGTTGAAATATCTCTTCTAAACTATAATCATTTTGCTTATTGTGGTATACAATTAACATATTTACTTTTATTCATGGAAGACAGCTAATTAAAGGTATATAAAACATGGATTGTAAAGTAAAAGAAATTCATGTTTCCATTACTTGTTTTAAGAAAATAATTCAATTATATTTCTGTAGGAATGTGTAAATTAATTTATTTAAGAATTAAAATTGACAACTTACATTATAAAAGTAGATTCAACTTGTATTTGAAAATTGCACACTTACCACAAATATAATTGCGCTTTCTTTACCACATAATTAAAATTACAGTAAAGTAAAGCTTGTTGTTCATGGCTCATGTGTTGAATCCTAGAAACTCAGGAGGCTAAGACCTGAAGATTTTGGTTCCATGTTAGTCTAAACAGACAGAAATGTGAAAACTTATCTCCAATTATCCAGCAAGACAGAGAATGTAAGGATGTGGCTTAAAGAATAGAGTGTCATCATTAATTAGCAAAAAATCCAAGGGAGACCACCAAACACTGAGTTCAAGCACTAAAAATGGCATTTTCATACAAGACAGCAATAAAAAGTACTATAAACATCAATAATGATGACAAAATAATAGAAAAGATCATGAGAAGTGATTTATCAACATCTAGAAGACAGAAATCACTTGACAGAATTTTGACTCATGGGAGGGAAAAGTCACAGTCTCATTTCTACAATCTCATTGCACTTCTTTGTGTTGAAACCTGGCTATTGGGTAACAAGTGAATGAATAGATTGGATTAGCTGACATAGCTGAGATTGCCTGTAACTATGCATCATCCCATTCTGCAAAATCTAAAATCGTGCTTCATAATTTAAAGAAAACTTCATGTTAGACACTGTTTGGTCCACATGGACAGGCGTCTTTATTCTGAGGCTTCAGACCAGTGTTTTGTTTATAACCACTCCTGCTTTACCTCCCTTGATTTGTGCAGCTATACCTTCCTTTGCTGGCACCAAGCAAGGCTTTGAACTACACCCCTCCCTTATTCTCTGTTTCTCCAGCTACAACTCATTTCACTTGCTATCTATGTCTTAGCATTAGTTGTTTTATTACTAATCTCCCCTAGAAAACTCTTCTATTCATATAAACTCATTATAAATATCCTAGTTATAAAAGGGTGTGAGGGTTTAGCACTGGCTGAGGCTCCCATTTGTAAGTTTGCTACATAATAAATCTATCCTACACTATCGCTGTTTTCTTCATGTCTTGTGAGTCTCACAAATGATTTATTTGGTTTGATGTAATCCCATTTATCCAGACTTGATTTGTTGTGATTCAGGATCTTTGTAAGTCTTAAATTGTGCCAAGGAGTCATCTGTTTCCCCTATCCCTTCCTGTAATGTTTACAGGGCATCTGGTTTTACATTAAGTTCTTAGATCTGTTTGGAACCGATTCTGATGCAGGGGGATATATAATGATCTATCTTCAATTTTCTGCGTTCTGCCAATTCTACCAACAAAATTTTTGAAGAGGCTGTCTTTCTTCCATCCCGTGTTTCTGGCTTACTTATCAGATTATGTGTGTACAGGAGTAGATTCGTTTTTGTGTCTTCAATTCTGTTTTATTGTCATCAAAAAGAATGACATTATCCCATTCATGTGGAAATGGAAAGACTTGAAAAAATGATATTATGTCAAACAAGCCAGATCCAAAGAAATATATGCTGCATGGTTTTCCTCCTTTTTAAAAACTAGAATATGCCAATAAATCTACAAGTTAATCCAATAGCTAGTAAATGACTTACAATTGGACATGATTAACTAACAGCACTCTAATTATTCACATGGCAGGAACAAGGGAATTTACTCTTAGGAGAGGATCACAAAGGCTCAATAGCTATGTGCATATGACCAAATAAATTGATGTTTATTGCAATGAACTCTAAGATTCAATCATATACATGAAGTACATATATCTATATATAATTTTAAATGATGTAATAAAAATAAGCAGATTCCCAGTGAACTCAAAAGCAAATTTCTGTTTAGAAGATAAAATTGAGGAAACTTTTCAACAAAAACTAAAATAACTATAGGCAAACATGGGAAAGAACATATGAAAAGTATAATAGCTAACTATTGAAGAATTCATAAACAATTTCCATAACTATATCAAGAGCTGTGATATAGCTGTTATAAAACTAGACTAATATGTACGAAGCCATGGTTTCATTCAAAGAAGGCCTAATAATAAGTTAATAAGTAATAATAATAAATAAAATAATTACTTGAGAAAAATGCTTTCATATTAGACTGGCCTGAATCCTAAAACAGTAAAGATAATACTATCAATGCTTGTAACCAATGACATGATACTACAAGAATGAAGAGGATATAGTTTTTCTTTTCTATCCTTTCCTTTCATTTTCTCTTTTCTTCTTTTCTCTTTTTTCCCTTTGGCACTACTGATGCTTGAAGTTGCTAAGGCTCTGACCACTTTATATTATATTTTAGATGATGTCCTACTTTTGGCCAAGCCTCTTTGAACAATGATCTCTTACCTATGGCTTCCAAAAATGTGAAAATTGGGGGACATGGAGGGGAATTACACTATATATAGCTTTCTCTGTTGTTGTAGACTCTCACAATGTTTTTTGTCAGAATTAGCCCTGGATCCCACTCTTCTAAATTTCTGCCTTCTAATTAGCAACGTATATTTCATCTCAAGCTTGGACCCAGACTATTTTTCAAATGTAAATACTTTGAATGATTTTTCCAGTTTCTTTAAATATTTATATTATGATATCACAAGTAGGACATTAATATTTGACACATACCTTATGCAGATTTCAGTTTTATTTATTTTGTTCACATATTAAGTCCTATATAACTTTATCAACTCTGTGAAAATGCCGTAATTTTTTTACCTTTTCCAGAAATAATTCTCTCTCAGGCTTCCCTTTTATAACTAAACCAGCTACTTCTCTTTGTCCCATCACAAACTTGTTTCATCCTTGTAACCGACACTCTGACTTCTTGATCATGCAATAAAGAAGCTTTTAGGATTGCTTTCAAATCTTTGGTAGTTATAACCAATTGTTGTATAAATTTTAATGATGGTGGGTGAACAACACTGAAATATATTTTGATGAGGTGTGACGATAGCAAAAAGAAATTAACAGAAAAGAGTTGAAAAATAAGAGGCAATGGGAATGGAGAAAACAAAAGGGTTAAGCAGGTCCTTAATATATGAGTGTGTAAAATATTTCTATAAGATTTCTTTCTACAACTAGTATACATCATTTAATAAATATCTTCCAAAGGCATTGGTATTCAATTGGTGTGCCATAAAGGATAAATTCAGATTCTGTGTAAAATGAAAGACAGATGAGAAAATAGGTAACTATAGTAATGGTGTAAATAAACTAAGAAGTTTGGTCAACATTCTGAGGGCTCATTGCTTCTTAGAGTAGAAGGCCATTGGTGTCTACGATAATACTAATATGTTAAAATTGATCCTGTTAAAGACCGCTTAATGCTATTGCATTTTTACTCAGTATTATTTTGTTTTTGTTGTTGTTGTTGATGGTAGTGATCATTAAGCTTGAACTCTGGGCCTGTGCTCTGTTACTTAGCTATTCAGCTTAAGATTAGAGCTGTACAACTTGAGCCACAGCCGGTTTTCTGGTGGTTTGTTGAACCTAAGTTTCTGATCGACTTTACCTGCCCTGGCTGGTTTGGAACAGCAATTCTCAGATCTCATCATCCTGAGAAGTTAGCATTATAGGCGTGAGCCACCAGTGCCGGCTTGAGTCAATATGCTTAGTACAAAGAAGAAATACAACTGGTTTGAAGCAAGCTATAGAAGACTGCCTTTTTGGCTTCAGAAGACAGCTGGCAGATATATTATGAAGCGAGAGTTTTGGCAAAAATGAACTTGGAATTCTACAAAACAATTTAGCAAAGTTCAAAAAATGATAAGAACATGAACTGTAGTAATTTCCTAGGTAATAAAGGACGTTTGAGTGTTCTATCTTTATTGTTACTTTTTTAAATGTACTCTGTGATATTTTTTGTTGCTCTTTCTTTGCATGTTCTTTTCCTTATGACATATCCTATTGTCACTAATACTGTTGATACCCTGCCTTACACACACGCACACACACACACACACACACACACACACACACACACACACACGCACACAAGATTACCCATTGCCACAAAGATGCCCACAGGATAGTATATTGGTAACAAACTTTATCACTTTGGGCTTCCAGGGAGGGGAGGATAGGGGTGTGGGAGCTGGTGGAGGGAAGAGACAGTGGAATAACAACAAGGAAAGGAAGAGGTAACAATGATCAACAAGTAATGTGCTCATTTCTTTACTCATGTAAGTGTAACCCAGATTTATCAATAAAACAAAAAAAATTAAATGAATTAAATGTTTGGCAAATAAAGTAAAATGAAAACTTATGGATGAATGAAAGTAATAATATACATATATATCTTTATACATGTAGATACACATGTGTATAAATATGAATGTATACATATATACACCTTTAAGTTTGTATATTCATATATGTACATATAATGTATATACATATATATTTATTTGAAGAGATTTGAATCAGATATATATTAAGAGCATATTAATGCCAGTGAAAAACATTAACTATCTGAATGTTATGAAAAAAATCCAAATACATACCTTTATAGCAATATACCAAATCAAGTAACATATGAAAAAAGCATAACATGCCTACACATTGCATACATATAGAGATTAGAGGAAACACAAACAATAAAATAACACTGCACAACCACTATGAAGAAATTAGAATCTTTATATCTTGATGCTTGGCACTTAAAGGGATATAGTCAGTTTGTTAAACATATTGGCGATATTTAAGATATTGCATATATAGTTGTCTCTATGATCCAGCATTTTGAATAATAGTTTTGAGTATGAAATATTGTTAACTATATATCCAATGAAACACATATACAAGAATAAACATAGCAAAAACTTTTACAATAACATATAATAAAATATTGAGATGTTTTTAGAGGAAGTTATGCCATTATACACATGCATACAACAGAATGTGCTCTCTCAATAAGAAAAAGTTACATAGATGTACTTTGAAAACACTAATATTATATGAGAGAAATGGATAAAATGAACTACATTTTAAACTGTATGAGCTTTTTAAAATAGGTATATCTGTAGAGGTAGAATATTAAATAATAGTTGCTCAAGGGAAGGGTAGGTTGAAATGATGATAGGAAGTGACTATTAATAAATATTGGAGTATTTTGACAGGATTGGGATGACAAAATGGTTGAGAAATGAAGGTGATGTTCGTAGTACAACTCTTTAACATTCTAGGAATGATTGTACTTTATTGAAGAATTATGGATTGCATTTGCATTAAACAGGCAAAATTTTAGACTAGTAGTGGGTGAATCTGAGTGATATTTTAGAATTTCAAATCACAGAATTCTGCAATGCATAAGTTTCGAATGTTGATGAATAAGACTATCAATAAAATATGATTGGTGATATATTCTCTGAGTGACTATATATGACATTGCTAGTTATTCTACAAATATTCATTGACAGTTGTGATAGAGTTGAGAGGGATGAGTGCTAGATTGTTTGCCTTGTATGTGTGAAGCCCTGGGTTTGATTCTCAGTACCACATAAACAGAAAAAAAAACAGAATTGGCACTGCCACACAAGTGGTAGAGTGCTAGCCTGAGCAAAAGAAGCTCAAGGACAGTGCCAAGGCCCTGAGTTCAAGCTCCAGGACTGGCAAAAATTGATGCATGATATTAAGGCTGGCACTGGTGGATCACGCCTGTAATTCTAAATCCTCAGGAAGCTGAGGGTTTGAAGCCAGCCCCAGCAGGAAAGACTGTGAGATTCACAGCTCCAATTAAATCATCAAAAAATCTGGAAGTGCTGCTGTGTCTCAAGTGATAGAATTCTAGCCTTCCTCAAAAGGAACTCAAAGATAATGCCCTGGCCCATAGTTCAAACCTCAGGAGGGAAAAAGGAAAAAAGAAAACACTAAACACTACTGATAAACTGTTTTCTCAAACAGCAACTACCATACAACGTCTTAAACTTAATTAAAAATATGTTGGAATAAAATACAAGTACATTTGGGGACCAAAAATAGAATATAAAGGTTATTAATAAGGGAGAAAGTAAATTTTATGCCAAACAGTTTGAGATGAAATTTGTTCTTCCATCTTCTTAAATCATTTATGAAATTATCAGTATTGCCAATTATAGGTCAGTTTCCTTCAGGAACAGATTGAATTCTGCTGTATTTTCATAGGAAATCGTACAGGCGATTGTTTGGTCTCTTCTTGATTTTTTTTTTTTTATTTTGGTCAGTTGTGGGGCTTGAAGTCTGGGATTGGGTGCTGTCCCTGCGCTCTTCAGCTCAAGGCGAACATTAACACGTGAACTGCAGCGCCACTTCTGTTTTTCTAGTGTGTGTGTGTGTTTTTTTTTAATTGGAAATAAGAGTCTTACAGACTTTCCTTCCCCGGCTGGCTTTGAACCACGATCCTGAGATCTCAGCCTCCTGAGTAGCGAGGATTACAAGTGTAAGCCTACATGTCCTGGTTGCCTCTGTAGAATTTTTTTTTAATTTTTATTTATTTTTTATTGTGAAAATACTTTACAGAGGGGTTACAATTACTTGGGCAAGATAATGAATATATTTTTTATCAAGCGTTTTAGCCTCCTCCTTTGTTTCTTCTTCCCATCCCTTCCAAGCCTCCCCCAAACTCCTACCCAATACTGCCCCCACCCCACCAAAGATATAAAGTACGTTTTCAACATGACAACTTGTACTTCTCATTGTTGCAAAGGGTCCACCTGTATTCTTATTTAAAAAAAACTTGTTTTTCCCCTTCCCCACCACAAATTATACTGACATCAAATACAGTGAAAGCACTGGTTATACTGTGGGGGACGGACATACAAAGCAACAAAAACATAATTTTATAAATTCGTTAGAAACAAATGCATGAAAGAAAAAAAAAAACATTGGAATACATACCTTAGGGTTCATTTTCCTAACATCACCTTATCTGACCGTTTCAGCTTGAATCATACATATATTAGATATTGCAAATAAGGGAAACCATGGGACCTATGTTTCTTTGGGCTTGGTTTACTTCTCTTAATATAATTTTTTTTCCAAGCCTTTCCATTTCCTAACAAATGGGGCAATGTCATTCCTTATGATGGAGGCATAGAATTCCATTATGTATATATACCACATTTTCTTGATTCATTCATCTACTGAGGGGGATCTGGGTTGGTTCCATATCTTAGCTATAGTATATAAAGCTGCAATAAACATAGTTGTGCTTGTAGCTTTAGTTTGGTCTAGTTTGTAAACATTTGGGTAAATGCCCAAAAGTGGGATTGCTGGGTCATAGGGGAGCTCTATGTGGAGTCTTTTGAGGAACCTCCATACAACTTTCCAAAGTGGTTGAACAAGTATACACTCCCACCAACAATGCAATAAGGTTCCCTTCTTTCCACATTCCCTCCAGCATTTGTTGTTATTAGAGTTCTTGATTTTTGCCATTCTAAATCGGGTAAGGTGGTATCTTAATGTTGTTTGGATTTGCATTTCTTTTATGGGAAGGGAGATTGTGCATTTCTTCATGCATCTATTGGCCATCCTTCTTTCTTCTTCAGAGAAGTTTCTCTTTATGTCTTTTGCCCACTGATTTATTGGGCAGTTGTTTCTTTGAGGATTTGTTGTTGGGGGATTTAATTTTTTGAATTCCAAGTATATTTTAGATATGGAACGCTTGTCCATTCATTGGCTAGTGAATATCTTCTACCAATCTGTGGGCTTTCTATCGATCTTGTTGGCTATGTCCTTTGCCATGCAGAAGCTCTGCAATTTCATGCAATCCCATTTGTCCAACCTTTCTTTGATTTATGTTTCTGGGTCTCTATTAAGAAAATTTCGGCCTGTACCAAGGAGACCTAGGGTTTCTCCTATTCCATCCTGTAATGTTTTCAGAGTGTCTGCTTTGCTTCTGAGGTCTTTGAACAATTTGGAGTTGATTGTAGTACAGTGTGATGAATAAGGACAAAGCTTTAGTTTTCAACAAATAGTTAACCAATTTTGCCAGCACCATTTACTGAAGAGGCTGTCTTTTTTTCATTCTATTTTTTTAGCTGCCTTATCAAAGATTAGACAGCTATAGGTCTGTAGGTTCATTTCTGGGTTTTCAATTCTATTCCATTGGTCCTGAGGTCTGTTCTTCTGCCAGTACCAAGCTGTTTTGATTACTATGGATTTATAGTACAGTTTGAAATTTGGTATTGATATTCCTCCAGCAGTGTTTTTCCGTTGAGGAGCTTTTTTGCTATTCGGGGTCTTTTATTGTTCCATATGAATTTTTGGATTGCCTCTTCTATTTCCTTGAAGAATGAGGTTGGAATTTCGATAGGTATTGCGTTGAATTTGTAGATAGTCTTGGGAAGTATTGCCATTTTCACGATGTTAATCTTTCCAATACAGGAGCATGGGAGGTTTTGCCATTTTCTAAGTTCTGTTTTGATATCCTTTTTCAAGTTTTTAAAGTTTTCAAAATAAAGGTCCTTCTCTTTTTTGGTTAAGTTAATTCCTAGTTATTTTATTTTTTGTGGGGCTATTACAAATGGAGTTGCTTTCCTAATTTCAGCCACACTTTTCTCATTGTTGGTATACAGAAAAGCGATTGATTTTAGGGGGTTAATTTTATACCCTATATTTTGATAAAGTTTTGAATCAGATTGACTAATTAGGGAATGGAGTGTCTGTTACTCTTTAAATGCAAGATCCTGTCATCTGCAAAGAGGGAGAGTTTTATTTCTTCTTTTTCTATTTGGATCCCCTTTATGTCTGTATCTTGTCTTATTGCTGTAGCTAGGTATTCTAACACTAGATTGAAGAGAAGTGAAGAGAGTGGACATCCTTGTCTTGTTCCAGAGTTAAGAGGAAATGGCTTTAGTTTTTCACCATTAAGTATAATGCTGGCTGTAGGTTTGTCATATACAGCCTTTACTGTATTGAGGAATGTGTATGGATTCCTAATTTTCCCAAAACCTTCATCATAAAGAGGTGTTTGATCTTGTCGAATGCTTTTTCTGCATCTATTGAGATAACCATGTGGTTCTTATTCTTACTCCTGTTGATGTGATGAATAATATTAATTGATTTGCGTTTATTGAAGCAGCTTTGCATTCCTGCAATGAATCCTGTATGATCGTAGTGTATGATTTCTTGGATGAATTCTTGAAATCGATAGGCCAAAATTTTGTTGAGAAGTTTTGCATCAATGTTCATCAAAGAAATGGGTCTATAGTTCTCTTTCTTTTATGACTTCCTTCCTGGTTTTGGGATGAGGGTTATGATGGCTTCATAGAATGTGTTCAGTAGTGAGCTTTCTCTCTTAATTTCATTGAAGAGTTGGAGGAGTATTGGTGTGAGCACTGCTTTGAAGGCCTTGTAGAATTCTGCTGTAAAACCATCTGGTCCTGGACTTTTCTTGATGGGAGGTCTTTTATTGCAGTTTCTATTTCAATGCTTGGTAGGGGCCTGTTAAGCTGGTTTAACTCACCTTGGTTTAGTTTTGGCATTCCAATATTTGCTAGGAAAGGGTCCATTTCTGCCAAGGTCTCAAACTTATTAGCATAAAATTTTGAGCAGTATTCCCTTACAATGTTCTGAATCTTGGTTGTTTCTGTGGTGATGTTTCCATTCTCATCTCTGAGTTTATTTATTTGTGTGTGTTCTCTTCTTTTTCTGATAAGATTTGCTAAGGGTCTGTCAAATTTATTAATTTTTTTGAAGACCCAACTCTTTGTTTTGTTGATTGTTTCTATAGTTTTTTGGATTCTAATTCATTTCATTCTGATTTAATCTTAATTATTTCTTTCCAAATACTGGATTGGGGTTTATCTTGCTGCTCTTTTTCAAGGAGGTTCAGAAGTCTCATTAAATTGTTGGTTTCAGATCTCTCCAACTTGTTGATGTAGGAACTCAGAGCTATAAACTTGCCTTTGAGTACTGCCTTTGCTGTGTCCCAGAGGAGATGATAATTTGTGTGATCATTTTTGTTTAAGCATGAAAATTTGAATTTCCTTTCTAATCTCTTCCTTGATGCCCTCCTGATTCAGCAGTGTGTTGTTCTTCATCCATGTGTTACCGGACATCCTCATGTGGCTTTTGGTGTTGATTTCTAATATTATTCCCTTGTGGTCAGAGAGAATGCAAGGTATTACTTCAATGTTTCTGAATTTGGACAAGTTTGCTTTGTGGAGTAATTGTGGTCTATTTTAGAAAATGGTCCCTGTGCTGCAGAGAAAAAAGTGTATTGTGATGCTCCTGTGTGAAATGTTCGGTAGATGTCTGTCTGTTAAATCTAATTGATCTAGGCAGTTGTTTAAATCTGTGGTTTCTCTGTTGAGTTTTTGCCGAGTTGATCTATCTACTGGGGAGAGTGGTATGTTAAAATCCCCAACGATTAATGTCTTTGGATCTATGTTGGATTTGAGGGAAAGTAGTGTTTCTTGGATAAATTTGGGTGCTCCATTGTTTGGCGAATACATATTTAGAATTGTAATATCCACTTGATGGAGAGATCCCTTAATTACCATGTAGCAACCTTCTTTATCTCTTCTCACGAATTTTAATTTAAAATCTATTTTATCTGAAATTAGGATTGCAACATCCATCTGTTTATGGGGGCCCGTTTGCTTGGTAGATTTTGTTGCAGCCTTTAATGTAGAAAATGTGTTTGTTTTTATGGGCAAGATGTGACTCCTGAAGGCAGCAGATAGAAGGATCTTGCTTTTTAATCTAACTAGACAGTCTATGTTCCTTAATTGGAGAATTAAGTCGGTTAATGTTGGGAGATAAGACTGAGAGGTATTTGGAAGTTCTGGCCATGTTATCCACCTTCTTGGGGGCTGTGAAAACTGGGTTCTTCCTATGGTTCTTGGATTCTCAGTTTGGGTGCAGTTTCTTGGCCTTTATTGTGGTCTTGTTGGTTTTCTATGCTAGGACATCTTTAAGAATCTTTTGTAGGGCTGGTTTGGTGTAGATGTATTGTTTCAATTTTTCTTTGCTATGGATGGTTTTTATTTGGCCTTCAGTTATGAAGGAGCGTTTAGCTGGGTACAGTATTCTTGGTTGATTGTTGTTTGTTTTTAGAGCATGGCATACATCATTCCAGGCTCTTCTTGCTTTGATTCTATCTGCTGAGAAATCTGAGGTGATTCTTATTGCTTTCCCCTTATAGGTGATTAATCTTTTCTCCTTCACAGCTTTAAGGATCTTTTCCTTGTCTGAGTTGATCCTGTGTGGATTATAATGTGACAATGAGATGTCCTATTCTGATCTGGTCTATTTGGAGTTCTAAATGTTTCTTGTATCTGAATAGGCCTATCTGTTTGCATATTTGGGAAGTTCTCTGCTAGGATCCTGTTAAACAAATTTCCTAGGCCATTAACTTCTAGGTGCTCCTCTACACCCATTATCCTTAGATTAGGCCTTCTGATGGTGTCTTCCAAGTGTTGGATTGATCTATCATATTTCTTGGACTTGTCTTGGATGGTTGTATGTTCTTTTTATATAACATCTAGGCTGTCTTTAATGACCGAGATTCGATCTTCTGCATGGTCTAACCTGCTGTCAAGACCTTTTACTTTGTTTTTTATTTCTTTTACTTCGAATTGGTCAGCTTTGATGGCTTCTAATTCTTTGTTGAAACTTTGTTTTAGATCTTGTATGAATTTCTTCACTTCCTTAATTTGGTGTTCAGTGTTTATTCTCAAATCACTTAGTTGATTGGTTATCGTTTACTTGTACTCTCATTCCTTCTGTTGGGTTCCATTCAGCATTCCCTTTGTGGACTCCCTTACTTCCCTCAGCTGTCTGTTAATGGATTCCATGAATGCCTTTAGTAATCTTTGTATGTTCTCATCCTGCTCTCTCAATTCCTGTATTACTCTTTGCTTAGCTTCCTCACGTTCATGCCATTCTTGTAGTTATCTTTGAGTGTTCTCAGCCTGCTCACACCATTCCTGCCTTTCTCTTTGAGTATTCTCAAGCTGCTCTTGGAAATCCTGTATCAGGTTTTGAGTAGCTTCCTCATGCTCATGATATTTCTGTATAAACATTTGGATTGCCTCCTCTCTCTCCCTATCTCGCTCATACATAGTCCAATGTAGGTTTTCAATCTGTTTCTGCAATGACATTTTGTTTGCCTCCATTGGCTTTTTGTTGGTCTCTTCTCTCTCCCTATCATGCTCATACAGAGTTGTTTTATGTTTTCACTATTTTCATTTATCCTGTTTGCCGGCAGTGTTTTAGAGCTATTTGGGAACTCTCCTCTGATTATCATGAGTGGGAATTGAGATAACCGTTCTTGCCATTTTTCTTGTGTTTTTCCAGCTTACTCTGCCCATTTGGGATGAAAATAACACCAGTTTTGTGCTAGAACTTGCCCGGACAATAGGCTGCACATACAATATAGTTCAACAGATACATCTATTCAACATCAAACAACTATATATTAATGGGATACAAACCACAAAGAAGAATTTGGTAAACCAGAAGTTATTAGGTTTAGGGGAAATTTTGTGTAAAAAATATGAATAGAGTGATGTGGGAAGGCACAGGGAGAGTTAACTTAAGTAAGTCCTAATCTCAGAGCAGGAAATAGGTTGGATAGGATGAAAATATAGAGAGAGAAAAAAAGAAGAAAGAGAAAGAGAAAAAAAGAGACCAGAAAAAATAGAGAAGGAAAAAATAATAATATTATGCAGTCCAAAACACAAAACAATCAGAGAAGAATGTGAGTATAATGAAAGAAGGGGAAGGATATAGAGGAGATGTGAAAAACTTAAAAATAAAAATACTTAAAATATTATATAGGTATAAAGAGGTAGTACAGCTATTAAGGAATTTAAGTCTAAGAGGTTTTGAATTGAGTAATAAATTTGTGGATTAAGTGTGTACACAATGGGGGATAAGGTCTAATAATCGACTACGGGTTTATCTGAGGATGTACAGAACAACAATTAAGTCACATAAAGAAAAATGGAAGAGAAGAAAAGGTGAAAAGGATAAGAAAGAAAGAAAAAAGATCAGAACTTCAGTAGAGCTAAACAAAAAACAAAAATTTTAAATAGAAAAAAAGAAAGAAAAATGCAAACATACACCTATACCCCTAAAATAAAAATTATAAGAGGAAAAAAAAGTTACTAGAAAACAATTTTTTTCAAAAAAGGTAAAAATTAAAAAGTTAAAAAAATTAGAAAAAAACATTATTTTTATAAAATGTACAAAAAAAAAGTTCTTTGATTTTTTGGGGAGGGGTGGGAAAATCCTGTATCTCCCTTGTGTCCATAACCAGCCTCTTGTTGGAGTCTCTGGTCTGCTTGTGGTGTTTGATTTTGCTGTGGCTTGGTTGGTTTCTTTAGTCATTTTGTTTGATCAGGCAGAAAAATGCTCTGCTTTACCCAGGATTTTGTGATCTTCCTCCCAGGTTAGTTCAATGGGAGGGAAATCTGCTTTGAGTATCACAAAAAAGGGAGATGGCTTTTTCCTCATGTTTGGAGATGCTGTAATGAAGCTAGGTTCTGGGTAGAGTTGAGGCCTTTCAGCAAACAGTAGCTTTTCCCTTGGTCTAATTTGTGAGAAACTCACAGAGCCCAGCCTGGAGCCACTCTCAGGGTTTATGTTTACTTTATTTCAATGGATTGTCAAGGCTGCTAAAGGGAGCGGCAGCCTCTGGCTCTGATTACCCAGTGAAGAAAGCCACTCCTAGGGCTTGTGCCTGAGCTGGTTGACATTTCCCTGGGTGGAGCTGAGTCTGGCAGGTCAGCTAAGGTTCTTGTGACCTCTAAATGCCCTAGTTTTCTTCCAAGGCCTGAGTTGGAGCTAGCAGCTCTGCCGAGCTTTGTTAATATCCAAGATGGAGATGTCTGGTACTGGGGGCGGGGAGGGGGCAGGACTGGCCTTCCCTCCTCTGCTCTCTGAGAAGGAGTGAGGACATTAGGCTTCTACTCACACCAAGTCTTGGTTCCTGGGTCCTCTGTGGTCTGTGAACTGTAGGATGAAGATGTCCACTCCTTGTCAGTTCTTGCTGGTGTTGAGTAGAATCTGCTCACCTGCGGCAGCTCCTGGCAAGTGCTTAGATCTGTCTCATTGCCTGGATTTTCCCTCTCTGGCCTAACTCTCTGTCCTGTGATGGCACACTTGGTGTGATTCTCTGGCTTAGGACTGTTCAATAGAACTCTAAAACCTCTTTCTGTGCAACTTCTCCTCTGCCATCTTCCCGGAACTCTCCTCTGTTGAATTTTATCTATTATCTTAAAATATATTTGTCCTACTATAATATTAATTTAATCAATCATTCATTAGGGTGCTGTTGTTCAGATGTTTTTCCAGTAAGTCTTATTGCTTACCATAAATGAGTGCATGTTGTGTCAGTCTCCTATTAATGTCACAAAATAATTCATAAAATCAATTTAAAAGGAGGAAAGATTCATCTGGGCTTCTGATTTCATCCATTTCAGTTCATGCTCATCCTCATGACTTTGGGTTGGTGGTGGCACCTTACCCTAACTCAGGAACATGTGATGGAGTATGTGTATTCATGGAAGCCCAGGAAGTAAAGAGAAGGAGGATTAAGTGTGGGAGAGAAAAAAGGGGAGGGGGGAGAGGGAGAGTGAGAACAAGAGGGAGATGGCAAGATAGAGGGAAAAGTAAAAGAAGGGAGAGGAGGAAAGACTTTCATCTTAATATCCTCTTTGATCATAAATTCTCAATGACCAAATCTTTACAACTGTACCACTTGATAGGGTTCACTTCCTCTTTTTGGCAACTTAGTGAAGGCTAATTATTAATCCTAATCCTTTATGACTTCAGATTTAATTTCTAGAGTGGTGAGTAGATATTTCTATAGAATTATGATAACTTCTGTTCCGTAATATTTTATCAAATTAATCAGAGAAGCTATTTGATACTGAGTTGGTTTGGTTATTCCATTGCTGGAGAGATAAATGAAATGTTATCATAGACATTCATGTGATTTTCAGCTCTAACTTTCCCCACTAGAACAAACCCTCATCAAAACCTAAAGAGCGTGTCTTTAGCCTTGTATCAGTCCTTGGTGCTATTCTTCTCAAACTTTTCAATTCACTTTCAGTATGCTACATTAAAAACAAGAGTGCTTAGAATCAGTATTTAATATCAAATTACTTCCCCTTTTGGAATACTGTGCTCATTCAATCTTCTACCTTAGGGACTTTCCTTGGCTTCCTCATAACTGGAACATACTGCTCCACAGTTCTGCATATGCTTACTTGTGTAGCACAGTTTGGGGAAAGGCTTTCCTTAACCACTATGAATGTTTAATGACCAACTCAATTTAATTATAATTTATTTTCAGCCTGTGTGTAAAATAAAGTAACAGAACAAGACTAAAAAATTAAATAAGCCTTCCAGTGTGTGAAATCTTCATTGGTTCGGAAGTTTAATTACATTTGGATAGAATTAAGATCAAGGTTGGTTATATATATTCTAATTAATACCTGAATAAGCCTTCCAGTGTGTGAAATCTTCATTTGTTCTGGAAGTTGAATTACATTTGGATTAGAATCAAGATCAAGGTTGGTCATATATTTTCTAATTAATTCCTGGATTTAAGCATTTTAACACTTCTACAAATTCATTTTAATTTTATTTTCTTGCTTTTTTGGTTGTCTGGAAAGCAAAGCACCTAGTAAATCTCAATTTTAGTTAGTAACTACAAAGGTTGCAGTTTCCTGATGTAAGTAGACACCTATGTCATCAGAAAACAAATTTTTTCATTTAATTCCTATAAAATGTGAAGGAATATTAGCATTTTATTAAATTCTAGACACATTAGCTTCAGTAAAACAAAAATACTTTACAAAAATAAGAAAAAATATCACTTTTCTAAGTCTCTATTACTTGGCATTTCCATGTTAATTTTTAATCTAGAGGCAAAATTCATTTAGTAATTATTACAAATGATAAAGCAATATTATTAACAGTATTGTTGAATTTTCCTAAGGTTTTTCACTCTAAGTATGTTTTTTGGTTATTTTCTTGTCTCATGCTAAGAAAAAAAGACTAGTGAAATTATTACTTGACTTACCCAAAAAGTCATTGAGGACAATAACTTTTTAATTCTTTTGTTAGCATTTTAAAAATAGATATCAATGAACTGCATATGATTGGTAAATTTTGCAGTAACAAATGATCACCATAAGAAAAACTCATATGATTGGTAAATATCACAGTAACAAATGATAATCATAACAAAATCTCATCCTAGTTTTTCCTCCCACTTCGAGAAGTTTTATGTGATTTATTTTCTTATAATTTGGTGCTAGGCTTAATTGGAACTTAACTTCCTATAAGAGTACTATAAAATACCTCAGCTAAAAATATTACTTATTAAAAATAGAAGTCTTATGGCATATGCAATATTATTTAACACATAATCTGAAATACAACTTATAAGGTTCATTTTGTGAAAAATATCAGAAAAATATCCTATGTATTTTTGCGTAAGGGTGAGGAACACTTACATATTCTCCCTGAGTTCAGCTTTTGTTTCACTACATGATATATGTCCTCATTAAACTGTGTAAGATTACTGCATTTTAAAGATATATCAAGTCTAAAATTATTCAAAATTTCTACTTTATGAAAAAGGAAATTTGCGTAAAGTGATTTACATTTTCAGAAGAAAAGGAGCATGGAATCTGATTCTTCTTAATACATTATGATTTATGAATGCCATCTCAGAAGTATTTTGATTTTAACTTTTATAGGAATATAATGAATGCTTAGTAGATCGTTCACATTTTTGAGAATATGTGACCAATCTTAGACAAATTGTGTTATCACAATATGCTTTATCAACATGTAGTTAAAATACAATGAATAAAAGTCTAAAATGTTTTAAAACTAAAAGAAATCAACATTGAAATATTTTTAATAATGGCTTGCATAACCTGTAATGTGTTTTTCCTTATATAGTTAATTATATCAATTTGTAACACCTGTTATTATTGTTGTTATTATGTATTTATTTTAGAGGATGATTGTTTATATTTTTGTGGCTGTAGTTTATTAAAAGGAACTCTGAGTGCAGCCCTAATGTTTAATTCAATTATTAGCTTGCTATTCTGAATAATCTTTGCATGAACTTCTACTACAGAAGAGAGCTAATTCTATATATTTTTTCTCGTATTGTTAATTCACTTGATAAAAGCTCAGCAATGGTAATTCCCTGATTTTATGATGCTCTGTCTAAGAGATAACAACTAGAGATCTGTGTAGAGTAGGTAGTGGCAAGGTGTAGTTGTCCAACTACATGAAGATAGCATGGATATCAACTGCAAGGTTAATCTTCACCTCTGCCATTTTGTCAATAATCATCAGCTTATTGTTAGCCTTGAATGAGAATTTCCCATAGATTTTGGTTTGTCACAATTATAGAAAATGATAAGATATATAAATTTTTATAATATATCAATTAACAGTAATTATAATATAAATTATTTAATACTATATTCACACCACATTTGTTTATTTATTTATAATTTATTTTGGTTTTAGTACTGGAGTTTGATCCCTGGGCTTTGCACTCTTTCTTGGCTGTTTCCTGTGGCTAGCATTCCATACCACTTGAGCCAAACTAGGACTTCTAGTTTTTTGCTGGTTGTATTCAGCTCAGGCTTGCTCCAAATCTCACTTTGCACATTTCAGCCTTCTGAGTAGCTAGCAATAGAGATGTGAGCCACCAAGGTGCAGCTTTTTTTTTTTTTTTTTTTACCACATTTTAAATCCATTCATAGGTTACATTCTTAGCTTCTTCTTTTTTGCTATTCAGGGTATTTCTGTACTTCATTTTCTCGAAATTGAATTTCTAACTATTCTTATATGAATTTAATAGGTTTGAGTTTCATACATTTTTATTTTATTTGCGTCATTTCTCCTTTATATCTGCGGGGAAGATTTCACCATAGATGAAAACAGTAATAAAGAATGCTATTCTCTAACAGGTTAAGTTCAATGTTCAAATAGCTCACACACTAAAATATTGCAGTGTGGATGCATTCTTTGGTCTATTATTCAGCTTCACTACTCAGATATCCAAAGGTAAAACCAATAAGCTCATGTCTTGTTTCCAATGGTTAGGATTAGAGATAAGACACTAATTTTTCAGAATCCTTCATACTTGAGCATATGTATAAAATGTCGTGAGTCAGTAGATGGATCTCAAGAGTTACATTCTTGGTATGGAAGCTGAGGTAAAGACAATTTGAGACGGAGTTGGTGAGTTAGCAGGTAATTTTTACATATTACTTAATTATTTCCTAATGCTCTTCACCTATAAAGCTCTGACTCTGTGAAGATTTTATTTGGCTACCAAGTAGATACCTCTACCTCTTTTACAAATCTGGATTGTTTTCATTTTAATAATGCTCTATTATGTAACATGACTTTTAATGCCAAATGCAATTACTTAAGTATTAATTCCATCCTAGTATATGTGGCAGATGTTCATTAAAAAGGAAAAATTATGTAGGAATTTTACTATCCTCATATTGCAGCTGTGTAGGGAAAGAGTTTGTCACAAGAGCAGGCAGCTGTATGAAGACCTTGGGTTACAATGCTGCCTGCTAGGAAGTATTTGTTTGTGCTAATTTGATTATCATTTGAAATATCGTCACATCTAGTCCCATAACTCCCCCTCTTCTGGAATTAATCTTAAGTCATTTTTTAGCCAAGGTTCACATTTTAGAGATTTCAATAATTTAGGACGTTGGATTCTAACTTTATTCTGGATTAAAATCATCTCGAGTGATCCTGGGGACTCAAATTTCCAGGTATATCTCAGAGTTTAGAATTTAAAAAAATAAGTATTTAATTCCTGAATAACAACAGTGTCTCCTTTTTCCAGTGTTAGTGCTAAGAATAGCAGTTAGCAGGTCCTTGGCTTAAGACCCGATTTCTCTAAATGTTTTCATTTTATTTGAGTATAGTGGCAATAATCATATGTACCCATTTTATTGTCTTTTGCTCTGTGATAGAGAATTAAAAAAAAAAAAACAGCAATAATGTTTTACCTATTAAACTTGACCCTGTACAGACTCATGTTAATTGCCTTCTCCAGGTTTTCACTGGTGATCTAAAATATACTCTGTTTTTGTTTGGCTAGCTGTATTTATTTTTCTGATATTACTGTATAAGATATGTGTCTATATCTTAAAGACATATTTGTATGTTTTATATTTTCATGTGGTTACTCAATGGTTATTAAGCATCTAATAAATGGCAATAAAGAAATATGATGTGTTGTTGCATGATGGCTCTTGCATTCTAATTGGGATTACACCAAAAATGCTAAATACATTAGGTAGTATAGGTAGTAATATGTATGGGGAAGAAAAATAAACCGGAGAAAAACTGATGTCACTTAACATAATTGTATACATTTTGTTCAAATAAAATATTTATCTCTCCTCATTGATTTTTCTTTGAAGTCTATTTTATCTGATATTTGTATTTCAACTCCCACCTGTTTATGGGGTTCGTTTACTTGGTAGATTTTATTCCAGCCTTTCACTTTCAGAATATGTTTATTTTTGTGGGCAAGGAAATGTCTCTTGAAGAGAGAAAATAGAAGGATCTTTTTGATCCAAGTGGACAATCTATGTCGCTTAATTAATATTCGGGGTTAGGACTGAGAGGATTTATCTGTCCCTACTTTTTATCCTTTTTTTGTTGGGAGGAGCTGTGCCTTGGTTGTTCTTTTTGCTATTATGTATTTCTCTATGTATTTTCCTATGTTTGGCTATTGTTGGTTTCCTATATGTAGAAAGACTTTGAGGATGTTTTGAAGAGCTGATTTGATAGTGATATATTGCTTCAGGTTTTCCTTGTTGTGGAAGTTTTTTTTTTTTTTTCTTCTCCTATGAATGAGAGCTTAGCTTGGTAGATTGATGTTGGTTGATAATTATTTGACTTGTGTGCATGGCATACCTCTTTCCAGGCCATCTTGGCTTTTACAGTGTCTGCTGAGAAGTCTGAGGTAATTCTTATTAGCTAATCTTTAATTGCTCTCTTCTGCCTGGAAGATTTAAGAATGCTTCCCTTAGAGGCTATTGATTCCTTAGTGGCTATTGATTATAATGTAATGGTGAGAAGATCTGGTCTGGACTGGTCTATTTGGGCTTCTAAAACCTTCTTATATCTGGATGGGTCTGTCCCTTTTTATATTTGGGATGTTCTCTTCTAGGATTTTGCTGAATATATTTCCTAATCAATTGGCTTCCCTCTTCTGGACCTCTTGTGTACCTATTAATCTCAAATTATGCTTTCTGAATGTATCCTGTATTTTCTTCAGTGATCTGTCATGCTTCTTAGTTTTGTTTTGAATGTTTGCATGATCTTTCTCTAGGGATTCTAAAATGTCGTTTTGTGTTTATTGGGTTTTTTTTGCTCATGGGGCTTGAACTCTGGGCCTTGGCTCTGTCCCTCAGTTCTTCAGCTGAAGCCCTGCTTCTGGCTATTTCTGTTTAAGTGGTACTGAGGAATCGAACCCGGGGCCTCATGCATGTGAGGCAAAACCCTACCACTGAGATACCTTCCCAGTCCTTCTACAGTGTCTTCTGTCTCCAATACTCTTTCTTTTGCCTCTAAACTGTCTTCTGCCTACAGTAATCCTTCTTCCGCCTCCTCTATTCTGCTTTCAAGGTGTTTTATTTTGCTGTTTATCTCCTTTCCTTCTTGCTCTTCTTTCTTAATCATGGCCAGCTCTTTCTTAAGGTTTTCTTTTAAGTCTGGAATAGATTGCCTTACCTCCTGGAGTTGGTGTTCAGAATTCTCTTTCCACTCATTTATCTGGGTATCTAACTTTTAATTAGAGTCTTTCTCACTCTGCTGGATTTTCCTTTATCTGGAGGCGATCAAGTCATCTATTAGCTTCTGGTTGGAATCAATATGTACTCTTAAAACCCTATGAAGGTTGTCCAATTCTTCATTCAGCAGATTTACCAGCATATTTATATTTTTTCATCAGAGTTTCAAGTTTACTTTTTTTGCTATTAAAGAGTATTCATTTCAGATAATTGTGAACACAGTTCTTTGTTTAAGTCCATTTTCTTTTTCTTTTGTTTTTAATGTATGAATAGTGTAAAAGAATTGCCATTCAACAAAGTACTACATGAATACATGAATGTTAATCATTCTTTCTCTATTCTCCCCCTTCTCTAACTCCCCCCTTATACATCATTATTATAGGATAGTAGAATATGTGAGGCTATACAAATGGAAAGACATTAACATGAGAGGCAACTTAATGTCCATTTTCTAGAGCTCAAAGATTAATTACTTTTATTGGAGGTGTAAGCTAAAATCTTCCTATATTTTAAGGAATTTTATGTGGCTAATTCCAAATCATAGTTCAGAAAACCAGGTAATATAATTATTTTATATACTAATGAAAATTAGCCATTTGTCTGCATAGCATAGTCTAAAATTACAATGGCTAATTCCATATTCTTTAGGTAGCCAATAAACGCATAATTCAATATTATGATCTATTTCAGAGGCTGAGCATGTCTTCCCAAAAACCTTAGACAGAACGCACAGATGTGCATACAGGAGGCCCTGAAAAATACCTGAGAGTGAGAAAATATATGATTATTTTCCTTAGTAATCATGTATCTGTGTGCACTTTTAAATATTTTGAGTAAGATAGCACTAAATTTAGTATAGTA
Source organism: Dipodomys merriami (assembly GCF_024711535.1). NCBI lineage: Eukaryota > Metazoa > Chordata > Mammalia > Rodentia > Heteromyidae > Dipodomys > Dipodomys merriami. The sequence continues at coordinate 26,974,836 of NW_027203159.1, read as the reverse complement.
TATTCTTAAAGGCATAAACACTCAATACTCCAGAGGAAATGTACTCATTACCTTACTCATGTAACTGTAACCCTTCTGTACAAGATCTTTACAATAAAAAAGATAGGATCTCAAAAAATAATTGATTCTTATTTTATTTCTCTACATTTGTATTTTCTCCTGTAACCTAAGTCATGCAAATGTATCAATAACACTGAAGCAGATGGTGATACTGAAGGATCAGGTACACAATCATCATTAACAAAAGAATTTATGAAATATCTTTCAGGCCTGACCCAGTTTACTTCTGTGGACATAAAGACATATGCTAATATCCTCCCCTGCTCTAAGTATAAAAATATCTGAGAGTCTTTCCATTGACCCTAGTTTTCTAAAGGCAGATTTTAGTTTCTCTTTGACTTTTGATAGATAAATAGCTAGCTAGATAGCTAGATATAAAAATAATGTGGTAAGTTTTCTTTAAATAAAATTACTTTTTAAACTATGCCTATAAAAATATGCATTTTGGCTGGGCACCGCTGGCTCATGCCTGTAATCCTAGCTACTCAGGAAGTTGAGATCCGAGGATCGTGGTTCAAAGCCAGCCTGGGAAGGAAAGACCGTGATACTCCTATCTTCAATAAACCACCAGAAAACCGGATGTGGCACTGTGACTCAAGTGGTAGAGCACTCGCCATGAGCTGAAGAGCTGAGGGACAGCGCCCAAGCCCAGATATCAAACCTCATAATCGACCAAAAAAAAAAAAAGAATATGAATTTCATTTTTAAAATTACTGATATCCTGTAATTCAGATGTTCATTTTTTATATTACAATACTACCCAGGAAAAACAATTAAAAAAAAAAAAAGAAATGCCTGTATAGCAGTAAGCAAGAATAGAAAATCCTCATACGGTATCAATCGTACTGTTTCAAGATTGTATTTTAAATGTCTACTTTAAAAAACTTCTTTTCCTAACATATCTTATAAATTTGGATATGAATTTGAATCTCAATTCTCCCATTTAAAACCATTCTTCCTGGTTGAGTTTAGTGATGCATGCCTATAAACCCAGCTATGGGGAAAGTGGAAGTGGGAGAATATTTGACTAAACCTGCTCTCCCACAACTAAGAAACACTGGATGGAAAACAAAATTCATAGTCCGCAAATTTATCTCAGGTAGTAGGGTGCTTAGCATTGAGTTCAAATTCTAGAAAAACTAGAAAAAAAATTTCGTTTTATATTATCATGCTTGCTTTTTAAAGAAAATTTCTCATAACAGTTATAAATGTTGGCATAAAGCAATTTATTTAGTTTTAACAGTTTGTAGTATAAATTTTCCCTTACCAACTATAATTTATACCCAATAGTCATTCTTCATCTATATTTTAGGTATGATTATGCAATTAATAATATATTGAATTCTGTCTTTTGCTTAATCAATTGTTTAGTAGGTGTAAAAAAGTAAGTCAATTTGTTAGTTGTAGTTATACTGATCAATTCCTGAAAATAATAATTTTGTTCATATAATAAATCATGTTATAAACATGTCTCTCTGTGTTTTTTTTTCTTTTTTTCAGACATCAGGCTTGAACTTTAGGCCTAGGCACTGTCCCTCAGCTCTTCAGCTCTTGGCTAGTGTTCTACTACTTGAGCCACAGCGCCGTTTCTGGCTTTTTTTGTGTGTATGTTGTGCTGAAGAATCAAAAGCAAGAACTAATTCATGCAAGGAAAGCAATCTACCACTGAGCCACCTACACAGCCCCGCCTGTATCTCCTAATATACATTATTTCTAACTTTTAATCAGTCTTGAAATGAGATCTAATTGTTGCTGCATTCCCAACTTTCTGAATAAACAACAATAGAACAATTAAATACTACTCTAAAATATATATGTTATATTAGTTACCTAGAATTTGCTGAGTTTTGAAATGAAAGAGAAATCAGCACTTCACAGCACCGAGTTTTATTTCTATTATAGTGTTAATCAATTTCCATTACCGCAAGGATTCTCTATGCCCTAGCAGAGTAAGTGGGCTAAAGAAGACTTCTCTGAAGAGGAAATAAGAATGGCAAATAGACACATGAAGAAATGCTCAACTTCTCTAGACAAAAGAAATGCAAATCAAAACAAAATTAAGATTCTACCTCACTCCGGTTGGAATGGCTATAATCAAGAAATCTAGTAACAACTGATGATGGAGGGGATGTGGACACAAGGGATGCCTACTGCATTGTTGGTGGGAGTGTAAACATGTTCAACCACTGTGGAAAGCAGTATTGAGGTAACTCAAAAGATTCCACTTAGAACTGCCCTATGACCCAGCAATCCCACTTTTGGGCATTTATCCAAATGATCACAAACAAGACCATACTAAAGCTACTAGCACAACTATGTTTATTGCAAGTTTATTCACCATAGCTTAGATAGGAACCAACGTAGGTGCCCCTTAGTGAATGAATGAATGAATATATATATATATATATATATATATATGTGTGTGTGTGTGTGTGTGTGTGTGTGTGTGTGTATAAATATGGAGAGATACAGAATTCCAATATGTGTGTTTATACATATACATATATGTATGTATATATGTATATATATACATACATATATGTATGTATATATGTGTATATATATATGTGTATATATATATATATATATATATATATATATATATATAAATTCTATGCCTCCATCAGAAAGAATGGCTTTGCCTCATTTATTAGGAAATGGAAAGACTTGGAAAAGTCTTTCCAGCCCAAAGAAACAGGTCCCTTGTTTGCAATGACTAGTGCATGTCTAGGACAAGCAAAGTGAGTCAAAGTCTATGTACATATGACCACATACGATAATGTTAATCAAAATGTACACTAAGACAGGAACACAAGTGTTTCCTTTTTTTTTTTCCTTCTTTATTGCTCATGTTTTCAATGTAAATACATGCACTATGTTTGTTTGTGTGGTTGGTTGGTTGGTTTTTTTGCTTTTTGTATGTTCTTTTCCCCACCATATAACCCGTCTTCACTGGATGTGATGCCGGAGTCTGCACCTTTTATATACATTTTTGTAATTTGGGGAGAGGAAGGGATATTGGGGAACGCTTAAATATGGATGCAGGCTGACTCATTGTGGTGACCAGATGTACAGAAAAATATGTTGAAAATGAATGTCCGGGGGGGGGTGAGGGGGAGCGGAGGAGTTGGGGAAATTTTGATGGAAATAATGGTAGGGGAAAAACAAAGAAGAGGTGACAATGCTCACTACAAAATGTACATTACACTACTCATGTAACTTTAACCCCTCCATACAACTTTATATATATACATATATATATGTATATATTTATATATGTTTAACAGATTTAACAAATTTAACTGGAATTTAACAAATTCCAGGCAATTGCAAAAATTATGGATATTGTACATATAAATCAATAAGTAAAATGCATATTTTGCCTTTAAATCTTTAAATAATTATTTAAAATTCTTTTAATAATTTGTATATCCTATTTACATATCTAGCCATAATTATGTATGCAAAATATATAAAGACAATATAATAACTGTAATGCATGTGCATTGTTCATGTGTACATATGCAATCTTTAGCACTGAGGTAAATATAATGGAAAAGTTTTGCTTTTATTTTTTATTTTTATTTCTATTATCTGTAAGTAGCTGCCACACCTACTTTGGTGGAGTCTGCTTAGCATGGAACACCTGCTTTTAGACCTGAGAATGGGGCTTCAAAGAAGCCTACCTCCTGGAAAGGCTGGCAAGCCCCTGGGAAAGATGTGTTTCAGTTCCTGATTTTCTTGTCTTGGCTGTATAGGAGTGCCTATTAATCTTTTAATGTTCCTGCTGCTTGTTTTACTTACTCATGCTCAATGTTCCCTTATTCAAGGCTCTTTCTTAAAAGTGTTGACGACTCCAACATCTGATAGTGTCCTGAGAATATGACTAACTCACCAGAGTTAAGTGCTACCCTAAAAGCCCCTCTTCTGGTGGCTATTAGACAAGTCATAAGTAAATATAAAAGTATTGGGGGTTTCATGACATCACTTCAGCAGAAGGAATTGTTTGTAAGAGATTTACAAGAAGTTGTAGGCACAGCTAGAGCAGAAAGAATATATGGCTATTGGAGACTTTCTTTAATCCTGAAGTATATACAATAGACTCATATAGATATCCTGTAGATAAGAAAGATGTAGAGGGATATTTAGACCAAATGCTAAATAAGATTCCTAAAAAGTTGGTAGATTGAAGGTGGCAATAGCTTATCAGAGGAATATGGTGGGATCCTCCATTATCTAGAGGACCCCGAAGACTTCCTCCAGATCCATTGCCTTTTATAGTTGTGTATGATAAGGGTGGCAAGCATTGGAAAAACTACTTAGGAAAAAAACCTTCCTATTACTCTCTTTCATTTACGGAGAGACTTGCTAGATCTATGCCTCCTTGGTACTTACTATCAAAGAAGAAACAAAAAAGATCTTATGAGACAGTTAAGGCCTCGATGGAAAAGAGTAAACGATTATGTGAAAGGGTTACAGAAAAGACACTATGAGTTTAAATTTGATATAAGGCCAGTTTTAATAAGTATACTAAATATCATGATTTTTGGCCACAAATTGGGGACTCTCTAAAGAATGGCAAAGAAGCACAATTGCTTAGATAAGATTTAAAACACATAAAGTACAAAACTAAACAAAAGTAATAATAAAGTACTAGAGTTCATGCCTTTCTGTTCAGCACCTTGCCCATATGCTCTGGTTAATGTTTTATAGGTGATAAACATCGAAATCAATTGTATTTCTTAAAAATAGAGGTAAATCTGAAAACAAGTGCCTATCGTCATAACTTGTCATCCAAAAACCAAGATCAGGCGACCAGCTGGTGACCACTCAAGAACGAAGCCTTGCAAAAAGATTGTGTAATGTTTGCCCTTTCTCATGGAAACTTATGCTATAAAACCTTGTTATCCTCTGCAATAAATCGCACTCGGCATTCACTCCTCTTGTGTGTGAGTTGTCAGTTTGCCTTCTGCCCACCTATTCCAGTTCCTCCACTAGGTGTCCTCCATCGTCCCTACAGAACCGGTCCGCGGCAAGTAGCTATACAAAGGAGTTGCCATTAAACAAAGTAGTTTGCAAACAAAGTGTGCCTTGATCAATGTCACCCCTTTTAGTTTTCTCAGCCTTCTTTCCCAACCCACTCTTACCTCACTATTCTTAATTCTGTAGCATATGTATTGAATTTTTTGCATTGAAAAAAGTATACCTTTTGACCTTGTGATCCAATTCCACAATGTTCACAAGACACTCCTTTGGAAATAAACTTTACATGTTTGGGAGGGGTCAAGAGTGGAGCAGGCAAGAGTGGAGGTTTACAACACCTTTACAACAAAATAAAATATAATAAAAAATAGCTTATAAGGTCTTCCTTTTTAATATTAAAATCAAGTACTGATCTAGCAATGGTAATTTGAATGGTTCTATACTAGTTGTTTATTACTAAGGATGACAAGAAAGAATACTTACTCCAGACATGCTGAGCAAAATAGATCAATTTTAAAAGAAAACCAATAATAGTCATAGCAACATTGATTTTTAACTACTTTCTATACCAAATAGGCTTTAATGAATCGAGATGCATTTGCAAATAATGCCACTGGAGCCCATATAAGTTTCACTATTTATCTTCAAAGAAACTTGCAGCCCTGTTTATTTTTTTGTCTTTACCCTGTAGATTTTACCTTTTACTTCCTTAAATTCTCATAAACAAATATATTCATAGAATCATCTTTTGTCACATGTAAATTCTTATACTTTTGTGTAGGCTGAGAAATCATCACACAATTAAAGAAGCTTGAAAAATATCAAGAAAAGCAGAATGGAGCTTAGGAGACTGGTAGATATTGGGAAAGGAAAATATTGTTGTAATCTCTGAACAAACTCTCACCTGACATTAACCATAAAGGGAGGATTCTTTCAGTGGTGTTGAGGAGTGAAGAAATTAGTTGGACTGCATTAAGTGTGATGAGGAAATTCTCTCAGATACATGCAGGAAAGTGTTCTTTTTATGTTTTTGTTTTGGATTTTATGAAAGATGATATAATATTAAATTTTTGTAATTAAGGATCATGAAAATAGGAGGCAGCCAGTTTTTATTTTGAGGAAGTTTCACCTTGATTCTCACTGGGAAGTTACAGCAGAAACAATATGAGTTTTCAATTTGTCCTTGTTTATGTGGACATAATCAGGAAAAACTTTGGTTTCTTTGCTGTTAAATGTTAATTGTCACAATGATATGTCTTGACTACTTTTACAACCTTATTTTTTTTTTCAGTACTGGGGCTTGAATGCATGGCTTTGTGTTCTTTTTCAGCTTTTGCTTTCAAGGCTAACACTATATTACTTAAGCCACACCTCCACTTTTTATTCTAGTTAAATTATAAAACTCTCTTCTGGGTTTGTCTGATGAGTATGGTTTGAATGGTGATCATCAGAACTTATCTTCTGAGTAACTAGGATTAAAAGTATGATCGACATGTGTCAAGCTTGTTCAAGTACTTTTAAGTGAAAGAAAATAAAATATAATTCCTCATCAATCAGGAGGTCCAATATGTAAGCATTTAAGAGAAAAAAAGAAATATATGTGCTGGTTTTCTCAATTACAAGCAGATAAACCACACTTACTCTGTTCTATCATGAGCAAACTATTTTATCATTGAGTTTGTGATAAACTCAGGTTCAGCAAGCACTATTATAAATTAAATATATCTTTATTGTCATGATAATGAATGGAGGGGTTACAGTTACATAAAAAAGGTAATGAGGGGGCTGGGCATGTGGCTCAGTGGTACAGCGTTTGCCTTGCATGCATGAGAACCTGGGTTCAATTCCCCAGCACCACATAAACAAAAAGAAAAAAAAAAGCCAGAGTGGGGCTTCGGCACAAATGGTAGAGTGCTACCGTTGAGCTGAAGAGCTGAGGAACAGTGCCCAGGCCCAGATTTCAGGCCCCATGACCGGAACCCCCCCCCCAAAAAAAAAGGTAATGAGTACATTTCCTATAAGCACAGTTTCACTCTCCTTTGTTTTCCTTCTTCCATCGCTTCCCTCCGCACTTCCTCAGCTCCCTGCCCATGAAGTGACAAAGTTCATTTAAAATATAATATCTTGTACATCTCATTGTTACAATGGTTATCCTGTATCCTTACTTCAGCATTTTGTTATTTCCCTTTCCCTCCACAAATTGGAAAATTGTAGATAAAAGATACAGGGCACCTGAATCAAGTAGAGTGAAAAGAGGGATTATATCATGGGGAAGAACATACAAATGAAGCAATAAAATCACATAGTATATTATAAGTAAATTGAAAACAACAGCAAGAAAGATCAAACCTCTTATGTCACTTTCTTGGGGTTCATTTCTCTTAGCATCATCATATATGGTCATATGTACATAACTTTTGACCATTTCAGCTTGTCCTAAACATACACTAGTTATTGTAAATAAGGGAAACATGGGACCTATATTTCAGTGAGCATGACGTCCTTTACTTAATATAATTTTTCCAAGTCTTTCCATTACCTAACAAATGGGGCGGTTTTATTCTTTCTGATGGAGGCATAGAATTATATATATATATATATATATATATATATAAATGTAATTTAATTATATATCTATGTATATTTGTATATATGTATATATATAAATATAATGTAAGTATATATGTATGTATATATATGTATATGTACATATACATATATTTGTATATATGTATGTGTGTATATATGTATATATATATATATATATATATATATGTAAGCATGTTCAATCCATTCATCTACTGAGGAGCATCTGTATTGGTTTCATACCTTAGCTGATGTGAATAGTGCTGTGATAATCATAGTTGTGCTGATAGCTTTGGTATGACCTTGTTTGTGATGCTTTGAGTAAATAACCAAACATGGAATTCATGGGTTATAGGAGAGCTCTATGTGGAGTCTTTTGAGAAACCTCCATACTGATTTTCAAAGTGTTTGAACAAGTTTACGCTCCCACAACAGCTCAGTATGGTTTTCTTTTGGCCATATCTTCTCCAGCATCTGTTTTTATTAGCGTTCTTGAATATAGCCATTCTAACTGGGGTGAGGTAGAATCTTAATCTTAATATTGTGTTTTGATATGAATTTCTTGTATGGCTAGACAAGTTGAGCATTTCTTTATATGTCTATTTGCCATTCTTATTTCCCCTTCAAACAGTCTCTCTTTAGTCCATTTATTATTTGTACAGTTGTTTCTTTGATGATTTGTTGTTGGGGTATTTAGTTCTTTTATGTTCTAAGTATATTGTAGATATTGAACCCTGGTCCACTGTATGGCTAGTGAAGATCTTCTCCCAGTTTTTGGGTTTTCTGTTTATCTTGCTAGATATGTCCTTTGCTTGCAGAAGCTCTGCTGTCTCATGCAATCGCATTTGACTAACCATTCTTTGATTTGTTGTGCTCTGGATCTCTATTAAGAAAATTTCCGCCTGAGCCAAGGAACGCTAGAGATTCTCCTATTCCTTCCTGTAATGTTTTCAGGGTTTCTCTTTTTATATCGAGATCTTGGACTGTACTTCTATATGTGCATAGAAGATGGGGTAACAAGAAAATAACATTTAAAGTGAAATAATTTAATAGACAAGACTGTAAGGAAGAAACAATAGATCATGTGCAGGCTAAGAGTTGAAAAAACTGATACCCTCCAATTACGTAACTGTTTTTTGTTGTAGTTGTTGTTGTTTTCTCTTTTAATTAAGACAAAAATGTTTTCCAACATAGGCAAAATATTGAATATCAAGTTCTTATGACATAAAAACATTTTTCATGGGGATCCATGTCAAACTTCAAACTTTACTACAGAGCTATAATAACAAAGACATCTTGGTACTGGCACAAAAACAGACCCGAAGACCAATGGAATAGAATAGAAGATCCAGAAATAAATCCACAGGCCTACAGCCAGCTGAAATTCGACAAAGGAGCCAAAGACATACAATGGAAGAAACACAGCCTCTTCAACCATTGGTGCTGGGAAAACTGGGTGGCCACATGCAGAAAACTAAAAGTGGACCCCAGCCTATCACCATGAACCAAACTCAACTCAAAATGGATTAAAGACCTTAACATTAAACCTGAATCTCTGAAACTACTGCAGGACAGAGTAGGAGAGACACTTGAACTAATAGGCACAGGAAGGAACTTCCTGAACAGAGTCCCAGGGTCACAACAAATTGGAGAGAGACTCGACACATGGGACCACCTTAAAATAAAAAGCTTTTGCACAGCTAAATCTATCACAACTAAGCTAGAAAGACAAGCAACTAATTGGGAAAAATATATACCAGCAATATATTAGACAAGGGATTAACATCCAGTATATACAGGGAACTCAAGAAACAAATCCCTCCAAAACCTAACAAACCAAGTACTAAATGGGCAAGGAAATTAAGAGGGACTTTTCAGATGAAGAAATAAAAATGGCAAAGAAACACATGAGGAAATGTTCATTACCCCTGGTGTTGAAGGAAATGCAAATAAAGACAACCCTGAGATACCACCTTACCCCAGTCAGAATGTCCCACATCCACAAATCAGCCAACGACAAATGCTGGAGGGGATATTGGAGAAAGAGGAACCCTATTACACTGCTGGTGATAATGTACACTTATACAACCACTTTGGAAAGCAGTCTGGAGGGTCCTTAGAAAGCTAAAGATTGACCTCCCTAACAACCCAGTCATACCACTTCTAGGTATCTATGCTGAACAACAGGAATCAAGACACAAGGACACGTGCACCTCCAAGTTTACTGCAGTACTGTTCACTATAGCTAGGATATGGAAACAACCCAGATGCCCCACCACAGTTGAATGGATCCAAAAATTGTGGTATCTATACACAATGGAATATTATGCAGCCATTAGAAAGGACAAAATAATGGCATTTGCAGGGAAATTGATGGAGCTACAAGAAATCATGTTGAGGGAGGTAAGCCAAAAGCAAAGACAGAAAGGGAACATGGTCTCCCAGATAAGTGGATGTTAAATCCAAAATGTTATTTGATATGACAAACTTAACAGGACTTAAGAAACAGAGAACTTCCATTCATATGGTCGAACTACTACTAAATATTCCCATGCTCCTGATCACATGTATGGTGTATATGTGTACACCATTATATGTTATAGACCCTGATAGACATTTTGGAAAGTTAGAATGAACTTGTAACTTTAATTGAGCATCATTATTCCACAATACTGTGAAATTTGGGAAATTATGTAATCATTTAATCACAATTTAAAAATAAAAAAGAACATCGGGGAATGTAGGGAGGGAAAGGATAGTAGTGGGAAAATAATGGAGCAAAAAAACAAGGAAAAGTTGTGAATTAGAGTTAGTTTTCAGGTATTGACATTATTTGTGAGCTCTGGTAATCTTCACAAAGGTAAGAAAAGGATTTTTAATTCGAGGCCTAACTTCAGATATTGTCAATACATGACTCTTATTCTTGAGATATTATCAGAACTGTAGTATTTTCAGGTCAAATGGTGTTGCCCTAAATGCAAAACCTAAGAACATAATAGTTGATATATTTTGCAAAATTATCTTCATATGATATACAAAAGCACTATTTTTCAAACCTATAATTGAAAGCATTAGTAACAGTAATACCAAATATTTCTCTCATAAATTGTATCTATTGAATGTTCGTATACACGGATGGCCACATAATAGTATTGCCCCCATTAAATGTGTCATAACAGGTAAGCGATCAAACACAAAACTTTTTTTCCCCATTATTCACCATAAATTAATTGCAGTTAAGGGTTTTGCTCCACATGTTAATTGTTTTCTAGGCAGATGGACATAATGTGAGAGCCTGTAAACCTACAAGGCAAAGACTGCCAAAAATTATGCAATAGAGTTTTTTCACCGAAAGCCTTCTTACAAAGAGGAAAAGTCAACATTTGCAAGACTTAATGAGTGACATTGGAACTTATGAGACTAATTAATATCAAACTTGCTGTTTTAACTTAATTATTTTAAAGAATTTTCAAGTAAAGTGTTTTATTTAACTAGGAATATTTCTGCTTTTATCTGGCCACATAAATAAATATACAAAATGCTTCCAAATTCTAATTGATGTTTTATAACTCTATAAATTAATAGGAACAAAAGGAAAGTAAAGCATGTTTTCCCCCTATGTTACTCTTCTAAAACAATATATAAAAATTGAAAACTTCCCTTTGAAGATATCAGTTTACTAGGTAATATGAAAAAAATATTAATACTTTAATATTCTAAAATTAGAAATATACTAAAAATGTGAAATTTGTTCATTCTTATATTTTTGTGGGAGATATTGAAATATAAATAAACATTAGAACAAGTTGTAGTCTTCAGTGCTATGTGCACTATATCAACTTTTCTCAGATCACTCAGATAGATAGATATAGATATAGATATATCATAAATTACTTAGGCTCCTTAGAGTATGTCTATAATGAATATACACAATTGTCAATGTCTAGTGCGTCGGGGTCCCTGGGTAAGGGTCACGAAATCACCAGGACACAGGGGATGCAGCGTGCAAACAGCAATTGCCACTGCATGCTGTGTTTTATTGTTAGTGGGTATTTAAAGACAAGCAAGCACAATCTTTGCTAAGATTTGGTTAGAAAACATTCACACAAAAAATTTCCACAGATACATTTTTACTTAACCTATAAGACAATGTCTAGGTATATTATTATCTAAACTATTTTAGAGCAAGCTCAAACCACTTCTCCAATCTCAGGAAAATACTTGACTAGCTGTTCATTTATGCTTAAGCAAGCAGAAGAGCCACTTCCTCAGCTCTCAGGAGTCTGTGACATATGTCTGGAGATAGGGAGAGAGAACATTTTCCCTCTCTAGCCTGGAGTTCCAAGAGCTTTCCTAATCCCAAACATAGTCCTCAGATATTCCTGAGGCTGGAGCCTGCATCATAGTGCCCCCTCAACACAGACCCTGAGTCTTCACAATCTCCTTCTTTTTTCTTTTGTTTTAAAAGTAAAGCTTTCCACAGAGTTATCATAGAAGCTTGTATGGGTTTCATAAAAATCAAATATAACAGCACAAGCGCAGACAGAATAATAACAGTCATAATTCCCACACCAATAGCAGTATGGGAAATACTTTGTAGTATTCCTTTCGGGTCCAACCCTTCCAAATGTTTAATAAATGTATCAGCAATATTAGAAGCATCATCATTGGCAAATTGTTTACCAAAAATATCATGTACATTAAATTGTAACTGAGCAGTCAATTGAGCAGCAGTAGAATTTCCAAATAAATACTGCTGAATTACATTCCAATCATGTAGAGATTCATTATATTTTACATTAGTAATGCAAAAGTTAGTTGAATTCCAATCACATTTTAACAATAACTGTTTTTCCACAACCAATAACTTTTTCCCTAACCATCCCACTGTCTGTTTAAGAATATTAATCTGTGTTTGTAATCAAGCATCAATTTCTACCTGTGAGACCCACAATTCATGTGAATCCTCGTGTCATTCTTCCACAAAGTGTTTAGTTTGTAAGGAAGTGTGCAGGGCAATTCCAGACACTGCAGCAACAGTGGTAATATCAATGAAGCTTAAAATCACAGCCACAATGGCTCCAATCATACGTTTTGTGCATTTTAGTAGTTTGGTAAAAAATTCAATAACACTATCCAAAGGATTTTGGGACCATTCTCTTCCTAATTTAACAGGTAGCCAAATATAAGTTCTTTGTTGTAAAATCATAATACTATCGCTGTCATTAAAATTAAGAGAGGAATTAACACAAGAATACAGGCGACAATTGAAACAAGAAATAGTAGGAGAAAATGTAAATTTTCCCACCAAAAATACATAAGGCAGGGGTACACAAGCTGTTACATTATAAGATTTCTACAAAGTAAAATTATAAGTGGACGCAGAGTTCGCCGTCCCTGAAAACGATCCATTTGATACCATCACGGGTTTCAGCACAGCTGCAACCTTCCAAAGATGAGTCTGAACAGCAGTGGATGCAGCCATGAAAGCCCATCGAGCATCTGCAATGCCTCCATCTCCGCAGGCCATCAATTGAGCTCCAGTAAGTGATCCATTAATGGCATCTGGCATCCAAGTAACATTTGATAAATCACATCTGGTAATATTCCATTATGAAAATGTGTTAATAAACTGTCCAAAAGGTCCCCAATTAATAAAATTATGGAACATTTTTCCAAATGTTCCTCTGCATTCTTGCCACACAAAAGGCTGATATTTTAAATCAATATAAGTAAAATCAGGGCACATAGTTAAGGATAACTCACCATCAAAGGTGACACTTTCCCAGCTACTATTAATGGACCAAGTAGTTAATCGCTGTATCTGTGTTCTAGAATTGGAAGTGCGTTCCCCAGGTAAAACCTAATGTTGCCAATTCATAACTAAAGAAGGGGGCCCCCAACAAACAGGCAAGGAATGAGTATAGTAAGTAAAATTTAAAAAGCTACCATCATCCTTATTATAAAATGTCAAATTATTCCAAGGAGGGGATACAATAGCAGCAACAGTATAGACGGTTACATCCATGTCTCCCCAAAAAACAGGTTCCATTAAAGGAGGGTTAGGAACAAAGGTCTAATAACTTACGTTAGCATTAGCATGGACAGATTTTACAGTAAGCAGGGCACACATGGCCAGAAACAAGTTCTCAGCCGTGACAGGTTTACCAGTACGTTGTAACATCTTTTGTCCTTCTCCAGCCAACTTTTTAACCTGCCCCCAGTTGGGCAGCTGGGCGGCCAACTGACGCTGATAGCAACATCGTCCCACAGCCAAGTAAGCCATGGCCTGCACAGGAATTTATTCTTCCTTAACGGGTGGCTGATTCCTTGCAGGATACGGGGCTGTCCTCACTGAGCCAAGTCTGTATCCATCGTGCAGGAAGCCAGCATTGTTTGCCATCCTGTGTAGACACAAAATATTACCCTCGCCCCTTATGTAATAATGTTCCTGGTTGCCATTCTGCATCCAATGCAATCTTAATCCATACGGGAGCATTTAAATAAGGTTTTCCAGAAATTTGTTCAAAATGGCATTCAGCTCTAGTTAAAATATCTCCTTGTGGTAAGTTTAAAAAATTAAGAACAAAAAAAGCTTGATGTAAAATTGTTTTAGGATTTTGAATGGAAAACCACAAAATATCCATACCTTCATCCAACCTTTTCCTCCTTTTCAATTTTTAATTTGTTTTTTTAGTGTGCCACGAACTCTTTCAATAATGGCTTGTCCTTGGGGGTTATATTCTATTCCTGTAATATGTACCACATCATAAAGTTCACAAAATCTTTTAAATTTGATACTTTTATAGGCTGGTCCATTATCAGTCTTTATTTTGGCAGGCACTCCCATAATGGCAAAAGCTTCAAATAAGTGTTCTATTACATAGCTAACAGTTTCTCCCTTAAGGGCAGAGGCCCAAACAAATTTAGAATAATTATCTATTGTAACATGTACAAAGGACAAACGGCCAAAGGCTTGCACATGGGTTATATCCATTTGCCAGAGCTCCTTAGGTTGTAATCCTCGAGGATTTACTCCAGCAGGTACAACTCTCAAATGCATTGATCTGCAGATAGGACACCTTTTTTAATTTGCTTAGATTGACAATAAGGTATTTTATAATGCATATGTAAATGGCCAGCATTTGTATGTAAATGAGCATGATCCTGTTCAGCAGAAGCAAAACTAACTAATTTATCAACCTGATTATTGCCATATATAAGGTACCCAGGTAACGAAGAGTGAGCCCTAATATGAGTTACAAACACTTTGTCATTACGTTCTTGTAGTAATGCTTGTAATTGTTCAAATAATTGGTTTTCGTGGGGTTTAGATGAATAAGTAACAGCAGTCACTATATTAGTCACAACTCCTTCAGCATAGGCAGAATCAGTAACAATATTAATATCTCCCACAAAATCTTGTAACACTTTAATAATAGCTAAAAGTTCATTTTGTTGAACTGATGCTAAAGTAGTTGTTTGTACCCACTATTTATTTGTTGTCCAGTAAACACTCTGTGTCTTGGAGCCATCTGTAAAAACGGTAAGAGCAGTGGGAATAGGGGCCTTGGAAATTATATCATTAATGACAAATTGTTGTTTACACAAGCAATCCCACAATCTATCTTTGGGAAAATGATAGGAAAATTACCCAGTAAAATTTACTAATGCTATTTGTAGCATTTCAGACATGTTTAAGAAATATTCTACTTGGTCTTTTGGTAAAGGAAAAATAATTTCAAATAAATCATACCCCGATAGGGTAAATACCCATTGCCTGGCCTGTTGAATAATAATTGCCAACTGTTGTTCATAAGGCATAATATTTTTTGTAAATCTATGCCGTGTATAAATCCATTCTATTAGTAGCTCATTTTGTCCTAAAATTCCTGTTGACTATTTCCATGTATCTAAAATATATAAATTTATGGGTTGATTTAGTGTTACTCGATGTAAAAAAATTATTTTATTCTCTGTTCTACAAATTGTAATTCTCTTTCAACTTCCTTAGTTAAAGTTCTTTTGCTATGTAAATCAGGATCCCCTTGTAACAAAGAAAACAAATTATGTAACTGATAAGTAGGAATTCCTAAGGCCAGTCCCATCCAATTAATACCTCCTAATAGCTTTTGAAAATCATTTAATGTATGTAATTGATCATGTCATAAAGACATTTTTTGAGTTGCTACTGTTTGTCTTGAAACAACATATCCTAAATATTTTACCACCGTATCTTTTTGTATTTTTTCAGGTGCTATTATTAATCCAAAAATTTTAAATATAGAGGGTAAGCACTGTTACACCATTTCTAATTCTGTCATATTTGGTCCTGCAAATAAAATATCATCCATATAATGAAAAATATGTCAGGCCATTTTTGTGTAACAGGTTTTAAGGCCTTATCAACAGATATCTGACACATAGTTGGAGAGTTCATCATTCCTTGGGGCAACTCTTTCCATTGGAAGCGCTGATGAGAGGCTTGATAATTTATTTTCGGTAAAGAAAAAGCAAATCTTTTGCAATCTTTTACATGTACAGGAATGGTAAAAAAAAAAAAAATCCTGTAAATCTATTACTATTATTGGCCAATATTTAGGAAGCATGACAGGCGACGGTATACCAGGTTGTAAAGCCCCCATAGGGTACATAGGGTACATGTACACCTCATAAATCAGTCAACAATCTCCATTTCCCTGACTTCTTTTTGATAACAAATGTTAGAGAATTCCAAGGTTACATAGACGGCTCAATATGTCCTTTGCTTAACTGTTCTTCAACTAATTGATGAGCTGCTTCTAATTTTTCTTTAGATAAATGCCATTGTTCAATACAAAGAGGTTCCTCAGATTTCCATAATATCTTTATGGGCTCCATCTAAAAATGTTAAAATTGAATATGAATTCCCCATTGTTCCAGTACAGCTCCACCAATTATGTTATCTGGAACTCCCATAATATAAGGTTTAAGGACAGCTGTCTGTCCATCTTCTGAGGTTATAGTAACATAAGACACTGCTTGTCCTATAGAATTTACAGGAGTATTGCTAACTCCTTTAATATTACAGGGGATTATTTCATATAATAAATGATTTGGCATTCATGATTGTTAATAATTGCAATATCTGAGCTGGTATCTATTATTCCTGTCAATATTTTTCCTTGAATATTAATTTTAATCTTAGGCTGCATTTTAGTAATATGAGTATCCCAAAACACATTTTGTTGGTTAGTACTTCCAAATTCCCCAATGCGGGGTATAAATGACTTTCCAATAGATATATATGATAAAAAAAATGAGCAATTCGTTCTCCTTCTTAAAGGAAATATCTGCAGCAGCTGACATTAAAATTTTTATTTCCCCAATATAGTCAGCATCAATAATTCCTAAATGTACTAAAACTCCATTGGCATTAAGACTAGATCTACCAGTCAATAGGCCAAATGTTCCTTCAGGTAAAGGCCCATAAATTCTGGTAGGAATTTTTTGTAGCTTATCACCACCTTTCAAAGTAAAATCTTTTAAGGCTGGTATGTCCACTGCAGCGCTGTGGGTTGTGGCAGGGATGAGGGAAAAGATGGTTGGCTGTCCTCAGTTACTAACTCTGGGCCCCGGGGCTGGCCCCATGGAGAGTTTCCCTGCATAGGGTAAGCATCTTTTATAGGAATTCCTTTATCGTCTATTTTTGATTTACATTCCCTTGCCCATTGCTTCCCCTTTTTACATTTAGGGCAAATTCCCGGTGCTCTTTTGTTAACTCCAGTAGCTTTTTTACAATTTTTCTTTTTATGTCCCATTTGACCACATCCAAAACACTTTAGATTAGAGGGTTTTGTTTGTAAAGCATGCCAGGTAGTGGCCATAGTTTCAGCAAACACCTGCATACGCCTGGATTCAGATGTAATGTTTTTGCAGGCCCTCAAATATGTATTCACATCCCCAGATTCTTTAATAGGCAATAGGGCCCGTCTACAGTCTTCATTAGCATTCTAATAAGCCAACATATGCAGCAGTTGTTGCCTTGCAGCCTCTTCTACAACAGTATGTTCCAAGGTCAATTTCAATCGCGATAAAATTTCAACATAGGGTTCATTAGGTTTTTGAATTACTTTAGTCCAAGAGCCATAATGCTCTCCTACTGGTCGAATCTTTCCCATGCCTCAATACCTATGTGTCTTAAATGCTCAAGGATCTCTTCAGGAGAGTTCACTTGCATATGAGCATCTGCATATTGTTCTGTTCCACTCAACATGGGAAAGGTTATAACCTGTAGGCGTGGGTTACTGCTCTGTGCATTTTGTCTAGCCCTTTCTGTACATAACTCAGTAAACCACATTTGCCATTGTAGGTATTCAGGTTCCTTAAGCAAGGCTCTACAAAGCACCTTCCAATCCTCAGGAGCAAATTATTGTAATGTTGAGCAAGCCTATTAAGCAATTCCTTAACATAATGAGACTGAAGACCATA
The DNA here is from genome assembly GCF_024711535.1 of Dipodomys merriami. Classification (NCBI taxonomy): domain Eukaryota; kingdom Metazoa; phylum Chordata; class Mammalia; order Rodentia; family Heteromyidae; genus Dipodomys; species Dipodomys merriami. The sequence goes on along the minus strand of NW_027203159.1, from coordinate 26,956,737 downwards.
CAACGTCACTACCTTCTTAAGTTTATCAATATCATCAACAGCAACACCTTCATATCTGGCTGGTTGAGCTAGACCATTCATAGGGGTGGTCAAATTACAGGATAAGAAAAAATAGGCATGTCATCATCAAACTCACTGTCTGAGCCCTCTGTTTTGTGAGGGAGTGACGCTGTAAAGATTGCATCGGCCAGTGGAGAAGCCGAAGGCTGCTTTACTTTCACTTTCTCGGGTTCTCCTTTCATTCTGCTAATTTCCAACTCCATATGTTGTAATGTTGATAAAATCAATTCTACTTGCTCAGACATTTTATTTACACTTTCAGTTTGTTCCTTTTCAGCTTTTTTTACCTCTTGTTTTTTTTTCTGTTAATTGCAATGCATCCTTATCTATTGCATCCTTATCCTCAGAGTCCAATTGTAAATCTACAATAGGAGTGACCTCTTTAAGTCCGCTATTAAACGTTCCTCATTCAAGCTTTAAAAAGGGTATGTAAAATAGCCCAAATGGACTAAAATCTAATAGGAATCTTTTCCCCTTCTCGAACAGCTCTTTCTACATTATTCTTTATTTGTTTCCAATTATCAACATCTAATGATCCTTCATCAGGGAACCAAGGATTCCATTCCCTAACTACATTAATTCACATTTCTATGTCAGAAGAAGAAATATTTACACCATAAGCAGCAAGTAAATGCTTAAGCATATGTACGTACCGAGTAGACCTAACTTGTCCCATCACCCTGTAATTAAAAGTACTTACCTGAATATCCCTTCCTGAGTTCAACAATACAGGGTCCCTGTTCGGGCGCCAATTGTCAACTGCATTGGGGTCCCTGGGTAAGGGTCACGAAATCACCAGGACACAGGGGATGCAGCGTGCAAACAGCAATTGCCACTGCATGCTGTGTTTTATTGTTAGTGGGTATTTAAAGACAAGCAAGCACAATCTTTGCTAAGATTTGGTTAGAAAACATTCACACAAAAAATTTCCACAGATACATTTTTACTTAACCTATAAGACAATGTCTAGGTATATTATTATCTAAACTATTTTAGAGCAAGCTCAAACCACTTCTCCAATCTCAGGAAAATACTTGACCAGCTGTTCATTTATGCTTAAGCAAGCAGAAGAGCCACTTCCTCAGCTCTCAGGAGTCTGTGACATATGTCTGGAGATAGGGAGAGAGAACATTTTCCCTCTCTAGCCTGGAGTTCCAAGAGCTTTCCTAATCCTAAACACAGTCCTCAGATATTCCCGAGGCTGGAGCCTGCATCATTGTGCCCCCTCAACACCGACCCTGAGTCTTCATGCACAATAAAGATTTTTAAAACATTTCAATCATTCCCATTTCCATAGTATAATATTTATAAAGAATTTGGCTTTTTCCATTTCCACTAAATAATGTACTTCTGGTGTATTCTATAAAGAGTTTGTCAAGAAAGCTCCGGAGCAAAAGATTCAATGTCTCAGTATAGCCACACTATTAGACAAGAATATTATAATGAGTGGACTCATTTTACTACATCACAGACCTCCCTTTATAATTTTGTATTGTTTTTTCAAGTTCACAGTTATCTTTATCTTGTTTATAAAGGTAACAAATGGGAGAAAATGGTTTTTACTGAAATTATCACCTCTCTCCACCATACACCACCATGACTTCTGCCTGTGGGAAGACATTAAACTAGGATGCTCCATCTTCAGTTTTTCTGACTGGCAACAATGTAATTTTATTAATGTGTTAAGTATTTTTACATTGAATTATTATTTCAACCAGTTAGGAGAAAGAGTCATTATCCTAGTTCATTAACTATTTAATTGATAGGCAGAAATGTGAATATGTGTTTTGACTCTCTATTTCTCTTATTTGTCACTATCAAGAAAGGAGTAATTGTGTGATGCCATGATGGGGAGAATCAGTGCACGAAATATATACCTTTTTCTGTATTTTATTTGAATGACAGGAATTTCTAGAAATGTTTTTGCAAGATTTTAATCATTTAACTTCTATAGTTGAGACCTGACAAAATGCATATATTTTATCTTCATAACAGTATATGAAAGAAAGCCTCCACACATATGAACATAGCCCAAACTACTTGAGAATGACTTCTGGCTTTCAGATTGAGAAAACCCTTCAAATGTTTGCCTGTTGCCTGTTATTTGTGTGCATATGCTGATGTTCTTCAAGAGAAACATTAATGAGTGACAGAAAAAATATCAGAATATCAGGTTATTGGATCAGGTAACTTCCTTCTTTCTTTCTTCCATGCCTTGCTGACTGAACCTCCCCCCTTCCCTTTTTGACTACTGGTGGCTCATTATATGTCTTATGTCAAGTGCTCGAGCACATGATTTTTGATTTGTCACATCTTTACATTCAAAACGGCTCTATCCTCATATCTTCCTTTCTTTGTCCTCTTTTCACACCTTCTTTTCTTTTATATTATATGCTTATTTTTGTTACCTTATCCAAGGTGCTGTCTCCAAATCTTATCACAATCTGAGCACTTAGGCATTTGAACACCAACATAGAAGTTCACTAGAGCACCCCTGCGCAGGTCAGCTGCTTTGTGTCTGCAGCCTCCTGTTTCCTCGAATCCCTAGGTGTGCATTCTGCAACCTGTGGACCAAGTCCTCATCCGGCTTCAATATTATCTGACATCCTTGCGCCAAATCCAAATGGTATTTTTAGTTGTTTTTTTTTCAATAGATTTTCAGTTGTAACTCAGTAGCTTCCTAATTCTCATAGAACATAGTCTTTAGATTGAAGTGGCACCTGATTGGTGGCCCTTGGAGTGCTGCTTCATTTTTGAGTAAGTCCCACTTGAACCACCTTCTAACCACTATTTGTTTCCAAAACAACACTGTGCCTTTGAACTTGTTTCTTTATCCTAGAACCCACATTTCTCTCAACCATCCTGTCACCCACTTCCCTACTTGGTTCCCTGCATTCCCATGCCCTCACCCCTGCTATTATGGCTTAGCACACATTATGCATTCTACATGGCACTGTTTAAGGAGCTATTAAACACACAATCACACACACATACAATCCTTTCAGATATTCTCTAATGTCTGTGAGGTCACATGTCTTCTCTCTTTCCATGTCTAAGACCATGTTGTGCTACCTTGTCCACAGGTAAACAATTCAGAGTTATTTCCCTGTATCAAAGTCCTTAACTCATTCACAATTGAGAGAATTATTTTTATACCAAGTCAGGTACCATATTTCTATTTTCTTGTTATGCCTGTCTGCCTTTGTACTCGACAATTAGAATATGTTTAATGAATAATGTGTTTAGTTTGGTGGTGTGATTCATGTTATAGAATAACTGCTTGGCAAACACAAGACTCTGAGTTCAAACCTCAAAACTATCAGCAATTGAACACATCCAAAGTTATAAGGGCTTGAATTTCATTAGAAACCAGATTATCTAAATTATATAACTGTTTATGTTTTGTTGTGTTGTGTTTCTTGTCATTCATGGGGCCTGAACTCTAGGCATGGCCACAATCCCCAGCTCTTAAACTCAAGCCTAGAGCTCTACCACTTGATCCACAGTGTCACTTCCCACTTTTTCTGCTTTATGTGGTGCTGGGGAATCAAACCCAGGGTCTCATGCATACAAGTCAAGCAATCTACCACTGAGCCACTTTCCCAGCCTTATCTAACTTTTATTACTACATACGTATGTTCACATTGAAAACAGACTGTATTCATGGAAAGAGAAATAAAATGAAGATGGAAGATAATAATGTAGCCTCTAACTAACCTAAATAAGTGGAAATCATACCCTACTCCAAAAACTGCATGAAATTGTAAATTTTCATTTTCTTACTGAAATTTGGATATGATTTGCATTTTTTGCTTCGTATTCATTTTACCAAGGTTGACATTGCTTTTTTTGTTACATTTTGGGATGGAACAAAATAAAAACAGGACATCTTTGTCTTGAATCATGCACAAGTGAAATGATTCCCAACAAAATTATTTAGAATATAGTCCCACTTGTCAGAGTGAAATATGAAAAATTCTGCACATCTACATTACAAGTACTATTGACCGAATTCTAATGTTTCATTCTCCTATTACCTGTAAAATATAGAAATATTGAAAAATAAATGGAGATTTTGCAAGGTATCATCTATATCTTTGAAGAGAAGAGGAGAGGTATGAAATAAATGAATATGGAAATGATTGCTTATTAGCAGTCTGGGCATTGGTTTCTTGAAAACTGAGTTAAAGTAATTATTTCCAAACTTCTCAGGGAAATATTTTAAGATTTTTGTTTCCAGTGCATTTTCTAGAAATAATGATAGAGATTCATCAAAGTTTACTCCAAATGTAAGTGCCCTTTAATGAATGTTTCCATTTTTGCATATGGAATTCATTTTTAAAATGGGCCATAACTTTCACTTATACTGAAGATCGTATATATATACATGTACATTTTCTTCCTTTTCATTTATCTGACGTTTTTGTATTTCATTAAAGATAGCAAGTTATTATTACTTTTTTCCTCTGGGAGTGACAAATAGCAAGATTTCTGACACTACAATATGGTATATTGGTTCCAACAACTAGAAATATAATCCTTGATATTGAAGAGTTCTATTTATTCCAGTAGTGTTATGTAGATAATAATTGTGTGTAAGAGGGTTGACTATTCATATATATGTGCCTTCCATGTCTGTCCATCCCCTTGTATTGATGCTAAATTTTACCATAACTTTAATTGAATTATCCTTTTCTTCTGTGTCCATTTCCTTTTTGATATTATATATATATATACACACACACATAAAAAAACACATATTTTCATCCGGAAAAGCAGCAACTATGCATCAATCATTCCAGAACAGCACAGCCCAAAACAGAGCCTTCTCATTGTCAAAAATGGCCTGCTAATGATTACTCTGAGTATATGTTTTAATTGTTTATATCCCTTTGTCCTAAATCAAAGCTCTCATTCCACCCATGGGGGTTCTAATTCCTTCTTTGCCTACTATCCCTGATGAAAAGAATGCTGCTGAAGTTTCATTTAAAAAGTATCTTAATAAGAAAATGATCTTACACCAGTTTACTTCTTTTTTCATTCCTAACATTCTCCTTCTTTCCTTCTTCTAAATTTTTATTTTTTGCTCTAGGTCAAGACCATAGCACAGTACTTACTATTGCACACCAATATAAAATTCGTGTACTTGTGTGTACCCAACCTGTTCTTAATGTGGCTACATGTAACAACGCTAATTGAAGTTGACAAAAATACATTGCAGTTTAAAAAGAATTGAGGCAAAAATCTTGAGGATTTTATTATTATAAACTTGCAAATCTTTCCATTTCCTAACACATGGGGCAATGCTATTCTTTCTGGGGAGGCATAGAATTGAATTTGTATATATATCACATTTTCTTGATCCATTCATCTACTGAGGGGCATCTGTGTTGGTTCCATATCTTAGCTATGGTGAATAATGCTGCAATAAAATTAGTTGTGCTGGTAGCCTCAGTATGGCCTTGTTTGTGATCATTCAGGTAAATGGCCAAAAGTGGGTCCTAAGGGAACTCTACATGGAGTCTTTTGAGGAACCTCCTTGCATACTTTTGTAGAATCTATTCACCATGTATCCTTTCTGATTTTACTTTACAAATTGCATCTTCCCGATCACAGCACTGTTGAATATCACATCAGTAGTTGTACTGAAACAATGTTCCTAGTTTAGAAGAGTGACAACTCCAAAACTGGTTTGTTTGCAGAAACCTCACTGTTCTTCCCTAACCATAAGCCTGAGGTCATGCTGTTATCTCTTATTATGATCCTCACATATTTCATATTTTACTCATGCATTGATTTGGACTTTTCTAATCTGATGTTGTGAACTCCTGTTCTTAATTATTTTTGTTTGTTTTGCTTTCTGGAATGTTTTTTACTGTGAAAATAGTGTATGGACAGGTTAAAATCACATGAGCAAGGTATGGAGTACAATTCTTTTCAAGTACTGTTGCCTCCTCCTTTGTTTTTCCTTTGCCATCCTACATTACCGCCCCCATGGCCTTAATTGTAAATTTTAAAGTTCACTTATTGACATAGCATCTTGTACATATATCTCATTGTTGTAATAGTCAACATGTATCCCTATTTAAACAATTTGTTTTTTTTTCCATCCACTCCCCAAATTATACCAACATCAAATACAGTAAAAACAGTGGTTATACTGTGGGAAAGGTACATAAAAAGCAACAAAAAACCACGTGGTACCTTATAGATATGTTAGACACAATAGCAACAAAGAAAAAAATACGTGTGTCCTTATCTTGGGGTTCATTTTGCTTAACATCATCTTATCTGATCTTTTCTACTTGTCTCAGATATATACTAGTTATTGCAAATAAGGGAAAGCATTCATCTATTGAGGGGTATCTGGGTTGGTTCCATATGTTAGTTCTGGTAAATAATACTGAAATAAACAGAGTTTGTGCTGGAAGCTTTAGTATGGTCTTGTGATCATAAATGCCCCAAAGTAGGATTGCTGGGTCCTAGAGGACCTCTATGTGGAGTCTTTTGAGGAACCTCCATACTTATTTGCCAAGTGGTTGAACAAGTTTAATATAACTCTCCACTGAAACAAAATATAGAAAATTTTATTTCACAAGGACAAAATAATTGTGTTTCCAACTTGAGTACAGGAAAGAATATGTGTGTAAAATTTTAGCTTTACTGAGAAGGGTCAGGTTTGCAAAATAATTACAAGTGTATTAGGGGGTAAAAAGTTCCAATTGACAGAAGAATATATGTAGGTAAATTTTCTTATTTAAAAAGATTAACATTTTGTCAATCATGACTAATGATTTTTTGCTAATTAACATGTTTGTTGTACAGTTCTTTACAAAAACAATTTGTGAAGTAATTAAATATCTCACAGAGATTTTTTGACTGTCTCTGAGCACAAGTTTAGTTTAGCTCAGTAGTTTGGAGTTAATGTTTTAAATAAATCAATTATAAATCTTTTCTTAGTTTTGCATGAGGCTCATATCACAATGGAATTTCTTTACTTCAAATGTAACAGATTACACATTCCTTAGCACCCACTTATAAATATATGAATAAAAACTTCCTTTTCTGTCCTTCTGTTTAGGTTTGTTCTTTAAGGCAAATGACTCAGATCAGCTAGAAATAAAACAGACTATTGAATGTTTAATAAGGGGAATGGAAGGGAGAAACTAATATTCATTGAACAAATACTACACACCACTCTCTACATTGAGTATCTGAAGTTACATGGAAACTCACAAAGATTACCTTATTCCATTTTATAGAAAATTAAAATTAGGTTTATTGAGAAGATTGTTTTAAGCTTCTCTTTGTCAAATGAGTGGTAAAACTAGGTTCTCACAAACTATTTATCTTCCTTTCAGCTGCTTCAAAATTTTCCTACATTAGTGTTATTTGAGACATGTACAATACATAAATCCACCTAATACCTTGATTCGCCTATACTATGTCCAACAGCATCATCATGACAATTAACTTTAGACAGCTAATTAACTGGCAATCATGAGAGGGCCAAGATTAGAATTAGGTTTCTAGGACATCTAAAATCAAGATTTTTTGAGATTGGGAGGGGTGGGCAAGAGTAATAATCAGGGGTGGAAAGAGATGTCTTCTTTTTTTTTAAACAACTCTAAATTCTATTGCTTTTATAATAATGAAAGTGCTATGTTTTTATAAAATCATACAAATCTCAATCAGTGTTGATTTTAATGTCTTGGCAGCCAGCTCCCATGAATATCACAGATAGTTTACTCAAATTTTATGACTTTTTAATGCAATACTCTGCATATTACTTTTCCTTTTTCAGACCCAACACCTGACATTTCCTGTTTGTGTTGTTTTATTTAGAGTTATTTTCTTGACAAAGATTGACCAATAGTAGCCTACGATTATATATGGTCTTTAGATTGTGCTTTGATCCTGGAACTAAGAATAGTTTTCTAAGGTTTTAAATGATAGAAAAAAATAATAGATAAATATGAGAAGGTACTATTTATTATAAAATATTTGAAAATTCTATAACTTTAAATACATTTTACCACAGCCAGCTTCATCCTCTTACGTGTTGTCTATAGCTGCTTTACCAACACAATTTTAGAGACTGAGCAGCAGATAAGAAACTATGTGGTCTGCAAACCCTAGAATTTTTATCATTTGCTTTCTTCTATGAAAAGTTCATTGCCTTTGCACTCGGTTCTCTTCTTTTTTCACACCATGAAATGCCAGAATAACCACTTAAACCAGGGCTCTGGTCTCTATGTATATGACTGCTTGAGTTTTCTCTTAGAACCTTAACCAACAGAAGTCCAGTAGAATACATCAAGATTGTGTTTAAGCCCTTTTCATACATGAAATTCTACCTCGAAATATATCTTCTCCCTGTGGCTATAACAACCAGAAAGTAAAATCACAGACTACTAGAAATCAAGGCAACCTAGATGCTTTTATTTTCTCATACCCTCACCTAGGACTAGACTCTACAGAAAAAGAATTCCTTTAAACTGCTGCTTTTAAAATTACCCTGATCAACACTAACCCCATACTTGTGTTCACTGGCTCAGCTGATTCCTAATGAAGGGGTCACTCCATATTTTTTCTGTTCACACTAGTTTCCCCTCCAATCCGATTATCATTGTGAAGTAAAATTTTGATCCTATAAACAATTCATTTCTTCCCCTTCAGTGATTCCTATTGCCCTTATTATAAATTCCTCACTCAATTTACTTTTTCATGCATCTCCAATTCCTAATTTAAAATCTGGGTATTGAATGAACTATGGTCTTAGAATTTATGTGCTTCAAGCAATGTATCCTGGCTTCTCAAACTAAATTACCAAATATTAAAGAGTTCCTACCCTTCCAATCTTAGATACTTGTACTTTTCAATAGACTTCTACTTATTTTTCATCTTCATCCAGGAATCTATCTATCTATCTATCTATCTATCTATCTATCTATCTATCTATCTATCTATCTATCTATCTATCTATCTATCTATCTATCTATCTATCTACCTACCTACCTACCTACCTAAATACCTACCTACCTATCTACCTACCTATCTATCTATGTATCTATATATCTATGTATCTATGTATCTATCTATCTATCTATCTATCTATCTATCTATCTATCTATCTATCTATCTATCTATCTATCTATCTATCTGTCTATCTGTCTATCTGTCTATCTGTCTATCTGTCTGTCTGTCTGTCTGTCTGTCTGTCTGTCTGTCTGTCTGTCTGTCTGTCTATCTACTTCCAGGGGCAAAGTCTCTATTCTTTCATTTTAATCAGACCATTGTTAAACCTAGGAAAAGTTGTCCACATTAGGATAGAATGAGTATGTGTTAAATAGACCTGAGTCAAATGTCACACATACTATAGTCAAAACATTAACATAAAAACAAAAATGGATCTTAAAATCCTTATTTTTGTGAAGGAAAATTGGGTAAAATTATTTTGTTATGTTTTGACTGTCAAAATTTTCTAGAAAATTATCAACACTAATTTAATCTGGACAATCTTAATCACAGTCAGAATGTTTCATTATTTACTTGGGAAGTCACCCACAATTCACAGATACCTTCAAACTCTAAGACTAATAAAATACATTTTTATAAAATCAGTGAAACTAGTAGCTTTATATTTCCATACATATATTGTAGATAAAGGGTAATCAGAATGGGTTATTAGCAAATGAAATACGACATCTTTAGTATATGTAGGTGAAATCTACATGCTCATTTTTTAAACATTCATTTATTTATTTTTATTATAAATATTTATTGTAAAAATACTGTACAGAGGTGTTATAGTTACATGATTAAGGTAATGAGTACATTTCCTATTGAGCATTGTTACCCCAACCTTTGTTTTTCCCCTACCATCCCATCCTTCCCCAACTCCTCCTTTCCCCTCCCCTTTGTCCTCTCCCCCCTCACTCCCCTGCCAGATGTTATAAAGTTCATTTTCAACGTAGTGTCTAGTACATCTAACTACAATGTGTCAATCAATATACCTATTTAAGCATTTTTTCCTTTCATCTCCACAAATTAGAAAAATGTATAAACAAAATGGAAGGCACTGGAATCAAATACAGTGAAAAAGGGGTTATACCATGGGAGACTAACTTTTACCAAAGAAGCTAAAAAAATCACTTAGTACATTATAAGTATGTTAAAAAAAGAGCAAGAAAGACAAAACCACTTGTGTCTCTATCTTGGGGTTCATTTAACTTAATATAACCTTATATCATCATATCTACATAGATTTGGACGTTTTGTTCTTGTCCTAGACATATACTAGTTACTGCAAATAAGTGACACCATGGACTTCTGTTTACTTGGAACTTATATATCACCCTACAAAAGAATCAACTCCAAATGGATCAAAGATCGCAAAGTGTAAGCACACAGCATGAAAACATTACAGGAAGGAATAGGAGGAATTGTAGAACTCCTTAGCACAGGCTGAAATATTCTTGAGAAATGAAGAAACCCAAGAAATCAAAGAAACTTTGGACAAATGGGATTACATGAAACTGCAGAACTTCTTCATGGCAAAGGACATAACTAGCAAGATTAAAAGAAAACCCACGTATTTCACAAGTTCAAAGATTCTGGGACTCAGACAACAGTCCATTTCCTTTGTTATTTTATAACTTTTAATCCTCAATTAAAAATGATTAACTTTACATTTATCTTTTTTATTTTTAATAAGTTTTTTAATTGTGAAAATACTGTACAGAGGGTTTACAATTACATGAGCAGGTAATAAGATAATTTCTTATCAAGCATTGTTGCATCCTCCTTTGTTTTTCCCCTACCACCCCTGACCTCACATCTCCTCCTCTACACTTTCCCCCACTTCACCTCCCTTTCCCCCGACCAAAGTTGTAAAGTTCATTTTTCAACATAGCATTTTGTACATTTCATTGTTACAGTGAGTCCACCTGTATCCCTATTTAAACAATTTGTTTTTTTCCCCTCCCCAAATTATAGCAACATCAAATAAACTGAAAACAGCGGTTATATTGTGGGGGAAGGACATACAAAGCAACAAAACAATCAACTTTAAATACGTTAGAAACAATAGCAAGAAAGAAAAAAGCACTTGTGTCCTTATCTTGGGGCTCATTTTCCTAATATATCTTATCTGACCTTTTCCACTTGCAAATAAGGGAAACCATGGAACCTATGTTTCTTTGAGGCTGGCTTACTTCACATAATATAATTTTTCCAAGTCTTTCCATTTCCTAACAAATGGGGCAATGCCATTATTTCTGATGGAGGCATAGAATTCCATATATATATATATATATATATATATATATATATATATATATATATATATATAACAAGAATGAGTACACAAATGTGATAGTAATTTTATGTTAGCTGTCTAATTTTAAAAGAATGAGGTATCTGTGTCAACTATAATTTATTATGTGATATGCAAAAGCCATGTAATATGCCATAAAGTGTCATTGTGTTACTTGAAATTTTTGTATCATACGAGGACATAATAGCTTATAGTCATATTATGCTACATAGGTGCACTTTTACAGAATACCATTTGAAAGCATAATTTGTTATAGTTCTAAAAAGAGTTTGTTATTTTTTTAAATGATTGACCTGAATAGCAAATAAAGTAAAATAAAATAAAAACAGACTGAACGAGCAGGAAGGTCAAGAGGATGTGAGTAGATAAATGGAGAGAATTGGACTAGGTGAATACAGTCAAATGTTCAATGTATATAGGCAAAAATACAAGGTATGTTGAGGGCTTGGGAGGGATTGTGGAGAATGATGGAAAGGGTGACATTCATCAACATGTACTATACACATAGATTGATATGCTGAATTGAAACCCCTTTGTACAACTATTTAAAGATAAAAAATTACAAAAAGGAAAAAAAAAAGAAAGTCCATGTATTGGGAAAAGATCTTCTCTAGCCGTACAATGGACAAGGGTTTCATATAGAAAATATACTTGCAATTCAAAAAATTAAATCTGCAACAACAAATCCTCAAGAAACAACTGCCCATTAATTAAGTGGGCTAAAGACTTAAAGATAAACTTCTCTGAAGAGGAAATAAGAATGGCCAATAGACAAACCAAGAAATGCTCATTGTCTCTACCTATAAAAGGAACACAAATCAAAAAATATTGAGATTCTATCTCATCCTAGATAGAATGGCTGTAATCAAAAAATCTAATAATTACAAATGCTAGAGGTTATGTGGCCAAAAGGGAACCCTACATACTAATTTTAATCATGGTGCAGTTGGTGCCAGCTGCAGAAAATAGAGATTACACATAAATGTGTGATTAAAAGTTTAATAAAAATCTTACCTGGTGCTCTCTTAATTCTTTATTGATAAACTATGAAATCTTGTTAATGTGGACATAGTTGTTACTATAAAATGACAGGATCCAAGCAATGGCTTTTCAATATGTTTGTCATTCCCTATTACTAAAATCCATTTGTCTCTTTGAAAAGAAATTGTTTCTTTATTTGAGATTGTGTTTGGTTCTTTTGCATTTTTACTCACTGCTTATCACATTCGTGTTTTTCTTTTCTTTCAGTTCTGAGGATCAAAACCAGGGTCCGTGCTTTCTCTGCATGGATATATATCCTTAGTCCCTCCACTTAACTTTATGAAAATAGTGTTATGATAAACATATTACAAGCAATATATCATAGCTATTTTCCTCATTCTGTGAACTTTATTGTCTCTTGTTTACCATCAAGCATTCAACAAGGGGATTTATTTTCCCTGCTACGAGTTTATCACTTTAGAAATGCAGTGAATCTTCCCACCATACTTCTTCTTCATTCTACATCTTCCTCTGCCTACCTGCACTGATTTTCTGCTCCTTCTTACTTCCCGTCTTTATTAAAATACTGTCATGCTATTAACTTTTAAGTTCCCATAATTTTTTCTCCTTGATCTGGTCCCTATAAGTATCCAGGGAATTGGGAAAAAATAACTTGGCTCAATAGCATCTTCCATTAAAATGGTTTTCAAATGTTTACTTCTGATGATTTCTTTTTTTAGTCATTTCCTGTTTCCTGTGTTGCTTCTGCTGAAAAAAGACACTTACTTCAGGTTTGTCCATGTCCATGATTATTGCCAGCCTCCTGCTCAGCCTACTCAAATGTTCATGGTTGTTTTAGCTTCTCCTCCCTTGATCTTGAACTCGGTAAGTTGCTAATGATATTAATTTCACTTGGGAGTAAAGTTATTCATTAGTTTTAATATAATTTATTTCTACACATTCCTCCCATCTACTAAGCACTAGCATAGTTTAAGATAATATCTTTCTTATGTCGCTTGAAATGCCATCTGTTACCCAATCTTTCCTCCCATAATAACTAACAAATGCAAAAATCATTTAATTTTCTGAATGACAGATGTCACTATATTACAAACATTTCCAAATATCTGGTTGTAAATTAGGCAAACAACACAATTTTCTACCATTACAATAGTTTTTAAAGTAATATCTATATTCATAGTATTTAATAACACTAAAAAATTATCTTGTGTGTCTTAGCCATTCAATGCTAAGGAGAATTTCCTGTGCCTTTGAAGATATGTAATTCTGCTATGCAAGAGAAGATATATAAGTAGGTATAAAAGTAATATTCACAGGTTATATTAGACATACAGATCAGGAGAAATAGATATTATGACAAACATATATAAGATGGGTGAATAAATAATCCTGTAAATCTTGGGGCTGGGAAGGTGGCTCAGTGGTAGAGCGCTTGCCTCCTGGCATGCCTGAGGCCCTGGGTTTGATTCCTCAGCACATCATAAGCAAAAAGAAAAAAGCGAGAAGTGGCGCTGTGGCTCAAGTGGTAGAGCGCTAGCCTTGAACTGAAGAGAGTTCAGGTCCCACGACCAGAACCCCCCCCCAAAAAAATAATAATAATCCTGTAAATCTTCTAAGCCATTCCAAAGCAAAAAGGAACAAATGCAAATGCAAAGAATGATAAAGTAAATGATAATTCAAATCATAACTCAAAGGACAATAATCCAAGTATAATCATCAATGGTTAAGAAATTTGGCTCAGCATCATATGATATCTGAACTGACACTATATCCTCACTTAGATTGCCTCATGATGCCTATTGTGGACTGAATAATATAAGGTGTCTGAAAGAAGTTTTAGCAGTATGTCATAAGAGCATCATACAGAAACATCATAATTTTCAGATGACTAGATTAATCGGTATCTTAGACAATCATTTCCTTACACAATATCTGGCCTACTAATGTCGAAAACGAACTTTACAACTTTTGTTTGGGGGGGAGGATGGGATGGGGGGACAGGGAGAGGCTGGGAAAGTATGTGAAGAGTAAACAAAGGAGGAGGCTGCAATTCTTGATAAGAAATATACTCATTATCTTGCTCATGTAATTGTAACTCCTCTGTACAGTATGTGCACAATAAAAAATAAAAATTAAAAAAATTAAAAACAAAAACAAAAATCTTTTGGAACTAGCAGAGAGTTAAAATCCTGCACTTTCCTTCTTCCTGATAATTTCTCCCTCCTAATTAATCAAAAAACTAAAATTGAGGATTTCCCTTGGGGAAAATCAGGGCAAAGAAGAAAATAGCTTGTCTCAGACATATACTAGTTATTGCAAACAAGGGAAACAAAATAAGGGCCTGGCTTACTTCACTTAATATAATTTTTTCCAAGTCGTTCCATTTCCTAACAAATGGGGCAATGTCAGTCTTTCTGAGGGAGACATAGAACTCCAGTGTGTGTGTGTGTGTGTGTGTGTGTGTGTGTGTGTGTGTGTGTGTGTGTGTGTGTGTGTGTGTGTGTGTGTGTGTATCACATTTTCTTGATCCATTCATCTACTGAGGGGCATCTGGGTTGGTTCCATATCTTAGCTATGGTAAATATTGCTTCAAAAAAACATAGTTGTGCTGGTAGCTTTAGTATGGTCTTATTTGTGATCATTTGGGTAAATGCCCAAAAGTGGGATTGCTGGGTCATAGGGGAGCTCTATGTGGAGCCTTTGAGGAAACTCCATACTACTTTCCAAAGTGGTTGAACAATTTTACACTTCCACCAACAATGCAATAGGTCTCCCATCTGTCCTCATCCCCCAGAATCTGTTGTTATTAAAGTTCTTGATTATAGTCAAGTGAGGTGGTATCTCAGTGTTGTTTTGATTTGTATTTCTATTATGGCTAAGGAAGTTAAGCATTTCTTCGTGTCAATTGGTGATCCTTCTTTCTTCTTCAGAGAAGTATCTCTTTAAGTCCTTAGCCCATTTATTCATTGAGGATTTGGTGTTGGGGATTTAATTTTTTGAATTCCAGGTATATTTTAGATATGAGACCTTTTTCCGTTTTTATGGCTAGTGAAGATCTCCCAACCTGAGGGCTGTCTAATGATCATGCTAGCTATGTCCTTTGCCATGCAGAAGCTCTGCAAATTCATGCAATCCCATTTGTCCAACCTTTCATTGATTTGTTGTGTTTCTGGAATATGTCTGAGACAAGCAGAAATGTTGAGATATTGATCTTAGGCTAAATGAACCCCAATATGAAGACTCAAATGTATGATTTTTTGGGATGAATTGTTGAAGTTGATTGGCCAAAATTTTGTTGAGGTTTGCATCAATGTTAATCAAAGCAATGGTTCTATAGTTCTCTTTCTTTGATGACTCCCTGCCTGGTTTGGGGATGAGGGTTACAATGACTTCACAGAAAGAGTTCAGTAGAGGATTTTCTCTTTCAGTCTCCTTGAAGAATTGGAGAAGTATTGGTGTGAGCTCTCCTTTGAAGGCCTTGTAGAATTCCATTGTAAATCTATCTGGTCCTGGGCTTTTCCTAGATGGGAGGTATCTTATTGCTGTTTCTATTTCAATGCTTGATATGGGCCTGTATACTAGTATACATCTGAGACAAGCAGAAAAGATCAGATAAGTTGATGTTAGGCGAAATGAACCCTAAGATAAATCTTCAAATTTTTTTCATGTGATTGTTCCTATCATATTTATGATTTCTTTTTTGTTTTGCATGTCCCTCACCCATGGTATAACCCCTGCTTTCACTGTATTTGATGTTGGTATAATTTGTGGAGGGGAAGGGAAAAAAACAAATCATTTAAATAGGGATACTGGTGGACCAATTGCAACAATGAGATGTGCATGTCAGTTATGTTGAAACTTTGGCGGGAGGGGGGCGGAGGGTAGGAGGTGGGTATTGGGGGATGGAGGGGAGGGAAGGGATAGGAAGGGGAAATATGGGAGGAGGCAACAATGCTTGATAAGAAATGTACTCATTATCTTGCCCATGTAATTATAACTTCTCTATACGGTATTTTCACACAAAACAACAACAATATAGACTCAATTTGTTTTTCTTTCTTGCTGGTGTTTCTTAACATATTTTTAAGACATTTCTTTGTTGCTTTGTATGTCCCTCCCTTATGGTATAACCCTGTTTTCACTGTATTTGATGTTAATATAATTTGTGGAGGGGAAGGTGGAAACATTGCAACAATGAGATGTACAAGATGATGAAAAATGAACTTTACAACTTTGGCGAGGCCAGAGGGAGGGATCGCTGGGAAGAGAAGAGGAAGGGTGCAGGGAGGGGGACATGGGTGGGGAAGATGGGAAGGGATGTTAAGGGGAAAAAAGGAGGAGGCAACAACGCTTGATAAGAAATGTACTCATTACTTGGCCAGTGTAATTGTAACCCTTCTGTACGGTATTTTCACAGTAAAAAGAAGAAGAAGAAGAAGAAGAAGAAGAAGAAGAAGAAGAAGAAGAAGAAGAAGAAGAAGAAGAAGAAGAAGAAGAAGAAGAAGAAGAAGAAGAAGAAGAAGAAGAAGAAGAAGAAGAAGAAGAAGAAAACAGCTTTTCTTTTCAATCAATCACAACTCATGAGAATCAACTTTTAAGTCTATATGGGCTTGACTAAGAAAATTATCTGAACCAAATTTCAGGATGAACATACCCCCTAGGTACTTCCCTGTAGTCTTCAATTAAAGGTTTAATTCTCTACTCAATGCTGTAAATCATAGCTAGTCACAGAGAGGCATTCTTAACCACAGCACCTCCCACATAATCACGCCAAACAATAACATTTCACAGCTTGGACATAAAACGCTGACAGGTTTTTACAATAAAATGTGACCTTTACTGTAAAAACTTTTATGACATCTGACAAACAAGGGTCTTAATAGGAAGATTTATATTGTCTTGATGATATAAAATAACATAAACAAAGTTTTTGAACAGATGAAACACAATATGTTCTAAAGAGGGAAATGTTATGTGTATATGCATTAAGAAATAATGATAAATCATAATTTTTAAAGATAAATAATTATTCACAGTAATAGTATCCTCAAAGAAAATGCCAGGCAGACTTATTCAAATAGAAATATTTTCTATTTGCTGTAGAAATATTCATGAATTGAGAGTACTCAACTCTTAATTTTGCATGCTAAGACTAATTCGAGAAAAAAGCAACCAAAAAGAAAATGTTTTAACTTAACATCTACTAGCATAGTATTTCTTTAAACCATCCATCTCCTCCTTTAAGAGGTAGTAGAGTCTGCATTAAAATAACAGAACAGAATTTCCAAGTCAAAAATAGATAAGCAAAAGGTCTGAAAGACAGTACAAAACTAGGTTTTAGATTCTTTTTCTTTAAAGTAGAATAGGAGAACATTCACAGTAGAGAGTTTTGTTCGAGTTCATCACAGGAATTCTGATCAAATGAGTTTAAAATAACCAAAGAGGTGACTTTTGAGGGTCTTTGTAATGTTTCTCTTAATATTTATAATCAAACCCTTCAAATACATTTGAAAGACAAAAATGAAAATAATCAGTCCATGAAAATGATGTTTTCCTGGGTCTTAGAAATCTTCTAAAATAGACATACACGAGGTAATATGGAGGTATAATCATAAAACACTATTTATTGAATCATCAGTAAGCTATGATCTGGTGCAAAATAAAATTTGAGAACATTGTCTAGCTTTTCAATTGACTTTCTTATTGTACCATTTCCAGTTATTTACCCCCTCCACCCCCCACCAAACCAATTTGGTTTATTCCCTTTTGTCAATATTTTCTTTTGTTTTGCGGGTTTTTAGTACTTTTTTAAAATTTATGTACTCTGTATTCTATGTGAGTTTACCTGGTTTGTTTAGGGAAAGGGGAAGCTCAGAAACAGTGGAACAAATGGTCAACCAATTCAGCAAGAATACTAACTAGACACCATGTTGGAAGTGATCTATACAACATGGAGGGGAAGGGAGTCAGGAGGTAAAAACTGCAATAAAATGAGGGAGGGGATAATACTATTCCCAAAAAAAAAGTACTCATA
Organism: Dipodomys merriami; assembly: GCF_024711535.1. NCBI lineage: Eukaryota > Metazoa > Chordata > Mammalia > Rodentia > Heteromyidae > Dipodomys > Dipodomys merriami. The sequence continues at coordinate 26,938,303 of NW_027203159.1, read as the reverse complement.
AATTTATTTATGTAACTGTGACCACTCAGTAAAAATTTAAAATATAATTTAAATTAAAAAAATCACAATGCATTAAAATTTTATTTGAACTTGAAAATACATATTCCTTTTGTATTTAGAGGAAGAATTTATACTTATGAACACAAAATATTTATGGTTAGAATAAAGACAGCATTTCCAGTGTAATATAACAATACCATAATTTTCTGTGGAAATTTACAAACCAAGTTGCAGGAGTTATCATTTATTGGTTCATAAATTTTTTCTTTAAATGATAATAAATATCCAATGATAATCCTTCTGTGCTGGGGAGAATGTTTGGGAGTATGGTTTTCTTGCTTGCCTGCAGGATTTTACAAATTTCTCTCTGCAAGGAATTTGTCTTTACCAATATCTCTTCTATTCATCTAACCAGAAAGCTTCAAAAGTGTTCTATTGCTAGTAGTTAATCATAGATTATAGAAAACTGAATTAATATGGTGATGAAACAAAAATATATTTAGTCAAATTATCCTAGAAGACCACATTATTTGAATATTTAAGCAGCATAATAATGCAATGTTTCAAGTAACATTTTCAGTAGATAATCATCCTAAAATTCTCATTTTGTCTTACTTGAGTGAACAGTGATGAACATGTCTTATTTTTGCAATATGTAATCAAATTCTACCCTACACTTTGCTCTCTATCTCTTGCCATGAGTATATGCCATATGATACTCACAAATCAAGATCGTTATAGGTTTATCCTGGTGCTCAGTGCTCTCCAAAGTAAGATTGAAATGTACATTTTCTCTACTTTTTTTAAAATTTAAGTTAATTTAATTTGTGAACATACTGTACAGAGAAGTTACAATTACATGGGTAGGATAATGCGTACATTTCTTACCAAGCATTTCAGCCTCCTCCTTTGTTTACCCTTCACATCCCTTCCCAGCCTCCCCCTTCCCCCCCAATCCCAATCCTTCTCCTTCTCCCCCTCCCCCCCCCCCCACTGACGTAAAGCTCGTTTTGGACATGACAACTTGTACTTCTCATTGTTGCAAAAGGTCCACCTGTATCCTTAAACAACTGTTTTTTCCCCATCTCCTCCGCAAGTTATACTGACATCAAATATAGTGAAAACAGGGGTTATACTGTGCGGGAGGGACATACAAAGCAACAAAGAGATAATCTTATAAATGCGTTAGAAACACATGCATGAAAGAAAAATAACATTTAAATATATATCTAAGGGTTCATTTTCCTGACATCACATTATCTGACCTTTTCTGCTTGACTCATACATATACTAGATATTACAAATAAGGGAAACCATGGGACCTATGTTTCTTTGGGCCTGGCTTACTTCACTTAATATATTTTTTTCCAAGTTTTTCCATTTCCTAACAAATGGGGCAATGTCATTCTTTCTGATGGAGGCATAGAATTCCATTGTGGATATTCTTGATCCATTCATCTACTGAGGGGCAAACTCTACTTTTTTTTAATTTAGGAAACTCCATGGCAATGAACATTTCTCTGCCAGTCTATATTAGTTAGAAATGTCCCTACATTTGCTAAAACGGCATTCCATTTGTCCAGGATTATCTCTCTTCCTACTTCAAAATCAGAGGATATATTTCAATTTATTCTTTCCTAACAATTGGACACTACCATAATTATTCTATTAGTTGAGCAATGCATTCAGTAAGGTAAGAAAACTTGAATTTGCACTCCTGTTAGGTACTTGATAACTGTTTAATCGTATAAAATAATTTAATCTACTTCTTAGCTTCCTCCTCAAAAAGATTACACGTAACTCTACCTATGGTATCAAACAATTTCTTAAAGAGACAGAAAGTCCTACAATAAATATTTGCTGTAGTCAGGTCTATTTTGTTTTCTTGGTATACTATTTTTTTTACACAGAAAACTAGAGGGTCTGAAGCATCTACTTTTATCAAGTCATTATCATGAAAATTAAAGCTAGGTGACAGACTCTATGTGTGTGTGTGTGAGAGAGAGAGTGTATGTGTGTGTGTGTGTGAGAGAGAGAGAGCGAGAGAGGTCCTTTATAGGACCTATCATAAAGTGTATTCCAACTGTACCAGAACTATACAGTAAGTATATCAGTGTAATTCTGATATTAGAGTAAAACCAATGTGGTATATAGTAAACCGTACAGTAACTAGACCTGAGTTCTAAATTGCAGTATTCTAATAACATCTTATAGTTACCAATAATAACAAATTTCAATTTATGCTCAATAAAATATGAAATATTTTAATTGGTTTAAATTTAGAATTATATTTCAACAAATGCCTAGATAACTTTATTAACAAAGTAGAAATTGACACTAGATTCCATGAAATTAGAAACAATTTACCTAATTTCAACTACCTACTGAAAATATTCAAGAGATTTATTTTATATAAAATATATGTGCATATATACTTAATTTTCCCCATGCAGGATACATTAGATATGATCTGTACTCTATTACTTTCTAAATTTGAAATGTGGTATGTCATAGTTTAGTGGAACTACAGATTAATTATATATCACAATCACAGTTTAGTAGTAACTCCAAAATATCTTTCTTTCCCAGTAAACTCACATTTCAACTAATATACTTTCATATTTGGAAATTATAAAATATCCAAAAAATGATTATTTCCCTACATTCCATATTTTTCCTCAACTTCAGTGCACTTTGTAGCAAATTTCATCTGTTTTTGTATTTCTAAACAACAGAGCTCTGAATTTACATTTTCTCACAAAAGATTAAATCAACAAGTATTTCTTCTCTAGAGAATAGTTAGAATTAAGAAATAGCAGAACACTAAGGAATTAATTACAATTTTATTCCTTTTGTCCAACTGTAAATTTTGCTTTAAAATATCACCAAGATTTAACATTCTGATCTATATTTGGTGCAAAGCTATGTCAGAATTAACTGCAAATTGATTAAAAACAAAGAGAAGATGAAAACAGAAAGAAAGAAAGAAAGAAAGGAAGAAAGAAAGAAAGAAAGAAAGAAAGAAAGAAAGAAAGAAAGAAAGAAAGAAGGAAGGAAAGAACGAAAGAAGAAAGAAAGGAAGGAATGAAGGAGGGAGGGAAGGAAGGAAGGAAGGAAGGAGGGAGGGAAGGAAGGAAAGAAAGAGAATTAACACATAAAATTCACCACAGAATCTCCAAATGTGTTAAATAAAGGCTTGTTTAGAGAAAACTGACTGCTATGTAACTTCCAGATGATAGTTGTGTTTCTAACTAATGTATTAAATCTATCCTCTCCTTTTTGGAAATAAAAGTTCCTGTTGAATGAATAGCTTCTTCTGAGTGTGTTCAAGTGTGTTTTGCAACACGTAATTGTGTGATTTTTAAGGTCAGTTTTCTATGTTTCTATGGAAACCTAAAGGAAATTGTAGGAATTTCAATGGAATGTTATCCACACTATCATCTTTGTCTTTAAATAATCAATAATGTCTATTAGGGAATGAAATAAAAGGATCGGGTTTGTAATAATTTTTTTGAAAATCAAATTATGAATTTTGAAATAATTCAACCCAATTTAATAAAAACATTCAATTTCCTATGTAAAATATGGTTGTTATGTTGTATGTAAAACATGCTTCCCATAAAAAAAAAATTCTCTTATACTGTTTGATTCAGAAGTCTGTGTTGGTCTGGGAGCTGACTTGATCTTTTCTTGTTCTAATTTTGCTCACTTGTAATATTTCCACACACACTTCTTAGTATGGATAAAGCAATTAATTGGATGTTGCTCACACATAATATAAACCACATTTAAAATTAGTGCTGAGCTAGCTGCTGTTGTTTTACTTGCCTAAAATTCCTCAGGAAATTCCTCTAGAAATTTCAAGAAACAAAGAGAAAAACTGGTTTATGGGAGAATGCTGAATCAAGCCCTCAAAAATATTGCTTGTAATTAACTGGGGAATCAATAAATGTATGCACTTTCCTCTATTAATTTCCACGGGACCAATACTGCCCAAATTCACAAAATTTGGGAATTAAAGTAACACACACAACAAGCTATTGAAAAATTATATTGATTACAGATTTGATATTTCCATTCATAAGTTTACAAAGAAGCACTAAATAGGCTAAAAACATCGGTATATTTAAAAGCAACAATACAACATACAAATAAAAAATCCAGAATAGGCAAGTATATTATGAAATACTCAACTTGTAAATCAAAAACAGGAATATACATATTTTAGGTATAAGCAAGTATATTATTTTTGTCAATGTAAAACTTTGTTATAGATCCATGTGATAACAGAGTTTATTGTTCCTAAAATTGAAATGTAATCACAAAATAATCCGTGCTCTCAGAGGTTTTAAGAGTTAATAAGAAATTCCAGCCGCACACAGGTGGCTCAGGCCTGTACTCATAGCTACTCAGGAGGCTGAGATCTGAGGATCAAGGTTCAAAGCCAGCCCGGGCAGGAAAGTCCGTGATATTCTTATCTCCAACAAACCGCTCGAAAACCGAAGTGACACTGTTGCTCAAATTGTAGAGTTCTGGCCTTGAGCTGGAGCTGAGGGACAGCGCTCAAGCCCAGAGTTCCGTCCCCATGACTGACTAAAACCAATATAAATCCCATAAACTGATTATTGTTTTGAATCTGTGTTATGGATCAAAAGGGTATGGATGAAGACAGAGATAGAGACAGAGAAAGAGAAAAGGGAGATGATTGAAGGAAAAGAGACAATAGTGAGAAAAGAGTTGAGAAGGTAGAAAGAGTGTACTACTTTGGGGAAAATTAGAAACTAGTTCAATTCAAAGTTAATGAAAGACACTAATCTATTTTCATTCTGAGAGTTTTATAAAGCTGACAGAATATTGCTTTTGGAAATCCAAGACCTTCAAATTCTGTAACAAACCTGCTATGTACAGGTGAAACTATGAACTGTTTTGCAGAAAAGATAAATTGAAATCCAGACATATAGACTAATTTACACCAGCTAGTAAGTGGTAGGGGTCAGAATTTTGGAGAATTAACTTCAGAATTGCTGCTGTAAGTCACCAAAAAATGCTTCTTTGAAAACAAAGTAATCACATTCAGGCTTCAGTTAAGGTAATCTGTTTTCACCACAAATAACTTTGTAATTTTTTAAATGCATTTTGGAAATATATACTATGAAACTGCACATTTTTTGAAACATTTTCCATGGTCATCAAGTTTTTGAGTAATATGGAATCTGGTAAATGAGAGTGACAGTAGTATAATTTAGGATATCAACAATGTTTTATTATGAATGAAGTTCTAGTATGTGATACTTCGTCACACTTAAATACTCTGACAAACAGAGAAAAGATCAGTCAAATATGTCTTTTCTTTTCTCACATAAAGTTGCTTTTCCATAAAGCCTACTAAATATTACATCAAATAACATGATTGAGGATGAAAAGACAAAATTATTAATTCATTCTGAAGTTGGGAGATCAGGTTCGGGCCAGAGGCATCTTGGCTGCATGGTGGATGGTAGAGTCTGGATTCTTTTCTTTATGGTGCAGGAAGGCCCCTGCACCCCAGATGATTAACAACCTTGAATTCCTGGAGGCAAGGGCTGGGACCTGGATCATAAGTTACTAAACCTGTCAGTCCAGTCCCTGGAACTGGGAGTTTCCTGTGACTCTGCTTCTTGACCTGGACCAGGTCAGGTGCCATTATACCAAATCTCTGTGTTTGTATCCTGTGTCCTAGTACCTCGCTCCTTGCTGGTAACCCTGGAATCCCACTTCAACTCTCAATTGCAGCTGATTTGCTTTGATAGAATTGTTTTGTTCTTTTGTTCCTCTCCAGCCTTCAAGGCTCAGTTTCATAAAAGTGTTACCTAGGTTTGGTGGCAGCAAGACTTTGAGACAGTAGTCCACCTTTCCATCTCTGGCCTTTTAATAAAGACTAAGATTCAACATTTCAAAATATGGCTTCTTTGTTTCTCACTGTATAAACATTCCTAAGAAGGAATAGGCATTCATTCTATATATGTGATTCAGAAAATGCAAATTTGGGCAGCCCAGTCAACCTGAGGATGAGGGAAAGCAATTATTAGCAGGGATTTCTTGCTTTGGAAATCAACACTGGCTAACCCAAATTCATGCCTCAAGGGGTATGGCCCCAAACAACCCTATCATTGGAGTTCAGTGCTTTAAAGCATCTTATGGGTAGTAGAGATGCATGAGGGAAAGTTGTGAGATGCCAGAAAGGCCAGTCACTTATTTGCTAATTTTTCCTTACACTGAGTGGAATAGTCAATCATGGTAAATGTATTATGTAAAATATGAAAATCATGGATTTATATTAAGTCTTACTTATGATATTTTTGGAAATAAATAACATGGTGTAAGAAATATAAAACATCAAGTATTGTAAATCTGTAAGATTGAGCTACCTAAAAGAACTTGTCTAGCAAGCACTTTAGTATGGCTTAGATCAGGCCCTCAACCATGTTCTTCTGAGACACAACCAAAATTTTGTCTGGTATACATTACAATTTATGCTTCCGAAGTACTTTATGAATGAAGACACTAGATGATTTCTAGTTCAACCAGAAGCCATTTTTGACCATTTTCTAGTGTATTCTGGAAGTCATATCTCAATTCTACTTTTTTGAATTATTTTTAGCATATTGCATAGGATCTTAGATCTCTGCAAATAAAAGGGGAGAGAGGAACCCAGGGTAAATAAAGCAGGAGAATACGAGGGAAGGGTTAACACTGAGAAGAAATACATTTTTTCCTTAAACAATTTTTAAAAGATACATGAAAATATGAAAGATGCTTTATTTGACTAAGAAGGTACATAGTATGTTGAGAAGTATCTAATCAAAAGCAATAAGTAACAATGTTTCCAAAGGTAAAATTGTAATGGAACAAGTAGATCATCTTTTTTCCTTTGTCAGTCATGGGGCTTGAACTCTGGGCTTCAGCACTGACCCCACAGTCTCCAGCTCAAGGCAAGCACTCCACACATATCTATACACACATGCATCTAACTGATCTAACAATCTAGAATAACATCAACATCATACAATGAGATTTAGACAATCATCTTACCAATAAACAAAAGTCCAAGAACAAATGATGAAATTTTATGACTTTTATATTATTGTTTTGTATTTATGTATGAGCAGTAGTAGAGATTGAAATCTACATTTATACTTTGCTGGTGTTGACTTAACAATCTAGCATTCCTTATGAAAACACTTTCAATTTCTGCCTGGTATGATGTATGCCATGCCTAAAGACAAACAACTATCAACAAAGAATACAGTACCAAACTAAACTCTCCTTCATAACCGGTCAAATAAAAACATTCCATAGCAAAGAAAAATTGAAAAAATACATCTCCACCAAACCTGCCCTACAAAAGATACTTAAAGATGTCCTACACATAGAAAACCCAAAAGACCACAATAAAGGCCAAGAAACTGCACCCAAACTGAGGATCCAAGAACCATAGGAAGAACCCAGTTGATGCACTCCCAAAAAGATGCATAACAAGGCAGGAACTACCAAACACCTCTCAGTCCTAACTCTTAACAGTAACGGACTTAACTCTCCAATTAAGCAACATAGACTGTCTATTTGGATTAAAAAGCAAGATCCTTCAATCTGCTGCCTTCAGCAGGCAAAATTTGCCCATAAAAACAAATACATTTTGCAGTGAAAGGCTAGAATTAAGCTACCAAGCAAATGGCCCCCATATACAGGCAGGCATTGCAATCCTAATATCAGATAAAATAGACTTCAAATTAAAATTAGTGAGAAGAGTTAATGAAGGTCACTACATACTAATTAAGGGATGTCTCCTTCAGGAGCACTCAAATTTATCCAATAAACACTCCTTTCCCTCAAAGCTCACAAAGATCTAATGACATTAATTGTTGGGGACTTTAACACCACTATCCCCATTAGATAGATCAATTCTTCAAAAACTCAACAGAAATGGTAGATCTAAACAACTGCATAGTTCAATTAGATTTAACAGACATCTAACAAGTATTTCATCCAGCAGCATTACGATACATGTTTTTCACAGCAGCACAACGAACATTTTCCAAAATAGACCACATTTTAGGTCACAAAGCAAATCTGTACAAATTCAGAAATATTGAAGTCATACCCTGCATTCTCTTAGACCACAAGGGAATAAAATTAGAACTCAACACAAAAATCCACCTCTAACACATGGAGACAGAAGAACACACTGTTGAATCACCAGTGGGTCATGGAAGAGATTACATAGGAAATTCAAATGTTCATGATATTTAACAAAAGTGAACACACAAATTACCAGCTCAGCTGGGACACAGCAAAGGCAGTACTCAGGGGAAATTTTATAGCTTTAAATTCCTACATCAATACAGTGGAGAGATCTGAAACCAACAATTTAATGAATCATCTGAACCTCCTTGAAAATGAGCAGCAAGATAAACCCCAATCCAATACACTGAAAGAATTAATTAAAATTAAATCAGAATTAATTGAATTAGAATCCGAAAAAATCCATTGAAAGAATCAACAAAATGAAGAGTTGGTTCTTTTACAAAATTAACAAAACTGACAGGCACTTAGCAAATTTTATCAGAATAAGAAGAGAACACACCCAAATAAACTAACTCAGAGATGAGAATGGAAACATCACTACAGAAATAAGCAAGATTCAGAACATTATAACAGAATGCTTCTCAAAACGTTATGCTATTGAGTTTGAGAATGTGGCAGAAATGGATCTTTTCCTAGCATATGTCAACATGCCAAAACTAAAGCAAGATGAGTTAAGCCATCTTAAAAGGCACATACCAAGTATTAAATTAGAAACAGCAATAAGAGACCTCCCATCAAAGAAAAGCCCAGGAACAGATGGATTTACAGCGGAATTCTACAAGGCCTTCAAAGCAGAGCTCACACCAATACACCAACAACTCTTCAATGAAACTGAAAAAGAAAGTTCACTACCAACCACATTCTATGAAGCCATCATAACATTTATCGCAAAACCAGGCAAGAACTCATCAAAGAAAGAGAACTATAGACCCATTTTTTTAATGAACATTGATGCAAACTTCTCAACAAAATTTTGGTCAATCCCTTTCAACAATTCATCCAAAATTCATACACCATGATAAAAAAGGATTAATTTCAGGGATACAAAGCTGGTTCACTATATGCAAAACAATTCATATAATTCATCACATCAACAAGAGCAAGGATAAAAATCACGTGGTTATCTCAATAGATGCAGAAAAAGCATTTGACAAGATCCAACACCTCTTTATGATGAAGGCTCTAGAAAAATAAGTAATACAGGGACCATTAGTCAATAAACTAAAGGCTATATAGGACAAACCTACAGACAGCACTATACTTAATGGTGAAAAAATAAAGTTAATTCTTCCTGACTCAGGAAAAAGACAAGGATGTCTACTTTCTCCATTTCTCTTCAATGTAGTATGAGAATGTCTAGCTAGAGCAATAAGACAAGATGCAAACATACAAGGGTCCCAAATAGGGAAAGATGAAGTAAAAGTCTCCTTCTTTGCAGATGACATGATCTTGTGTTTGAAGAATCGCATTGACTCCACTCCCAAATTACTTAAGCTGATTCAAACCTTTGGCAAAGTAGCAGGTTATAAAATTAACTCTAAAAAATTAATGGCTTTTCTGTATGTCAACAATGACAAAAGCGTGGCTGAAATCTGAAAAACAACTCCACTCATAATATCTCCCCCCAAAATAAAATACCTAGGAATTAAACAAAGAAGTGATGAAAAGCTATGATGAAATCACTAAAAAAACTGAAAAAGGTAATCAAAATAGCACTTAGAAACTGGAAAAACCTCCCATGTTCCTGGACTGCAAGGATCAACATCTTGAAAATGGCAATACTTCCCAAGACTACCTACAAATTTAATGCGATACCTATAAATAGTCCAACCTCATTCTTCAAGGAAATAGAAGAGGGAATCCAAAAATTCATGTGGAACAATGAAAGACTCCAAATAGCAAAACTGACCCTTAACAGAAAGAACAGTGCTGGAAGAATATCAATACCAAATTTCAAACTGTACAACAAAGCCATGGTAATCAAAACAGCTTGGTACTTTTACAAGAACCCATCTAAGGCCCATTGGAATAGAATTCAAAACCCAGAAATGAACCCACTGACTTATAGCTACCTAATCTTCAATAAGCGAGCTATAAAAAGTAAAATGAAAGAAAGAGAGCCTTTTCAGTAAATGGTGCTGCCAAAATTGGTTAATCCTTTGTAGAAAACTAAAGGTAGATCCTGATATGTAATCTTTCACCAGAATCAACTCCAAATGGATCAAAGAACTCAGAGTCAAAAAGACATTGAAAACATCACAGGATGGAATAGGAGAAATAGGTCTCTTTGGCACAGGCCAAAATTTTCTTAAAAGAGACACAGATACACAACTCAAAGAAAGTTTGGACAAATGGGATTGCATGTAACTGCAGAGCTTCTTTATGGCAAAGGACATAGCTAGCAACATCAATAGAAAGTTCATGGATTGGGAGAAGATCTTCACTAGCTATACAACGGACAAGGATCTCATGTCTAACATGAGATCCAAAAAAATTAAATTAAAATTAAACCCAAAAAATTAAATCCCCCAACAACAAATCCTCAAAGAAAAAACTGCCAATATAATAAGTGGACAAAAGACTTAAAGAGAAACTTCTCTGAAGAGGAAAGGATAGCCAATAGACACATGAAGAAATGCTGAACCTCCCTAGCCATAAAAGAAATGCAAATCAAAACAACATTGAGATACCACCTTGTGGAGTCTTCGTCTGTCCCATGAATATGGATGGGTCCAAGGAAAGTTAAGAGCAGCATCTGGTATGTTCCTCAGCCTCCCTTAGTCTAGGAGACAATCAGACACAGTGGGGAGCCAAGTCAAACAGGAAACCTCTTTTTTTTTTAACACAGAGCAAGCCCTTTTTAAAGCAAAAAAGAGCGGGTGGCATGGCTTGAGGGGAAAAGGAACCAATCACTGTAAAGATCACACCCTAGCATGCACCTAAGCTTCCAAGGGCTAGTTATTCACTGAAAGTAAAGCAAATCGGGATCTGCCCACTCAACTCCATCTTTGCTGCCAATATGCTCCACACCAACTTACCAGTTAGAATGGCGATAATCAAGAACTCTTATAACAACAGATGCTGGAGGGGATATGGACACACTGGAAGCTTACTACATTGTTGGTGGGAGTGAAACTTGTTCAACCACTTTGGAAAGTAGTATGGTGGTTGCTCCAATCTCGACATTGAGCTCACCTATGACCCAGCAATTCTACTTCTGGGAATTTACCCAAATGATAACAAATAAGACCACTCTAAATCTACCAGCACAATTGTTTATTGCAGCATTATTTACTATAGTTAAGATATGGAAGCAACCCAGATACTCCTCAGTAGATTAATGGATCAAGAAAATGTGGTATATATACAAAATTGAATTCTATGCCTCCATCATAAAGATGCTTTTGGGCTTCATACAAGACAAGAGCAACTTCAAGACTATATAGACACACACCACTGAAACCTGAGTGTTGACCCAAACCACAGCAATGGCAGTAGCCTCCTGCATCTCTTCCTCATTGAAGTGCTTTCTGAATGTGCCCATGGGCACAGGAAAGATTCATGCCATAGAAGCATGTCCTAAAAAATGTCTGAGCTTCTAATCATTAAGAAGGTTATTGCAGCCGGGCACTGGTGGCTCACGCCTGTAATCCTAGCTACTCAGGAGGCTGAGATCTGAGGATCGCGGTTCAAAGCCAGCCCAGGCAAGAAAGACCATGAGACTCCTATCTCCAATAAACCACCAGAAAACCGGAAGTGGCTCTGTGGCTCAAGTGGTAGAGCGCTCGCCTTGAGCTGAAGAGCTGAGGGACAGCGCCCAGGCCCAGAGTTCAAGCCCCACGACCGACAAAAACAAAAAACAAAAAAAAAAACAAACAAAAAAAAAGAAGGTTATTGCAAAACTATCAATATCTCCTAGGAGCAGAACACATACTCTGTGCACTTTATCTCTTTGGTCCCTACCATTAATCTCTATCCAACCCTTCAAATAAATCCACAATCAGTTGTTGGGCTTTAGATTTTAGAGGCCAGCTCATTTTTTTTTTTCATTGTACTTGTGCTGGGTCTTAAACTCAACGCAAAGATATTGTCCTTGAGCTTTTCTTGCAGAAGGCAAGCACACCATCCCTTGAAGCCTCCATTTCTGGCTTTTTGGTGGTTAATTTCCTGCTCATACATTCATCAAACCACAATCTTCAAATCTCATCCTCCTGAGTAGCTAGGATTACAGGCATAGGGCACTGGAGCCCAGCAGACTACATTTTTCAATGGAAATAGTTTCATCTCATTTCTCTACCCCAAATAGTTTTATGTCTGTTAAATTGTTTGAAAATCATAATTAAGTTTCCTATGACCATAGAGGCTCTACAGTAGCTGTCAATTGAGTCAGTGAAGAGAAAATCTTGGAATTTGGAGATGTAAGTGTTTAGGGAATTTTGATATCCTTTCTTGTTCAAACAGTAAGAAAAGTGATAGGACAATTCCTAAGGTGGTATTCTGTCATACAACAACAATAATTAAATCTTGAAGAAGGAAATCCTTTCACAAGTGCCTGCTTGCCTGTACATCTCTTATACTCTATTTTCCAAGTTACAGAAATTTGTGTTTTTGGAGCTCATTGAATCTTGCTTTCTTTCTATATACTACAGCTCCACCGAGTGAGGTATTTTCTTTTCTCCACCATATGTGCACCATATGTGCGTTCACTGTCTGTTTCTCATAGGACAACAAATAGAAAATACCTTGGTTTCCTTTTATACTGACACTTGCACTCCTATGGCTTTCCTTGACATTACCATTTCCCTACAGCTACACACAGGTTGTTTTGCTTAAAGTCTGAAGGTGCTACAGGAAAACAAATTTCTCTAAACTGCATATTCTTTCCTAATTATTCTATTTTTATGATTTTTTAATCTTTTTCTCTCTCTTTCGCTCTCTGTCACACACAGTATGCATTCTCATTCTTTGTAGTTTGTATTACAAATTTGTATAATCAAATTTCATTAGGATTAAATAGTAACATCTCCATCAAGGGGACTCCTTCATCTGTCACTATGATTCGCATGAATATGAATAGAAGAGTAGTAAAGAATTAGACATATGATATAGAAATCCTTACTTATTCAAAGTACAGTATTAAGAGGAAAACTGGGATGTGATATCTGAATTAAAGCCATAAGCAAGGCATTTTAAAACCATAAGTAATTTTATTTAAACTTTTCACTCTATTATATGTTGGAGGTTAGAATAGGTTGACTTAATGAATCTCCAAATATTCATCCTTGTTTCTTACCTACAATGGACCATGAAACTTGTAGGACTTGTGAAATATATCTAGAAATAGTGGCTGTAGCAAGCCAACAGAATTAATAGTCATATTTGGATAAAGGGACTAAATTAGGCTGATTTACAAAACTATGAGATGGCATGTTGGCTGTTGGAGTTTGTTAGAAAATTACGAGCCAGGTTCAATACTAACTGACTCATATACCCAAAATAATATTGTATCTGATGTATTCAAAATAACATTGTTTCTTCTGTCTAAATCAAACAGAAACAGAAATTCCTAAAGTAGTTGCAGCAAGACAAATTTCCTAGATATACTAAAAGATGAAATTTAGTTTGGAGCTTGCTGATACCTGCAATACTATAGCTATTCAGGAGGATGAAATCTGGAAAATTTTAGTTTGAAGCCAGTCTTAATAGAATTTCCTTGAGGCTCCATTTCCAATTAATCATCCCAAAGTTTGGCTGGAGGCATACCTCAAATATTAAAATGGCAACAATGACCAAGAAAGGCAAATAAATTCAAGATTCCTGAAGTTCAATCCTGGGTACTGGGAGAAAAAAAAGAGAAGTGGAAAAAGAGGAGGAAAAGAAGGAAGAGAAGGAAGAGGAGGAAGAAAATAAAAGGAGTAGAAGGAAAATGACAGGAAAAGAAAAGGGAACATTGGGTTTCTTTGCCTCCAAAGAATTTGAACTATGGCATCTAACTTCTGTCAAAAATTAATAAACTTTTAGGAAGTGTGATATTCAAGAAATAACAGAAATTGAGCAACCTATATACATTGTTGTTGTGTTAGATTTGACAACGTGTATATGTTGTTGTTTTTTAAGACTTGACAATCTGTATATGTTGTTGTTAAGACTTTACAGAGATGCTCAAACTAATGACACCAATAACTGATTCAAACAGGAATTTTCATGCCTCAGTAACTTCAAATTTCACATACCAGTTGTACCAAAATAAAGTTGAAATAGACATTTTTGGTGCCAATCCTGGGGCTTGAACTCACGTTTTAAAGTTTTTTAGAGCAGTTTTTGCTCAAGGCAGTACTCTACCACTTGACCTACAGTGCCCCTTTCAACTTTTTGGTGGCTAATGGAAATAAGAGTCTCACGAAATTTCTTTTCCCATCGGGCTTCAAACTGTGCTTTTCAGATCTCAGCCTGCTGAGTAGATAGGATAAAGAGATGTGAGTCATGAGCACCTCTCACTTTATAGAAAAAACGTTCTTCACAAAAGAAGAATCAATATAACATGCATTTTTGGTGCAGAAGAGAAGATAGAAATAATTAAACCTCCTTAATTGAAGCAACATTATACTCTATTTAAAAAATCTATAATCATAATTACACAGGATGAAGAGATCTGAGGATCATGACACAAAGTTAGCCATGGCAGAAAGTCCATGAAACTCTTATCTCCATTTAACCACACACACACACACACACACACACACACACACACACAAATCTGCTAAAATTTCTAGTGTTTCAGGCAGGATACTATTCAAAGAAGAGCCCTTGAACCTATGCACACACACACACACACACACACACACACATATTTATACACACACACACACACACACACATCCTTGCAAAGGAAAAACACTGATTCTCAAACCACTATGTCCTAAAGAGCAATGGATATGACAATATTTTCTATAGTTTTTCTGTGCATTTTTTATTCATTTATTCATTTATTTATTTTTATTTTTTTTGTTGCTTGTGGGGCTTGACTCTGGGCCTGGCCTCTGTCAGTCAGCTCTTCAGCTCAAGGCTAGTGCTCTACCACTTGAACCACTTCCAGCTTTTTCTGCTTATGTGGTGCTGAGGAATCGAGCCCTCATGCATGCGAGACAAGCCCTCTACCACTGAGCTACCTTCCCAGCCCATGTGCATTTTTATAAAGACAATTGCTTTTTTCTGGAGCACATATTCATCTTATTAATTTTCTTGGACGTTTTGCTTTCTCGTTAAACTATACTTAATGGAGGAAGGGTTCAAATATTTGCTTCTGATACATTTATATCTAAATTTAACTTTCAATATTGTCCTCAAATATAAGGTTAATTTTTTGCATTTTATTCTGGAAAATGAATCTGACTTCATTCTGTGTGAACTATTTGATTATAATGGTAAAGATATCTGCAGTTTAGATGCCCATTCAGTATCTATTTGTACTTCTCTCTGGCTAAAAGGAGACTCTGAGTTTTTGAGGGGAACTATGCATAAATCTAAGGGCATATTTATTGACTCTTCATTTGCCTTGCTTTCCCTGCAGGGACAGAAAAATGACCCGCTACTGGATGTTAGAACTAAAGGTAAATTGTACTGCCATGATTTCTGGGCACATTTGATTTCTGGATCAATTGAGGACATGTTTCTGATTTACTTCTTTGCGATCTTCTTTGCTGGGTGAACAGGAAGGCTTACAGAACATGTGGTTACACTGTCATGGGGAGAAAAGATCCAGTGGAAATTCTTAATATTTCCTCATAAGGGAATGCTAGAGGAGGATAGTTTGGTGACTTAAGGCCTAAACTGGTTCTTATTCAGCTGGGCTTTGTAAGGCAGAGATGTGATAAGTAGAGTATATGAGATGAAAGATGTTTTGGTACAATAGGAGGTGAGAGCCTACAAGTCAGCCTGAAATTTAAAAAAAAATTAGTCTCAGTAAGAAGTCATATTAAGAAATGTGAATTTCCAAAAGCGGGTTTTTTGCATTCTATTTAATATAAAAATGGCAATATAGGCTATATCATTGCATTGGTAACCTAAAAAAGAAGTATATTTGTTCTGATATTTTCCTTTTCAGATTCAAATAGGAATGCAAAAACAATACATGGTAAAGGAAAGGCAAAAACTTCAGATCCTCTGAGTGTTCTGTCTCTATGCCAAATGATAATTACTGCCTATCTCTGGAATTCATGTCATGTCAGAAAAAGAAATCCTAATTTCCTTCAGTCTCCGATATTAGAGATTTCAATTACTCATGACTGAATATATCCATAATCAATACCACGCATATAAGAGGAACATATTACTGTTTTTTGAGGATTTATGTTTTTATTTAAATACCTACCATTGATACCTATAATTTCACTGGTTCTTTGAAAATATATGTGAACTGATATTTATAAATCTCAAGTATAGTGTATATCTTCTTCATTACTGATCCTGTCTACAAAGGAATCATAGCATTGTGCATTTAGTGTTCAGTGTGAGAAAAAGAAGACATCATGAATGAATTCATTTTCATTATGCTAAATAAGTTCAAAAGGTTAGTGCTAGCTTCAGGTAATAGTATTGTTTCACATCCTCATGCTCATTCGGTGAGATTCAATGTTTATTTGATACTAAAAAATTTGTGGTGAACTTGAGAGTATGCACAGGGGATATTATAATATGAGTGAGTGCTTCATGGAAGACAGCATATTATTTACTTTCATTTTTCCAGTAATCCAGCAGAGATCCTAAGATATTGCATGATTTTAGCAAATATATATTTGTGGACTTAATGAATAAACATGAATACATAAGAATGAAAGAAAGAGGCAATGAGCTGTATTCATTCCCAGCATGAAGAAATTGCCATTATTGATGTTTCATTAGTGCCTCTTCATGCCTACAGAGCCTATGTATTATGATGGTGCAGGATCTGATTGCCTCACACAGGGGCATGTGACATGGTAATTCAGACACTTGCATAGAACTAAACAACGTTCAATAAAGGGTCTTGTGTGGGGGACTTATTCCATGCTTGAAATCCTTAACACTATCATCATTTAATTTCAATTTTGTAAGGTAATTCTAACAACATATGCCATGGTGTTTATTGCTTTAGTTTACATGTGGTCTTGATACTATACTTACATAGTTAAATTTCTGTTATCTTCTTTCTAGTATCCAAGAAAAGGTGTTCTACTTGAAAACCCCAAATTTTGAGAGTTGAGGATTCAATGAGAGACCTTCTACTCATGGAAGTCTTCTGAGCTCAGGACTCACAATATAACTCATTGTCCTTCTTAATAACATGCTCTACATATTTTATACCAAGATAGTCAGCTCCCATTCCATTTAATAGCTAAATCTTGTTTTTCAAAATTTTTAACATGAATTAATTGTGCAAGGGGGTTCATTATATAGACCGTTATATGCATAATGTGTACCTTGATCACTGTCACTCATCCACTCTGCTGCTATCTAAAGCAATCTCTTCAAGCCTCATTACACTTATAAACGGTTTCTATAGTCTGAACTCTAAAAAAGAACAGTTGAGGAGGCTGCTTTTCTTCCATCGTACATCTTTTTGGCTCCCTTATCAATTAGAATGGCCATTATCAAGAAATCCAATAACAACATATGTTGGATGAGATGTGGCCAAAACGGAACACTATTACACTGTGGTTTATTCAACCACTCTGGAGTTTCATCAAAAGATTACACATAGATATCCCCTACCACCCAGCAATTCCACTTCTGGGTGTTTATCCAAATGATCACAAAAAATGCCATAGTAAAGTTACCAGCACAAGTATGTTTATTGCATCATGATTCATCATAGCAGATATAGAACCAACTCAGGTTCCCTCAGTAGATGAATGGAATAAGAAAATGTGTTATAAATGAAATCCACAATGAAATTGAAAGCTTCTCCATCAGAAGGAGTGACATTGCTCTATTCATAAGGAAATGTAAAGACTTGGGAAAATGCATATTAAGTGATGTGAGTGAGAACCAAAGAAACATAGACCCCATGTTTTCCCTCATTTGTAATAATTAAAATATGTCTAGCATAGTCCTAGCAGATGAGCAAAATAGTATAATAGTACATATGACCATATAAGATGATGCTAAGTGAAATAAACTCAAAAGTTTGGAAACAAAAGGTTTTCCTTTGTTGTTCTTGTACTATGTGATTTCTTTTTTCCTTTCCTTTTTCCCCCTTTGATTTATCCCCTGTTATCATTGTATTTGATTGTGGTGGCCTGGGTATAATACATTTATCTGAATTATGGATGGGAAGGGGAATGGCAATGTGGCGAGACAAGGGACAAAGGATGAACCAAGACAACAGCAATATGCATAAGAGAATATGTTGGAAATGAAACGTACCACTGGCGATGGGTTTGGAGAGGGTAAACTGGGAGAAAAATGAGGAAGGGTATAGCAAGTTCTACAAGAAAAGTACTCCTACCTTATGTATGCAAATGTAACCCCTCTGATCTTGTCAATAAAATTAAAATGAAGAAAGAATTTGGGGTATTATCTTAATGTCTATTTTCTCTCACTTTTCAAAGACAAAAATAAGAAAGAAACAGAGAAAAGAAATCAAGGTACTGAAAAGGAAATGTCAAAACTTGGCCTCTTTCTTAAAAATTATTTTTTTAGCAAGTAACTCATGATAAGGCTGCCTTTTAAGGAGTGTTTACACTCATTGATCAGGACAACTAAGCAGTTTAATTCTGCAATTGTAATGTTTCTAAATGCTTGTAAAGAAATTTACAGATGAACTAAGTGAAATAACCAGAGAAATTGGAAAGTTTTTGATAAGTGAAATTTGTAATATCTCTTATTTTTGTCTCTCTATTGTCTACTGATTTAAGCATTTTTTACTTTAAAAATTTGTTTTTGTTTCTGTTCTATGGCTCAGTTTGGTACTATGGCTCAGGTTGTTTTTTCTCTCTCCCTATCCAGCTTTTTTCTGGCTGTTCTAGGCATGGAGTCTAGCAAATATTTCTGTTCCAGTTAATTTTGTACTGCAACCCTCCAAATCTTAGTATCTTGAGTTTCTAGGATTATAGAAGTGAGTCATCAGTGACTGGCTGAAATCTTTTAGTTTGATGTTCTTCAATGTATCTACATTATAGTAGGATATGTATTTTATTCCATTTATTCTTCTTACCATCTACTTTTAATCTGTTGTTATAAACATGTTAGGTTCCAGAGAATTCTAATTAACATCATCTCCAATATCACTTTTTTCAATGACATACTTTGCTTCTTGGATCTCTATTCTATATATGTCTGGCTTCTTTTATAGTTTAAAATCATATTTAACTAAGTTTTGGTATTTCATTTACCTTTTCTTCTATAAGATTCTTCCTGATTAGATTTCTTAGTGTTACTTAAGTTCCATTTTCAGCTCTGTTTCATCTCTTTTAAGAGTTTTTCAATTTTATACTTTGATAACTATGATTGTATAAGAAGCTCTAATTTGATCATTGTTCCTTCCTTTTTTCTTCCTTCCTTCCTACGTTCCTTCCTTCCTTCCTTTCTTCCTTCCATCCTTTCTATACTTAATACTGTCTTTATTTTTAGCACCTTTAATAGTATTTTTTTTCTGTCCTAGCAATAAGTCTTGGCCTTATCTCTCATTACCACAACTCACCTTTCTCTCAGCTTTTCTCAACCAGGATAGTGAGCTTTGAATTACTATAAAAATAGATGCTAGTGAGGATGCATCCAAAAGTGAAACCTACTACATTGTTGGGGAGAATGTAAATTGGTTCAACCAATTTTTGAGATTCCTCAAAAAGATAAATGTAGAAGTATCTATGACCCAGAAATTCCACAATGGTACATTTATCCAAAAGTTTAGAAATCAGGATACACTACAGTCACTAGCACGAGCACGTTCATTACTGTCATATTCATAATAGCCAAGGTGTAGAATCAAGAAAAGTGATCTCCAAAAGTGAACAAATGGTTCTTTATTTCTCTCTATCTAATCTATCTAATCTATCTCCCTACCTACCTACCTATCTATCTATCTATCTATCTATCTATCTATCTATCTATCTATCTATCTATCTATCTATCTATCTATCTATCTGGCTGTCTCTCTGTCTCTCTGTCTCTCTGTCTGTCTGTGTCTATCTTTTCCTTTGTATACATATATACACATATATACGTATATATATATATATATATATATATATATACATATATATATATATGAATTTCACTAATCCATTAAAAATTATGAGATTGTGCTTCTAAGCAATTAGAATATCTGGGTTCTCCCTTGCACATACCATACTTCAGTTGATAAATTTGAAAAAGTTGCATAAAACACAAGGTATTTACTGATACATTTATCAACTAAATCTAGCTTCCACATGTAAAAGAAAACATGTACCTTTTTTTCACTTGGTCTTACCTCACTTAACATGAGGAAGAAGGTACTCAAAAGGTGTTAGATGAGGTAAAGGGAAAAGAGGCAGGCAAATTAAGAAGAAAAGAGGGGGAGAATGCAGTCAAAAATCCAAGGTATCCTATTCCTGTAACTATTGTATCCTGTGTTGTAAAATCGTTTGGAATGCATGCTTCCTACTTATGCAATAAACAGGCTCTGTAATTGTAAAACAAAAAAAGGAATCCAAGGTATATCCTATCAAATTAAGAAGAGTAAAGGAATGGTGATTAGGGAAGGGATGGGTGAGAATGATAAAAGAGTGACATTGAAAGTATTACACCAGGAAGTGGGTATTTGAAAGGGATGGAGTGGGCTTAAGGGAAAGGGGGATAAATAAAGAGAAAAGGGGAAGAATGCAGAGAATTCAATGTATATTCTACAGAATGAAGAAGAAAGAGAGAAGGGATGGACAAGAAAGGGATCGCTAAGGGTGTTTAAAGGAGTGACATTAATGAAGATGTGCCTTATTTATCAATTGCTTTGTTAAATACAAACTGATCTGTACAATTACTTAAGTGTATATATCTATATCTATATAAGTTTTTCAAGTACTTTTTTTTTTAATTGTATTTTATTTTATTTGAGAACATACTGTACAGAGGGGCTACAAATACATGGGCAGGATAATGCATACATTTCTTACCAAGCATTGCAGCCTCCTCCTTTGTTTACCCTTCACTTCCCTTCCCCGCCTCCCCCCTCCCCCCACCCAATTTTACCCCCCTACCCCCCCACACCGACATTGTAAAGCTGGTTTTGACATGACATTTTGTACTTCTCATTGTTGCAACAGGTCCACCTGAATCCTTAAACGACTTGTTTGTCCCCATCTCCTCCACATGTTATACTGACATCAAATATAGTGAAAGCGGGGGTTACACTGTGGGGGAGGGACATACAAAGCAACAAAGAAATAATCTTATAAATGCGTTAGAAACACATGCCTGAAAGAAACGAAAACATTAAAATACATATTTAAGGGTTCATTTTCCTAACATCACATTATCTGACCTTTTCCGCTTGACTCATACCTATACTAGATATTGCAAATAAGGGAAACCATGGGACCTATGCTTCTTTGGGCCTGGCTTACTTCACTTAATATAATTTTTTCCAAGCCTTTCCATTTCCTAACAAATGGGGAAATGTCATTCTTTCTGATGGAGGCATAGAATTCCATTGTGTATATATACCACATTTTCTTGATCCATTCATCTACTGAGGGGCATCTGGGTTGGTTCCATGTCTTAGCTATGGTAAATAATGCTGCAATAAACATAGTTGTGCTGGTAGCTTTAGTGTGGTCTTGTTTGTAAACATTTGGGTAAATGCCCAAAAGTGGTATTGCTGGATCATAGGGGAGATCTATGTGAAGTCTTTAGAGGAACCTCCATACTGCTTTCCAAAGTGGTTGAACAAGTTTACATTCACACCAACAATGAAGTAAGGTTCCTTATTGTCCACATCCCCTCCAGCATCTGTAGTTGTTAGAGTTCTTGATTTTTGCTGTTCTAACTGGAGTGAGGTGATATCTCAATGTTGTTTTGATTTGCATTTCTTTTATGGCTAGGGATGTTGAACATTTCTTCATGTGTCTATTGGCCATCCTTCTTTCTTCTTCAGAGAAGCTTCTCTTTAAATCTTTCGCCCACTTATTTATTGGGCAGTTGTTTCTTTGAGGATTTGTTGTTGGGTGGTTTAATTTTTTGAGTTCCAAGTATATTTTAGATATGAGACCCTTGTCTGTTGTATGGCTAGTAAAGATCTTCTCCCAATCGGTGGGCTTTCTATTGATCTTGCCAGCTATGTCATTTGCCCTGCAGAAGCTCTGCAATCTTATGCAATCCCATTTGTCCAACCTTTCTTTGATTTGTTGTGCTTCCGGGTCTCTATTCAGAATATTTCGACCTGAGCCAAGGAGACCTAGGGTTTCTCCTATTCCATCCTGTAATGTTTTCAGAGTGTCTGCTTTGAGTTCAAGGTCTTTGATCCATTTGGAGTTGATTCTGGTGCAGGGTGATATATAAGGATCTAGCTTTAGTTTTCTACATGTAGTTAACCAATTTTGCCAGCACCATTTACTGAAGAGGCTGTCTTTCTTCCATTCTATTGTTTTAGCTTCCTTATCGAAGATTAGATGGCTATAGGTCTGTAGGTTCATTTCTGGGTTTTCAATTCTATTCCATTGGTCCTGAGGTCTGTTCTTATGCCAATACCAAGCTGTTTTGATTACTATGGCTTTATAGTAGAGTTTGAAATTTGGTATTGATATTCCTCCAGCAGTGTTCTTTCCGTTGAGGAGCGTTTTTGCTATTCGGGGTCTTTTATTGTTCCATATGCATTTTTGGATTGCCTCCTCTATTTCCTTGAAGAATGAGGGTGGAATTTTGATAGGTATCACGTTGAATTTGTAGATAGCCTTGGGAAGTATTGCCATTTTCATGATGTTAATCTTGCCAATCCAGGAGCATGGGAGGTTTTGCCATTTTTTAAGTTCTGTGTTGATTTCCCTTTTCAAGATTTTAAAGTTTTCATCATAGAGTTCCTTCACTTCTTTGGTTAAGTTAATTCCTAGGTATTTTATTTTTTGTGGGGCTATTACAAATGGAGTTGCTTTCCTAATTTCAGCTACACTTTTCTCATTGTTGGCATATTGAAAAGCCATTGTTTTGGGGGGTTAATTTTATAACCTGCTACTTTGTCAAGGTTTTGAATCAGCTTGAGTAATTTGGGAGTAGAGTCTATGGGATTCTTTAAATACAAAATCATGTCATCTGCAAAGAGGGAGAGTTTTATTTCTTCTTTCCCTATTTGGATCCCCTTTATGTCTGCATCTTGTCTTATTGCTGTAGCTAGGCATTCTAATACTAGATTGAAGAGAAGTGGAGAGAGTGGGCATCCTTGTCTCGTTCCTGAGTTAAGAGGAAATGGCTTTTGTTTTTCACCATTGAGTATAATGCTGGCTGTAGGTTTGTCATATACAGCCTTTATTGTATTGAGGAATGATCCATGGATTCCTAATTTTTCCAGAACCTTCATCATAAAGGGGTGTTGGATCTTGTCAAATGCTTTTTCTGCATCTATTGAGATAACCATGTGGTTCTTATTCTTGCACCTGTTGATGTGATGAATAATATTAATTGATTTGCGTATATTGAACCAGCTTTGCATCCCTGAAATGAATCCTGTTTGATCATGGTGTATGATTTTTTGGATGAATTGTTGAAGTCGATTGGCCAAAATTTTGTTGAGAAATTTTGCATCAATGTTCATCAAAGAAATGGGTCTGTAGTTCTCTTTCTTTGATGAGTCCCTGCCTGGTTTTGGGATGAGGGTTATGATGGCTTCATAGAATGTGTTGGGTAGTGAGCTTTCTCTTTCAATTTCATTGAAGAGTTGGAGGAGTATTGGTGTGAGCTCTGCTTTGAAGGCCTTGTAAAATTCCGCTGTAAAACCATCTGGTCCTGGACTTTTCTTAGCTGGGAGGTCTCTTATTGCTGTTTCTATTTCAATGCTTGATATGGGCCTGTTAAGCTGGTTTAACTCATCTTGGTTTAGTTTTGGCATGTCAATATTTGCTAGGAAAAGGTCCATTTCTGTCAAGTTCTCAAACTTATTAGCATAAAGTTTTAGAGAAGTATTCCTTTATAATGTTCTGAATCTTGGTTGTTTCCGTGGTGATGTTTCCATTCTCATCTCTGAGTTTATTAATTTGGGTGTGTTCTCTCCTTTTTCTGATAAGGTTTGCTAAGGGTCTGTCAATTTTGTTAAGTTTTTCGAAGAACCAACTCTTTGTTTTGTTGATTCTTTCTATAGTTTTTTTGGATTCTAATTCATTTAATTCTGATTTAATTTTGATTATTTCTTTCCGTCTACTGGATTGGGGTTTATCTTGATGCTCGTTTTCAAGGAGGTTTAGATTTGTCATTAAATTGCTAGTTTCCGATCTCTCCAATTTGTTGATGTAGGAGCTCAGAGGTATAAACTTGCCTCTGAGTACTGCCTTTGCTGTGTCCCAGAGGAGCTGGTAATTTGTGTGTTCATTTTTGTTGAATAGCATGAACATTTGAATTTCCTTTCTAATCTCTTCCATGACCCATTCATGATTCAGCAGTGTGTTGTTCAGCCTCCATGTGATACCGGACTTTCTTTGGTGGCTTTTGGTGTTGAGTTCTAATTTTATTCCCTTGTGGTCAGAGAGAATGCAAGGTATAACTTCAATGTTTCTGAATTTAGACAAGTTTGCTTTGTGGCCTAAAATGTGATCTATTTTAGAAAACGTTCCATGTGCTGCTGAGAAGAACGTGTATTCTGATGCTGCTGGGTGAAATGTTCGGTAAATGTCTGTTAAGTCTAGTTGATCTATGCAGCTGTTTAGACCTGCGGTTTCTCTGTTGAGTTTTTGCCGAGTTGATCTATCTAGTGGGGAGAGTGGTGTGTTAAAGTCCCCAACAATTAATGTCTTTGGATATATATGGGATTTGAAGGAAAGTAGTGTTTCTTTAATAAATTTGGGTGCTCCATTGTTTGGCAAATAGGTATTTATAATTGTAATATCCTCCTGAAGGAGAGATCCTTTAATTAGTATGTAGCGACGTTCTTTATCTCTTCTCACGAATTTTAATTTGAAGTCTATTTTATCTGATATTAGGATTGCAACTCCCGCCTGTTTATGAGGGCTGTTTGCTTGGTAGATTTTGTTCCAGCCTTTAACCTTGAAAATATATTTGTTTTTACGGGCAAGATGTGACTCCTGCAGGCAGCAGATAGAAGGGTCTTGTTTTCTAATCCAATTAGACAGTCTATGTCGCTTAATTGAAGAGTTCAGTCCGTTAACGTTAAGAGATAGGACTGAGAGGTATTTGGGAGTTCCTGCCAAGTTATCCACCTTCTTGGGGGCTGTGAAAGCTGGGTTCTTCCTAAGGTTCTTGGATTCTCAGTTTGGGTGCAGTTTCTTGGCCTTTGTTGCGTTCTTGTTGGTTTTCTATGTGTAGGACATCTTTAAGAATCTGTTGTAGGGCTGGTTTGGTGGAGATGTATTGTTTCATTTTTTCTTTGCTATGGAAGGTTTTTATTTGGCCTTCAGTTATAAAGGAGAGTTTAGCTGGGTACAGTATTCTTGGTTGATAGTTGTTTGTTTTTAGGGCATGGCATACGTCATTCCAGGCTCTTCTTGCTTTGATTGTCTCTGCTGAGAAATCTGAGGTAATTCTAATTGGTTTCCCTTTATAGGTGATGAACCTTTTCTCCTTGACAGCTTTAAGGATCTTTTCCTTGGTCTGGGGTGATCCTGTGTGGATTATAATGTGACTGTGGGATGTCCTATTCTGGTCTGGTCTATTTGGGGTTCTAAAAGCTTCTTGTATCTGAATAGGCCTATCTTTTTGTATGTTTGGGAAGTTCTCTGCTAGGATCCTGTTAAACAAATTTCCTAGACCATTAACTTCTGTTTCTAGGTGCTCCTCTACACCCATTATCCTTAGATTGGGCCTTCTGATGGTGTCTTCCAGGTGTTGGATAGACCTATCATATTTCTTGGACTTGTCTTGGATGGTTGTATGTTCTTTCTCTATAATATCTAGGCTGTCTTCAATCCCTGAGATTCGATCTTCTGCATGGTCTAACCTGCTGTCAAGACTCTCTACTTTGTTTTTTATCTCTTTTCCTTCTAATTGGTCAGCTTTGATGGCTTCAAGTTCTTTGTTGAAGCTCTGTTTTAGGTCTTGTATGAATTTCTTTACTTCTTTAATTTGTTCAGTGTTTGTTCTCAAATCACTTAGTTGATTGGT
Organism: Dipodomys merriami; assembly: GCF_024711535.1. Lineage (NCBI taxonomy): Eukaryota > Metazoa > Chordata > Mammalia > Rodentia > Heteromyidae > Dipodomys > Dipodomys merriami. The sequence goes on along the minus strand of NW_027203159.1, from coordinate 26,911,903 downwards.
TATGGTTTCTTTGGACTCCCATTCCTTCTGTTGGGTTCCATTCAGCATTCCCTTTGTGGTCTCCCTGACTTCTTCAGCTCTTTGTTAATGGATTCCATGAATGCCTTTAGTGATCTTTGTGTATTCTCTACCTGGTCTCTTAATTCGTGAATTACTCTTTGATTAGTTTCCTCCCTTCTGTGGGATTCCTGCAGTTCTTTTTGAGTGTTCTCTGCCTGCTCACGCCATTCCTCCCTTTCTCTTTGAGTATTCTCAAGTTGTTCATGCAAATCCTGTATCAGTTTTTGAGAAGCTTCCTCACGCTTATGATATTCCTGTATAAACTTCTGGGATGCCTCCTCTCTCTCCCTATCACGCTCATACAGAGTCCTTTGTACATTGTCAAACTTCTCATTTATCATGTTTGCTATTAGTGTTTGTAGAGCTATTTGGGAACTCTCCTCTGGATTATTCTTTATCTGTTCTAATCCCTGATTATCAAGGTTGGGAATTGAGATACCCGAATTTGCCATTTTTCTTGTGTTTTTCCGGCTTACTCGGCCCATTTGAGATAAAGATTGCACCAGTTTTGTGCTAGAACACTATCTTAAGGCAACCATCAACCAAAGTTTGCATTTGTACCATCTATAGTCTACAGATAAAATCTAGTTCAACAGATACATCTATTCAACATCAAAAGACTATATGTTAAAGGACTTCGAACCGCAGAAAAGAATTTGGAAAACCAGAAATTATTAGGATTAGGGAGAGATGTGGGTAAAAAATGGGAATAGATTGGTGTGGGGAGGCACAGGGAGAGTTAACTATGTCCTAATCACAGTGCAGGAAATGGGTTGGGTAGGATGCAAGTAGAGAGAGAGAGAAAAAGAAGAGACGGAAAGGGGAATAAAGAGAGACCAGAAAAAGAATAGAAATGTAAAAATTAATGCTATTATAGAGGTTAAAAGATCGTCTATTTAGAGAGGAATGTGAATATGTTCAGAGAAGGGGAGGGACATAGAGGAGATGTGAAAATCTTTAAGGATGGGAACGGGAGAAGAAAAGATCAGAAGTTCAGTAGAACTAGATAAAAAACAAAAAGATAATTAAGAAAGAAAGAAAAAGAGAAAGAAGACAAGAAAAGAAAGGAAAACTCTCATTCACGTATTCCTAAAGTAAAAATTATAAGATGAGAAAAAAAAAGTTACTGGAAAACAATTATTTTTTCAGAAGAGGCAAAAATTAAATATTAATAAAAGTTTTAGAAGGGAAAAAATTATATATATATATATATATATACATATATATATATATAAGGTAACAAAAAACAAAAAACAAGCAAAAAAAAGAAAAGAAGAAGAAGAAGAAAAAAAAAAAAAAGAAAAAAAAGTCTTTTGATTTTTTTTTTTGGGGGGGGGAGAGGAGTGGGAAGAATCCTGTATCTCCCTTTTGTCTGCAACCAGTCTCTTGTTGGAGTCTCTGGTCAGCTTGAGGTCCTGTGGCTTGATTGGTTTCTTAAGTCGGTTGGTTGGAAGAGGCAGAAAAATGCTCTGCTTTACCCAAGATTTTGAGATCCCCTCCCAGGTTAGTTTTCTGGGAGGGTGGTCTTCTTTGAGAGTCACAAAAGAGGGGGATGTGGTGATGAGGCTAGGTTCTGGGTAGAGTTGAGGCCATTCAACAAACAGTAGGTTTTCCCTGGGGCTATTTTGTGATAAAGCTCACAGCGCCCAGCCTGGAGCCATTCTCAGGGTTTCTGTTTTTCAATTGATTGTGGTGGCTGCTAGAGGGAGGGGCAGCCTCTGGCTCTGGTTACCCAGTGAGGCAAGGCACTCCAGATGGCTGGCGCCTGAGCTGGGTGACTTTTCCCTGGATGGAGCTGAGTCTGGCAGGTCACTTCGCCGTTAAGTTCTTGTGACCTGCTAAATGACTCATTTTATTCCAAGGCCTGAGCTGGAGCTAGCTGCTCCTCCGAGCTTTGTCGGTATCCAAGATGGAGATCACCGGTGCTGGGGGGGGAGGGGTGGCCTTCCCTCCTCTGCTCCCTGAGGAGTGAGGATGTCGGGCTTGTACTCACGCCGAGTCTTGGATCCTGGATCTTCTCTGGTCTGCAAACAGCAGGATGAAGTTGTTCGCTCCTTGTCGGTTCTTGTTGGTGTTGAGTAGAATCCGCTCGTCCGCTGCATCTGGCTCCTTCGTCCCCGACTCTCTGTGTCTCAGGTATGACTCCGCGGTGGTGGTCGCCGCCGCGACCCTGCCGCCGGAGCGGCAGTTGATGCGTTTCCTTGGCTTCCCCTCTCTTGTCTAACTCTCTGTCCTGTGATGGCACACTTGGTGTGATTCTCTGGCTTAGGACTGTTCACTGGACTTCTAAAACTACTTTCTATGTGAGAGCTTGTTCAGATTCCAGCTTCTCCTCCGCCATCTTCCTGGAACTCTTAAGTACTTTTTATAATCAAATTAAAGGAGAAATGTCTATTTTGGCTCATTACGACTGAAGTTCTAGTCCATAACTGATTATTCCTGTTGCTTGTGGACTTTGGGAGTTCTTACATAATGAGATATAAATGACAGAACCTCACTTGAACAGAAATCAAATAAAGGGAAAGACTGCATTTCCAATCTTAATCAAGAGTGTATTTGTATAATTTAATCATTTCCACAGTACCTATCTGTATCACTTCCCAAGAGACACATATTGGTTTTCAATTTCTTACTAAACAGAGCTTTGGAAAAATCTTAAAACTTAATTGTTGCCTAACAATACAGGCTTTCTTCCTGTTTTGCATGATTCTTCAGAATATTTACAACTTTGATTTTCCTTCAATAATATTGAGATGTATAAGTCGTTATGTCAAAAAACAAACCTTACAACTTTGGTGGGAAAGGGGATATGGAGGCCCGGGGCGGGGGGGAGGGGTGAGAGGGGAAGGGATAGAAAGGGAAAACAAAGGAGGAGACAACAATGCTTGATAAGAAATGAAATCATTATCTGGCCAGTGTAATTGTAACTCCTCTGTACGGTATATTCACAATAAAATAAAAGTATATCTGATTTACTCGCATCTCCTTTCATTTGGAATATTTTTTTCCAGCAAAGTGTTTTATCCCTTTTCTTGCTAGTGTAACTTTGAAATCACTTGTTTACTTAGTTATACCAATCCATGTTTTCACCTTTTATTCTATCCATGGCACATTTCAACATAATACATTTTGCTTTCTTAACTTATAAGTAGAATACAGAGACCAAAAATGTGGTGACATGAAAGTGTTCATTGTTGAAATTTTTATATACTTTTTATTGTAAAAATATTGTACAGAGGGGTTACAGTTACATGAGTAAGGTAATAAGAACATTTCCCATGAAATATTGTTACCTCCTCCTTTGTTTTTCCCCTAGCATTCCTTCCCTCCCATCTCCACAACTACACCCCCACCCTTCGCCTAAATTGTAAAGTTCATTTTTCAACATAGTGTCTTGTGCATTTCATTGTTACATGGGTCAACTTGTATTCCTATGTAAGCCTTAAGTGTTTTCCCTTCCCCTCCTCAAATTAGAAAATTGTATATGCAAGATGTAGGCAAAGGGAATCAAATACAGTGAAGACAGGTTATACCATGGGGGAGGAATATACAAAGAAACAAAAAAAAATCACATGGTATATTCTAAATATGTTAGAAAAAATAAAAAGAAAGGAAAAACCACCAGTGTCCCTATCTTGGGGTTGATTTTGCTTAACATCATCTTATCTGGTCATGTGTTCAAAGCTTTTGACATTTTTGCTTGTCCCAAACAAAATAAGGGTCTTATATCTAAAATATACTTGGAACACTTAAAAAATCTTAATGGCCATTTAAATGCCACAAACAATTTTTCCAAAATTAATATTAAATGAAATAAGATAAAACTGATTGAATAAATATTCATGTCATTCATGATTTTGTTCCCAATATTCAAGTTTGAATTGTAGAGCCTCATTTTGCTAATGGCCTCATTTTGCTAATGGAATTTATAGCTGAGCCATAACTAACATTTTTTTTATGCCGATCATTTTACGTGATAATTTTTAATTTACTGTTGTGCTTCTGCCTGGATTACAATCTTCCTGTTTTCATCTTCCAGTGATATCTGGGGTAACAAGCATATACTGCCTAACAGGTTTTCCCCTTGAGATGGAATCTTGCAACCATTTTTTCCTTGCCTAGACTGGATCCATGATTTTCTCAATCTCTCAGCCTCTTATACTCTTTAGATGACATACAATCATTTCAGACATTGAGTGAGAAAAATTATCTTTTTATGCCCACCTGGACTCTGGATCTCAATATTCAAAGTAGGTAGATTAGAGACTTGTGACATCCGTGGTCTTGCTCAATATTCTGTATTGTTTTCATTCCTTAAAATGTAAATTAATTTGTAGGCGGATATTTTTATTATATAAAATCCTTGATGCTTGAACACCACTGATATTAAAGTATTTTTGGAAAGTTACAACTTTATTGTGTAATTTTGGCCATGCTACTTTTGCAGTTTCAATTTAAAAACATTTGTTTTAATGAGTCTGAGAGACTTTCTAACCTCAGATTACATACATTTGCTTTCTAGCTTAATGCATTCCAATGCAAGCAAAAGGGCCTTGGAACATTGCTCAGGCCCTGCATTTAATTCCCACAACTGATGCCCCCTTCAAAAAATACTGCTGATTTTTAAATTGTAATTACTTTTCACAAATCTTTAAATATTTTCATAAATCAATATATTTCTAGCAAGCCAATATACAACTGTTGTCTAGGAGTAGTAGTTCCACTTCTGATTTTCAAGCTATGAAATCATATGAAGTGTAATATTTAATTTTTCTACGATTACTATGATTAAAGCAGAATATTTGTAATATGCAAAACAAAGCAATACTGAGGGCTATAAAGGATCAGATCAAAGGACATTATGCTCACACATGTAGGAGAGAGAATAAATAATTTGTTATATGCTGTTTGGGAGATGGAAAGAAGGGAAGAACGGTTGCCAGAGTGATTTTTTTCAAAGTGCACATATGCCCTTTGAAACATCACAATGGAAATAATACAGCAAAACTCCAAAATAGTACAAACAAATGATAATTAAAAAATTTTAAAGAATAACCAAAAATAAATTACTGGGAAATATCACAAATGAAAAACAATTGTGTCCATTTTCTAAAATACTATTTCCTCAGGTAATATTTCAGAATTTATTCAACATTAGTTAATCAACATTACATATATATTATGTTTTTGAAGTTTTCCTGCTCAGAGTAGATTTAAATCAAGTTTGTTCTGTGAGAACCTTGAGGACTGCAGTTATAGGAAAGTGTGAGGAAAAATTGAGAAATGGCAGCCTTGATTGTAATACACAGAATAAAAAGGTTTACAAAGGCAAATCTAAGAATGCCAAAAAAAAGTCATAGCAATCTGGCATCATGTAGTATTAGAAACCTGAGATCATCACTATAATAGTCTTCTGTAATAGCTCATGTTCTCATATCCACCTTAAATAGTAAAAAGTTTGTTATAATTTACTGAAAGGGGAAGGAATAGGTCTTTAAAAAAAATCTTTGAACCAGTATTTACCAGGAATGCTAAAATGATTTAATCATCGCAATGCATCTGCCTTGTTCTGTAATTACTGTTAATCTCAACTTCTACCTCCTTATCTTGTTTCCACCTACCTCAGCATTCAACAACTATATGAATGATTGGCAAATCAGGGCCTTAACTATGCCTTTTTAGGACTTTGGGAATGGTTTACTGTGGTCCCTTAATGTTGCTAAATATAAAGTGTACCATTTCTGTTTGTGCCAATAATCACCAATCACCTTAAGCTTACACATGCAGCAATATATGTACATATTGTGTGCTTGTATGTCTGCTTATATATAATAAAGTTAATAAGAAAACAAGGTCAGTGATTGAAATGGCAGATAAAGTGTCAAACTGTCTTAACAGTGGTAAAAGAATATGATTGACAACAATACTTGACCTCTTATGTCTGTACAGTAGAAAATTACTTCCTCAAAGGTTATGTTTATATGATAATATAAGATGATAAGGAAAATGATCTTAAGATATGGACCCAAGATATATTTCTTTGTTGTTGTTGTTGCTATATGCACTATGTAATTTTTTGTTTCTTTTGTATATTCTTCCTCCTCTGGTATATCCCTGTTTTCACTGTGCTTGATTTTGGTAACTTGCATCTTGTATATACATTTATCTAATTTGGGGAGGGTAAGGGGAATAAAAAATGCTAACATATGGACACAGGATGACCCATTGCAACAATGGTATTTAGGAGAAACTATGTTCGAAATGAACTTTACAATTTTGGGCAGAAGAAGGAATGGGAGAGGTGGAGGAAGGAAGGGATAATAGGAGAAGAACAAAAGAAGGGGTAACAATGCTCAAGAAGAAATGCATTCATTGCCTTACTTATGTTACTGTAACCCCTCTGTATAGCATCTTTACAATAAATAAAATTTTAAAAAAGAAAGTTACTGCCCTTAGTTTGATTTCACCTCAGAAAAGCAAAATTACAATTGCAAACTGATTGTTCTAGATACTTAAGCCGATACTTAACTGGCCAAAAGATTAATATTCTAGGTGTTAGAAATCATATTTACAATTAATATATTTATTTCCCAGTTTCCTGTATATCTTTTCCTGTGAAGTCCATTAGATTGGGAACATCTTGGGAGTTTCTTCATGAGATTTACAAGTGTTTGTCAAATCTCTTTCCCAAAGCTGTGAGAAATTCAACAACATAATAAGACCCCATGTCATCCCAGAAATATCTTCTATGCTCTTGTAAAGTTATCTTCTCATTTCCTACTGGAAACAGAACATGATAAGTTTTTTGTATCTTGAAAGGACATCTTAAAGCAATTTATTTAAAGCATTATTTAAACTAATTTCTTTTACTACATATTAATTGTTAAGTACCCACAAAGGATTATTTACTTATTTTGTAATAGAATTTATTGATTTGATATTTCTAGGAAATTTCAAATTTCCTAGCATTTCAAACAGAAAATTCCAAAATATATAAAACTAATTTTAATGCTACTGACAATCTACACAAGATAGATTTGGATGTGTGTGCATGTCTACACACAGAAAAAGTTATTTGTGTGTATATATGGCATGTATATATACAAGCAAATACATATAAACACATTCACTTATTTATTTAATATTTTCCTCATGAACATATGCAAATCATAGTTCTTTGGATAATAAATATGGGTAAAATTTTTCAGTGTATGGAAGTGAGCATTAGAATGCAATCTGAATATCTGAGTTTTATTTCCCTTAACTTGTTGGAATATTGGACAAGTCCCTAAGGCCCTCTAAGATCTGTTCTTTCATCGGTAAAACAAATTTTTCTCTGTGTAGACTATAGTCCATTTCATTCTCACCATTTTATGAATCCTATGAGAGGATCAAGGAAATTTTTCTCATTTAGCACTTGAAAAATAAAACACAGAGAGATAAAATGACTTTCTTTATGTCACACAGCTAGTTTGTTTTAAGCTGGAAATAAAATCAAGTTTCTGGATCCCAACTTTAATCCACTGTTCTTCTGCAGTACATAATGTCATAGAACTAATTATTAAGTCTCAGAAGAACAATGTATTGTATCAGAAAAAGCAAAATATGATCTGGAAAGTCTGGAAAGAATGTAATTTTCATACTTGAATATGAAACTATTTTAAGGATTTTTTTTCTTTTTTTAATTTTAATTTTTATTTTTTGGGAACATACTGTATAGAGGGGTTACAATTACATGGGCAAGATAATGAATACATTTCTTATCAAGCATTGGAGCCTCCTCTTTTGTTTACCCTTCACATCCCTTAACAGGCTCCCCCCCACCCCCCCCCCCCCCGCCCCCTACCCAATCCTCCCCCGCACCCCCACACCAAAGTTGTAAAGTTCGTTTTTGACATGACAACTTGTACTTCTCATTGTTGCAACAGGTCCACCTGTATCCTTAAACTATTTGTTTTTCCCCATCTCCTCCACAAATTGTACCAAAATTAAATATAGTGAAAGCAGGGGTTATACTGTGGGGGAGGGACATACAAAGCAACAAAGAAATAATCTTATAAATGAGTTAGAAACAAATGCATGAAAGAAAAAAATCATTAAAATACATATCTAAGGGTTCATTTTTCTAACAGCACATTATCTGACCTTTTCTAGATATATACTAGATATTGCAAATAAGGGAAACCATGTTTCTTTGGGCGTGGCTTAATTCAATTAATATAATTTTTTCCAAGCCTTTTCTTTTCCTAACAAATGGGGCAATGCCATTCTTTCTGATGGAGGCATAGAATTCCATTGTGTATATATACCACATTTTCTTGATCCATTCATCTACTGAGGGGCATTTGTGTTGGTTCCATAATTTAGCTATGGTAAATAATGCTGCAATAAACATAGTTGTACCGGTAGCTTTAGTGTGGTCTTGTTTGTAAACATTTGGATAAATACCCAAAAGTGGGATTGTTGGGTATATTTTTAATGTTAAATCATATATCAAATTATGCATTATCACAAAATGTATGGGAAAATAATACTCGTGAGTTAGAACAAATAAAAAAAATCTTCCAGATGGAAGCATCTGAATTGCTTTTATTTCTCTTAAAATCACTCCAATTTGATATTCTGGAAGTCTGAACAGCCTTTCATTTTTACCAGACACAATTATTAGTTTCTCCTCATTTTCCCATTCTGTCAGGTCAATGAATTTTTAAATGCCATTATTTTTTAGGCAAGAGAATAGGAAAATTCACAAGAAATTATTTAAACCAAGAATGAGGACTTCACTTTTTATTAGTAAGTTAGAAGATATGGTAAGTTACAAATTTAGTAAGTTAAAAAGTTAGCAAAATAGGGGTTGGGAAAGTAGCTCAGTGGTAGAGGGTTGCCTTGCATGCCTGAGGCCCTGGGTTCAATTCCTCAGCACCACATAAGCAAAATGAAAAAAGCCAGAAGTGGCGCTGTGGCTCAAGTGATAGAACACTAGCCTTGAGCTGAAGCACTGAGGGACAGCGCCCAGGCCCAGAGTTCAGGCCCCACGACCGGATCCCACCCCCTCAAAAAAAGTTAGCAAAATAGGTTATTTAAAATAAACTATTGCACAGATTTTTTAAAAATATGAGAAAAAACTTACTATTTTATACCTCAATTCAGATAGTTTTAGGTAATTTTTTTCTTAATTCCACAGATAAATCTCCTTTTAATATCATTTCAGTAAAAATTTTCATCAAATTATTTTTTTTCTGACTGAATCAATATGTACTGACCTTTATGAAAGTTTTTCAGTTGTTTGCTCACAGTAGAGGAAAATAGGAAACTAAGCATCCGTTAATTTAAAGTTAAATGAAGGCCTTTGTGAATAATGTTCCTGTTTTTAAAATTTTTGAATTGTCAATGTGATGAACAGAGAGGTTATATTTACGTAAGGAATGAATTAAGTACATTTTTGTCAAACCTGTACCCCTTCCCTTATTTTCTCCTATTTTCCTTTTCCCTAATCTTCTACCCCAAAGTTGTATAGATAATTTCCAGCGTATTTTCTTGAGTATATGGATGTTGATTTGTGTCAATATTCTGTTGTTCCCCTTCCCTTCCCTAATTCAAATAAACAATACCAAGGTACCAAAATCAAATATGGCGACAACAGAGGATATACCAAATAGAAAGACTTGGAAAAAAATCATATGAAATGAAGGAGCCAGACCCAAAGAAACGTAGGTCCCTACACTATGTTGGAAATGAACTTTACACCTTCGGCTGGGGTAGGGGAGTGGGCAGGAGGGAGTAGTAGAAGAAGGGGCAGGAAGGGATGTTAACAGAATAGCAAAGCAGGAGGCAGCACTTGCTTGACAGAAAATGTACTCATTACTTTACTCATGTAATTGTAACCCCTATGTACAGCATTTTTACAATTAAAAACATATAAAAATAAAATAGAAAAATATAAAAATGAAGCATAGGTCCAATGGTTTCCCTTATTTTCAATAATTAGAATATATCTGGTAAAATCTTAGCAGATGAGCAGAATAGCTCAATAGCTATGTACATATACCATAGTATGATGCTAAGTGAAATAAACTCCAAGACATGGACAAAAGAGGTTTTTTAATAGAAGAATGACTTGAACGTGATAAAATACATGAATATCTTTCACTATACTAAATCAAGGCATATTTTTTATTTAAATTATATTCATCAAAACTTTTGGAAAATAAAATCTGGTGAAAGGACCTTATTTTTCAGTGAACTATTGCTAGCTAAAATGAGCCAATGAAGGAAGATAATTTCCCTTTCAGATAAAGTTTTAATGTAACAGGTACTCTACTACCTTCCTCAGGTATATAGTTTATTTTGAAAAGAGCTTATAAAATTAGCATTTTTGTATTGTCTCTATTTTAGAACAAGTTAATCAACGCTCAAGCAATTCTGTTTGCTAGAGTTTTAAGATATACATGTTGTAGATTATATCTCAAACTAATTTATCTACATATATATATAATGTATTCAATCCATTGCAACATTAATTTACAAGAGAGTAATAATCGTTAACATCTAGTTAAAAGATATTTATTCATCCAGGAGCTGGTAGCGCACACCTGTAAACCTAGCTACTCAAGAGGATAAGATCTGATGATCATGTGCAAAGTGATACTCTTATCTCCATTTATCCACCAGAAAATTGGACATGGTGCTGTGGCTGGAGAGATAAAGCATTGTGCTTGAGCTGAAAAGTTCAGGAATGGCACCCAGGTCTAGTGTCCAAGACCCACGATTGAAAAAAATAAAAAGGTGTTGATTCATTTAACAGCATGTAGGGTTTGGTCATTCATATTTGAATATTAGCAGTGGGAAAAATAATTCTTAGACTAAAGTCCCTAACTCTCTGGCTCATTGATCAGGAAACCACTTCATACCAAATGAGTCTATATCAAAACGAAATTTGATTGTAGATTACAATATATTTTCTTCATTGCTTTTAAAGCACACTTTGAATTTGCATTACAGTGAACAAAGTCATCCGTGCAGTTCCAGACATAAAGGTAATGAATTATAGAGACAGTCAATTTTATGTATGGCTTTATTGTATGATAGTTTACAAAGTACTTCCTTGAAAATGTTCATGGTCCATATTAACTCTATTCATTTTAGCAGGATATAAGAATTATGCCTTGTTTAAAATGATGTGTATTGAAATATAATCCAATAAATGGAAATAAGTTAATTTTTAGTGTACTATGTTGAGTTATTTCATTTGTTTTTTTTTCTTTCCCTTTATTTGTCTTGCTGTTTCTCATCATATTTTTCTACAATTATGTACAATATTTTCCCAGGTTTTATTGTAAAATTATGGCTTCCTTCCTCCTTTCCTTTCACCCTTTCTTCCTTCATTTTTCTCTTCCTTTCTTCCTCCTTCCCTATCCTTCCCCATTTTCTGTATCTTTTTACTTTATTTGCCTTACCCCTATCTTGAAGTCAACCCCATTCCTCGCAAAAGCCCTCATTGTTTCAGTTAAAAGATTAGTAACTCTTCTTCCTCTAAGTAATAGACAAAAAGGCCACACTAGAGTTGTGGCTCCAGTGGGATAACACAAGTCATGAAGAATAAAACTGGATTGAACACACAAAGGCACTAAATGAACATTGAAATAAATCAAATGCACTATCTGTATGTCTTTAGGTGCTAACTTCTGGTAGGTTCCAAGAGAGCCAAAATGTGCTTTATTCAAAAATTTAAGACAAGTACTGGTGGATATAATTTTTAAATCTAGCTCCTCAGGAGGCTGAAATCTGAGAATCACGATTCAAAGCCAGCCCAGGCAGAAAGTCCCTGTGACACCTATCTCAAATTAACCACTCAAAAATCAGAAGTGGTGCTCTGGTTCAACTGGTAAAGTGCTAACCTTGAGCAAAACAGCTTATAGACAGTGCTTAATCCCTGAGTTCAAGCCCTCTGACCACCACCACCACCACCAATAACAACAACAACAAAAAAAATAGCTAGTGTTTCAATTGGCTAAATACACGTGTTTGCCCATGCTAACCCAGTAAGACTTGTAATTTAAAATGTTTCTTTCTTCTCCCTTTTATTTCACAGTACTATATCAAAATGCAGCTGAAAGTTTGCAGTCATTTCAATAACAGGTTCTAAAATACTTCAACTAATGTTCCTCCTTCCATAAATTATTAATAGTGTCACATACAGGTTAGAACAGATTAGTAACCTAGCTGAACTGTCAATTCATGGAAACCACTGAAAACTGAGGACAGAATAAGGATTCCCTGCAGTCTTCAAGATTTCTTGGTTACTTCTCTTTTCCCATAATCTGTTTCTCTCTTTTTCTCTCCCTCTGTTTCTCTGTCTCTTTTTTATTCACTGCCTTAGATGAAACACCAAAAACTTGTCCTTTATGGGGAGAAAGAGAACGTTCCCCATCTCTTCCTACAAAGAAAGCAGTACTTTTAATCAGCTCCCATCCTTGTAAATTGTACACCCTTTTTTAAATTGTACAAAGGAATTGCTATAAACAAAGCAGTTCATAAACACAATTCATACTCTTCAATATTATCCTTTCCATCTTTCTCCTCCCAACTGAATCTAGTCTCTCAATTTTCTTATTTTTGTAGGATATACATTGTATTTTATGGCTGCATTTTCCTCTCCTTGTAGCTTCTTAGATTTTAGTTATAAACATGCAATTTCTTCCTCCAAATAATTACATTAGAGATTAGGGATTCAACATATAAATTTGGAGAAGGTTTGAAAGCATTTGATTCATAATAGAAACCCACAAAATAAAAACTGATTTATGATATTTTCATTTTTATATGTTTTTGTTTTGTATTATGAATTATATGATCATTGAACATACAAAACAGAGTGGATAAAAGAAAATAGGCCTGAGCACTGTAGCTCAATTGTGTAAGCCTGACAACTTGGGAGGCAGAGATCAGGAATATTATAGTTCAATGATAGCCCAGGAAAATTTTTACAATGCCTCAACTTAATCAACAAGTAGACTATGATTAATCCTGTGATCCCAGATATACAGGAGGCTCAAAAAACGTCGAGTCTATATGAAAAGTAATGAAATCCAAAGCAAATGGGATCTTGGCACACCTGGTATCATGTGTGCTGGTCAAGTGTTAGGTCCTTAGAACCATGCCAAAAATACAAACAAAATTTAAAAATATTTTTCTGAAACATTACTCAAGTTAATTAAAAGTTTAATTCATTTAGTAATTTTAATTTGTAAAAAATATTCACTTTTTGGTTATGCTTTTTTCTTTCCACAAGTTGGAGTCATCTAAAGTGCCATTACATTCTACCTTAGATAAGATGTAAAAGGTTATCTTTCTTCAGAATCAGACCTTGGATTCATCATAAAATTTACATAGTTAAAAGGCAATCAAATTTTTATTATATCATATGATATTTCTGCATGTCTAATACAGCTAATGTATGCATGATATAAATATACATACATAATTACGTTTTTGTGGGTCATGGGCTTGAACTCTGGGCCTGGGTGCTGTCCCTGAGCTCTTTGTCTCAAGGGGAGGGCTCTACCACTTGAGCCACAGTGCCACTTCCAGTTTTCTGGTGGTTAATTGGAGATAAGAGGCTCCCAGACTTTCCTATGAGGGCTTGGTTTGAACCATGATTCTCAGATCTTAGCCTCCTGAGTAGCTAGGATTACAGGCATGAATGACTGCCACCCAGAATATGTATGATATTTACAATAAAATAATAATTTGCATCAGGACTCAGTACATTCAGTAGTTTCTTTGATCAATATTTTTTCCCAATACAAAATGCAAGGAACTTGGAAGTCATTATTTCATCTGAGTATAGATACAAAGCTAAAATAACAATGGATCTCCTTAGATTCATTACAGAAATTTCTTTTAAAACATGACAAAACATGCAATAAGAAAAAACACTAGAGATTAGTTAAAAGTATTATTTTCCCTTATTTTTAAGTTACCTAACAGATAAGACTTAAGAGTAGCATTAGCCATAATGCCATATTTATTTCATATGCTTATGTGTGTGATATGAGTGATATGTGCATTTGATAATGTATTTGTAGAGTAAATTCTAACAATGATACAAGGTATCATTGGATCATATCAAGGTATCATTACTGGATAGAGTAATAGGAAATACTTGGCAATACTAAGATCTTTATACTATGCACAAAAGTGACAGAGTCCTACTTGAAGTTAAAGTTTGATAATTATATGTGTACAGGGCAAACTTCAGGAGAGCTACATAAAAGAAGTAAAATCAATAATAGGAAAAAAGGTAATCTTACAATACTGAATTAAAACCAAGAAAATTTTATACCTTTGAGAGAAAGATGTAAAAATCAATGATGCAAAATTACACTATGAAGCTAGCTAAAGAAGAATGAATTAAATATGCAGTAAGCAGGAAAGAATCATAAAACCTACAGCAGATATCAGTGGAGAAAAAAGAAGTGTATTTACAAAGAAAACAATAAAAAAAAGGTCAGGTCAAATACTCTCTGTCTCTCAAAGACAAACACACACACACACACACACACACACACACACACACACACACACACACATTCCAATGGTAAAAATAAAATGAACTAGATCTCTTCATCTATGGACAGGCATCTTGGTTGGTTCCATGTCTTAACTATGGTAAATAATTCTGCAATGAACATGACTGGGCTGGTAGCTTTAGTATGGCCTTGTTTGTGATCATTTGGGTAATGTCCAGGAGTGGGATTGCTGAGACATAGGGAAGCCCTATGTTTACTCTTCTGAAGAACCTCCATACTACTGCTTTCCAGAGTTGTTGGACAAGTTTACACTCTAGGATGAAGTGAATTTCAATGTGTTTTTTATTTGCATTTCTTTTCTGACCAGAGATATTGAGTATTTCTTCATGTGTCTGTTGAACATTCTTACTTCTTCTTTAGAGAAGACTCTCCTTAAGTCTTAGAATAAAAATCATGTTAAGGGAAGTAAGCCAGACCCAAAGAAACATACACTTTTTGGTTTCTCTCATTTGTGATAATTAGTATGTGTTTAGGTTAGTCCTAGTGGAGGATCTCAATAGCTCAATAGCTATGTATATATAATCATGTAAGAGGATGCCAAATGAAATCAACTTCAAGATATGGAAAAAATATTTTTTCTTTGTTGTTTTGTTTTTTAATATATTGTGCGAATTTATTTCTTTTTCTTCCTCCATTTGTTTATACCCTGTTGTCAACCTATTTGATTTTGATACACTGTGTGTTTTATATACATTTATCTGATTTTGGGAAAGGAAGGAAATAATAAAGTTGTGAGACAAAGGATAAAATCCTAACCAATGTAACAGTGATACAAGAACTATGGGGGAAATGAACTTTACAACTTGGGGGGAGTACGTAGGGGCAGGAAATTGGAGAAAATAAGAGCAAGGTTAATAATGTCCAGAAAGAAATGTACTCATTACCTTGAGAATTTAACTGTAACCCCTCTATACATCACCTTGACAAAAAATTAAATTAAAAAAAATGAACTGCAAAACAAAACTGGTTCAATGTACAAAAGTCAGTTAAGGCAATCCATCATATCAACAGCAGCAATGACAAGAACCACATAGTCATGTAAATAGATGTAGAAAAAGCATTTGACAAGATCTAACTCACCTTTATGCTGAAAGATCTGGAGAAACTAGTAGTCCTTGGAACATCCCTCTGTATAATAGGGTCTTTATATTACAAACCTACAGCTAGCATTATACTTAATCACAAAAAGCACAAGGCATATACTCTAAATAGGAATGAGACAAGAATAACTGCTCTCTTCACTACTGTTTAGTATTAGATTTCTTAGCTAGAGCAATAAGGAAAGATGCAAATAGAAAGGGGATCCAAATAGGGAAAGGTGAAGTAAAACTCTCCCTCTGTGCAAATGACATGATATTGTATTTTAAAAATCCTCTAGACTCCATTCCCAAGTAACTTGAGCTGATCTGAAAGTTTTGCAAAGTAGCAAAACCCACAAAAATCAATGACTTTTCCATATGCAAATAATCAGAACAGCAAGCCTAAAATCAGGAAGCATTTTTTAAATATTCCCCTCAAAAATAAAATATGTAGGTGTTAACTTGAGCTGATCTGAAACTTTTGCAACGTAGCAAAACCCACAAAAATCAATGACTTTTCCATATGCCAATAATCAGAAGAGCAAGGCTAGGGTTTTCTGAATAGAGACCCGGAAACACAACAAATCAAAGAAAGGTTGGACAAATGGGATTGCATGAAGTTGCAGAGCTTCTGCAGGGCAAATGACATAGCTAGCAAGATCAATAGAAAGCCCACCGATTGGGAGAAGATCTTTACTAGCCATAAAACGGAGAAGGGTCTCATATCTAAAATATACTTGGAACTCAAAAAATTAAACTACCCAACAACAAATCCTCAAAGAAACAACTGCCCAATAAATAAGTGGGTGAAAGACTTAAAGAGAAACTTCTCTGAAGAAGAAAGGATGGCCAATAGACACATGAAGAAATGTTCAACATCCCTAGCCATAAAAGAAATGCAAATCAAAACAATATTGAGATATCACCTCACTCCAGTTAGAACGGCAAAAATCAACAACTCTAACAACAACAGATGCTGGAGGGGATGTGGACAGAAAGGAACCTTACTTCATTGTTGGTGTGAATGTAAACTTGTTCAACCACTTTGGAAAGCAGTACGGAGGTTCCTCAAAAGACTTCACATAGAACTCTCCTATGACCCAGCAATCCCACTTTTGGGCATTTACCCAAATGTTTACAAACTAGACCACACTAAAGCTACCAGCACAACTATGTTTATTGCAGCATTAATTACCATAGCTAAGATATGGAACCAACCCAGATGCCCCTCAGTAGATGAATGGATCAAGAAAATGTGGTATATATACACAATGGAATTCTATGCCTCCATCAGAAAGAATGACATTGCCCCATTTGTTAGGAAATGGAAAAACTTTGAAAAAAAATATATTAAGTGAAGTAAGCCAGGCCCAAAGAAACATAGGTCCCATGGTTTCCCTTATTTGTAATATCTAGTATATGTATGAGTCAAGCGGAGGTCAGATAATGTGATTTCAGGAAAATGAACCCTTAAATATGTATTTTAATGTTTTTTTTCTTTCATGCATGTGTTTCTAATGCATTTATAATATTATCTCTTTGTTGCTTTGTATGTCCCTCCCGCACAGTATAACCCCTGCTTTCACTATATTTGATGTCAGTATAACTTGTGGAGGAGATGGGGAAAAACCAGTTGTTTAAGGATACAGGTGGACCTGTTGCAACAATGAGAAGTACAAGTTGTCATGTCCAAAATGAGCTTTACAACGTCGGTGCGGGGGGGGGGGGGGCGAAAGAGGGGGGAAGGATTGGGATTGGGATGGGGGGGAGGGGGGAGGCTGGGAAGGGATGTGAAGGTACACAAAGGAGGAGGCTGCAATGCTTGGTAAGAAATGTATGCATTATCCTGCCCATGTAATTGTAACTCCTCTGTACAGTAGGTTCACAAATAAAATTAAATTAAATTTTAAAAAAAGAAGAGCAAGGCTAAAATCAGGAAAGCATTTTTTTAAATATCCCCCCCCCAAATAAAATACCTAGTTGTTAACGAAAGAAGTGAAGAATCTCTATGATGAAAAATTTAAAAATCTGATAAGGAAATTAGTGCAGAACAAAGGAAGTGGAAAAACCTCTCATATTCCTAGATTGGGAGGATTAATATTGTGATAATGCCAGTACTACCAAAGGCTATCTACAAAGTCAATGCAATATCCATCAGTATTTCAACGTCATTCTTGAATTAAATATAGGAAGCATTCAAAAATACATATGGAACAAAAAAATCTAAATAGCAAAAAACAATTATGAGCAGAAATAACAGTGCTAAGTATATCAATATCACATTTCAAATTCCATTCCTCAGCTACATTTTTGAAAAATACTGCTTGGTACTGGCACAAGAACATACCTAAGGGCCAATAGAATAGGAATGACAACCAGAAATAAACATGCAGACCTATGGCCACCTAATATTCGATAAGGGAGCTAAAAAAATGGGATGTAAGAAAGTCTCTTCAACAAATGCTGCAGGCAAAATTGGTTAAACACCTGTAGAAAACGAAAATTAGATCTTTATAAATCACGGTGAACCAGAATCAGAAACTTTGAGGTAAAAGCCGATATCCTGAAAACAGGAAGGAATAGTGGAATTGTTAAGGCTCCTTGAACAGGTCGAAATTTTCTTAACAAAGACACAGAAACACAATAAATCAAAGAATGGTTGGGATTGCATTGAACGACAGGGCTTATGCATTGCAGAGGACATAGCTCACAAGATAAATAGCCCACAGAAGGGTATGGGAGAAAAATGGGAGAAGATGCCAAGTAGCCATAGACAGATATATTGTATTTGATTTTTTAATGTGGGGAAGGGAAGGAAAAAATTGTTTAAATAGGACCCATTGCAACAATCAGATGTAAAAGATGTTATGTTGAAAAACGAACTTTACAACTTGGTTGGGAGGGGGAGAACATGGGAAGGGATGGGAATGGGAAAGAAAGGAGGAGGCAATAATGCTGGATAAGCAATGTGCTCTAAACCTTGCTCGTGTAATTGTAAACCCTCTGTACGGTATTTTCACAATAAAGTTTATTAATGAAAAAAAGTATAATAACAGAAAAATAGATTATACTTAGTATTTAAAAAAAATTCCTCCAAGTCAATCCTCAAAGAAACAAACAACCCATTAATAAGCAGACTAAAGACTTGAAGAGAGTTTTCTAAAGAAGACATAAGAATTGCCAATAGACCCATGAAGAGATACTCAGCATCTCTGGGCATAAATTCATGCAAATCAAAAAAACATTGAGATTCAACCTCACCTTAGTTAGAATGGTCATTATCAAAATTCTAATAACAACAGATGCTGGAAGGGATGTGGCCAAAAGGGAACAATACTACACAGTTGCTGGAAGAAAAGCATGTTCACCCACTCTGGAAAGCAGGTTAGACTTTTCTCAAAAGACGAAACATAGAGCTCCCCTATGACCCAGTAATCCCACTTCTGGGCATATGATAACAAACAAGCAAATAGAATGCCATAATCATTTGTGAATTTGCAAATTAAATCCTCTACTTACATAGAATTTTGTAGAATCCTACAGAATATACAATTACAAACAAAACCAAAATATTTATTTTAAATCTAAATTCTAATTTAGCAAGGCCTAAAAGGTCCTGCATTAGATGAACTTTTCTGTTTTTCCAGGTTTAAACTTATCTTTCATCAATTCTTCTAAGATTTGTCGTCGGGAATCATTAGCCATTTTGCACCTAGGAATGCTCTCTAATGAATATAGCATATAAAATGCAAATGATAATTATATAGAAATTTCATTTCAGTAGGAAATTTGACTTCTCAAAACATAATGACAAAATTTGCGCAAACATCCAACTCTGTATTCCTTTCTTGTTTCATTTGTTTTATTAAGACAAAATTACAATACCTGGACCAGTGAAGGTATGACAACGTAATTCCACTCTTTAATCTCCTGTTTTAGGCTGAGTGCTAGAATTCCAGCCTTGTATCACATTGCCATGCCATAGTTTTGATTTTTTTTTTTTTTTTTAATCTACACACATACTAGCAATTCTGAACTTCTCCAATGATCTTCTGTAGTCTTTTATCCCTAGTCTTCGCTTTATAATATTTATGTGTACATGCAGTTCAAGATTTTCATTTTTATGATATGAAATTTGGACAGATACAACTGGGTCATGCATTTTATGAGTTTAACCTATCAAGTGATTTTTAGTGTGGAAGTAACTATGCAATTTTACATTGCCAACATGCAATGACCTAAGTCACCCTGCCCAATTTAGTCCCACTTGTCCCTTTTAGACAAAAGCAATTCCGATGGTTCTATAAATCCAACAAAATTATTTCAATACCACTAAAATCTATAAATAAATAGAGAAATTATTAGGTATCCTTTTTAAACGTCTCCGTTTACATCTTTTTCCTTTAAAATTATTATTATTACTGTAAAGGTTATATACAGAGGAGGTACCATTATATGTCAAGTATTGAGTTCATTTTCTCCTAGATATTTAATTCTTCCTCTTTCCCTCCCACTAAGGTGTATAGTTTAACTCCAATACAGTGGTTAGTAAGTATTAATGTTGAAATAATTCACCTTTTCTTAAATTATTTGTTCAATTTATTGTTGCTATTGGAGGCAAAGAGTAGTAATTGAAGATTTCTGCTATAGATTTATGGATAAATACTTTTCAAAAAATTCTCTTGTGTCCCTGTCTTGGGGTTCATTTCGTTTAATCTTATCTGGTCATATGTACATAGCATTTGATCTTTTCTACTCGTCCCAGACATATACTTGTTATTCCAAATAAGGGAAACCATGGGCCCTCTGATTCTTCGGGCCTGGCTTACTTCACTTAATATAAAATTTTCAAAGTCTTTTCATTCCTAACAAATGGGGCGATGTCATTCTTTCTGTTGGAGGCATAGAATTCCATTTGTTTCCTTTCTTGCTATTGTTTCTAATGTATTTATAAGGTAACATGTGATTATTTTGTTGCTTTGTATCTTCCTCCCCCATGGTATAACCTCTGTTTTCACTGTATTTGATGTTATAATTTGGAGAAGGAAAGGGAAAAATCAAAATGTTTAAGTAGGGATACCAGTTGACCCATTGTAACAAAAAATAGATGTATAAGAAACTGTTGAAAAATGAATTTTACAATGTAGGCGGAGTAGGGGAGGGTAGAAGGGTAATTGTGAAGGTGGAAGGGAAAGGATGATAAGGGAAAAACCAATGAGGAGGCAACAATGCTTGCTATGAAATGTACTCATAACCTTGCTCATGTAACTAATCCCTCTGTATAGTATTTTCACAATAAAAAGGTATTTTTAAAAATTCCCTAATGGATTGAAGATGATTTTTTTCTGAAGGCATTCAATGGAGTGATTTTCTATACCTGATCATTAATTTGGACAGAAGATAAGAATTTTACAATTTCATGATGAGGGGCTGGGAAGGTGGCTCAGTGGTAGCGTGCTAGCCTTGCATGCATGAGGCCCTGTGTTCGATTCCTCAGCACCACATAAGCAAAAAGAAAAAAGCCATACATGGTGCTGTGGCTCAAGTGGTAGAGCTCTAGCCTTGAGTTGAACAGCTTAGGGACAGCACCCAGGCCCAGAGTTCAGGCACACAACCAGACCCCCCCCAAAAAAAACAAAACAAAACAAAACAAAACAAAACAATTTTCAGGATGAATAAGCTTGTACCATAAAAGTCAATTCAATTATACTCCTATAATTTCAAATTTTTATTTATTTTCTATATATTATATTTTGTTGTGTTTGGGATTGAACCAAAGATCTCTTATATGCTAAGCACAAATTCATCAAACCCTACATTTCTGAAACCGAAGGAGAGAGGTAAATAGAAGTTGCCAGGTGTTTCTGGAGATGTCATAGTTTATAAGAAGCAATACACATAGCACAGTAGCAAGCTTATCCATAGACTGACTGCTCAGACAATTTATGGGCTATTCAAAGATATTCTAACATTTGACACAGGGTCTGAACATTTTCAGATGCACCTGCATTGTCTCTGATTCATTCCTCCATGAATCTGATCTTTTAGTAATTATTAATTGACTTTCTCACTATCTCTGCTCCCTACCTATGTAGTATTCTCAATTTTTTTGGGGGGGGGATTTTCAAAATCATTACTTGATTATAGTCTTACTCAAGGCATATTTTCTATTGTTTTTCAAATTACCTACATATTCTGAGATTTGTTTCATTTGTGTAAATTTGTGTACACATACAAGTACTCTGTGTGTATGTGTATGCTTGAATGTATTGTGAAAAGCCTCAAACTCTTTTTTTTTCTTTTTTTTTTTCATGTAAGGGGTAGGTTTATTCAGTAGACTTGCTGGGAGAAGGCCAGATTGGCACTCCATGCGGCTGGGAAAAGCCTGGAAATAGAGCTGGGAAAGAGAGAGAGCTGGGAAAGAGCTGAGAATGCTGAAAAGAGCTGAGAGAGCTGGAAAAGAGAGCATTTGGGCCTGGGCTAAGCCTTATCTAGGGTATGGGTGGAGAAAGGTGTGGCCACATCAAATTCAGATGTGACCTCAGTGGATGCAGATGTGATATCATCCAGGTGTGCCAGTTGCCTAGGTAACACAGGTACAGGGTGAAGACTTTGCTGCAAGGAGGGTGGAGCCTTCTCACTATCTAGTAGCGGACCTTACATTCTAGGCTTTTAATAATCATGAAATAAGGTGCAGATTCTCTGTGGCTACGTCCTGCTGACAAGGGGCATCGACATAGGGGTAAAAGGCTGAAATTTGGTCCCCTCCAAGAGAAGGCAGTGAGCAGCCGCTGTCCGTTGATGGCATGAGTCCTTAGATGAAATATTATGAGGCATTGAGTGGCTGGAAAAAATACTAGAGAGTAAATAAATGCAAGTAAATAAATGCAAGGGGCTGAAAATGACATCTGGAGACTAAGTAGAGAAGACAGGTGACAAAGGAGTCAGAGTAGCTGAGGCATACATACATCATATGTGAAGTATTGAACCTTTTTAAAGTCATACCAGTTCCCACTCTCTCCTTATCCTCCAGTAGAACACAATGTCTTACCATTGTATACCACAAAATAATCTGGTCAGTCACTTAGCTGAAACAATATCTCTCCTTTACAATTGCTCTTCTCTATCTATTTGGAGAAGCATGTACTTCTCATTATTGTGCTTAATCTTTTCTTACAATTTTAATCATAGACAAACTTAATAGTGACCCTTTCTGTGTCATTTATTTTGTGAATATCTTCACAGGAATATTGTGTTTCTATAAATCTTGATGTATTGTGTTCTTGATAGAGAATTGTTTCTATGTAGAGGTATGTTCTTTTGAATCTATCACTTCTAGCAGGATTTTATTCATTACATAAGATACAGGTATTCTTAAAATACAAACAACTCTTTTGTCAGCTTAGCATTTTTAGGAACTTATATAACGGATTCATATAACCTTTATTTTAGTATGGAGAATTTTGTATGAATCTAACTTTATTTCTGTACCCAAAATTTACAAATTGCATTTAGTACATCATTTGCTGATGAACATGTATTTCCCTGCTATTGACTTGAAATAAATTCACCTTATATTATCATAACTTTTAAGTCTATGTCTTCATCCTGGCTCCAAATCTTGTTTAAACACACAGCATATCATAATGTATTTAATACCATAATATATTTAATATCAGTTATAGTAAGGTAGCCAGATGACTGCTATGTTTTCTTTGCATTCTGATCTAGAATAGTTTGTAGATTTTGAAAGTGGATGAAATGAGCTTGATTTTATTATAAATTAACATATATTAAAATGAAAATGTTCAGTCAAGGGAGAGCAAAGCATAAACTATATCGTAGCAAGATGTATCTAATTCAACCGGTTCTGGTACTCCTGTGACTATAAAAATCATAATTCTATATTAAAAGATTAACATCTATACTGTGCAATATTTTCCTTAGAATATGAAGGAGAATCCTGGGTATAAACTTGGAAGATTACTATTATATGAATGGCAAATGTGCATTGTGTTTCAATTTGAGTGAAATATGTTAAACCATTTACCTTTAATTAGCTTTTAAAATATTATTGTTTGATTCTTAGCAATATTTGGAGAAAAATTTGCTATTAGCAAATTAAGTACTAAATAGCTCGTTTGTGGGCATGGGGGTTGTGCACATGCTAGTGTACCTGCAGTTTGATCTCCAGGCCTGAGCCCCTCCCCAAACATTCATGCTCAAGTCTAACACTGTACCACTTGAGCCACAGCTCCATTTCCAGATGTTTAGTAGTTAAGTTGAGATACAAGTCTCTTGGGCTTCTCTTAGTTGGGATTGGCATTGAACCTTGATCCTCAGATCTCAGCCTCCTGAGTTGCTAGGATTACCATTGTGAGCCACTAGTACCCTCCTTGTATTGCTCTTTAGCATTAATAATTCTTCTATGCCTCACATTTTCTTCTGTTCATTTCCCAAGCTTTATCCTAAACTTTTCTTCAATACATGGGTCTCTACACATTTAGATAAGCAGAATAGAAGTTAGAATTCATAAGAAAGAGGCTTGTTTTTATTGTTTTCTGACTTTTTTGAATTAATTTAGCAAGGCAGAGAGTACACCTTACTCAAAGGAATCGAAGTGAGCTTGCTGTAGTGATTCTGGTGTATCTATACCCATGCTTAGTGCAGCACTACATGGTCAGCCTAGGTGCCCTCCGCAGGTGAATGGATGGCACTGAATGAGGTCTGTGTACAGAGAACACTGCTATGCATCCAAGACAGAATGAGCCATGCTACTTGCAGGAAAATGGATGAAGATGGAGAACAAATTGTTAAATGAAATAAGGCAGATTCTGGAAGACAAATATCAAATTTTTGTTTGTATGTTCTCATAGATGGAATCTTAAAACATAAAAGTAAAAGGAGCCTATTAAGGAAAAGAAAGGAATGAAGAGGAGGAAGAGAAATGGGAAAGAGGATATCAATGAGATCAAGTAAGCTAGAATTACAGATGAAAACATCACAATGATATGCATTATTCTGCACAATCAATAGATGCTAACAGAAAGTTCAGTAGGTAGCATGGAGCAAGAAAGACATAGGGACAATTACTTCCAAACTTCTACTAGTTTTGTGACCTCAGATACAATCCTAGTTTTTTTACACTTGACCATAAACTGCTCCTACTCTGCCTTGAGCATGGATAGAGGCCCTATTTGAGGAGAGAGAAATAACACAAGGAAGGCATCCTGTCTCTTGATAGCACTTTCTGATACTTACAAACACTCTAAACTTGGGTTGTTATATATATTAATGTATAATCTAACAATATTTTGAGAGAGGCTAGTATCATATTCAGTTTAAAATTATATATTAGGCT
The DNA here is from genome assembly GCF_024711535.1 of Dipodomys merriami. Classification (NCBI taxonomy): domain Eukaryota; kingdom Metazoa; phylum Chordata; class Mammalia; order Rodentia; family Heteromyidae; genus Dipodomys; species Dipodomys merriami. The sequence goes on along the minus strand of NW_027203159.1, from coordinate 26,886,812 downwards.
TGTGCTTCCACTTCATTTTATGCCATTTTCAAAAATTACAAAGGCTGTATTCCCAAAGATTGTTTCTGCCCTAGTGTATCAGTTAATGTGGGGCCAGCTACACACAGGGCACTGTCAAGTAACATGCCTAATATCTAGTAGGTTTAGATCAAAGCAAGAGTTCTAATCTGGAGCATGCAGATACATCCTCTCAGCAAACTCTGCTGAGTATGTTAGCACAATTCTCTGGAGAAGAGGGAGCAAAGATAAAAAGAGAGCAGAAAATATACAATGAAAAATTTAATGGAGAGCATAATTACTACTTAGGAGGACTGATGCAGTTTACTGGAGGGCTACAAACTTGGGCTTCTAATGAAATATTAGGCTGACAAGATTTTTATAACAAAAAAAAAATCAATGAAAAACAATGTCTTATCTGAATGCACAGGAATGGCTGGACCTCAGAAACCTGGCTTCCCACTTTACCTCTTTAAAGAAACATTAACCCAGACACCTCAGTGTCTCACTGTCAGGTGATGTTTTGGAACTTTATGCTCTTCAACATTCTTTCAAATATCAGAGATCTGTATTTTCCTATAGGAAAAGTTTCAGTTATGACATAACTAAGACACTCAAATATACAATAAAGTATACATTGTAGGCTTGATAGAGTCATGCATTCTAATGTGCCAAATGTTGTTTGCTACATCTAGCATTTAATACACTAAGCAGATAAATGTTTGAAGTTAAAAAAAAAAAACTTCTGGTTTTTCCTTCTGTGTTTAGTGCTTGATACAGAAAGTGTCATTAAATGTCTTGCATGGAAAGATTTATTACATAAGGCTGAGAGCAAGGCAGATTCCTGAAGCTTGAATTCAGACCATTGACCCTGGCATCCCATGGTAAGCATTTGCTAAGAGCTGTGACCAGCAGTACAGAGAAGTCAGCCACAGCACATGGGACAGGTGCCCAGGACACAGTGTCTTGAGTAAGAGATGAAGAAAGATGTGGCAGGATGAAGAGTAGAGAAATTGGGCCGAGCATCTTTTACTTCAATTGAAAATATGACAAGGCCTCAGAGAAGGAATTAAGAAGCTTAGCTGTGTTTATTTTGTCCTTCTTAGCTAGGCATCGTTGGGTTTTTTTGTTGGAAGTGTGATGAGGCTGCCACCTTAGAAAGGCTTATTCTGCCAAGGTTGTGTAGAAGATACTAAAGGGACTGACCCCAGGGCTACAGGACCTGGCAGTCTCCCTAGCCTTGTCTCCTTCCTCAGCCACACTTCCTCCAGGAAGGAGCACAGAGACTGTGCAGACACACCCTCACATTACTTTAATGTGTTGGTTTCTTCACCTAGAAAAGAAATAATTGTGTGGTACCTCTGAGAGGGGTTTATGTCAGACAGCAGAACTTATTTTCTTCTGTATGGAGATGACGGAGATAAACTGGAGTGGCTTTTCAGGCTTTAAAATATTAGTTGTTACCTTTATCATTAAAGGTAAAATCTTGGCCAGAGTGGAGCGGTTCACATCTGCAATCCCAGCTCTTTGGACAAAGGCAAGAGGGTCTGAAATCCAGGGCTAGCCCTGAAAAAGTAAGGCTTTTCAATATTTTTTTTATGTTTGAGACAGCAAAAGCAAAATATAGCCAGATTCTGGTGTCTTCAACCTGTAACCCACCAATTAAAGAGGCTGAAAACCTTGGAAACAAGGTTTGAGGCAGCCTGGGCAGACAAATCCCTGAGACTTTATCCACAAAATGCCTGAATGGGAGGGATGGTTCAAGTGACAGAGTGCCAGCACCAACAGCTGAATGAGAACAAGGATGAATTCAAATATAAACACAAAAGACAGGAGCAGTGGCCCATATCACAGGGCACTGAACTGGAGGTGCCTGCCTCAAACTCCAGGACCACCAAACAAAAATAACAGAATTTAATTTTTTTATCTTTGTCAGTCATGAGGACTGCACTCTGGTCCTTGGCACTGTCCCTCAGCTACTCAGCTCAAGGCTAGTACTCTACCACTTGGGCCACAGTGCCACTTATGGCTCTTTTTTTTGCGTAATTGGTGTTGAGGAATTAAACCCAGATCCTCATACATGCAAGACAAGCACTCTACCACTGAACCAGCTTCCCAGCCTCAATTGCCAGGACCATCAAAGAAAAATAACAGAATTTAAATTTTAAAGGATCAGTAAGACACAGAAGCAGAAATTGAAATGGCAACTCATTATTCACAATGACTGATGGCTGTTGTAAATGTAAATGAATACAGTTTTAAAAAAATTATACATTGAGCAAAGTCCTTTAAAACCTGTCAGCTGTTTACACTGCCATCTTGGAAGCCTTGTGGGGTCAGTAAACTGTCATAAGCAAGATAATATTTTAATAAATTTCCTGGGCTATGTGTTGCCCAAAAGTAGTAAGGAAGTCAGAGAGTATAGATGTTTGAGTTCAAACTGGTGGCTAAGTGAAAAGACATCAAATCACATCAATTGCTGGATGGCTTTCAGCTAGAGGGGTCTGACTTGTCCTAATGTGTTATTCATTTACTTTTCCTGTTGCTAGCTTCATATTTCCTTGAAACATGAAGCAGTCAACAGGAGAGGTGCCTCTCCTAACCACCCAGTGAATACAATCTTGCTTCTTTAATCAGAGTGTTTGAGAACATGCCTCAATTGTAAATGGCACCCATCCCCCCAGGAATGAAGTAGAAAAATCAGCTGGATTCAATTTCTCGAATCCTGGAATAAAAATTCAGATATCACCTGACATACTACTCCCAGCAGCAAGTAGACTCTTGGGGGAAATATTTTAAACATACAGTCTAATTTGGGTAATAACAACACATTTTCCTACAATTATTGTCATTGTCTTATTGAAAATACAAGGACAAGGAGAAGCATATGGAAGGCTCTCTCCAGAACTTCTCAGGCAATAGAGGAAATTTGAGTGGATTCCTCACTCTTTTTTGGTTGTTGTTGGTTGTGGGGCCTGAACTTTGGGCCTGGTTGCTGTCCTTAATCTCTTCAGCTCAAGGCTAGACCTCCACCACTTGAGCCACAGCACCACTTCTGGCTTTTTCTGCTAATGAGTTGCTGAGGAATCAAACCCTGGGACTCATGCACACAAGGCAAGCACTCTACCCCTGAGGCACTTTCCCAGCCACTGGAGTAGATTCCTTAATACTGCTGATATTTTGGTGCCATAGTGTCCAATATTACGGCTAAAAGTGTTACCTAACACTTCTTCCTGTCCTGAATTCCATCTTGGTTGAGGAGGAATAGCTTCTCAGAGCCTTTCATGCTCTGCTCATTCTTCCTCTCTCATCCTTCCTTCCTGGCTTGTCCAGAATTGGGAGGACCTAGACTGGATCACATCAAGGTACACTCTTCTTTCCTTGGTAGTTTTGGTCCCTCACAGTAGTGGGTATCTGAAGTAGGCAGAGTTATTCCTCCCAGTAAAAGGACTTTGCAACATCCACTCACCCAAATGTGGTCAGCCATGATACTGTTGACACACTGTGGCCCAGTGGGGCTGTTGCTGGAATGTGGGTAGGGGCAGACTAGGCAGGACCATCTGAATAGCAAGAAGCCATGAGGCACATTTTATTTTTATTTATTTATTTTTTTTTGGGGTCCGGTCATGTGGCCGTAACTCTGGGCCTGGGCGCTGTCCCTCAGCTCTTCAGCTCAAGACTAGTGCTCTACCACTTGTGCCACAGCGCCACCTCTGGCTTTTTTCTTTTTTGCTTATGTGGTGCTGAGGAATTGAACCCAGGACTTTGAGCATGCAAGGCAAGTGCTCTACCACTGAGCTCCTTCCCAGCCCAAGGCAGAAGGGGAACAATTTCTGTATAATGATTTCTGCCACCTCTTCAGAAGTAGGTGTTAACCCCTCGGACCTTTTGTATATCTGATTAGTGCCTATTTTTGTATGTAACTAGTTTTTCTTACTAGTTTGTATGTAACTTGTTTGTCTCCCCTGCCTTGGGATCTGCACTTCTCTCTCTCAATAGCCTGGTTCAGGTCACCAGCAATAGTTTCTTTATCTTCTCTAAAAAGTGGACTTGATCTTGCTTGTCTGCATAGCTGTAACATATCCACCTTGAGTGTCCCTTATTCCAGGAGTAATCCTTGTCAGCAATGGAGACAAAGCATGAGTCTGTGAGGCTGGTCTCAGCTCTCTGTTCTGTGTCAGTGGCTGGTATGGAGTCTTACGGATTAACAAGAACAGTAGCATCAAATAAGGAGAGATGTAAAAACGGGGAATAAACATCTAGAGGGTTTGTTTGATTTCTTCACACATCTGTGACATGTAATCTCCTGTAGGAAAAATAACGAAATTAAGCCATGTCCTTCCACCTCAGAAATTCACCTGATCTTTGTGAGTTTCAGACAGGTGTAAAAGCTGGAGGAGGAGGCCTTCAGAGATGATGTTTACTGTTAGTTGTTCCTATTTATTTTCTGCAAGCTTAACGCAGGTTTTCAGATAAAAATGTGTTTAAGACAGAAGCACCTAGCAAGATAAAAAAGGAGAAAGAAAAGAATAATGGACTCAATAATTAATCATAACAGGGGGGCTTGTTTCTAGTGAGTTCTGTGTACTTTTGTCACAATTGAGAGCTACCATACAGGACACATGGACAGATGTGTCACAAGTGATGGCTGCCTTTGGCTGCAAATACAGCCACTTCTGTGGTTGGTGCGGAACTTCTGATACATTTTCTCTCATCATCGTAAGATCATTCTGAGCATTGCTGTGCTTCTGCTGTGCTCCCCTGAGGGATGGCTACTCCTCAAGGTCACCTTGAGGCCAGTAAAGGAACCACCCTCCCTGCCTTCCTGGAGACTGCCATGTTACAGCACCAATTCCACTCTCAGACTGCAGTTCCTGACTGGCCCCATGCATTGTCCTCTTGGCTCTCATCGTGTCCCAGGAGCCAAGAGACAAGATGCTGGGCTCTGGTTCCTGGGATCCATCTGACTCCTCCAGTTCACACCCCAGATTGTGGCCTGCACCCTAAAGCAATGACATGTACATCATTTCTGAGTCTCCCAAAGAAGCAGTTTGTTCCATTTATCCTCGACTTCTAATTTCCTAGAGGCAGCTTACCATACCCAGAAGTTTCCATATGCAACTCAACAGGAACACTTGCATCTGGGCTTTCTGCTTCAGAGGAGGTATAATCTGCACAGATGCACCCGATAGCTTCCCAGTCTAGGCTTGGCCCCAGCCCTCAACATTTCAGAGCACGGGCTCCACTTTCAGTTGCTGCTAACTAAAATGTCCATTTAGAAAGCTTGACTCAAAATACTGACATATTTGCAGCAGAGATTTTAAGCTCCTGCCATGTGGGAGATAGGAAACTGTTTGAGTTTTAAAACAGCAGTTGTTCTATCTGCTACCTATCTGATTAAAAACAACAAAACACTGTAGAGTCATGTTTTAGATAAAACACATCAATAAACAACCCAAATTTTATGATACCTCGTCCTGCTAAAACAGCACAATTGAATCCTTACAAAGTTCTTCTGGGAATCTTAATGACATGATAGTTCTAGTGTTTCTGACCCATTTTCTTTCTAGTTTCAGAATCTGGGTCAGAGGGACTAGAAAGAACACATTTCCTACCACCTCCTTTTATCCCTCCTCTGCTTCCCTTCCTATCTGCCATTCCCTTGTCTGCTTTCTCCCTCCTCCACAATCACTCTTTCAATCCCTGGAGTACATGGATAGCCACCTAAGTGCAGAAATAAATACAAAGCATTTCTGACCTCCTATACTTACAGTACTGTGATACAAATGAATAAAAATGTACTGTGCTATTCTTTCTAGTGGATGAGTAGAAAGAATTCCATTGTGTATATTTACCACATTTTCTTGATCCATTCGTATTTGGAGGGGCATCTGGGCTCATTCCATACCTTGGCTCTGGTGAATAGTGAAGAGTGAATAGTGAACATGGTTATGTGGGTGGCTTTACTGTTTCCTGGTTTGTAATTGTTTGGGCATGCCCAAGTAGGACTGTTGGATCATAGGGTAGTTCTATATTTATTTTATGAAGAAACTCTCCTACTGCTTTCCACAATGATTGAACAAGCTTGCATTTCAACCAACAGTTTATTAGGTTCTCTTTTGGCCAGATCCTCACCAGGATTTGTTATTGTTTGTTTTCTTGATAGTGGCCATTCTCTCTGGAGTGAGGTAGAATCTTAATGCTGTTTTTATTTGTATTTCTTTTATGACCAGAGATGTTGAGTATTTCTTCCTGTGTTTTTGGACATTTTTAAAGAAATGGAAAGACATGAAAATAATTATGACAAGTGAAATAAGTCAAGCCCAGAGAAACAAAGGATCCATGTGTTTTCTTATATATGGAAGCTAGAGTTAGCTTACAAGTGTACACAAGTGTATAAAAATGCATTAACTGAAATATGGTAGAATCAAGGAAGACATCAAATACTGTAATTCCTTAGAAAGACAAAATCAAAGCTCAGCAAAATAAAACACCAGGAAGCAGGTACTTGAAAGGGGTGAGGTATGCTCTGGAAGAAAGGAGTAGACAAATGCAGTAGAGAAGGGGGGGAGGAATGTAAACAAGAATCCAGTGTAAATCTTACAAAACAATGAGATGTCCAAGTCATTATGTCGAAAACGAACTTTCCAACTTTGGTGGTGGGGGGCGTGGGGGAGGAGGATTGAGTAGGGATGTGTGAGGAAGGAAGAAATGGAAAGGGGAAACAAAGGAGGAGGCTACAATGCTTGATAAGAAATGTCCTCATTATCTTTCCCATGTAATTGTAACCCCTCTGTACAGTATTTTCACTATAAAAAATTGCAAAATTTAAAAAAAAATTAGGAGGAAGAGGATGGATAGGGGAGAATGTTGAAAGAAGTGGTATTAAGATGCATTGCATTCATAAAGTGCTTTTTTAAATGGCAATTGCTTTGTACAACTGCTTAAAGATAATTTTAAAAAGTACTGTAAATAGATGGAAATGTTAAAATTCAGTGCGGGAGGTTGTACGGCAGTCCTTTTCCCCCAAGGTGAGGCGGGGAGGGTCAGGTTGCCGGGAGACCGTCCTCCAGAGCTGGCAATTGTGGGGTGGAAACACTGGGTTCCCTCCGAGGTTCCTTGAGCACCCAGTAGAGCTCTAGGCTTCTCAAGAGTCCAGGGGTTCTCGGCAGCACCTTCTGTTTATGAATGAACCCTGCTGCCTTCCAGGCCCACTGGAAAGGCAGACCGAGGAGGCTTAGGCTAAGAACACTTAAGGCTTAATTGATGAGTCAACCTCTTCATCTCCGTGTAGCTAATCCTTCTCTAAGTATGTTTACTAATAGGATACTCCATCCAGTGATAGGTTCTGTAATAGAAGGAAAATATCTTGGTAGTTCATCCTGAGATTTAAACAATCCAGTCGAGTTGATCCCTGTAGTAGCATCAGGTTTTATACAAGAATATGCGGTGTTTCAGGGTATAAATAGAACAGCCAAAAGACGATAAACCGTTCAGCTATTGCATTAAACCCCAATTGGGTGAAAATGAATACATAAACACAGTGTAACATAGTGATTTAGACTTTCTATTTAACCTGGAGTTTAAGATAATAGAAGCTAATGCTCAATAATGGCATTATTACAGAGTTCACTCGTTTAAGATTCCTTTAACCTTTAATGGTAGAGAGCTACTCTGAAAATATTTTCATGCTGTCAGAAAAAATTGAAAGTATCCAAATATGGGAAGAGTATAAGGACAATGAAGAGAAGTTGAGCAAACTTACAACTTATTCAGATAATCAGTTTGCACACTATGTATTTTCCATACAAGTTGTAAATTGATTGTGTTCCTTTTTTAAAGCAAGCTTGAAAATAAAATCTGTCAAGATTATATGTGTTAAATTACCATTAGAATATGTTATAATCCAGAGTTCAAGTTACGTGGAAATGCCTTTCCTAACCATGTGTTTAAAGGAATCTGCTATCAAACACATTTCTAAAGAATACGTATGAGTGCTTGTCATTAGTTTTCTACTAGCTATTGAGTTTGGAGAGTCTGATTTCCTCCCTCTGAAAGTTATTAGAGTGCTGCTCTATTTCACAGACAACCAGCACCTCAGCAGGGCTCAGTAGAGCCCTGAACCTCTTCCTGGGGTTCTTTTTCCATGCTGGGTGTTGGGTTATTTTAAGATGAATGCAGCTCGTCTTATAGAAAGCAAAAATGGGAAAGAACGCTAAGCAACTGAAAAGATTCACTCTAAAATCCAAAGGCCCACAGCCTCTTGCTGTGTCAGGCAGAGTTTCAGAAAATGATAAATTTGATTTTCTTCAAAAAGGTCTGTTACTATGCTGAAGAAAATATTTGGATTAATTAGACACCAAAGTCGAGGCCTGTTGAGTCTCTGCTGAGTGAACCTATGTTTATGTTCCTGGCAAATAATGACCATATCTTCTATTATACCAGAGATGTTTACCCAAATTTGAACCATATTTAATTGTAGTTTCAATTGTTAAAATGTTCATGATTGTGTTGAATGTATTGCTTTTCAATCATTCAGTCTGAATTAGATATTTTCTATACTATTTACAATGATTCATGGTGGGTACAATGGATCCACTTGTGTCCTTGGGCAGTGTGAACCAGTCTTCATTCACTTCTACATTTAATCACAAGAGAGCCTCCATAGGGACAATATCATTTTCCATATTTTGCATATAGTATCCAGTTTCTAAACAGAAATGTCTACCAGTTCTGTTCAGCCCAGCATACTATTAACTCATGTGTAGAACTAATGTCATGAAATTTCTCTGTATCAAAGTTTCTTATAAATACCACTTAAAATGATATTTTGCTCTTTTTATGAACCTGAACTTAGATACATTAAAAACTGCTAGCTGACACAATTTGAGCTGACTTATGTAGGAGACACAAAGTGAGGCCAATTTTCAGTCAACTAAAAAGGAGCTGTAACTGGCAGGATGGTGTGTGTGTGTGTGTGTGTGTGTGTGTGTGTGTGTGTGTGTGTGTGTGTGTGTGTGTGTAAAACTTATCGGTCCTTCCTTTCTCCCTCACCACACAGTACAGGAAAGCACGAATACACGGAGCTCATGAGAAATGGGAACTGAAGTCCACACTCTTATTAAATCGGTCACATGTGTCTCCCCAATAAAGTGTCCATTGGCCCCTGTGTCCTGATCGGCTTGAGGTCAAAGACAACCTTTCAGATCTCACCAGTTAAACCTGGATCTCAGAGTTGTCATCACCCAGGAAACAAGACAGGGGCAGCATGCTCCAGCGTAAGCTGCACGACTTCCAGAATCCACTCAAACTTTCCCCTGACCACAAAGTTGGCAGAAGTGATGCCCCAAAGGTTGGCTCAATGGCTCCTCCCTCTTGTTCTTGGTGTGAGGTTAAGAAGGTGGGCAGCCCGGCAGACGCACAGCAGTGCAACACCAGTAGCAAAGCATCATCATACTTCAGAGAGTTTGTTTTTGCCAAAAGTCAGGCCAGGCGGGTGGGGTGATCAAGTGAAGTTATGTTCTGTGTGAAAAGTCGCTGGGGGATGAAATGCAAAGGGGCTTTCTGCTTTGTCCCTATCGCCACACATCTCTTATTAACTTAATCAGATTCATGGATGAGATGCATTTGGTTCACAGAAAAAAATTAGGGAAAAACAGACATGTCATCTTTGCTGTGGGTTCACATTAAAAGAAAAAGAAAAATTAGTCCCACCATTTATTTCTGTGGCAGAATATTTCACTATAATATAAACTGACTTTCATAAAATATCAGCAAATTTGAAATGCCAGATGGAGACCTTCATACTGGCCCTTTTGAGCTGTTTTTTTCTATTTTAGAAGCAAAGAATGAATACTTATCTTGTCAGTTTATGTGCTCTATTATACAAAGACTCTGCTTTGTGCAAACCAATGTCAATCAATTTAGAATAAATTGATTCCCCTCTCTAAGAATGGAAGAATAACCTAATCTACAAATAGATGTTTTCAATGAATGTACCATTTACATCTGGTTTCTGACCTCTGCCTTCCCTATTGATTGAAACCAATAAGTATTCATATTTTCAGTCATGAGATATAAAAGTACTCCGCTGTTTTCTTGCCAAAGGACTTCCCTATATTATGATCTTTATATCTGAATAACTCCCGAATTCTTGCAGCTAGAATCTGATAGAATACATTACAAGTTGCTTCAGTTTCAGAGAGCAGCTGTGTGAGTAGTTAAAGGTGACAGGGGAGAAAAGGAAGGGAGTGGAAATACATTGAAAGCACCCTCAGAAATAGGAATGGAGCTAAGATGCTGTAGCTTACAGATGCCATTTCTAGAAAATTAGGCTAGGGCTGAACTGGACCTTGAAGAGCAATGATTCCCACACTGAATAAAGCTGGGGTTGTCCTTTGGTGAGGTTGCTGGTGTAGTCCCGCTGCTCTGCCCCTGTGCAGTCACTGGCTATGTGTATCTCTTCTTTCTTGAGCTGTTGATTATCATGCTTAGTTTATCATGCTTAGATTATCATGCTTAGAATAATATAGAATCTCAAAGGAGCTGTTTCCATCCCTAAAAGAGGGAAGCTCAGTGGTATAATTGTGATGTGTGTTCTGTTTCTTCCCCAACATAATTTGGTGATTTGTTAACATAAAATTGTAGAACTTATAGTCAGGAAAATATTACCTACTCCTTCACTAGAAAAAAGTACTTGGCAATAAATCTGAACAGTTGGCTCCTGCTTTTTTAGAAGACAGATTACAAAAATTCCTATCCTGGAATTGAAGTTGCAAGTTTACTCAAGGCTATGTGATTTAAAATGTACATTTTCTAAAATGCTATGAAGATGTTGTTTTTCAATGTATGAACACAGATGTACACAGGTATAAACGTCTAAGGCATTGGGGTCCCTGCGTAAGGGTCACAAAATCACCAGGACACAGGGGATGCAGAGTACAAACAGCAATTGCCACTGTATGCTGTGCTTTATTGGTAGTGGGTATTTAAGGACAGGCAAGCATTACCTTTGCCAAGATTTAGTCAGGAGCCATTCACACAAAGAATTTCAACAGATGCAATTTTACTTTTCCTATGAGACAATGTCTTTGTATATTTTTACCTAAACTATTTTAGAGCAAGCTCAAACCATATCCCCAAACTCAGGAAAATGCTTGACTAGCTGTTCATCTATACTTAAGCAAGCAGAAGTGCTACTTTCATAGGGCCATCATAGAAGCTTGTGTTGTTTTTGTAAAAATCAAATATAACAGTACAAGTGTAAACAAAATAATAACAACCATAATTCCCATAGCATTAGCAGTATGTGAAATGCTTTGTAGTATTCCTTTTGGATCCAACAATTCCAACTTTAATAAATGCATCAGCAATATTAGAAGCATCATCATTGGCAAATTGTTTACCAAAAATATCATGTACATTAAATTGTAACTGAGCAATCAATTGAGCAGCAGTAGAATTTCCAAATAAATACTGCTGTATTACATTCCAATCATGTATAGATTAAATTTTACTTTACATTAATAATGCATAAGGTAGTAGAATTCCAATCACATTTCAATAATAACTGTTTTTCCTCAACCAATAACTTTTTCCCTAACCATTGCACCATCTGTTAAGAACATTAATCTGTTTGTAACCAAGCATCAATTTCTACCTGTGAGATGCACAATTCATGTGAATCCCGGTGCCATTCTTTCACAAAGTGTTTAGTAGCTGGGAAAACGTCACCTTTGATGTATCTAGGGCATTTTTAAACACCACAGCAACTGCCAGAAGTCTGTGACATGTACTTTGAGATAGGGAGAGAGAACATGTTTCCTTCTCTAACCTGGCATGACAAGAGCTTTCCACAAACACAAACACAGTCCTCAGATAATCCTGAGGCTAGAGCCTGCATCATTCTGCCCCTTCAACATAGACCATGAGTTTTCACAATTTCCTTTTTTCTTTTGTTTTAAAAGTAAAACTGTATTCGATGTCGTTATAATTTGTGGAGAAGAAGCGGAAAAACAAATCGTTTAAATAGGGATACAGGTGGACCCATTGCACCAATGAGATATACAAGTTGTTAAGTCGAAAACGAATTTACAACTTTGGTGGGGGGGGGTTGGAGGGAGGGAGGAGGTGGGGGGGCAGGGAAGGATGGGAGGGATGGGGAAACAAAGGAGGAGACTACAATGCTTGATAAGAAATTACTCATTATCATGCCGATGCCATTGTAACCCCTCTGTACAGTATTTACACAATAACACAAAGAGGAAAAAAAAGAAAAAAAGACAACAACAAGAAAAAGGAATGTACATATATAGTTTTAAATATTGTATAAATCCATTGATATAACTTGTTTGTATATACTGCTTTTCTCAGTGCACCTTTTCATTATCTAAATAAAGCAGTCAGTTGAAAAAATAAAATAAAAAGAGTGGTAATAGCAATTAAGCTTAAAATCACAGCTACAATGGTTCCAATCATACGCGTTGTGCATTTTAGCAATTTGGTAAAAAATTCAATAACAACACTATCCTGGGGGCAGTTTAAAAAGTTGACTGGAGAAGGACAAAAGATGTTACAATTCACAGCTAAACGTGTCACGGCTGAGAACTTGTTTCTGGCCATGTGCGCCCTGCTTACTTTTGAAAATTCTGCCCATGCCAATGTAAGTTTTTGGGCCTTTGTTCCTCAACCTCCTTTATTGGAACCCGTTGTTTGGGGAGACATAGACATAACCGTCAATACCGTTCCTGCTGTTTTTTCTCCTCCTTGGAATAATTTGTCATTTAACAATAAGGATGATGGTAGCTTTTTAAATTTTACTTAGTATACTCATTCCTTGCCAACACATGTTTGAAATAAAATATTATAGCAGATGTTATTTATCCAACTGACACTGATGGCGACGTAGTCCAAAGCCAAGGGAACCATGGCCTGCATGGGGATTTCTTCGTCCTCAACTGGTGGCTGATTTCATTGTAGGATACATGGTTGTCCTCACTGGGCCACGTCTATATCCACTGGGTGGGAAGGCATTATTGTTTGCCATCCTGTGTAGACACAAAACCATATCCTTGCCCCTTAAGTAATAATGTTCCTGGTTGTCCTTCTGGTTCCAGTGCAATCTTAATTGATACAGGAGCATTTAAATAAGGTTTTTCTGATATTTGTTCAAAATGGCACTAAGCTCTATTTAAAATATCTACTTGTGGTAAGTTTGAAAAGTTAAGAACAAAAAGAGCCTGATGTAAAATTATTTTAGGATTTTGCATGGAAAACCACAAAATATCCATACATTCACCCAACTTTTTCCTCCTTTTTATTTTATTTTTTTCTACTGGCTGCTTTATTTAGATAATGAAAAGGTGCACTGAGAAAAGCAGTATATACAAACAAGTTATATCAATGGATTTATACAATATTTAAAAATATGTATGTGCATTCCTCTTTCTTGTTGTGGTTGTCTTTTTTTCTTTTTTTTCCTCTTTGTTTTATTGTGAAAATACTGTACAGAGTGGTTACAATGACATTGGCAAGATAATGAGTAATTTCTTATCAAGCATTGTAGTCTCTTCCTTTGTTTCCCCTTCTCATCCCTTCCTCCCCTGGTCCCCCCACCCAGGCCTCCTCCATCCCTCCAACTCCCCCCTCACCACCAAAACTCCTTAGGTTGTAATCCTCGAGGATTTACTCCAGCAGGTACAACTCTCAGATGCATTGGTCTGCAAATACGACATTATTTTATAATTTGTTTAGCTTGAGAATAAGGTATTTTATAATGCATATGTAAATGGCCAACATTTGTATGTAAATGGACATGATCCTGTTTAGTAGAAGCAAAACTAATTTCTCAACCTCATTGTTGAGATACACAAGGTACCCAGGTAAGGAAGAGTGAGCCCTAATGTGAGTTACAAACACTTTGGCATTACATTGTTGCAGTAATGCTTTAATTGTTCAAATAATTGCTTTAACTGGGGTTTAGATGTATACATAACAGCAGTAACTATATTAGTCACAACTCCTACAGCACAGGTAAAATCAGTAACAATATTAATATCTCTCACAAAATCATGCAACACCTCAAAAATAGCAAAAAGTTCATTTTGTTGAACTTATGCTAAAGTAGTTGTTTGTACCCAATATTTATTTGTTGTCCAGTAAACACTCTGTGTCTTGGAGCCATCTGTAAAAACAGTAAGAACAGTGGGAATAGATATTTTAGTAATTATATAATTAATGACAAATTGTTGTTTACGCAAGCAATCCCACAATCTACCTTTGGGAAAATGATAGGAAAATTGCCCAGTAAAATTCACTAATGCTATTTGTAGCATTTCAGACATTTTTAACAAATATTCTATTTGGTCTTTTGGTAAAGGAAAAATAATTTCAAATAAATCATATCCCGATAGGGTAAATAACCATTGCTAGCCTGTTGAATAATAATTGCCAACTGTTGTTCATAAGGCATAATATTTTTTGTAAATCTATGCCGTGTATAAATCCATTCTAATGGTAGCATATTTTATCCTATTATTCCTGTTGGCTATTTCCATGTATCCAAAATATATAATTTTATGGGTTGATCTTGAGTTACTCGATGTAAAAACATTTCTTCTCTGTTCTACAAATTGTACTTCTCTTTCTGTCTCCTTAAAGTTATTTTGCTATGTAAATCAGGGTTCCCTTGTAACAATGATAACAAATTATGAAATTGATAAGTAGGAATTCCTCAGGCCAGTCACATCCAATTAATATCTCCTAGTAACTTTTGAAAATCATTTAAGGTATGTAATTGATCACATCATAAAGATACTTTTTGAGGTGTCACTGTTTGTCTAGAAACAACATATCCTAAATATTTTACCACCATAACTTTTTGTATTATTTCAGGTGCTATTATTAATCCAAAAGCTTTAATTATAGAGGGTAACCACTGTAACACCATTTCTAATACTGCCATATTTGGTCCTGCAAATAAAATGTCATTCATATAATGAGAAATATAAATGTGAGGCCATTTTTGTCTAACAGGCTTTAAGGCCTTATCAACATATATCTAACACATAGTTGGAGAGTTCACCATTCCTTGGGGCAACACCTTCCATTGGAAGCACTGATCAGGAGCTTGATGATTTATTTGTGGTAAAGAAAAGGCAAATCTTTTACAATCTTTTAGATGTACAGGAATGGTAAAAAAGCAATCTTGTAAGTCTATTACTGTTATTGGCCATTTTTTAAGAAGCATGACAGGCAACATTATACCAGGTTGTAAAGCCCCCATAGGGTACATGGATGCATTAATTGATCGTAAATGAGCCAGCAATCTCCATTTCTTGACTTCTTTTTAATAACAAATATTGGAGAATTCTATAATGACATAGACGGCTTAATATGTCCTTGGGGTAACTGTTCTTCAACTAATTGATGAGCTGCTTCGAATTTATCTTTTGATAAAGGGAATTGTTCAATCCAAAGAGGACCCTCAAATTTCCATAATATCTTTATGGGCTCCATTTAAAAATGTTAAAATTGAATATTAGCTACCCATTGTTCCAGTACATCTCTACCAATTATGGAAATTCCACAATATAAGGTTCACCTATCAAGATATTTTTTTAATTCAGAGTTAAGATCTAGGGCCTTACTCTAGTTAAGTAAGCACTCCTGCACTGACCTCCATCCCTAGCCTCTTCTTATGATGTTTTGAAACAGGCACTAAATTGCTCAGACTGGCTGCAGAGTTTCAATCTACCTGACTCAGCCTCCCATGTAGCTGGCATTTTAGGTGCTCATCACAATACTTGGCTCCCAATACATTCTATTTTTTTTTTCTTTTTTGCACTAGCTTCAGGCTTGAACTTAGAGCCTGGGCATGGTCTCAGAGCTGCTTTTGTTCAAGGTTAGTACTCTATCACTTGAGTCACAGCTCCTTTTCTAGCTTTTTAAGTAGCTTATTGGAGATAAGAGCCTCACGGGTTTCTTGCTTGGGCTGGCTGTGAAGCATAATCTACAGATCTCAGCCTCCCCAGTAGCTAGGATTACATGTGTGGTATACCAGCATCCAATTTATTTCTTTAAAAAACGTATTTTTATTGTCTTCAGGTAGTTGAATCAACAAATCAGTTTACAAGTACAGTGTATCTTGACTGTTGTTAGCTCTGCATCATTCCCATCTCTCTCAATCCACCCCATCTCCTGAATTTTCTGAGTTTCATAGGATATATATTGAATATTATGACTTCAGACCCTCCCCTCTATTTTTGGCGGCCCTGAAATTTGAACTCAGGACTTTGTGTTTGAGCCATGTTCTCAGCCTACTTTTAAAGGTCTGAAATGCTTTCACTAGAGGTCTGTAATTTAAATGAACTAATTTTCTTCCTAGTGAATACCTTTCTTTTTGTCTCTTCTCTTTCATTTCCATTTAATTTATGCCATCTGGAGAACACCTGCAAAAAAATGTCCATCTTTAATTGCTAATGACCTAATAAATCTCTTGGATAGCTCAGATATTTGCTGGAAGTCCAGATTTGTTCATGTCAAATGACAGCCTCAAATGTCAGTCTTGGTTTGATCCCCAATTAATGTAGCAGAGACACATTCATCACCCTTACCTCCTCATGCTTTTGACTCCAAGATTTATGACTCTTTCGCTTTATGTCCTTTAAAGGTCTAAGGTAGAAACATGATTGCTTTCCCTTCTTGTCCAGCACTGCAGCCTTGGATGCTGCAATGGCTCTGAATCCCAGCAGTCCATTTTCTGTACAGGCCCTGAAGTCTCCATTCATCTCCACAGTACAGTGGGTGGGGACGGAGGAAGAGAGGGAGTGTCTGGCAGCCATGGGCCACTAAACCTACCTAAGACCCTGTCTTTTGTCTGTCTGTCTGTCTGTCTCTCTCTCTGTGTGTCTCTCTCTCCCTGTTCCCTATACCTCTCCCTCTTTCCTCTCCCTCTCCCTTTCCCTCCCTCCCTCTCCCCTCTCTCTCTCCTCTTTCCTCTCTCCTCTCTCATCACTCCTCTCTTCTTTCTCCTCTCTCCTCTCTCTCTTTCTCTCTCTCAGTCATGGAGCTTGAACTCTAGGCTTGGGTGCTGTATCTCAGCTCTTCAGCTCAAGGCGATTTCTCCGCCCCTGAGCCACAGCACCACTTCTGGTTTTCTGAGTGGTTTATTAGAGGTAAGCGTCACTCACGGGTTTCTTGCCTGGCCAGGCTTTGAACCTCTATCCTCAGATCTCAGCCTCCTGAGTAGCTAGGATTACAGGTGTGAGCCAATGATGCCTAGCTAATTTCCTTTTCTTGACATGGATATAGCTCCACATTCATCCATCCAATCTCCATCCGCACACCCACTCAAAAATGTTCTTTCTAATAGACAGGACCAGTTTCTGTGTATGTGTGTGTGTGTGTGTGTGTGTGTGTGTGTGTGTGTGTGTGTGTGTGTGTGTCCCAGTCCTGGGGCTTGAATTCAGGGCTTGAATTCCTGAGCTTCTTTTGCTCAAGGCTAGCATTCCACCACCTGAGCCACAGAGCTACCTCTCTGGCTTTTTGGTAGTTTACTGGTAATAAAAGGATCTCATGGCAGGCTTTGAACCACTATCCTCAGATCTCAGCCTCCCAAGTAGTTAGGATTATAGGCATGAGCCACCAGTGTCCAGCCATCGACAAGTTGCTTTAATGCATTCTAGAATATGTTGATTTAAGGTAGAGAGAGGGTAGCCCAGCAATCCAAATATCTAGTTTTCATCTAGGACTTTGGAGCTGGGAGAAAATTCTAGAAACTTTTCCAGGGTGCCGTTTCATTATGTGGAAGTTAGCATTTCTATCAGTCCTTGCCCCTTCCTGAGCCTTCAGGGTGAGCAGGGATAAAGAGTGCAAAGGCACTTCACAAAGAAGGAAATGCTACACAAAGCTACGGACTTAATATACTGCCTCTGCCCATAACTCACCCATGTAGAACTTTCCCCCTTCCCTAGAAGGCCCTTGCTTCCTCCTCAAGGCCTCAGCTTGCTTGGTACACCCTGCTCACTGTTTCCACCTCCTATCTCAAGATTGCAGTGACTTTGTTGGTCACCTTTTAGTCAAGCAATAATGAGTAACCGCAAATGCATTTTCAGAAAATGTTTAGTTAGAATTTAATTCTTGTGCCCTCCCTTAATCTGGTAGGTGCTTTGCCCAGCTCTAGGTACTTCTGTTAAGTGTAAGGACCACACAGCCATAATACTTTCAGAATTAAACAGAACAACTGTCTACCAGTTCAAGCTTTTTGTATGTGGGTAAAAGTAGTAAGTAGCAACAAGCCCATTAGGATTTTTGTTTTAAAATTTATCTAGCTGCTAAGTACCAGTAATTGAGTCATACTCACAATCCTACCTACTCAGCAAATTGTGATCTCCGGGTCTCAGTTGGAAGCCAGCCTGGGCAGAAAAGTCCATGTTTTTTTTTTTTTTTTGTATGTTTGTTTGTTTTTTACCAGTCCTGGAGTATGAACTCTGCACCTGGGCATTGTCCCTCAGCTTCTTTTGGTTCAAGGTTACTACTCTATCACTGGAGCCACAGTGCTACTTCTGGCTTCTTTTTTGTATGTAGTACTGAGGAATTGAACCCAGGGCTTCAGGCATGCTAGGCAAGCACTCTACCACTAAGCTACATACCCAGCTCCCATGAGAATTTTGTGGGTTTGGGGCTTGAACTCAGGACCCGGGTACTGTTCCTGAGCTCCTTATGCTCAAGGCTAGTATATACCAATTTTAGCTACAGATCCACTTTTGGTTTTCTGATGTTTAATTGGAGATCAAGAGTGTCATGGACTTTCCTGACCAGGGTTAACTTTGAATGGCTCAGATCCTCAGATCCACAAGACTTTTATCTCCAATTAGCCAGCAAAAAGCCAGAAGTGGAGCTCTGGCTCCAGTGGTTGAGTGCTCGCCAGGCTTGAGTGAAAAAGTTTAGAGAAAGCCTGTAGGCCCTGAGTTCAAGCCCCAGGACTGGCATTATAAAACACCAACAACAAGAGAAAACAAGTATACAAAAACTATCTATGAACCTTGAAAGTCCATAGTAGATGTCTTGGTTCAATCAGCTTAAACAACAGTCTAATCACCTACTAAATAAACTTAACAGGTGACAGTAAAAGCCTTTGACTTGAGCCAGGTGTGGTGGTACACTCCTGTAATCCTAGCACTCCAGAAGTTGAAGGCAAGAGGATCGTGAATTTGACATTGGCTTGGGCTATACAGTGAGTTATAGGCCACCTGGGACACAGAGTGAGATGGTGTCTTTACTCACCCAGCCCGCTAAGAGAGGGGATGGAAAGAAGCCTTCTGTAAGTATGAACAACATCCTAAGGGTTCCACTAAGAGGCTGATCTTCCCTGAAGTGTCATTAATGCTCTAGTACTAGACGCCCAGGAAGCTCTGGGTCACAGTGAATGTGCTAGACAGCCAACAAGTCTTATTAATTTGCTATTTCTCAGACATTCTATTAGCGTGCATGTAAATAAACCTTAACATTACCTTTTGTTGTTGCTTTTGTAGAACAGAACTTTTAAATTCCATGAACCTTGAGTTTTAGTCATTTGTGTGTGTGTGTGCATGTGTGTGTGTGTGTGTGTGTGTGTGTGTGTGTGTGTGTGTGTGTGTGTGTGTGCTGGTACTGGGACTTAAACTCAAGGTCTTCCAATCTCACTTGACTTTTCTTGCCTAATGTCAACACTCTACCACTTGAACCATACCACAGCTTCCCAACTTTTTTTGGTTAATTGGAGGTAAGTATTGCAAAGGTGTCTCTACCCAGGATGGCTTCAAACTATGATCCAGTTGTTTAAATAAGGATACAGGTGGACCCCTTGCAACAATGAGAAGTACAAGTTGTCATGTTGAAAACGAACTTTACAACTTAGGTGGGGGGGGAGGATTGGGTGGGGGGAATGGGGGAGGCTGGGAAGGGTTGGGAAGGGTAAACAAAGGAGGAGGCTACAATGGTTGATAAGAAATGTACTCATTATCTTGCCCATGTAATTGTAACCCCTCTGTACAGTATGTTCACAATAGAACATTAGCCAATGTTCACTGGTTGTCGACTCATTTTGTTGTCAGCTAGCAAATATTTTGCAAGCCAAGAAGTGGTAGTAGATGTCAAAGTTCAGAAAAAAAAAATAATTGTGCTAGGAGAACATAAAATTTAGATCTCATCCACTAAATCTCACTCAAGGCTATCCATGAAATTTATTTCTGAACATTTGAGGAAAAATAACAACAGCAAACAACTTCAAATTGAATTTAGGACTGATTCTCAAATTAGAAAGTAATTTGGGAATCATCTTCCATACTTTGGACTACAAATGCTAATGGGCAACTTAAGTTTTTTTTTGTTTTTTTTTTAATCCAGAACAAGTTCTTCTAGCATGTTCTATCAGTCCCTCCTGTTCTTTGTTATGGCTCAGAAATCACCCAAGGCAATTTATTTGCTTACATGCAAGTTCTGATTCAGTGAGTCTCAAGATCAATCTCCCAGGTAATGCTGACATTGAAGATTCTACAAATGTTGGCTATTTCATGATCCTAGGCATTCAAATTCTGTCCTTACAAGTAGAACTACTATAAAAAATGGTCAGATTTGGAAACTACATTGATCCCGCTTTCCCCTCAATAGCTGTGCAGGTGATGATGGATTTAATAAGAGGTTATTCTAGAAAAGGGATCAGGGCCTTCACTAAGCTCATGGCAGTTAAAATGGAAAAGCAGCATGGATATATTATTTAAGAGGCCAAATCACCCAAGTCACACACCCAAGTTAGGTACAAATGAGAGCCATAGAGTTTGGATTGATTTTTCCAATCCAATAAGATCCACATCTTGGGCTGGAAAGGTGGTTCAGTGGTAGAGTGCTTGCCTTGCATGCATGTGGCCCTGTGTACGATTCCTCAACATCACATAAGCAGGGAAAAAAAGCCAGAAGTGGCGCTGTAGTTCAAGTGATAGAATGCTAGCCTTGAGCTGAAGAGCTGAGGGACAGCGCCCAGGCTCAGAGTTCAAGCCCCATGAAAGACCAAAAAAATTAAAAAGATCCACATGTTTGTGCTTTTGTTTTTTGTTTTTGTTATTTCTCTGGATTCTTTTATTTTAATGCTGGTAGTGGGGCTTGAATTTAGGACCTACCAGGACCTACCCAGGCTTTTGGGTCATTAGTTGAAGGTAAGAATCTCATGGACTTCCTACCTGGGCTGATTTTGAATCTCAATTCTTACATCTCAGCTTCCTGACTTGCTAGGTTATATGCATAACGCACAGGTACCTGGCTTTGTTTCAGAGTTGCTCAGGCTGTCCTGGAACTTACAGGCTCAGTGATCCTCCCATCTTAGCCTCCTGAGAGCCACCACACCCAGCTCCACAGCTGCTCTGAATGGCATTTTTCAGACTAGGGAGTCCACAGCTGCCCCAGCTTTTTGTCTTGGGGTTGCCTTGCAGCCTTAGAACATGGCTGTGTGAACTCCCACCAACACAGGCCCCTCACACCAGTCCCCAACAGCTGCTCTGGGATGAACCAAGCACCAACAACCGAGAGAGGACAAAGTGTCCCGAAATCCATTTGGACAATATACCAAGTCTATTACACAGCCCCTGCCTGGGGCACCCCATGTCCAGCTAATCACAGACAAGGAAAATCCAGAAGGAGGGACAGCCACCAAATGCCTGTGTTCCTAACAGCATTAAGAAAAAATCAGGAAGGGCTAGGAATGTGGGTTAGTGGTAGAGTGCTTGCCTAGCATGCATGAAACCCTGGTCTCGATTCCTTAGTATCACATAAACAGAAAAAGCTGAAAGTGATGCTGTGGCTCAAGTGGTAAATCACTAGCCTTGAGCAAAAGAAGCCTAGGCTCTGATGTCATGCCACAGGACTCACAAAAAAATAAGAGAAAGAAAAGAAAGAAAAATGAAAAAAAATATACTCATTACCTGACTTACGATATGAAAACTCTTCTGTACAACACCTTAGTAACAACAATAAAATTGTATTTTAAAAACACATTTTTTTAAACCCCAGGAAAACCTGAGGAACAGTTCCAGATTAAAGACTCAAGAAAGTGACAACAGAACTCAATGTTGAGAGCATGTATTGGGACATGAATGAATCATGTAGGCTGCTGTTGTTGTTTGCTATAAAAAGACATTATGGGATAATTATCAAAATGTAAATAGCACAGAACAATTTCCACATTAAACTTGCAGAATTGAATCATGGCCCTGTGGTTATGTAAGAAATCCAGAGTTCTTAAGACAACCACAATGATGTCAAGAGGGGTGAAGGGTCAAGGTGCCTGGAACTTATGCTCCAAGGACAATGTGTAAACAGTTACAAAGGAACATAGAAAATTGGGAAAAATGTGAAACATCGGTAAATCTGCCATTCCAGTTCTTTTCTTGCAACCTTCCTGCTAGGTTTGAACCTTTTATTGTCCTCCCAAAGGAAAAGTTTAGAAGTTTTACCAAAGACATCTTGTGCTGGTTTGGCAAGAACAGGTGCTCTGGACACAGCATCTAGAATCATTGTAACAAAGAACCCTGCCTAGGTGCAATGCTCAGGCTACCCACAGTGGGTGCTATAGGGAATAAATGGGGATAAGAGATAGCACTGTAGAGTCTGTAATCCTAGTGATTCTGGAGGCTGAGATCTGAGGATCACACTTCAAAGCCAGCCTGGACAGAAAAAAAATCCATAAGACTTTGTTTTCCCCATAGGGCTTAACTCAGCACCTGGGTAATGTCCCTGAGTTCTTTTACTCAAGGCTATCCCTCTACCATGTTGAATCACAGCTCCACTTGCAGTTTTCTGGGGATTCATTGGAAGTTAAGACTCTCATAGACTCAGATCTCAGCCTCTTGAGTAGCTAGGATCACAGGCATGAGCAACCACCAATGCCTGGTTTCAGCCCCAGGGAGCCGGTATCTGGGAGCCAATCACTGTGTGCCCTTCCTTGAATCAGTGTGGTAGCAATGAGACTGTTTTGTGTGTGTGTGTGTGTGTGTGTGTGTGTGTGTGTGTGTGTGTGTATGTTTGGTCAGATTATTTTCTCAAATAATGATTCCTCTAAGTCCAGGTGGAAAATAGGCCTGTGTGATTATGATTTCCCTTGTGCAGAAGATAACAAAGTCCCTCTCCAAACTCAAGCCAGCCACAGACAGGAAGGGTCATGGTGGAGGTCATTTCAAGGTCAAACCATGACCAAGATCTCTGACAGCCAATGATCCATTTCCATATATATCTGACTGTCCCAGGAGAGCATAATGGCTAAAAGAAATTCTTGTATACTTTCCCTATTTCTTTCCCATCTTCTTCTTCTTATTTTTTAATGAAAAGTGGGGAGAAAAGCACCTCTTCTGACCCTAGCCTAAAATATCCCATGTAATGCTAATCTCCTCTCCTCACTGCTCCCACATGTTGTCCTTGGCTCTGAACCAGTTTAGTATCGTGGTGGCAGATAGCAGATTGTGCTAAGGTTTTTATGTGGCTTTCAATTGTGTCTGAAACAGAGACAAGTCTTCTAGGCCAAGGCCCCACCCCACACCCAGTCTCACAGGGCTACCCCAGAGGTCTCCTGCCTTCATTTGTGAGCCTATATTATTTAGTGGAATTTATCATTATTATTATTATTATTATTATTATTATTATTATTATTATTAATCATCTTAGTTAGCTGGCCCTCTCTTAGAAGGTATTTCAATTTGGTTACAGTTTGTAAAAATCCAAAAATGCAATAAAAACAAAAAGAAAAAAAACAAAAAAAAAAAATAATCCAAGCTGGGCACTGGTGGCTCGTGCCTATAATCCCAACTACTCAGGAGACTGAGATCTGAGGATCACAGTTCAAAGTTAGCCAGGGTAGGAAAGGCCATGATACTCTTATCTCTAATGAACCACCAGAAAACTGGAAGTGTAGCTTTGGCTCAAAGTGGTAGAGAGTTAGCCTTGATTGAAGAAGCTCAGGGTTGGCACCCAGGCCCTGAGTTCAAGCCCCAAGACCAACCAAAAGCAAAACAAAACAATCCCCTGTAGGTTAGGAATGCAGTAATTTCTTGCTGAGTCTCAGCCTGTGTCCTGGGTGGAAGTTCCAGCACAACAAAATAAAAATAAAAAGGGTCACTTGTGTGAACAAGAACCAAGATAAATGACATAATGGGTAGTAGAGAAACAAATGTTTTCTCCAATGTTTGATAAAGGACATCTCTCTCTGTTTTTACTCTTCTTCTCCTTTCCCTCGATCCAATATGTCATGCACTTCTTCATATGCTGAAGATGGTTGAACCCGAATTATTGAATAATTTTCTCATTTATTACCCATTGTCTCATTCAGGCAGCCAGCAGGTTTAGGGCAGACTTCTCCTTTCAATTTGAGGAATCGCCTTTAGGTCCTCTCTGGTCATAGGATCTTCTTCTGAGCAGGTGAAGAATTAAAAGACCACAACCAGGCTTTAGAGGTTAATGCCTATAGTCCTAGCTCCTCAGAAGTTTGAGGTTTGGAGGATCATAATTGGAGGCTAGCCTGGGCAGAAAAATCTGCGAAAGTCTATTTCTATTTAAACACCAAAAAAAAACCTGGACTGGAGGTATGGCTTAAAAGGTGAAGCACCAGCCATCAGCAAGCAAGCCAAGCAAGTGAGCCTGAGATCCGGTACTATAACAGCAGTGCCTTTCCCTGCATACTGACCTTTCTTTTTGTGTTGTGAGTACAGAGCTCATGTATGCTACTCTTAAGTATTTTCTATTATTCTTCTGTGCTGGTATTTAACAGTGGCTCAGGGACTGCCTCCTGCATTTGTTAGATTTCCTCACACCACACACAGATGCCTTGCTCTATCTGGTACTACAAGAATTTTCCACCTGGTGTGAAGAGCTATCTATGGAGCTGAGAGCCAGTGGCTCATTTCTAGCTTTCAGGAAGGCTAAGATCTGAGGAACCTGCTTTGAAACCAACTTGGGAAGAAGAGTCTGTAAGACTCTTATCTTTGATTAACCACAAAAATGATGGAGGTAGAGATGTGCCTCAGGTATAGTGCCAGGTTTGAGGAAAAAAATGCTAAGGCACAGTGTGCAGGACCTGGGTTCATGTCCAATTATTAGCACAAAAGAATAAGAAACATTATCTATCTGCTTATGAGTTATTATTTGAACATCCATTATGATCCCCAAGAATGCCCATCACAAAACATAAGAACCCCCAGTGCTGCCTTCACTTACAATCAGTATCCTTAGATATAAAATACCAATGCAAGGTGAAAAATCTTCATTAACTAAAGGTCAAGAAGTTGGCAGGATGAAGTCACAAGGCTGATAAAATTCACAGTTAAATCCCAGTGTGGGCTCTCGAGTTTGGAGCAGGAACTCTTCTGGTTGCACTTGGCATGTGACATGTATCCAAGGGCTTGGCTATACTGTGGAAGATGCACAAAGTGTCCTAGCCAAAGCCTTGGCAGTGTGCACACTCTCTCTGTGGGGCTGGGGGGATGCATAGGAGGTTTCGCAGTGGGGATTTTGAGATGTCCTACCCCATCTGATATCTGCTCAGAGAGGCACATGGGGGCTGAGAAGTAGAAAAACTACATGGCTGCCACACTTGGCTCTAAGAAGGGAATTCTTTGCTCATCTTGGACCCTGCCAAGCAGGCCTTGTCTCATCTATTGCCTTGTTTTATTTCAAACTAATTTCCTCTGCCTTTGAATTTCTGGGGCCAGGGTCTCTTTTCCCCACCATAGTGATTCACCCCCACCCCCACAGGTCTTTCTCCCAGATTCTGATCATTTTCATGAGAAATACCTCCTGTGTCCACAGCATCCAGATAAAAGCACCCAGCCTTGCCTTTTGTCTTTATTTTATGTTACTAGAACAAAATACCAGTAGCTGAGAAAACTTATAAGAAAAGAAGTGGGGCTCGGAAGGTGGCTCAGTGGCAGAGCGGTTGCCTTGCATGCCTGAGGCCCTGAGTTCGATTCCTAAGCACCACATATGCAAAAAGAAAAAAGCTGAAAGTGGCACTGTAGCTCAAGTGGTAGAGCGCTAACCTTTTGCTAAAGAGTTATGGGACAGCCCCCAGGCCCAGATTTCAGGCCCTAAGACCAGAACCCCCCACCAAAAAAAAGAAAAAGAGGTATGTTTGGGCTATCATTCCAGAGTTCAGGGTTCAAAGCTCCCGTTTTGTGATGATTTCTTGCTGCCTGAGATCTGAAGTGGTGCAGGACATAGTGTGGCAGGAGATAGGGAGTCTGTGTGGTGTGTTCTGGTCTTTGTTCCTCTTATTTTTTTTTGGTGGAGGGTTGCTCGTGGGGCTTGAACTCAGCCTGGGAACTAACCCTGAGCTCTTCAGCTCAAGTCAAGTGCTCTACCATTTGAGCAGTAATGCCACTTCTGTTTTCTGGTGGTTCATTGGAGATTGTGTCATGGACTTTTCTACTCGGGCTGGCTTTGAATGGTGATCCTCAGATCTCAGTCTTTTGAGTAGCTAGTATTACAGGTGTGAGACACAGTCACTTGGCATCAATATCTTTGGTAATGGTTTGATCCCACAGGATCTTTGAAGTTCTGGGCTCACTGTACTCTGTGGCTGTCCCGTGTCTGCTTTCACTTTTCTGGGCTTGTGACCATCACCCCAGAGCATCTCAATTCTCCTGCTACCGCTCTGAGTGTGCCTTCTTATCCATTTTCAAGGGATGCTGTTCCCTTCCCTTCCCTTCCCATTGAATATCCCTCTTCTCATGGATTCTGTCCTTGACATTCTTTTCCTGTTCCCACTCATCTGTCCTGAGGGAAATATCTTCTGTTCCTACAGCTTTAAAGCTACCTCTGCTTTATGACTTCTAAATCTTTACCCCTAGGTCTCAGCTCTTGATTTATACATCTAATTTTCTTCCAGTTGTTTTTCACTAAATTTTCCATAAGCACTTTGAACTCAACTGGATAAAAAGAGAACCTTTCTTCAACCTCACCTGCCTTGGTCTGTTCAAGCAGCTATGTATAACAAAATTCTCTTGACTGTATAATTGTGTATCACAGATAGTGATTTCTCCCACCTGTGGCACATGACAAGCATAATCAATCCTCCTGGCTACTCTATGGTGCCTTCCTATTTCATCATAAAATGATTGAAAGGGACAGTGTCCCTCTTTTATGAGTACTTCTCTTTTTTTGCGCCAGTACTAGGGCTTGAACTCAGGGCCTGGGCATTGTCTTTTGGCTTTTTTTCTCAAGCTGTGGCTCCACCTCTTGAGTCACAACTCCACTTCCAGTTTTTTAGTAGCTAATTACAGATAAAATCTGGATAGACTTGGGCTGGGAAGGTGGTTCAGTGGTAGAGTGCTTGCATTGCATGCAAGAGGCCTGGGTTCGATTCCTCAGCACCACATAAGCAGAAAAAAGCCAGAAATGGCGCTGAAGAGCTGAAGAGCTCGGGGACAGTGCCCATTCTCAGAGGTCAAGACCCACGACCGACAAAAACAAAATTTGGATGGATCTTTCCACCTGGTCAAGATTGAAACTGGGATCTTCAGATCTCAGCTTTCTGTACAGTGGGGATCATAGGCTTGAGCCCAGTAGCACACATCTGTATTTATTAAGTTCATATACCAAACAGCTTCCTTTATTTTCCTGCCCCTTCCCTTCTCTTTTATTCTTTCTGATGCTAGAGATTGAACCCCGGGCCTCACATTTTCTAAGCATTTACTCTACCACTGAGCTGCACCATCAGCCTCAACAATATTGTTTTCTGTTACAAAAAGCCCCAACAAAAGCATACAGTGTGTGCAACTGGTATATCAGCTCTTCCAAGACACCCAGATGGTTCCAAGCAAATTTAGGTGGGTGCTAAAAACAACACTTCCCCCATAGATTAAAATTAAATTACTAACACACACACACACACACACACACACACACACACACAAACACACCTTTTCAGTGTCCTTTATTCCTCAAGAGTCTCTTTACTATGTTTCATTTTTCATTTCAATATTTCACTCTAGCTTTGATCTGCCAAACAAGGTGAAGTGAATTAGTAATAAGCTCCAATGTATAACAGACATGAATCCAGTGATTATCTATCTACCTATATGTCTCATAATAATTTTTAACACCATGTGAGACAATTATTTGGTTTCACTAATGCATATTTATTATGTGATGGCATTTAGAGGACACTTCTCTAATCATCTGATCAACATAACTAAAGATAATTTAAACTACTGTACATAATGGTCTGTATACTTCAAATATATTTATGAGTTGAGTGCTGGTGGCTCATGCTTGTAATCCTACTACTCAGGAGGCTGAGATCTGAGGCTCATGGTTTGAAGCCAGTCTCCAATCAATCACCAAAAATCTGGAAGTAGATGTTGTGATTTAAGTGGTAGAGTGTCTGCCAAAAAGCCCAAATGAGAATGAGAAGTTCTGAGTTCAAGCCCCATTATATCAGCAAATACACACACACAGACACACAGACACACAGACACACACACAGACACACACACACACACACACACACACACACACACACACACACACACTATAAGCATCTTTATAAGTTTAGGAACAAATGGCAGCTTCCTCAAGTTTATATTTAATGAGGCTATAAAATCGGGTGCAATATAAATAGGTCTTCGATAGGTATTAGTGGGGGAGAGATGGTTTAAGTCAGATTTAAGGATTTAATACCATTCCAATTATATTTCAGGCAGTCTAGAAAGATCAAGTGAAGAATTTGGAGGTTAACAGCTAGAACACCTCCAGGCTAGAAAGCAGAGCATAAGTGCAAGTCACAGCAGATGGAAGCAATTCTCAGTGATGGTAAAGGAAAAAAATGCCTTAAAATTATGTCTGTTAGAAACCGTTAGCTCCTTTTCCACAGGCCTTCCCCTTACAGTTTGCCAGGAATTTTGCCCTTCTCAGTGTGTTTATCTCAGAGCTGCATCAGGAGACTCAAGAATGAAACCCATCTGGTAAACGGGCTGGCTCTTTACCTATAGCAGGAAGGTGATCCCACTGTTCTCTTTGCAGAGATCTAGCAAGTCATTTGTATTGTTATGAAGCTTGTCAGCATCCTGGACAAAGTTATCATCATACCCTTCCAGTCTCCAAGACCGAACAATGACTTTTTCTTTTGCAGAATCCAGTTCAAGATAAGCAGTTCTAGGCAAACACCATTTGACACTTAAAGACCCACAAGAAAGATGCATGCACGCCCATAAATGCTGAATTAATGCCTTTCATCTACACCATACCCACCCAGAATGCCACAAAAAAGGTGTGTCACTCATAATTGTTAGATCCTATTTTACGCTCATAACCCTTTGTGTATGTGTGTGTATGTGAGTGCATAGGCATGTGTGCCCATGCACCAGCCATTGGACTTAAACTCAGGGCCTGGGAGCTGTTCCTTAGCTTTTTTTGTGTGTAAGACTAGCACTCCACCACTTGAGTCACAGCTCCACTTCTGGCTTTTGATGGTTAGCTGGAGATAAGCATCTTACATACTCTCCTGTTTAGGTTGGCTTCAAACTGTAATCCTCAGATCTCAGCCTGTTGAGTAGCTAGGATTATAGATGTGAGCCACTTGCACCCACTCCAATAATATCTTTCTTTGCTTCTTATCTCCTACTCTCCAGCAAAGGATCTAATCAAGAATCAAGCATTAAATTCAGTTGTCAAATTCTTTTAGGTAGTTATTAGGTTTTTGTTTGGTTTTGGTGTGTGTACATGTGTGTGTGTGTGTGTGTGTGTGTGTGTGTGTGTGTGTGTGTGTGTGTGCGCACATATGTGCGTGCACACACATTCTTATTTGAGCTTGAACTCCGGGTCTGGTATTTTCACTTGGTTTCTTCATGTAAGGCTGATGCTCTAACACTTGAGCCACAACTTCAGTTTCATCCAGTAAACTGGAGATAAGAGTCTCATGGACTATTTTGCCCCACCTTGCTTCAAACCATGATCCTTAGATCTGACCCCTTGAGTAGCTAGGATTACAGGTGTGAGACACCTGTATCTGGCTGGATTTGGTTTTTCAGAATTTATTTTTCAAAGTTGGGCCAGTTGGAAGTCTCATTCGTTCCTTACGATTGAACTCGGGTTAAACATGGAACATTGAATCCAAGGAGGTATCTCTGGTCGTGTATCCCACGAGGAGACACAGTATGCCCATTTGCTCTATGATCACTTACACAAGATTTTCTGCCTGTAGCGCCGATCATTAATGTGTAATCTCTGCAGTCACATTGTGCAATAGTGTCCATGGGCTGTTCCCCAGTATGTGTTTCCTTCAATGGTGTCAGTCTTCTGGTGACTCGGTGATTTCAACAACAGTTGTAAAATGGTCATTCAGATGCTGCTACTTAAATAATCCTTTCCTAGCTTTGCTCTCCAGTTTCCCAATCATATTTTGGCACTGTCTCTGGTTGTCCTGCTTTCAGCCATATTGCTTAACTGTCTTCTTAACTCTTAGTACCACTACGTCAGCACAGCATAGTTGAACCAAGGCCAGACAGAAAACAAACACTTATGCTGGGTTGTATCTATCAAGAGTAATCATTACAAGCAATAATTGTAGCTTCTTTATGGAAGTGAAAAGCATTGTGATTATACCTGAGTCAGAAAGCCAACTCTTAGGCTGCTGGACAGAATTCCTCTTTGATCATTTAAAACAAATAAACAAAAACACCTACCTCTCAGATGTACTGCAAACAGCGACAGCTCCCTTCCAAGGAATCAGACATGATCTGCTTTTATTCATTGTGCTCAAAAGAATGCTATTGGATATAGATGTACAGTGGCATGGACCAAAGTAGAAAACAATCTTGCCAAAGTGCAAATGGGGGTGGTGTTTTATACAATATTTTTTTCCTTCTTCTTCTTCTTTTTTTAAAGTATCTTCTGATTTAACAGAGAAAATCACCAATTTTATGGGGGGCTGGTTATAATAATCCATGGTCAAAAGCAGAGCCATAAAAGTTGAAAACATCAGAGATCATATCTAAAAATAAAGCAAATACTTTTTTTTTCCTTTCAAAAATCCTCAATTAGAAGCCATGTAAGGAAAACAAATCAGATTCTGGTACCTGTAAATATGAATTCCCAGTTCTCCCTGGCATGCCTTTTTTATAATTTAACTTTTGAATACATCTTAAAATGTGTCACTAACCATCACATTTGCCGCATTGCCTTCTTGACATTACAAATGGTAAAAATGCAACACACTTCACGAGGATTGTTGTCAATTAAAAAAAAAAACAACAAATATAGGAAGTTCTCCCTCAAATGAAGTTTTTCCTGACAGCTGATTGCTTCTAGGGTTAGTGATTTGGGGTGAGGAGGTCATTTCTGGTCATCTCTCCAACAACATGAACAATGCGCCTTCAATGCATGGAGATGTTTATGCAACTCAGGTGAAGACGGCACCCAGAGAACAAACTCCATTTGTGTGGAAACATTTGTAATTAAGGTAAAGTACCCCTCGGCAACAGGAGACATTCATAAAAACTGAATGTCTCTATGATGTTCTGAGTCTGGAACTTTTCCCAGGATGCTCTTGTGGTTGGAAAGATGAAGATAATAAGACAAGATTCAATTAGCTCATAGGTTTATGGCTAATTAAAAACCAAAGTATTGGCATTGTCAGAGCAGAATTAAAGACTAATAATTCCAGCTGAGCATTTCATTACTCATCAAGGAAATCTTTTAAGTGGGAAAGTAGCTATTATAACCCATATGAAGAGCATGTTATGGTGAACTGGAAGTGAAATCTTGAATTTTCGTGTGTTTGGGAACAAGAGTCCACCTGTCTAAACATAGGGGCCACAGTTTGTGGTTGAGAGAATGCACTATCATTGCATTAAAAAGGAAATGGATTGTAAGAATTTTTCACATTCTCAGAGAAAAAGGATATTGGGGCAGCAAGAGAAACTCATTAGTCATATTTCTAGAAATTCATATCATTTAGAAAGACCAGGACGTTGTGAAACAAGTCAACAGCTATTCTGTAGATATATCACAGGGAGAAGGAAGGGAAAAGGGGACAGGATAATCAAATCTCTATAAATTAATAGTGCTCTTCTCCACAGGCTCCCACAAGGTTCTGCTCAGATAATTAGAGCTAACTCAGGGAATTTCAGCTACTACTACAGCACGGGGCATATTTCAGGACTTACCTGTAATTGTGTAGGGAAAGTAGTTCCACGCCCAAAAATATTTTGGGGACCACAGCTCTAGCCCAACTAGGCAGTTTGCTAATAGGAGACAAAACAAGAGAGAAGGAAAGGATAAGAAAGCAATTAGAATCTAATCAGAAACTCATTTCATCTAACTGCAACTGGAGGAATTCTGGAGTATTTATTCTCCTTACACCCATTCTTTCTCCATCTCTGGTCTTTATGGTACCAACTATTTTCTGTGTCCTCAAAAAAAAAAAACATCTACCTAATTTGGGGAAGGCCTGTCCCAATGGATTGGATTTGCAAGCTTGGGATAATTTGAGGCCTGGTGATTGCCCTGAATGGGCATCTGTCCTTTGTCTTCTATGAATGGTACAGTAGAAATGGAATCCACATATGTGTGAGATAAAACAGGTCTCAACAAAGGCAAATGCCCACATGAGTAGTCTTTTATGTGGGTGTGCCAGCCTTGGAGCCTGAACTCAGGGTCTTGACACTGTCCCTGAACTTCTTTTTGCTCAAGACTAGCACTCTACCAGTTGAGTCACAGCCCTACTTCTGTCTTTTTGGTGGTTAACTGGAGATAAGGAGTCTCATGGTGTTCTCTGCCTGGGCTGGCTTCAAACGGTGATACTCAGAACTCAGCCTCCTGAATGGATCACAGCCTTCTAAATGGGATTACAGGTGTAAGCTACTGCACCAGGCCTGAGTGGTTTTCTTAATGGATTAAAAGCATAAAGTAAGAAGCTGGTAATGCAAAGAATGAAACACAGCTCTTTGATGACTGAAACGCGCCATGTTCCTCTCCAGTGCCTGGGGAATAGGATCTGATTTGAAAACAGGCTCATTGAAAAAGTAATTCAGTTAAGGATATCAACATCAAATAATCTGCTGGGCACTAATAACTCATGCCTATAATTCTGCTTGCGAAGACAAGTCCAAAAATCTCTTGCTGCTCTAGTTAACCAGCAAAAGCTAAAAGTGGAGCTGTAGGTCAAGTAGTAGAGATCCAGTACCTTGAGTGAAAAGGATAAAGCAAGAGTATGACACCTTGAGGTCAAGCACAAGTACCAACACACACACACACACACACACACACACACACACACACACACACACACACAATCAAAGATCAAATTATCTTTGATTTAGGGGTGATCCCTAAATCCAGTTCCTTGCTTTCTTTTTTTATTTTCATTTTTCTGTGGGCTGTTCCTGGGGATGGAACTCAGGACCTGAGCATTGCCCCAAGCTTTTTTGCTTGATCCACACACATCCAGGTGTGAGTCATCCATCCATCTCTAGCCCCCTCCGTTAATTGGAGATAAGAGTCTTAAGGACTTTCCTTCGTGGAATGGCTCCCAACCTTCATCCTTATCTCTCAGTCTCTGGAGAAGCTAAGATTGCAGGCATGAGCCAGCAAGACACTGGACAGCCATTTGTAGGGAAACAAATTCTCAAAAGGCACAGTTCTGAAAGGATTTCTGCAAACAAACTTCCATTTAAATACTCCCCCACACACATGTGCCCCCCACCCCAGGTCATATGGCTTGAATTCTGGACCTGAGTGCTGTCCCTGAACTCTGCCACTTGAACTCTGCCACAGCACTACTTCTGGTTTTCTGGTGGTTAATTGGGGATAAGAGTCTCACAGGCTGGGAAGGTGGCTCAATGGTAGAGTGTTTGCCTTGCATCTTGAGGCCTTGGATTCGATTCCTCAGTACCACATAAATAGAAGAAGATATGGTACTGTGGCTCAAGTGGTAGAGCGCTAGCCAGTTGAACAATTGAGGGACAGCACCAGTCCCAGAGTTCAGGCCCCACAGCTAACAATTTTTTTTTAATTCTAGAAGCTGGGCACTGGTGGCTCATGCCTGTAATCCTAGCTACTCAGGATGCTGAGATCTGAGGATAACAGTTTAAAGCCAGCACAGGCAGGAAAGTCCATGAGACCCTTATCTCCAATGAACTACTAGAAATCCAGAATTGGTGCTGCGCCTCAAGTGGTAGGGTCCTTGTCTTGAGCAGAAGAGCACAGGGACAGCATCCAGGCCTAGAGTTCAGGCCCCATGACTGACAAAAAAAAGAGTCTCTCAGATTTTCCTGCCCAGGCTGGCTTTGAACCATGATCGTCAGATCTCAGCTTTCCTAAGTAGCTAGGATTTACAGGTATGTGCCACCAGCACCATGCTCCAGGTAAGTTTTATGTGTTTATTTCTTTTTCTTTCAGGGGCTTACAGAGTAGAAGCCCAGAGAACTCCTTAACTATCCCTTGCTATATTTAAAAAATAGATGAGATCAGTCCTCAAAATATAGCTGTATGAGTTTATTTCCCTCCAGTGTTTTAATCAGGAGTGTTCTGTCTTTCCAGAAACTGCCATTTTGTCTTTGCTGTTTGAAGGTGCAGAGACTGGATGCCAATTCTAGCAGGGTAGATGATGTCAGTTCTCGGTCCTAGGGCTGCAGTCTAGCAGGAGGTGACATCAAGAAGCAGTTTTGAATTCCAAATAGATAGAACTAAGAAAGGAAATATAGCCAACTAGTAATAAAACCCCAAACCCCAAACTCCCTTTTGGTGGTGAGACATAAATCTCAACCAGAGCCAGTGAAACACTGTGTCCAGTACCTCTTGTTTCTGTGTAAATTTCTGGGATATTTATCAGAGTCAAAACCAGTATGGGGAAGACATTGGGTGAAGGCTGATGTTCTCAGGTTCTGAGGAGAAAGACAAGTCCAGCCACTTAAAAAATTAACAGAGATTTTTTTTTTTGGTGCCAGCATTTGAGCATGAACTCAGAGGCCTGGGTGCTGAGTTCAAGGATGGTGCTCTACCATTTAAATTACAACTCCACTTCTAACTTTTTGGTGATTAATTGGAGATCAGAGACTCATGGAATTTCCTGCCTGGGCTGGCTTCAGACGGTGATCCTCAGATCTCAGCCTTATGAGGAGCTAGGATTACAGGTCTGACCCACTGGTGCCTGGTTCACATAAAATTCCTGACTGTTGCTCTATGGCTGAATTCCTCCTGTCCAGTTGTCGTTGTAGTGGTTACTCCTCTACCTTAGATTCATTGTCAAAAGATGGCCTCTCTTCCTAAAGGTTGTTAGGGTTTTTACTTATGCTTGATTCTTCCAGTCGCTGATGCAGAAGAGCAAGAGGTTAATGTGAAGTGGGAACACCCCACCAGCTTGCTTAGAGGAGACAGTGACTAGCCAGATCCACCTACCTGGACTTTGATGCTACTATTTAGCCTGAGATGATGTAACAGGCCTAATGGATAGAGCTGTGTGTTTTAAGATGCTTTTAATGCGTTGAACCAGAATTGGAGGTGCCTGTCAAGTTACACAAGGCCTCAATCAGCTTGGACAACTTTCATCATCTTCCTACAGCCCCAGAGTACATTTCCCCACACACAAACACATCGAGGAGCCATTCACTTGTACTGTATGTCTCCTCCAATCCACCATCCCTCCAGAATTTGTTCCTTATAGCACAGAAGAACCAGACTCCTAATCATAGTCACTATCTGGAAGAAAGAGGTAGAAGGAAACCATCTACCGTTGTCCATTCACAACAAGGCATTCCATGCTTATCCACACTCTGGATGCTAGAATCCTCAGGTTTGCTGTTTTCTCCAGCAGTTTAGCCAATACTATAACCAATGACCTTTTTCCCAATCATAACCGCTTAGCCAAAATGGATGTACTAATTTTCTTTGACTTTTCTGTAAAGAAAAGCCATTCTGGATGTGTGTGTGTGTGTGTGTGTGTGTGTGTGTGTGTGTGTGTGTGTTTGTGTTGTGTGTGTTACTGTGGCTTGAACATAGGGTCCTTGCACTGTCACTTAGCTTTTGTTGTTCTTGGAGACCGGGACTCTAATTCATTATCTGATACTTATACTCATGGGATAACACCGTACCACCTGAGCCACACCTCGAACTTCAAGTCATTTGGCTTTTTTTGTCTTTTGCCTGGTCATGGGACTTGAACTCAAGACCTGGGCCTTGTCACTAAGCTACTTTGTTTTTTTTTTGTTTGTTTGTTTTTAGTCAGTGATGGAGCCTGAATTCAATGCCTGGGCACTATCTCTCAGATTTTCAGCTCAAAGCTAATGCTCTACCACTTGAGCCACAATGCCACTTCCAGACTTTTCTGCTTATGTAGTGCTCAGGAATCAAACCCAGGGCCTCATACATACAAGGCAAGCACTCTACCACTGAGCAACCTTCCCAGCCTCTCCCTAAGCTTCTTTTGTTCAAGGCTAATGCTCTACCACTTGAGCAACAGTGCCACTTTCAGCTTTATTGGTAATTTATTAGCGATAAGAGTCCCGTGGACTTTCCTGCCCAGATTGGCTTCAAACTGAGATCCTCAGGTCAGAGCCTCCTGCGTAGTAAGATTATAAGAATGAACCAGTGGTGCTTGACTCACTTGGCTTTTTTGCTCAAGGCTGGTACTGTAGCACTGAAGCCATATCTCTAGCTCAACAAAGCCCTTCAGTCTAAGTCATTTATTGGGCCAAAGGTAGGAGGCGTTTTCAAAAAGGGCCCCACTGTTTTTGCTGTAGTTTGGATACTCAATTTCCTCCAAAGACCAATGTAATCAATAAAGCGTTGGTCCCATGGGAGATGGTGGCAGTTCTGGAGATGTGTGGAAGTTATATCGTTAGGACTGAGCTTTTATAAGGGGACTGTGGGATGCCAGCCATCTTCCTCTTCTGAGTTCCTGGCCCTGAGTTGCTGTGCAGCATACCCTCTCCTACTTCACATTACTCCATACCTCTACCACAGCCTTAAAAGCAAGGGCTCGTTTCCACTTGCAGGTGCTGCAAGTTCCAACCTTGTGAGCCACAATGAACCTTTTCTCTTTATAAGTTCATTATCTCAGGTGTTTTGTTATCGTGATGGAAAGCTGACGACCACAACACTTTTAAAGTATGTTTATGGCCCACTAAGACACCTTGCTTTCAGCCCCCTGTTTCCCCAGAGCCCATCATTATTGGGATCATGTTTATCACAGAATGGAAATTTCACTTTTCCCTGCTGCAGTGATTTATAAGGACATGCAAAGGAAAGTGTTCTTTTCACTTCCATAATGTAGACTGCCACATAGCTTACAATCCTAAGGCATAGTGTTGCTCAAATTTACTATGAGGAATCAGCCTAGAGATTTTCTCCTAGGAAGGGAGAGATTGGGTCCAGTCTGTCATCCATTGATGGGTCAGGATCAAATCTCCCAGGAATTCATCTTGCCAAAGTTCAAGCATTGAGAGACATTTCAACTCCAAAGCCTTTCTGAAAGTGTGCAGACATGGGGTAACATTATGATAGTGTCACACTCCCCTGTATGCCTTTGTGATCGCCTCTCAAAGACAAAGATTAATTTTGTTTCTTATTTGTTTTGTTTTGGTGGTTCTGGTGTTTGACCGCTGGTATCACACTTGCTTGACAAGCACTCTACCACTGAACCACACTGCCAGCCTTTTTTTGCTTTCATTTATTCCCTGCATTGGGGCCTGTACATTTGCCTCAGCCTACCTACTTGGATCATTATCCTTCTATTTACACCCCCTATGTGCACCACCCCCTGAGTTGAGATGGGGTTTTTACCTTTCCCAATCTCCCATCACCTGAGTAGCTGAGATTACAGACGTGAGCTGCCATACCTGGCCTGATTTTATATTTTTGAGTACCGGCAACATAGCCAGATGGCGACCAATCCTACTTTATCTGCGATTTTCTTGGTTTGAACACTGAAATTCCCCTGTGTCAGGCAAACTCAGAAGTTAGTGACTCTAGGGTACTGTGTGTCAATAAAGGGCCATTTTGCCCCCCCCATTCCTTGCTTCCTCCCTCCCCCCCATCCCATAGCTACCAGGAGTCATTTAGCAATATCTAGATATTTTTGGTTGTCTTAGCTGGGATGGGTGCAAGGCACTACTGATATTTATTGTCATGGAGAGGGCATAGGTCAGGGAAGCTGTTCAGCATCTACAGGGCACAGCACAAAGACATGTGACAATTATGGAGTCCCCAATGTCAAGGCTAAGGAACCTGGCCCATCCAAACAGACAGAGGTTTCCTGAGTCACCACTGCCTAGTTAAGAAGGCTGAGCCAGGAAGTGGTGCTTTGGCTCAAGCAGTAGAGCACTTGCCTTGAGCTGAAGAGCACAGGGACAGCCCAGCCCCAGAGTTCAAGCCCCACAAATGACAAAAAAAAT
Source organism: Dipodomys merriami (assembly GCF_024711535.1). Classification (NCBI taxonomy): domain Eukaryota; kingdom Metazoa; phylum Chordata; class Mammalia; order Rodentia; family Heteromyidae; genus Dipodomys; species Dipodomys merriami. The sequence continues at coordinate 26,848,410 of NW_027203159.1, read as the reverse complement.
AGAAGGCCAGGCCAGATTGTCTCTGGTGTGAGGTGTTACTTGCTTTCCCTGAACTTCTATCTACCTGGCTGGCAGGCTGAGTCCCATCTTCTCTTGTAGAAACTTCTGGAGCTTTCTAGTCCAGATTGCCTGGAGTCCCTTGCTATATAATCTCATACGCAGTGTCTGTTCATTTGGAATTTCTTGGACTGAATATTTGAGAAAACCTGAGTGCTCTGAATGGAGTCTGGGTGAGTGTCTTAACTGGAAATCTGGGACTTAAACCATTCTAAGGTGAAAAAGCCAAACCAGCACTTTCTCCCACACAGCCTGTCTGCCAGGTCGCTGGGCTGTGGGACCATGGTCAGATGACAGGAGGACATTTCCAGTGGACCAGGCCCCTTACATCCTCCAGGCCCTCGGGGTCAGGCTTAGAGGCTGACCTTGAGTGTTCTCCCAGGGCTGGGACGTAGTATCTGGTAATTCTCTGACAATAATCCATCGCTCCCAGCCTGCTGTTCCTATGGTGACTTTTTCTTTTTCTTTTTGCCAATTCTGGGGCTGGACGCTAGAGCCTGGGAACTGTCCCTCAGCTTCTTCTGCTCATGGCTAGTACTCTACCATTTGAGCCACAGCACCACTTCTGGCTTTTTCTATGTAGGTGGTACTGAGGAATCAAACCCAGTGCTTCATGTATGTGAGGCAAGCACTCTACCACAAAGCCACATTCTCCCATCTGGTAAGTCTTTACAATGTTGTTCCTCACCTGCTCTGACTCCTTTGCTCACGATGAGAATGCCTGTGCTGGCTGGATATCTGGGGCGTCCAAAACACAGAGGGTTACAGATTCTGGACTAGAGCTATTACCAGGGGAGGTCAAGTTGCTGGGTTTTTCCCAAAGAAATTATGCAGTACCTGAGTTCCTTGAACTTAGACCCAGATCCTGTACCCTCCTACTTCCTTGGTGGAGTGCCAGTACCTCACACCTATAATCCTGACTACTCATAAGACTGGAATCTGAGGGTTGCAGTTCAAAGCCAATCAAGGGAAGGAAAGTCCGTGAGACGCTAACCTCCAATAAACTACCTAAAAACCAGAGTGGGGGTGTGGCTCAAGTAGTAGTATAACACTAGCCTTGAGCCAAAGCTCAGGGATAGTACCTAGACCCTAAGTTCAAAACAAGGAATAGCACCAGGAAAGGGAAGGGTAATGGAGGGAAAGGGAAGAAGCCCCAGGTGAGGCTGTGGTGGGAAGGGCTTGCATGGGGGAGGCTCCTGGGCCCCTCTGATTGGGTGGTATTAGGGTAATGTAGGCAGGCTGGATGCTTTCTATAAACCAGCATCTTTCAGGAGCCAGGCAGACCCAGGTGGATGCTCACTAAGATCCAAACCAGGTATAAACCTTCTGTCTGGGTGATTTCCCACAAAGGTAGAGGAGGGAACAGGAGAGGGTCTTAGTGACAGGTGAGTTTCTAAAATGTTCTTTGGCCTTGGACAGAATAAAATAGTCTGATCTGAAGGGCAGGAAAGAAGTAATCCCCAGACATGTCCTAGTTATTTTTTTTCCCAGAGTACTGTCACATTTGAAAACATGTGTATGTATGTGTACACACTCTCCTATATGACACAATATAAACATTCATAGAGGATATATAAATATATATTCTAAAATACATCATGACCTTATCTACTAGGGCTACAGGGCATACTCACTCCCAATTTGAAGTCAAGTGAAGTAAAGGCAGGGACCTTTGTTTTGTTCATTGTTTTTTCTTTGTTTTGTCAGTTGTGGGGCTTGAATTCTGGGCTTGGGCACTGTCCTTGTACTCTTTAGCTCAAGGCGAGTGCTTGTCCGCTTGAGCCATAGTGCCACTTCTGGTTTTCTGATGGTTTACTAGAGGTCAGAGTCTTATAGACTTTCCTGCCTGGGCTGGCTTTGAACTGTGATCCTCAGATCTCAGCCTCTAGAGTAACTAGGATTACAGGCGTGAGCCACTAATGTCAGGCTTTGTTTTGTTCATTGTTAAATCCCCTACACCCAAACTGCATTCAAGCCTTTGCTTTTTTGTTTTGTTTTGTTGTGAATAAAAAAACATGGTCTCTGGGCAGTACAAAGTCAGTATGATGGTGAAGAATCTTTGGGAACAGCAAAGCAAAGAAAGCAACTGGATGAGTAGCGACAACTTGCCCCATCAACTGTTGTCTGGGAAAGTGGATTCTCAAAGCCATGGAGGGCTCTTCCACGAGCCCTGAGATGATGGTGGGAGCCTTCTGGGAAATGGCATCGATTTGCCCAGAACATCTGGGAGAGTGGGGAGAAGAGCAAAGAGAGACCCAAGCCATGGCAAGGGCTTCTACAAAGGTGCACTGGTGCCCAGAGCCAGAGGACCAGCAGGGAGATTGGCATGTCTGCCCAACAAGAAATTCCAGAAGCTTCACCCTCCTCCCACCCCCAGAAGACCTGAGAGGCCCAAGAGCCTTTAAGGTAAGGTCAAAGCCACCTGAGAAGGAACACAATAGCACCAAGCAAATCCACTCAACTATTGGGTGAAATAACCCTCACCACCCTCCTGGGACTCAGTGGGAAGGGACTGGAGAGATGCCAGGGCCACAGTGAAAAATCAAAGGTGACTGAAGAAAACCTTGCGTCCCTGTTGCCAGGTGTTAGTTCAATTTAGAGCCACTATTCTCCAGCCTGATTGGAATCTTGTCTCATTTCCCTTGATGCTGGTCAAAACTGGGAGTTTGGAAGACAAGCCAAAGAACATGGCTTATTTGAACTGGATCAAAAGCTCCCAGACAAGCAGCAAAGGTAGGGCTACAAAAGCACTTAGTCCTAAGATATCTAATGAATTAAGTGATCACCACTGCCATGTGTTACAGATACTGGAAGGAAAAAATGAAGATGGAGCAAGTCCTGGGATGCAAGAGCTAAGTACTAAAACATGAATGGCATTGTAAAAGGGACATGCCACCCAATTAAAATTTGGCAAAGAGAGCCCAGTGCAGTGGCTCACACCTAATATCCTAATTACTCAGGCAGTTGAGCTCAATAAGACTTCAGTTTAAGGCCAGCCCAGGCCAAAACAACAACAACAACAACAAAAGAGCCAGTCTCAACAACAAAATGCTGAGTGCAGTAGTGTTCACTTGCCACCCAAACCACAAAGTATAAATAGGAGGATGGTGGTTCTGTACAGCCTAGGCAAAAATAGAAGGCCCGACTTGAAAATTAATGGAAACAAATAAAGCTGAAGGTGTGGCCCAAGTGTTTGAGCAAGTGTGAAGTACAGGGTTCAAACCCTAGTACTGCACCTATCAAAAAAAAAAAGGTAGCAGTGTTTTCATTGTTTTTTTTTTTTTTTTTGAGCTGAGTTTTTTTGTGCCTACAGATAATTATGTAGGTCCTTCATATTCTTTCATGAAATATGCTTTCTGCTCACAAAAACCAGTTTCTTTCACTGGCAACTTTGTGTGGTGTGTATGTGGTGTGTGTGTGTGTGTGTGTGTGTGTGTGTGTGTGTGTGTGTGTGTGTGTGTGTGTGTGTGTGTGTGTGCGCATGCATGTGTACATGTATGCATTCATGTGTGTGTGTGCCTGTGATAATTGGGCTTGGAATAAAAATCTTGCACTTTTGCTTGGCTTTTTCTTTTAATGCTGGTGCTCCAACTATTTAAGCCACAACTCCACTTCTAGCTTTTTCTGGCTAACTGGAGAGAAGAGTCTCACAGACCTTTTGGCCTGGCCTGGCTTTGAATATGGAGCTGCAGATCTCAGCCTCCTAAATAACTAGGATTAAAGGTTTTAGCCACTGGCATCTGGCACATTGGCATTTTGAAACTTGAACACAGAGCCTTATCTCCCCCCCTCCACCCTCTCACCCCTGCTTTCCCCAGGTAATGTATGCATCAGCCAAAGGGAACCAAGTGCTCATTGGTGAATGGCTATCTGGGCTTAGTGTGGTGAGGATAATTATGGTTGAATCCAGCTTCCCTCTCAGCCATTTGCTTCTTTCCATGGGAACTGGAGCAGGCCCTGATGACACTGGCTTTGATGATTGCTGGTACCTCTAATGCTTTCTTGGGATAATGAATTTTTAACAAAGCACTGTCTGAATGTGCTCTGACTTCTCATATAGACTGATGTCAGGACAAAGTCAATCAGCCAGCTCCAGGATTTCTGGTCCATCGGGTGCTGGATGCACTAAGCTGAGTGATTACCTTAGGTGCTTAATAAGCTAAGTTATTAACGGCCCTGAGAACATGCAGATTCGATCAGATGGACAGATGAACTCAACTGTTGCCAATAGCCAGCCTGGGACCCCATTTGATCAGAAAATCGAACTACACTTTTTAGTAAGAGAGGGTCACTGCACTCTGTCCAAATTTATGGTATGTTATACATTCCAATGATATGGCAGCCACGTGACTTCTGCTTGCAGGCCAAACATCAGTTTGAATAAGCTTTAAGTGGGGAGTTTGAGTGAACAGGCTTGGTTTTCTTTTCTTTCTTTCTTTTCTTTGTGGGTCATGGGGCTTGAACTCAGGGCCTGGATGCTGTCCTTGAGCCTTTTTGTGCTTAAGGCTAGTGCTCTACCACTGAAGCCACAGCACTTACGTTTTTTTTTTCTCCAGTTTTTGAGTGGTTAATTGGAGATAAGAGTCTCATAGGGACTTTTCTGATCAGGCTGCCTTTGAACTGTGATCCTCACATCTCAGCCTCCTGAGCAGCTAGGATTACAGGAATAATCCACTGGCACCTGGCTGATTTTCTTTTGAATGATAAGAATTCATCTTGTTAACTCATAGTTTCATCACCTATCAATATTTTCTTTCTCTTGTTATGCCACAATCTCCCTAGTGTTAATATATGTACCTTTGTTCTTTGAAATAAACCCAAAGCCTTTGAAAATTACAAAAAATGATAGACCCAATTCATCACAGAGTGTCAGTACTTTATGTGGGGCACAGTGGCTTTTGTTGGTAGTCCTAGCTCTTCAAGAGGCAGAGTTCAGGAAGATGGCAATTTAAGGCCCAACTGGGCAAAGAGTTAAGGAGATCCCATCTCCATTATCAAACCGTTTGGTAGCATACATCTGTATCTCATATTTCAGAATCTGGTGATAGAAAGACTGCAATCTGAGGTCAGTCTGGGCCAAAAAAGGAACATTCTAACCTTGAAAAATAACTGAAGCTAAAAGAACTGGGGTGGGATGAGTTATAAACCACGTGCCTAGCAAATATGGGGCCCTGAGTTCAAACCCTGTACCACTGAAATAAGGGAAGAAAGGAAGGAAAAAAAGGAAGGAAGGAAGGAAGGAAAGACAGGCAGTCAGGCAGGCAGGCACCAGTGAATACGTTTCTTTGGCCTGTGCCTCTTTGGTTCCTGAAGCAGAGCCAAGATGTCTAATAGACATTAGTGTAGAAAATTAGGAACTCTACACATTCTTCCATTACTGTCTTTGGGAGGGTCAAGGAGGCACAGAAATGGAGGGACAAAAGATGAACCAATGCATCAGTGGTGCTCATGGGACACCATGTTGAAAATGAACTATACAACTTTGGGAAGGAAAAATGGGGAATAAGCGAAGGAAGTGGGAGGGGATCAAAGGGCATTTCCAAAAAGAAATACATTCATTACCTGATTAATGAAACTATAACCCCTTTATAACTCACCTTTATAATAACAATAAAAATACATTTTTAAGAGCTTCTTCCAGTTTGTCTCACTGAACCAACCCTCTGATGTGCTTAACCCTGTTCGGCAGCTGAATATGCTTGGACATGTGCGGCGAACGCTTTCTCGACCAGCGAGGAAGAACGACCACCACACCAGGAGTCTTCTCAGATCACACTTTACTGGAGAGCCTTCTTACTTGTAGGAGAGCTTGAGCGAGAGAGAGAGCGCACAAAAAATGGCCGCTTATATAGGGAATAGGGACACGTGTCGTTCTACTATTGGTCGTCTGCCTTTCACCGTCACCAAGTGCCACGGGATTGGCTGGGGACTCTACGTGGCTCGCGCATGCGCAAAGCCCAGGACCCACCGTCCCGCCAAGCACTGCCTAATATGGAGTTGTTTACCTCAAAACTGCAAGGAAGTGGGCGACGCCTTGTAATGGCGTTGGCCCCGGCTCCCTGCAGTTCCCCCTTTTTTTTTGGCAACAGGTAAGAGTAGAGGTTGGGCCTCTGTCTAAAACATTAATGAGAGGACCTTGCACTGGCCTTCGCCTGAGGGGCGCCTTCTCTAGTGATGACCAGGCCCGTCCGATGCCTTTTTTGCAGAGGTGGGATCTTGGGCATCAACCCACATGCAACCCAACATGCTCTTCTTGAGGAGATGGTCCTCCTCAAGTGCAGTGCACTTGCCTCGCACCCTGTCCCAAATTGCAAGTTGCATACCTGTCCCAGTGCAATGGGATCCCCTGATCCCTCGGGGTGCAAAGGCTATGCAGGATGGTAAGGCTTAATTGCCTCTCAGGGCCGCCAGCCAGATCTGGGGTGAGGATCCACTCTCCAAGGCGGCTAATGCTTGTGAGATAACAACCTTGTCCCTTCTGGTTTGGACTCGAAGGCGACAGACCAACCATAGGCAGACCAAGCATCCTCCCAGGCAGCAGGCTAAAAACATTCCGACTCCCACCCACTCTTTAAACCAGGAGACTGCAGAGGAGATCCAAGACTGGAGTCCCTCCACCAATCCAGGGTCCACTCGCGTTGAATTCACGGTCACAATGGCAATCGGCAGCTGATCCAGCATTTCATCAAACTCACCAGTCCAGTTACCTAGAAGATAACTTGACAACTGTTTTAATAAGTTTGCAGCTCGGGTAAGGTTATCATACTGAATGCTTGTCACACATAACCCCTCATACTTCCACTGACAGCCAAGCTGAGCAATTTGCCAAAGGGTGTCCACTTGTTCCTGGACAAGATCAATCCTTTGGTTGACCACCATTAACCTTCCTCACAACTGAGAATTAATGCCCCTCTGAACTGGACCCATAATTTGCATTTGTCCATTGATTGCACGCAAGTCATGTAGCAATCTCCACTTTCCGGATTTCCTTTTTATTACAAAAATAGGAGTACTCTAAGGAGAAACAGAAGGCTTAAGGTGCCCCAGTTCTACCTGTTCTTGTACTAGAGTTTGAGCAGCAGCAAGCTTTTCCGAGGGCAGTGGCCACTGAGGCACCCATACTGGATCCCCCGTCTTCCAAACTATGGGAATGCCCGCCCCAGTGGCCGCTATGAAAAACCCAGTCCCTGTTTGTCTAACTTTTGTTCGTGAGTCTATGAAACTTGAATCTTTCTACTTACTATATCAATCAAGAAATTCAAAACACTTAGGATCCAATTAAACTAATCAAAATTTGTGTTTGAGTTATAGGAAACTTACATTCAAAATCAACCTGAATCCAAGCATTTTTTCCTCAAGTTCCTGAGCAGGAACTTCGAAAATAAAGTCATTAGAAAGCTCACAGCAGAAGAGTCAATTTAAGAAAGGGAATTATAAGCTATTACTGGCATACTGAATTTAAAGAACTTCTAGCTTTTATTTCTAATTAGGTATGAAAGAAAATAGGCCTGGAGTTTGGTTATGTTTTGTCCAAATACAATGCTAATTTAATAGATCCTTTAAATATCTAAATGCTAGTTACAAGGTATGACAATGATGAGCAGTAAAATATAACTCTTTCAAATATGATTCTCAGTGGCCCCTATGAAAAACCCAGCCCATGTCTATCAAGTTTTCGGTGGGCATCAACAGGCTCTTTACAGCCTTGCAAGTTTTTTCCTAGTCCTTGCCCTGGGCAGTAGCCCATTTGTAACATCATTTCCTTTGAGGTAGGGCTCACGGACACTATGAACCAAGGAGCTACAATGTTGCATTCCTCAAGGAACCTCCATAAAGTATCCTTTTTTAACTTTAGTCCTTTTGAGCGAAGCAGCTCTTCCAGGGCCAGAAAAATTGGATGTGACGTGGCAGCGCCCATCTTAGTTGTTTTTTTTTGTTGTTGTTGTTACTTTCACTTTAGGCCTGTGTTTTATTTCTTCCCGGGTTTCTGCTCTCTCTTTTATCTACCTAGATGAGCAAAAAATCCCTCCCGCTTTTATCGCGGATCCCCTCTTTCCTGGGAACTTACTCCCGCTCTTGTCGCGGATTCCCCCTTTTCCTGGGAATTTACCGGTGCACCACACTCTCCGTGTGTTGAGTTCTGGCTCCTGTTCGGTCTCTCGCGTGGGTCCCGGGTTTCGGCACCACTTGCGGCGAACGCCTTCTCGACCAGCGAGGAAGAACGACCACCACACCAGGAGTCTTCTCAGATCACACTTTACTGGAGAGCCTTCTTACTTGTAGGAGAGCTTGAGCGAGAGAGAGAGCGCACAAAAAAATGGCCGCTTATATAGGGAATAGGGACACGTGTCGTTCTACTATTGGTCATCTGCCTTTCACCATCACCAAGTGCCACGGGATTGGCTGGGGACTCTACGTGGCTCGTGCATGCGCAAAGCCCAGGACCCACCGTCCCGCCAAGCACTGCCTAATATGGAGTTGTTTACCTCAAAACTGCAAGGAAGTGGGCGACGCCTTGTAATGGCGTTCGCCCCGGCTCCCTGCAGACATGTCTTCTGTGGGGGCCCCAACAATGTTCAAGAACTGGTTAGAAAGCACCTGAGTGTAGTCGCTGCAGGCTAAGCCACTGGCACTAATAATGCATGCCTATAATCCTAGCTAGCTAAGAGGCTGAAATCTGAGAGTTGTGCTTGGAAGCCAGCCTGAGCAGACAAATCCTTTTGTTCCCATCTCCAATAAACCAGTGAAAAGCCAGTCTGGAGGTGTGGCTCAAATGGTAGAGCAGAGACAGACCTTTTATCTAGCAGAAGTCCTTTTTATCTACTTCAAATTACACCTCAGTTTTTCCCTTGCCATTCCCATCCACAGCTTGACATCATTACACTTCAATTCTTCCAATGCAAACAAGGAATAATGCTCACCTCTGTATCTACTCTATATGCTCAAATAGATGTGCATATATTCCCACAGAGACCATTCCTGTTGTTAGGTGTTTTCAGGAAAAAAACTGCTTCATATTCAATCATCAAGCAGACTCATGGGATTTCTAAAACATGTCATTAGAGAGCTTGGAGTCCTACATTGCATTCTTGAGCAAGTAGTATTTTAGGAGGCAAAGATTCAGCCACTTACTTATTCTTGTTTCATTTTATCCTGGTGTGAAATAAACCCTAATTCTAAACTGCTACTGTTTTTATTAATCCTCATTAGAATGTTTAGACTCATTAGTCTTCCTAGCTTCCAATTTCTCAAAAGCTTAGGAAAGATAGTTTCTAGGTATTTTGGCAGCTATTGCAAAGATTAAAGAGCTGAATTTAGCCATTCACATCATTACTTTGTCTGTGCCATTGCTGCCGCACCCTCTTCCTCCTACTCCTCCTCCTCATCCTTTCCTCTTTCTTTTTCCTTCTTTTCTCAGTAGTAGGTTTTGAACTCAGGGCATAACATTCTCATTCAGCCTTTTCTGCTATGGCTGAAACTCTCTACCATTTGAGTCACACCTGCAGGCTGGCTTTTAGCTGGTAAATTGGAGTTGGAACCTCAAGTATATGTCTGCTCATGCTGGCTTCAAACCACAACTCTCAAATTTTAGCCTCCTAGGTAACTAGGATTATAGGCATGTGTTACTAGTACCATGACAGAGATAGTCGTTTTAAGTTTTAGCTTGTTTTGTCATGGAAATACGTATTTTTAACATTTTTGCTGTGTAGTTTTTTTCTTTTCAATGTAGTAGTATTGACATTCTATTTCCTTATTAGTCTAGCATGCTCTTCAAATAATAAAGAATACTTACCTATATTTTTCCTGAATCAATCTGTAATTTGATTAATTTTGTGTATGCTGTGAAAATAGGAGTTTCTTATTGAAAACTGAATCATCACTACATTATATACTCAGTAGTTCATGTTTTCCTTGCTAATTTCTTATGTCAGCTCTGCTCAAAACGAAGCTCTTATGACTTGAATTAATTTGGAGTCTGTTTTGTTCCATGAGTTAATTAATTTAACACTGCTCAATATTCCAGTTCCTTAATTACCATACTTTTACTTTAGAAAGTACGTTGCCTAGTAGAATATGTCCCTCTTATTCAACATTTCAAAATTGTACATAAAATTTTACAATATCCTTCTCCAGTTTTTTTTTTTTTTATTTTGCCTGTCTTATGGGTTGTCCCCAAATCTTCTGTGCCCAAATCTCCAGGCTAGCACACCACCCCCAGAGCCACAATTCAAACTTCAGATTTTTTTGGTAATTAGAGAAGAATTGAATGAGCTTTCCTGCTGAGCTGGCTTCAAACCATAATCTGCAGATCTCAGCCTCCTGCTAGTATTACAGCTATGAGGTACTGTTTCCTAATTGCATTAAAAAAAACACTATTAGAAATTTAATGAGATTTACATTAAATTTATATGTTAATCTGTGATTTTATAATAATTTTCAATCCATAAATATGGTATATCCCATCACTAGTCTTGCGTTTTTAAAATATCCTCCAAATATTTTGGATATCTTGAAGATTTATTAACAGGTATCTTTATTTTTCTATTGCAAATTAAATTTTTGATTATCTTGTATATTTTAACAGGTTTCTGTAAGCTTATTTTTCTATTGTAAATGAAATGTTTAAAATTATATTTTTGCAACTATTTTGCCTGCCTGCATGTTAATACTCAGTGTTTGCTTGTTCATCTGTGGGGTTGAACGCAGGGCTTTGAGCTATTGCTTGCCCACAGCTGATGTTTACAACTTGAGACATCCCTCCAGTCTGGATTTTTCTGCCTAATTGGAGAGTCAGACTTTTCTATCTAGGCTGGCTCTGAACTGTGATCAACCATGTCTTTGTGGGAGGCTGGTCAAGCATTCTAGCACTGAGCTAAATCCCTAGCTGTTCATTTCTTGTTCAATCACCTTATTTAAGACTTTTCCACAAGAAATACAGAAGTGGTAATAACAAGAATCCTTATTAAGTTCCTGTTTTACAGTGGACAAGCATGTATAAAGATTTCTTTCATGTTAATTTAATGGCTCTCAGGACTTAATCTGATTATTTCATAACATTATTATTTTCTGAGGTATTTGATTTGTGTGGTTTTTGTTTATGTTTTTGTTTTGGTGACAGTACTGGGACTTGAATTCACTTCTCACTTGAGCCACAGTGCCACTTCAGTTTTCTATTGGTTTATTGGAGATAGTCTCTCGGACTTTCTTGCCCAGGCTGGCTTTGAACCGTGATCCTCAGATCCGATCCTCCTGAGTAGCTAGGATTACAGGTGTGAGCCATCAGCACTCAGCAGACCTTTCTTATACTGGAGCATTCAATTCTGTTCTCAAGGCTCACAGGGCTGCATGGCTGGCACTTGGTTTACTTCTAGCAGTCACCCTCTATTCCTCCTCTTCCTTCCTTCTTTTCTTCCCCTTTTGAAAAATTAAACGAAAAAACAAAACAAAACAAAACCTCATAAATAAAAATACTGTAAAGGAAGCATTTAATCCATTGATCTTTTAGTATGTCTTCTGGTCTTAGCATCAGTCAAGTGGGAAATACTGGTTTGTCATTGGCCAGAAGTGGTCACATGGTCACCTCTAGCTGAAAGGTGACTGGGAAAGTGAGTATCTCACCTTCCAATTTGTTTTGCCCTCAAAGTATGTGTTCTATTCAGCATGCATTATTATTATTATTATTATTATTATTATTATTATTATTATTATTATTATTATTATTATTATTATTTTGGTGGTGCTGGGAATCTAATCCACAGTTTTGTATGTATAAAGCAAACCCCACACTACAGAGCTACCTCCCTCAGCTAGCCCCTTGTCTTATATGGATTTAGTATATATTTCTTTGAACTCATTTACTATTCTACTGTTCCTTCAGACCTTACTTTACCTTGCTTTTAAGAAAAAAAAAAAACACAACTGAAAACAACCAACTTCTCTTTCCAATTCCTAAACAATATTAGCACCTTAGGACATTTTTTAAAACTATAATTACTACTTTTCTATCTTTTGTATTATTGTTCTTTATACTTAGATGTTTTAGTTATAGCACCAATTAGCTATTGTTAGGTTTTAAAAAGCTTTCTGTGCTCATTTAGATTTGCCCAGTACCTCTTACTCTAGATACACCACTTCTTTCTAGGCTCAAGAGGCAGGCCAGCTTACACAGGCAGCCAACCACGCCCCTAGTTCTTTTGTTTTATACTAGGATCTCACACTGTTTTGGGGTGGGGGAGGGGGAGGTGGCAGGGTGCAGATTCTGGAACTTGAACTCAGGGCCTGGGGCTGTCTCTGAGCTTTTTGGCTCAAGGCTAGTGCTTTCTGGTGATTAACTGGTGCTAGAATCTCAGAAACTTTCCTGCCCAGGCTGGCTCTGAACCACAATCCTCAGATTTCAGCTTCCTAAGTAGCTAGGATTACAGGCATGAGTATCACTCAGGTTCTCAAGGTCTCCACCTTTGCCCCGCCTTTATTTTCCTGTTGTGGGGTTTGAACTCAGAGCCTGGGCTCTGTCCTTGAGCTTTTTCCTCTCAAGGCTAACACTCTACCACTTTGTGCCATAGTTCCACTTCCAGTTTTCTGATGATTAATTGGAGATGAGAATCTCCCAGACTTTGCAGCCCTGGCTGGCTCCCAAATGTTATCAGTCACCCAAGTAGCTAGGGTTATAGGATTGAGCCACTGGCACCTGGACTGTTAAAAACTCTTTTTAGGCCTGATTCTCAGGTCACCATAAGGGCACAATGGCCCAGCTCCTAGCTGCCCAGAGCTCTTAGAGGGACCCTGACATCTCCTGGTTTCCTCATCAGCCTGCTTTCCACGGTGACATAAGTTTCCTTCTAGCTTTGGCACCTGGGATTTCCCTTCCTTTATTTTGAGATCAGCTTTGGATCATTCTGTTTCCTCCTGTGTTTGCCGCAGGAAGTAGGTGAGGGTCCACATCCATCTTCCCCCTTACTCTTACTGAGAGTCCACATATTTTATTTACAACAAATTTCCCTTCTTGGTAATGTGGATCATTCGCTTTTAAAATAAATATCCTATTATTTTGATAGTGAAAACAGACAGGACACAGCCAGACAGACACCTCTTCATGTTCAGCAAAAGCTATAATGTTGCTGAGCTTCTTTTCTTGATTTTTCTTTTTGGGTACAGAGGGAACATTCTCTAGGCAATAACTTAAAAGAGTGTCATTGTTTGCCAAGAAATGGAATTTTCAGTAGTTTCTGTGTTCCTGCCCCTTCCTCCCTCCCTCCCTCAATTCTCTTTGCTCTTCAGAGGTGATGCCTGGGAGAGACTGGGTTTGAGGCAACTCCATCCCTTCTATGCTCAGAAGGCTAAGGCAAGACATGGAAGAATCTGTCTCTGTAAAGAAGCCATTTCTAGGCCAGACATGTGGCTCAGTAGTAGAGTGCTTGCCTAGCACGCATGAAGCACTGGGTTGGATCGCTCAGTACCACATACACAGAAAAAGCCAGAAGTGGTGCTGTGGCTCATATAGTAGAGTGCTAGCCTTGGGCAAAAGAAGCTCAGGGACAGTGCCCAGGCCCTGAGTTCAAGTCCCAGGACTTGAGGAAAAACAAAAAAAGACATTCCTTGACTCAGGGCAAAGCAACTCCTGTGGGTCAACAGTGGGTTGGAGGTGGAGGTGGTTCAAAACCTGAGAATTAGCCGGGCGCTGGTGGCTCATGCCTGTAATCCTAGCTACTCAGGAGGCTGAGATCTGAGGATCACGGTTCAAAGCCAGCCCGGGCAGGAAAGACTGTGAGACTCCTATCTCCAATAAACCATCAGAAAACCGGAAGTGGCGCTGTAGCTCAAGTGGTAGAGCACTCGCCTTGAGCTGAAGAGCTGAAGGACAGTGCCCAGGCCCATAGTTCAAGCCCCACGACCGACCAAAATTAAAAATTAAAAAAAAAAAAAACCTGAGAATTGCCAAGTTCTAATAAGAGGCCAGGGACCAATCTCATTGGCATTTCCTCACAGCCCAGGAACTTCCTAGTTCTGCAGTAGCTAGAGGAACTGGAGACTTACATCTACTCTGGTGACAGGTTCCAAGGCATTGAGGATGGATGGAGAGTCAACCAGGGACACCCTGATGCTCACAGTGGGCCAACCAGGGAGGCCATGGGTATGAGGGAGCTGGAGTATACAGGAAAGGCTGATTTCAACAGCTCATTCTGGTCACATACACTCATAGGTCACCCTGTTGCCAAGATTCTAACTCAGAAAACAGTGAAACCTGAAGGATGGGTGGCATCTGAGAGGGAAGGAAGGGGAGATCATCAGACCAGCTCTAGTAATCCATTATATTATTAGCAATAAAAGAAAAAAAATAGAAGTGCGAAAGACAAACTTGACCTGTACAGGTTTAAAATCCTTCCAAAAGCAGGGGGACAACCTTTGAGCTAGTCCGAATTGATCTAGTCCCAAGTGTCTGGACCTTTCTCCAGGTCCCTTTCCAGACACCTGATTACCACTCAACTACAAACTGAAGTCCTAGTTTATCAATACCCAAGGGCACAAGAGCCCGCAGACCCGCCATGTGCAAGGGGATCATCTCCTACCCACAGCTAACAGAACATTAGCAATGACAGCTTCCGGGACTTAGCTCAGGTGTGCTGTGTTTGGGCACAGTGAATAGCAGACTGGCTCTGACCTCATGGAAGGGGCTGCACGGGGCAAGGGCAAAATTGTTAGCCCCACACCCATGGCTGTACCTCACATGAGGCTTGGTATCAGGAGTCAAGGGACTCTAGGGTATCTCCCCGGCAGCCCCGAATCACCTGTTGAGATACACCCGCTTCTCGGTGAACTGACCGTTGCTGTGGTGAGGGTCCTTGAAGGGCTCGTTCTGCAAGACCTCCACATCCTCATTCTGGTCGCTCTGCATGTGCCTGTGCTTGCTGATCACGTATATCTCTCCGATCTTTTACTGCAAAGCACACAGACAAGGAGATGCAGTTCAGCCCAGCTGGCCTCTAAGGATATCCCCTCCTCTCCCCGCCACCGAGTGACCCCTTCATCCCCCATCCCTTCTGTTGAGCAAAGAAAGCAGTGCCTCGAGGGTCTCCATGGGACTGGGAAGAAGGTGCCCCAGAAGAGGTGGCTGTCTAAGGTGGTCCTCCAGGGTTCTATGGAGTGGCTGGGCTATTTAGCTGGACCAAAAAGCAGCCTGGGCTGTGTTACTTCTGGCCCTGCTTTGTACCTAATTAGTAGCCTTGCCAGTCCAGTACTACTTTGACTCTGGCTCATGAAACCTAGAGCTCTTGCCAGGGTGGCAACTGTAAGGAACAAGTCCACAGCTGGGAGATTTGTTAGCTATAGCTATGAGATAAATGGTCTACTTTGCACAACAAGTCTTGAGACTGTGTGTCCAGCTGTTCAGTGGGTGGTAGGGTTCCACTGGCACGTGCATACTGGGTGTTCAAACACTAAATGATTGCAGACAGTGGAATATTATTCAGCCACAAATAAAGATCAAAGGGATTCAAAGTGATATTGCTTAACCTGTGCTATGGTCTGAAATGTGTTCTCTCTGAAATGTGGGGAAGTTTTGTTTCTTTGCGCCTCAGAATGTGACTTACTCAGCTTTTATAGGGCTGAGCAAGTAAAAATGAGGTCATTACGATGGGCTCTGGTGGAATGTGATATGCGTTCTTTCCAAAAAATAAAATCTGGGCACAAGGCACAGAGAGGCACAGAGGAAGCAGGTGTGAAGAGAACATGGCCAAGGACTGAGACTTGGAACAGAATTTCCCTTGCAGTATTCAGAAGGAACAACTGGCTGAGCATGGTAGCAGATGCCTATTCTTCCAGCCTTCGGGAGGTGAAGGGAGAAGGATCAAGAGTTTTGGGCCAGCCTTGGCTATGTAGAGAAATTACATAGTGAGGTGAGGAAAGATCCCAAGACAACAAATTTCTAAATGTCAGCCAGGGGTATGGGTATTTTGCAGGGCAATTCTAGAAAACATGAACAGCTTGTCCATGGTTTCTTTAGGGGTTGGCTACAGGGTGGGCACTGCCTAGGATGAATGGATTGGATGGCACTAAAATGACCACTGTCCAGTTGGTTGGTGCTGGACTGCTTCCCAGCCTGCACAAGGTCAATGTTTAACACAGTAAAGCTATTAGCCAGCCAGTCAGCCTGCTGGGTGGAGCTCAAGTGCCCTGTACTTTGCCAGGAAAAGGTGGCTGATTCACTGGGATTGGAGAACACTAGGACTCTCCCTCATTCATCACTCCAGAGGTTCATACCCAAGCCAAGCAGGACAGACACCAAGCTGAGCTCACTAAGACAACCTCAGGATGGGGAGCACCAGCAAAGGGGAGGGATGGTGGGTTGGAGAGATGGCCCAGCACTCAGTGATGGTGGCTTTCTTCCTGCCCAAGAAAATCATGTGTGCTCTGCCACTTGGGGCCTTTGAAGCTGATCATTAAGAAACAGCTTGGGTAGTTCTCATTTTGTTATTTCCTTTTTCTCAGCCTGGGGTTTGAAATCAGGGCCTGGGCCCTTTGAGCAACTATGTTGTTGTTGTTGTTTTAAATCAGGGCTAGTGCTCTACTACTTGAGTCACAGCTCCACTTGTGGCTATTTGGTTTTTAATTGGAGATGAGAGTCTCATGGCCTTTGAACTGGGATGCTCAGCTCTCAGCCTCCTAGTTATCTGAGATTACAGTCATGAGGTACCACTGCCCGCCTTTATGTTTAAGCAACATTTGTGATTTGCAGACAAAGAGCATAGAGTTTCTCAGAGGGGAAGGGACAGATAATCAATGACAAGTGACCAATTACCAAAAAGTGCTGTTTCTGAGGTCATTCCCCAACATCTGGACTCATTGGTGGGGAAAGTAGGCTGGAATCCTTCCCTCTCTCTCTCTCTTCTCTCTCTCTCTCTCTCTCTCTCTCTCTCTCTCTCTCTCTCTCTCTCATTCTCTCTCTCTCTCTCTCTATCTCTCTTTTCTCTCTTTCTCACACACACATAAACACACACACACACACACACACACACACACACTGAATGCCCTACCCAGGCAGCAGAACATGGAGGCATTTGTGGGAACCAGCACAGGATCATCAGAACCAGGCTGGTGAACTCAGTTCTTAAAAAGGCCTGTGTCCTTCCTCATCTTTCGTATCTATTTCTTGCAAAGCTTTTGCTTTTATGAAGTCAAGTTAGCAAAAAGTCTGACTGCAAGCTCAAAGTTGCTGTAGCTCTGTTCCCATATGGCTTGGGGAAGCAATTAATTATGCCCTAACTTTGTACAATCTATTGTTGTCATTCCAGAGTTTGGGGTAATCATTAAAGGCAATCATGATTAGAGACAGTTCCACTCTGCAGGCTGAGCTTTGTGTGAGCTATCCTCAGAGCAGCTACCCCAAATAATTATCTTCTCCACATTTAAAACATTAAAATGACAGGGCTCTAGATCTTTCCTCTGGAGCCCAGGGATGGAGAATGGATAGTGTGGAAGCCTGAGAAGCAAGGCAGGAGATGACATCTCTGGAGAAACCAAGCTCATGTGGTTGCAAATGGTAGGGCTCAATGGCATGAAGTTGCACAGCATACTTCAACCTTGAGATTGTGTGTGTGTGTGTGTGTGTGTGTGTGTGTGTGTGTGTGTGTGTGTGTGTGTGTGTGTGTGTGTGCATACCAGTAGTGAAGCTTGAATTCAGGATCTAGGTATTATCCCCAAACTTTTATGCTCAAAGTCGTCACCTTACCACTTGAGCCACAGCTCTACTTCAAATTTTTGGTGGTTAACTGGAGATTAGAGTCTCACAGACTTTCCTTCCTGTGCTGGCTTCAAACTACAATCCTCAGATCTCAGCTTCCTGAGCACCTAGGATGACAGGCTTGAGCCACCAACACCTCATGAGACATAATTTTTATATGTCATTATTGTTGTTTTGCTAGTCCTGGGGCTTGAACTCAGTGACGGGGCATTGTCCCTGAGCCTCTCTGTGCTCCAGGCTAATGCTCTACCACTTGAACCACAGTATCACTTCTGGCCTTTTCTGTGTATGTGATACTGAGGAATTAAACCCAGGGCTTCAAGCATGCGAGGCAAGCACGCTACCCCTGAGCCTCATTACCAGTCCGAGACTTAACTTTTCAAAACTTTACTTGAAGCCCACCAGTGTGGCCCATGGTCAGGGATTCACTCCATTAACCCTTCCAGCACCAACCCTGCCCAGAGTAGCCATGCGTCCCATGCATTTGGGACAAAATTGCACAGTGCCATAGCTTCCCCAAACTCTTCCCTGCCTCCTACCTGCCTCCCAAACTATCCCCCCATCCGTTTTTCTTCCTCCACCAGCCCCTTGTTCACATAAATCATTTTGCATTTATCAACCAACTCCCAGTGAACCTCCTCCCCGATGTAGCTCTGTTTCTCCAAGTCCCATGGCAATCACGATCTACTTTGGCCTTTTGCATCAAGATGGACTTGTGGGGAGAGGAGAATGGGTGGGAGCCTGGGACACATGACCTCAGCAGCTGACATCTGACTTAATAGGAAATGATATGCTTTCCCATCTGTGAAGCATGCCTGAGGTTGATGTGAGCTGACCTTCTTGGGAGCCAGAGGTGGGTCCCCCTATTACTCATGTGACCCTTAATGCTGCAAGGAGACCATTCTTCCAGCCTCATGATATGGATGCCAAATGCAGGAAAGTAATAGCTCCAGTGCACATGCACCAGAAACCCACCACAAACCACACTCAGGAAGTCAGGCCTCCATGCCAAAGTGACATCAACATTGTGATGACACATGGGAATGGACATGTGATGAGGGCAAATGCCAACAATCTCCTCTCAGAAAGCTAGAGATAAGAGCTCCTATTCCATTACCCCATAGCACACAAAGGCACCAGGAACCAATGTTTAGTTCTTGGCAAGTGGCAAACTCTGAGCCTGGGACCTTTTTGTAGAATCAAGTTTTATTGGAACACAGCTGTGTTTGCTGTCACACTACAGCAATAGAGGTAAGTGGTTTACACTGAGACACTATGTAAGGCTCTATTGGGAGCCAACAGTAATGCTCCAAGGTCATCTTGACCCTTGTGCTCACTTGAAGGCACGTACAAGAAACTGGCTTTCATGAAAAGCCACCAGGTGCCCGAGTTTGTTTTTCTTTTTTTTTTGGGTCCAGTCGTGGGGCCTGAACTCTGGGCCTGGGCACTGTCCCTCAACTCTTCAGCTCAAGGCTAGCACTCTACCACTTGAGCCACAGCGCCACTTCCGGCTTTTTTCTTTTTGCTTATGTGGTGCTGAGGAATCGAACCCAGGGCCTCAGGCATGCAAGGCAAGCACTCTACCACTGAGCCACCTTCCCAGCCCCCGAGTTTGCTTTTCAATGTCTGTAGAATTTGTTTACTTTCTATCAGTTGACTTTGTCTTGTTTCAATCTGCACCTTGTTTTTATTAAAATTTTCCTTGCTTTTCTGCACTATGGTGACCTTAGGTTACCTCTTGACTTCTAATAGTATATAATAAGGAGAGTTAAAAATAAACGGTACTGCAGTCTTGAACTGCAGACCTCCCGACCCCATCCTTTGTCTTATGTCTTCATTTTTCCGTCCTTGCCCCCTAAATCAGGAGTCACTTTCATTGACGGCTGGTTCCGGCAAGTGGCACCCAAACAGGGAACCTGAAAACCTGGGATCAAGGCAGAGGACCCCGCTAAGGTAAGAGGACACGTCCGGAAAAAGAGCGGGTGATAGTATAGTCGGGAGTAAGAAATTATGGGGCAAGGAAACAGCCACATGTTATATGTGCAGGCTCGCTAGGGTATGCTTTATGCTCAAGGAATGAAAGTTAGACAGAGTCAGTTAGAATGTTTCTTTCGCTTTGTTGAGGAAGTATACCCCTGGTTCCCGGAGGAAGGAACCATTAGTTTTAAAACTTAAAAAAAATAAATTTTGGACAAAAGGATTCAGGGACACCATGATGCAAATGGCGTGTAAGTTAAAACATTGCTGCTTTGTAATTGTCTGGTATCTGTGTAGCCTGCAGGTTCTGTATTGGGGTTGGCAAGAGTCTTGGCGGACGCGCTATAAGACAGCCAACTGGGCCAGTGGGAGACATCCCCCGGATCCCCATCAGGGTAAACTGTCCACTAGTGGACATTTGGGCCCATCTGTAGTCCAGCACTTTCTGTCTGACAGTCTACAACGCGCATGCTGTAAATGTGTTTTTTCTCAATGTTTGTATATATGTATTTTGGAATTCTTGGAATGTTTTTTCTCTCAGATTCATCCTGATACGAGAGCCTGGAGGAGACTAGCTAACACCCCCTCAATATCTGGTTCTCTCTAGCTCCTTCTTTTTTACTTACACTTTAAACTGACCCCCCTTTCTACCCTGCACTGCCACCTCCTCCACCTTCTCTGGATCCAGAAGTAGGGGAGTGGTGGGGGGTGAAAAAACCTGGAGGATCTAACAATAACTTAAAAGGGCAGGCAGGGAAAACTCACAGCCAGATAAAACTGCCACTGACCACCTGCAAGTGACACCAGAAAGATCTTAGCCTTGGCCCAGAGGGTCTGAGTATGGGCGAGAACCTCTCAGTCTGAGGGGAGGTCCAGTAGGGACTTCTTTCCCTTGCCCGAAGATGACTGGGAATTCTCCTCTACCTTGGAAGGCCCCTGGGCCAATGTTTGCAGAAATCTAAAAGAAAAATCCTCCAGAGGTGAGTAGAGGGGGTTCGAGTCCCCTGGTAAGTGGATTTAATTCTCACTTGTGAATGGTGGTGAGATGTTGCCCCATTCACTGAAACCTAATTTTGTCTTTGTGGCCACTTGTCTGTCTTGTTTACTTCAGTGTGTTTTCTGTTATGTTTTCTGAGGTAGGGCTAAACTGGGGCCCATTAGGCCCCAACTCAGCCTTTGGTTGTCTTGTCTAGTTCTGTTTTAGAATTGGTACCAGTTTTCAATGTACATACAACTGATTTTGATTTTTGTGCGCTTTAAGATCTGTGTGTGTTTTGTATGTGTTTGTGAACATGTTCAAGGTAAAAATTATCAGCATGCTGTAACAATTTGGTGAGTTTAAGTTTAAAATTCAAAAGGTTATGAGGTATGGACATTACCAAAAAATTTTAAAGAATTTTCACATTGTTTTAAATGACTTTTAAAGGATTCTTTAACTTAAAAAAATCTGGTACTTTAAAATGCATAAGGCTGTTTACACTGTAATCAAGCTATCTGGCTTAACAAAAACGCATTGGCTGTTTGAAATTTAGTTTCCTTGGCTAAAATTTGGGGATAAATATTAAAAGTTTAAATATAAAAGTTTGTTTAACACTGTCAAAGACATTACCTGTTCTGTCTGTCTAAAACTGTGTATTTTCATTCAAAAACCAAGAGATAGAAAAGGAAAAAACTTAAAAGACCTATCTTTAGGGACAAGGGGTAAACAGACAAAAGTACAGTTCAGCTGGTCATACATGGTGGGATGGGCCATGGGAGGAGTGCACACATGGTAAAAGAGGACAAGCTGGCACAAACGCAGTTCATCTTACTCTAAAGAGTGAGATTAGGTGTGTGCTCATTCCACAGGAGGGGCCAAGTGGTCCAGCTTTGTTCTGTCCTTTTTCTGTACAGATAAATACTAGAAATATGATCTAAAAATTAGTGATGTGATGATCTGATTAGTATTGCTAAAACTGCCCCTTGGACTTAAAAAGTGTTAAAAATGTTTTTGTATAATGTGACTTGCTTTCAATGATGTTCTATAATTAGGATGTGTTTTTAAAATTCATAAATGTGTTAAGTTTAACTTCTTGGTACAGTGATGGTGATTGTAATTCTTGCATTAAGAAAATATTGTTATTTGAGTTTAAAAGTTTTAATGTGTATCTGTTTTAAAACAAGCAGCCAAGAGACAATGAGTGACACTTGGCCTCGAAATTTTAAGGGATTTTTTTAATGTAACTAAAAAGTAAAATATGAAATAATAAAAGAGATTAATAGGAGGTTTTAAAAATAGAAAGGGATTTTTTGATATAAGGGTTAAAAGTAAAATTTTTCTTAACAATTGCCTCAAAGTAAAAAAAAATATTATTACAAAAATAATTGATTAATTACTATTCCAGTTTGCTCTTATAGGTTTTTTAAGTTTCCCGCAAGCCAAGAGCAAAGCACAGAGGATTCTTATAAGTTTGTCAGATGTAACTTTGGCTCTTAACAAGTTTTAGGTAAGAGCATGCTTAAAAGTTACTTCTGTGTTGACCACCTTGTTGCTTTTAATTGGAGTAAAGTGGCCTTTTATAAGACTCATTGATCTGCCAACTGGTCCAAAGCCAGCCCAGGCTAAAAACGGTCCCTGTAAGACTGTTACCTCTACTCAGACATCAGAGTGCTGAAAGAGCAAGCAGAGTTGCTTTGGGACTCAGAGTGACAGTGCTAGCCTTGAGTTGTAGAGCTGATGGACAGCACTCAGGCCCCGAGTTCAAGTCCAGCGACCAGCTAAGAGAAATGCAAATGAGGCATTTATCTCAGTGTAGAGAAAACACTCCTGGGACAAGAGCAATAGAGGAGCTTACAGAGGCAGTAAGCCACTGCTTGGATGACAGAAATGTCAGATCCTAGAGTCATTTGTGCATGGCCCTTCAAAAATTGGTCAGAGCCAGGAGGTCATGGAAAGATAGTTTGTAAGCATGCCTAATATCCATGACTATCTACATTGTAGGGACAGAAACTTGATAGTAATCTATGATAGTACTGAAAAGCTAAAGTTATAAAATGTGGGGGATGGTTTAAGTCCCAACCCCTGTATGTGCCAAAAGCCTTAATTGGCAATAACTTTTGAGCTAACACCAGCTACATAAAATTTATCGTCTCAAGAAAAAAGTTTGTAACCTGAGAGTGTTTTTCTATTAACATCTGTCTAAAGCCTGCACAGGTGACTTAGGGTCACTAGAGGCCACATTCCTAAAGATGCTTTTACAAACCGAAGTGCTAAACAAGCTACACTGCTGGAGCCAAGAAAGAAAAAAAAAAGTCTGTGCATTTATCAAAAGTTAAAACATTGTTCTTAATGACATCTAACCCTGGTAACCTCTTTGCAAAATACACTAAGGTTATAGGTTCCTGGCTAGGTAGGACAACACCCCTGAGTCAGCTTGAAGAAGTTACAGAAGATGAATCTTCTCCCATCTTCCCTGTTTAGAACAAGGGACCAGAGTCATAAAAAAAGGGTGACAAAATAAACACACACACACACACACACACACACACAAGAAAAAGACATGGAAAATAGTAGTACAGGCCTGAGCCCTCTATATCTGCCTAGAAAATCAGCCTTATTAAAAGAACTATCTAGTTAAAAAAGTTGTCATCTTGGTAAATTGCCCTGGGCTATTGTCTAAATAGTCTTAAAAACTAATGGGGCCACAGCCTGCCAAGCCTATATATTACTTGTATCTTTAACCATTCTGTATAGAAATTACAGCCCAGCACGAGGTGTGACAGGCCCTTGGAGCCACTGAGAGACCCTGCTGCTGCTGCTGCCACAGCCTGACAGTCACCTGGAGAAAATCTACATCATTACCCTGACCACCTCCACCTTGGAAAAAGTAGATTAAACTTCTGCCTGATTCCATCATTTGGATGGCTTTGCTTTGTCCATGTTATCATATTCCTACTTTAATTTTATTATGGCTACTCCTCTTGCTGGGGAGATTAACCAACCTTGTATTGTCCATTCCCTACACTGCTTTGCCACTATGGGACTTCCTAAACATAGTAAAACTGATAATGATCCGGGATATGTTGGACAAGCTTTTCCAAATTTTTGTAAATCTTATCAGATTATTCACACTACAGGTATTCGCTATAATCCTCAAGGTCAAGGAATTGTTGAACGAGCTAATGGTTTGCTCAAACATCAAATTTTTAAATTAAAAGGTGGGGAATTATAACCCATCTCTCCTGTTAATATTCTTTCTCATGCTTTGTTTGTACAAAATTTTTTAAACTTAGGTTGTAATGGCCTTTCCACAGCACAGCAGTTTTGGGAAAAAAGAGAGCAAAGAGCTTTTGCCCAAGTTATATGGAAGGATCCTTCAACAAGTGCTTGGCATGGGCCTGATCCGGTTTTAACATGTGGTCGAGGACATGTTTGTGTTTTCTCGCAGGAAGAAAATGATGCCCGCTGGTTGTCTGAACGCTGCATTAGGATTGTGGAGCCTCATTCAGATGACACAAACGCTGACACATTGGGCTTACATGCCGAATCCCCCGATTGTGCACCTAGCAACCTGGGAGGGAGTTGAAGTACTCATTCATATGAGTAGATCAGCATACAGTACAGCCCCCGATCCCTTCATCCAGCACACCAAGATGGGAGATATCTCAGCTTCAAACATTGGAACTCCTTTATGCTTTACCACCAATTTTAAAAGGTCCATTCCAGGCTTTTTGTACTTTTATGTAATTCATGACTCATAAAATTTGATTTCCATACAAAAATCAAATGTACAATATACAGATGACATCTTTGCCAACTGGGCACTTAGTTTATGCAAATTCTACTCCATCTTATAGGATACCCCATTGCATTAATTCTTCACAAGTAGTAGTATCTACAGGAGAGCCTCATCCAATAGGTGCAGGCATGTGCAACCATTTGTTACCAATATTTCTGGAACTAATTCTCAATTAATGGACTGGTCGGGAGCTAATCTTATTATTAAGTACAATCTTGGACTGTGGTGGATGAATGAGCATCCTCTACATCATATTTGGATGCTGGTGGCTGCACTCAACAACATAACCTGGCCCAATTCATCCCTTTTTAAAAATATTATAAATTGTGTATCACCACCCCATGTCATTATGTATGGACCATTTAATATCTCTGTAGGAACTAATTATTTTAATGTTACCTGTTCTAATTGTTCTTTTACTAATTGATTGTATAGCAGCATAACTGAATCCATACTTATTGTTAGACAACCATCTTTTGTTATGCTTCCTGAAATATTTCTGAAACTTGGTATGAAGATTTTGGTATCAGGTGTTGAAAAAATTGAAAGAACTAATGTGCCCTCGTTGATTTGTTGGGCTACTTGTAGCTGATGTTTTGGACTTTAATTCATTAGCTGCCTCTGCAGTGACAGCTGCTGTGGCACTAACACAAAATGTTGAAATTACCCATTATCTTAATCAGGTTGCTCATAATACTACACAAGCCCTAGCCCTGGACTCTAAAGTGGTAAAAACTGTTAAAAAACTGTTTAAACAATTTCAACACTATATCCCTTCCCTGACTTATGTTAAAGGATTGCTAATGACATTGCTTGGCCCGGTGCACTTTTATTGATGGACTTTCTTTGCCTTCCTTGTATTATACGTGCCCTGCAAAACTCTCTTATGAGTTTAGCCAGCCAGCTACATAAGATCAAGCTCCAAATAAATGAATTCCCCCTGAGAGGAACTACAGACAGAGACGGGTCAGAGGGGTGCCAGTCTGACCAACCTAAGGCAGGGCCTTCAGATTCGCTCTGAAGAAGTTCCCAATGACAGGTAAGGCATACAACACCCAACCTAAGACAGGCGGGTTCGCTTCTTCAAACAAAGACGGGGGGGGGGGGAGATGTTGGGAGCCAACAGTAATGTTGCAAGGTCATCTTGACCCTTGTGCTCACTTGAAGGCACGTACAAGAAATTGGCTTTCATGATAAACCACCAGGTGCCAGAGTTTGCTTTGCTATGTCTGTAGAATTTGTTTTTCTTTCAATCAGTTGACCTTGTCTTGTTTCAAGCTGCACCTTGTTTTTATTAAATTTTTCCTTGCTTTTCTGTACTATGGTGACCTTAGGTTACCTCTTGACTTCTAATAGTATATAATAAGGAGAGTTAAAAATAAACGGTGCTGCAGTCTTGAGCTGCAGACCTCCTGACCCCATCCTTTGTCTTATGTCTTTATTTTTCCATCCTCACCCCCTAAATAAGGAGTCCCTTTCGTTGCCGGCTGGTTGCGGCAAGGCTCCTAGAGTGGGAAGTGTATTTATTATGTGGTCCAGCCAGCCTGGGCTATCCTGAGCCAGTTTCAGCTTTCCTTCAGCCTGGCAGCTATCTGATAATAAGAATTACTTGCTGTGTGTAGCATTTGAAATGTAGCTTGTGTTCTGGGCATAGTGGCTTAAGTCTGTAATCCCAGGTTCTTGAGGAGGCAAGGTATTTGAGAGGATTGGGTTTGAAGGCTAGCCTGGGCAAAAACAAAGTGAGCAAGAACTCATCTCAATCAGTAGCCACATGTGGTGGTGTACCTGTAATGTCAGCTCTGCAGGGAGCATACAAAGGTAAAGAGATGTGGCTGGGAAGGTGGCTCAGTGGAAAAGCGCTTGCCTTGCATACATGAGGCCCTGGTTTTGATTTCTCAGCACCACATAAGCATAGAAAAAAAAGCTGGAAGTGGGGCTGTGGCTCAAGTGGTAGAATACTAGCATTGAGCTGAAGAGCTGAGGGATAGCGCCCAGGCCCAGACTTCAGGCCCCACAACCAGACCCCCCCCTTATAAAAAAAAAAAGGTAAAGAGTATCATCCATGCCAAGGCAAAACTTGAGTCCCTGGCTAAAACAGTAACTGGACTAAAAAGAGTCAGCAGCAAAGGGTCTGTCTACGAAGTTCAGGGCCCTGAGTTCAAAACCCAATGTTGTAAATTTTAATTCCAGTCTAAAGTTTGCTGATTGTGACTCAATGATGATATTTGAGCCTATGAATATACTATTTTTCAGTGGGAAGTAATACAAAATCCATACATAGATAATGCCCTTCTGTGGAAAATTTAGCTCATGAGTTGACATTGCTTTAAGTGTGAAATGCACTTTGGATTTGTCAAACAAATGAGCAAAATAGAATAAAAGAAGGGTTCATGATTAATTTTTATAAGGCTGGGGGTCTGGCTAGAGTGGTAGAATATCTGCCCTGAGTTCAAGTCTAAGTAGTGCCAAAAGGAACAATACTATTTGGGGGGGGTAGTGAGAGGAATATGGTCTTGGGACTTGAACTCGAGGACTGGTCACTGTCCCTGAGCTTTCTTGCTCAAGGCCAACACATTACCACTTTGACCCATGGCTCTATTTCTGGAATTCTGGTGGTTAACTGGAGGGAAGAATCTTAAAAACTCTCCTGCCTGGGCTGGTTTTGAATTGCGATCCTCCTATGTCAGCCTCCTGAGTAGCTAGTATTACAGACAGGTCTAAGCCACTAATGCCCAGTGAATAATATTTTTTAACATTGATTATATATAGAAATGGTGCCATTTTGAATACACTGATCTACTGAATATAGGTTCTGGAAATTAACATCATTTGTTTCTTTTTTTGAGGAGTGGTCTGGTCGTGGGGCCTGAACTCTGTGCATGGGTGCTGTCCTTTAGCTCTTCAGCTCAAGGCTAGCACTCTACCACTTGAGCCACAGCACCACTTCTGTTTTTTTTTTTTCTTTTTGCTTATGTGGTGCTGAGAAATAGAACCCAGGGCTTCATGCATGCAAGGCAAGCACTCGACCACTGACCCACCATCCCAGCCCTCATTTGTTTCTTTTTAACATCTTTGGAACAACGTGGCTACTGGAAAAGGTGAGTTTCCCAGCTCATGTATTCCCACTGGCTATTGTGGATTCCAACTGAGATAAATGGGGATTCAAAGTACCGCACCATGACACACACCAAGACCTTCTCAGAGCTCTGGAGGCCACAGGCCAGTGGTCAGAGCCAGGCCATGTGTTTCCAAGTGGAACAGGCAGCCTGCTGGCCCTATAGCAGCCCTCAACACCATCCTGACTTCCTTAGACACGTTACTTATCCAAGCCACTTTCTTCTGATCACTAAGAAAGAACTAATAAAATCTCTTCAAGGGACACTGAGAGAAGAACTTGACAAAGGATTCACAGAGGGAAGCTTTTCTTAAATTGTCAACCTGTACCCATACTGGGTATCCACGGCTTCCTCTCTTTGGCCGAGTCTGGCATGAACATGTAGTCCTGTTGTGTTCCTGGCCCCATAGCTCTAGGGGAGTGGAGGAGAGTGAGGCAACTGCCAGACTTCTGATTCTGAGATCACCTCACTCCCTAGCCTAGGGCAAGCCTTAAGATCATCATCGTCCTGCCGTGCGTTTCTGCATGCTAGGATGACAGGCATGTGCTACCACACCTGGTCCTTGTGAAATGCAGAAACCAGAGAAAGCCTGAACCAGGCACAGTGGTTTCTACCTGTTATCTCAGCTACTCAGGAGGCTGAGGCAGGAGGATCTGGCATCTGAGGCCAGAGAGACCTTGTTGAAAGAGAAGGTGGAGTAGAGAGAAGAGAGTGAGACAGAGACAGAAAGAGAGAGGGGGCAAACAAAGGAGGAGAAAGGAAGAGAGAAGGAAAGAAGGAAGAAAGGAAGGAAGGAAGGAAAAAGGAAGGTTGAAGGGAGGGAGGGAGGGGGGAATGAGGGAAGGATGGAGGGAAGCAAGCAAGGAAGGCTAACCATCTAAGCAAGGCCCTCATTTCAGCATGAGATGTAAGGTAGGTGATGTATAGACACTGACCATCTGTTCAGGACTCTAGACAGTGACAATCTGTCCAGGACTCTTTCCCTAAAAGCTCACAAGATAGTAGCAAGACTCAACACTTCCCACATGCCTTATGAAATGGCTTGGATATGAAGAAATGTGCTGTTCACAGGGAAAGCCAGCTGGACGGAGGTTGTAAGTGGGCAAGGTGAGCCAAGGACTATACAGCAATTCTACAATTCAACCTACACTTCCAACCCATTTATACTTGGTTACGTGTGTGTGTTTGTGTGTGTGTGTGTGTGCATGTGTGTGTGTGTGTTGGTCCCAGGGCTCTAGGCCTGGGTGTGGTCCCTGAGCTTTTTTCCTGAAGGCTGGCACGTGAACAACCTGACCCACAGCTCTAAAGTTTTGGTAGTCAACTGCAGACAAGAGTCTCATGGACTTTGCTGTCCGGGCTGGCTTTGTACCACAATCCTCACATCTCAGCCTTGTAAGTAGCTAGGATGACAGGTGGGATCCATGGCCCCATAATGCTTGTTGCCTCTACTGGCACAGGACGTGACTCAGTCGCTCCTTATTTCTCCAGACTCTGTGATTCAGTGTGAAGACAATAAGGTTTCAAAAGGGAAGGACCAAAAAACAGTGCAAAGTTCTTTGGTATTTCATCAGATGTCACACTGCCAGCTCAATAAACCACAAAAACCAATATCCCATCCTACAAAGGACATACAAATTTGCAGCTCACCTTTCAGAGTATCAGACCATCATCATATATTTATCTTTCTTCCTAGATTTTTACAAGCAGTGCTCAGAGGAGCCTTGTTTATGTAATACCTGTATCACTAAGCCAGGGCACAGGAATGAAAATGCCGATAAAAAAAAAAAAAAAAAAAGATCTGAAAAGGAGTCGGGTTACTGACATTTAATTCAAAAAAAAAGAAAAAAAATCAGCCTTTTGTGACAAACTAATATAACTTGCAGTATACAAAGATGCTTAACCAGGCCTAAGTTTGGGACCGAAGTAATAGAAATGGAGGCCTGGCTCCAAGGGCAGCATCCAGGAAAGTCTTCATTCACATAGCACCAAGCCCCATGCCGAATCTGTGGCTGCTTCCAGCTTGTATACTGCAACTGGGTGCCCCATGGCTCATACCTGTCATCCTAGCAATTCAGGAGGCTGAGATCCTGAGGAGTGCAGTTCAAAGGCAGCCTTGGTAGGAAAGTCTTTGAGAATCCATTTTCAAAATTTAACCAGCAAAAGGCTAGCCTGGCTGGATGCCAGTGGCTCACACCTGTAATCCTAACTACTCACGAGGCTGAGATCTGAGGATTGTGGTTCAAAACCAGCCTGGGAAGGAAAGTCTATGAGATTCTTATCTCCAATAAACCACTAGAAAACCGGAAGTGGTGTTGTGGCTTAAGTGGTAGAGTGCCATTCATGAGCAAGAAAGCCAAGCAAGAGCACAAAGCCCTGAATTCAAGTCCTGGTGTCAGCATAATCAGTATCCTCATCCATCCATGGTAACCTACTCCCCTAGACCAGCACAGGGCAGCTTGACACACTTTAGAGATCTTGGTTTTAAGAATGCTGTGCCAGCCAGGCATCAGTGGCTCATGCCAGTCATCCTAGTTACTCAGGAGGCTGAGATCTGTGGATTGAGGTTCAAAGCTGGGGGGTGGGGAGGAAAGTCCATGAGACTCTTATCTCCAACCACTAGAAGACTGGAATTCGTGCTATGTCTCAAGGATAGAGCTTTGGCCTTGACCTAAGGAGCTGAGGGACAGTGTCCAGGCCCAGAATTCAATCCCCTCGACTGACAAAAAAAACAAAACAGGAAGTGGTGCTGTAGCTCAAGCGGTAGAGCACTTGCCTTGAGCTGAAGAGCTGAGGGACAGCGCCCAGGCCCAGAGTTCAAGCCCCACAACCAAAAAAAAAAAAAAACAAAAAAAAAACAAAAACAAAAAACAACAACAACAACAACAAAAAAAACAAGAGTGCTATGCCAGCTGGACATTGGTGGCTCACGCCTGTAATCCTAGCTACTCAGGCGGCTGAGATCTGAGGATCACATTTTGAAGTCAGCAGAGCAGAAAACTCTGTGAGACAGTATTCTACTTAATCACTTTGAGCATTTGATCAAAGTTGTAGAGTGCCAGCCTTGATCATAAAACCAAGCAAGAGCAAGAGGCCTGTTCAAGCCTCAGTTCTGTCACCAAATAAATAAATTAGTTAATTAATTGATTAAAATAAAGGCTCAGAACCCAAGGGATATGCTGTTTGTTTTAAAATAGAAACAGCTGCATGTCTGTGGCTCATACTTTTCATCCTATCTCCTCAAAAGGCTGAGATCTGAGGAACATGGTTCAAAACCAGCCTGGGCAGAAAAGTTCCCGTGAATCTCTTATCTCCAATTAACCACTCAGAAACTAGAAAAGGCACTGTGGCTCAAAGTGGACCAAAGGCTCTAGCCTTGAGAAAAACAGCTCAGGGACAGCACCCTGGGTCTGAGTTCAAGCCCCATGACTGAACAAAAAAAAAAAAAAAAGAAAGAAAAAAAGAAAGAAATGTACTTTGAGGAAAGATAGCAATGAACTTCCAGTCTGAGGCTCTCTGAGAAGAGAAGGTGAACAATTGAAATAGACACCCTCTTTGTGTTACCACACAATGGCGGTCCTTGTTAGGGGAGTTTCCAAGATCAGGAGATTCTGAACATCTCCTTCGCTTAAGTGTTAGCTGGCAGAATAAGTGTATGTATGGGAAGTCTTCTGGTTTCTTTGCCTACCAAAGTTCTCTAAGCTTGGAAAGTTCCAGAAGCTTTCATTACCCCCCTTGGGAGGAGAAGGGAGGCCTCAGGTTCCATAGATGTCATGGCAGGAACCAGACAGGCCGTGTGACTGGCTGTCTTTCAAGTCTAAATATAGTTCTTTGACAGTTAAGCAAGAAATGAAATCGACAGCTGGTAGGAAAAAGAAAAGCAAATGTTGTTCATCCCTTGAGAACTAATAAAGACAGCAAAGTAAACCGGGTAATCAATCACTCTGTCATTTTCCACATCGACAGGTGATGGCCCCATTATCTTTTCTTCCTTTTTTGCTGTTTGTGCTGCTACTAGGGCTTCAACTCAGGGCTTTGCTTTTACTTAGCTTTTTTGCTTAGAGGTAGTGCTCTACCTCTTGCACCACTACTCCGCTTCTGACTTTTTGCTGGTTAATTATGGGAAAGAAAAAAGAATCTCACAGACTTTTCTGCCCAGCGTGACATTGAATTGAGATTTTCTTGCTTCCTCTTTTGTCTGAGATTGACATTCCTTTAATTTTGTCTGAGATTGAGATTCCCACTCATACCTGATGCTTGCTTTTTCTCACTGGCCAGTGCTCTTTTTCCTGAGATATGCCTACAACTCTGAATTGCAATTCTCACATCTCATCCACCTGAGGAACTAAGACTACAGGTGTGAGCCACTGTGCCCAGCACTTTCTATCCTCTTGATATTCCTAAAAAAAGATGCATATGGATCCTCTGTGAGGGACCATTGTTTTACATGGTTGCAAAAGGCTGAAGTTAAAAAGTCATTAGCGCTGTTCTTCAAGTTTGCCTCCCTCCCTCCCTCTTCCTTCCCTGTAGTATAATATACACAATATATAAATTTGACATTTTAACTTGTTTATTGTGTTGGTGGGTGTTAAAACCAGTTCTCATACCTGCTAAGAGTAGACTCTGCTCTGAACTCCAACCCCAGGCATTTTAGCCACCTTGGTTCTCTCCAGATTCATGTCCATTCACAATGTCAGGCAACCATTACCACCGCATTCCTTAAGATCATTCATACTCTAGGACAGAAACTCCATGCCCATTAAATAACAGCTCCCTATGGAGCTATTATGAATTTATCTATCCTAGATAACTTTCACTTGTGGAGTCATTTGACTCTTTGGTATTTAGTTGATTTCACTGAGGAGTCTGAGTGTGTTGTGGCAGCTCTTCCAATTCCATTCCTTGTCAGGGCTGAGTAATATTCCACTGTGTGGCTATACCATGGTTTGATTTTCCAATAAACTACTGATAGACATTAGGGCTGCATCTACGTTTTGGCTACTGTGAATAACGCTATGATATGAACCTGACTATCTACGAATCGGCTTGGGTCACTGCTTTCAACTCAGTATAGCCCTAGAAGGGGGTGACACAGTAAATCCCACGCTTAAATTTTGGAGGAACCCTTTAAATTTTTGGGGGGGGCACCATCCATCAAACCATGCATCACTCTGACTCTCCTGCCATAGGATATCCTGGTACCCAGTTGGGATGCCAAAGGTATACTTCACACTACAGGCAATTAACATTCCCAAACATGGTAATGAGGCAACACAGATCACAAGCAATGTGGAAGGGGCTGGGAACCAAGGGGGTGGGTAATTGTGATGGGAGAGGAGCCTGATCTGTGGTGAGTTGACGGGAAGTAATCTGGCAAAGAGCTCCGGGCCTGGTGGCCAGCCCTATGAATGTATGTGCTCACAGGCAACATTTCTACTTCCTCCAGGATCTCTGCTGCTATGACAGAAATCATCCTAAGAGCTTGCACACAGCCTGCTGTCTTCCCTCGGCTTAGCACGCATCTGAAATCTGCAAACTGTGCTTATTCAATCTACAATAACAGGCCTGTGAGGTATGTGGGGTTTCTCACTTGTCAAGGATGGAACTGAATGCACAGACAGGTTAAATCATTTGTCAAGGTCACCCAGCCAGTGGGGTCTGGATCCAGGGAAATGCAGCTTCAGGACTCACTCTTACATTCATCTCCTTGGCCATGTTGCTTGCCAACTGGAGAAAGGACCAGCTGTTTATAAGGCTGGGTGGGAAGTTCAGGATCAAGTATTACCAGTTCCCTCAGCCCTGTGTTGCTGGCTGCTGACCATGTTAGGATGCAGCTAGGAATATTTTTTTCTTTTTAGTGGTGGGGGGAGTAGTGCTTTGGGGACAAGTGAGGTCACAGGGGAAGTCACTAAGGGAGATAAAATTAGAAGCCAAGGGCCTGAGATTGGAAGTCCTGGAAAGTTTTCCTCCCACATGGATTCCAGCACATGGTCACTATGAATAAAAGCCACTACCATATGGAGCCTGGAGCCTGGCAAGAGAGGACAAGAATTAATGAAGTCCACTGACTGTGGCCTCACTGAATGTGTGGGGAGGTGCCATCAGGACTCAGTCCCTGCCTTTGGAGATGAAGGATTGCAAGAAGGAGTTGAAAATCCTGGCCTAAACAACACACAGGTGAAGGCGCTGGACAGAGAAGTTTGGGGGAGACAATAATCTGTGTACCCTGTGTCTTGGTGTACCTTCATCGGCCTGGTATGTGGGAAAGGGGTGGGGGCGGGGACAACTCTATTTTAGCTTTCTTCAAAATGTTCCTGTTGAAAGTTCTGTGTCTAAATCCAGCTCACTGCTGACTTTGTCAGGTGGAAATATGACTTTTATTTTTTTATCTTAGTCCTGTGGCTTAAACTCAGGGCCTGGGTGCTGTCCTTGAGCTCTTTTGCTTAAGGCTAGAGCTAGTCTTCCACAGTAAGCCACAGTGCCACTTCTGGCTTTCTGGTGGTTCATTGGAGATACAAATCTCATGGACTTTCCTGCCTGCATAGCTAGGATTAAAAATGTGACTTCTAGAATGGTCTACTCCATCTTTATTAAGTTATGTCATGATCCAGCACTGTCTGTAACACACCCTTCTCTTGCTCATGTCATCAGTAATGGAAGAATCTTCCAGAAGACAGTACCTGCATCTTGAAGAACATACCTTGAATGATGGTCTTCCAAACCACAGCCTGGATCCCCACCTGACCCCTTGCAGGAACAGCAATAGGAGAAAATTCTGGGGACCCCAAAATCTCTTCTCCCCTGCTTGGAGAAAGATATTAATAGAGTCCCAGCCTGCTCCCAGCCTGTCCATCACTCAGTCGAGGGAGCTGCGTGGTGGCACACTGCCAACACTGTTGCCCAGATAACCGGCCTCTGGTTAGCAACAGCAAATGAAGGTCAGTCCTGTGCCTTCTAAAATTAGAAGGCAGGAACATCTGATTTGCTTTTTTAACTGTTCAAGGTAGGATGCCTTGACTAAGGGCAAATTCCATTCTTAAAATGAGCGTGCTTCCAGTACACTCCACACTGGTGAATAAAGGCAAAACCAGAACACAAGGAGGAATACAGTTACACTGGGCCATGGCAATCTCGTTTCCATAGACAGCACCCCTCTTGTTCCTAACTCCATCCCAACGGACATGGGTGGCACTGGTCTCTTCCATTCTCACAGCCAGGCAGCCTCCCCCCATCAGTCCTATCTATGTAGAGAAGTTTAGGGTATAGTATGTTTGTCATCACCCCAACCCTGTCCTGGTCCCCTCTCCCTACAGAATCTGTCAGCTTCCAACCCATCAGCATAGAACAGACCTGTTTCTTTCAGACCATTCTGTACCAACTCAGATGGAGCTGCTCCCCACCAAAACTGGTTGCTCCCCCTTGCCTCCCTTCCTCAGCCATAGAGTGGGATCTTCTCTTCTGTGAGGCCTCTTGAACTGTGCACCTCTACAATCCAATCCTTGCAGAGTTATGAGCCACTGAATATCTGCTTAGAAACAGTATCTACCAGCTTTTCCCAGATTGCCAGGAAGAACCTCAATCCTCCTCTTTGTTTACTTCTCACCACAGATGGGATGACAAGCTCATGTCATGGAGATAGTCTTATGAACTTTTCTGCCTGGACTGGCCCAGAACTAATATATCCTGTTGATCTTAGCTTCCCACATCCCCAGCCTGGTGAGCAGCTGAAGATGTCAGGTACCAGCCATTGGTACCTGGCTTACTCCATAGGTCAATTACTAAAAAGTCTATCAAACAGAAAAGGTGCTGTGGTTCGAGTGGTTAGAGTGCTAGCCTTGAGCCAAAGAAGTTCAGGGACAGTGCCCAGGCCTTGAGTTCAAGCCCCAGGACTGGGGAAAAAAAAGCTTCCCCTAAAAATTCCATCACTGTGATGAGCACATAATTCTGTGGATATTTTATACATATCTCTCTTTTCCTATGTTGTGTCATCTTGCTAAAGCCTAAAATAAATAAATTTGTAATAATAAAAATAAATAAAATAAATTTATTTATTTTTGCTGGTCCTGGAGCTTGAATTCAGGGCCTGGCCACTGTCTTTGAGTCTCTCTGTGCTCAAGGCTAGCGCTCTACCACTTGAGCCACAGCACCACTTCTGGCTTTTTCTGATTATGTGATACTAAGGAATTGAACCTAGAGCTTCATGCATGTTAGGCAAGCACTGTATCACTAAGCCACCTTCCCAGCCCCTATGATCTTAATTTTTTCTATTTTTGTTTTTTAGGAACTTGGGTTTGAACTCAGGGCCTTGAGCTTACTAGGCAAGTGTTCTACCATTTTTATTTTATTGACTGGTCCTGGAGTTTGAATCCTGAGCCTGGACACTGTGTCTGAGTTATTGAGCTTCTACCACTGTGTCACAGCTCCACTTCCAGCTTTTTGTTGGTGACTTGGAGATAAGAGTGAACTTTCCTGCCTACACTAGCTTTGAACTGTGATTACAAGTATGAGCCACCACTGCCCTGCTGGCTGTCCTAACTCTTGAACCATGCATCTCCAGCCTTCAACTATTTTTTTAATACTTTCACAATATGTAGAAAACATCTTTTCTTGTTTCTCTGTAGAAGTTTTTGTTATTTGTTCTTCAAGGCAAGGACTCCATACGGATCCCAGTATGCTCTCATACCTGCAGCCTCTGCTTCCTGAGTGCTGTGATCACTGACACACACTGTGATACCCTTTCTTAGAGCAAAAGTCAACACAATTCTTAAAACAAACCAATCCAATGCACTGGAAAACTTTTACTGAGCACCAACGATTTCTGGGAACCAAGGATATGAAAATAAAGGACTTGTCCCTCTAGTAAGAAAAAAGAATAGAAGAGAAGAAGAAAATCATAAGCACGAATCCTCCCCAAGGAAGGCCTGATGCCCGAGCAGCCGCCATGCCCTCCCTAGCACCCTGGTGCCCCCAGACAGCACCACCTAATGCTAGGGGCAGAGCCATGAGGCACTGACCCATCAAAGTCCCCTCTGCCCTGTGTGGGTAGAGAGCAGGTATGACTAGGCCTAGGTGGATGGCCATGGCTGCAGGGGAGAGGCACCCAAGCTGCAACCCCTCTCCATGCCCCCAGCCATGCTCATCCTCCTGCTTGACCACAGTGCAGGACAGAAGTCAGGAATATGCCACAGCAGGCCTGTCTCTTCCACCCATGTGGCCTTTCTGAATGGGGCAGCTCCAAGGCACTTGCCCCCTTCCCTGTTTTTGTTAGGGAACCTGAGGATAGTAAGCCGTAGCATAGCTGTGAAGGCTACTGTTGCCCTTAGACCCCCTTAGAAGACTACTGTTTCCCCTGGAGAACTTGTTGGGACCCTCAAGGCTCAGTCAGACAGCTGGAATCCTAGCTGCTCAGGAGCTGAGATAGGTGGGACATGACCTGAGGCTGGCCCAGGCAAAAGAACAAGTCCCTATCAGAAAAATGACATAAATAAAGATAATAATAATAATAATAATAATAGTAATAATAATAATAATAATAATAATAATAACGGCTAGGACATGACTCAATTGGTAGAGTATTGGGGAGCCCTGAGATCAAACACCAGTACTGTCACATAATGGAAGGAAGGAAGGAAGGAAGGAAGGAAGGAAGGAAGGAAGAAGGAAGGAAGGAAGGAAGGAAGAAGGGAGAGAGTGAGGGAAGGAAGGAAGGAAGGAAGGAAGGAGGGAAGGAAGAGAGGGAAGGAGGGAGAAAGAAAGAGAAAGAAAGAAACAAACAAACAAACAAGCAAAGAAGGAAGAAAGAAAGAAAGAAAGGAAGAAAAGAAAGAGGAGAGAGGGAAGGAGAGGAAGAAGGGAGGGAGAAAGAAGGAGAACAGAGAAAAAGGAGAACTAAATGAAGTTGGAAGGAGAGAAGGGAAGGAGGAAGTGAAGGAGCACAGGAAGAAGATGGGAAAGGGGAAGGAGAAGGGAAGAGAAGAAAGAAGGAAGAGAGACAGAGAGGAACAAACAGTTTATACCATTTGACCTAGTTACTCTTCCTGGGAATTTATCCTAGAGAAACTTCTACAATTGTCTGAAGATTTATATGCTTAAGATTTCATATGCAACAGCAAAAAGTTGGATGAACTCCAGCTGTCCATCAATGGGACCTTTTAGATAAATCATGGTCTTCCAAATAAAATGAAATATAATATTGCCTTCAAATCATGAAATGGATCTCTGTTTGCCAACATGGAAAGATGCCTCAATAGATACATTGTTGGGGGAGTATGGTACAAAGCAGTAGGTAAAATAGGAATTTTGTTAAAAATGCACACTCATATTAGAGTATGAACAGGGTAAGTAAAACCTGAATGAAACACAAAGACAGGGACAGAGAGACAGAGATAAAGAGACAGAGAGAGAGATAGCAATAGAAACAGAGACAGAGAGAGACAGAGAGAGAGGGGGAGAAAGAGAGGGAGGGACAGAGACAGCCATAGTTAATGACAATTTTCTTGTAAAAGGTTGGGGGAAATATACTTCTACCAAGTTTGAAGCTTTTATAAAGAACATACTTTTTAGGTAAAAGAAATGACAGTGTAGAATAAAGTGACCCTAGACCAAAATTCTGGGGCAGGATTCCAGTTCCTGGGGAGGCAGGTAGACTTCCTCCTGGGGAGGAAGGGACTTGAAAGTTTTCACCAGCATGGTCAGTTGCACAGGTTGTGCACTGCACAAGCAGTTTGTCCAGCTTGTGACAGGTTTCTGGGGCAGTAAAGTCCCCGGGTGGAGACAGCTCAAGGAGGAGACCTGTTACCAGGATGGGTAGGAGAAGCCTAGGGATGTGTCTTGCTGGCTCCAGTCTCAAGGATTAGACACACAGCAAGGTGTCATTCATTCCCAGATATGTGGCACCTCATGCCTCAAAAACCCAGATTCATAAAGGAGCTTGGGCCAGAGACACAGGACAAGGATAGTTGCAGTAGTGCCTTTCTTCCAAAGCTCGGCTTGAGAGTTCCTGCTCTTGGAGGAGAGATGGTGCCAGAGGCCTCCGTTACTCAAAACAGTGGAGCCTCCCATCTTCCTGTTACCAACAACCTCTGCCAAAAGTAGACAACAGATTGCTTTGATGTGTTAATGCCCTGAAGCCTTCTGTGTTCTAGAAGGTTCCTTCCTGAGCTTCAGTGTGTCCATCTCTGAAGCCAGAATGGGCTAATTGATGGTAATTAATACAGGAATGCTAGAACCATTGGAGCACTGCTGCTATGAGGAAGTGTGCCCTGACTCCCATAACAGGGGAGTGGTGGTTGGTGGGGCTGGGGTGTACTCTTGTTTGTTCCCACCCTGCCCCTTCAGAGAGGCAAATGGTCCCTGGTGTGAGGTCCTCATGAGGGCATGAGCATGCTGAAATCCAGTGTGTGTGTGTGTGTGTGTGTGTGTGTGTGTGTGTGTGTGTGTGTGTGTGTGTGTGTGTGTGTGTGTGTGTCACTTGAATTCAAGGCCTGGGTACTGTGCCTTAGCTTTTTCACTCAAGGCTGGTGCTCTACCACTTGAGCCACAGCTCCACTTCCAGCTTTTTGCTGGTTAATTGGAAACAATAGTCTTGCCTGGGCAAGCTTAGAACTACGATCCTCCTGTTTCAGCCTCCCAAGTATCTAGCATGACAGGTCTGAGCCACTAAGGGCCCTGACTAACCCAGAGTTCCACAGTCAAATGCATCTGGGCAAAACTGGGTCAGGCCAAGTTTGTGAGGTTTTTGTTGGTAGCATTTAACTTGTACCATTTTCAGAGTAAACTATACATGGTATAAAAGTGACCATCCCACGACAGCCACTGCTGAAGTGTGCTGGACACACGCTCGGCACAAACCCTGCAGTCTACTCTCTCTGAATTTCCTGCTTGCTTGCTTCCTGCAGGTGCAACACCCCCCCTCCCTTGCAGGAGCTCCCTGGGTGTCTGTGAGGATGATGTGGGAGGGAAAATGCAGGCTAAAGGGGATGACACAGAGAAAGATGGGGAGGGTTTGGGAAAGGGACAGGTTTGTAGTGGAGTCACTGGGGATGCAATGGGGTGGCCACAGGTTTCGGGCAGATAAGTGGACCAGGCTGGCATCCTGACCTGCACCACAACACCACTGATGCCAAGTGGGCAATGACAGAGATGGTGACAGAGACAAACACACGGTAGAAGCAGCAAGAAATGCAGGGCAGGCAGCTGGAAAGGATTACTTGGAGAAAGAGAAGACCCCACAGCTGGCCTCCTCATAGGCCTGGCCTCTTCCTACAAGCCTTCAGTCTTCCTCCTCTTCCCTACTTCCTTCCATACCCACCTGTGGTACCATAAGAATTGTCTTGCTTCACCTCAAGCCTCAAGCCTTGGATGGTTTTCTCCAAAGCAGGCAACAAAATCGAGCTCTTCATCATATTCACAACTCTCTCTGGCTGAGCCTTCACCAATTCTCACCACAAGCCTAGGCTCAGTGGTCCCCCTGGCCTCCCACCAGCTGTGTCCTATCCTTGCTGTTCTCCCACATGACCCTCCTCACCCCATGTATCCCTGGTTCCTTCTACAGCTCCCCTATTCACAGTCAATCTCCATGAGGCTCCAACTGCACCCACCCCCCTTTTCCAGGAGGTCAAGAGAGAGAGTCATGGTCATCTGAGGACAGGGGACTGTCCCCTGTGATCCTAAAGCCTGAGTGCTGACCACCCTGTTCCGCCCACACACACCTTATCACCTCAGCAGGAAACCCATTTGTTTCCATTACAGGAAAATTAGACAATGGAAAGGGTCTGTTATTGTCTGGATTGTTTTTAACCAATGTTTAGGAGCTTCTTCTTTCTAGTGTCAATCCAGTTTTTGAAATTTTCAGATGAGCTGCAGATCACACTGCATATGTCACTTGGTAGTCTGCTAAGAACCTGTGAACACCTTCTCCCACAAGGAATGGGGCCCTTTGACCACACGATGGAACATGCAAGTTGTTTCCATTGTGTCTTATATCTGCTACGAAGTTGAGACAAAG
The DNA here is from genome assembly GCF_024711535.1 of Dipodomys merriami. Classification (NCBI taxonomy): domain Eukaryota; kingdom Metazoa; phylum Chordata; class Mammalia; order Rodentia; family Heteromyidae; genus Dipodomys; species Dipodomys merriami. The sequence goes on along the minus strand of NW_027203159.1, from coordinate 26,807,742 downwards.
GAAATTGTGGACACACGGTAGAAAACCAAACTCCACCGAGAAGTGACTCTGGAACTTAACTGAAGCTGATAAAAAGGTTCAGAGGCAAAGGTGGCAATCACATGGGTGAGGTAGTGAGAACAGTTGCAGTCTTTTGTTGAAAGTCTAGGTGGGTAAGGCTAAAAATCTTTTCTAGAATGTGCTCCAAGGATAAGGGAAAACCTGGGAAATATGTTAACAAGTGGTACTTTATAATATTTCTTCTAGATGGGTGCCAGTGACTCATGCCTGTAATCCTAGCTACTCAGGAGGCTGAGATCTGAGGATCCCAGTTCAAAGATAGCTCTGTGAGACTCATCTTCAATTAACTATCAAAAAGCTGGCAATGGTGGTGTGGCTCAAAGTGGTAGAGCACTAGTCTTGAGCACAAAAGCTCAGGAATAGCTCAAGCCACTGGCCTGGCACATGAAACAATAATAATATTTCCTCTCTCCCTCCTTCCTGTGCCTCCCTCCTTCCCCAAACTCCTTCCTTCTCTTCCTTCTCTCCTTCCCTTCCCTTCTTCCCTCTCTTTTTGCACTATTTTCTAATGTGATATGTTCTTTTCACTTACTTTATTATTTTTTTTGTTAGTCGTGGGGTTTGAACTCTGGGCCTGGGCACTATCCCTGAACTCTTATCACTTTAAGCGACAGCTCCACTTTCAGTTTTCTGTGCTTTCTACAGCTCCTACACCAAGTGCATTTGCTGTCAGCATGGGAGAGAGAGAGGAATGTAGAGCATGCGTGTACACACACACACACACACACACACACAAACACACACACACACACACACACACACACAAACACACCCCCCAAAACCCTGAGCCACTCACAGACCCAGGAGTAGTAAGTCTCAAAGAATCCCAGGAAGAAATGTTTATCCGAACAGCTCCAAGCCTGTGGTAGCTGGTGGAAAGAAGATCACATTTTTTCAAGAAGACAAAGGTCCAGCCCTGCTGGAAGCAGGGCTGCCAGCTGGCAGGCTCCCCCACTTCAAAAGGCTTCCAGCCTCGGGAACAGTCTCCCTGTCCAGTAGGATATTTCTACTTTCTTATCAATTATAGATCGTTCTATTGACTGATCAGAACAGCCCTGAAGGGTGCTTGTGGGCCTCTAGAAACTACCAAGAGTTCCTGGGGAGGGGGATCCTCTAATCCACCTGCTCATGAGGATGAGATCTGGAGTAACTGTCACTGGGGGAGGGTGAGGAGAGGGGAGGGTCTCTAAACTCCCCCTTCCCCCTCCAGCTCACTGAAAGTGAGAGCAGACAAGCCCCCAACTATCATTAATTTCCTTCTTCCTTTTAAATCCAAGATGAGAGAGAGAGAGAGAGAGAGAGAGAGAGAGAGAGAGAGAGAGAGAGAGAGAGAGAGAGAGAATGAGCTAGAGAGGAGAGGTCCTGATTAGTGAAGTCATTCATCATCCTAGTTTAGATAAAACGGAAGTTTTAGTGGTGAGTATTAGTCCTGAGAAAGCAGCCAGCTAGCTCCTGGTGAAGCACTGCTCCTTTCCCAGAATTTACTCCACAAGTGCTATGTGTGCTCTGCAACAAAACATGATGGCTTAGGCCTGTAATCCTAGCTACTCAGGTGACTGAACTCATCAGGAGGATTATAGTTCAAGGCCAGCCTGGGCAGGAAGCTCCCAAGATCTCCTCCCAACCAAAAAAGTCTGGGCATAGTGGCAAGCTGTGGTCATCTCAAAAATTGTAAAAAGGAGGATCAAGTCCATGACAATTGAGGCATGAATATGAATGTCAAGACATTTTCCTTTAAAAATAAGGAAAGGCTGTTATTGTGCCTTAGTAGTAGAATGCTTGCCTAGCATGCAGGAAGTCCTAGGTTCAGTTCCTCAGTATCATATACTGTGGTATGCTGTGTGGCTCAACTGGTGGAGTGCTAGCCTTGAGCAAAAGAAGCTCAGGGACAGTGCCCAGGACCTGTGTTCAAGCCCCAGAACTGGCAAAACAAATACATGAATAAATAAATAAAAATAAAAATAAGGAAAAAAGCCAGGAGCCGGTGGCTCACACCCTGTCATCCTTGCTACTCAGGAGGCTGAGATCTGAAGATCGAGGTTCAAAGCCAGCCCAGGGCAGAAAAGTCCATGAGGCCCTTATCTCCAATTAATCACCAGAAAATGAGAAGGAGCGCTGTGGCTCAAAGTGGTAGAGCACATTAGCCTTGAGTTCAAGCCCCATTACTTACCCTTCCCTCCCTTCCCCCCAAAAAGGGAAGGAATAAAGGAGTGTGGCTTGTGGCAAACCCTTGCCCTAGAAAATATAAGGCCCTAAATTCAAGACATATACCATCAACAGAAAAAGGAAGATAGAGAAAATGAAGGGGAAGTAGTCGTCTAAATGACATAACCTTGGGCCACCCTGACTCAGGCAGAACAAAGCCACCCTTCCCAATTAACCAGTGACAACAGGGGCCTGCAGGCCACAGGGGAAAGGACAGGACAAGAGAAGACATCGGCCCCCAATCACTCATGAAGTCCCCACTTCTCAAGAACCTCTTCCATCGAAGCCAGCAGCAGCAGTTAGCGACATCTACCCAGAGAAGTGTGAGAAGTGTGAGCTGGGACACGCAGGAGGAGTGCTGCGTCCATGCCTCCAGTGACAAGGGGAAGCCACCCAGGCTCCACCCAAGGTGGAGGAAGCATGCGGGAAATAATACCCATCACTCTGCTTAAACTGAACAATTATGCCAATGGGTACTAGTAATCCTAGTGACTCAGGAGACTGAAACCTGGGCAGATGGTGGTTCCGAGCCAGCCTGGGAAGAAAAGGCTGTCAGACTCCATCTTCAAAATAACCAACAAAAAGCTAGGATGGAGATGTGGCTAAAGTGGGAGAGCATCAACTGTGAGCAAATAAGCTGAGCTAGCACAAGTCCCTGAGTTCAAAGCCTAATCTTGAAAAAGGAAGGAAAAGAAGGAAGGAGGGAGGGAGGAAAAGAAGGAAGGGAGGAAGGGATATCCCAATATAGCTGTAACACCAAACTCACTATGTTCACCTCCTCATCTGGTGATGGAGACTCACCTGAGAGACCATTCTTTTCGAGAAAAGTGTACCAGCTTAGTTTCTCCCAGAGGCCGAGCACATGGTTCAAGCTCACAGCCTGGTCAGTATACATGATGACAAATCCACAAATCTAGATGAAAATGGAAGCATCTCCATTCTTCTAGCATGTTCCAGACCCTTCCCACTATGCTCATAAGAAAGAGATAAACATTTGACACAGACACTTAATAAGACAGGATAGCTCCATGGTTAAAAGCCAAGACAGCAGGCTTCAAGAGCCCAGGTACAAATCCTACAGGGAAGTGATCTAGTCTCTTTGTTCCTCTCTAATCCCTCCTAATACGATGGGAATACTTCGATGTGATTACCTTTTCTGACACAACATCCAAGAGTCAAAACACATCCTAGCCTGAAACCAGTGGCTCACACCTGTAATCCCAGCTACTCAGGATCTTGAGGATCATGGTTTAAACCCAACTGGGCAAGAGAGTCTATGAGACCCTTATCTCCAATGAACCAGCAAAAAAATCAGAAGTGGAGGTATGGTTCAAGTGGTAGAGCATCAGCCTAGAGTGAGAAAGCAAAGTGAGATGGGAGGCCCTGAATTCAAACTCCAGTACCAGCATGCATGCATGCATGCATACATACACACACACACACACACACACACACACACACACACACACACACACACACACACACACACACACACACAACAGATAACCTGAAATCTGGTGGTATCTGAAGTTTCTATTATTCCCAAGATCCACTCCCCCCCGTGCACTCTATTTCACACACTATTAGACTAATATTTTCACAAATGTCAGCACAGTCTAAATCAGTGCTCTAGTGCCTTAAATATACATTTCCTGAACAAAGTCAAATGTATGTTCACAATGACAGCAGCCCATGGAGGATAGTGCCAGCTTTTGTTGGTGGCTAAGTGAGGAGCAATGACTTCATGTCAGGAGAGGAAGATCCCAATCTAGAAAAGCAAAACATTTCAACAGAGGCTTATGTTTTTAGACTGGAAGGGGTTTGGTAGGGGGAGTTAAGTTACCTCAAGCTTCACAGAAAAAAAACTAATCAGGGCAATCTGGAGGGACTCATTAACTAGTCTTCAAGTTGGTGTAAGGCTTCTTGGATAGGCAAGAAAATGGAATGTGGAAAGTGGAAACCAAGGATGCAGAAGAAAAAGATGACAAGTGACAGCACAAACTTCTGAGAGCTGTCTGACAGGTGAAATGCCTTTGGAACATGAAGCTGTCCATCCTTCCTTCAATTACCAAAATAAGGTTAATACTTTTATCTAAAAGGACAGTATTAGGGCTGGGAAGGTGGCTCAGTGGTAGAGTGCTTGCGTTGCATGCATGAAGCCCTAGGTTCCATTCCTCAGCACCACATATAAGCAGAAAAATCAGAAGTGGTGTTGTGGGTCAAGTGGAAGAGTGCTAGCCTTGAGCTGAAGAGCTAAGGGACAGCACCCAGCCTAGAGTTCAGGCCCCATGACTGAACAACAACAATAAAAGACAGTATTAGCTGAGTGGTGTTGGCTCACTCCTGTCATCCTAGCTACTCAGGAGGCTGAGACCTGAGGATCATGGTTTAAAGCCAATCTAGGCAGGAAAGTCCATGAGACTTTAATCTCCAATAAACCACCAGAAAACCAGAAGTGGCACTGTGGCTTACAGTGGTAGAATGCTTGCCTTGAGCAAAAGAGCTCAGGCACAGCATCTAGTCCTCAAGTTCAAGCCACAGTGACAAAAAATAAGATAAAATAAAGAGAGATTATTGTGCCAGTGTCACACACTGGTGATCCTAGCTTGCTAACAGTAGGCAGAGATCTGAGGTTTGAGGTTCCTGCCAGCACAGGCAGGAAAGTCCATGAGATTCATATCTCCAATTAGCCACGAAAAAGAAGTAGAGTTGTGGGTCAATAGGTAGAGTGCTAATGTTCAGGGACAGCACTTAGACCTGAGTTCAAGCCCGAGGACTGGCACTAACGCACACATGCATTTGCACATGTGCACACGTGCACGTGCATGCACGCACACACGCATGCACACACACACACACACACACACACACACACACACCATATTGCATAACTAGGTATTGTGGCACATACCTGTTAACCCAACTACCTGAGAGGCAGAGCTAGGAGGATTGTGATTGAAGGCCACCCTCCACAAAGTTGTAAGACACGATCTGAAAACGAAAGTAAAAGGATCAGGGATATAGCTCAGCAAGCACCAGACCCTGAGTTCAGTCCCTGACACCATCGAAAAGAAAAGAAAAAAAAAATACCCCAAATAGTTTACCAACATTTGGCAAGTTTTTGGGTTTTGTTCATTTGAATCTCCCTAAGTAGCCCAGACTAGCCTCAAATTTATGATCCTCCTGCCTCTGCCTTCCTAGCACTAGGACAATAGGCATGTGCTGTAACACTTAGCCTCTTTATTTTAATTGTCACAGTGAGATTTTAACTCAGCCCTTTTGAGGGGCAGCCAGAAACCATTTCTCATCTGGAGACTACCTGGCTATGAAACTTCCTAACAGAATTGGCTGCAGGTGCAATTTCCACTCCAAATTCATTCATTATTCATTTGAAATGAGAAACCGCCCCCCATCACCCCCAGATGAAAAAGCGCTCACCTAGGCCCAGGATAAACCATCACCAGAGCAAGCCAGGCCTCTGGAAGAGACAAGATCCTTCAGAGCTGAAGCAAGGCAAGGTGGGTAAGCACCAGAGGCTAGAATGATGTGAGGCAGCAAGCCCCGCCCTTGCTCCCCTCCCCCTCCAGAAGAGCCATCTTGCCACAAATGAACTCTGGCCCAGGTAAGAGACCTGACCTTTCCATATCTGAGTTCCTCATCTGCAAAAGCAGTTGTGAAGCAATTCCCATGCATAGATCTTGATTTCTAGATGAAGCACCATTTGCAAAATAGTAATTTTCAAATCTGGACTTCACTGGCAATTATTTTTGACTTAGGACTTCCCAGAAACCTGCTTTACCTACAACCCCGACGATTGCTTTTCAAAACAAGGTCAGATGTAAATGAACATACATAGGGGAGCTACTGAGAAAATACACAGTATTTTATCCAAAGTAAAAAGTCACTCTGTAGGGCTCATAGGTGATTCAGTGGTAGAGTGCTTGCCTTGCATGCAGGAGGCCCTGAGTTCGATTCCTCAGCACCACATAAGCATAAAAAGCTGGAAGTGGCACTATGGCTCAAGTGGTAGCATGCTAGCCTTGATCTGAAGAGCTGAGAGAGAGCACCCAGGCCCAGAGTTCAGGCCCCATGACCAACCATAAAAAAAAAACACTCTGCATCTCCCACACCCTAACTAGCAAGTATTAATATCTTGTATATGCCTACAAAACAAAACCAAAAACCCCCACATTTTCCTATTTTTCTACAGAAATGAAACTTGTTGTTAGCCTCTTTCAGTTACTATCATTTTCTATTTAATATGTTGTTATTTTTCCAAAGATCAAACACATTTATATCATTTTGATGGCTATATATTATTCTATTCCTTGCATTTACCACAATTATTCACTTAATCTTTCATGGTTGGAATATTTTTTGGCGGGGGGAGAAGAGGGGAGGGTTGATTCTTAAAATCCGGTCATTTTAAACTGGTTGCTAGTAGCTTATTCTTATGCTTGCAATCCTAGCTACTCAAGAGAATAAGATCTGAGGATCGTGGTTGAAAGCCAGCTTGAGCAAGAAAATCTGTGAGACTTATTTCCAATTAACCACCAGAAAAACAGAAATTGTGCTGTGGTTCAAAATGGTAGAGTACTTGCCTTGAGCAGAAGAGCTCAGGGACAGGGCCCAGGCCTGGAGTTGAAACCCCACAAGCACCACCAACAACAAGATGCAACAATTCTATCCAAGTACTTGTGGTTCATGCCTATAATCCTAGCTACTCAGGAGGCTGAGCTCTGAAGATCATGGTTCAATGTCAATCTGGGCAGGAAAGCCCATGAGAATCTTATTGCCAATTAGTTACCAAAAACCTGGGTGTAAAGTAAGTTGTAGAGTACTAGGCTTGAGCACAAAAGCTCCTAAGCCCTTAGTTCAAGCCCTGAAACGACTCCCCCCAAAAAAATAATAACCTATACAGTAATCATTCTTGTGTATAAACTTTTAACTATCTGACAAATTGGCTTTTCTTTTTAAAACTCTTATTTCTTTGTATGTGTGTATGCGTGTGCAAGTGTGTGGAGGATTGATTTCCTTTTAAACTTTTTCCCCTATTTTTGTGGGGGGAATAGTTGTTCTCCAAAGATAGAATCTCAAACTGTAAGCGTAGCCTAGCCCTGAACTGTCAAGCTCCTTGCCTTGTCTCTGGAGTGCTGGGATTACAGGTGTAGGCTACTATGTCTCTTCACTATTTTTCACATACTTTTGAAAACAAAGCTGTCCCCTCTTCGTGTAAACCTCCCATTAAGTCATTATGTCTGAAAACCACGTGCAAAGTGGTACTGGTTTGTTATATTCCAGGATGGATTTCCACTGACTGTTGTGTTATCCCCAGACAAGCTGGAAACCCAAAGAAATTCCAGCCTCTCCACAAGAGATGAATATCTGGGACACTAAGTGGTGGCACAGAACTCACGTGGACAGTGCGGTCCTGGATATGCATGACATGGAGACTGGGCAGGGTGCCACAGAAGCAGGCTTTTCTACCTGCCGAGAATCTTTCCTCTTACATCTGCATTGCCTGTTCCTTGTTCCACAAATCTGTTACTTTGGTGGGAAATAATAAATAATTCGGGGCAAGTCATTTTGAATCCCTTGACATCTGTTGCTTGGACAAATCTGAATTATTCATCATCAAGCCTAAGCCGTATTAATTAGAAAGAGGTACTAAAGCAAACCACTGAAATAGAAATGAACATTAGGAAGAAAATGCCTTCATTACGTGTATGCCTTCACATGTCATTGACAAACATCTCTAGCCTGTCAGCCCTCCCTGAGCCCAAAAGATGGTGTGTGTGTAGGGGTAGGAGGGAGAATCAAGAGGCAGGAGAGAGTGAGTACCATTAATCGAGGTTTCCTGGTTTCCTTTTTAATTTTTAATTTTGGTGCCAACACTAGGGCTTGAACTAAGTGCCTGGGCACTTAGATTTTTTTCATTCAAGGCTGGCACTTTACAACTACTTGAGTCACACCCCCCACTTCCAGGTTTTTGGTGGATAATTGGAGATAAGAGTGGTATGGACTTTCCTTCCCTGCCTGGGGCTTAGAACCAGTGATCCTCACATCTCAGCCTCCTGAGATGTTAGGATTAAAGGTGTGAGCTCCGAATTTATTCCCCCTCCTTTTTCCCTTCAGAAGATCATCACAATTTTTAACTTGGTCCGTGTGTGTGTGTGTGTGTGTGTGTGTGTGTGTGTGTGTGTGTGTGTGTGTGTGTGTGTGTGTTTGTGTGTGTGTGTGTGTGTGTGTGTGTGTGTGTGTGTTACAGGTTCTGGAGCTTGAACTCAGGGCCTGAGCACTGTCTCTGAACTTTTGTGATTAAAGCTAGTTAATTAGTAACTAATTAGAGCTGAGAAGGTGGCTTAGTGGTAGAGTGCTTGCCTAGCATGCATGGACCCTTGGGTTCAATTCCTCAGTACCACATAAACAGAAACAGCTGGAAGTGACTCTGTGAGCTGAAGAGCGCCCCCCCCCCCAAAAAAAAAAAAGAAAAAAAGAGTCTCATGGACTTTCCAAAGATGGCTTTGAACATTGATCCTCAGATCTCAGGCCTCCTGAGTAGATAAAATTACAGGTGTGAGCCACCAGCACCTAGTGACTGAATCTCTTTTCCTATTTGAGTTGTTTGTTCCTAAGTACTAAAATTACATTATGGTATTCTTCTCAGTGAGGTTCCCCAAAACAAAACCCAATCATGAGTATCAAGAGTGAAAACTCACAGCCTCTGCACTGAGTTAGACATTTTCATGGCAAACTCTCTACCCCACCCGCTTTGGATGGCTCAATTAATTAGTCATGCTAATAATTTATTTCCATGACAGCCTTGACACTTCCTTTTGACAAAGCACTTTTTCGTGGTGAAAGAGCCAACGAGGAAAACATCCCAATCCCACTCAGCCACTGGTGAATCATCCGTTTCTTCCCTTATCTGTCTACTGTCTCAATGGGAAAAGCTCATCAGCAATGAGCCCAAGGTATGTGAGCTGAGGCTTAGAGGTATGATCACCAGGAAACATGTTAAGTGTGTTATTTTTACAAAACATGGTGGCTGAACAAACTTTTCTGGGGCTGGGTTGGACAGCCATTTATTTCCAGAGGAAGTGGGACTCTATAAAGGAGGAGCAAGCAGGGTGTTGGAGCTCCTGCCTGTAATCTCATCTACTCAGAAACTTAGGGACTGCCAACATGGTTCTATCAAGTAATATTTTCTAGCTATATACTAAAACCAGACTGGCATATGAGTATGGTCTCTGTGCTGAGTAACAGGTTTTAATGGTCTTTGAGACATTAAAAGATTGGGAGAAGGGAGAAGCAGTAACTTACACCTATAATCCTACCTACTTAGTAAACTGAGAAATGACGACCATGGTTCCAAGCCAATTTGGGGAGGAAAGTCCATGAGCCACTTTTCACCAATTAACTACTAAAAACTGGTAGAACACTATTTGAGCACAAAACCTCAGGGACAGTACTCAAGCAATGTGTTTAAGTTCTAGAACTTTAATTCATAGACACACACAAGGTCAAAGACAAAACTTGTCGTGAGTTTCTGAAGGGGAGAGAGAAGGTGAAAAAAGTGAATTTAGATCTGGGTGATGATGGCTTATGCCTATAATCCTAACATCTCAGGAGGCTGAGACCTGAGGATCAGGGTTCAAAGACCCAGCCAAGGCTGGGAAGTCCATGACTCTTTATCTCCAATTTACCACCAAAAAAACTGGAAGGAGAAGTGTAGTTCAAGTGGTGGAGTTCCAGCTTTGAGTGAAAAAGCTAAGGGACAGTGTCTAGGCCTGAGTCCAAGCCCTAGTACCAGCACAAACTATTTATTTATTTATATTATATATATTATATAAATATGTAAAAATAAATTATATATAAAATAAATAACATATATATATATAAATACATAAATATATTTAGTTTATATGTATTTAGTTTTGTTTCTGTATGTGTATGTACATACATATATAGAGATATATACATACATATTAAAGGAGGGTAAGATTTAGGGCAGAAAATGGGGTCAGGGTGAGGAGCAAGGCAGGCCAGATGCAGAAGATGCTCTAAAATCCAAGATGCTTAGAAAAGCTGTTTTCTAGCTGGGCACCCATGGCTCACGCCTATAATCCTAGCTACACAGAGGCTGAGATCTGAGGATCATAGCTCAAAGCTAGCCTAACCATGAAAATCTGTGAGACTCGTCTGGAAAATCGGTAGTAATGTTACAGGATCAAGTGGCAGAGTGCTCACGTTGAGCTGAAGAATGCAGGGACAGTGCCCATTGTGAGTTCAAGCCCCACAACTGACAAAACAGAAAAAAAAGCTGTTTCCTTTTCTGTGTGACTTTACACCCAGGTAATGGGGTCCACTCCATCCCCCAGTGAGGTACCCACTGCTGAGGCTCCTGGGTAACAGAGGGGCTAGAGAAGAGCGTCTGGAAGAGAAAGGGATTATAAACTACAACAACATGACTGAAGGTGGCCAGAAACTCAGTATAGGGTCCATCCATAAAGAGAATTCAAAGGATTCACAGGGACTGGCAAGATCTTTGTACGAACAGAAACTAATGAATGGCTTCCGTGTGTGTAATTAGCAGACAGGTCTCTCCAGACCGATCCGGGCAAACCTCCCTCCCAATGTTTGAGAAAAATAAAATTTAAAAAAAACGTGTTTTGTTTTTTTTTGTTTTTTTTTAGAGATTTCTCCCCAAGTGAACAAATCGGCCATGTGTTTCCAAGTTTGCTTTTTGTTTGGAAATATGAGAGACCCTAGATGGAGCTTGTAAAACAAGAAGAAATAGACAAGGCACCCCCTTTTGCCCCTAATGGGGGCCGACGAAATGGGGGCTTGTTGATGAGGAATGCAGAGAAAGGAAGGGGAAGAAAGTCAAGGCTCTGAGACTCCCCCCTCCAAAAAATAAAGTCTGAAAAGGCACCTCTATATCCCTGCTCATTTGCGCGCCACCCAAAATGAACCCACAGCTCCAGAATACCCGCCTGGCTCTTGGTGAGGGCTGGTTTAAGACAGAAACTAGAAGGGTCTCTTTCAGAAAGACAAGGGAGATCCCACCCCCAAAGCTAAATTTAAGGGCAGTGAAACCTTCCTGTAGTGCCTGGGGCTCCCAGCCTTTCATTTTCAACCCCATTCCAAACCAAGCATTTACTCCCCGATGTTCTGTTTAGAAAAAAGCCACTGCCTTCAACCTGCTACGTGTGGGCTACAGGTAACGTGAGTCTGAGGAGCAGAATGAAATGTGGTTGCTTCAGCCAGGCACCACTGGCTCACACCTGTCATCCTAGTTACTCAGGAGGCTGAGATCTGAGGATCACGGTTCAAAGCCAGCCCTGGGTAGGAAAGATTGTGAGACTCTTTATCTCCAATTAATCACCAGAAAACCAGTAGTGGTACTGTGGCTCAAGAGGGAGAGAGCCTGGCTTGAGCTGAAGAGCTCAGGGACAGTGCCCATGCCAAGAGTGCAAGCCCCATGGCCAAGCAGAAAAACAACAACATTAACAACACCACCCCAAAAAATGGCAGCTTCTCCATCATGGGCAGTCCTGGTGGGGATGGGCCAGATCTCCCCATCAACAGCCCTGGGGAAGTCCACAGCTCTGACTCTGTGAGTAGCCAGCACCAGGTGCTGTGAAACACAAGATCGCTAGCCATGAGTGAGACTATGAGGGGAGGACGGCTTCCATCAGAAGCACAAGGAAAACTCAAAGAGCAGTGGAAACCTGGGCTGGCTTTGAACTGCAATCCTCACATCTCAGATCTCCAAAGTAGTTTAGGATTACAGATGTGAGCTGGTACCCAGATTACCCTCTGATTCCTCATCCTAACTTACAAAGCTGCATCCCTCTTCTCCGTTCCTCCCTGATTCTCTGCTTCGTGGCAGAAAGCAGGTTATCTCTGCCTGCCAACCTTCACATCTGTTCAAGCCACAGAGCTCCAGCACCAGCAAAGGTGTCAGTTCTGCCAGTAACCAACACATGGCTACAGCAGCTGAGCAGAGCAAGGCTATGATGACCTCAATCTGGGCCTGTTGCCTTAAACTGGTGTCATGTTAGCTGGGTTTGAAATGAGGAGCACTTCTTTTAAAAACAACAAGAGAGGTTCCAGGAAGATGGCAGAGCAGAAGCTGGAGGCTAAACAAGCTCTCGCATAGAAAGCAGGTTTAGAGTTCCAGAGAACAGTCCTAAGCCAGAGAATCACACCAAGTATTCCAGCACAGGACAGAGAGTTAGGCCAGAGAGGGAAAATCCAGGCAACGAGACAGATCTGAGCACTTGCCAGCAGCCACCGCTGCAGCAGCAGCAACCCTCCCTACCTGCAACACAGAGTGTGTGGAACCAAGGAGCCAGACGCGGCAGGCGAGTGGATTCTACTCAACACCAACAGGAATTGACAAGGAGCACAAAAGGAGCAGACATCTTCATCCTGCAGTTCGCAGACCAGAGAGGACCAAGGAACCAAGACTTGGCGTGAGTAGAAACCCGATGACCTCACTCCTTCTCAGGGAACAGAGGAGGGAAGGCCAGCCCTCCCCCCCCCAGTACTGGAGATCTCCATCTTGGATATTGAGAAAGCTCCCCGGAGCTGCTAGCTCCAACTCAGGACTTGGAAGAAAACGAGAGTCATTTAGCAGGTCACAAGAACCTAAACTGACCTTCCAGACTCAGCTCCACCCAGGGAAAAGTCACCCAACTCTGGCACAGCCCCAGGAGTGGCTTTCTTCACTGTGTAATCAGAGCCAAAGGCTGCCCCTCCCTTTAGCAGCCTTGACAATCAATTGAAGTTCAGTAAACATAAAGCCTGAGAGTGGCTCCAGGCTGGGTTCTGTGAGTTTCTCACAAGCTAGCCCCGGGGAAAAGCTACTGTTTGCTGAAAGACCTCAACTCTATCCAGAACCTAGCCTCATCACAGCATATCCAAACTTGAGGAAAAAGCCATCTCCCTCTTTTGTGATACTTCCTCCCATTGAACTAACCTGAGAGGAGAATCACAAAATCCTGGGTAAAGCAGAGCATTTTTCTGCCTGTTTAAAGAAACTGACTTAAGATACCAACCACAGGAAAATCAAACACCACAAGCAGGCCAGAGACTCCAAGAGGCTGGTTATGGACAAAAGGGACATACAGGATTTTTCCACCCCTCCCCCCCAAAATCAAAGAAATTTGTTTTTCTTTTTTTTTTTTTTTGGACCTTTTATAAAATTTTATTTTCTAAAACTTTCTTTTTAATTTTTAATTTTTACCTTTTTTGAATAAAAGTGTTTTCTAGGAACTTCTTTTTTCCTTTTATAATTTTTATATTAGGGGTATATGTGTGTGTGCGTTTTTCTTTCTTTTTTTTCTTTAATTTTTTTGTTTTTGTTTTTTGTTTAGTTCTATTGAACTTCTGATCTTTTTTTTTCTTTCCTTCTTATTCTTTTCACCTTTTCTTCTCTTTCATTCCTCTTTAGGTGACTTAATTGTTGTTCTGCACATATTCAGATATACCCATAGTCGATTATTAGACCTTATCCCCTATTGTGTACACACTTAGTCCACAAATTTATTACTCAATTCAAAACCTCTTAGACTGAATTTCCTTAATAGCAATACTACCTCTTTATACCTATATAATATTTTAAGTGTTTTTATTTTTAAATTTTTCACATCTCCTTCATATACCTTCCCTTCTCTCAATATATCCACGTTCTTCTCTGAACACTTTGTTTTCCATTCTGCATAATATTTTTAATTTTTACTTTTCTATTATTTCTGGTCTTTTTTTTCCTTTCTCTTCTTTTTTTCTCTCTCTCTACTTTCATCCTGTTCAACCTATTTCCTGCTTTGAGATTAGGACTTAGTTAACTCTCCCTGTGCGTTCCCACATCTCTCTATTCCTATTTATTACCCACATCTCACCCTAAACCTAACAATTTCTGGTTTGCCAAATTCTTCTTTGCAGTTCAGAGCAGCCCATTAATATATAGTTGTTTGGTGTTGAATAGATGTATCTCCTGAACTAGGTTGTGTCTGCAGGCTATTGATTGTGCAAATACATACTTTGGTTGATGCTTGCCTTTAGTTAGTGTTCTAGCAAAAAACTGTTGTTATTTTCATACCAAATAGGCAAAGTAAGCCAGAAAAACACAAGAAAAATTGCAAGTCCGGGTATCTCAACTCCCACTCATGATAATCAGGGGACAGAACAGATAATGAATAATCCAGAGGAGAGTTAACAAATAGCTCTAGAAACACTGCTGGCAAACATGATAAATGAAAAAATTGAAAATATATAAATGACTCTGAATGAGCGTGATAGGGAGAGAGAGGAGGCCAACCAAAGGTTTCTACAGGAATATCATGAGCATGAGGAAGCTACTCAAAAGCTGATACAAGATGTAAGGGAGCAGCTTGAGAATACTCAAAGAGAAAGCCAGGAATGGTGGGAGCAGGCTGAGAACACTGAAAGAGAACTACAGGATGGCATGAACATGAGGAAACTAAGGAAAGAGTAATAAAGGAATTGAGAGAGGAGGATGAGAATACACAAAGGTCACTAAATGCACTCATGGAATCCATTAACAAAGAGTTGAAGGAAATCAGGGAGACCACAAAAGGAATGCTGAATGGAATTCAACAGAAGGAATGGGAGTTCAAGGAAACCAGAACCAATCAATTAAGTGATTTGAGAATAAAGGCTGAACACCAAATTAAGGAAGTAAAGAAGTTCATACATGATCTAAAACAAAGCTTCAATAAAGAATTTGAAGCCATCAAAGCTGACCAATTAGAAGGAAAAGAAATAAAAAAGTAGAAAGTCTCAACTGCAGGTTACACCGTGTAGAAGATCGAATGTCGGGGATTGAAGACAGCCTAGATATTATAGAGAAAGAACATACAACAATCCAAGACAAGTCCAAGAAATATGATAGATCTATCCAACACTTGGAAGACACCATCAGAAGGCCTAATCTGAGGATAATGGGTTTAGAGGAGCACCTAGAAACAGAAGTCAATGGTCTAGGAAATTAAACAGGATCCTTACGGAGAACTTCCTAAACATGCAAAAAGATAGGCCTATTCAGATACAAGAAGCTTTTAGAACTCCAAATAGACCAGACCATAATTGGACATCCCACCATCACATTATAATCCACAAAGGATCAATACAGACCAAGGAAAAGATCCTCAAAACTGTCAAGGAGAAAAGATTAATCACCTTTAAAGGAAACCAACAGGAATCACCTCAGATTTCTCAGCAGAAACAATCAAAGCAAGAAGATCCCGGAATTATGTATGCCATGACCTAAAATCAAACAACTATCAACCAAAAATACTGTACCCAGCTAAACTCTCCTTCATAACTGAAGGCCAAATAAAAACCTTCCATAGCAAAGAAAAATTGAAACAATACATCTCCACCAAACCAGCCCTACAAAAGATTCTTAAAGATGTCCTAAACATAGAAAACCAACAAGACCACAATAAATGCCAAGAAACTGCACCCAAACTGAGAATACAAGAACAATAGGAAGAACCCCCAAGAAGGTTGATAACATGTCAGGAAGTCCTAAATACCTCTCAGTCCTATCTCTCAACATTAACCGACTTAATTCTCCAATTAAGCAACATAGACTGTCTTGTTCGATTAAAAAGCTGCTGCCTTCAGGAGACACAACTTGCCCGTAAAAACAAATACATTTTCAATGTTAAATGCTGGAACAAAATCTACCTAGCAAACAACCCCCATAAACAGCCAGGAGTTGCAATCATAATATCAGATAAAATAGACTTCAATTTAAAATTCGTGATAAGAGATAAAGAAGGTCGCGGCATACTAATTAAGGGATCTCTCCTTCAGGAGGACATTACCATTCTAAATATCTATTCACCAAACACCAGAACATCCAAATTTATCCAAGAACCACTACTTTCCGTCAAATCCCACATAGATCCAAAGACATTAAGTGTTGGGGATTTTAACACACCACATTCCCCACTAGATATATCAACTCAGCAAAAACTCAACACAGAAACTGCAGATCTAAACAACTGCATAGATCAAATAGATTTAAGACATATACCAAATATTTCACCCAGCAGCATCAGAAAACATTTTTCTCAACAGCACATGGAACATTTACAAAATAAACTACATAATAGGCCACAAAGCAAACTTGTCCAAATTCAGAAACATGAAGTTATACCTTGCATTCTCTCTGACAACAAGGGAATAAAATTAGAACTCAAAACCAAAAGCCATCAAAGAAAGTCCGGTAACACATGCAGGCTGAACAACCCACTGCTGAATCACGAGTGGGTCATGGAAGCGATTAGAAAGGAAATTCAAATGTCGCTGCTATTCAACAAAAATGAGCACAAAAAATACTAGCTCCTCTGGGACACAGCAAAACGAGTCCTCAGAGGCAAGTTTATAGCTCTAGTTTCTACATCAACAAAGTTGTGAGATCTGACACCAACAATTTAATGAAACATCAGAACTTACTTGAAAAAGATCAGCAAAATATACCCAATATAGTAGACAGAAAGAAATAATTAAAATTAAATCAGAATTAAATGGGAAGATGGCTCAGTGGTAGAGCTCTTGGCTTGCATGCATGAGGCCCTGGGTTCGATTCCTCAGCACCACATAAGCAAAAAGAAAAAAGCCAGAAATGGTGCGGTGGCTCAAGTGGTAGAGCACTAGCCTTGAGCTGAAGAGCTGAGGGACATTGCCCAGGCCCAGAGTTCAGGCCCCACGACCTGACCCCTGCCCCCACAAAAATGAATGCAAAAAAACTATACAAAATAATCAACAAAACAAGGAGTTGGTTCTTCGAAAAAAATTAACAAAATTGACAGACCCTGAGCAAATCTTATCAGAAAAAGAAGAGAACACACCCAAATAAACACAGAGATGAGAATGGAAATATCACCACAGAAACAACCTAGATTCAGAACATTATAAGGGAATAGTTCTCAAAACTTTATGAAATAAGTTTGAGAACTTGACAAAAATGGACATTATCCTAGCAAATATTGACATGCAAAAAATAAGTTAAGATGAGTTAAACCATCTTAACTGGCCCATATCAAGCATTGAAATAGAAACAGCAATAAGAGACATCCCATTTAAGAAAAGTCCAGGACCAGATGGGTTTACAGCAGAATTCTACAAGGCCTTCAAAGCAGAGCTCACACCAATACTCCTCCAACTCTTCAATGAAATTGAAAGAGAAAGTTCACTACCGAACACATTCTATGAAGCCTTCATCACCCTCATCCCTAAACCAGGCAGGGACTCATCAAAGAAAGAGAACTATAGACCCATTTCTTTGATGAACATTGATGCAAAACTTCTCAACAAAATTTTGGCTAACCGACTTCAACAATCCATCAAAAAATCATACACTACAATCAAACAGGACTCATTTCAGGGAGAAACGTGGTTCAATATATGCACATAAATTAATATAACTCATCACATCAACATGAGCAAGGATAAGAACCACATGGTTATCTCAATAGATGCAGAAACAGCATTTGACAAGATCCAAAACCCCTTTATGATGAAGGTTCTGGAAAAATTAGGAATCCATGGAATATTCCTCAATACAATAAAGGCTGTATATGACAAACCTACAGCCAGCATTATACTTAATGGTGAAAAACTAAAGCCATTTGCTCTTAACTCAGGAACAAGACAAGGATGCCCACTCTCTCCACTTCTCTTCAATCTAGTATTAGAATGCCTAGCTACAGCAATAAGACAAGATGCAAACATAAACGGGATCCAAATAGGGAAAGAAGAAATAAAACTCTCCCTCTTTGCAGATGACATGATCTTGTATTTAAAGAATCCCATAGACTCCTCTGAAATTACTCAAGTTGATTCAAAACTTTGGCAAAGTAGCAGGGTATAAAATTAACCCCCCAAAATCAATGGCTTTTCTGTATGCCAACAATGAAAAAAGTGTGGATGAAATTAGGAAAGCAACTCCATTTGTAATAGCCCCACCAAAAATAAAATACCTAGGAATTAACTTAACCAAAGAAGAGAAGGACCTTTATTTTGAAAACTTTAAGAACTTGAAAAAGGATATCAAAACAGAAGTTAGAAAATGGCAAAACCTCCCATGCTCCTGGATTGGAAAGAGCAACATCATGAAGATGGCAATACTTCCCAAGGCTATCTACAAATTCAATATGATACCTATCAAAATTCTGACCTCATTCTTCAAGGAAATAGAAGAGATAATCCAAAAATCATGTGGAACAATAAAAGACCCCAAATAGCAAAAACACTCCTAAATGGAAAGAACAATGCTCGCAGAACATCAATAACAAATTTCAAACTCTAGATAAGGCCACAGTAATCAAAACAGCTTGGTTCTGGCACAAGAACAGACCTCAGGACCAATGGAATCGAATTGAAAACCCAGAAATGAACCGCCAGACCTAAAGCCTTTTAAACTTTGATGAGGGAGCTAAAAATATAGAATGGAAGAAAGACAGCCTCTTCAATAAATGGTGCTGGCAAAGTTGGTTAAGTACTTGTAGAAAATTAAAGTTAGATCCTTATTTATTACCCTGCACCAGAATCAACTCCAAATGGATCAAAGACCTCGGAGTCAAAGCAGATATTCTGCAATCATTACAGGTTGGAATAGGGAAACCCTAGGCCTCCTTGGCACAAGCCGAAATTTTTTTAATAGAGACCCGGAAACACAACTAATCAAAAAAAGTTTGGACAAATTGGATTACATGAAGTTGCAGAGCTTCTGCATGGCAAAGGACATAGCTAGCAAGATCAATAGAAAGCCCACAGATTGGGAGATCTTCACTAGCCATACAATGGACAAGGGTCTCATATCTAAAATATACTTGGCACTCAAAAAATTAAATCCCCCAACAACAAATTCTCATAGAAACCACTGCCCAATAAATAAGTGGGATTAAGACTTAATGAGAACCTGCTCTGAAGAAGAAAGAAGGATGGCCTATAGACACATGAAGAAATGCTCAACCTCACTAGCCATAAAATAAATTGAAATCCGAACAACATTAAGATACAACCTCACGCGAGTTAAAATGGCAAAAATCATGAACTCTAATAACAACAGATGCTGGAGGGGATGTGGAAAGAAGGGAATCTTACTTCAGTGTTGGTGGGAGTGTAAACTTTTTCAACCACTTTGGAAAGTATTATGGAGGTTCCTCAAACAACTCTTCATAGAGCTCCCCTATGACCCAGCAATTCCACTTTTGGGCATTTACCCAAAGGTTTACAAACAATACCACACTAAACCTACCAGCACAACTATGTTTATTGCAGCATTATTTACTATAGCTAAGATATAAAACCAACCCAGATGCCTCTCAGTAGATGAATGGATCAAGAAAATGTGGTATACATACACAATGGAATTCCATGCCTCCATCAGAAAGCATGACATTGGCCCATTTGTTAGGAAATGGAGACACTTGGAAAAAATTATATTAAGTGAAGTAAGCCAAGTCCTAAGAAACATAGGTTCCATGGTTTCCCTTATTTCGAATAACTAGTATATGTCTGAGTCAAGCAGAAAAGTTCAGATAAGGTGATCTTAGGGAAATGAACCTAAGATATGTATTCAAATTTTTTTTCTTTCATGCGATTGTTTCTAATGCATTTATACGATTATTTCTTTGTTGCTTTGTATGTCCCTCCCCACAGTATAACCCATGCTTTCACTGTATTTGATGTCGGCATAATTTGTGGATGGGAAGGGGAAAAAAAAGTTGTTTAAATAAGGATACTGGTGGACCCATTGCAACAATGAGAAATACAATTTGTTATGTCGAAAATGAACTTTATTACTTTGGTGGGGTGGGTGGGGAGGGTTGGTTGGGGAGGTGGGGGGGGAGGATGGGAAGGGATGGGAAGGGGAAACAAAGGAGGAGGCTATAATGCTTGATAAGAAATGTACTCCTTATCTTGCCCATGTAATTGTAACCTCTCTATATAGTGTTTCCACAAAAAAATAAATAAAATAAATAAAAACAACAACAACAAAAAACTTATCAAAGGGAGAAAAAGATGAGATCCCAAATGTCCTTGGAGAATTCAAACATCTCAGAAAACAATCTCATCAGCAGCCACTGGGAACCCTGATCCAGCAGACATGGATTTTGACCAAATATTCTATCTGGTAACTAACCTGTGACCGAGACTGTCAGAACGACTCAGGACCCACCGAGAAAAGCCAAACAGCCCTCCAACACAAGCAAGGCTAAAAAGAAAGAAACTATCTCAGAACTCACCACCACCACTACTGATCAGAACATCTGTCCTCTTGATGTGCTGGCTTGTGGCACCAGAGCACTACCTAGCCTAGAAAGCAAGACTGACTGTCCCTCAATCAGTGCTTCAAGGTGGGGGCTGTGGCTCTCATCATGTGGCTTGTGCTCCCCTAGGGACAGCAGATGTCACCTGATGATTCTTGCGGAGGCATTGTAAGGGTCTTGGGAGAGAGTATTCCTTGCATGTTGGAGGGAAAGGAACCAGGCTTATGCTTGTCATCCTAGCAACTCAGCAGTCTGCTATCCCCCACCTCTACCATCCCCAAATTCAAATGACCAAAAAATATCAGATGAACTCCAATTAAAAATATTCTATAAAATGCCTGCCTGATGCACTTCAAAATGAAAAATGAAAATGAAGACATTGTCAACTATGTGGAAGTAACTAAGAAGAAACCATGAGTAACAATATAATATGACATTAGGGGGAAAAAAAAAACATGACATTCCAAGAAATCTGAGGCTTCGCTAACAGCACTGGACTGCTATTATGTTTTTTTCTTTTTTTGGGTGCCAGTCCTGGGGCTTGAACTCAGGGCCTGGGAACTGTTCCTGAGCTTTTTCCCAAAAAGCTGACACCCTACATTTGAGCTACAGCTCCACTTGTGGCTTTCTGATGGTTAACTAGAGATAAGAATCTCATAGACTTTCCTGCCCAGATTAGTGTTGAACTGTGACCATCAGGTCTCAGCCTCCTGAGTATCTAGGGTGACAGTAGTGAGCCACAAGCATTCTGATTTAATGCTGCATTCTTAACATGAAGCTGAGGTATTTTTATTCTTAGATCGTGAGCTATTTTGACACAATATCCAAACAGACAGCACACACTGGGTTGTGGCTGTCAGGTGGCTTTGTTTTTTAGCTACAGAGTTTGGTGTTTATGATGAACTTGTAGAACAAATCTGCTTAAGGCCCAAGCAGAGCAACATGCTTTTTTTAGCCTAACTCTGCTTCCAAAATTCAGACCCTTGCACCCTTCCCTCAGTCATCAATCAAATCCTTCCGATGGCCTCTGTTCATACCCCAATCATTCAGTCTGAAGAAAGGGTACAGCAGAACCTCTCTCACAAGTTCATATTGCCTGCCTCAAAGCCTCCATCTGGAGATATATTTTGAGTTCAGAAAAAAAAAAAACATTTCATAGGTTGCTCAGTGTATTTTTCAACAAGAAGTGAACAAAAGCAGGCTCAAGAAGAAATCAAGCAGAACTTAAATGCAAAGGATGGCTGTTAGGACTTACTTTACAAAAAGGCACCATCAGAGCTCCATTCCTAAGAAAGATACCCTTTCAAGAAAATTAGATTTGGCTGCTGGATTGTTTGGCGGACCAGAAAATGAATACTTGCAGCTAAGGTCTATGTATCTTTGGTTGGTTCTAAAAAGAGAAAATGGCTCAAAGAGACTGTAATAAAAGAAAGCCTTGGGCATCACACACACGACCTGCTACCCAATATGAGAGCCACCATGCTCCAGGCCACCCAAGTGGGTCCCCTCTAACCAGAGGTGTATAGCATCTGCCAAGGTGTAGGAGGAGAGGATTGCTGAATATGGACTGGACACGTGAAGGATAATCAACAGGATAGGCAACAAAGAGGTCACTGACTGGTCCTGACCTCCCTGATGCTGTCTTGGGGCCTGCTTGGCCTAGAACCCTTTACTTGCTCCTGGAAGCTGCTGAGGAAGTGCATCCACCAACAGAAACCATTGCACTCGCCACCACCAACCAATGGCTGTCATGAGAGGCAGGGACAAATGTGGGCTCGGGATGTAGCTCAATGTGAGAGGATCTGTCTAGTGTGTGCAAGGGCTTGGGTTTGAGGACCAGCACCATAAAACTAGACAGCATGCCCTTGCATGGGGGAGGGGCAGTGATAATTATGTTTCTAAGAGCCCCCCTGCTCCTGGAGTCCCAACACTGAAGTTCCCTCCATCCCCAAATGCCATCAGAATCTCTGGACTTCTAGGTTTAATAGGGAGTTAAATTTTCCAGAAACTTTGCAGCATTTGGTAGATCCTAGAGTGAGGTTTGACAGTTCAAGTTCTCCAGTGTTTCCTTGAGGACACCTGGGCAGAGAAGACTTGAACATTAATCCTGAATACCTGCAATGCAGTCAGTGTCTTGTACAGACTAGAGGAGGGGTTCAGTCATGTACACAGATCATCATTGCAAAAGAGCTTATAAGAGGAGCTGCTTTGGCTACTAACTAGATACCTTGGACCTAAGTTGACAACACTGGTAAGTCAAATTTCCTGGTTTGCTTACAAGGAAGAAGAAAAAGTTGTCAGCCACCCAAGTCTCTTTCAAGAGTGGTCGATTCTAGTGGCTCACTCCTGAATCCTAGCTACTCAGGAGGCTGAGATCTGAGGACCATGGTGCAATGGCAGCCCAGGCAGAAAAGTTGGAGAGACTCTTTTCTCCGACTCACCAGCAAAATGCTGGAAGTGGAGCTGTATCTCCAGGAGGGCTTGAACATCAACCTTAAGAGAGGGAGGGAAAACAAGAGTGAGTTTGTGAGGGCCTGAACTAAAGCCTCAATAAAGGCACAGAAAAAAAACACATACTGTTGAACAAAGTACCTAAAAAGCCAGAGTCATAAAATAATAGTCCAACACAGCTTGTGAACTTTATTAATTTCATACCATGGTGCCTCTTGTGTGCAGTTTTAAATCTGCTTTTTTTAAATAAGCTTTCATAAATCTTCACCCGAGTCTATTGTGTTTCCAATGATGAATTCAGTGCAACATTCAGTCATTTTCATTGGGCAGGTTGCATGGCTCCAATTGCAATTTACCATTTTTTTTCTTTTTCCCACTTCTTTTGTGGAGTTGACCAGCCTGAGAATCCTTGAGGACTTAAAAAAGTCCCAATGAATTAATCAAAGGAACAATGTTCTATGTCCCCCATTTAGAAATGCATTGAAATATACAGGAAGTCCATCATAAACAGCAAGACATTTTGAGTAAGACATCAGGCTAAGTGTCTTTATGAATAACTATAATGTTAAATGTTAAAAAGATCTCACAGCTCAGCTACAGAAATTACCAAGCCACTCAGGAGCCCAGAGAGCCGATGGATGGGTTGCAGCTCTTACACCCTTCTCTGCTTCTTCAAACTTATACAACACCTTTCCAGTTGTACCGTCAGCACAGCTTCATGCAGCAACTCCTGAGACAAGACCTGAGGCTGGTCAATAACTTAAGGACTGATGGAAACAAAGTTGACATCTCCAGGTCTCAGTGGACTGAAGGAAAGCTGAAATAATTTTGGCATGAAATCAACATCTGCTTCACTAGGAAGACGAGGTAGAGAGCGCAAACTCAGGGGAACCTCAATATATATCCGCACTAATACCTGTTATGGAAATAGACATCATCAATTCCATTGAGAGATGAATTTCATATTACAAATAATTAGGAAATAAAATATGTTAACTGGCCAGAAATCAAGCTTTCATAAACCCCAAGCCGCCAATCAGAGGAATTAAGAAATATCAGTATTTCTTTTTTTTAATTATAAAATGCAGCCTGCTATGCAGAGGTATTTCTATGTCTGAACTACAGCAATCTACTTATGTACTTACTTATTTACTATGTATTTGTCTATGTATTTTTTGTGCCACTGCTAGTGCTTGAACTTAGAGAGCATGCCTTTTCACCCAAGGCTTCTCTACCACTTGAGTCACATCTCCACTTCTAGCTTTTTGGTGATAGGAATTAAGAGGTTCACTGACTTTCCTGCCCATGCTACATTTGAACCTTAATCCTCAGATCTCAGCTTTGTGAGTTGCTAGGAATGCAAGCATGAGCCACAGTACCTGGTTGTGCTAAAAAGGCATAAATGCTATCATCAGTACATTATTTTTATATGCACATAACACATATAAAAAACCTGCGCATTTGTCTATAATTATTTTAATGCTTTTCAAAACTAATCTTTTAAGCCATTTTCTAGTGGCTCACACATATAATCCTAGCTATTTAGAAGGCTGAGATCTGAGGATCATGGTTCAAAGCCAGCCCAGGCAGGAAAATCTGTGAGACTCTCATCTTCAATTAACCACCAGAAAACCAGACATGGCCCTGTAACTGAAAGAGGTAAAGCACTAGACTTGAGCAAAAAGAGTTCAGGGACAGCACACAGGCCCTTACTTCAAGCCCGACAAATAGACTGGATGTAGTGGTTCGCAGTTATAATCCTTGCTAATTGTAAGCCTATTTGGGAAGAGTGAGATTCAAGGCTATGTGGGGAAATCTGTGGGGAACACAAGTAGCAAAGATGGCCCTGAGAGGAAGTTGAGTGGGCAGAGCTGGATTTGTTTAGGTTCAGTGTGTAAACAACTCATGGAAGTTTAGGTGCATGATAAGGTTCGATTCCTCAGTACCACAGAACAGAAAAAGCCAGAAGTGGTGCTGTGGATCAAGTGGTAGAGTGCTAGCCTTGAGCAAAAGAAGCTCAGTGCCCAAGCACTGAGTTCAAACCCCAGGACTGGCAAATAATAATAACAATGATAATATAATAATAATAATAATAATAATAATAATAATAATAATAATAATAATAATAATAATAAAGTAAAACAATACAATTCTCTCTGGAAAAAAATAAATATCCCATATCTAAATCATGATTGAGTAGTGTGATCCAGGAAGCTGAATACTAAGAAATTACATTGGCTCCAAGCCAATGTAACTCTAAGAATCCCATGCAAAGATCATCCTGTAAGAAAATTAAAAACTCAAATGCAATCAAAACAGGAAATAAGTAGGTCATATTTGTATTCCTAGCTACTTGGATAATGGTTCAAAGAGAGCATGGGCAGAAAAGTTAGTGAGACTCCATCTCCAAAATAACCAGCAAAAAGCTTGGCTGGAGTTATGGTTCAAGTGGTAGAGCAACAGTTGAGCAAGCAGGTAAGCCAAGAAAGCTCAAGTCTCTAAGTTTTAGCCCCAGTAGAGGGGGAAGGAAGGGAGGAAGGAAGGGAGGAAGGAAGGAAGGTAGCAAGGAAGGAAGGAAGGTAGGAAGGAAGGAAGGAAGGAAGGAAGGAAGGAAGGAAGGAAGGAAGGAAGGAAGGGAAGAAAGGAAGGGAAGGAAGGAAAAAAGGAGGGACGGAGGGAGGGAAGGTAGGAAGGAAGGGATGAAAGGGAAGAAGGAACGAAATGGAAGGAGGGAAGGAAGGAAGGAGAGAAGCAAGAAGGGAAGGAGGGAAGGGAAGGAGGGAAGGTGGGAGAGAAAGCTTAGATTTCCAGGGAAGTTGAGATAAAATTAAAATCTGAAAAAAGGAAACAAATGAATATGCTTAAAGTTATTAAAGGCAAGCCACATACCAGTGGCTCATGCTTGTAATCCTAGCTACTCAGGACTCTGAGATCTGAGCATGGTTCAAAGCCACACCAAGAAAGTCCTTGAGACACTTAACCTCCAATAAACCACTGAAAAAACAGATGTGGGGCTGTTGCTCAATTATTAGAGTGCTTGCCTTGAGCTTACGAGCTGAGAAATAGCACCCAGGCCCAGAGTTTAAGCCCTGCAACCAACAAAAAAAGATTATTAAGGCAGAAAAAAGGAAACTAAAAAAACTAAAATGTACAAAATTATATATATATATATATATATATATATATGTATATAATAAAAAGGAAACTAAAAAAACTAAAATGTACAGAATTATATATATGTATATATACATACATATATGTATATATGTATATTATATATGTGTATATATATATTATATGTATATATACATACATATATGTATATATGTATATTATATATGTATATATTATATATAATATATGTATATGATATACATATATGTATATTTATATGTATATTATACACGTATGTATATATATTATACATATATGTATATGATATACATATATATATAATTCTGTACATTTTAGTTTTTTAGTTTCTTTTTTCTGCCTTAATTTATATCTTATATTATATATTATACATAACATATATAATATTAATATATATAATATATAATACTAATATATATTATATATAGTATATTATATACATAGATAATTACTATACACATATATATCCATAGAATTATATATATTATATATTATATATGTATATGTATATATGTATATATTATATTATATATATTATATTATATATATTATATATTATATATGTATATGTATATATGTATATATTATATTATATATATATTATTTATATATATATATTTCTATGAAAAAATTATCAATTTGATGTGAAAACAAGCCCAGAAATACTTCTGGATATAAATATTATAACAAAATTATGAAGTCAAGAGATAACCTAAATAGCAGGTTAGACACAAATCCAGAAAAAGTAAAGTTGAGGACAGATCTGAGGAAATTATCTTAAGGGCATCAGACACATAAACATTTCACAAGAACAGATAATAGATAAAATGGATTAAAAAGGTATGAAATAATAGCTAAAGGTATGGGACTACAATGAGAAGACCCACAAGTATTTAGGTCAAGAACAGGATGATGTCAACGGCTATCATGTGATTTTTGAGTCTTCCAAGCAGCAGGAGCCAGCAAGGCATATGAAGGAGACATGAAGGGGAAAGGAGAAGAAACAGGAGTGAGAAGGGAGATCTTTCAAACTGTGATACAGACAAGGTGGAGAGACAGGAGGATACAGAATGTATAGAATGCTGGATTGGAATAAACTCTGAAATGCAGCAATAAGGAAATTTTGGGGGCTGGGATATATAGCTCAGTGGTACAGAGCTTGTCCTGAATTGATAGAGCTAGGTTCCGTCCCCACCACATAAGGGAAAAAAAAGAAAGCAAAGAAAGAAGGGAAAAGAAAACTTTGCCCAAACCAATGGGGAATCATTGACCCAAAGTCACTGTATGAGTTCTGGGCGCTGTAGGAATGGATGAGCCCTTGAACCCTGGTCCTAATCAGCCATAAGTCCTGGGGGATGTGTGCCATGTATGCATGTGCCTTTGTGTGTGTTCCTGTGGGGGGAGGCGCACATGCACACACATGCATGCAGAGCAATCCTGGGGCTTGAATTCAGGACCTGGGTGCTATCCCTTTGTTTTTTCACTCAAGGCTAGTGCCCTAACACTTGAACCACACCTCCACTTCCAGTGTTTTATTAGTTAATTGGAGAAAAAGAGCCTCACAGACCTAGCATTAGTGGCTCATGCCTGTAACTACTCAGGAGGCTCATCTGAGGATCATGGTTGAAAGCCATTCCAAGCAGGAAAATCTGTGAGACTCTTATCTTCAATAAACCACCAGAAAATTGGAAGTAGCACTGGGGCTCAAAGTGATAGAGCACTAGCCTTCAGCAGAAAGAGCTCAAGCACAGCACCCAGGCCCCAAGTTCAAGACCCACAAATAAAAGAGAAAGTCTCATGGACATTCTTGCCCAGGATGGCTTCAAACCATGATCCTCAGATCTAAGCCTCCTGAATATCTTGATCACAGGCATGAACCACTGGCTGTCCATGGGCACCTTTTGTGTGAGTGCTGACAGGAAGCACCCACAGCTGTCTCCCAGGTCACAGGGAGCAGCAGCATGGCTTTAGGGCTGACATGAAGAAAAATAAGCAATATTTGAAAAGATAATACTTAAGGATTTTCCAGAACATGAAGTCAATGAACCAGCCATGTAAATTAGTGACAAGTCCCAAGCAGAATAAATAAAAATATTAAATCCATACATGCAGTACTGACACTGGAGAAAGTCAATGATGAAGAGAATGCTTTAAAGGACACAGGGCTATGGCAGACTATCCACAAGGGATGGAGACTTCTGAGGGAATAGGAGTACAGAAGTCTGGGGTTGTATTTCAGAAGGGGAAGGAAAGGCTCTCTATTTAACTAGACTTGTGGAAAGACCAATGAAAACAAACAGGATGGTTTTTAAGTTCAATACTCAGATGAATGAATGGATAGATGGATGAAGAAATGAATGATGTTTGTAAACTAGGGCCAAGAAGATCTACAGTTTCCAAACAATGGATAAAACCATACTAAAACACATTTGTAATCACTGAAGCATGTACACTGGGGTTAAGGATGAGCAAGGATACTGGGAAACAAATGTATACAATTTGGGTTCCACAAAACAAGAGCAAAGAAAGTGACCATAAAACATTCAAAGGGAAAGGCCAGGTACAAGCAGCTCACATCTGTCATCCTGGCTACTCAGGTGGTGGAGAGCAACAGGATCAGATTTCAAAGCTAGCTCTGGCAGGAAAATCTGTGAGACTGTTATCTCCAATTAACCACCAAAAAGCCGGAAGTAGAGGCATGGCTCAAGTGGTAGCCAAACAAGTGATGCTGAATTCAAGCACTAGTACTAGCAGAGGAGGAAGAGGAAGAATAGGTGGAGGAAGAGCAGGAGAAGGAGGAGGAGAGGAAAATAACACGTTATTCTAAATCTTGCAATTTTCACAACAATCCTGTGAAATATTTTGTATTCCTCAGAACGGAACCTTCTAGAAAGTGGATGAAAATAATCCAAGAGGGCAGATCAGTGAATAAGTTGGAATTGATGTAGCTGTCGCAGCATCTTCATTCTTCACCTCTGCCCCCATGTGAAAAAATCTCCAGCATCATAAAGTGAGCTCCCAAGCACATGTTCTGGTGGCTTCTCCGGAGAGAACAGCCACTCACTGCCTTTCAGAGACACTGTAGGAAAGGAGCTACGTTTCTTCCGGGACCACAGACCATAGCAGACACAGCCCACGACCTCCCCATTACAAAGGAAGTAGTGGCTCCCTGCTCTCCTTAGTAGACTGGAAAAAAATATAAATGATGATTATGTCTTGCTAAACATCTGTACAACACCCTTAATGCTGTTGTCTCTTGAGCCCACTGGACCTCACACATTCACTACCTGTCATTCAGAAAACATGTTTGTAAGCCGGGAGCTGGTGCTTCACTATTCCAGAGGCTCTGAGATCTTGAATTTCTTTCCTCTGCCTGTCCAAGAAAACCTCTCACCAAGTGGTGCACAACACACCGAAAACCAAGGAAAATAATTCAGCTGTATTTCTCACCTTAGGGACAGCACCCTGACACTGAGTTCAAGCTCTGAGATCCCTCCACCTCTCACACATACAGATACTGATACACTCTACATGAATGAACCAAGAATGCCATTCAGAATGACAGAAGCCAAGCTCAAATGACTATACACTGTATGACTGTTGGATTGTGTGATGACATTCCTAGTAGAGATCAAAATTATGGAGCCATGAAACAGATTACTGGCTTCTGCGGTGAGGTATTAGGAAAGTCTAGCATCCTTTATGAGAGCCCTTCCTGGAGTGGATGCACAGCTCTGAAACCAGACTGTGGTAACGGATGCTCATGAGTGTGGATTTTATACACTCCTCAGTAAATTTCAAATGGCTGACATATGACAGGTGGATAAAGCTGTTTCAAATAAAAGTACAAGAGCCAAGTGCCTGAGGTAGCAAAAAGGGAAGAAAAGGCTTTGGTTGCAAGAGAAATTGTGGTGCTGTGAGAATGCTCAGCACCAGGATTTAATAGTTGTTGCACCAGGATTTAATAGTGGCCAAAGCAAGGTCTGGACTCTGACAGGCTTTGGGTACAGAATAATGGCATGGTACTAGCAGGAAGGATGCTCTTAAGGGGATGATGCTTCACGGGATCTGGAGAAGAAGTTGGTACTTCACCTCCTAAGACTTACAAAACAGAGACTGGTAGCCAGGAGCTGGTGTTTCACACCTGTAATCCTGTCTACTCAGGAGACTGAGATCTATGGATTAAAGCTAGCCCAGAGAGGACTGTCCAAGAGACTCTCTCCAATACACTACCAAAAAAGCCAAAAATAGAGCTGCAGCTCAAGTGATGGAGTGCCTACTACTACTACTACTACTACTACTACTACTACTAATAATAATAATAATAATAATTTTTAGAGACCACAAAGGATATCAGATCACACACTTCACTTGACCTCCAACATCCTTACACTACTTCCACTGTTCACATCAATATTATGCCATACAAAGTGATTGGCTGTCATTTGCACCTTACAATTTCCCCAGGGTATCTGTTTTCCTTTTGGGCTGGTCCTTGGCCTTGATCCATGGATCTGGGCACTGTCACTAAACTCCTTTTGTCCAAGGCTATCACTCTACTACTTTAGCTACAGTACCACTTCTGCCTTTTTCTGTTGCCAGTGAACCATCAAAAAGGCAGAAGTGGAGGTGTGTCTCAAGTGAAAGAATATCAGCCTTGAGCAAAAAAGCTAAGAGAAAGTGAGTGTCTGGGCCCTGAGTTCAAGACCCAGTTCCAACCCCAGTACCAACACACACACAGACACACACACACACACACACACACACACACACACACACACACACACACACACACACACACACAATATGTCTCAAGTCCCATGAGAATCAAGAGAGCAGTTGTACATTTACTTCAAAGCCAGGAAATAAAGCATGCAGCATGGTCTCCAATGCGTTGATTGGCAATCAGAATGTGACTGTGGGTCCCTGATTTTATTAAACTATTGCTCATCACTGGGTATGATTAAATAACTAAATATGCAAAACCTGACCTTACAAAGCGAGGAGAAAAAAAAAGAAATTCTTGGTTTTATTCTGTTTTTTGGAGACTGAAACTAGAGCCTTGCAAATAGTATATGCACAGTGATCTACCAAGGGGCCACACCCTCAGCCAAAAGTTTGTTTCCAACACATTCATTTCAGCTCCAGAGTGATCAGGTGATGGTTGTATCAAAGGATTTACCTTTCGAAGATGACCTACCTTTCCTGTTTGACCATTCTGGGAACTGGATGTAACATAACCACTGTATTGTTCCTTCCCTCTGTCACCAAACAGGGGATGCTGGTGACTCTCAGTTCTCTCTCAGGATTACTGTGTCCACCTTTCCTTGCAAACAAAACCTCTCAGCCAGATGAGATGGCTTGCCACGGCAAAGAGCATGCTATTATTCCCCTGTCAAGAAAATGAGAGGTGTATTTATTACTCTTAAACTTTTTTTCCCTTAAAAAATGTGATGCTTACTGCAATGGCAGCATAACAAAATATCCATGGTCTTCAGACACCCTTCACAAGGAGAGATTAAGCCAAGCACCGGTGGCTTACACCTGTTTATTTTAGCTCCAAAGGAGCTGAAATCTGGTGATCATGGTTCAAAGCCAACCCAAGTAGAAAAGATCAGGAGACTCATATCCAATTGATCAGCAAATAGCTGAACTGGAGGCATGACCCAAGTGGTAGAGACCAAACTTGAGTGAGAAAAAGTCAAGTAAGAGTGTGAGGTCCTGATTTCAAGCCATAGTACCAGAACATGCATGCACATGATGATCAGAATACATAATGATCAGAACACACAAGATTAATTTCACAAAACCTAAGATATGTGGATTGGTGTTATCAAAACCAATTCCCTGGCTCACCTTTCGACTTGTAAACACTGAGGCTTTCAGAAGCAGAGCAGAGGACAGGAGAAAGTGCAAGGCAAGGGACTTCTAGGTTGACATGTGCCATTAGTGCTCAGTACATCAGTGCAGTTTAAGTAAATATGACCCAGAGGTTGGAATTGCTTGAGTGAGAATACACAGGTGTCTGAGAGGAAGCACAAAGACACAAAATGTCAGCACCTTTCAGAAGAGGCAGAACAGTAAATACTTGTAAGATTCAATGTCCCTGCTCCTGCAGTCCTGTTAATATTCCCGTCTATAGCTTTTTTATTCTACTGGGTGTGATTCATAACTAAACACAGTTCCAGGAACAGACAGAAAGCTTATCCAAATGATGGAGAAAGGGAGCCCCTCCTCTAAAGGCACCTCCAGGTGCAGATTTCCTGGGACTAGTTTCTTCCTGGAACAGGGTTATGGAGGTGAGGGGTGTGGTATACAAGGCATTCTAACTTTTAATGGAGAAATGCCAAAATTTCCAGGAACAAGAGTGTCACCTCTTTTCTCTCCTAATTTGGATATAATCAGATCTGTCCTACTTCCAGTGCGTGTGATTTTAATGTTATAATGAGATGACAAAGGGATTAGGGTCATCTAGAGGATCACCATGTAATCAGAGCCAGGCAGAGACAGAACCTAGGGCTCCCTTTATCCCTGATAACATGCAATTGGAAACATGGTTGTTAAGTATATCTAAATATGAATGGCGACACATGTATCATACAGTGGTGCCTTTTGACTGCAGAGGGTAACAAAAGACTTCCAGAAGGTAAGAGCTTGAAGCACAGGAAGCTGAGCGCTAATGGCTCATGACTATAATCCTAGCTTTTCAAAAAGCTCAGATCTGAGAATCACAGTTCAAAGGCAGCCGGGATAGGAAAAGTCTGTGCGACTATTTATCTCTAATCACCAGAAAACCAGAAATGGAGCCATGGCCTAAAGTGGTAGAGTGCTTATCTTGAGCAGAAAAGCTCAGGACCAGTGCCCAGGCCCTGCGTTGGAGCCACATGGGATGGGGGGAAGTATAGGATCAAAGGACCATAAGAGGATGGTTCCAAGATATATTCCATCCAGTGATTAAAAAATGATGGTGGTTTCCTCCTCCTGATCCTCCCCTTCCTCCTCATCTCCTCTCCTCTTCCTCCTCTCTTTCAGGATGTGCAGGTTTCTAGACTGACATAGATTAACATGCTCTCCCTGGATGGAAAGAAATCCACAGCCTTGTCAAGCACAGTTCTAATCAGGAACAAAATTATTTCCCTGCTCCTCATGGCTGTCTTTCTGCGGGACACCCTAGGTAAGATTGCTTTTACTTTAATTTTCTGTCCAATTTCTTTGGAATTCTTCCCTCTCCAGGCTGAAGAGGCCCCGGTGAAAGGATGTGTTGTGCCCTAGTTTTGAGAAATGCTGAAGTGGCAGGATTATGGGGGAAAAAAGTACCACTCCTGGCCCCAGGGATAAAGTAGGGAGGGAAGAATAAAGAAGAGGGGAAGGGGTGGGGGAAATCAGGCAAAAAAAGACACCTAGAATCTAATTGGAACTTTCCCAAGCAATTTAGGCTTATGCTCCAAGTGCCTAAACAACGACAAAAAGAGCTCCAGGATCAGAGACACCTTCAAATAAACCTGCAGCAAATTCTGCCACAAGTTCCTATAAAGCTCTGTTCTCTGGTTCATAATAATAACTACACCCAGTGGGGAAATGGATGCTAGCAGTCAGCACCCAGCAAGGTTGAGCGTGGAACCTTGAGCTTTCCTTTCTCATCTGCTAAAGACTTGGGAGGCAGTACAAGAACTGGTGATGTCTTCAAATGCACCTGACACCACGTCTCTCCTTGTTTAAGGGCAGAAAATTAAAGGACATTGCATAAACGGTCCTTATAACTTCGAATGTAACTATCTGCAGCTTATTCAAGGGCAGGAACACCTGCCCCTCTCCTCACCCAAAGGGAGGCTCCCCTGGAATATTCCCTGCCACAGTCAATGTGAAGAAGTCACAAATTTCTTCTGCAGATTAAATGACACATGAAAAATATTGAGATGATTTAGAATCTTGTGTCTTAAGAAATACATTGCAAATTTAGGTGGTTCAAAAAACCCATAAAATTTTCCTACCCATTCTTTGACTTGGAACACAGAAGTTGATGAGAAAATTTGGGGATGATTCGAAGAAATTATGGCTCTATTAATGATAGAGTAACAGTAGACACCTTCCACCACCTCTGTTGCAGACCAACCTGACCCTCCCCCCCCCCCGTTCCCCCTCGCAGTCCACAACAGCCTGTCGCACCAACCACCACCTGGTCCCCACAGTGCTAGAGGTCCCCATGCCTCAACAGAGGAGATCCTTCAGCATCAGCAGAACCACCTTCCCATCTGGGCCTCCCAACACCCAGACCCTCATACTGAGAACCTGCCAACTCCATCTTACCTGCCACAGCACATGCTCTGTGGTCAGTGCTCCACCACCTACAGACTCCAAAAGGGTGTGATCACACCAGAACAGAACACAGACATAACTTCTGCTCCTAAGGCTCCTGTGGCTACCTGGGAAAGCCTGGAAACACTGCTCCAGGCCTATGATAGAAGTCTACAAACCTGAAACCTCCAAAACTCCCTGACACCAGGACTGAGAGTCAGAATCTAGATAGCAGGCAGCCTACCCTATTAAAAGGCCATCTGCTCCCAACCAAGGCACAAGGAAAGTGGACTATAGCAAGGCATTCAAGGTTCCAACAGGAATCTGCTCTGAGTATTAGGAGGAGACTAAAGCTCCCCCAAAGAACCCAATAAAAACATTCTTTAGGGTTTTTATTTTTGTTCTTGTCTTGTTTTCTTAGATTTATGTCTGATCATTTGTTGTTTTGTTTTATTTCTATGTGTTACTTACGTGTATCATGATTTAGGATTTGCTACTCCACTTAAAGCTTCTATTTTCCATTATTATTTGGTGTCTTTTTCCACTTTCCAATTTTCTAATATGTAAGGCTTCTTTTTTCTTGCTGTTCCTCTTACTCTCCCCACATTATATTACTACTCCCTCAGAGCTACCAATAAACAATATATGTGTGCACACAATAATTACAGGAGTTAACTTAGATTAAGTGACTTTCAAATAATATCTGGATAATCTTTTTCTAATCTCAGCAAGTCTCCCAAATACACTTATACGTAACTTCTTTTCTTAACTTCAGCTACATATCTAAGCTACTTCTTACCTAAACTTTCATCGAATTCTTACCACCTCCTACACTCAGTAACACAGTCTTGTTCTCCTCCTACTAAATATACCCCTCCCCTAAGCTGTTCTTTCCCCTCTACTATCATTATGTCCAACTACTCTACTGAACTTTATTCATATCTCTCCAATCCTAATGTTTCACTTCTTCCTCTGCTCCAGCCCACTGATCCAGTTTATATCTGACCCAACTTACACTTGGTTCAATATTTGATTACAAAATTGGTTCCATTTGACTATTTTGAATACAAGGGATCCATATTAACTCTAAGGAGCAGATTACATATCAGCCAAACCCGGTAGTCTCAAAAGTAAAAATTGTACATAATCTTGACCCCGAAGCCACAATATTCCTCTCTAAGCAAACAAAAAGAGAGCTGAATAGGAAAAAAAACCTACCCATAACTCTGAAACTCAAAGATCTATACATCTACATGACACTGGGTTGGCTCCAGCCCTACAAGACTGTAGGATAGAACTAAATGCGGAAACACAAGAAACATGGCCAATCAATAAACTTAAACACTATCTCCACATAAACAAGCTCTAGGGCAGTTAAAGAATGACCTCCAGGGTAATGTTCAAGATAGATATAAAAGCATGCCTGGTAAACTTACTGAATGAAAAATTGGACATCCTGCGTAGGGTTATAGAAAAAGTGATGAGGCCAACAAGAAGGCAATAGATGAATTCATGGCCTCCACATATAAAAAGATGGAGGAACTCCAGCAGAGGGAGAAAGAATCTAATGAAAAGATAAAAACTTAGATTAAGAACTAGAAAGAGAAGTCTGATTACCAACACCAGGAGGAGTTAAAAGACTTAAAAGAAAATAAGGAGCTGGCCACCATTAAGAAAGACCAACAAGGGGCTGGTAAGGTGGCTCAGTGGTAGAGCACTTGCCTTGCATGCCTGAGGCCCTGGGTTCGATTCCCCAGCACCACATAAGCAAGAAGAAAAAAATCAGGAAGTGGTGCTGTGGCTCAAGTGGTAGAGGGCTAGCCTGGAGCTGGAGAGCTGAGGGACAGCACCCAGGCCATGACTGGACCCCCAACCACCAAAAAAAGAAAAGACCAGCAAGACGGAAAGGTAGTAAACACTCAAGTAAAAAGCCTTCAAAGTAGAAGGGAGGAGGCTGACAAGAGACTATCAGAGGCTAAAGACAATTTAGACTCCATAGAAAAATAGCACACAATTATTTTAAAACAAAACTAAGAAGCATGACATTATTGAAAGAAATATGAGATCTTCAGAAAGCCTATTTTGAGATTAATAGGTATACAAGAAGGGCTAGAGAGGGAAGCCAATAGATCAAGCAATATATTCAGCAGAATCCAAGCAGAGAACTTCCTAAATATACAAAAGGACAGTCCTATCCAGATATGAGAAGCTTTGAGAACCCCAAATAGACCAGATCAAAACAGTTCATTCCACTGCCACATTATAATCTGTACCTATTCAATAGCCACTAAAGAAAAAATTCTTAATGCAGCCAGGGAGAGAAAAATCACATAAAATGCTAACCCAATCAGAATTACCTCAACAGTCACCATAAAGGCAAGGGTGGCCTGGAAAGAGTTATGCCATACCCTAACGTCAAATAGCAACCAAGAATAACCTACCCAGCTACGCTCTCATGCACAGCAGAGGCACAAATAAAA
Source organism: Dipodomys merriami (assembly GCF_024711535.1). Lineage (NCBI taxonomy): Eukaryota > Metazoa > Chordata > Mammalia > Rodentia > Heteromyidae > Dipodomys > Dipodomys merriami. Next base: position 26,770,781 of record NW_027203159.1, on the reverse strand, counting down.
ACCCTACACAGCAAGGAAAATCTGAAGCAGTTTTTGCTACCAAACCAGCTCTTCAAAGCCAGCTTGTGCAGGAATGTCCGTGAGACGCTGATCTTCAATAAACCACTAGAAAATCGGAAGTGGTGCTGTTGCTCAAATAGTAGAGCACTCGCCTTGAGATGAAGAGCACAGGGACAGCACCCAAGCCCAGAGTTCAAGTCCCACAACCGACCAAAAAAAAAATCCTCAAAGTCTTTCTACATATAGAAAATCAACAAGAACAGAATATAGGCAATGAAGCAGTCCACAAACAGAAAACTACATAATCACAAGAAGAGCCAAAGCACAGCTTTGTCTCCCTAAAATGGATAAAATGGTAGGGACAGGCAAAACTTTTCAGTCCTAACCCTCAATAGTAATGGTCTTAACTCTCCAATTAGGCAACATGGATTGTCCAGTTGGATCAAAAATCAAGATCGTTCTATTTGCTGTCTTCAAGAGACACATCTGGCCCCAAAATAAACATATTCTGAAAATGAAAGGCTGGAATAAAATATATCAAGCGAGTGGTCCCATAAACAGGAGGGAGTTGCAATCCTAATATCTGATAAAATAGACTGAAAATTAAAAACAATGAGAACTGATAAAGAAGGGCATTAAATACTAATTAAATGGCCTTTCCTACATGAAGATATTATGATTCTGAATATTTACTCACCAAATCATGGAGCACTCAAATTAATCCAAAAAACACTACTTACCCTTAAATGTCATATCGATCCACAGACATTATTTTTTGGGAATGTTAACACACCACTATCCCCACTGCATAGATCAACCCAGCAAAACCTCAACAGAGAAAACTCAGATCTCAAAATCAGCATAGATCAACTAGATTTAACAGACATTTACAGAATATTTCACCCAGGTGTAACCTTCTCATCAGCACATGGAACATTCTCCAAAATAGATCGTATTATAGGCCACAAAGCAAATCAATCTAAATTGAGAAACATTCAAATTATGCCCTGCATTCTCTCAGACCACAAGGCAATAAAATTAGAATTCAACCCCAAAAGCCACCAAAGGAAATCCTGTAACCAATGGAGGCTGAACAACACACTGTTGAACCACCAGTGGGCCATGGAAGAAAGGAAGTTCAAATGTTCATGCCATTTAACAAAAAAGAGCATGCCAACTGTCAACTTCTCTGGGACACAGCAAAGGCAGTACTCAGATGCAAGTCTATAGCTCTCAGTTTATACATTAAAATTGGAAAGATCTAAAACTAACAATTTAATGAGGCACCTAAAGCTCCTTGAAAAAGAGCAACAAGGTAAACCCATTAGATGGAAACAAATAATTAAAATTAAATCCAAATTAAATGAATTAGAGTCCAAATAAAACTACGGAAAGAATTAACAAAACAAAGAGTTGGTTCATCAAAAAAATTAATAAAATTAACAGACACTTAGCAAATCTTCTGAAAATAAAAAGAGAACACACCCAAATAAACAAACAGAGATGAGAATGGAAACATCACTACAGAAACAGCCAAGATTCAGAATATAATAAGGGATTACCGCTCAAACCTTTATGCTAATAAGCTTGAGGTTTTGAAAGAAATGGGCAAATTTCTAGCAAATATTGGCATGCCCAAACTAAACCAAGATAATTTAAAACAACTTCACCCATATCATGCATCAAAATAGAAACAGCAATAAAAGACCTCCCACCCAAGAAAAGTCCAGGACCAGATGGATTTACAGCTGAATTCTACAAGGCCTTCAAAGCAGAACTCATACCAATATTCCTCCATCTCTTCAATGAAATTGAAGGCAAAATTTCACTACCACACTCTTTTTATGAAGCCAGAATAACCATCATCCCCAAATCAGGCAAGGACGCATCAAAGAAAACTATAGACTTAGTTCTTTGATGAATATTGATACAAAAATTCTCAACAAAATCTTGGCCAATTGACTTCAACATCTCATCAAAAAAATCATATATCACAATCAAACAGGATTCATTTCAGGGATGCCAAGCACGCTCAATGTACGGAAATCAATTATTATAATTCATTACATCAAGGAGAGGATGCATAAGAACCACATGATTATCTCAACAGATGCAGAAAATGAATTTGACAGGATCCAATACCCCTATATTTTGTTTATTTTTTTTGGGGGGGGGGTCCGTGGGGCCTGAACTCTGGGCCTGGGCACTGTCCCTCAGCTCTTCACCTCAAGGCTAGTGCTCTACCACTTGAGCCACAGAGCCAATTCCGGCTTTTTTCTTTTTTGTTTATGTGGTGCTGAGGAATCAAACCCAGGGCCTCATGCATGCAAGGCAAGCGCACTTCCACTGAGCCACCTTCCCAGCTCCTACGCCTATGTTTTGAAGGCTCTGGAAAAACTAGGAATCAATGGAACATTTCTCAATATAATAAAGGCTGTATATGAAAACCTACAGCAAACATTATAGTTAATGGCAAAAAGTTAAAGCCATTTCCTCTAAATTCAGGAATGAAACAAGGATGTCCACCCTCTCCACTCCTATTCAACCTAGTATTAGAATTCCTAGCTAGGGGAACAAGACAACATGCAGACATAAAGGAGATAAAAATAGGGAAAGATGAAGTAAAAATTTCCTTCTTAGCAGATGACATGATCTTGAATTTAAAGAACACCATGGACTCCACTCCTGTTACTAGAGCTGAATGGAAACGTGGCAAAGTAGCAAGGGATAAAATTCACCCTTAGAAAACAATGGCTTTCCTACATACCAATAAGAAGTAGAGCACAGCTGAAATTAGGAAATCAACCCCTTTCATAATAGCCCACACAAAAATGTACTTTGGAGTTAATGTCACAAAAGATGTGAAGAACCTGTATGATGAAAACTTTAAAAACATGAAAATGGAAATTAAATCAGAACTAAGCAAGTGGAAAAACATACCATGCTCCTGGATTGGAAAGATTAACATCATGAAAATGATAATACTGCCAAAGGCTATATACAAATTCAATGTGATACCTATCAACATTCCAACCTCATTCTTCAAGGAAATAGAAGAAGCAATTCAAAAATTCATATGGAACAATAAAAGACCCCGAATAACAAAACAATCCTAAGTAGAAAGAACTGCACCAGAGGAATATCAATTCCAACTTTCAACTCTACTACAAAACCATACTAATCAAACAGCTTGGTACTGGCACAAGAACAGTCCTGAAGATCAATGGAATAAGTCTGAAGACCAATAAATGAACCCACATTTTAGCCACCTAATCTTTGACAATGGAGCTAAAGAAATAGAATGGAAGAAAAGCAGCATTTTCGGTAAATGGTTGGCAAAATAGTTTAGTAACTTGTAGAAAACAGAGCTAGATCCGTATATTTCACCTTGCACCAGAATCAAGTCCAAATGGTTCAAACAATGAAATGAAAGCAAACTCGATGAAAACCTTACAGGAAAATGCTCTAGCGCTCCTTATCACAGGCGGACATTTTCTTTTTTTTTTTTTTTTTTCTTTTAAATGTTTTTATTTATAGCTGATGTATTGCATTCATATGTATTTATGGCATACATTGTGACATTTCTTTTTTTTTTCTAATTGTATTTTATTTTATTTGGGAACATACTGTACAGAGGGGCTACAATTACATGGGCAGGATAATGCGTACTTTTCTTACCAAGCATTGCAGCCTCCTCCTTTGTTTACCCTTCACTTCCCTTCCCCGCCTCCCCCCTCCCCCCACCCAATTTTACCCCCCTCCCCCCACCCAATTATACCCCCCACCCCCCCCACACCGACATTGTAAAGCTGGTTTTGACATGACATTTTGTACTTCTCATTGTTGCAACAGGTCCACCTGAATCCTTAGACGACTTGTTTGTCCCCATCTCCTCCACATGTTATACTGACATCAAATATAGTGAAAGCGGGGGTTACACTGTGGGGGAGGGACATACAAAGCAACAAAGAAATAATCTTGTAAATGCGTTAGAAACACATGCATGAAAGAAACGAAAACATTAAAATACATATTTAAGGGTTCATTTTCCTAACATCACATTATCTGACCTTTTCCGCTTGACTCATACCTATACTAGCTATTGCAAATAAGGGAAACCATGGGACCTATGTTTCTTTGGGCCTGGCTTACTTCACTTAATATAATTTTTTCCAAACCTTTCCATTTCCTAACAAATGGGGAAATGTCATTCTTTCTGATGGAGGCATAGAATTCCATTGTGTATTTATACCACATTTTCTTGATCCATTCATCTACTGAGGGGCATCTGGGTTGGTTCCATATCTTAGCTATGGTAAATAATGCTGCAATAAACATAGTTGTGCTGGTAGCTTTAGTGTGGTCTTGTTTGTAAACATTTGGGTAAATGCCCAAAAGTGGGATTGCTGGATCATAGGGGAGATCTATGTGAAGTCTTTTGAGGAACCTCCATACTGCTTTCCAAAGTGGTTGAACAAGTTTACATTCCCACCAACAATGAAGTAAGGTTCCTTTTTGTCCACATCCCCTCCAGCATCTGTAGTTGTTAGAGTTCTTGATTTTTGCTGTTCTAACTGCAGTGAGATGATATCTCAATGTTGTTTTGATTTGCATTTCTTTTATGGCTAGGGATGTTGAACATTTCTTCATGTGTCTATTGGCCATCCTTCTTTCTTCTTCAGAGAAGCTTCTCTTTAAGTCTTTCGCCCACTTATTTATTGGGCAGTTGTTTCTTTGAGGATTTGTTGTTGGGTGGTTTAATTTTTTGAGTTCCAAGTATATTTTAGATATGAGACCCTTGTCCGTTGTATGGCTAGTAAAGATCTCCCAATCGGTGGGCTTTCTAATGATCTTGCCAGCTATGTCATTTGCCCTGCAGAAGCTCTGCAATCTTATGCAATCCCATTTGTCCAACCTTTCTTTGATTTGTTGTGCTTCCGGGTCTCTATTCAGAAAATTTCGTCCTGAGCCAAGGAGACCTAGGGTTTCTCCTATTCCATCCTGTAATGTTTTCAGAGTGTCTGCTTTGAGTTCAAGGTCTTTGATCCATTTGGAGTTGATTCTGGTGCAGGGTGATATATAAGGTTCTAGCTTTAGTTTCCTACACGTAGTTAACCAATTTTGCCAGCACCATTTACTGAAGAGGCTGTCTTTCTTCCATTCTATTGTTTTAGCTTCCTTATCGAAGATTAGATGGCGATAGGTCTGTAGGTTCATTTCTGGGTTTTCAATTCTATTCCATTGGTCCTGAGGTCTGTTCTTATGCCAATACCAAGCTGTTTTGATTACTATGGCTTTATAGTAGAGTTTGAAATTTGGTATTGATATTCCTCCAGCAGTGTTCGTTCCGTTGAGGAGCGTTTTTGCTATTCGGGGTCTTTTATTGTTCCATATGAATTTTTGGATTGCCTCCTCTATTTCCTTGAAGAATGAGGGTGGAATTTTGATAGGTATCGCGTTGAATTTGTAGATAGCCTTGGGAAATATTGCCATTTTCACGATGTTAATCTTGCCAATCCAGGAGCATGGGAGGTTTTGCCATTTTTTAAGTTCTGTGTTGATTTACTTTTTCAAGATTTTAAAGTTTTCATCATAGAGGTCCTTCACTTCTTTGGTTAAGTTAATTCCTAGGTATTTTATTTTTTGTGGGGCTATTACAAATGGAGTTGCTTTCCTAATTTCAGCCACACTTTTCTCATTCTCATTGTTGACATATAGAAAAGCCATTGATTTTTGGGGGTTAATTTTATAACCTGCTACTTTGCCAAAGTTTTGAATCAGCTTGTGTAATTTGGGAGTGGAGTCTATGGGATTCTTTAAATACAAGATCATGTCATCTGCAAAGAGGGAGTTTTATTTCTTCTTTCCCTATTTGGATCCCCTTTATGTCTGCATCTTGTCTTATTGCTGTAGCTAGGCATTCTAATACTAGATTGAAGAGAAGTGGAGAGAGTGGACATCCTTGTCTTGTTCCTGAGTTAAGAGGAAATGGCTTTAGTTTTTCACCATTGAGTATAATGCTGGCTGTAGGTTTGTCATATACAGCCTTTATTGTATTGAGGAATGTTCCATGGATTCCTAATTTTTCCAGAACCTTCATCATAAAGGGGTGTTGGATCTTGTCAAATGCTTTTTCTGCATCTATTGAGATAACCATGTGGTTCTTATTCTTGCACCTGTTGATGTGATGAATAATATTAATTGATTTGCGTATATTGAACCAGCTTTGCATCCCTGAAATGAATCCTGTTTGATCATGGTGTATGATTTTTTGGATGAATTGTTGAAGTCGGTTGGCCAAAATTTTGTTGAGAAATTTTGCATCAATGTTCATCAAAGAAATGGGTCTGTAGTTCTCTTTCTTTGATGAGTCCCTGCCTGGTTTTGGGATGAGGGTTATGATGGCTTCATAGAATGTGTTGGGTAGTGAGCTTTCTCTTTCAATTTCATTGAAGAGTTGGAGGAGTATTGGTGTGAGCTCTGCTTTGAAGGCCTTGTAAAATTCCGCTGTAAAACCATCTGGTCCTGGACTTTTCTTACCTGGGAGGTCTCTTATTGCTGTTTCTATTTCAATGCTTGATATGGGCCTGTTAAGCTGGTTTAACTCATCTTGGTTTAGTTTTGGCATGTCAATATTTGCTAGGAAAAGGTCCATTTCTGTCAAGTTCTCAAACTTATTAGCATAAAGTTTTGAGAAGTATTCCCTTATAATGTTCTGAATCTTGGTTGTTTCCGTGGTGATGTTTCCGTTCTCATCTCTGAGTTTATTAATTTGGGTGTGTTCTCTCCTTTTTCTGATAAGGTTTGCTAAGGGTCTGTCAATTTTGTTAAGTTTTTCGAAGAACCAACTCTTTGTTTTGTTGATTCTTTCTATAGTTTTTTTTTGATTCTAATTCATTTAATTCTGATTTAATTTTGATTATTTCTTTCCGTCTGCTGGATTGGGGTTTATCTTGCTGCTCTTTTTCAAGGAGGTTTAGATGTGTCATTAAATTGTTAGTTTCCGATCTCTCCAATTTGTTGATGTAGGAGCTCAGAGCTATAAACTTGCCTCTGAGTACTGCCTTTGCTGTGTCCCAGAGGAGCTGGTAATTTGTGTGTTCATTTTTGTTGAATAGCATGAACATTTGAATTTCCTTTCTAATCTCTTCCATGACCCACTCATGATTCAGCAGTGTGTTGTTCAGCCTCCATGTGATACTGGACTTTCTTTGGTGGCTTTTGGTGTTGAGATCTAATTTTATTCCAGAGAGAATGCAAGGTATAACTTCAATGTTTCTGAATTTAGAAAAGTTTGCTTTGTTGCCTAAAATGTGGTCTATTTTAGAAAACGTTCCATGTGCTGCTGAGAAGAACGTGTATTCTGTTGCTGCTGGGTGAAATGTTCGGTAAATGTCTGTTAAGTCTAGTTGATCTATGCAGCTGTTTAGATCTGCGGTTTCTCTGTTGAGTTTTTGCCGGGTTGATCTATCTAGTGGGGAGAGTGGTGTGTTAAAATCCCAAACAATTAATGTCTTTGGATCTATATGGGATTTGAGGGAAAGTAGTGTTTCTTTGATAAATTTGGGTGCTCCATTGTTTGGCGAATAGATATTTAGAATTGTAATATCCTCCTGAAGGAGAGATCCTTTAATTAGTATGTAGCGACCTTCTTTATCTCTTCTCACGAATTTTAGTTTGAAGTCTATTTTATCTGATATTAGGATTGCAACTCCCGCCTGTTTATGAGGGCCGTTTGCTTGGTAGATTTTGTTCCAGCCTTTAACCTTGAAAATATGTTTGTTTTTACGGGCAAGATGTGACTCCTGCAGGCAGCAGATAGAAGGGTCTTGTTTTTTAATCCAACAAGATAGTCTATGTCGCTTAATTGGAGAGTTCAGTCCGTTAACGTTAAGAGATAGGACTGAGAGGTATTTGGGGGTTCCTGCCATGTTATCCACCTTCTTGGGGCCTGTGAAAACTGGGTTCTTCCTAAGGTTCTTGGATTCTCAGTTTGGGTGCAGTTTCTTGGCCTTTGTTGCGTTCTTGTTGGTTTTCTATGTGTAGGACATCTTTAAGAAACTTTTGCAGGGCTGGTTTGGTGGAGATGTATTTTTTCAATTTTTCTTTGCTATGGAAGGTTTTTATTTGGCCTTCAGTTATGAAGGAGAGTTTAGCTGGGTACAGTATTCTTGGTTGATAGTTGTTTGTTTTTAGGGCATGGCATAAGTCATTCCAGGCTCTTCTTGCTTTGATTGTCTCTGCTGAGAAATCTGAGGTAATTCTAATTGGTTTCCCTTTATAGGTGATGAACCTTTTCTCCTTGACAGCTTTAAGGATCTTTTCCTTGGTCTGGGGTGATCCTGTGTGGATTATAATGTGACTGTGGGATGTCCTATTCTGGTCTGGTCTATTTGGGGTTCTAAAAGCTTCTTGTATCTGAATAGGCCTATCTTTTTGTATGTTTGGGAAGTTCTCTGCTAGGATCCTGTTAAACAAATTTCCTAGTCCATTAACTTCTGTTTCTAGGTGCTCCTCTACACCCATTATCCTTAGATTGGGCCTTCTGATGGTGTCTTCCAGGTGTTGGATAGACCTATCATATTTCTTGGACTTGTCTTGGATGGTTGTATGTTCTTTCTCTATAATATCTAGGCTGTCTTCAATCCCTGAGATTCGATCTTCTGCATGGTCTAACCTGCTGTCAAGACTCTCTACTTTGTTTTTTATCTCTTTTCCTTCTAATTGGTCAGCTTTGATGGCTTCAAGTTCTTTGTTGAAGCTCTGTTTTAGGTCTTGTATGAATTTCTTTACTTCCTTAATTTGGTGTTCAGTGTTTGTTCTCAAATCACTTAGTTGAATGGTTATGGTTTCTTTGGACTCCCATTCCTTCTGTTGGGTTCCATTCAGCATTCCCTTTGTGGTCTCTCTGACTTCCTTCAGCTCTTTGTTAATGGATTCCATGAATGCCTTTAGTGATCTTTGTGTATTCTCTACCTGGTCTCTTAATTCGTGAATTACTCTTTGATTAGTTTCCTCCCTTCTGTGGGATTCCTGCAGTTCTCTTTGAGTGTTCTCTGCCTGCTCACGCCATTCCTCCCTTTCTCTTTGAGTATCCTCAAGTTGTTCATGCAAATCCTGTATCAGTTTTTGAGAAGCTTCCTCACGCTTATGATATTCCTGTATAAACTTCTGGGATGCCTCCTCTCTCTCCCTATCACGCTCATACAGAGTCCTTTGTACATTGTCAAACTTCTCATTTATCATGTTTGCTATTAGTGTTTGTAGAGCTATTTGGGAACTCTCCTCTGGATTATTCTTTAACTGTTCTAATCCCTGATTATCAAGGTTAGGAATTGAGATACCCGAATTTGCCATTTTTCTTGTGTTTTTCCGGCTTACTCGGCCCATTTGAGATAAAGATTGCACCAGTTTTGTGCTAGAACACTATCTTAAGGCAACCATCAACCAAAGTTTGCATTTGTACCGTCAATGGTCTACAGATACAATCTAGTTCAACAGATACATCTATTCAACATCAAACGACTATATGTTAAAGGACTTCAAACCGCAGAAAAGAATTTGGAAAACCAGAAATTATTAGGATTAGGGAGAGATGTGGGTAAAAAATAGGAATAGATTGGTGTGGGGAGGCACAGGGAGAGTTAATTATGTCCTAATCACAATGCAGGAAATGAGTTGGGTAGGAAGCGAGTAGAGAGAGAAAGAAAAAGAAGAGACGGAAAGGGGAATAAAGAGAGACCAGAAAAAGAATAGAAACGTAAAAATTAATGTTATTATAGAGGTTAAAAGACCGTCTATTTAGAGAGGAATGTGAATATGTTCAGAGAAGGGGAGGGACATAGAGGAGATGTGAAAAGCTTTAAGGATGGGAACGGGAGAAGAAAAGATCAGAAGTTCAGTAGAGCTAGATAAAAAACAAAAAGATAATTAAGAAAGAAACAAAAAGAGAAATAAGACAAGAAAAGAAAGGAAAACTCTCATTCACGTATTCCTAAAATAAAAATTATAAGATGAGAAAAAAAAAAGTTACTGGAAAACAATTATTTTTTCAGAAGAGGCAAAAATTAAATATTAATAAAAGTTTTAGAAGGGAAAAAATTATATATATAAATATATATATATATATATATATATATATGGTAACAAAAAACAAAAAACAAGCAAAAAAAAAGAAAAGAAGAAGAAGAAGAAAAAAAGAAAAAAAAAGAAAAAGAAAAAAAAAAGAAAAAAAAGTCTTTTGATTTTTTTTTGGGGGGGGCGGGGAGGAGTGGGAAGAATCCTGTATCTCCCTTTTGTCTGCAACCAGTCTCTTGTTGGAGTCTCTGGTCAGCTTGAGGTCCTGTGGCTTGATTGGTTTAAGTTGGTTGGTTGGAAGAGGCAGAAAAATGCTCTGCTTTACCCAAGATTTTGAGATCCCCCTCCCAGGTTAGTTTTCTGGGAGGGTGGTCTGCTTTGAGAGTCACAAAAGAGGGGGATGTGGTGATAAGGCTAGGTTCTGGGTAGAGTTGAGGCCTTTCAACAAACAGTAGCATTTCCCTGGGGCTATTTTGTGATAAAGCTCACAGCGCCCAGCCTGGAGCCATTCTCTGGGTTTCTGTTTTTCAATTGATTGTGGTGGCTGCTAGAGGAAGGGGCAGCCTCTGGCTCTGGTTACCCAGTGAGGCAAGGCACTCCAGATGGCTGGCGCCTGAGCTGGGTGACTTTTCCCTGGATGGAGCTGAGTCTGGCAGGTCACTTCGCCGTTAAGTTCTTGTGACCTGCTAAATGACTCATTTTATTCCAAGGCCTGAGCTGGAGCTAGCTGCTCCTCCGAGCTTTGTTGGTATCCAAGATGGAGATCACTTGTGCTGGGGGGGGAGGGGTGGCCTTCCCTCCTCTGCTCCCTGAGGAGTGAGGATGTCGGGCTTGTACTCACGCCGAGTCTTGGATCCTGGGTCATCTCTGGTCTGCAAACAGCAGGATGAAGATGTTCGCTCCTTGTCGGTTCTTGTTGGTGTTGAGTAGAATCCGCTCATCCGCTGCGTCTGGCTCCTTTGTCCCCGACTCTCTGTGTCTCAGGTATCGCGGACATTTTCTTAATAGTGACCCAGAAGCACAACACATCAAAGAAAGATTAAAAAATGGGATTGCATGAAACTGCAAAGCTTCTCCAAAGCAAAAGACATAGCTAGCAATTTCAACAGAAAGCTCACGGACTGGGAGCATATCTTCACCTGCCATACAAGGGACAAGTGCTCATATCTAAAGCATACTTAGAAGTCAAAAATCTAAACACTAACACGTAATCCTCAAAGAAACAACTGCCTGGGCTAAAGACTTAAAGAAAGACTTCTTTGAAGAGAAAATAAGAATAGCCAATAGACACATGAAAAAATGCTCCAGTTCTCTATCCATAAAATAATTTGATCTTCCAACTGAGTCTTAAAGTTCTGGCAAGGTCATTTCTCATTTCTTGGATTTGCTCTAAATACCTCCTTTCTTATTATACCTATTCTGTCTTTGACCCCTGAGATTATTTTCTATGTCATCTATTCACTGAGGAGAGTTTCGATTTTGTTTTAGATTTCCTTGTCTCCTGATTGGACATGTTTAAGGCTTCTATTTATTTATTAAAGCTTTTTTTTTAAGGTCTTGTATGGAACTTATTACATCTTTTGTGTGTGTGTGTGTTGGTAGATTCGGGTTGGTTTTTAGCTGTGTATTCTCTCATATCACTTTTTCTTTTTTGTCGATCATGGGGCTAGAACTCTTGGCCTGAGTGCGGTCTTCAGCTCTTCACCTCAAGGCGAGCGATCTACCACTTGAGTTACAGCGCCACTTCCAGTTTTCTGAGTGGTTTATTGGAGATAATAGTTTCTCGGACTTTACTGCCCGGGTTGGCTTTGAACCGCCATCCTCAGATCTCAGCCTCCTGAATAGATAGGATTACAGGTGTGAGCCATTGGTGCCCAGCTTCTCTATCTTTTAACTAGGCATCTAGTTTTTCCTTGCACTCCCTTGACCTCTCAGAATATCTTCTTCTGAGTCTTCATTCCTTTCTCTTAATATGATTTTCCCAGCTGTTTCATTTTCCTTAAGACTTGTGCAATATCAATCTTTCTGATAAGTGAAAAGAATTACACTTTATGTGTGTGTGTGTGTGTGTGTGTGTGTGTGTGTGTGTGTGTGTGTGTGTGTGTCACTTGACTGTAGGCCCAAGAGTTCATTTCTAAGCTTTCTGGTTCATTGATCTTTAAGGCCAGTCTTGTTAAAGTAAAAGCTGATTTTATTATTTTGGCTTACTGATGGAGTTTGAAGTTTGATATTGATATTTCACCATTTCCTGCTAAGGATTTTTTTCTTTTAAGGGTCTTTTATAATTCCATACTAAATTTGGATTGCTTTCTCACTTAATTGACGAACATTGTTGGGATTTTGATGGGTATTTGATTTTCAATTTGGGGATGGGGCAGTACTGCAGTTTTCATAATGTTAATTCTTCCACCCAGGATCATGTAAAGACTTTCCATTTCCTTGAATCTCCTTCAATTTCCCTTTATAAAGTTTTCATATTAGAGGTCCTTCACATTTTTGTTAAATTAATTAATTCCTTGCTTTTTGTTGTCATTTTGTTTTGTTTTGTTTTGATTTGATTTCATTTTGTGGCTAATACAGATGAAGTTTTTTTTTTTAATTATTATTTTAGCCTGGACCTTCTCATTGTTGGTAACACAGTAAAACTACAGATTCTTGTGGGTTTTATATACTGCTACCTTGCTTACTTGAGGGAGGAAGCTATAGGTTCTTTGAATATAGAATTATTTCCTCTCCAAATTGGGGTAGTTTTACTTCTTTCCTATTTGGATCCCTTTTTTGTTTTTCTCTTGTCTAATGCTCTTGATAGAAAGCCCACTACTATATTGAGGATAAGTACAGAGAGTTGTACATCCTTGTCTCATTCCTGATTTTAGAAAATGTTTTCATGGTTCCAGCATTAGGTAAATGTTTATTATATTTTTGTCATATACATACTCTGTATTATATTGAGGAATGTTCCATGCATTCCTAGTTTCTCAGACCTTTTAATCATAAAATGGTATTCAGCTTGTCAAAAGCTATTTCTACATCTACTTAGATGATCATGTGGTTCTTGTCCATGATTATGTTAATGTTTTGTATTATGTTTATTGACTTAAGTGTATTGAAATAATTGTTACCTAGGATGAATCCTGTTAGATTATAGAATCATAGCACACGATTGTTAGTTGTTGAAATTGGTTGGTGAAAATTTTATTAAGAAGTTCTGCATAAATGCAAATCAAAGCTTTGGATTTATAGCTCTCTTTCTTTGATGGGTCCCTATCTGATTTTGGCAAAAATTGGATTCTAGCTTCATAGAATGTGTTTGATAATTGTTTCCCTTTTATTCCATTGAAGGGTTAGATGTGTACTGTAAGTTCTCCTTTGAAGGACTTAATTTCACTGTAAATCATTGAGTTCTAGACTTTTCTTGCACAGAATGTGGTTTATTGATAGTTCAGTTTCATTACTTCTTTTTATGTGTCATTTCTTCAGTTGGAGTATAGGAAAGCATCAATGTCCCCAGGATTCTCCAAGTGATTGGCATAAGGTTTTAGTAATGCTTTCATTTTTTTCTTATTTCTGTTGTGATGTCTCATTGTGTCTCTAATTTTATCTATTTGGTGGAGATCTCTTATTTTTTTATTATAAAGGTGATATACAGAGGAGTGGTTTACAGTTAAGCAAGTAATGAGCACATTTTTTTTGTGACCACTTCCTCCTTTTCTCCTGCTTCCCCCAACCCGATATCCCATTCTCCCAATGTTGTACAGTTCATTTCTAACATAGTATCTAGTGTAATCCACTGTTGCTTTGGTTATTCTTTGTCCCATCATTTCTGTGATTTTTCTTCCCTCCCCCAAATCAGATAAACTTATAAATAAGACAAAAATAAAGAAATCAAAAACAGTGACTACAGGAAATAAAACAAGGGGTGAAATGTATATGTAAATATCTCCAAACAGTTTATTTTACATTCCTCTTATATCCGTTCCTTGGAGCTCATTTTTATAAGCATCATTTTATATGCTGATATGCATATAGCAATTAGGCTATTGTGAATTTTTGCTAAGAATATCCTACACATATTCTACTTTTTCTAAATGAGGTAAAAGATACAGCCTATGATTCTTTGGGTTTCCCTTGTTTTGCTTAATATGTTTTCCAAGTCTTTCAATTTCCTTAAAAATGGGGCAATGCCATTCTTTCTTATGGAGGCATAGAAGTCCATTGGGTATATATACGACATTTTCTTGATTTATTCATCTACTGAAGGGTATATGGGTAGGTTCCATATCAGAGATCTGGTAAATAATGCTGCAATGAACATAATTGTGATAGTAGCCTTAGTGTGGTCTTCTTTGTGGTTATTTGGGTAAATGCCCAGGGGTGGGATTGCTGGGTCATAGGGGATCTCTTTTGAGAGCTTTTTACAGAGTGTTTGAACACATTTACATTTCCACCAATAATGTAGTAATGTTCTTTTTTGGCGACATCCCTGCCAGCCCAGCATCTATTATTATTAGTTTTCTTCATAATGGTCATTCCAACTGGGGAGACGAAGAATTTCTATTATGGCCAGAAATGTTGCACATTTTTTCATGTGTCTATTGGCCATTCATATGTCTTCTTCAAAGAGGTCTCTCTTTAAATCTTTAACCAATTATTATGAAGATTGTTGTTTCTTTGTGGATTTGGTTTGGGTGCATTTAACTTTTGGGGCTCTAACTATATTTGAGATATGATGTCCTTGTCTGTTGCACAGCAAGTAAATATCTATTCCCAATCTGTTGGTTTTCTATTTATGTTTCTATTTATATAAAATTGTCTTCTTAGTCAAATTGGTAAGGGTCTGTCAATTCTGCCAATTTATTCCAAGAACCCACTCTGTTTTGTTGATTCTTTCTAAAAATGTTTTATTTAGTCTTTAGGTATTTCTGATTTAATTTTAGTATTTGTTTCTGTATACTGGTTTGGGTTTGGGCTTGTCCCTGTTTGCAAGGAGCTTGATGTGCATAACGGAATATTTATTTGAGATTTCCCCAATTACTTGATGTATGTACTCAGAGCTATAAATTTTCCTCTAAGTACTGTATTTACTGTGTCCCAGAGAAGCTAATATTTTATGTATTCATTTTTGTAAAATTCCAGGAACTTTTAGATTTACATTCTAATATCTTCAGTATACCACTGGTCATTCAGCAACGTGTTATTCAGTCTTCGTGGGTTTGAGAATTTCTTATTTTTTGCTTTTGTTGTTGAATTCTCAGTTTATTCTGTTGTGGTGTGACAAGATATGGGAAGTCAAATTATTTTTCTTTCAATTTAGACAGAAGTTCTGTGTGACATAGAATATGTCCTCTTTTGGAGAATCTTCCATGAGCAGCTGCAAACAATGTATATACTGCTGTTGAGTATATATTCTGTAGATGTCTATTAGTGCTAGGTGGTCGATGTAGTTATTTAGGTCTGCAGTTTCTTGGTTGAGTTTTTTCTGTATGACCTATCCATGGATAATAATAATGTGTTGAAATGTGTTTTTAAGTTAAGTAGTATTTGGTTGATGAAGTGGTTCTCCATAATTCACAGCATTGGTATTTAGGCTTGTTATATCCTCCTAATGGAGAGATGCCTTTAGTAATATGCAATGTCTCTTCCTATTAATTTGATTTGAAGTCTATTTTATCTAATGTTAGTTATTCTGTTATGGCCTGTTTATGGTGTCTATTTGCTGGAAAATTTTTCCTACCACCATTTTACTTTGAGTATGTTTTGTTATCAATAAGATATATCTCTTGTAGATACTAGATGGATGGGTCGTGTTTTTTGATACTACTATGTAATCTATGTCTTCTAAATTGGAATGTTAAGTCCAATAATATTAAGACTTAAGACTGAAATATCTGATAAATCCAAACTATGTTATACACCTTCTCTTAGGAGCTGTGCCTCATCTATTCTTTTTCTTTTGGTTGATCATGTGGCTTGAACGCTAGGCTTGGACACTGTCCCTGCGCTCTTCAGCTCAAGGCAAGCTCTCTACCACTTGAGCCACAGTGCCACTTCCGGTTTTCTAATGGTAAGAGTCTACTGACGTCACTGCTCGGGCTAGTTTTGTACCTTGATTCTCAGATCTCAGCTTCTTGAGTAGCAAGGATTATAGGTGTGAGCCACTGGCACCAGGCTCTATTCTTTATTTACCATGTTCTCCAGTAGGGAGTATTTTATATAACCAGTTCCTATTCTTCTTGATTTTTTTCCATGTACCATATATTTGATTAACTTCTATCATGCTGATGTGGAGGAGATAAATTTTTTCAGGTTTTCTTTGTCATGAAATATTTTTATATATACTTCAAATCTAAAGACGAGTTAGGCCTGGGACCATACTCTCAGTTGGTAGTTGTTTGCCTTTAATGTTTGTCATATATCATCCCAGACTCCTCATTTTACCATATCAGCTAAGAAGTCTGTATTTACTTTGACTGTATATCCTTTATAATCAATCTTTCCTCTACAACAGCTTTAAGAATCCATTCCATGATATCTAATGATCTTCTAATGAATAATGATGTGGTGGTTGTTGGTTCTATTCTGGTACTCTCTGTTTGGTGTTCTAAAAGCTTCTATTCTCTGAATGAGCCTATCTCTATGGATGTTTGGAATGTTCTCTGATAGAATTCTGTAATATGTTTCCTATCCATTTAGTTTCATGCTCTTCTTCTTCCTGATACATATCTATCCCAAATTTGATCTTCTATGTCTTGCAGTTCTGGCAAGGTCATTTTTTATTTCTTGGATTTGCTTTAAATAATCATCTCCTCTTACCTATTACAGTTATTTTCTCTTTGACGCCTGAGATTATCTACTATGTCCTCTTCACTGTGGGGACTTTCTACTTTGTTTTTGATAGTGTTCTAATTGGTCATGTTTAGGGCTTCTATTTCTTTATTAAAGTTTTTTAGGTCGTTTATGGACTTTCCTTACTCTTTTTTTTGGTGAGAGGGGGTTCTTCAGATTCGGGGTGGGGGTGGTCTTTTAGTTTTCTCTTCTCTCATATCTTTTAACTAGGCATCTATTTTTTTTTGTATCCCTTGTCTTCTCAGAATTTTCTGTTGGTAGTCTCCATGAATTATTTTGCTAATCTTTGAGTTGTTTCATCTTGTTCACATATTACCAGGTAGAGGTTTTGTATCTTTTCATTAATCACATTTTTCAGCAGTATTTCTAATGTATTCTGAAAACTATCTTCTAGGTCCTTTAGTGTCTGTTCTAGAGCCTGCTTATTTACCGTGGGAATTATATTACGTTGAATTATCACTTTTATGCTATTTTTGTGATTTGTTCTACCCATTTGGGGGACTTCTTGGATTTAATTTGGAGGATATATGATCTTAACAATCGGTGACTCTCTAAGTTCTTGGCTGATTTGCCAGTTCTTGGTTTGATATTCTGTTGTGATTGGTTTCTCTGGAATTAAATTTTTGTCTAGACAATTAAGTGTAGGAGGAGAGATACGTTCAGATGAGATGTTGTGATTTTAATACTTGTGGTTTGAGTGACAGTTCGGATTATCCTGTGGTACAATGAAATGTCTCTGTCTGGATGTGGCTGTCCCTGATGTACACTTCTGTTCCTAGTTGTGCTTTTGTTTATTTTTCTGTAATTTTGCCCTTTTATTTTGACACTACAGCTCTGCTTTTGAATATGTTGGCTAACAGAGTCTCAGCAGTCACCTGCATGGCTCTGCCCCTTTTCATAGATTTCGGTTTTCTTGTGAAGAAATTATAAAATCTTTACTTGAATTGTATAACTTTATACAATTATAGTTAACTTGGTGTGACCCTCTAGAAGTGAAGAAGCGCTGGGACTCTAAATCTCTGTTTCATTAGAGAGATCTAGGGTACTTTTCTTATTCAGCCATCGTTTTTCCTCTTCCTCAGATTTTTTATATTTATATTTTTAATAAAATTTAGGATTTGTGATTTTATCAAGTTGTTTTGTTTTTCTGTTTGAGTTACTTTGAAATAGTGATTTCAGACTTGAATGAAGAGACAAAAATAATATGAAATCTATGCTAATACTTTTAAAGAAAGAGCAGACATTTTAACCTATTTGCTACAAGTAAATTAATATTAAGCAAAGCTAATTAAAATAATGGCTTATTCACTCTTCAGAGGATGAGTATAGAACTCTGATATCGTGGAGGAAAAGATTTTAGATTCATTACAACTGATGTCTTACATTGAAATTACTGGCTAACCTTTCTTATTCAGAAAGGCTAAATCTCCAGATCTTTCATATTAGCATTATATGGTTGTAATAGCTACCTGTTGAATTGTTTTCCTCTATTATTATCAATTCAATTTTTCATCCATTAGGTATCTGGGGCTTTGAATCACCAATTCCTTAAAATGTCTATATTGCCTATATTGTGATGAAAATCTCAGTAATATTAATATTAGTGTGTTTCTGAGTCTTATCTTGTGCTAAATTCATATGAAATTTATACAGTCTCAAACAAAGACCTATTTACTCTTTTCTATGTTTAATCAATAAATCCATTTTAATTAGAAATATGTTCACATGTTTTATATTGCTTCAGTAAACATCCCATATTTCTTGTTCTTTTATTGAAATAAAAATAAAGCTTGGAACATGATCCCATTATCACTTTAAAGTAAATCCATGGGGACTATTTTATGTATATAAATAAAAACCTGCAATGTACATGTTTATACATGACATCTAATGGTTTAATCAATTAGACACAAGAACTACCACATCAAGTCTCAATCTACTTAAAGGCCCCAAAATATTAATGTTCATGAATATTACTCATTTTTAGAAAATGAGTAGTCAAAACAAAGTTTATATTTGAAATTTAGCAAATGTAAATTACACTCTGATTTATTGTCAACATCCTGTTACCAGGAATACATTTATTAAGCAAACATATCCTTAAGATGGTAATTATATGCAAATAGTGTGATTTCTTCAAACATACTATAAATATTCATAAGAGGATTTGTAATCAGAAGTGATAGGTAAGCAAAGTAACTGGAAAACTGTATAAGTAAATTGAGTTTCCATATAGAATTACAAGTTTTCAATAAATGTGACTATAGCAGCTGATTTTGTATTTCTAACACACATCCTATATTTTTCCACGCACTCCCATTCTCTTACCTCAGTTCCTCTTCTTTCATAAAGTCAATTACTACTAAAATAGCAGATGGGGCATTTTTTGGTTTCTAGATCAACTAAATTTCAATATTTTGGACTATTCGTATAAATTCATGGAGTTTGCCTTGGATATCAAGTTTGAGGATACTGTGTCTAGGGTACTCTTAATTGGCTTGAACCAGTCAGGAAAATACTATGAATACATAGACACAACAGTATGCTAAGGACTAGGGACTTGATTCCTGGGAGAGTTACAAGTCCAAGCAAGATCCTGAAGCAGATAAAAAGCAATGGAGCAAACATCTATCAACTATCATTACAAAATAATGGAACTGATCTCTGATGTGTCTGGATGGCATCTCTGTGTGTGTGTGTGTGTGTGTGTGTGTGTGTGTGTGTGTGTGTGTGTGTGTGTGTAGAGAATTTTAGTGGAGTTTCCATATTTGCAGTCATAGAGCATTACCTATCAGAGCTCTGATACCACTGTCATCACGTTTTACCATGAAAGCCATTTGCTTAATCGTTAATTAAAAAGGGAATAATAATGTAACATCTTACTGGATTCTTTTGACAATTAATTGGTATATTGAAAGCCAAAGCGAGTAAATGGAGATTAATATAATCTTTCTCCTCTATTCTGCTTATTACACAGCAATAGGTGTGACTTTCAGGAGTGTCCTGCAATGTAGTCATAGCTGATTTACTAATTTGCTTAATATTATGAAACATGTGATAGAGAAATAGATCAGCTTGCAAGCACAAAGAACTAGTGATAAGATCAAGCATTTGAACAGGGTTGCCACATCTTTTAGGAGAGCAATTTCTTCATATTTACTTCAAATTTTGAAGCTTTCCCTGTGTGATTAAAAGATAATAAAGTACTATAGAAAGAAGAATTCCTGTTCAGCCAAGTAGAAAGTGCTCATGATCCGAATCTAAGATTTCAATTTTCATAAGCATTGTCTTTTAGAGTGCTTCCATTTAATACACTTCAACACCACATCCTTCCTTGAGGGAGACAAGAAAATAGATAATTTTGCTTGAAAATTAACTTACGTAAATTATAGTGTACAGGCATGATTTGTATAATTACAGAAGTTACTAATTAGAAATCATTTCACAACTAAAAATATAATTAAAATCACACAACAAAACTAGAGGCCACAGCATTTTGTGCATGAAAACATAGATTAGTTACAGAATTTTTATTTTGAGATAAACTTTATATTGAAGT
Source organism: Dipodomys merriami (assembly GCF_024711535.1). Taxonomy (NCBI): domain Eukaryota; kingdom Metazoa; phylum Chordata; class Mammalia; order Rodentia; family Heteromyidae; genus Dipodomys; species Dipodomys merriami. The sequence goes on along the minus strand of NW_027203159.1, from coordinate 26,750,299 downwards.
ATGATGTAATTTATGGAAGGCTTGAAACATCTTATTAAAAATATTATTTCTTAGAAATAGTTTTCCTTCATGATTTTAAGAAGAAAAATGTCCTGTTTTCCGGTTTCCATGTGATTAACCTCCAAATTAAAAATAGAACATATGATTTAATTTACTTTAGACAAAAATATTCTTGGGTGTAAGGGCCTCATACTCTCTACATCACCAAGTGTGATGAGTCTGAAAGAATTAGTCTCTACATGAACTATGTTAATATTATTTACAATGTGAGAGAAATGTTTAAATAGTTGTATTTAGTTTGATTAATTTCTCTGAATCCATAATAAAATATATAACAAATTTAAAAATGATTAGATATAAAATTTAGAATTCAGGAAATATTTTTGAACATACTAGTTACTGGAGCCTTCACAACAACCTCATTAGATAATTTAAATTGATGAAGCAAAAATCCCAGCGGTTAGACATTTATGAATAGAAAAATCATGTCATTCTGAATATGTAAGGATACATCCTACAAATTTTCCATATTTGATAAGTAGGATGTAACCCTACATATCAAATATGGAAAATTTAGCTTTTAAATACTTGAATATACTAATACATTTAATTGCAGACTCTGTCTGAAAGTAGATAAAATTGAATTTATTTAAAAAAGTAAACATAAGCATTCATTTCTATAAAACACAATTTTTAAAATATCACTCATTAAAGAAAAAAGATGTACACTTCATTGTTTTTCTTGACAATCATATTCTCTAAACTTACTACAAATAATAGATTAGTAAACATAAATCATTTCTTTGTAGGGAATAAACTTTAGTTTCCTAAAAGTCATGACTATAACTTTTTCTCAAAAAATTACTAAGTATGTGTTGTATATTTTATTCATGGATTCTTATTTGATATATTTTTATTCATTAAGTTAAATAATTGGGCAATAATAGTATACATTATGTATGAACAAAGCTAGTGTAACAAAAGTATTTTCCTCACAAGACATATCATGGCTCTCTTAAAGAACTCTAGAAGGCAGTGTTTTATTTATTTAATAATTGTTAGTTATCTTATTAATCGTTGGAAGTGGCAGTTTCATTATGCTCTTTCCATAATATATTTAAAATATTTGATTATAGGCCCTCTATTTCCTTTTCATTGTTCCTTCTTCCAAAGATTTTGTTTTTCACATGAAATTACATCTTTATATATGCACTTATAATCCAATTAAGGTAAGGAGGTAAATTGCAACTTAATTCAAGATGTACAGTGGATTAACATGATGAATAAAAGCTTGAATATTTTTAACTTCTGAATTGACCTATAATTATTATGGTGGTTCGGACGCCAGACAGAACTAGTGTTAGCGTTAGAAAAATAGAAAATTTAGGTTCAACACAGGATGTCCCATTGTAACAATGATACTCGCCAGACACTATGTTGAAAATGAACATTACAACATGGGGGGAGGGAGAGCCAGAGAGGTGGAGGAGGCTAGCTATCATTGGAGAACAACCAAAAATTGGGTAACAATGCTCAACAAGAAATATACTGCAGCATTATTTACCATAGCTAAGATGTAGAACCAACCCAGATGCCCCTCAGTAGATGAGTGGATCAAGAAAATGTGGCATATATACACAATGGGATTTTATGTCTCCATCAAAAATAATGACATTGTCCCATTTGTTAGGAAATGGAAAGACTTGGAAAAAATTATATGAAGTGAAGTAAGCCATGCCCAAAGAAACATAGGTCCCATGGTTTCCCTTATTTGCAATTACTAGTATATGTCTGAGACAAGCAGAAAAAGTCAGATAAGTTGATGTTAGGTAAAATGAACCCCAAGATAAGTATTCAAGTATTGTTTCTTTCTTGCAATTGTTTCTATCTTATTTATAAGATGATTTTTTTGTTGCTTTGTATGTCCCTCCCCCATGGTATAACCCCGTGTTTTCATTGTATAATTTGTGAAGGTGAAGGAAAAAAAAAAACAATTATTTAAATCTGGATGCAGGTGCACCTATTGCAACAATGAGATTTACAAGTCTTCATGTCGAAAAACAAAATTTACAACTTTTGGCCTTGTAGGGATTAAGGAGTTGGGGACGTGGGAGAATGGGAAGGGATTGGAAGGGGACACAAAGGAGGAGGCAACAATGCTTGATAAGAAATGTACTCATTACCTTACCCATGTAATTGTAACCCCTCTGTACAGTATTTTCACAATAAAAAAAAAAGAAATGCACTCTTTACCATACACATATAACTGTAATCCATCTGTAAAACATCTTTAAAATAAAACGAAATTTTAAAAAAAGATGACAGGAAATAGAAAAATCATTTAATAAAATTAGGTTCAAAATCCAAGTAAAATGTAGAACTTCAAGCCGAATAAGAGGATGAATGTGAAATAGAGCTTGCTATTCATATTATGATATATGTAGGTTTAAGATTAGGCAAGTTACAATTGGGGTTAGGATGAGAAAAAGTTGTAAGACATTGTGTAAAATGAAACATATTTTAAGAAGAATGAGTAGTATCAAAGAGTGAATGAAAACCAGTGTCTGTGTTACTTTAAACATTCAGTTATAATTTGATAGAAAGTGTGAGTTACTTTTTTAGTTCTGATTAGGGTTAGGGATGAGTAAGCTTTAGGGTAAAATTTAGTTTTCCAAGAAGTAGAAGCAAAAAATGAATGTGATTGAATAGAATCTACAGAATTTTCCTTATTTAACTATTTGGTGTTTATTCAGATTGTGATAAGGATTAGATTTCTGGTTAAAGCATTTGGGGATAGAGTTAAGAACTGGGTTAACTTGGTGACTCACACCTGTTATCCTAGCTACTCAGAAGGATTATATCTGAGGATCAAAGTTCAAAGCCAGCTGGGCAGGAAAGTCGGTAAACCCATTATCTCCATTAAACCACTGGAAAACCCAAAGTGGTAATGTGGCTCAACAAGTAAAGCTGTCATTGTGAGCTAAAAACTTCAGGGAAGTTGTCCATGCCTTGAGCTAACGGCTTGTACCTATGCCCAAAGTTCAAACCCCATAACTGACAAAAAGAAAAACAAAAGAAGAATGGGTTAAATGTTACATAAATCTAAAACTTATTTTAGGTTCTAGGAATTGAGGAAAATCTGGGATAATGGGAGTAATTTTTTTTTCATAATATCAGGATTTGAGATCAATATAATGATTCATGTCATGGAAAAGATAGGTTCAGAATTATGATTGAGAAAATCTGTAGGATTTAGGACAACCTGCAATTTAATTCAAAAATTACAAGTGTAATTTCAATTAGGATGACACAAAACGAGTAATTTTCATAAATTTTAGAACTGGATACCATTAGTGTCAAGATTGTGGTTAGGATTCCAGCCATGGTTAAGGTTAGAATTAAGGAGGAAAAAATGAGGGTCAAATTGAAGATAAATTTTAGAATATGCCCAGTATGAATTAGAATGAATGTGAACTAGAATATTACTATTAATATTAGCATCTGCTTACAATTAGACTCATGGTTTTTCTCAGTGTTCCTGTTAAGATTAAGTTTAAGGTTCAGTAACAGCTGTTCACGCCTTTAATCCTATTTACTGAGGAGGCTGAGATCCGAGGATATCGGTTCAAAGCCAGCCTGGGTTGAAAAGTCCATGAGACTCTTTTCTCCAATGCACTACTCAGAAAACCACAAATGGTGCTGTGGCTCAAGTGGTAGTGTACTAGCCATGAGCTTAAGAGGTGAGGCACAGGGTGCAGGCCTAGAGTTCAAACCCCATGACCAACCAAAAAAAAAAAAAAAAAAAGGATGTAGTTTAAGGTTAGAAAATGACTAAAATATTTGAAAAAATTGAAACCTCTTTTTTGAAAGCTTATTAGAATCTAGATAGAATGAGGGAAAACTAGCATATTGTGTTAATATTAGTATTCATATATAATTCTGATTAATATAAGGGTCGGTGTTTTCTTCTGTTTATGATTAGTGGTACGAATAGGAAAGTTTTAGTATAAAATAGCGTTTTCACTAAAAATAGAAAGAAAAATTGTGAGATTGAATAGTAACTAGAATATTACCATTTTGTTTATTTCTCAGTTATCGTTCTTATTATGATTAGTGAGAGTTTTCCATCCAGGTTTAGGTTGAGAGTTAGGGTTAAGTAATGGACAAAACACAAAGTAAATCTGAAACTATTTTAGGGTAAAGGAGTTCAGGAAAAGTAGGATCGATGGAAACTGAAGTATTTCTTTTTCTGATAGGAGAATTTGAGGACACATAATATAATGGTTCATGTTAGAGAACAAGGTAATTTCAGAGGTAGAGCCATGAAATTTGTGGGATTTAGGGCAAATTGAAACTCATGTCAAGACTACAAACTGTAGTATTATTTAGAATGAATAAAAATTAGAATTCTTAAACTTCAGAATGGGGCTATCATTAGGGTGAAAGTTAGTTTTCAGTTCCAGCTGGGATTATGCTTAGCATTAAAGAAATGGAAATTTTAGTATCAAACTGAAAGTAAATATTAGAACAAAAAGTTGAGTTATAATTAGGATGAATGTGAAATAGGACACTTCTAATAATATTAGGATTAGGGTATGATTAGTGTTAGGGTTAGCCTCAATGTTCCAGTTAAAGTTAGGGTTGGAAAAATGACAAGATATTGAGTAAAACTACAAGCTATTTTCAGGAAGATGAGTTTAATCGAAGTTAGGGTGAGTAAAATCTTATGTATTATTGTGGCTTTTAGAATCCAAATTTAATTCTAGAGTTGGGGTTACTTTTCTACTTCAAGTTAGAGTGAGGGTTAGGGAAGGGTAAGCTTTAGGGTAAACCAGTTTTATGCTAACACTTTCAATTAAAATAAATGTGAAATTAACCAAAACTACACAGTTTTTTTCCCTAAATTTCCTATTCTGGGTTTAATAGGGTTAAATTTAAAGTTAAGTTTCTAGTAAGGTTTAGTTATATAGTTAGAGTTAGGAAGTAGACTAGATTTTAAGTAAATCTGCAACTGTTTTTGGAGATGTAGGAATTCAGTAAAAGTTAAGATCAGTGGAAAGACAGAATTTTTCACCATATGAGGATCTGAAATTAATGATGCATAATAGGGTACAAGATAGATTCAGAGTCCAAATAAGGCAATATGTAGGTTTTGGAGCAAACTGCAAGTCATTTCAAAGATGAGTATCTGCTAGGATATATCTAAACTCGAGTATTTTCCATTAATTTTAGGATTGGGTTACTATTATCAAGGTTATTCTTAGGGTTCTGACCAGGATTAGAGTCAGGATTAGGGAAATTGAAGTTTGAGCATAAAACTGGAAAGTAAATCTGAGAACTACAGGCTGAAAAAGAGTTAGGACAAATATTAAACATTGTATTGCTATTTACATGAGGATGATTCAGGCACTTTTATGGTTAGGGTTCACTTCATTGTTCCAATTAGGGTTAAGGTTAGGGTTTGAAAAAGGATAAGATATTGGGTACAACTACAACCTATTTTAAGAAGGATGAATTGAACCAAAGTTAGGAGAGTGAAAACCAGTGTATTCATGTGACTTTTGTTGGAATCCATATAGTTAAGCTTACTTTCCTAGTTCAGATTAGCATTAGGGTCATGGAAGTGTAAGCTTTAAGATAAAACAGTTTTCTACTGATAATTACAGGTCAAATATTTGTGAAATTTAATGGAATCTACAATGTATCCAATACATTTCCTACCAGGAATCACTTGGGTTTGGTTTCCAGTACGGGTTAGGGACAGGATTAGAGTTAATAGACTAGATTGTAGTAAATCTGAAACATTCTTTAGGATACAGGAGTTCCGGAAAGTTAGGATCAATAGAATGTACAGTATTTTTTATTTTATGTATTTTAATGTTTTGAGCATTTGATGTCAATGAATAAAACAAACCTAAACCTACTCCCAATTACCCTAGTAATGCATTCCTTTTCATTCATTCTACCTTGGAAACAACTGATATTGGTAAAATTGATTATTTTTCACCAAATAGCTTACCCTTTTTGTGAGTCTAAGCCTAATCCTGAATCGAACTCTGAAAATAAACCTAACCCTAATTGCACCTGAATCTTTATATCAGTATCAGAAACCTATTTTACATTCATATGAATGTTCGCTTGTCTTGTAAATCTAAAGTTAGGTTGAGTTTGACAGTAAATTTTCCATTTCCATACTACTAACACACCCCAGACATGAACCTTAACTCTAACTTTGATGCTAATGTTAGTCCAATCCTTAAGTGAACAAAAATACTTGAAATTTCATTCAGCATAGATTCAAACTCTGAATCAATCTTATTCTGATAGGAATCATCTTATCTATTGATATTATTTGTTAGAATGAATCAAAACTGGAGTAGTTTTTATTTATTTTAGGAATTGACTACCATTAATATGAAGTTTAGGGTAAGGTTTCTAGCTCATATTAGGGTGCAGATTAGGGAAATGGAAAATTAAGTATCAATATGAAAGTAGAATTTAGAAGTACAAGAAACATAGGGGTTGAGATGAATGTAGAGTATTGGTAGTAATATTAGATTTTCAATATAATTATAGTTTGGGTGAGCCTCAATATTTTAATTAGGGTTAGAGTGAAGGTTAGAAAAATGGTAAGATACTGCATAAAACTTCAACCTATTTTAAGGACACATTAAATCAAAGTTAGGATGAATTAAAACGTTATTTGTGTTACTTTAGCATTCTGGTATCATTCCTTTTACAAGAGGGTTACTTTAGTAGTGTTTAGGGTTAGGCTTAAGGAAGGATTAGCTTAGGATAAAACTGTATTTTCCACTAACGATTCGAAGGAAAATAAATGTGACATTGAACAGAAAGTTGAAAATTTACTTACATTTTCAAAGTGGTGTTAATTTGGTACAGTTAGTGACAGATTTCTGGTTTAGGAATCAGGTTAGGATGATAAAATGGGTTGGATTGCTAGAAAATCTGAAATTTATATTAGGATCCAGGACTTCAATGATAATATCAATGGAAAGTACAATATTTTTTAGATATCAGAATTTGAGGTCAATGGATTTCATGTTCATGTTGGAGAACAATATTACTTCATAGTTGAATCAGAAAACCTGTAGGATTTAGGACAAATCTTTTCAAGAAATACTAATGGAGTATCACCTGAGATAAATAAACCTCCACGATTTTTCTTTAACTTTAGGATTGGACCACCAGTACAAATAAGACTCACTGTTCTGGAAAATCAAGGATCAAAAAAAAATTATGTTAAACAGGGAAAGCTCCTGGGATAGGTTTCTTATACTATGTGATATTATTAATTGATTCTGGACATCCATAAATTTCTAAAATTTTATTTGATATTTTTATAGCTTTGAAATAATGTATTTCATTTACAAAGTAATAAATTTGTCATTATAGACAATTATCCTATATCATAATGCAATATCATTCCAACTAATTTCAGAACATCATGAGCTGTATTTCAGGGCAAAATTTTCATGATTCTTCCTATTATATTCTTTTCTTCATTCAGGAAGAGCCACTACAGTACGTGAGTTCATGAACAAAGCTGATATATGGCCCATTAGGTCATACTTGGATTTCAACTTCCCTTGCCCACTGTTACCAAATTTTGAATTCATGGGAGAACTCCACTGCAAACCTGCCACAACTTTGCCTGAGATAAACCTGTTCCTGTTGACTTGGTGTTCCCTTTCCCTCTTCCTCTTTTCCCTCTTGCTTTTTCTCTCCATCCCTCTCTCTCTCTTTCTTTCTGCATTTCTTAATGGTTTTGCATCCCCTCAAAGGAGACTCCTGCAGAAAATTAGATGTGAGAGAGGGATGATGTGTCCTGTTAATTGTTTACTCGTGTATTTCTATTCAACTCTCTCTGTTTCATGACTATCAAGAGAAATGAGGATAACTGGAATCTTTGGAGGATATGATCAGTTAAATGGGGGCTTCATTATTGAAGTCATAAGGAAGGATGTATTATTCATGTATAGATTATTTACTGACTATAATATACCAAAATAAAATGGTGGCTATCCAAAGAAAGAAAGTAGAAACAGATTCTGAACACAAGTTTAATTCGATTTGAATGGGGTAACTAGAAAATAAAACTTGTCTGAATGTGTTTTCATCAGGACTGCTATATTGTTAAGTAAACACAAGCAAAGTATAAACATAAAGTTCAATCTCGTTTACTGCTAATACATAAAATACAAAACAATAAAAATAATTTTTTAATTGTGAAAATACTGTACAGAGGGGTTACAATTGCATGGGCAAGATAATGAGTTCATTTCTTATCAAACATTATAGCCTCCTCCTTTGTTTCCTCTTCCCATCCCTTCCCATCCTCCCACCATCCCCCCCGCCTACCAAATCCTCCTCCCCCCTCACCAAAGTTGTAAAGGTAGTTTTCAACTTAACAACTTATTGTGGCAATGGGTCTACCTTTCTCCCTATTTAAACAATTTGTTTTTTTTCTTTCCCCTCCACAAATTATACCAACATCTAATACAGTGAAAGAAAGGGTTGGGGCTGGGAAGGTGGCTCAGTGGTAGAGCACTTTCCTTGCATGCATGAGGCCCTGGGTTCGAATCCTCAGCACCACAGAAGCAAAAAAAGAGCCAGAAGTGGTGCTGTGGCTCAAGTGGTAGAGTGCTAGCCTTGAGCTGAAGAGCTGAGGGACAGCGCCATGGCCCAGAGTTCAAGCCCCATGACCGGAACCCCCCCACACACACAAAAAAAAGAAAGGGTTATACTGTGGGGGAGCGACATCCAAAGCAACAAAGAAATAATCTTCTAAATGTGTTAGAAACCATCACGTGAAAGAAAAAAATCATTTGAATACCTATCTTAGGATTCATTACCCTAACATAAACTTATCTGACTTTTCTGTCTAACTCAGACTTGTACTACCTATGGCAAATATGGGACCTATGTTTCTTTGGGCCTGGCTTACTTCACTTAATATAATTTTTTCCAAGTGTTTCCATTTCCTAACAAATGGGGCAATATCATTCTTTCTGATGGAGGCATAGAATTCCATTGTGTATATATACCACATTTTCTTGATCCATTCATCTACTGAGGGGCGTCTGGGTTGGTTACATATCGTAGCTATAGTAAATAATGCTGCAATAAACATAGTTGTGCTGGCAGCTTTAGTGTGGTCTTGTTTGTAAACATTTGGGTAAATGTCCAAATGTGCGATTGCTGGGTCATAGGGGAGCTCTATGTGGAGTCTTTTGAGCAACCTCCATACTGATTTCCAAAGTGGTTGAAAAAAGTTACACTCCCACAAACAATTCAGTTAGGTTCCCTTCTGTCCACATCCCCTCCAGCATCTGTTGTTATTAGAGTTCTTGATTATAGACATTCTAACAGGGGTGAGGTGGTATCGCAATGTTGTTTTGCTTTGCATTTCTTATTTGGCTAGGGAGGTTGAGCATGTCTTCATGTGTCTATTTGCCATCCTTCTTTTCTCTTCAGAGAAGTTTCTCTTTAAGTCTTTAGGCCACTTATTTATTGGGCATTGTTTCTTCTAGGATTTGTTGTTGGGGGATTTAATTTTTTGAGTTCCAAGTATATTTTAGATATGAGACCTTTGTCCGTTGTATTTCTAGTGAAGATCTTCTCCCAATCCGTGGGCTTTCTATTGATGTTGCTAGCTAGGTCCTTTGTCATGAAGAAGGAGCTCTGCAGTTTCATGCAATCCCATTTGACCAACCTTTTTTTGATGTTTTGTTTTTTTGGGTCTCTATTAAGAAAATTTCAGCCTATGCCAAGGAGACCTAGGGTTTCTCCTATTCCATCCTGTAATGTTTAGAGAGTGTCTGCTTTGACTCCGAAGTCTTTGATACATTTGGAGTTGATTCTGTTGCATGGTGATATATAAGGATCTAGCTTTAATTTTCTACAAGTAGTTAGCAAGTTTTGCCAGCACCATTTACTGAAGAGGCTTTCTTCCATTCTATTGTTTTAGCTCCCTTATCAAATTTTAGATGGGTATAGGTCTGTAGGTTCATTTCTGGGTTTTCAATTCTATTCCATTGGTTCTGAGGTCTGTTCTTGTGCCAGTACCTGCTCTCTCAATTCCTGTATTACTCTTTGATTAGCTTCTTCACATTCATGCAATTCCTGTATTTCTCTTTGAGTGTTCTCAGCCAGCTCACGCCATCCTGACTTTCTCTTTGTTGTTCTCGGCCTACTCCCAACATTCCTGTCTATCTCTTTGACTGATTTTAGCCTGCTCATGCCATTCCTTTATTTGTCTTTTAGTGTTCTCAAGCTGCTCATGCAATTCCTGTATCAATCTTTGAGTAGCTCCCTCACACTTATGATATTCCTGTCGTGACTTTGGTTTGCCTCCTCTCTCTCCCTCATAGATTCCTTTGCAGGTTTTCAAACTTTTCATTTACCATATTTACCAATAGTGTTTGTAGAGCTTTTTGGGAACTCCCCTCTGGATTATTAATTATCTGTTCTGTGCCCTGATCATCATGAGTGGGAGTTGAGATACCCTGACTTGCCATTTTCTTGTGTTTTTCTGGCTTGCTGCGGGAGTGTTGGTTCCTGGGTTATCTCTGTTCTGCGAACTGCAGGTTGAAGATGTCTGCTCCTTGTCAGGTCTTGCTGCTGTTGAGGAGAATCCACTTGCCTGCCACTTCTGGCACATTTGTCCCGGACTCTCTGTGTTGCAGGTATGGTGGCTACAGCCGCCGCAGCCACGGCTGCTGGCAAGTGCTCAGATCTGTCTCCTTGCCTGTATTTTCCCTCTCCACCCTAACTCTATGTACTGTGATAGCACACTAGGTGTGATTCTCTGGCGTAGGACTGTTCACTGGAGCACTAAAACTGTTTTCTGTGTGAGAGCTTGTTTAGTCTCTAGATTCTCCTCTGCCATCTTCCTGGAACCTCAAAAATAAAAATTTTGTAAAATTTTGGCATTTGTTCCTAGGTTTTGTTTATCGGTAAGATTTGTATTGTCTCAGTCTCATTGTATGCTGTTCATGTAATGTTTATTACTTACTGATTAAATTTTGTAATAATATCATAAATATTCCCAATTATTCTTTATTATATATGATCAGTTAAATATATGTGGGTAAAGATATGTGTGTGGATTGCTTGCCTTGAGCTGGAAGTTCAGGGTCAGCACCCAAGCCCAGAATTCAAGCTCCACGACTAACAAAGGAAAACAAAAATCATCCACTTGTTCCATTACAATTTTGCCTTTGGAAAGAATGTTACCTATTTCTTTTGACTAGATACTTTTCAAGACATTAGGCATCTTGTTAGTTAAATAAAGCATCTTTTATATTTTTATGTATCTTTTAAAAATAGTGTAAGGAAATGAATATATTTCTTGTCAGTATGACCCTTCCATCATTTTTTCATGCCTTACTTATTCTGGATTCCCATATCCCTTCTTATTCTCATAGATTGATGTCAGATCCTCTGCAGTATACTAAAAAGAAGTCAAGAAAGTAGCCATTGAGAAATGACTTTCAGAACACACTTGCAAATGGTCAAACAATGGCTTCTTGTTGAACTAGAGACAATATATGATTTCAGTCACAAAGTGCTTCAAAGGTATAAATTTCAATGTACACCAGACAAAATTTGAATCTGAATCATTCCTGGGCCTTGCTTTTTTTTTGGGGGGGGGGTCCGTTCGTGGGTCCTGAACTCAGGGCCTGGGCGCTGTCCCTCAGGTCCACAGCTCAAGGCTAGCACTATACTACTTGAGCCACAGCACCACTTCTGGCATTTTTCTTTTTGCTTATATGGTGCTGAGGAATCGAACCCACGGCCTCAGGCATGCATGGCAAGCGCTCTGCCACTGAGCTACCTTCCCAGCCCCCCCCTTGTTTTTTATATAAAGCAAAAATGCTTAATTCTTCCTCCACAGTGAACCACAATGAATTTAAATAGGATGTAAAAAATGTCAGAGATGCTGATTTGGCAGAAATTTTTGCCATTATGAAGAAAATAGATGTAAGAAGGGCATATTTATTTCTTTTTTAAATTTTTTTATATTTTAAAATTTTACAAAAAATATTTTAAAAAGAAGCCAATTTAAGTAACGGTACTATGAGGATTGAATTATAAAAGTAGCAGATATTGGTGAAATTAGTTTGACACAGGGATTGAGATAAGAGAAACTTTATAGAGGTAAATTTGGTAGGAATTGATGAAACAGTTATAAAGAACACAGATATGCATCCCAACAATTTTTGATGCAAGTATGAAAATGTGGGGGAAAGACTAAGTTGGGAAGAAAGGAACAAACAAACTAAACTAAAATTCATACTTTCAGAGATGGAACGTTGAAAGTGTAGGAGGTTATGGAAACAACTAGGAAGGAAATGGAGATATTATAGTTGAAATGAAAAAATCCTGCCACAAAGAGTAAGAGGAAATAATTACCACAATCAATGGAGGGAAGACAGAAGAGTATGATTCCTGAAGATGGAGAGAAATTGAAACTAGAAAAAATAGTCCCAAATGCAAACATACATTTTGTGGAAGACATCTCCATCTGAACTCTTTATATCGTATCCTTTTAATACACATTCAACAGAGATACATTGTTTTTGTCTTTCCTCCCTGTTTCCCTCCCTCCCTCCCTCCCTTCCTTCCTTCCTTCCTTTCTTCCTTCCTTCCTTCCTTCCTTCCTTCCTTCCTTCCTTCCTTCCTTCTTTTCTTCCTTCCTTCTTTCCTTCCTTCCTTCTTTCCTTCCTTCCTTCCTTCCTTTTTTCCATCTTTGGTTTTTCCTCCCTCCCTCCATTCCTCCCCCCCTCTTTCTTCTGTTTGGTTATGTCTAAGGAAAACATGGTTGAGGGTCTGAACTAATCCATAGTATAATGCGTGCTAGACAAGTTCTTTTTCTTGGCTAAATCTAAAAGTTTTAAAATACTTAATATTTTATATTTCTGTCATTATCTTATTTCTTTCAAATAATAGCAAACTAAGACTATTTTAATATAAACCATGATTTGATGTTTTACATAATATGTTTACCATGACTTGACTATCCCATTCAGTGTTAGGAAAAAGTAAGAAATAAGTTACTTGCCTTTCTGGCATCTGACAACTTTCCCTCATGCATCTCTACTACCCAGACGATTCTTTTAATCATAGAACTCCAATGATAAGGTTGTTTGGGGCCAGACACCTGGGGCATGAATTTGAGTTAGCCAGTGATTTTTCCCAAAGCAAAAAAAAAAAAAAAAAAAAAAAAAAAAAAAAAAAAAAAAAAAACCCGCTAGTGATTGCTTTATCTCATCTTCAGCTTAACTGGACATCTCAATTTTGTATTTTCCGAATCACATATGTAGACGGAATGCTTATTCCTTCTTAGGAACTTTTTTCAGTGAGAAAATGGAGTAGCCATATTTTGAGAGGTTGAATCTTAGTCTGTATTAAAAGGCCAGTGACTGAATGGTGGACTACTTTCTCAAAGACCAGCAACCTGCAAATATACTTAACGCTATTAGGAAACAGCCTTGAAGGCTGGAGAGGAACAAAAGAACAATAACAATACCATCAAACCAATTCAGCTCCAATTGAGATTTGACTTGGGACTCCATGGTGACCAGTGAGGAGTCAGGAACCAGGACCCATGACAGAAACACAAGGCACATGGCATGTCATAAAGGCACCAGAGCTGGTCTAGGTCAAGGAGCAGATTGACAGGAAACTCCCAATTCCAGGGACTGGACAGGTTGTGTAACCTATCATCCAGATGCCAGCCCCTGCCTCCAGCAATTCAAGGTTGCTCGTCATTTGGGAGGCAGGGCTTCACTTTCCTCCACCATGAATTCAAGATGCGAAACCCAACCGTCCATCATGTGGCCAAGATGCGTCTGCCCAGACCTGCTCTCTCCATTTCAGAATGAATTAATAAATTTGGATTTTTCTCCTCAATCATACTAATTGTCATAATATTTAGTAGGCTTTTTGGAAAAGTAACTATATGTGAAGAAAAGAAACGTCATATTTGACTGATCTTTTCTGTGTTTATCAGAGTATTGTTTAAGTATGACAAGGTATCCCTTACTAGCACTTACTTCATAATTAAACATTGTTGATATCCTAAATGCATTATAGTATTGACACTCTAATTTACCATCTTCCATATTACTTTTATTTTTATTTATTTATTTATCTTTTTTGGGAGGGGGTCCGGTCGTAGGCCTTACTCTGGGCCTGGGCGCTGTCCCTCAGCTCTTCAGCACTCTACCACTTGAGCCACAGCGCCACTCCCGGCTTTTTTTTTGCTTATGTGGTGCTGAGGAATCGAACCTAGGGCTTCCTTTATGCAAGGCAAGCGCTCTACCACTGAACCACCTTCCCAGCCCCACATATAACTTTGAAAAAGCTTGTTGGCCAAGGAAAATGTTTTTAAAAATGTAGAGTTTCATATTGTATATTTCCAAAATGCATTTAAAAATTACAAAGCTATTTGTGACAAAAGCAGATTAGAATAATTGAAGCCTGAATATGATTACTTTGTTGACAAAGAAGCATCTTATGGTGATTTACAGCAGGGATTCTGAAACTAAATCTTCAAAATTCTGAACCTTACCATTTATTAACTGGTGTAATTTATTCTACAGGTCTGGATTTCAATTTATCTTTTCTGCAAAATGGTACTCATAGCTTTTCCTGAATTTGAAGGGCTTGGATTTCCAAAAACAATGTTTTATTAGCTCTATAAACCTGTCAGAATGAAAATAGATTATTATCTTTCAATGTAATCATAAATTTGAATTGAATTTACTTCTAATTTTCCCCAAAATACTAGGCTCTCTCTACATCTCCTTTCAACTCTTTTCTCCCTATTTTCTTTGTCTCTTTTCCCTTGATCATCTCCTTTTTCTCTCTGTCTCTCTGTCTCTGTCTCTCTCTTTATCCATACCCCTGAGATCCGTAACACAGTTTCACAATAGCTATCAGTTCATGGGATTCCTTAACTGTAAAATTTCTAAGAGCATGGACTCTTTTGTAATTGTATTTTATTTCTAGAAACACTCAATCTCTTGTATAATATGGATCTAAAATATTTACATTGACATAAATAATATTCTCTCTTATATCAAAAATATGTACATATCTGTTTTTGGTTACATCTTGTGTATTTCATAAAATACATACCCACTCTAAAATTTTTTTGTTATGTTGTTGCTTTTTTTTTTTTTTTGTCTGTCTTGGGGCTTGAACTCTGGGCCTGGGCGCTGTCCCTCAGCTCTTCAGCTCAAGGCGAGCGCTCTACCACTTGAGCTACAGCGCCACTTCCGGTTTTCTGGTGGTTTATTGGAGATAGGAGTCTCACGGTCTCTCCTGCCCGGGCTGGCTTTGAACCTCGATCCTCAGATCTCAGCCTCCTGAGTAGCTAAGATTACAGGCGTGAGCCACCAGCGCCCGGCTTGTTGTTGCTTTTTAAACATACAGATATCTTTAGTGGATTGCGTGCTTTTTTGTAAATTTATCATTTGAAATATCAAATTTGTAATCAATCTAATTTTTCAATATCATATTATGTTTATTACTTCAGTTCCTAAATTTTGTGACTTTGGGCAGTATTGGAACTGGAGAAATTAATAGAAAAAAGTGCATACATTAATGAGGATTCCCCAGTTTAGGACAAGCAAAATTTTTGAGAGCTTAATTCAACATTCTTCCTTCAACCAGTTTCTCTCTTAGTCTCTTGAAATTCCTAAAAAATATAGAGTTTCATAACATTCCTGAGGAATTTTAGGCAGGGAAAGCAACAGCAGCAAGCTTACCACTATTTTTAAGTGTGGTTTATATTAGGTGTCAGCAACAAACAATTTATTGTTTTATCCATGCTAAGAAGTGTGTCAAGAAATATAATAGGTGAGGAAAGTTAGAACAAGAGAAAATCAACTCAGATCCCACACTAACACAGTAACTAGTACAATATCAGGGCATATTTATTTTAATGGGAAGCATGTTTATTTACAAAGTAGCTGCTATACTTTAAACAGGAAAGTGAAGGCTTTTACTAAATTTTTACTAAATGGGTTGAATTATTTCAAAATTCATAATTTAATTTTCAAGCAATTTTTTAACAAATCCAATCCTATTATGCTTATTTCCTTATACTCCCTATTGATTATTTAAAGACAAAAATTACAGTGTGGATAAAAGTCCATTGAAATCCCTACAATTTCCTCTAGGTTTTCACAGAAACATAGAAGATTGAACATAAGTTTCAGACAATTTTGTGTTACCAAACATATTTGAACACACTCAGAAGAGGCTATTCATCAGAGGACTATTGAATACACTAGTTAGAACCACATCTATAATCTGGAAGTTATATAGCAGTCAGTTTTCTCTGACCAAATATTTGACACATGTGGAGATGCTGGTGAATTTTGTTATTTTTTTCATTCTTTTCAGCTTCTGTTTGTTTTTAACAACTTGCAGTTAATTCTGAAATAATTTTGCCCCAAATACAGATTAGAATGTTAAATCTGTGTGATATTTTAAAGCAAAATTTACAGTAGGAAAAAAGGGAATCCAAGTGAAATTAATTCTATAGTGTCTTGCAGCTTCTTAATTCTGACTATTCTTTACAGAAGAAACATCTGTTGATTTACCATTTGCTGAGAAAATGTAAATTCAGAGCTCTATTGTTTAGAAATACAATGCAACAATGCTCTAGAAGAAATGTACTCATTATCTCGCTTATGTAACTGTAAACCCTCATACAATATTTTCACAATAAAAATCTAAAACAATGCAGATGAAATCTGCTTACAACATGAACTAAGAAAAATATGGAATGTTATGGGAAAAATAATCCTTTGTGTATTGTATGATATCCAAATATGCAAGTTAGTTTACTGGTAAAGAAAGAGATTTTGGAGTTACTTCTAAATTGCATGTTTTTTAAAACCTATAATTAAGTCTGTAGTTAGTTCTACTAAACAATGACATACTACATTTCAAATTTAGAAAATAGTAGAGAACGGATAATATCAGATATATCTTCTGTATGGAAAATTTTGCATAGATGCATATATCTTTTATATAAAAATAGATGTCTTGCATATTTGCAGTAGGGCAATTGAAATCAGGGAGATAATTTCTAATTTCATAGAATCTAGTGGCAATTTCTACTCTGTATAACTATGTTATCTGGGCATTAGTTGACATATAATTGTAAATTTAAACCAGTTAAAGTATTTCATATTTCATGGAGTATCATTGGAATTTGTTCTTATTGGTAATTATATTATTAAAAATACTACAATTAAGGGCTATTTATAGTACAGTTTATAAAGTTTATAGTATATTTACTACATAAACTATTGGTACCTGAGTACCTGAATTACACCGATATAGTAACTATATAGTGCTGGTACAGTTGCAATACACTTCCTGAGTGTATACATACAGACTATGTCATGTAGCTTTAATTGTCATGATACCGAATTGATAAGTACATAGTTCAGACCAAGATTTCTGTGAAAACAAATAGTATCTCAAAGAAAAAAAAATATGGCACTGACTACAGCAAACATTTATTTTAGGATTTTCTAAATCTCTTTAAGAAAAAGGTTGATGCCACAGGTAGAGCTACATGCAATTTATATGAGGAGGAAGCTAAGAAATATTTTAAAATATTTTATAGAATTAAAAAATTATCAAGTACATAACAGATGTGCAGATTCAAGTTTTCTTACATCAAATTTATTTCAGATGAAAAAGTCAACAATGTATGAGTGCATTGACCAACTAATACAATAATTATGGTAATCTCCATTTGTTAGGAAAGTGTCAACTGGTTATATCATGAGACGAATAACCTCTGAAGGATAGTTAGGCTTTTTGGGAATGCAGCTTAAGCAAAGGTAGGGAAAGGTAGGGAAACATCTATTAGATGATGGAAGAGAAATGTTCATTGTCATGGAGGTTCCTAAAATAAAAAAAAAAAAAAGATGTAGATAAAATGTACATTTCAATCTGATTTGGGAGAGTGCTGAGCACCAGGATAAAACTTTAAGGAATGTGATGTGTGAATATTGTATGGCAGATAATCCTGGCAAGAGATGAAGAAAAAAGTGCATGATATAATGTTGTTGTTGTTGTTGTTTTGTCTAAGGTGGTTGAACTTTGGGCTTGGGTGCTGTCGCTGTGCTCTTCAGCTCAAGGTGAGGGTTCTACCCTATAAGACAGGGTGCAACTTCGTGTTTTCTAATGGTTTACTGGAGATAAGAGTCTCAGAGACTTTCCTGCCCAGGCTGCCTTTCAACTGTGATCCTCAGATCACAAGCATAAATTCTTCCTCTAAATATAAAAGGAAAATGAATTTTCAAGAGCTAGGATTACAGGCTTTAGCACCGGCTCCCGGCGAGTCAATAGTATAATTTGATGATGTGTTACAAAAAAAAAAAAAAAAAGACACATTCATCATTGCTCACTCAGGTAAGACACAATGGGTATTTCTAGGATGATTGTCTACTGAAAATATTTCTTGAAACAGTGCATTATTATGCGGTTTAAATATTCAAATAATATAGTCCCGTAAGGAGACTTTGGAAAAAATATTTTTAATTCATCATCTTATTAATCCAGTTTTTCTATAATCTATGATCTAGTACCAGCAATAGAGCACTTCTGAAGCCTTCTGGGCAGATGTAATAGAAGAGATAGTGTGGAAGATAAATTGCCTGCAGAGAGCAATATGTAAAAGCCTGCAGGGAACCAAGGAAACTATACTCCCAAACATTCTCCTCAGCAGAGAAGGATTATCATTGGCTGTCTCATCACTTCAAGAAAAAAAATATTTGAACCTATAAATGATAACTCCTCCAAGTTTGTTTGTAAATTCACACTGGGAATGGTGGCTTTATTCTTACCATAAATATTTTGTGTTCATTAGCATAATTTTTTTCTCTAAATATAAAAGGAAAATAAATTTTCAAGAGCAAATAAATTTTTAATGCATTACATTTTTTTCATTTAAATTTTATTGTAAAATTGTACAAAGGGGTCAGAGTTACATAAGTAAGATTATGAGTACATTTCTTTTTATCATATAAAATTATTTTTATTTTTTTTCTTTTTTATTGTGAAAATACCGTACAGAGGGAACAGTGTTATCCCCTCCCTCATTTTATCCTAGCTTGTCACTTCCTAATCCCCCTCCTCTCCATGTTGTAAAGTTCACTTTCAGTTCCACCAGTGTCTAGTTAGTATACCTGCTGAATTGGCTGAGCATTTGTTACACTATTTCTGTGCTTCCCCTTTCCCTAAATAAATCAGGTAAACTCAGATAGAACACACAGTAAAGAAATTAAAAATAAATCCAAAAATTAACAAAAGAAAATGGTGACAAAGAGGAATAAACCGAAGGGGGCCGGATAACTGAAAACAGTACCATAAGAAAGTCAATTGAAGAGCTACAGAATGTTCTGAAATTTTATTTTGCGCTGGATAGATCACAGATTGTTGATAAATGATTCACCAAATGGTGTTTTATGGTTATATCCCAAAATTCCATTGTGTATGTATATTTTAGAATATTTCTAAGACCCATAAAAACTACATATCATTTACATTCAGTGATCATTTTCATTTTTGTCTTTCAAATATATATGAAGGGTTTGATTACAAATATTAAGAGAAACACTGCAGAGACCCTCCAAACACTCCTCTTAGTGGATTTTAAATTCCGTTGACTAGAATTCCTGTAATGAATTTCAACAAAACTCTCTACTAGTGAAGGTTTTCTTGTTCTACTTTAAAGAAAAAGCTATTTATAACCTACTTTTGTACTGTCTTTTAGGTCTCTTTCTTATCATTGTTGGAAATAATATTGTGTGATTTTAATGCACACTCTACTCCCTCTTAAAGGAGGATATGGATGGAATAAAACAATACTATGAAAGTAGATGTTATTTTAAAACATTTTCTCATTTGTTGCTTTATTTTCAATGTACTCAGCATGCAATATTAATATTTGAGTATTTTCAATTCACGAATGTTTCTACAGTACATAGAAAATTTCTCTATATGGATAAATCAGCCTGGCCTTCTCTTTGAGGATGCTATTGGTGTGTATAGTTCTTTACCTTTAAAAATTATGATTTATCATTATTTCTTAATCTATATAGACATAAATAATATTTCCCTCTCGAACAAATTGTGGTCATCTGTTAAAAACTTAGATTCTTTACAGTATTTTAAAAAATCATCATGACAATATATATTTCCTATTAA
Source organism: Dipodomys merriami (assembly GCF_024711535.1). Classification (NCBI taxonomy): domain Eukaryota; kingdom Metazoa; phylum Chordata; class Mammalia; order Rodentia; family Heteromyidae; genus Dipodomys; species Dipodomys merriami. The sequence continues at coordinate 26,730,034 of NW_027203159.1, read as the reverse complement.
GAAAATGGTTTGTTAGATGTTGTAAAAGTTTTTAACTGTAAATGTCACATTTTATTGCTCAAATCTATCAGTGCTTTATATCCATGCTGTGAAATGTTACTGCTTGGGCTGCATGGGGAGATTATGTGGGAGAGGCTGTGGTTAAGAATGTCTCTCTGTGACTAGTGATGATTTATAACATTGAGTAGAATTAAACCCTTAATTGAAGACTACGGGCAGTACCGAGGGCCTCTGTTCAGCCTGAAATTTCATTCAGACAATTTTATTAAGCAAGCCCCTATGGCATTACCAGTTGATTCTCATGAGTTTTGATTGTCATTGATAATACAAGGTGTTTTCTGCTTTGCCCTGAACTTCCTCAAGGTAAATCCTCAAGTTTCCTAAGTTTTTTGATTTAATGAGGATGGAGACGTTATCAGGAAGGAGGAAAGTGCAGGGGTTTTTTTTGGGGGGGGGTCCAGTCGTGGGGCCTGAACTCTGGGCCTGGGCGCTGTTCCTCAGCTCTTCAGCTAAAGTCTAGCGCTCTACCACTTGAGCCAAAGCACCACTTTTTATTTTTGCTTATGTGGTGTTGAGGAATCGAACTCAGGGCCTCAGGCATGCAAGGCAAGAAAAGAAAAGTTTTTTTTAGCATACCAGATATTGTGTAAGGGAGATGATTATCTAGGAGACCAATTAATCTACTCATCTGAAAAGTATGACGTTTCTGTATGTGGCTGTTATGACTTGCTGCTAAATCTTTCCGACACCTTACATTTATTCAGTCCACATTGGCATCACCAGGCAAACTAACAGGCGACATAGTGTCTTTTCAGATGTCACTTGATCGAGTCAAACTTCTTAACCTTTGAAAGATTATCCTTTGATTTTTGTTCTTTGAATTACTATTAACATTTTCATTCTTTGCATGTGTTCCTTCTTGCTTTGGTAGGGCTTACAAGATTTACAGGATTATTTATTCAATCATCTAAATTCTGTATGTCAAATTATCTGTTTCTTCTGATCAATATACCTAATATATCCTGTGAGTTACATCACAACTCCATGCCTTGTGTTGAACAGTAGAATTACATATCCTCAAAACACATTAAATTCTCCTTAGACATTGAAAGACTAAGACACAGAAGGTTCCTTTAAAAACTTTTGTAATGGTGAAAAGTTATATTATTTGCCTAATTTACAACCAGATAGTTGGAAATATTTTTGATATAGTGACCCCTGTGATTCAGAAAAGTAAATCTGGTTGTTGGATTTAATATATGTTATGGGAAGAAAGATTAGGTAAAGGAAGGCATTTCAGTGGCACAACAAGTTAATAATATCATAAACTATCATGCTGGGTTAACAGATGTGGTAATGTGTAGAAATAAATTATATTAATTACTCAACAATAACTTTACTCACAAGTAAAATTAATATCATTAGCAACCGACTGAGTTCAATATCAAGGGTGGTGGAACCTGTCATTTTGTAGTAACAAATATGTCCACCTTAACAATATTTCATAGTTGATTATAGAGACCCGGAAGCACAAGAAATCAAAGAAAGGTTGGACAAATGGGATTGCATAAGGTTGCAGACCTTCTGCAGGGCAAATGACATAGCTAGCAAGATCAATAGAAAGCCCACCGATTGGGAGAAGATCTTTACTAGCCATACAACGGACAAGGGTCTCATATCTAAAATATACTTGGAACTCAAAAAATTAAACCACCCAACAACAAATCCTCAAAGAAACAACTGCCCAATAAATAAGTGGGCGAAAGAATTAAAGAGAAGCTTCTCTGAAGAAGAAAGAAGGATGGCCAATAGACACATGAAGAAATGTTCAACATCCCTAGCCATAAAAGAAATGCAAATCAAAACAATATTAAGATATCACCTCACTCCAGTTAGAACAGCAAAAATCAAGAACTCTAACAACAACATATGCTGGAGGGGATGTGGACAGAAAGGAACCTTACTTCATTGTTGGTGGGAATGTATACTTGTTCAACCACTTTGGAAAGCAGTATGGAGGTTCCACAAAAGACTTCACATATGATCCAGCAATCCCACTTTTGGGCATTTACCCAAATGTTTACAAACAAGACCACACTAAAGCTACCAGCACAACTATGTTTATTGCAGCATTATTTACCATAGCTAAGATATGGAACCAACCCAGATGCCCCTCAGTAGATGAATGGATCAAGAAAATGTGGTATATATACACAATGGAATTCTATGCCTCCATCAGAAAGAATGACATTTCCCCATTTGTTAGGAAATGGAAAGGTTTGGAAAAAATTATATTAAGTGAAGTAAGCCAGGCCCAAAGAAACATAGGTCCCATGGTTTCCCTTATTTGCAATAGCTAGTATAGGTATGAGTCAAGCGGAAAAGGTCAGATAATGTGATGTTAGGAAAATGAACCCATAAATATGTATTTTAATGTTTTCGTTTCTTTCATGCATGTGTTTCTAACGCATTTATAAGATCATTCCTTTGTTGCTTTGTATGTCCCTCCCCCACAGTGTAACCCCCGCTTTCACTATATTTGATGTCAGTATAACATGTGGAGGAGATGGGGACAAACAAGTCGTTTAAGGATTCAGGTGGACCTGTTGCAACAATGAGTACAAAATGTCATGTCAAAACCAGGTTTACAATGTCGGTGTGTGGGGGGGGTATGATTGGGTGGGGGGAAAGGGGGAGACTGGGAAGGGAGGTGAAGGATAAACAAAGGAGGAGGCTGTAATGCTTGGTAAGAAATGTATTCATTATCCTGCCCATGTAATTGTAACCCCTCTGTACAGTATGTTCACAAATAAAATAAAATAAAATTTTTAAAAAAAACAAAAAAACAAAAAAAACAATATTTCATAGTTTATTAAAAGAAGAATTAGGAGACCACTAGATAAGATTTTTATAAAACTTTTTGTCATACATATATGTGGAATCTCTACTTTCTTTGGCTGAAACCAACTGCACATTGATTAAAATTGAACATGTAGCTTCCTTTATGGTCATTGCCTCGAGCATCTGTTATTATTTCTTGATTATAGCTATTCTAACTTGGGTGAGGTGGAACTTCAATATGTTTTAATTTCCATTTCTTTTATGGGTAGAGAAGATCAGCATTTCTTGCTTCGTCTATTGGCCGTTCTTATTTCCTCTTCAGAGAAGGTTCTCTTTTTATGTATTTAGCCCACTTAATTATAGGGCAGTTGTTTCTTGAAGTATTTGTTGTTGCGGTATGTATTTTTCTGAGTTCCAAGTATATTTTAGATATGAGACCCTTGTCTATTATAAAGCTAGTGAAGATCTTCTCACAATCCATGGGCTTTCTATTGATCTCGGTAGTGATGTCCTTTGCCATGCAGAAGCTCTGCAGTTTCTTGCAATCCCATTTGTCTAACCTTTCTTTGATTTGTTGTGTTTTTGGGTCTCTCTTAAGAATATTTGGGCTGTGACAAGGAGCTCTAGAGTTTCTAGAGTTCTATTCCCTTCTATAATATTTTCATGGTGTCTGCTTTGACTTTGAGAGCAGTCGGGGATGGGGGATGGAAGGATGGGGAGAGGAAATGGGTGGAGTTGGGGAGGTGGAAGGAATGGGATGGTAGGGGAAAAACAAAGGAGGGGGTAACAATGCTCGAAAGGAAATGTACTCAGTACCTTACTCATGAAAATATAATCCCTCTGTACAGTATCTATACAATAACTATATATAATAAAAATAAGTGAATGTTAAAAAATGAAAATGTAGATTTCATTTACATATACTGTATACATATACTGTATACAGTATATTGTATTTCATTTGATAATCACCCATTCTGATTACACTTCTTCTGTAAAATTTTTATATTGGAATATAAAGCTACTAATTTTACTGATTTTATAAAATCATATTTTATTAGTCTAAGAGACAATCAGCTTTACCTAGTGCTGAGTTTGAAGGCATCTCTGATTTGTAGGTGATTTCCCAAGGAAATAATGAAACATTATGACTGTGATTAAGATTGTCCTGATTATTACTGCTGATAATTTTCCAGAAAATGTGGACAGCCAAAAACTAACAAAGTAATTTTACCCAACTTCCCTATACAAATTAAGGAATTTTTAATAACCATTTTGTTTTATGTTAATGATTTGACTATAGTATGCATCAAACATACTTGTCAGATTTGACTCAGTTCTATTTAACACATATTCATACGTATTAACACATATGTGTTCATTTTGCATGGATTATAGGTGATCTGCAAATGTGTCAGACAATTCTCCTGTATCTGTGAAATGAATGCAAGGATGATAGACATGTGGCACCATACTGTATTAAATTAATTGTCATGATGATGCTGTTGGCCATTGTACAGGTGAGTCAAGGTATTAGGTGGATGTATGCAGTTGTATGTCTCAAATAACACTAATGTAGGAAATTTTTGAGGCAGTTGAAGAAAAATGGTTTTTGAGAAAGTATTTTACCATTCATTTGACAAAGAGAAGCTTAAAACAATCCTTCTAAATAAACATATTTTTAATTTTTTATAAACTGTGAATAAAGTAACTTTTGTGAATTACCATGTAACTTAAAAAGAGGAGTTGAGATGTTCAATGTAGAGTCTGGTGTGTAGTAGTTGTTCAATAAATCATAGTTTCTCCCTTCCCATTCTGCTTATTAAAAATTCAATATTCTGCCTTATTTCTAGTTGAGCTGTCATTATCCTTAAAGAATAAATAAGTAAATAAATAAAGACAGGAAAAAAGGATTTTATTGATATATTTATAAGTGGTATATTTATAAGTGATATATTTATAAGTGGGTCCTAAGGAAAGTGAAATCTGTTACATTTGAAATAAACAATTTCCATTGTGATATGAGCCTCATGCAAAACTAATAAGAGATCTCCTATTTGTTTTATTTTAAACACTAAATTATGACTCACTTAATAACTCCAACCTACTGAGCTAAGCTAAACTTGTGCTAAAAAATATTAATTAAAGTCGCTGTTAAAACTTAACAAATGCACAAATTTTTATAATGCTCTGTAAAAGAATCATGTTGATTAGTCATGATTGCCAAAATGTTAATCTTTTTAAATAAGAAAATTTAACTGCATATAGTTTTCTGTCAACCAGACCTCTTAAAATGATTGTAATTATTTTGCAACCCTAGTCATCAGTAAAGCTATAATTTCACTTATAGGTTCTTTTTCAGTGCCCCGATTGGAAACACATTTATTTTGTCATTTGAAATACAACTTTCTGTATGTTTGTTTCAGTGGAGAGTTAGATTAATATTTGAGAGCAGAAATTCACAGAATCAGATTCTAAAAGAGAAACCCAAATCAATTCATGAGTAAAACATAAAATAGGTGGAGATCACAATAAGAGAGAGCAGCATGCCGTCAGGCTTATGGTAAGAGCTGAATAGTGAAGTTTCTGCAGAAAAATCGGTTTTGAAGTTGTCCCTCTTCTAAACTAGGGTCACTGTTTCAGTAGAATTACTGATGTGATATTCAATAGTACTGTGGCCAGGAAGATCGTATTTGTAAAGTGAAATCAGAAAGGGTATGTGGTGAAAAGATTCTACAAATGTATGAAAATTTATAATTAGAAAATTCTTAGCATTTTTGTCTCAATTCTTTTTAAACTACCGCATAATTTTGTCAAATTCAGTTAGCATTTTTACTTGGAACTAAACTAAGCATAGGTTGGGTGCACACAAAATCACAAATGTGTCCTGTGATATTGTCTTGGCCTAGTGAAAAAAGGAATAAAATAGAGAATAATGAAAGAAGGAGAATGGTAGGAATGAAGAAGAAGTGAACAGGTGTAAGATCACTTTTATTAATATATTATTAACGAAATTTCAGCAGCTTTCTGTTCATCAGGTATTGTAGTCACATGACCAAATTAGAATTCCCATGTGTCGAATGAGAGCTTTGATGGAGGGAAAAGGGATATAAACAATGAAAAACTATAGAGTAATCATTAGCAGACCATTTTTTTAACAATGAGAAGGCTCTGTTTTGGACTGTGCTGTTCAGGAAGGATTGATGCACAGTTGCTGCTCTTCAGAAGGAACATAAGTGTTTTTTTGGTGTGTGTGTGTGTGTGTGTGTGTGTGTGTATGTGTGTGTGTGTGTGCACGTGTGTGTGTAGTTGTATAAAATCAAAAAGGAAATGCATACAAAAGAGAAAAATAATTCAATTGAAGTTATTGTAAAATTCAGTATCAACGTAAGAGGACCCACAAGACATGGAAGGAAGAAATGAATATCCAATCCTATTACACACAATTACAATCTTCATACTACAACTGGAATGAATGGAACTCTGTAATATCATCGATTCTATTTCTACTTATTGGAACCAATATACCATATTGTACTGTCAGTATTCTTTCTATTTGTTACTTCCTGCTGAAAAAGGTAATTATAAATTAATATCTCTAATTAAATACAAAAATGTCAGTGAAATGAAAATGAAGTAAATGTACTTGATTGTATATGATCTTCAGTGTAAATGAAAGTTATGGCCAAGTTTGAAATGAATTCCATATGCAAACATAGAAGCTTAGATTTTACTATATTCATTAAAGGATGCTTACATATGGAACAAACTTTGGTGAATCTCCCTCATTATTTCTAGAAAATGTATTGGAACAACAATCTTAAAATCTTTCCCTGAGAATAAAATGACTAGTATATTGGTGGAAACAATTACTTTAACTCAATCTTCAAGAAACCAACTCTCAAGCTGCTAATAAGCAGCATTTTCATACCCATTTATTTCATGTCTCTCCTCTTCCCTTCAGGAGATACAAACTTAAATGCGAAGTTTAAGATGATACTTTGCAAAAAAAAAAATGGTACTGTACTTTGAAGATTTTTACTTGTGAATCATTTCACACTCTTCTGCCATGCTTCAAGGCAAATATGTCCTGCTTTTATTTTTTCATCCCAAAATATAAAAAAGAAGAAAAAAGGTTAGAAAATTTCAACCGTGGTAAAATGAATACAAAGTGAAAAATGCAAATCACATATAAATTTCAGTAAGAAAATGCTACAATTTACAATTTCATTCAGTATTTGTAGTAGGGTATGATTTCCACTTGTTCAAGTGAATTAGAGCCCATATTATTATCTTCAGTCTTCTTTTTATTTCTCTTTCCATGAATATATTCTGTTTTCAACGTGAATATATGTATGTAGTAATAAAAGTAATAGAGTAATTGGGTAGGTGGCTCAATATTAGAGTGCTAGCCTTGTATGCATGAGGTCCTGGGTTCGATTCCTCACCACCACAAAAGCAGAAAAAGTGGAAAGTAGCACCGTGGCCCAAATGGTAGAGCACTAACCTTAATCTGAAGAGCTGAGGGATTGTGTGCAGGCAGAGTTCAGGCCCCATGACTGACAAAATAAAGTTATAGAATTAAGATCATCTGGTTTCTAATGAAGTGCAAGCCCATATAACTTTGGATGAGTTCAATTACTGATGGTTGTGAGGTTTGAACTCAGGTTTTGCCAGCAGTTACTCTACCACATGAGTCACACCATTAAGCTAAAGTACATTATTCATTAAAATATATTCAAATTGTCTAGTATAAAGGCAGACAAAGATGCCTATGTATGACAGGAAAATATAAATATGGTACCTGACTTGGCATAAAAATAATTCCCCCAATTGTGAATAAGTTAAGGACTTTGACACAGGGAAATAATCCTGAATTGTCTATCTCTAAACAAGATAGTAAAACACGGCCTTAGACCTGAAAAGAGAGAAGACATGTGATGTATTCTAGATTGATTGAAATGGAAAGTTAAGGACACAGAGGTCAACTCAAACCTGAATTCGGAATTTGTTGAGCTGTTGAAATGCATAGTGGTGCAGTTCCCCTGAAATAGCCTCTGACCTAATGTGATGTCTTCACTGTAAGCCACAACTTTTCAGGACTTTTAAGTCAGTGTCAGCATGAACAGGGACAGTGTGCATGGAAGGGTAACATCGAGAAAACTTAGGAGTATTGGGTAAAATTTGGAAATACAGTGGTACTCTGTTCTATCTTGTTGATATTTAAGTGGCATGATTCTGTCCCTCCCGTTCCCCATGCAGATATTTGACAATACCTGGAGGGATTGTGTGTGTATGTGTGTGTATGTGTAATGGCCCTTTAAACAGTTCCATGTAGAATGCTTACTGAACCCTCAGCCAGAATAGCAATGGAAAGGTATGGAAATGCAGGAAAAGGGACCAAGTTGGGAGGTGGGTGACAGGAAGGTGGAGAGCAACATGGTTTTAGGATACAGAAGCAGTACGTTCCAAGGCACAGTATTGTTTTGGAAACAAATCAGCATTTGGAACATGAGTTCTATTGGGACTGAGTCAAGAAGGAAGGGGGACCCAAAGGGCCAACAATCAGGTGCTACTTCATTTTACAGACCATGGACTATGAAAACTAGGAAGCTACTGAGCTATAACTTGAAAAACTATTCATAAAAAATATAAACTAAAAATACTACTGAGATTTGGGGAAGGCTGTCAGATAAGATTGAAACCAGATGGGAACTTATTCCACAGGCAGAATAAAGGCCTAGCATTTTGAGGAAACACTAGGCTGAAGATCAACAGCAGCTGACCTGCTCAGAGGAGTTCGGAAACTCACTGTCTACTCTGAAATTCTTTGTTTTTGTCCTAATGGCTAAGAGCTCAGATTATGATTAAAATTTGGATACAGGACCTTTCAGAAGGTAACAAAAGTAAACTGATATCATGTAAAAGAAAAGAAGGAGTGAAAAGAAGAAAAAGAAAGGATTACGTGAGGATAGAAGCAGTTTTAAATGAAAATATGTCACAAATCACCAATCACATGTTCCAGCACTTGATATAAGACATAAAATGAGCCACCAGTAGGTACTGGGGGGGTGGAGGGAGGGAGATGATCAGGCAGGAAGTCAAGAAGGAAAGTAAGAAGGAATAATTCAATAAGCTGATATTTTGATATTGTTTTTGTCACACATTGATATTTCTCTTGAAGGATACCAGCATATACACACACATAACAGGCAAACATGTCAAGTCATTTCTCTATCTGAAAATCAGAAGGCATATTCAAGTAGTGTGGGGTATGCTCATAGTGTGGAGGCTATCCTTTCATATACTGTAATGAAAACAAAACATTGACGGAACCAGCCGGCAATGAAAGGGACTCCTGATTTGGGGGGCGAGGATGGAAAAATAAAGACATAAGACAAAGGATGGGGTCTGGAGGTCTGCAGCTCAAGACTGCAGCCCCGTTTATTTTTAACTCTCCTTATTTATACTATTAGAAGTCAAGAGGTAACCTAAGGTCACCATAGTGCAGAAAAGCAAGGAACATTTTAATAAAAACAAGGGTGCAGAAAGAGACAAGGTCAACTGATAGAAAGTAAAACAAATTCTACAGACATAACAAGGCAAACCCAGAAACCTGGTGTTTTTCAAAAAAGCCAGTTCCTTGTACGTGCCTTCAAGTGAGCACAAGGGCCAAGATGACCTTGGAGCTTTACTGTCGGCTCCCAACATCTCCCCTGTCTTTGTTTGAAGAAGCGAACCCACCTGTCTTAGGTTGGGTGGATCACCTTGTCTGCCTTACCCATCTTTGGGAACTTATTCAGAGCAAAGCTGAAGGCCCTTTCTTAGGTTGGTTAGACTTGCACCCCCTCTTACCCATCTCTGGCTGCAGTTCCTCTCTGGGGGAATTCATTTATTTGGAGCTTGATCTTATGTAGCTGGCTGGCTAAACTCATAAGAGAGTTTTGCAGTGCAGGTATAATACAAGGAAGGCATAGAAAATCATCAACAAAAGCATTCCCAGGCCAAGCAATGCCATTAGCAATTCTTTAACATAAGTCAGAGAAGGGATATAGCACTGAAACTGTTTAAACAGGTTTTTTAACAGTTTTTTTTTGCCACTATAGAGTACAGAGGTAGTATTATGAGCAAGCTGATTAAGATAATGGGCAGTTTCAACATTTTGTGTTAGTGCCACAGCAGCTACCACTGCAGAGGCAGCTAACAAAATAAAGGCCAAAACATCAGCTACAAGTAACCCAACAAATTGAAGAGGGTGCATTAGTTATTTCAATTGTTTTAACACCTGAATACCAAAATTTTTATACCAAGTTTCAGAAATATTTACAGGAAGCATAAAAACAGATGGTTGTCTAACAATAAGTATGGATTCAGTTATGCTGCTATACAAGCAATTAATAAAAGAACAATAGAACAGGTAACAATAAATAATTAGCTCTTACAGAAATATTAAACAGTCCATACATAATGACATGGGGTGGTGGTACACAATTTATAATATTTTTTAAAAGGGATGAATTGGGCCAGGTTATGTTGTTGAGTGCAGCTACCAGGATCCGAACATGATGTTGAGGATGCCCATTCATCCACTACAGTCCAAGATTGTACTTATTAGTAAGATTAGCTCCAGACTAGACAACTAAATGAGAAATATTTCCAGAAATATTCATAACAAATGGCTGCACATGCCTGCACCTTATTGGATGAGGCTCTCCTGTAGATTCTACCACTTGTGAAGAATTAATGCAATGGGGTATCCTAAAGGATGGAGTAGAATTTGCATAAACTAAGTGCCCAGATGGCAAAGATGTCATCTGTATATTGTACATTTGATTTTTGTCTGGAAATCAAATTTTATGAGTCAAGGAATGCATAAAAGTACAGCCTGGAATGGAGCTTTAAAATTGGTGGTAAAGCATAAAGGAATTCCAATGTTTGAAGCTGAGATATCTCCCATCTTGGTGTGCTTGATGAAGGGATCGGGGGCTGTACTGTATGCCGATCTACTCACATGAATGAGTACTTCAACTCCCTCCCAGGTCGCTGGGTGCACAGTCGGGGGATCCGGCATGTAAGCCCAATGTGTCAGCGTTTGTGTCATCTGAATGAGCCTCCACAATCCTAATGCAGCGTTCAGGCAACCAGCAGGCATCATTTTCTTCCTGCGAGAAAACACAAACATGTCCTCGACCCCATGTTAAAACCGGATCAGGCCCATGCCAAGCACTTGTTAAAGGATCCTTCCATATAACTTGGGCAAAAGCTCTTTGCTCTCTTTTTTCCCAAAACCGCTGTGCTGTGGAAAGGCCATTACAACCTAAGTTTAAAAAATTTAGTAGAAAAAAAGCATGAGAAAGAATATTAACAGGAGAGATGGGGTATAATTCCCCACTTTTTAATTTAAAAATTTGATATTTGAGCAAACCATTAGCTCGTTCAACAATTCCTTGACCTTGAGGATTATAGCGAATACCTGTAGTGTGAATAATCTGATAAGATTTACAAAAATTTTGAAAAGCTTGTCCAACATATCCTGGAATGTTGTCAGTTTTACGATATTTAGGAAGTCCCATAGTGGCGAAACAATGCAGAGAATGGGAAATACAATGCTTGCTAGTCTCCCCAGCAAGGGGAGTAGCCATATTAAAATTAGAATAAGTATCTATAGTAACATGAACAAAGCGAAGCCGTCCAAAGGATGGAATATGAGTAATGTCCATTTGCCAGATCTGATTGGCAACTAAAGCTTGAGAGTTAATTCCAATGGAGGGCACTGGTAAGAAAGTAGTACAACTTGGGCAGGTCTTTACAATTTGACGAGCTGCCTCACGAGTGATTTGGAATTGTCGTTGTAAAGCACGACTGTTTTGATGATGGATGGCATGTGAATGCTTTGCCAAATCAATTTGAGTAAGAAAAACTTGAGTAGCCTTGTCCGTAATAGCATTGCCCTCACTTAAGGGACCAGGAAGCTTAGTATGGGCACGTATAAATCCAAAATAACATGGACAAGTGCGAGAGTGAAGAAGAAGCTGTATTTGGCGAAAAAGACTTTGAATACTGGAATTTGCTGTTCCAAGAAGGGGGACAGTTTCAATAACCTGAAGGGCTCGAATAACATAATGACTATCTGAATGTAAATTAAAAGCACTAGTAGACAGAAGCGTAAGGGGCTGTAAAACTGCTTGAAGCTCAACTTCCTGGGCTGAGGAAAGGCCAGTATCCCAGGATGTAGTATTTCCATCAATAGTAAGAGCGGCCATTCCATTAGATGATCCATCTGTAAACACTAAGGCAGCCATAGCAAGAGGTGATAAAGATACCACTCGAGGAAATATGAAAGTATAAGAAGAGTCAAATTGAAGCAATTTGTTAGAGGGATAATGATGTGAAATTGTGCCCATGAAATAGCCCAAGCAATAGCCCAGGAATCACAATGAAAATAAAGTCATTCCTGCTGTTGTAATGTATAGGGAATATAAATAACATGTGGATCTCGTCCAAGATATTTACAAGATTCCACACGGCACATGTGAACTAAAGTAGCCACCAATTCATAATAAGGAGTTAATACTTTTGAGGGAGTAGCTGATAAAGAAAGCCATAAAAGGGGTACCTTCTGTCAGAGGACCGCTGTGGGAGAATGAGGTATAGTTAAAATATAAGCTTTCCGAGGAACTCAATAATCAATATAATTTACATGTTGGGAAGAAATAGCAGAATTTACTATTTTTAAAGTTTTAGCCGCTTCAATTGTTAATTCTCTGAGGGATGCAGGGTTAGGGTCTCCTTTTAACAAATCAAATAAAGGATTTAATTCAGCTGTAGATAATTTAAGATAAGGGCAAAGCCAATTAATATCTCCCAGAAATTTCTGAAAATCATGTAAAGTACGCAAATGAGAAGTTTTAACTTGTAATTTTTGACTAGTAAAATAATAAGGACCCAAAATATAAACAAGATAAGTGAACGGAGGATGCTCTTGCACTTTATCATTGGCTACAATTAATCCAAAAGAGGTAAGGTTTATTTTTAATTGTCCAAAAGCTTGTCATAGTACTATAGGGTTTAAATGAGCTAACAATATATCATCCATATAATGAATAATATAAACGGAAGGAAATTTTTGGCGAGTAAAAGAAAGAGCCCATGCTACAAAACTTTGACACAAGGTGGGGCTATTTGCCATGCCTTGAGGCAATACTAGCCAATGGTATCTTTTCATGGGTTCTTTAAAATTAGTAGAAGGGACACTGAATGCAAAATGTTTGCAATCTTGAGGGGCAAGGTGTATGGTATAAAAACAGTCTTTTAAATCAATTATTATTTTGTATGGCCATTGGGGAGGGCAAACCTTGTTGTAATGACCCCATAGGTTCCATAGTAGCATTTACTTGCCGGAGATCTTGAAGAAGTCTCCACTTTCCAGATTTCTTTTTGATAACAAAAATAGGTGAATTCCATGGGGAAGTAGAGGGAGCTATATGGCCGAATTCCAGCTGTTCCTGCACCAGCTGCTGGGCAACAATAATCTTTTCATTTGATAGGGGCCACTGATCCACCCACACCAGAGTTTTTGATAACCATGTAATAGGATTGGCGTGAGGGGCAGGTTGAGCAGCAGCCCCCGCTAAAAATATCCTAAACCTTGTCTATTTGGTCGGGGCTGTGGCTGAATGTGCTCTCTAATGCCTTGTTGACCAATCCCCAGTCCCCCTGAGGGTAGCAGTCCTTGATCTAAGAGTTGTGGAGTGACTACATCATTTGGACTAAACAAATAAACTCACATTATTTCCATAATACCTCTCCTCCACAAATTAATGGGCAAATGATCCAGCACATAAGGCTGAAAAGTTCCAGAATGGCCCTCATCATCTTTCCAATTGAGAATAGCACTGCTTTGCTGTGGATCTGTAGCATGGCCAATTCCTTGTAAGGATGTGAGAGAGGCAGTAAGGGGCCAGTGAGAAGGCCAATATTTTTTAGCTATTACAGATACATCTGCTCCAGTATCCAGCACGCCTCGAAAAGGCTTTTCTTCAATATAAATTAAGAGTTCAGGCCTTCTTTGTTTTATATTTTGAATCCAAAATACATCTGAGGCCCCAAAAATTTTTGTGCCTCTTGGGGCAGAAGTAATAGAATTTCCAACAGAGATTAAAGGAACTAGGACCAGCTGAGCGATTCTTTGCCCAGCAGGAATAGATATAACTCCAGTAGGCACTGATGCCATAATTTTTATTTCTCCAGTATAGTCTTGATCTATCACTCCTGGGGTAATACATAGGCCTCTCAATGCCGAGCTACTGCGGCCTTATAACAGACCAACAGATCCTTTTGGAAGGGGGCCAACTATGCCTGTAGGCAGAGCTTGAACTCCAATTTCAGGAGTCAATACTGTGTAGGGGGAGGAACAGAGGTCCAATCCTGCACTTCCTGGGGTTGCTCTGAAGAGACTGGAAACTGTTTCTTGTTGTTGCTGTTGGTTGCCAGCTGGTAGGCTTGAAGCCGTGAAAAGGATGGGGCTGCCCCGGTTTTTGGTTGAGGGGAGAGGGGCTGGCCCCTCTGCCAGATTTCCGGAATCAGAAGGCCAGCACTATCAAAAGTAGATTTACAATCTCTGGCCCAATGTCTTAACTTATTACATCGGGGCATCTCCTTAGTTTAGCTCCCTTTTTCTGATTAGGATATTGAGTTATTATATGGCCCATTTGGCTGCAAGAAAAACAGCTGCCAGGAGGTCCAGCAACTCGGGGACGTCTTCCTCCATTTTTGCCTCCCCGGGGAGTGCAGAGGAATTCAGTTATGGTTTGTCCCTGAAGTGCAGCAGCCAGTGTGAGGTCCTGCATATAGGATGGGCCAATGTGAGCACAGAGCCGAATATAATCAGTTATTCCTCCTTTTTTTCTAAATGGTCTAATGGATGCTTGGCAAGCTGCATTAGCATTTTCATATGCCAATTGTTGTACAAGAACCATACCGGCATCCCCATCCTGGATGAGATGGCCTGTTGCCTCTAGTAACTGAGAGACAAAGTCTTGTTAAGGTTCATCTGGTCCTTGTCTAATTTTAGAAAGATAATCAGTCTTATTAGAGTTAGGCATGCTTAGCAGTGGCATTAATCTGAGCATATGCGCCCATAGGGTAATTTAACTGGGTATGGATGTCATTATAAGCACCTTCCCCAGCAAGCTCTGCAAAAATAGTAGGTATATTATTAGCCCTATTAACCTCTGCTGTGGCCTGACACTGTTCCACAAATTCAGACTTCCACAACAAGTAATCTCCTCCACTAAGACAAGCTCTAGCTAATTGTTTCCAATCATTAGGGCATAAAGCATCAGTAGAAAATGTTTCCAAAATTACCTGCGTAAATGGAGCTGTAGGTCCATATTGAGCGCAAGCATTTTTCAAGTCTCTTATTTGTTTAAATTGAATAGGTTGGTGAGTTCTTTGTTGGTTATGGTCCTCCATTACAGGAAATAAATGAAAACCAGAAATATCCTCTCCTCTTTGAGCAGCCTGTGCTAATGATAGCTGCAAGGCACTATGCCTGGGAGGGCAAATAGCCCCTGTCCCAAGAGGGAATTCATCATTAGGAGGACTAGATAACTTCAAAGGCCTGGGCCAACTAGGCTGCGCAGACCTAGTAGACTGTGCCTGGGGAATAACAGGCGAAGGGGGTGGGGGAAAGAAATCTGAGTTCCCTAGAGCTGTTAAAGAGGGCTCACAAACATTCACCCTTAAAGGGGGTCATTGCATTGCTTCAATCTGTGACAATTTTTTTTATAACTGAATTTAACATTTCCTCAAAATGGACTGTTCTATCCTCAGTAGGCTCATCATATATTTTTTCCTCAGCATCTGAGTCATTTGACTTTTCCTCAGCATCCGAGCCATCTAACTTTTACTCATTTTCTCACTCAATGGATTCAACTTTTTTCAAATTTTGATTTCTTTTGGGCAGCAGTATGCGCTCCTGGAGCAGGGCGAGACTCGTTACCCTGTTCAACTTTCCCAATCAACTGATTAAATTTTATTTGTTCATGTCTGGGGTCCGGAGAGTCTCGAACTAAATTCCAAAGTGTAAAAGCATCCACTGGGGTTTTTTCAGGGCCACTTACATCATAATGCTCCTGAATCATTTTTCTTATTTTTTGCCAAATTTCTAAACTAATGGTTCCTTCCTCCGGGAACCAGGGGCATACTTCCTCGATAAAGCAAAAGAAACTCTCTAATTGACTCTGTCCAACTTTCACTCCTCGAGCTTGTAGCATGCCCTTAAGAACCTGCACATATACTGTACGGCTGGTTCCTTGCCCCATAATTTCTTACTCCCCACTATACTATCACCTGCTGTTTTTCCAGATGCGTCCTCTTAACTTAGCGGGTCCTCTGCCTTGATCCCAGGTTTTCAGGGTCCCTGTTTGGGCGCCACTTGCCGGAACCAGCCGGAAACGAAAGGGACTCCTGATTTAGGGGGTGAGGACAGAAAAATAAAGACATAAGACAAAGGATGGGGTCGGGAGGTCTGCAGCTCAAGACTTCAGCCTTGTTTATTTTTAACTCTTCTTATTTATACTATTAGAAGTCAAGAGGTAACCTAAGGTCACCATAGTGCAGAAAAGCAAGGAACATTTTAATAAAAACAAGGGTGCAGAAAGAAACAAGACAAGGTCAACTGATAGAAAGTAAAACAAATTCTATAGACATAGCAAGGCAAACGCAGACACCTGGTGTTTTTCAAGAAAGCCAGTTCCTTGTACGTGCCTTCAATTGAGCACAAGGATCAAGATGACCTTGGAGCTTTACTGTCGGCTCCCAACAAAACATAAGCATTTTGTAATGTCCCAACTATAGAAGTTAAATGTTAAAATTGATGCATAAATATTTCTAGAAATTCCCATCATAGAATTGATATTCAGAAAAAAAAAAAAACGGTGTCTATATTGTGCCTTGGTTCTCCCCATCATGATACCTCACAATTAACTTTTTTCTTGACAGTGGCAAATATCAGAATTAGAGAGTCCAAACACAAATTCACATTTCTGCCTACCAATTGAAGAACTATTGAGCTAGAGTAATGACTATTTCTCCTAACTGGGTGTAAGAATCATTCAAGTTAAAAATACTTCACACATGAATGAAACCACACTGTTTCCACTCAGAGAAACTGAAGATGGAGCACCATAGTTGAAAGTCTTCCCACAGACAGAAGTCACGTTTGTGTATGGTGTAGAGACGTGAGAATTTCAATAAAAGACATTGTCTCCCGTTTGTTAACTTTATAAACACGATACTAATTATAAATGCAAAATTATAAAAGGAGGTCTGTGCTATACTTAAATGAATCAAATCATTACAATATCCTTGTCTACTAGTGTAGCTATACTGAGACACTGAATGTTTTTCTCGTGAGCTTTCTTAACAAACTCTTTATAGAATATACCAGAAGTACATTCTTTAAAGAAAATGAGAAAAGACCATATTCTTTATAAAATATTATTCCATGGAAATGTGAATGCTTGAAAAGGTTAAAAAACCTTTAGTATGTATATTAATGATAAACATGCTGTAAGGATCCCAAGTAATTTATAACATATATATGTATATGTATATGTGATCTGATAAGAATTTATTATATTGGACATGTAGATTGAAGGCTACATCTTGTTGTAATGCTTATTAATTTTTCAATATTTTCCACATCAATATAATAATGAAAAAGTTTGAAATTTTGGCAGTGTACCTCTAATTTTAGAATATTAAAGTGTTAACATTTATTTCATGTTACCTACTAAACTGATTTCTTCAAAGTGACGTTTTCAATTTATATGTATTATTTTAAAAGACTAATATAGTAAAAGCATGTTTAGTTTCCCTTTGTTCCTAATGATTCATAGACTTATAAAACATTGATTGCAATTGGAAGCATTTTGTATATTTATTTATATGGCCAGATATAAGCAGACATATTCCTAGTTAAATAGAACTCTTTACTGGATAATTCTTTACAATAAATAAGTCAAAACAGAAAATTTTATATTATACTTTCATAGGTTCCAATGTCTCTCATTAAAACTTCCAAATATTGAGTTTTCTATTTTGTAAGGGCAATTTCAGTGGAAAAATTTGTTGCATCATTTTTGGCAGTCTGTGTCTTAATCCTTTACGGGCTCTCATACGACCTTCATCTGCTTAGAAAACAATGTATTCATGGAGCATAACTCTTAACTGTGATTAATTGCTTTAACCAAAATTTATGGTGAATAATAGTGAGATTCCCTTATCTGTTATGAAATAGGTAGGGCAATACTAGTCTATGGCCATCTGTGTATGTGAATATTAAATAGCTACCATTTATGAAAGAAATATTTGGTATTACTGTTACTAATGCTTTCAATTATAGGTTTAAAAGATAATGTTTCAATAGATTATATGCCAAAATTAATTTTCCAAAATGTATCGACTATTATGTTGTTAGGTTTTGCATTTAGCGCAACACAATTTGACCTGAAAATATTACAGTTCTCATAATATTTCAAGACTAAGAGCTATATATTGACAATATCTGAACTTAGGCCTCCAATTTAAATGCTTATCTTTGTGAGGATTACCAGAGCTCAGAAATAATATCAATACATGAAAACTGATTCTAATTAACAGCTTTTCCTGGTTTTATAAATGGCGATATTGTCTTAATTCAATGGGTTGCTTATGTTAGTTAAAATTGCTTATCAATTTGATAATCATTTGATAATCATTCAAATTATGCCTCTAATCCTATCTATCTCGAAGATGAGACCTAAAGATCTGTTTTCAAAACCAGACCACACAGGAATGTCAGTGAGACTTTTATTTTGAATTAACTCCATAAAGTTGGAAGTGAAACTTGGGCTCAAGTGATAGAGAAAAAACCTTGAGCAGTAAAAGCTCACAGATTTTGTTTAGGCCCTTAGTTCCAGTCTCAAGACCAGCAAACACAACCACCGACACCCACACACACACACCACCCCAATCCCTCCCACATTCAATATAGTGACTGTTAACATTAGCTACACAATGGCCCAAATGCTATGTCATCCTTGGTAAATCATGCCTCCCTCAAGACATATTATTTTGCTCCACCTAGTAGACATATAGATATTTCCTCATCTTTGATCCAATAGTAGAGGGAAAACTATGCATAATCTTTTTAGAAATGAATGGGATCAGGTCATGAAATATTTTTATGATTAGAATACTTCATTGTGGATGTAAATAGGCAGTGGTCAGCAAAGACAGTGCTGCCACTTTTAGAGGTTAGAAAGGTTTGTGAGTAGCAGCTAACCTGATTTTTGGATTGCCTTCATCATCATTTTATTTTCTGACCATATGGAGAGAACCTAGACATGAAAACAATGCCAAACATTTTTTTACCATGGGACTTGTACCCATTGGAGATTGCAAAAGGACATCATTGGTATAAAGAAACTAGTGTGTTTGTGTGTGTGTGTGTGTGTGTGTGTGTGTGTGTGTGTGTGTGTGTGTGTGTGTGTGTATTTCTGTGTATTCAACTTATTTTTGTATGAGGCCTTTTGCCCTGGTGCTTGAATTCAGGCCTGGGGCTTGAACTCAGGTCATTGTCCTTGAACTTTCTATTTTTCTTTCTTTTTTTTTTTCTTTTTAATTCATCAAACCTAGCTATCCAATTTAGCTCTATTTCAGCATTTTGCTGCTTAGTTAGACATTAGAGTCTCACAGATTTTATTACTCAGACTAGGTTTGAACCATGATTCTTAACTCTTACCACCTCCATAGCTAGAATAACAAGCATAAACCACTAACTAGAGGAAGCTACTTTAACTTTTATAATGAACATTTAGCTTCTGTATAGATTTTGTCTATAGGAAGAGCCTTAACAAATTCCTTTCCACACTCTGATATCCAATCATTCAAAATAGAAAGTGAACAAAGTTGTCTGATAAAAGTTTATTAATCTACAATCCTCTGTCTGACCGCAGAGGAGTGAGGATTCAGATATCAGCCTCAAGGAAATTGGATTTTATAACTGTTGATATTCTCAAACCTAATCACATTTAAACACATGCACCTTATTATCTCTGGCTTTAAAAGTTTAATTTAATATTGAACAAGATCTGTTATTAACACTGAAGTTTTGAAATGATTGTTGATTCTTATTGTAATATAATCATTCAAACTTTGTTATATTATGCAAAATATTTCATAGAGAAGATTTTAAAAAGTTAAAGATGAATTGAATGTTTTCCCGTGAATTTCCATAATATTTCCCCTCTGCTGGATCACATTGTTTTCTTTGCTTATGAAATATAGATCTCATTTAGTATTCTTTGTTGAATATTAAATAGATGAAACACTTTATAGAAGTCATACTGCTTTATCATACTCACTAGAAAGAATTTCTCAATGCAGTCCTCACAAATTCTGAGCAAAGAATTCAGAACGTGTCTTGAAGGGTGAACTGAATGATCATCCAAATTTCTTCTGTAAAATGTAAAACGAAGTGACCTTTCCTACTCTAGTCACCTAGTGACATTCGTTTCTCAAAAATCGGAAATAATATCCATCTTCACTACTGTTATTCTTTAAATAATTTTTCCTTAATCTATTGTATTTTCTCATATTTAGAGTATTTCTTGGTATTATCATTGATTTTTAAATTTTCCTGTAAAGCAAGAAGATTCTTCCATAGACACACCGTGCTTTTACACTTCTTGGATATGAGCCCTTATTCATTTGTGTAATTCCTTTCATATTTCAAGTTCTAACCACTATCTTGTTCTCTTTCAAGCTCACTCTACAGCAGCAATTCATATTATGCCTTTGAGTTCTAATTATGCATTAGAAATGTATGCTGAAATACTTTGATGCTTATATCTTCCAAAGCACTCATCTGAGCAATTTTCCGACAAATAGGTATTGGCAAATCAATTTATTAACCAAGATACCTTATTATAAACTTATTTTGTATACTGGGGATTATTCTACATGGAGTTGTATATTTACTCCAGGAAGAACAATGAATGTCTCTTTGTATATCTTGTCTTAAGACACAGAGGATTTAAATGGAGTCAATACCTGAGTACTAATTTTCATTGTCTCATCAAGTTATATTGCTATCATCAAGGAAACATAAGACAACAGTAAGGGTATTTATCCTTTCTTCTGTAATAAGAAGTTAGGTTAATCAAATGTTAAACCCAACTGATATCAAGTTTTAAATACATATAGGATATAGTAGCCCTCTTCTGATGTATTTTTTTCAGAATTTCAAAGTAAGAGAAGGATCAACAGATATCTGTTCTCCCAAGCTGGAAGATACAATGCTCCCAGCCTATGGGTTTTCATTTCTTGTAAAGCCTTTGAGTTTTTTCATTTAACCTTTTCACAGCAGAATACCCAAATGGATTCCATTTAAAGCCCATCACCTTA
Organism: Dipodomys merriami; assembly: GCF_024711535.1. NCBI lineage: Eukaryota > Metazoa > Chordata > Mammalia > Rodentia > Heteromyidae > Dipodomys > Dipodomys merriami. The sequence goes on along the minus strand of NW_027203159.1, from coordinate 26,708,740 downwards.
TTAAGCTGCAAACATCAAGATCAAGCAGTGCGAGACACAACGTATGCTTTAGAATGATCTCTCCTTTTACAAAGAGGAGCAAAACACTTTACTCTTAACCATATGCATATCAAACCCCTGTTTCTCTTCAACAATTTAGATTTAGATATTGAATAGAAAAACTAAGAAAAGTTTTGAAATTGTTTCTGTAATTCTGGTTTGGCAGGATTACCAGATTTTTCATCTTCTGTTTAAATTACCCTTTTCTTTTGCTCATCTAAGAAAAGATAAAATACTTTCAAACACACAAGAAAAGAAATTGATTCCTTTCTATAAGTGTGTTTAAGACACTCCACACTTATAACTATGACTTAATCCAACTATATACCTACCACTAAATATTTTGGTGACTTTAAGAGAATGGTAAAATGATCACAACAATTTATTTCAAGACTTTCCTTACTTAGTTCCTTCTAATATATTCTTCATGGCTTACAAAGAAAATTGATTCCAACAAGTACCTTATGTTACTCTCATCAAAAATGTAAAAAAAAAAAAGGCAGACATGTAGACATGAGGAAAATGGAATCATTTCTTATCATGGCAAGTAAGGTAATATTTCCTACTTATGAATAATTTCGAATAGTTTGTCTTTACCCACAGGCAGACTAGGAATGCTAAATGAAATTATTACAAGTAAATTCTCATTGTCTTGTAGAGAACAAAATAAGCATAAAAATATTCTGCCTCATAATTAAATAATAATTGAACTCCCTAGGTCAAAATGTCCCCAGAAACCAATTCTATCCTTTACAATGACCACTTAATTATAAACATTTCATGTTTATAACATGTAGATGTAGTGAAGACAGAACAGATGATACATACTTTGAGTAAGACAGACATAGTATTGTTATTTCATTGACATCTTTCATACTATAAAATTTACTCACTTTCCAAGTGTAACTATGGCTTATATTATATTCACACTATCTATGTGTTCTGAGAGTATTTTGAAAAATTCATCTCCAATGACCTTGTGCATAGAAAATTACTTATGAATACCACAGCTAATGTGTTGTGAATCACCATGAATCATCAAATAACTAAGCTTATTTATAAAAAAAAAAAAAAAAAAGGATTGTCAGTTGTGTTGCAAGAAGTGAAGAAGCCTTCCAACGATAAATAAATAGTAAATCAATATTTCCTATGTAGAAATGCTGATGACTAATTCTAAACAATAATTATTTCCACAATTAACATATAGTATATGAAGGTGACAATGCTTTCCCAAGGTCGTATAGAGAGAGCAGATGAAGTTTCTCAGTGAAAGTGCTATATCAATTGATCTTAAAAAATAAAGAAAGCAAAACAAAACAAAACAAAATCACTTTGAAAATTATTTTCCTGATACTCAATTAAACTTGGTGGAAAAGTTGATTAGGACAAAGAGTATAAGACATATTTTTTTTCTTTATGTGGTACTGGGTATTAGACTTGAGGTATTGGGTACTGTTACTGGGTATTGAACTTCCTTGCTAGCCAGGTGATTAGTACCTTGAGCCACATCTGGAGCCCCGTTTGCATTGGTGATTTTCAACGTACAGTCATGTGTTTCATTTCATGCTGGAATGACCCCCCCCCCAGTTGCACTGAACTTAGCCATTGTGCTTTCCTCATAACTGGAATAACAGGTACTGGACAACTTATTTAGTTGTGATGAATGTCAAGAACTTATTTTTGATAGACTGTCCTCTATTTCCATATCCCTTGATTTCTAACTTCAGGATTATAGGTTGGAGCCCCAAAACTCTATTGGGTGTGAGTTTTTTTTTCTCAAACAACTAGCTTTTAAATAAAAATATACCAATCACTTAAATATATGCCATGCATTGTGCCAAATATTGGAGAGACATTTTCAAATGCTCCAAATTCTTTCTCAACAAAGACAGGAAAACTAGCAAGACAAACACTAGATTAACAGAGAAAAAATAAAATCCAATATCAGGCAGATGCCTCTCCCAAACACATATGCAGACCCTATAAGGCTGAACAGGTGGCAGACTGGAAAAGGGAAGACAGAACAGTAGATTCAAATATTAAAAAGAATCTTCACAAAATAATGGATGCAAAATTATCGAAGTTAAATAGAAAAGAAACATAATATTGTTGTTGAAAAGTGACATCAAATACACTGAAAGCAGGAGTTATACTGTGGGGGAAGGACATACAAAGAAATAATCTTATAAATATATTAGAATCAATCGCATGAAAGAAAAAAAAACATTTGAATACGTATCTTAGGGTTCATTTCCCTAACCTAACCTTATCTAACCTTTTCTGCTTCACCAAGACATATACTAGATATTACAAATAAGGGAAACCTTGGGACCTGTGTTTCTTTGGGCCTGGCTTACTTCACTTAATATAATTTTTTCCAAGACTTTCCATTTCCTAACAAATGGGGCAATGTCATTCTTTCTGATGGAGACATAGAATTACATTGTGTATATATACCACATTTTCAAGGGGAAAAACAAATCGTTTAAATAGGGATACAGATGGACCCATTGCAATTGCAACAGTGAGATGTGCAAGTCATTATGTTGAAAAATGAACTTTACAACTTTGGTGGGGGGAGAGGAGCGAGTAGCGGGGAGGAATGGGTGGGGGGCGGGGGGGGGGGATGGGAAGGGATGGGAAGGTGAAACAAAGGAGGAGGCTACAATACTTGATAAGAAATATACTCATTATCTTGCCCATGTAATTGTAACCCCTGTGTACAATATTTTCACAATAAAAAACTCAACAAATTAAAAACATATATTGTAGTTGAAAAGCAAAGTACATTTTAATCTTTTTCTTTGCTATCACTCTATCTTACTGATGAAGTAGTAACATTCCTTTCATTTGACAGTCATTGAAATAAATATGTCAACATGTGAATGGTGTCCTGAAGAAAGGTTTGAAACAACAGTTTAAAGTACTTAACCATTGTACTCAGGGCAGAGAGTAGAACTGTAATATAGGTGTTTCTTGAAAGGCGTCTTCGACTCTGCCAATGGGCAGATGAAGATCTTCATAGAAAGAACTGCATGAACTGATCTAGAGCTCCCCTATGACCCAGCAATCCCACCTTGGGTCATTTACCCGAATGATCACAAACAAGATCTTGCTAAAGCTACCAGCACAACTATGTTTATTGCAGTATTATTTACCATAGTTAAGATATAAAACCAACCCAGTTGCACATCAGTAGATGAATGGATCAAGAAAATATGGTATATATACACAATGGAACTCTATACCTTCATCAGAAAGATGACATTGCCCCATTTGTTAGCAAATGGAAAGTCTTGGAAAAATTATATTAAGTGAAGTAAGCCAGGCCCAAAGAAACATAGGTCCCTTGGGTTCCCTTGTTTTTAATAACTAGTATATGTCTGAGACAAGCAGAAAAGGTCAGATAGGTTGATGTTAGGCGAAATGAACCCTAAGATAAGGTCTCAAATTGTTTTTCTTTCTTGCTATTGTGTCTAACATATTTATAAGATTATTTCTTTGTTGCTTTGTATTCCCCTCCCCTACGGTATAATTCCTGCTTTCACTGTATTTGATGTTGATATAATTTGTGGAGGGGAAGGGCAAAAAAAACAAATTGTTTAAATAGGGAGAAAGGTGGACCCATTGCAACAATGAGATATTGAAGACATTATGTCGAAAAACGCACTTTACAACTTTGGCTTGGGGTGTAGGCGTGGGGGGGGGGATCGAAGGAGGTGTTGGAGGCAGAGATAAGAAGTGATGGGAAGAAGAAACAAAGGAGGAGCCAACAATGCTTAATAAGAAATGTACTCATTACCTTGCTCATGGAATGTAACCCCTCTGTATGGTGTTTTCACAATAAAAAATATAAAAATAGAAAAGATCAAGAAAGCAAAACAAGCACAACCTTAGTTATCTTCTTTAGTGTTTAATTTCCTCAATTTGTCAATTAAGGTCCTACATACTGACATGTATTATACCCTTGCCAAGAATTACTTTAGATGAATTAACTGGAAAAGCAGTGGGTAGGAGATGAAGTGAATGACAGTTTAGATAACTTAGCAAAAAATCCCGGCTTACATATAAAGAGTTTTTTTGTGTGTGTGTGCATTTTACTTTCCTCAACAGCATTCATTATCACTAGATATCAATATGCATGTGAACAATATCCAGAAGAAATATTTGATATTCTTTTTTGGTCCCTCATCATTTTAGACATAAGAGAATTTACACTCTCATTGCCTCAGAACTGAGATTTTTTTCAGGTAACTGCTATACCCAGTTGGTTTCATTGCCATGCTCTCTGATTGCATGGGTATATATATACTGCCTTGTTACATAAGTGAAACAAGAAATGGTTATTCCTATTCAGGCTTTTTAAATTAAAAAATATAAAAATGGAAAAATTAAATGTACTCAGGGAAATGAATGTGGGGATTTGTATGAGAGATACTACATAAGGGGCTGGGAAGGTGGCTCAGTGGTAGAGCACCTGCCTTGCATGCATGAGGCCCTGGGTTCGATTCCCCAGCACCACATAAGCAAAAAAGAAAAAAAAAGCTGGAAGTGGCACTGTGGTTCAAGTGGTAGAGAGCTAGCCGTGAGCTGGAGAGCTGAGGGACAGTGTCCAGGCCAGAGTTCAGGCCCCACGACTGGACCAGCCCCCCCCAAAAAAAGAGATACTACATAAACTTAGTTAACAATTGAAAAATGAGTAGTGAAAGAAACTCAGAATTCCTGAGTAGAAACTAATTTTTCAATACTCTGAGATTATTCTACAGATTTAAATTCAATACTGTATCTCTTCTGTAAAATATCCAGAATTTTGTTTTTATTTCTTTTGTATTTTTAAAAATAGTAGTGCAAATAATTTTAAACATTTACAAATTGGAAAAATATGTTTTCATGTGAAAATTATTTTTATGTGATAATACCTTGATATTCAATATTCTGCTCTATGTTGTAAGGCATTCTTGTCTTTATTTTAAAAAAAACACACTAAAAAAAAACAAGAAACAAACATTTCTCTAAATGGATAATATCACTTTTTTCAACTCTTACCCTGCACATGATCAAGTGTTTCTTCCTTACACTCTTATCCATTACTCAATTATTGCACTTTAAATGTCATTTCCTTGTTACCCCATCTTCTATGCACATATAAAAATACAGTTTAACAAAGCTAATGGTTATGTATGATTTAATCATTTTCAAGATATATTGCTTTAGAGTTACTCTCACAAATTTTGATTTATTAACTAATTAGAATCTGGAAATTATGCCATCTTGATAAATAAAGTTTGTCCTTCAATGACAGGATGAGTCATCACAGGTAAGTCTATGCTTACTTGATAAAAAAAAGAAGAGACTTCTCATGAGACTTCTCAGTCATTAGTTGAGAAAATTATGACTATTGTACATATAAATCAATAAGTAAAATGAGTAATTTTCTTATAATTATTTTGTTTTCTGGGAATTTTTATATCTTTTTTACTTATCTAGCCATAATTCCATATGCATAATTTATATATACAATAAAATAATTGCAATGCATATGAATTGTTCGTGTACATATGTAATATTTACAACTGAGGTAATCATGATAGAAAGGTACTGCTTTCATTTTTTATTTAACTAAGTAGTTGTACAAAGGAGTTGCCAATTAACAAAGTATTTTATGAATAGTGTGTCTTGATCAATGTCACCTGTTTACTATTCTCAGCCTTCCCTACTAAACTACCCCTTACCTCATGTTGTAGGATATGTCTTGAATTTTTTTTTCCATTCTCAGCCTTCCCTACTAAACCACCCCTTAGCTTATGTTGTAGGATATGTATTGAATTTTTTCCATTAAAAACGTAGTTAGCCTTTCGATCTTGTGACCCAATTGCACAATGTTACTCACAAGACACTCTTGAAAATGAACTTTCCAGTTCATGAGGAAGGAATAATGGAGGGGGGAGGGATAGTGGTAGTAATAAAGTGGGTAACAATGTTCGATAAGAATTGTAATTGTTAACTTATTTCTGTAACTATAAAACCTCTGTACAACACCTTTGTAACAAAATAACAAGTAGCTCATAAGGTTCTCCTCTTTAAATATTAGAATCTAATATTGATATAGCAATGGTAATTTGAATGGTTGCTGCTAGTTGTTTTATTTCTAAGGATTGCAAGAAAGAGTGCTTACTCCAGACATATTAAACAAAGCTAAAAGAAAACTAATCATTTTTAAAGCAATATTGATTTTTAATTACTTTTTATACCATATATGCTCAAATAAATAGATATTTCTTTGCAAACTTATTTGGAAATGTCACTGGAGCCCACGTAAGTTTCACTATATTTATCATGAAAGAAACATGCAGTCCTGCTTATTTTTGTCTTTACCCTGTAGATTATAACATTTTTTCCTTCGGCCTCTTGACAGTCCTAAGTTCTTTTTTTTTTTTTTTTTCTGGGTCCGGTCATGGGGCCTGAACTCTGTGCCTGGGCGCTGTGCCTCAGCTAGCACTCTACCACATGAGCCACAGCTCCACTTCCAGCTTTTTTCTTTTTTTGCTTATGTGGTCCTGAGGAATAGAACCCAGGGCAGCGGCCCTGGGTTCTATTCCTCAGGACCACATAAGCATGAAAGGCAATTGGTGTACCACTGAGCAACCTTCCCAGCCCCCCGCTAAGTTCTTATCTACGCAATTGGATTTAAGATATCCATAAAATCTAAATTTAATTCATTTGGTGTATTCATTAATTTCATGCAGGCATAGCAGATGTTCACTCTTATAATTGCTTAAGTGTTTATAAATAAAATCATTTAGTAGTACCACTCTGGAGTTTTTACCTTTTTCTTCCTTAAGTTCTCATAAACAAATGTATTGATAGAATCATCTTTTGGCACATGCAAATTCTTATAATTGTATGCAGGCTGAGAAGTCATCAACCAATTAAAGGAGCTTAAAAAGTACCAAGAAAATAACAATGGAGCTGAGGAGACTGCTAGATACTGAAAAAGGAAAATATTGTTTTACTCTCCAAAGGAACTGACAGCTATCTTTAAACATGAAGGGAGGATTCTTTAAGCCATGTTGAGTGAAGGAAGAATTTATTGGTTGGACTGCCTTAAGTGTGATAGGGAAATTCTCTGAGATGCCTTCTGGAAAGTGTTTTGTTGTTGTTTTTTTGATTTTATGAATCTTGATCTAATATCAAATTGTCTGTAATCAAGGAAAATGGAAACAGGAGGCACACAGTTTTTATTTTGAGGAAACTTCGCCTTGAATGCCACTGGGAAGTTACAGAAGAAACAAGTTGAATTTTCAACCAATCTCATTTTATTTGGACTTATAATCAGGAACAACTTTCGTTTCTTTGCTCTTAAATGTTAATTGTCACCAACATATGTCTTGACTACTTTCACTAATTTAATTTTATTTTCAATACTGGAGCTTGAATTCAAGGTTTTGTGTTCTTCTTCAGCTTTTGCTTTCAAGGTTGGCACTTTATCACTTGAGCCACACCTCCACAAAATTGTCTTCTAGTCTGTCTGATGAGTATGGATTGAATGGTGATTATGAGATCTTATCCTCCTAAGTAACTAGGCTTAAAGGTATCCCCGACTTGTGTCAGGCTTCTGCAAGTGCTTGTAAATGAAAGGAAATAATTCTTATATAGAATACAATTCCTCATAATTACATTAGGTCTAATATTAAGCATTTAAGAGAAAAAAAAACCTGAAAGATTTTCACATCGGCTGTTTTTCTCAACTAGAAGCTGGTAAACCACATTTACTCTGTTATATCATTAGCAAACTACTTTATCATTGCATTTGTGGTAAACTCTGTTTCACCAAACAGTATTTTAAATTAAATATGTTTTATTGTAAAGATAATGTACAAATGGGTTACAGTTACATGAATAAGGTAATGAGTACATTTCCTATCAAGCATTGTTACACCATCTGTTCCCTGCCCACCTCCGCAGCTCCCTGCCCATGATGTTGCAAAGTTTGTTTTAAACATAGTGTCATGCACATTTAATTGTAACAATGAGTCATCTTGTATCCTTATTTCAACCTTTTGTTATTTCCCTTCCTCTCCCCAAATTAGAAAAATGTAGATCTAGATATAGGGTACCACAATCAAGTAAAGGATTATATATAAACTGGGATTATATCATGAGAGAAGAATATACAAAAGAAGCAAAAAAAATCACATAGTACAAGATAAATTGAAAAAAAAACAGCAAGAAAGATAAAACTTCTTTTCTATCTATCTTGGGGTTCATTTCTCTTAGCATCATGTTATGTGGTCATATATATATAGCTTTTGACCATTTCAGGTTCTCCTTGACATACACTATTTATTGTAAATAAGAGAAACCATGGGACCTGTTTCTTTGAGCATGACTTCCTTCACTTCCTATAATTTTTCCAAGTCTTTCTATTTCCTGGAGGCATAGAATTTGATATTATATATATACATGTACTCATATGTATATATAATTATATTTTTATGTATGTCTACATTATGTATGTATGCATTTATGTATATATGTATGCATAAATGTGTGTGTGTGTATATATATATATATATATATATATATGATACATTCATATAGTGAGGGGCATCTGGATTGGTTCTTTACTATGGCTGTTGGGAATAATGCTTCAATAAACACAGTTGTGTTAATAGCTTTAGTATGGCCATGTTTGTGGTTCTTTGGGTAAATAACCAAACATGGGATTGCTGGGTCATAGAGGATCTCTGTGTGTAGTCTTTTGAGGAACCTCTATACTGCTTTCTCAGTTTTAAGTTTATTAAAGTTTTGGGGATGTATTGGTTTGAGTTCTGCTTTGAAGGCCATGTAGAATTCACCTGTAAATCCATCCAGTCCTGCAATTTTCTTAGATGGGATGTCTCTTATTGCTGTTTCAACTTTGATGATTGATAAGAGTCTGTTAAGTTGATTTAAGTCATTGATACCAAGTACTCTTGTATCAAACAATATAACATTATTCAGGGCATATAATCCATATCTCTACATGGAAAATATCATTTCTAAATGTGAAAAATGACATTCAGTTAAATTCTCAGATAGAATTTGGGCAAACTTCTTTTTATTGTCTTGAAAATGCATTGTTCTCTTCTCAGTGTGGTTTTTCAGAAATCAATCATTATTAATTTTGTTATTACAAATTAAGAATACAAGACATAATAATATTAATCTTGTACAAATCCTTTAATTTTTTATGTGTGTATTGACATGCATATTGTACAAAGGCTGTTGTGATACTGATTTTTTTTACTCAGAATATGTATACTCCTGTGTATCGATATGTACTTCATATATGTTCTATATGGTAATCAAATGTTTGAAGTTTCATATTATTCTCTCAACTACTTGTTATCAGTCTTCGCTGCAGAGATATTATATTTTTATTAATTCAATATTTTATACTTTAAAATTCCTGATTTCGTTCCAGAAACACATATTGAAAAGTTTGATCAGTTTTGTCGTTTTTCCCCCCCAAGAAGATTGTATCATCTTATAAATACCACCAACGCCCATTAACAATATACAGGGTAGAACCATCTTGATTTAGATCTGTATAATCATCATTCTCTCACATGCCCCTATTCAACCCTTGTGTTCAAATATTCATATCAATCTTCATGGATGGTATTAGAAACCAAATTTATTTCTGTCTGCTAAGACTTTGTTTTCTATACTTTGCCTACACCAGCCATTTGATTTCTGAATTTTTTTTTCTTTTTGTCGGTAATGGGGCTTGAACTCTGGGCCTGGGCACTGCTCCTCAGCTCTTCACATCAAGGTGAGCACTCTACCACTTGAGCACCGCAGCACTTCCAGCATTTTCTGCTTATGTGGTGCTGAGGAATCAAGCCCAGGGCCCCATGCATGCAAGGCAAGCACTCTACCACAGAGTTACATACCCAGCCTCTAACATTGTCTTATTAATTCTGTGCATATCATTGTTTTTATATGAACATTTTTTTCGTGTGGGATAATATGATTTGAGAATTTACTTCAGATAATTTTTACTACAGACATTTTTTGGTTTTTGTAAAAGAAACATGATGCTAAAAATTATTCAATATAGAAAAGATGAAATTTGAATAAGATATCTTGTGTTTCACTGTGTAGAATCTTATTTTGGTAGGTATTTCGTGGAAATGTCATTACCTCTAAATAAGAATCATTATAATTGCTAACCCCATCATATTTTCCTCATACATTGAGGACTACAGAAGAACATCACTGTATGGCACTTATTCAGTAGGTTCTTGTCCAGAGGGTAAAATTTGGAATAGAGATTCAGTTAACTCGGGAATGTTAAAGATCTTTAAAGGTAAGATTCTAAAATGGATAAAATAGCCATTATTTTTATGTTAGCATAGAGATGTTTTATAAACTAAGATTGGCAATTGTTAGCCTCAGTACAAATAGAACACATTGTATAATGTCAGCTGTCAAAACAATGTTTTACATTGTTTTTGTACCTTTCATTACCTAATTGCAAGCTGGAAGTAGGATTATAGACTGGATTTTTTAAAAAGATTTAGTTATTACAGCATGAAGAATTATTTCTGTTACTTGAAACTGGTGAAAAGAGAAATGCTTCTTAATATGTTATTTGAAATTACTACATAATATACATGCATCTGATAGGAATATGGGTACATGAGATCTCTGTGTATGTTTATGTTTGTGTGATGTTTATGAACTGATATAAACAGACACAATGGAAAAGTGTATTTGTTGGGCACTGGTGGTTCTTGCCTATAGTCCTAGCTACTCAAGAAAATGAGATCTGAGGATTATGGTTCAAAGCCAGGCTGGGCAGAAAAGTCTGTGAGACAGTTATCTCAAATTAACCATCAAAAAATGAAAGTAGTGCTGTGGCTCAAGTGGTAGAACACTCTCTTAAAGAAGAATAATTCAGGAATGGCACCAGGCCCAGAGTTCAAGCCCCATGAATGACAAATAAATAAATAAATAAATAAATAAATAAATAAATAAATAAATAAGAGAAAAAGAAAAAAAACGATTATTTGTGTATGTATTCAAGGGCAATGAACAATTAGGTTATTAATTAATCTAATCAAGCAACTGGATTTTGAATGTTCTCTTATTTGAAGTAAAGAACACATACTCTTCACAGTCCATGTAAATTAATATATTAAGAGCTTCTATCTTCCACAGTCATCAAACTAAATTATACTCTCGCAATTTTTACTTTGTCTTAGATGAGCTCATTGCCTTTGTTGCCTCTCTATAATAAGATGAATTCTACGTAGCAATCCTCTATCTCTATATTGTTGTTTGTGGATCTATAAAGAAAATTGGAAAGTTGTTACATGTTGCTTTTTACAATCTGATTGGAGAATTATAGAATTATAGAATTATAGAAAATTTGTAATTCATTCAGTCCTTGATTGCTTGTCCAAAGTTCCTTTCATATGTTTAATGTTAATTAAGGTGATAATCATGAAAGGTCACTTTTACTGTGGTGAATGAATTTTTTCAAAAACATGTAGACAACATCCAACATCACAGTGTGCTGTCATATTTTGGTTGCTTGTGGTAATGATATGCTTCCACTCTACTATGACCATCTCTTAACTTGGCTAAGTTTTGTCGTGAAAATATTCACATCAATACATTGTGATATTTATGTAAAGATCAGAAAGGTTAAAGTCTGTTATTGCAATTGTAATAACAATTAACAAGCTGAATAAAACCCCCAGAGAATAAGAGGTGATTGTTTTACCAGCTACTCACCAGACAAAGGCCTAACATCCAAAATATATTTATAGCTTAAAAAATTTACCTGCCAAAAGTAAACCCTCAAAGAATCAATAACCTGATTCATAATGGGCTAAATAATTAAAAAGAGATTTTTCAGAAGAAGAGGTAAGTACAGCTAATAAACAAATGAAGAAAACTTCAATATCTCAGTATATTGTAAATCAAAACAACATTGGGAATCTAACTCCCCCCGGTTAGAATGACAATATAATGAAAAATAACAATAACAAATGCTGACATGAATGTAGACAAAAGAGAATTCTATTACACTATTGATAGTAATATAACCTTATTCATCTACTCTGGAAAGCAGCACAGATGTTCCTCCAAACACTGAACATAGTGCTTCCCTAGACCCAGTAATTCTATTCATGGTTATTTATCCAATATTAGTTCAAACAAGGCATACTAAAGCTACCAACACACCCATATACATTGCAGTATTATTTACCATAGCCAATATATTGAATTAGCTTAAATGACCCCAAATGAACATATCAATTAAGAAAATATAGTATATACCCCTCCATCAGATAATTATCCTGTACCATTTCTAATAAAACAAAGACTTGAAAATATTATTTTAAATGAAGTCTAGACCCAGATAAGTATAGATTGCATGGTTTCCCTTGTGGTATCCTTAATGTGCCCATAAATCTACACATAAACACAGTGCATGGTAAGCAAGAGGTTAGAATTGAATTAATTCAAGTGTAACAGACTCAATGGAGAGCACAAATATTAAGATTCTTCAAGAACACTAAGCCAAAGCCTAACAAATCTAATATTAGGAAATGTGTATTTGAAAGTATTGAGGGTGAGGATGGTAAGGGGAAACAAGGGAGGAGGCAACAATGCTTGATAAGAAATGTACACATTACTTTGCTCATGTAATTGTAACCCCTCTGTACGATATTTTCACAATAAAAAGTAAAATAAAAAACAAGGGATGGAGAGACTAAAGAGAACGAGAGGGTAGAATGAGGATGAAGGAGTGAGGATGCAGGCAAGATTTGATTATGTGCACCACAGAGTTGAGAAATATAAGGGAAGAGATTAATTGAAAGGAGGTGAAGATGTTAATGTAAGGATGCAGATCAAGATGCTTTGTACACATAAACGGTTTCTAATGGCATAAGAATCAATATATAATCTAAATTAAGATAAGTATGGGAAGGGGTAGGTTAGGTGAGAAGGGTGAGGATGTTGAAGGGGTGACATTAATCAAAGTGCACTCTCTTCCAAACTCCTTCAATGAATAGCAACTCTTTATTCAACTATTTAAAGGTAATGAAATATTCCTTAAAAAAACGGAAAGTCAAATAACATACACCCAGAAGAATATATTATATTCGGCTTTATCTATGTATCTATGTACTATGTTTCTATCTCTCTGTATATGTGTGTGTATGTATGTATGTATGTATGTATGTGTGTATGTGTGTATGTATGTATGTATGTATGTATGTATGTATGTATGTATGTATGTATGTATGTATCTATCTATCTATCTGTCTGTCTGTCTGTCTGTCTGTCTGTCTGTCTGTCTGTCTGTCTGTCTGTCTGTCTATCTATCTATCTATCTAACTATCTATCTATCTGTTTGTGTGTATCTGTGTATCTATACATTGGTGCCTAATGGAGTACACCTATTCTCCTTGCATGTCAGAACAATGGCAGGAAGATTGTGAGTTCAAGTCTTATCTGGCTTATAGAGAGAGAGCTCACCTTATAGCCAAATAATTCTATAATAGCAACATAGTAACAAAATATTTTAAAGGATTTTAGATAATTGTGTTATCTGCTTCAATTCCGGTATCATTTGAATGTGTTTTCAAATTTACTGTCTGACCTTTCATTGGGGGAAAAAAAGAATTTTCTTTCTTTTTCTTTACTTCCTTCCTTAATTCCTTCCTCAATTTATTTCTTTCTTCTCTTTCTTTCTCTTTCTTTTTTCCTTTCTTTCTTCCTTTTTTTGGTGACAGTCCTAGGATTTGAATTTAAGGCCTAGGCACCTTTCCTGAGCATTTTTACTCAAGATGGTCCCCTACCATTAGAGCAACAACTACATTTCTTTTTCATGGGTAAATGGAGACATGACTGATGGCTTCGGTGTCCTGACTGAATTCAAACTATATTTCTCAGGTCTTAGATCCCTGAGAATTGGGAGGCTGTATCAAGAGCCTCAAGGCCAACACAGGCAATGTGAGACCCTGTTCAAAACAAATGATAATAACAAAATGCCCCAAAGTAGCTTTGTATCACATCTCTTCTTGATTACCGTAACCTACCACATTGTGACCATTCTGTGCCACTTAGGGCCATTATGTCATGTTCACAGAACAATAACAAATGAAAGATTTCTGAGCATGTCTCATTGTTAAGCAACATATGACCGAATCCTGCCTACAAATATTGTATCATTGTCTCCAGAATCAGATATCATGAGATGAACTCACAAACCAAAAAACGTTGTGACAGCTTCCCAAATATTCAAAAATTATTTCTTCTCTTCTACTGAGCAAAAATTTCCATGGTTCTGAGCTCTTCCTAGATGTAGGTGTGACCATCTAAATTATTCTGCCCTCTGCATTGTGAGTGAAAGTGAGGCATAGCACCTCTGAAACAATGTTGTGCTCTGCTTCTTCCAGGGTTTGCTGCAAAGGCTGAGACCAGCATCCTAATATAAAGGAGAGAGCCAAGAGCAGCTCTTGGAATTCTAAGAACTTTGAAGTCTACCCTGAGCTATATGTCTGGACAATGAAATAATTATTTATTGTGCTAAGCTACTAATAAAAAAAAATGCTTTCTTACAGGGTCTCTCCCCCACCTCCCACACACGTAATAGCTAAGGCCAAATGTACAACCCTTACCCTGTGTAATCTAATGTCAATGTGGGCGGTATGTTCCTATTGTTTTATTTCATGGTGCTGTAAATACTGATCTTCCACTGGATTTTAACATTTTTTTTGGTAGCTGCACAGACAGACAGAAAAACATATGTGCATGTGCGTTCTCTTATTAACCTATTCTTTTGGTCTAATTTTTGTCTATATTCGCTGCACTAGGAATTGAACTATATTATATTGAATTACGTTATATTACCTCACATATTATGGAAAGCACTCTACCAGTGAGCTATATACCCAAGAAGCCATTGTTAATACTTCTTAAAGTTTATCAGGACTGCTTAAACATCTATATTTCTATTAGAAAGAACTGACTTGAAAAATACTAACCAATCTTGATTTAGCCTATGTTTTGCAGTTTCAACAAATCCCAAATCTAGGATCTTTTTTGAATATTCTCCCCGAAAGAAAGGAGGAAGAAAACTTTTTGACTGGTCTCTTGAATGTTAAACACTAAATAATAATAGTGAATGTAGACAATTTTTTTTGATCAGTTGCAAAACATTTTGTTCAAAAGACAGGTACTTTTATTATCATACTACATATATATACATAATTTATACTTGATGCCTGCCCAAAACTAATGTAATTTCTATCTGTAATGCATATAAAATGTGTATTTTATAATAGTGTTCACGTTATGGATAGTTATTCATAGCTTTCTGAAATCTGAAGGTCAATGATTCACAATGGGGTTGACGGAGAGCCTAATGATTTAGGTTGAATCATCATCAAATAATTAATACCAAATATTCACAATATTACATACATACAAGAGGCTAGTAAAGAGACGATTCATTGCTTTTGTTTAAAGAGCATGAACTAACTCTAAAATATCAGACTTGAAAATATCTGTTAAAAATAAAATATACATTTTTATTGTGAGAATACCATATAGAGTGGTTACAATTACATGGGCAAGGTAATAAGTACATTTCTATCAAGCATTGTAGCCTCCTCCTTTGTTTCCCCTTCCTATCCCTTCCCATCCTCCCACCGCTGACACTACCCACTCCTCCTCCCCCCCACCAGAATTGTAAAGATCATTTTCAACATAACGACTTGTACATCTCATTGTGAGAACGGGTCCAATTTTATCCCTACTTAAACGATGTGTTTATTTTTTCTTCTCCTACACAATTTATACCAACATCAAATACAATGAAAGCAGGGGAGGGACATACAAAGCAACAAAGAAATCACCTTATAAATATGTTAGAAACAATCGCATGAAAGAAAAAAATTGAATACTTCCCTTGGGGTTCATTTCACCTAACGTCAACTTATCTGACATTTTCTGCTTGTTTCAGACATATACTATTTATTTCAAATAAGGGACACCATAAAACCTATATTTCTTTGGGCCTGGCTTACTGCACTTAATGTAATACTTTTCACGTCTTTCCATTTCCTAATAAATGAGGCAATGTCATTCTTACTGATGGAGGCACTTGATCCATTCATCTACTGAGGGGCATCTGGGTTGTTTCCATATTTTAGCTATGGCAAACAATGCTGCAATAAACATAGTTGTGCTGGTAGCTTTAGAATGCTCTTGTTTTTGATCATTTGGGTAAATGTGCCAAAGTGGGATTGCTGGGCTATAGGGGAGGTCTATGTAGAGCCTTTTGAGGAAACTCCATACTATTTTCCAAAGTTATTGAACAAGTTTACACTCCTACCTACAATGCAATAGGGTTCCCTTCTGCCCACATCTCCTCCAGCATATGCTGTTATTAGAGTTCTTGATTTTTGCCATTCTAACTGGGGTGAGGTGGTATCTTAATGTTGTTTTGATTTGCATTTCTTTTATGGCTAGGGAGGTTGAGCATTTCTTCATTTGTCTATTGGCCATTCTTCTTTCTTCTTCAGAGTAGTTTCTCTTTAAGTCTTTAGCGTACTTATTTATTAGGCAGTTGTTTCTTTGAGGATTTGTTTTTGGGGGATTTAATTTTTTGAGTTCCAGTTATATTTTAGATATGAGTCCCTTCTCCGTTGTATGGCTAATAAAGATCGTCTCCCAATCCGTGGGCTTTCTATTGATCTTCCTAGTTATGTCTTTGCCATGCAGAAGTTCTGCAATTTCATGTAATCCCATTTATCCAACCTTTCTTTGATTCGTTGTGTTTCTAGATCTCCATTACGAAAATTTCAGCCTGTGCCAAGGAGATCTAGGGTTTCTCCTATTTCATTCTGTAATGTTTTCAGAGTGTGTACTTTGACTCTGAGGACTTTGAACCATTTGGAATTGATTCTATTGCAGGGTGATATATAAGTATTTAGCTTTATTTTTTTACATGTAGTTAAGCAATTTTACCAGTGCCATTTACTGTAGAGACTGCCTTTCTTCCATTCTATTTTTTAGCTCCCTTATGTAGGTTAATTTCTGGTTTCAATACTATTCCATTGGTCCTAAGGTCTGTTCTTGTGCTAGTACCAAGCTGTTTTGATTATTATGGCTTTGTAGTAGAGTGTGATCTGAATAGATGCAGAAAAGGCATTTGACAAGATCCAACACCTCTTTATGATGAAGGTTCTGGAAAAATTAGGAATCCATGGAACATTCCTCAATACAATAAAGGCTGTTTATAACAAACCTACAGCCAGAATTATATTTAGTGGTGAAAAACTAAAACCATTTCCTCTATACTCAGGAATGAGATAAGGATGCCCACTCTCTTCACTTCTCTTCAATCTGACATTAGAATGCCTAGTTACACCAATAAGACAAGATGCAAACATAAAGGGGATACAAATAGGGAAAGATGAAGTAAAACTCTCCCTCTTTGCAGATGATATGATTTTGTATTTAAAGAATCCCACGGAGTCCACTCCCCAGTTACTCAAGCTGATGCAAAACTGACGCAAAGCTATTGCACAGTAGCAGGATATAAAATTAACCGTCAAAAATCATTGGCTTTTCTGTATGCCAACAATGAGAAAAGCATGGCTGAAATCAGGAAACACCATTCATAATAGTTCCCCCCAAAATAAAATACCTAGGAGTTAACTTAACCAAAGAAGTGAAGGACCTCTATGATGAAAACTTCAAAAATCTGAAAAATGAAATCAAAACAGAACTTAGGAAGTGGCAAAACTTCCAATGCTCCTGGATTGGAAGGATCAACACCGTGAAAATGCCAATACTTCCCAAGGCTATCAATATTCCAACCTCATTCTTCTAGGAAATAGAAGAGGCAATCCAAAAATTCATATGGAACAATAAAAGACCCAGAAAAGCAAAAACGATCCTTAACAGAAAGAGTGGTGCTGGAGGAATATCAATTTCAAATTTAAAGTAAAATATTTTAAATAGCTGAATAAATCTACTCTCTATCAAAATGTGTGAATAATTTTAGCTGGGAAGGATTACTTAAAAGATTCCACATAGATCTCCCTTATGATCCAACACTCACACTTTTGGTCATTTAACCAAACAAACACAAACAAGGTCATATTATAGCTACCAGCACAATTATATTTATTGTAGCATTATTTACCAGAACTAAGCTATGGAACCAACACAGATGCCCCTCAGTAGATGAATGGATCAAGAAAATGTGGTATATATACACAATGGAATTCTATACCTCCATCAGAAAGAATGACATTGCCCCACTTGTTAGGAAATGGAAAGACTTGGAAAAAAATAAACCAAGACCAAAGAAATATAGATTCCATAGTTCCCTTGTTTTCAATGGCTAGTACAAGTCTAAGGCAAGCAGACAGTTTCAAAGGCTATGTAGGTATGATCACATGAGATAATGTTAAGCAAAATATACCCCAAGACAGATACACAAGAGGTTTTCTTTCTTTCTTGCTAGTGTTTTTTTTTTTAATGTACATACAATATACTATGTGATTCTTTTGTTTCTGTTGTATGTTCTCCCACCCCTGTTCTCACTAGACTTGATGCTGGTGTTCTACACCTTGTATATACATTTTTTTTTTTGTAATTTGGGGAGGTGAAGGGTTATTGAAGAACGCCTCAATGGGGATGCAGGCTGACCCATTGTGATTATGATATGTTGAAAACAAACTTTACAATGTCAGGGTAGGCTGGGAGGAGTTTGGGAGATGGGGGTGGTGGTGAAATGATGGTAGGGGCAAAGGAGGATGTAACAGTGCTCTCTATGAAATGTCCTCATTACCCTCCTCATATATCTGTAACCCCTTTGTACAACATTTTTATAATGAATATTATTTAAAAATTAAATATTAAATAAAATGAAAAAAATAAAAACCTTAAAATTTTCCTACCAATTCTTTTGTTCAGAACACAGAATTTGATGGGAATTTTGTATGAGGGATCTAATAGTATTACACTTTTCTTATTTTTTTATATTCTACAGCAATAATAACTGAATTGAAACATATTCCCTAGACAAATGTAATTATTTTGATGAGTCCACTTAAATTTACATCTTAGGAAACAGTCCTTTCCTCAGATATCTTTCTTCACCAAACATCCTAGGCAGACTACTTAATGGGCAGTTGTCTTTGCCCAAATGTCCCTGAAAGAGGTGTTTTTGGCTTGCATGCCCTTCAATCCCACATTTTCTTTGATTGAGTGTTCTCCAATTAGGCACAATTATTCTTTGTGTACGATAGTTCAGATTCTTGACTTCCCCTCAGATCAGAAAAAAAAAAACATATTATTTGTACTGATTGGAAATTTCTCTGTGTCTTGTCCCTTTCATTGCAGGACAAATTATACATAACTTTTGCATTCTCGGGAGATACATAATTCAAAATTCTATGTTGGTGTCTCAATATTATGATGCCTTTGTATATTGGTAAATATCTGCTGTCTGTAAGTCATTCATGGAAGATACTTGATAGTACACAGCACATTGGTAAGAAGCAGGTTTATGAAAGAAAAGGCCATTAATCTCACACATTCTTATTCATATGGAAACCAATTTGAAATGTGAGAGTTTTCAAAGGAAAATTTTGAACTGATTGATTCTAAACTTTGTACTTTGACAATCCTGTCTATACTATTCCTTCAAAAACTGCCATCTCAGCATTAGGAAGGGAGTATTTTGAAGCACTTCTGCTAAAAACCTTGCTTTGTAGAACTTTAATGTTACTCAGAAATATTTTGAATGCTTCTTTTGTTGTTTTTTGGTGGTCATGGAGTTGGTACTCTGGGCCTGGGCATTGTCCCTGTGCAAACCAGCTGAAGACTTGAGATCTGCCTCTTCTTTTCTGGTGGTTATTTGGAGAAAAAAAGTCTCATGGAGTCCTCCGGGTGCTCACTTTGAACCACCATCCTCAGATCTCAGCCTCCTGAATACCTAGGATTCCAGGCCTGAGCCACAAGTGCTCAGCAGTTCTTCTTCGCTAATAAAATATCACACTAGCAACTTTGAAATCCTCCAGGGATACTTAAACAACATTGAGGAAATTTCCCAACATTTCCAAAGGTAAGATTTGCATTGAAGTGTTATGTTGCTTACTCCTGAAAAGAGAACCCAGATATGAATGAGGAAGAAAAATGAAAATTTTCAGACATCTATAAATCTAAAAGCAATAACCATGTTCACAAACTTGTTGAAGATATTGTAGGAAAACCTTCTGAGTTGAGCAGGATTCATTCATTTAAGTGAGATTACATTAGTAGCCATTCTTTTCCATTTTTTAACCATTGCTTTATAAGAACAGATATACCTTGAAAAGGATGCTAACTTTTACACCTTTGTTATAAGATTAGAAACATCTTCTACAGATGTTCTTATTTACACAATTTAATATGTTCCTCACCTAATATCCCCTTTTTAAATACAATTCATTTTTAAACAATTACTTTTATTCAAGACAGGACAAAACTTACTATTTCACAACATTCATTATTCCTCATTATCCCCAGATTTATCCTTTTAATCCTCATTAAGAAACTTTGCTGTAGTTCCTGTTTCCTCTCAGTCCAGGCAGAAGAGCATGGTAAGTTTTGGATAAATGACATGGTAGCGATTAAAGCTTCTTCATATGAATACCTGTCTTCAATAGTTAATCAAGCGTTTTGAGGGTTCATTATGAAGAAACATCTTCTACTTCCCTATATTCACCCAGTTCTAGATCTAATTTATACTATATGAATTTCTGATTTCCTGTTCTTTTTCTTATTAACTGCCATTAAAAAATAAAATGTCGCCTGACCATTAGTGCACAAATCAAAGCAGAGAGACGCATAGAGTAGCAAATAGATCTAAGTAGTAGGATCCTTTTATATGTGAGTTGGAAAAGGTAGGAAAGCCTCCGAGTATTCAATTATACTGAAAATAACATAGTACTCAGGAAATCTAAAAGGGAAAAGATAAAGCATGCTGTGCAATCTTCACTTTTAGCATTTCTTCTTTCACAGACCAATTCACTTTCTATAAGGTGGGATGATGTTCAATAAACTGAGTAATCATGACAAAGCAATTATAGTTCTATAAATGATAGAGTAACTGTAGCACCATCCCAAAGGCAATCTGGAAGCAAGTGACTCCTGTTGTTGAGACACCTACTTGATGTTATCTCTTCTCTCTCCTGAGGGAAGGGTTCCTGATCTGCTTGGTGTCTCCTTTACTTGGACAAATAACAAAAAGGCTCATTTTATTTTTAATCGTCTATCACGTACTTGTTATCATCTTCATCACTTTCTTGTACATAAATAACATACTTTCTTCTCAGTTTCCCTAAAGTCAGTGCTCCACAATTCAGTGTCCTATACTATTTCCTATATTTTATTGTAACTCCAAGCAACTACAAACTTAAGATGTTTTCTACTTCTGGAACTACAGTTGAAACCTCTGAATGTGAGTCTCAATATTCCTTCATTTCCCTCATGTTTATCCTTTAAATCATTTTTAAGACACATTGAACAGAAGTCCTACTTCTTGCTGTTAATCAAGTTACAAGTCTGTGTATAATTTGGGTAAATGACATGATACTGATAAAAAGCATCTTCATAGGTCTACTGGTCCAAAGTGGGTGATTGAAAATTTTGGGGGGTAATTTTCAATCGTTTAGTTCTATATCCTAAATCTAGAAATGTTCTACCAACTTCAGTTATCAGATTATAAAGTGTTCACTTTTTTGCTGTCTGAGAAAATGGATTGCATAGAATCAGGTTGACATTTCTGTCAATTTGGCTGTGTGTCCTCTCAATATTCACCAATGAGTTCCATGTAATCAAACAATGTAATGGAATAATGTTCTAACGGAGAAGGTATAGGTAAGCTAAGTCGTATGCATAAGCCCTTTACAATGCTTGATGTACTATTTCAATTCTCATGTAATCAACAGTCCTTGGTAACTTGACAATGTCCTTTCTCTTGGGATGACTGAATTTAGTATAAAGAGGATTTTTAATTTTCCATTGTATCATGCATATATCTCACTTCACATAATGATGACACCTTTTTTGACATGTTCACACGTCAAATACTTGGCTCAATAATTTTATCCTTACTAGTGTAATTCATTACATCGTATTCATCCTATTACTTCAAGTCTGCCGATTTAAACCTAAGAGAACAAAACATATTTTAAAAAGGCATAATTTTTATTTTCTTTATGATGCTTTACAACCATTTTGTAATTAATTTTTAGTTTGCTATTCCATGGTAATAGTTTATTTTTTTAATATACCTGTTTATATCTTGCTTAAAGTATGACAGCAAAGATCAGGAACTCAGCACTCACCTAGCACCTAAAATGGGTATCTGTATCCTGCATAAGAATTATTATTGGTTATATGTTAGCCCTCAAATTTAGGGACACAACCAAATACTGTCACAACAACAGGCACCAGCAATGCAGTTTTCATATGGAAAATAAAGGATGTAAAATGTCTGACAAACATACTGTTCAAAATAAACTTTTTCCTTCCTAACTATAAGTACTTTTGGGGATTGAAATCTGACTCTCTAATTGAAGAAAAACATTCTATATGGGGTGGTAAACACTATCTCCAGAAGGCTTTAAATGGAATGAGTAGACCAAATATCCCTTTTGTTCTTGTTTCAATAATTTCTGTTATGAAGAGGGAATATCTGTATAATCCTACATTTTAAAATCTAGACTTTTAAAATTTACTCAATCAAATCATTCTTAACAAAGAATGTGAATATCCAAGTAAACATTTTTTCTGTTTTTCTCTGATCAGTATTTTTATCCTACTAGAATCAATGCAATATTGTTCATATAAGTTTTTGAAATGAATTACTGTGTATTTCAAATAACAAATTTTAATTCCTTACCATGTAAATGATAAAAGAATTGTATTGAATGACAAAATATTCATATGAACATGATCACCTTAAAAATATACTATTTTCAATTTCCTAATGTGAGAAAAAGTTTCTACGGGGAACTTTATCATAGAAACAATGGAAGGAACCCCCTAGCGACTTCTTGAGGAGCACAATGTCTGAGGATTCCCCTTCATTTTCTCATTTGCTGATTATCAACTTTTCATGGCTCGATAAGTTGAGCAGAAGCCATAATTCATTGATGAGATTTGACAGTTTTCACATTCCTTTATATCTACCGATGAATATTCTCTTTGTTTATCTCCAACTAGAGAAAAATAGTTCACATTATTTTATCAAAAAACATGTAAACAGAGATTGGTTGAAATCCTTAGTTGGAAGGCCTTCATTTGAAAACTTTACTCATGATTTCAACGTGTTTCTCAATGCCTCAAATGCAATTAAATTAAGTATATGCTGAATGCAATCAGAGGAATTGTTTTACTTTTTCTCTACGAACTCTAATTGACTAAGAAGATATATGATTTTATATGTAAGTATATAGATAATTATTCTTATAATAGTTTTTATAGGCACAAACACTTGCAGATATTTATGAGTCTGTCAAAATTACCCATTTCAGCTTTGCATGAATATTTGAATATGTTTGCAATGTCTATTAAAATCATCAAATTTTATGCATGTTTTGCAATATGGTATACTCCATTCCATTAATTTGATTAAGTTTTGACTATTATAAACTTCATTTTGTATATACGTCCTACAGCATAAAATAAAGAATAGGATATTGATACCTCATCGGAATTTCATATAGTTCTATATGTTCCATGCAGAATGATGCACTGTCGCTGTGGTATGGTAATTTTCAATCCAAGTTCTTTCATACATAAATAATCTAATAAACAAAATGGTGACAGAAGTCAAGTATTTTTTCTATTGTTTGTCTACACTGTCCAATTACATTATGATATCCTGTGAAACCCAGACAAGACCTAAATCCAAATTCTTTCCAAGGGAAAAAAATTTTAAATCAGCATCAGTCATCACTGGTTTTGTAGTACAGTAAGATTGTATGCTTCAAGTGTATGCACTTCTGTATTAGGTCTAAATTTTACAAGGTCTCAAATGGAATTAACAAATGTCGTGTTTTGTTTTTGTTTTTTTCAATGTTCATTCGTGATAACTGGTATACTAGAGTTGAATGTTTAGTGTAAATTCTTCAAGGCACAAGAGGATGTGAGGGAATGAATAAAATCCTCTTTAAGGTGAGATTCCTATATGGAGCAACTTGTGTTAGTAACACACTGCATAGTCTGTTCATTGGTTTAGTATATGTTTTTGGTGGGCCAATGTGTGTGTGTGTGTGTGTGTGTGTGTGTGTGTGTGTGTGTGTGTGTGTGTGTGCGTGCGCACATGCATGTGCACACCTGCACCCAGTATATGGCTAACATGTTATAAACAGAAACTAGGTTGTCAAATCATAGTAAAATCTGTGAGCAGCATAATTTATCATTTGTTATAATTCTTTATATGTTGGACTTAAGAATAGGTATTTTGGCCTAGAAATTTGGATGAGTAGTAGAGTGCATAAGGCTCTGGGTCTGATTCCTTATCACCACAGAAGCCAAAAACTCTGGAAGTGGTGTTGTGGCTCAAATGGTAGAGTGCTAGGTTTGAGCTGAAGAACTGAGGAACAATGCCCAAGCCCAGAGTTCAGACCCAAAGACAGACAAAAATAATAGATTTTTTTACAGAAGGAGAAAGGTGACAATTCCAGCATTAATACTAGTCTTTTTCACATCTTCTTCATTACCATTAGCTACTCCATTCCTTTTGGCCTCAGATAGCTTTATACAACTTACAAGATACAAACATTGCGAGACAGGTTCTATGTACACTGCTAAAATGTACTTATCTCCCCGGGTTGGTTCCATACCTTAGCTATGGGAAGTAATGATACAACAACCACAGTCGTGCTGTTTATTGTGTCCTAGAATGTCAACCTTTGGTTCAATGCAAAGGAATGGGATTGTTGAATGATAGAGGAGCTCTCTTTTTTATATATTAGGAACACTAGAATGTCTTCCAAGATGGTTGAACCTTGTCTACATTCATAAAATCATTCCCATTTGGTCACATACATTCCAGCTTCTGATATGATTGCTATTCAAAATATGTCCTATTTTCACAAGGGTAAGTAGGAATTTCAGTGTAGTTTTCATTTGCATTTTTTTCATGATAGTTGTTTGAAATTTGCAGACAAAATGGATGTTAATGCAAGGAAGCTCCTTTATTCTTTATTAGGAATATTGGGTGTATGCATGATGCATTTGCTACATGAGCAAGCTAATATCTTACCATTATTATCTACACTCATTCTTCTTTTCCTTTATAGGAATTTGTATATGAATAACCACATTCATGGATAACAGAATATACCAAAATATAGGATCATAGATTAAAAACTTGAGACAATATTAGTATTAAAATATAAAATTCAAAAGAAGATGCATCAAATAAGACAAATAATATAAGTGTATATTCAAAAACATTGACCCATTTTATTTTCAAAACTGCACTGGAATTTTGGATTGAACAAATATCTTACCAAATTTAAAGAAAATTATCCAAAGAGACTATAAGATGCTTCACTATAAGAATGGGTCTTAGAGTCTTAAAAGAAGCTCATATTTCTTCTGAGGTTTTCTGTATAGAAATTCATGCAGATAATCAACACAAACCTTTTGACGTACACTGGAGTTATTTTCATTTTTATTATGGCCAGAAATATTGAATAGTTCTTCATGCACCTATTGCTCATTCTTATTTCATACCCAAAGAAATCCCTTGGATAGTTTAGCCCTCATATAAATGGAGTGGTTGTTTCTTGGTAAATCTGTTATTGTTGTGATTTAATTTTGTGAGTTCTGGGGCCCTTGTATGTTGTATATTTAGATCCTCAATATAAATGGTGTCCCAAACTGTCGGTTATTTTTGTATTTATCTTGCAACATCTGCCTATTACCATGCCAGATGTTACCTGGTTGAATGCAATCTCATACAGTCCTTCTTCCTTTGATTTATTGTGACTGGATTTTTATTTAGTAAGTTTTGCCCTGAATATCCATGTTGATAGGGGATCCTCTATTCCATACAATCATATTTGATGATACATACACGTACTTTGATGTCTTTTATCCATTTGGACTTGGTTCTGGTACAAGTTCAAATATAAAGATCTACTTTCAATTAATCAAGCATTTATAGGTATTTTTACCTGCATCGTATTGAGAAGAGTCTCCCTTTCCTCTATCTGATTATTTGGGCACCTTTATCAAAATTTAGATAGCCATCATACTCTGGGATGATTTTGTTTCTTTAATGCTATTCCGTTGGACTTTAAGCCTATTTATGTGCCAGTACTAAATTACTAACTAATTATATAGTGTTTGTGTGTGTGTGTGTGTGTGCATACACACATGTATATGTGTATATATATATATATATATATATATATATATATATATGTCTACCAATGCATATGTCTACAGATGTATATATATAAATATATATATATATGTATATATATATAGTTGTTTGAATATATGTGCATATGTCTGCATATGTGTGTGTGTGTGTGTGTGTGTGTGTGTGTGTGTGTGTGTGTGTGTGTGTGTGTTTTGGTGTGTTTCTATGTGTTTAATACTAGAGTTTGGAATGCAGTATTGACATTCTTGCTGTTTGTCCTGGTGAAGATTGCATTCTGGTTCTTCTATATTTCCATATGACTTTTTGATTACTTCTTCTCTTTCATTAAATAATGTCTTAAGGATATTGATCAGAACTGCTTTGACTCTTCAGGTAGCTTTGATTAATTTTCCAAATTTCTGGATGTCACTATTTCCAATCTAGCAGCGTGTGCAGATATTCCTTGTGTTTATATATGTTTTAATTTCCATTTTCGTGGAGGTTCTTCATTAAATATCTTTTCTAAAAGTTATTTAAACTGCCCAGTTACACTATGATGTATTCTGAAATCTGGACATGACCTGAATTCAAATTATTTCAAAGGGAAAAATTTTTAAATGTAGGTAAAATTCTACTTTGGTTTTGGAGTACAGTAAGACTATTGCTTCATGGATAGGCACAACTGTATTAGATCCAAATTTTACTAAGTGTCAGAAGCACTTAACAGGTGTCTTTTTTTCTCCAATTTTCGTCAATGATAACAGTGGTTTTCTAGAGTTGATTAAGTTTTGTTAAAATTATTCAAGGCTGAAGAGGATGTAAGTGAATGAATGAAAAACTCTTCAAGGTGGGATTTCGTTCTGGAGCAAATTGTGATTGTAAAAAGGTGCATAATCTATTCATTCTTTACTGTATTTTTAGTGGGGCAATGTGAGTGTATGTGTGTTTGGGTGTGTGTGAATGGCTAAAGTGTTCTAATAAAAAACTAGGTTATGAAATGATATGAAAATATGTAAATAGCATAATTGACCTTTTGGTATAATTCTTTATCTGTTGACCTTGAGAATTGATTTTTTTATTGTGTAAATATCGTACAAATGGATTACAATTATATGAGGAAGGTAATGAGTACATTTCTTATCAAGCATTGTTGCCTCCTCCCTTGTTTCCCCTTCCCATCTCTTCCCATCTCCCCGCTTCCTGTCCCACTTCCACCCCGCCCTCCGAGCCACCCCACGCCAAAGTTCCTTTTTTGACATAACATCTTGTACATCTCATTGTTGCAATGGTTCCACCGGTATCCCTATTTAAGCAATTTGTTTTTTCCCTTCCCGCCACAAACTATACCAACATCAAATACAGTGAAAACAGGGGTTATACTGTGAGGGAGGGACCTACAAAGCAATAAAGAAATCATATTATAATTAGAAACAATAACAATAAAGAAAAAAAATGAATCCTTAACTTGGGGCTCATTTCACCTAATATCAACTTATCTGACTGATTCTGCTTGTCTGAGATATATACTAGTTATTGCAAATAAGGGAGACCTATGAGACCTATGTTTCTTTGGATCTGGCTTACTTCATGTAATATAATTTTTTTCAAGTCTTTGCATTTCCTAACAAATGTGCCTATGTCATTCTTACTGATGGAGACAAAGAATTCCATTGTGTATACATATCTCATTTTCTTGATCCATTCATCTACTGAGGGGCATCTGACACCCTGAAAATATTAAAGGACAGAATAAGAGAAACTCAATGTCTCCTTGGCATAAGCCGAAATTTTCTTAATAGAAATCCAGAAACACAACAAATCAAAGAAAGTTTGGACAAATAGGACTGCATGGAATTGCAGAGCTTCTGCAAGTCAAAGTCATAGCTAGCAAGATCAATAGAAAGCCCACAGACAATGGATACGGATCTCATATTTAAAAACAATAAATCCCCAAAAACAAATCCTCAAAGAAACAACTTCCCAATAAATACGTAGGCTAAAGGCTTAAAGAGAAATTTCTCTGAAGAGGAAAGAAGGATGGCCAATAGACACATGAAGAAATGCTCAACCACCCTAGCCATAAAACAAATGGAAATCAAAACAACATTGAGATACAACCTCAACTTCAGTTAGAATGATTATAATCAAGAACTCTAACAACAACAGATGCTGGAGGCGATGTGGACAGAAGAGAACCTTACTGCATTGTTGTTGGTAGTGTAAAGTTGTTCAACCACTTTGGAAAGTAATATGGAAGTTTCTCAGAAGACTTCCTATAGAGCTCCCCTATCACCCAGCAATTCCACCTCTGGGCATTTACCCAAATTATCACAAACAAGAACATACTAAAGCTTCCAGCACAACTATATTTATTGCAGCATTATTTACCATAGATTTTTTTAAGAAGGTAAAATCAGACACATTCCAAAATTAAGGAACAGTCTTTTTAACACCTTCTTCTTTATCATTATCTACTCCATTTGTCCTCATATATCGTTATCCAATATACAAAAGTAAACATTTTGAGACATGGTTATATGTAGTATGCCAAAATATATTGATCTACAAGGATTAGTTCCAGAGCTTAGCTTTGGTAATTAATGATACAATGATCATTGTCGTGTTGGTATGCTTATTGTGTGATAGAATGTGATCTTTCAGGTCAATGCAATGGAATGGGATTGCTGGGTCATAGAGGAGCTCTCTTTTTATTTTTTTTCTTGAAAGAATTTGTTCAATTTATTCTTCTTATTTAATGTTTTATATTGTGAAAATACTGTACGAAGGGGTTATGGTTACATAGGCAAGGTGATGAGTATATTTCTTATCAATCATTGCTGCCCCCTCCTTTGTTTTTTCCTTACCATCCCTGCTCTCCCCCCTCCACAACTACACTGCCCCTCTGGCCTAAACTGTAAAGTTCGTTTTTCAACATAGTGTCTTGTACATCTCATTGTTAAAATCGGTCAAACTGTATCCCTATTTAAACATTTTATTTTTTTTTTCCTTTCCCATCCCCAAATTATACCAACATCAAATACAGTTAAAACAGGGGTAATACAATGTGGGAGGAACATACAAAGCAACAAAAAAATCACAAGTACCTTATAAATATGTTAGAAAAAATAGCAAGAAAAAACCCACTTATGTCCCTATCTTGGGGTTCATTTCACTAAACTTCATCTTATCTGGTCACATGTACATAGTTTTTTTTTTTTTACCTTTTTTACTTGTCACAGACTACTCATTATTGCAAATAAGGGAAACCAAGGGACCTATGTTTCTTTGGGCCTGGCTTACTTCACTTATAATTTTTTCCAAGTCTTTCCATCTCCTAATAAACGGAGGCAATGCCATTCTTTCTGGTGGAGGTATAGAATTCCATTGTGTGTGTGTGTGTGTGTGTGTGTGTGTGTGTGTGTGTGTGTGTGTAATTTTCATGATACATTCATCTACTGAGTGGCATCTAGACTCAACATACAGCTCCCATATGACACAGCAATCCCACTTTTGGATACTTACCCAAAAGATCACAAACAAGAGCATACTGAAGCTAATAGCACAATTATATTTATTACTGCATTATTTACCATAGCTAAGATATGGACCCAACCCAGATGCCTCTCTTTTTAATATACGAAGAACCTCCAGAGTGCTTTCCAAGGTAGGTGAACCTTGTCTATATTCATAGAGTAGCGTTCCCATTTGGTCAAATACTGCCACCTTCTGATATGATTTCTTTTCTAAATATGTCCTATTTTAACAGGCATAAGTAGGAAATTCAGTATAGCTTAGATTTACATTCCTTTCTTTGACCGAAATGGTTTCAAATTTGATTACAAAATGGATAGTAAATCAAGGGAGCTTCATTCATCTTTATTAGCAGTCGGTTAAGTGTGATGCATTAGCTACATGGGCAAGGAAATATCTATTATTATAAGCTAAGTGGAATTTTTCCTTAGTAGGCATTTGTATGTTTAGTAGCCACATTCCAGGATAACAGAATATATCAACAGATCGGTTATGAGATTACAAAGGTAAATTACACAATATTAATATTAAAAATATATAATTCAAAATAATATGCATCAAATAGCATAAATAAAGCTTTGACTCAGAAAATGTCCACTGTGAGGTCAGAATAATTATCAACCATGTATTCATAAACGTGGTCTGGAATTTTGGGTTGAACAAATATCATACCATCATTAAAAGAAAATTATCAAAAGTGAGTAGAAGATGTGTCACCATACCGATGGGTCATAAAGCCTTAAAACAACCTCATATATTGTATATTTTATGTACAATTATTTTACTTAGGGGTTACAGTTACATGAGTGAGATAATGAGTATATTTTCTCCTAGCATTGTTTCCTCCCCCTTTTGTTTTCCCAAACCAGGCCTTCCCTCACACCTCTCCAACTATCCTCCACCACCACCTCTCCCCTGCCCTTCAGCAAAGTTGTAAAGTTCATGTTGAACATAATGTATTATACATCTTAAAGTTACAATGGGTCAACCAGTATATATATATATATATATATATATATATATATATATATATATATATATATATATATATATATATAATTTCTGCTTTTTTCATATTTAGAAGAATCTTCCTCTCACTATCTGTTGATTTGGGATGCTTTATAAAACATAGGTGATCATAGGCTTCTGGGATGATTTCTGTGTTTTTAATGCTATCCCACTGGTCTTTCACCCTGTTTAGGTGCCAATACCAACTTTTATATGTATATACACACATGGATATATAGATATAGATATAGATACATAGTTATAGGTAGATATATGTGAATATATGTATCTTTATATATATTCATGTGTATATATTTGTATATGTCTGCATATATGTGTACATAGGTATGTAATTTTTGTTTTTGCATGTTTTTTTTATAATAGCATTTGTGGTTCTGGATTGATATTCTCAGAACAATGTTTTTCCTTCTCAGCATTGTTTTTTGGTTATTCTAGTCCTTCTATATTTCCATGTGACTTTTTAAATTACTTCTTTCCTTATATTAAATAATGTTGAAGGGATATTGTTAGGTAATGCTTTGAATTTGCATGTAGCTTTGGACAATTTTCCAAATGTATTCATGTCAATATTTCCAATTCAGGACGATATGATGTTTTCCACATCATTAAGTATGCTTTTTTTTTTAAATTTTCACTTTCAAATGATTAATTTGCTTCTTATTCTTAATTTCCTTGCATAAATGAACTCCTCGGGATTTTCTTTTGGAAGCTATCACAAACAATGTTGCTTTTGTGGGCTAAAATTTATTCTTCTTATAAGGGATATTCAGAAATGCTACTGATTTCTGTGAGTTCATTATAAACTGTGTTACTCTGCCAAATATTTTGATAGCCACGGAGAATTAGGATTGTAGCCTATAAGAGTTCTTTAAAAAGAGGACCAAGTTATTTGCAAAGAACACGTGTTTCAATTCTTCTTTCCCTATTTGGTTCCCCCTTTGACTTATGCCTTAGTATATAACTTGCACTAGGAATTCCAGTAGTTTACTGAAGAGTAGAGAGCAAGGATTCATTCTCTCATTCCTAATTGTTGTGGAAATGGATTTTCCTTTTCACTATTAACTGGAAGTTAGCTGTAGCATTGTTATATGCAGCTTTTATTATATTGAAGAATATTCCATTGGTTTCTATTTTCTCTTATTGTTGCCATAATAAAGTTGAGTTGCATCATCAAATGTTTTTCTACAGCTATTTACATGTTCCTGTGATTCGTGGGTTTCTCCATATTGAAGTGTTCAACTAAATGGATTCTTTGCCCCTCTAGTATCATTCGCCTTTTGTCAGAGTTTGTGGATTTTTTTAGTTCTTCATGGCAGCTCTCCACAGTTTATTGAGAAGCTTTGTACGGATCTTCATACAAGGAATATATCTACAATTTTTTCATTGATGAAATGATATCAGGTTTTTGGTTGAGCACTATGTTGGCCTCAGACAGCAAGTTTATAGCAAATGTTCCCAATTCATTTCATTAAAGTTTTTACGAGTATTATAGTGGGTTTTCCTTTGAAGGACTTAGAGAAATTACATGTGAGTCCTTTTTGTTCTGGGCTTTATTATGGTTTGATTTCCAAGTTCTTACTTATCTTCTTCTGAATGATGACTTTGTCATGAGGTTAAAGATCTCATCTCTGATTTCACTTATTTTGGAGTACCCTCTTACTCCTTCTCTCTTCCCTCTTTCTCTCTCTTGCCTCCGATTTGCTAATGGTCTAACAATATTGTTAATTTTTTCATATAACCTACTGTTTGTTCATTCAACTGTGTTTTTTTTTAGGATTATCATTTTAATTATAATTTAATTATTATTAATCGTAACCATTTACTGTCTTGTGTATTGATTTCCTCTTCCAAATTTTTAAGTTTGCCTTGATAGTATGTATAGTGCAGAATGGGTAATGTAGATGGTTTCAAAATTTCTATAATTAAAAAGATACAAAGATGAAGAATACTACTTGCCCCACAAATACTGTACCTAAAACAAATTATCATTTTGTACTTGATTCTGGTTTTTAAATAGAATATGATATGTTTCAGAAACCTATGTTTGATACTGATTTATGTGGAAGAATCAGAGGAAATTTTGTTTTTATTGTTAACTATTTATAACAAAAAAACAGAGGCAAATGATAATTAAATAAGCAGTAACATCAACTATGAAAACATCCAATTTTAGTGTTTATTTGTTTCAAATATTAATGTCTGCTGATAGAACTTCACTTCACTATACTTGACCTAAATAATTTATACATGTTGTTTTGAAGGACTGTATTGTAGTTATTTTGAAATGGCAAAAAGCAACAGAGATAGTAAGTAAGAGTGCTCTATATAACTTGAAGTGAAACCAAGTAATAATTAAAGCACATTCCAAATGAAGAAAGAGGAATACTGCTTCCACATATGTAGTTTACTATACCAAAAGTAATATCTGGTTAATGGATTTTATTAAGCATTATAAAATATTTCATTATCTTGTATTTTGTGATTCTTTTGAGTTCTGTGTGTGAGTTTTGTTGGTAATAACCCTTTGTACTAATTTACAGGTAATATAGTCACATTACATGCCTAAAAAGGAATATATTCATATAGCTGCACACTAAAATGGTTGCTTAACTATTCCAGAATGAAGGCATAAACCATGCATGAAATTCTGTAGTTCAAGTAAATGCGATTTATGGTGAAGCATTTGGTAATTCATGTTACCATTGGGAAAAAAATATCACTATGCAAAAATTAATTTCCATGTTCAGTGGGGAATTACCCTAAATTGATTCAGTTTAATGCTGGTAGATACTGGTAGTATTCAGCCAGAATATAATTAAAATTTATCACTAATTTATTCCTAGGACAAACTGTAATATGTAGGTATCAATTTTCCTTGCATGAACTAACACATTGGAAGTTTGTTACAGTATGAATATTGTGATGCATAGACCAAAGATACAA
The DNA here is from genome assembly GCF_024711535.1 of Dipodomys merriami. Taxonomy (NCBI): domain Eukaryota; kingdom Metazoa; phylum Chordata; class Mammalia; order Rodentia; family Heteromyidae; genus Dipodomys; species Dipodomys merriami. The sequence goes on along the minus strand of NW_027203159.1, from coordinate 26,674,743 downwards.
TTCTTTTTACTATTCACATTAAAAAGTGAAAAATTACACCCTTTGTAATTATCCATTTGTTCATCACATTGTGTTAATAACTACAAGATTGAAAATACTACAAATTAGAAGTAGGAGCCTGTCTTTCAGTTTGAAGTTGGAAGTGACTTTTCAGATGTCATAAGCAGAAACAGACAGAGTGCTCTAAGTACAGAACTGAAATGGAGTTTCAGTTGGACTATCAAAGAAATTAAGCTGTCATCCAAATGTTAAAGCAGTGAAAAGTAACACTGTGGTGGTTATGCTAAAGGAAAGGATTCAGGTCAATTTAGGTTAGACCAGAGAAGTTGAGTAGATACAAACAAGGAACTAAGATTTCTTTTGATGCCTTGTTAGTAAATTTTATTAGGTTTTACTCTCACATAGTGTAGGCTAACCTTCTAAGTAAAAGCTGTTGGCTTCCAAAGCACTCAGTATTATTTCATTTGCCCTAACTTTCAGATTTGGTCTGCAATTTTCCAATGCATATAATAAAAAAGATTGATTTTTCTAAATTCACGACATCAGAATTTCAGTTGTTTGGATCTAAAAGTCCCTGACATGTATGTTTTCCTAAGACAGCCCAAGAGTAGTAGTCATATTTCTCCTCTGTAAAGGGTCCAATTAATTCCAAGAAATTTTACAATTAAAAGGTTTTCTACAAATTGAATTAGAGTTCTATTGAGAATATTTTAACTTCAATGAGTACAAATTACACTCAATGTTTTGATGAAAATTCTCCAAAATTAACTCTTACATATAATTCATTGCAATTCCTCACTGAACCATGGAGAGAAATATAACTCGAGGTAAAGTTGTCACAGTACACATTTGCAGTAGGATTTCATATTTTATTGCATACAATAAAGTAGTTACATATTTTAGCCAAAATATTGTAGGCCTGATATTTAGAGTTGATTGTATAGTTTCAGGAAACTATACAAAGATTGCTATATATGAGTTTATTTTCATTTTATTTATTTATTTATTTATTTATTTATTTATTTATTTATTTATTTATTTATTTAAAAATACCATACAGAAGGGTTACAATTACATGGGCAAGGTAATGAATAAATTTCTTATCAAGCATTGTTGCCTCCTCCTTTGTTTCCCCTTCCCATCCATCCCCAACTTCCCTACCCTCCTCCCCATTTCTTTGTTGCATTGCATGTGCCTCCCCCAAGGTATAGCCCCTGTTTTCACTGTATACAATAATGGTATAATTTGTGAGGGGGGAAAAACAAATTGTTAAATAGGCATATAGGTGGACCCTTTGCAACAATGAAATGTACAATATGTTATGTAGAAAAAAGAACTTTAGATCTGGGGGAAGATGGCAGAGGAGAAGCTGGAGGCAAAACAAGCTCTCACATAGAAAGCAGTTTTAGTGTTCCATTGAACAGTCCTAAGCCAGAGAATGACACCAAGTGTGTCTTCACAGGACAGAGAGTTAGGCCAGAGAGGGAAAATCCAGACATGGAGACAGAGCGGAGCTCTTGACAGCAGCTTCCTCTTTGGCGGAAATCGGGGCAGCAGTGGCAGCGGCGGCGGTACCATCATACCTAAAACAGAGAGAGTCCGGGATGAAAGAACCAGAAGCAGTGGGAGAGCGGATTCTACTCAACACCAGCAAGAACTGACAAGGAGCAGACATCTTCATCCTGCAGTTCTCAGACCAGAGACAACCCAGGAGCTAAGATTCAGCGTGAGTAGAAGCCTGATATCCTCACTCCTTCTCAGGGAGCAGAGGAGGGAAGGCAACCCCTCCCAGCCAGTACCAGAGATCTCCATCTTGGATACTGACAAAGCTCAGCAGAGCTGCTAGCTCCAACTCAGGCCTTGAAATAAAACTAGGGTCATTTAGCAGGTCACAAGAACTCAACACCAAAAGCAACCAAAGAAAGTCCGGTAACACATGGAGGCTGAACAACACACTGATGAATCACCAGTGGGTCAAGGAAGAGATTAGAAAGGAAATTCAAATGTTCATGCTATTCAACAAAAATGAGCACACAAATTACCAGCTCCTACGGGAAACCACAAAGGCAGTACTCAGAGGCAAGTTTATAGCTCTGAGCTCCTACATCACCAAATTGGAGACATATGAAACCAACAATTTAATGAGACACCTTAACCTCCTTGAACAAGAGCAGCAAGATAAACCACAAACCAGTAGATGGAAAGAAATAATCAAAATTAAATAAGAATTAAATGAATTAGAATCCAAAATATCTATAGAAAGAATCAACAAAACAAAGAGTTCATTCTTCGAAAAAATTAACGTAATTGACAGACCCTAAGCAAATCTTATCAGAAAAAGAAGAGAACAAACCCAAATAAATAAACTCAGAGATGAGAATGGAAACATCACCACGGAAACAACCAAGATTCAGAACATTATAAGGGAATAGTTCTCAAAACTTTATGCTAATAAGTTTGAGAACTTGGCAGAAATGGACCTGTTCCTAGCAAATATCGACATGCCAAAACTAAATCAAGATATGTTAATTCATCTTAACAGGCCCATATCAAGCATTGAAATAAAAACAGCAATAAGAGAACCAGGACCAGATAGTTTTACAGCAGAATTCTACAGGGCCTTCAAAGCAGAGCTCACACCAATACTCCTCCAACTCTTCAATGAAATTGAAAAAGAAAGTTCACTACCGAACACATTCTATGAAGCCATCATCACTCTCATCCTAAAACTAGGCAGAGACTCATCAAAGAAAGAGAACTATAGACCCATTTTTTTGATGAACATTGATGCAAAAATTCTCAACAAAATTTTGGCCAATTGACTTCAACAATTCATCCAAAATATCATATAACATGATCAAACAGGATTCATTTCAGGGATGCAAACCTGGTTCAATATACGCAATTGAATTAGTATAATTCATCACATCAACAGGAGCAAGGATAAAAACCACATGGATATCTCAATAGATCCAGAAAAATCATTTGACAAATTCCAACACTCCTTTATGATGAAGGGTTTGGAAAAATTAGGAATCCATGGAATATTCCTTAATACAATAAAGGCTGCATATGACAAACTTACAGCCAGCATTATACTTAATGTTGAAAAACTAGAGCCATTTGCTCTTAACTCAGGAATGACATAAGGATGTGCACTCTCTCCACTTCTCTTCAAACTAGTATTAGAATGTCTAGCAAAGCAATAAAACAAGAGGCAAATATAAAGGGGATCCAAATAGGGAAAGAAAAAATAAAACCCTCCCTCTTTGCAGATGACATGATCTTGTATTTAAAAAATCCATAGACTCCACTCCCAAATTACTCAAGCTGATTCAAAACTTTGGCAAAGTAGCAGGGTATAAAATTAACCCCCCAAATCAATGGCTTTTCTGTATGCAAACAATGAGAAAAGTGTGTCTGAAATTAGGAAAGTAACTCCATTTGTAATAGCCCCCCAAAAATAAAATACCTAGGAATTAACCAAAGAAGTGAAGGACCTCTATGATGAAAACTTTAAAATCTTGAAAAAGGAAATCAAAACAGAACTTAGAAAATGGCAAAACTTGCCATGCTCCTTGATTGGAAAGATCAACATCGTGAAAATGCCAATACTTCCCAAGGCTATGTACAAATTCAATGTGAAACCTATCAATATTCCACCCTCATTCTACAAGGAAATAGAAGAGGCAATCCAAAAATGCATATGGAACAATAAAAGACCCCGAAGAGCAAAAACGCTCCTCAACGGAAAGAACACTGCTTGGGGAATATCAATACCAAATTTCAAACTCTACTATAAATCAATAGTTATCAAAACATCTCGATACTGGCATAAGTAGAGAGCTCAGGACCGATGGAATAGAATTGAAAACCCAGAAATCAACGTACAGACCTATAGCCAACTAATCTTCGATAAGGGAGCTAAAATAATAGAATGGAAGAAAGACAGCCTCTTCAGTAGATGATGCTGGCAAAATTTGTTAACTACATGTAGAAAACTAAAACTAGATCCTTATATTGTACCCTACACCAGAATCAACTCCAAAAGGATCAAAGACCTCAGAGTGAATGCAGACACTCTGAAAACATTACAGGATGGAATAGGAGAAACCCTAGGCCTCCTTGGCTCAGGCCGAAATTTTCTTAATGGAGACCCGGAAACACAACAAATCAAAGAAAGGTTGGACAAATGGGATTGCATGAAGTTGCAGAGCTTCTGCATGGCAAAGGAATAGCTAGCAATATCAATAGAAAGCCCACGGATTGGGAGAAGATCTTCACTAGCCATACAACGGACAAGGGTCTCATATCTAAAATATATTTGGAACTCAAAAAATTAAATCCCCCAACAACAAATCCTCAAAGAAACAACTGCCCAATAAATAAGTGGGCTAAAGACTTAAAGAGAAACTTCTCTGAAGAAGAAAGAACAATGGCCAATAGACATATGAAGAAATGCTCAACCTCCCTAGCCATAAAAGAAATGCAAATCAAAACAATATTGAGATACCACCTCACCCCAGTTAGAATGGCTATAATCAAGAAGTCTAAAAAAAAAGATGCTGGAGGGGATGTGGACAGAAGGGAATCTTACTTCATTATTGGTGGGAGTGTAAATTTCAACCACTTTGGAAAGCAGTATAGAGGTTCCTGAAAAGACATAGACCTCCCCTATGACCCAGCAATCCCACTTTTGGTCATTTACCCAAATGTTTACAAACAAGACCACATTAAAATTACCAGCACAACTATGTTTATTGCAGCATTATTTACCATAGCTAAGATATGGAACCAACCCATGTGCCCCTCAGTAGATGAATGGATAAAGAAAATGTGGTATATATACACAATGGAATTCTGTGCCTCCATCAGAAAGAATGATATTTCCCCATTTGTTAGGAAATGGAAAGGCTTTGAGAAATTATATTAAGTGAAGTAAGCCAAGCCCAAAGAAACATAGGTTCCATGGTTTCCCTTATTTGCAATATCTAGTATATGTATGAGTCAAGCAAGAAAGGTCAGATAAGGTGATGTTAGGAAAATGAACCCTTAGATATGTATTTAAATGTTTTTTTTCTTTCTTGTGTTTGTTTCTAAGTCATTTATAAGATTATTTCTTTGTAGTTTGGTATGTGCCTCCCCCATAGTATAATCTGGGCTTTCACTATATTTGATGTCGCTATAATTTGTGGAGGAGATGGGAAAAAAGAAGTCGTTTAAGGATACAGGTGGACCCGATGCAACTATAAGAAGTACAAGTTTTCATGTCAAAAACGAACTTTACAATTTTGGTGTGGGGGGGGCGGGATGATTGGGTGTGGTGGGGGCGGGAGGAGACTGGGAAGGGATGTGAAGGGTAAACAAAGGAGGAGGCTGCAATCCTTGATAAGAAATGTACTCATTATCCTGCCCATGTAATTGTAACCCCTCTGTAGAGTATGTTCATAAAAAATAAAAAGTAAAATTAAAAAAAAGAAAAATGAACTTTACTATGTTTTATATTAATCAGTGTGTGAGATCACTAAGTCCATTTTCAATATTATATTTCAATATGATTGGAGAAGGTCTATGATCATCGTTTTTCATGACTCTAAAGAACACTGATATCATTTCAAATGTAAAGAGTTATGAATAAGTATATCAGAGTTGATCGTTACCCTCTCAAGGATATAATTCCAAGATATAAATAAAAATCAGCAATAAAATTATATATAGGTAATGAGAGCACCCCCATGTGAATATATTTCTGTAAAAAGGAGTATATACAAGTTACTTCCTTTAGTGAATTAGGTTTATTATTGGCAAGAAGAATGACATATGTGCAGTGTGAAACATTTAATCAATATTATATGCTTGCCTACATTCCATCCAGCCAGTGCCATTTATATGCTACTACGATTGAAGACATAATTTTGCATAGCTCACTCTTCCATCCACATTAGAGAAGTTTAGGATTTAAAGTATTATCCAGAGTACACAAAATTTGAGGCTCACGTGTTCTGTGTTACCATCAGTTGGCAAGTTGATGTAAGGCAAAATGACCCCAAAATAAGGATTCAAATGTTTTTTTTCTTTCTTGTAATTGTTTCTAACATATTTATGAGATATCTTTGTTGCTTTGTATGTCACTCCCCCACAGTATAACCTCTGTTTTCACTGTATTTGTTGTTGGTATATTTTGTGGCCGTGAAGGGAAAAAACAAATGTTTAAATAGATATACAGGTGGACCCATTGCAACAATGAGATGTACAAGACATTATGTCGAAAAATGAACTTTACAACTTTGGCTGAGGAGATGGAGGAGAAGTGGGGAGGGAGGAGAAAGGAAAGTTATGGGAAGCAGAAACAAAGGAGGAGGCAACAATGCTTGATTAGAAATATACTCACCTTGCCCATGTAAGCGTATCCCCTCTGTAAGGTATTTTCACAATATATGCACACACACTTTGAGACTCCAAACTATAGTTTTAAAGCTTATTTTATTTTTCTTGTCATGATGGATGGAATAATACACTGTAAATATTACTTCTGATTTTATTGGTAGACAAAATAGGAAGAGAATAAAAGAGTATTATATTCATATAAGCAATGAATAACCCAAAGAAATATGTAAAATCCATTTGGAGAATTGTGCAACAAAGCATACGTCTTTTAATATTAGTATAGTTGTCATGACATTCATCATATAAAAGATTTGTGATGGGACATTAAGCCTTGTTGTGTAGTCTGTCCCATTTTTATGTTTCAGTTGACTAAAGCACAAGTTGATCTGAGAGTCTTAAGTTCATCCCTTAAGTTCATCCCTTTTCCTATCAGGAACACACAGACAAATCTCAAAGGACGCAGTGTAAACGGTGATAAATGTTTTCAAAACCCAAACCCTGGGAAAGTTTTCTTCCTTCTTATAGGAGAGATCCTGCTTTACTTTACTGAATCTGATTTAATTTAGGAGAAATCAACGAAAATATATTGTTTTGCACACCTTCCAATTGTTATTTGTATAGTTCACTTGGCCCTTGAATATGTCGATTGTCAATTAATGTAGAGATATTATCCTTCTATTTCCATATCCCAATATCTGTTTTGATGGTATTGTCTCAAAATAGCAGCTTTCATCCTATGTGCAGCAAGATCAAAATACTTCTCTTCCTATCAGTTGAGAAACCTGTACTATCCAATCAGCATGAATGGAAAAGCCACTGTTATGGTATAGTTTTGGAAATAAGATGATATTCATATTTCTTCTTTTGTGCAGTTCAGAGTCAATGCATATACTTATTAGGAAGATTGCTACCATTCAAACCACAGCTTTTGACCATCAATATTCCCAATTTTTCCTTTTCCTTCATTTAGAACTTGTTTAAATTTGCCTACCTGGGTTCTGTTACTCAAATCTCCAATTCTAGCTATTCAGGAGGCTAAGAATTTTGGATGGTGAGTCAAAGCCACCAGGAAAAGGAAAGCATGTTACAATCTTATTTCCAATGAAAGTATCATATTGGCTTGAAGTTGTGAAATGTTAGGCTTGAACAAAAATGCATTAGAGATATTGGAAGGGCCCTGAAGTCAAGCCAAATGACGTATTCAAAAGCCTATCTGATATATATCCGAAGAGACCAGTTGCAGAAAAAGAAATTTTAAAAGATGTCATTATTGCTAATTTCTATTACACATTAGTAATAATCTCACAAATAATTTCACACAATTTGAAATATGATTGTGAGTTGTTTTCTTCTGTCATGTGTTATCAAGAAAAATTCCCAAAATATGGATTACACATTCTAGGTCTGTTAAGTTATATGGACTAACTGCCACTTTATATCTTTATTTGACACCTACATTGAGTAATTCCCTCTGTCCTGATCTAACTCAGTGATAGTTGAGAAAATCCCATGGGTGTTAGATATATATCAGAACTTGACATCATTTTCTCTTCACATTAATCTGTTAAATTTTTGAAAACAGTTTTACATCAAAAGTTGTTATATCATATAATCCCATGTCATATTCTGTTTCCTTATTTTTGTTCAAATATGGGGCTTGAACTCTTGGTCTCGTTGCTCTTCCTGTTCTCTTCAGCTGAAGGCAAGTGTTTTATCCCATAAACACCAATGCCACTTGGGTTTTCAAGTGGTTTATTCGAGGAAATTCTCATAGCCTGTACTGCCAGGGCTGGCTTTGAAGAATGATCCTCAGATCTCGGCCTCCTGAGAAGCTAGGATTACAATGAAGAGCCGCTGGTGTCCAGCTCCATGTCATATTTTCAGGCACAGGTTTTACATACTGCCTGATGTAAAATATTTCCTAAGATAACTTTGTTAATATAGTTATATTTGCATGCAATTATTTCATTCCTTGCTGGATAAATTTCCTTAAGGAGAAAAGTGTACTGCACACTAGTCACCATGTTTCTGGGACTGAAATATAACAATCCACTTATTATTTTCTGGGAATATTTTTATGGAAGAGAATAATTACTTCTTTAGAACAAACAGACGATCGAAACCAGAGTCATGTAAAAGCACTCCATGTAGGTATAAACAGTATGGTCACAGTTCAGATGAGTTAGAGATTAAGAAAACATGAGCAGCAGCCTTCTACTGAAGCCTAGCAGAATTCCACTAAATTTTATACTGAAATCATAGAACTCAGAAATGGAATCTTCCTTTCAGTCTTTGGGCTAGAAGGGAGCATTTCACTTGACATAGGTTGGCTTCCTGATGAAGAACTTGAGATCATAAACGGGAAAATGATTATGTCAGTACAGCAATAATTGGGGTGCACACAGAGGAAACACTGGAATTGATCACTACAAATGAAATGTGTATTTGATGGAAGGGTTTCATGCTGGTTTTGGTCAGTCTACTTATCTTTAGAAAATAGCAGGACCTTAATGTGTCCACATCAGTTATCAATCTCCCGTGTTAACCGTTTGCATTTCACCTTTTACTCTCACTTTTAAACATTACTCATAGTCAGAGCTTTTCTGAATATCAGTTGTCTTCCTACAAGTTTATTCTCATGTCGTATTTTTTTAATTGAAATGACAGGATAATGCACTCTTAGTTGCAGTATCGTTGCTATCCCAAAATTTTAGTACTACTCTCTAAATTTCTGACTGATATTCCATAAACTCCGCAAATTTAAAACTATATCTCTGCTAGGAAGATTTTTAGTGTTATTTCCTAAAAGTTATCAATAGCACCCAGTAAGTATCAAAGAATACTCTCAAAAAATAATGTTATCCAGGCACATGAAATTTCCTATGATTATACATTTTTCAATAGCTTCCTGAGAATTTTCCAGCATACTTTAAACTGTGATCCCCAATGTAGAAATGCTTTGCAAAATTCACTAAGCAAAATGTACATGTTTAAATAAAATTTTATTAATTTTTTTGTTAAGTTCATCTGAATATTTCTGTGAATTTGGCTGTTTGCCCGTCATTTACTGTACAGCAATAAATAGCACAGTATTAATTCTACAAACATTACTAAAATTTAAATTCTTCATATATTTTGAATACACATTGAGAAATCTTCATATCTAAAACAGGACTGCAAATGAATTTAGTATTTATACATTGACAATATTTCCATTTTTTATGTCAACATAGTATCTAAACATGACCTAAAGGAGACATAACAATGCATCCACTGGCTACCAAGCCCAAATGGAGCGACAACAAGGGATAAACACTCGAAAGTAATGTTTGAAAAGCAAAAAGAAAAGAAAAACTTGTTCTAGTATTTTAAGAAAAACACCAACAGTGATAAATCCACTTTTTCCCATATTTTGGAATTCATTATGCTCATTCAAATCTTGTATGTTCATATGTTCATAGCTATTAAGGTTTATCAGTCTTCTTCTAGGATCAAACTGGTCATATACCCAATACTACAATAAAGGAAATCATGCTACTTACATTTTAAGTGTCACCTGTAAAGGAAAATTCATGGGTCTTCACTAGGTAAGTTAAAATTTAAGCAGAAAAAACACAGGAAAATGATCAAGTATTCAGTAAACAGTGCTGCAAAAGTTAGTTAAATACCTATAAAAACTATAATTACATCCTAATATACCACTGTCTGTCAGAATCAATTCCAAATGAATCAAAGACCTGAAGGTAATGGAAAATACTCTGAATGGAAAGAATACGAGAAATTTTAGGGCTCCTGAGAATAGGTTGAAACTTTCTTAATGCATAAATATATCAAGTAAAAGAAATGTTGGACAAATCACATTGCTTGAACCGGAAGGACTTCTTCATGACACAGGACATAGTTAAGAAGGCAAATACAAAGCCATCTGACTGGGAGTAGTCCACTAGCCATGAAACAGGAAAGGGTGTTATACCTGAAATATAATGAAAATTCAAAAAGTTAAATCCCCTCTCCCATATTCCAAACAATAAAACTACCATGTGATAAGAAGGCTAAATATTTAGAGCAGATTTCACTGATGAGGAATTGTTTGTGGACAAAGAACATATGAAGAAATGCTCAAAATCTCTGACAATAAAATCAAGACAAACCAAGTCAACGTTGAGATACCACTGCATTCAATTGGAATGCAAAATCATGTTCCTTGTAACATTATTTACCATAGGGAAGACAAACAACCACCCCAGATGGCTGAGAGAAGATTAATGGATCAAGAAAATGTGGGGTATATACACAATGGATTTCTAGGTTGCTATAAGAATGACATGGTCCCAATGGTAAGGAAATGGAAAGACTTGTAAACAACCATTTGAAGAGAAGTGTGCCATACCCAAACAACAGAGGATCCACGGTTTCTCTTATTTGTAAAAGTTGGTTTATGTCCACTTTAACCCCACAAGAGGATCAAAGAAAGGTTAGTGGTAATATACATAATAGTAATATACATAATATACATAAATAGAAAATTAGGGTAAACAAAATCAATAGGTTCCTCCTTCTTGATTTTTTTAATGTACTCGGTGAAGCTGTCTTTTTACTTAGGTTTTCCCTTTATTTTCCTATGTTTTATAAAATGTAGTCACTGTATTTGATCTTGGTACACTCTGAATTACATGTAAGTTGCTGATAATTAGCCATGGGAAAGGAAGCATCAAGTCAAGGAAAAGGTAAAAGGGTGAACCAAAGGAGAACAACCCCCACAAAAGAAAGCAAGGGAAATAAACTTTACACCTGGTGAGAGGGATGGAGATTTGAGGCAGAAGAAAAGTATGGGAGAAATGAGCAGTGTGCAATAACATATGATCAGAAAAGTACTCACTCACTCCTTACATATGTAAATGTAATCCCTCTGTATATCACATTGACAATACTATTCCATTAAAAAGAATATTCTCAATACTCATAAATTACCACATAGGTACTTATATTGATGATTGTGTAATACATGTACAGAGGTGGAAATAGTTGTCTTCTCTTTACATTCCTAAAATCATAGACAAGACACGGGTTTCCCTAAGTCACCAGGTTCTAAACCAACATTGACAAAACAATGTTGAAATCATTTTGTGCAAATGTTTCTGAAGGAATCCCAATACTCCTTTGAAATTGCTAAACAGGAGAAATCATGATGCTCATATATGATCCGAATCAGAAACACTCACATTTTCACACCTATCATAAATGTGCCAACATGCTGTCCTGTTAAACTTCCTCTTCTTTAGTCAAATACTTCAACCCTATTGATTACATAGGAATCCTAGCTACTAATATTTTTTTTGCAAGGGAGTTCTTCCTAATATATGCTTCAAAGTCTATTTCATTAAGCAATTGAAATGTTGTGGCAAAAATGAACCAAACATGAGGGGCAAGTGATACAAAAGTTGAAAACAAAGTTAGATTCCTCGGACATGGTTTTGTGAAATATTCTTGAATTATAGTCTAAAGGTATAGATTAATATTCTTTGAACATTTTAGCAATATACAGGAAAATTCTCAATTGATGTCTGTATTATTGTCTGAGAAATGTCACATTCTCTGTACAAAAATATGGTATACTGATAAAGTGAACATTGTCCCCCAAAACTAATAAAAGTTGGCAGAAATTTTCTGTACACCTGCAAGTATGTGTTTTTTTCCCAGCCACCAACATTGGGAAGAAGTCATAGAGAATTTCTACAGATGAGATGACACATTAAAAAATACTGAAATACTTTCTAGTCTTGTATCTTGAGAATTCATTGCAAAATTATGTGGTTTAATACCCTGAAAAATTGCGTACCCACTCTTCTGTTTGAATAACCAAAGTGGATGGGAGATTTTTGTGTGTCTTTTCTATATATTATGTTGAACAGCAATAATAAATGAAATGGAACATATTATTCCCAAGGTATTGTAACTATTTTGATAGGTCCACTTACATTTAGAAGTTAGGAAAAAGTCCATTCCTCAGGTTTCTTCCTTCATCCAAGAACTTGAGTTTGTTAATGGGCACTTGGATGTGTCCAAGGAGATCCGCTTTTGGATTGCATACCCTTTAATCCCACATTTTGTTTGCTTGAATATTCCCAAATTAGGTACAATTATTCACTGGGTATAATATTCAAGATTCTTGATTCTCATAACTTCAGAAAAAAGCAGATAACTTTCTATTTGACTTGAAAATTCTCAGTAACTCCTGTCATTTTCATTGCAGGAAAAAACAGTCATAACTTTGGATTCTCAGGAGAGAAAGATTTCCAAATTCCATGTTGGTGTCTCAATTTTCCCAGATTCCTTTACATATTGATAAATATCTGCTGTCATTAAGCCATTCATGGAAGACTTTTATTTGCGTGTGTGTGGAAATACCGTACAGAGGGGTTACAATTATATGGGCAAGGTAATGAGTGTATTTCTTATCAAGCATTGCTGCCTCCTTTTATGTTTCCCCTTATCATTGCTTCCTATTTCCGCTCCCCCCACCCCCGCTCTTACACCAGAGTCGTAAAGTTCGTTTTTTCGACACATAGCACAATAGGAAGAATCTAGGTATATATATATATATATATATATATATATATATATATATATATATATATGTATATATATATATATATATATATATATATATATATTTCTCCATATATTTCTATATGATGGAGAATGGATATATATATATCCATTGGATATATATATATATATATCCTATGTATATCCTATATATATATATCCTATATATATATATATATATACATATATATATATATACATATATATATATGAATGAATGAAACTTGAATCTATCCATTCTCCATTATATAGAAATACATTTGTAATATGTATTTGAAACTTTCTGAAGTGAATTTTATATTGACTTATTAGGAACTGTGTAATTTGTAAAATTTCTCTATGCACTTCCATCATGGCAATGAGTACTTTGAAGCACATTTGCCAAATACTGTGTTTTGTAGACTTTCATTGTTAGGGCCCTCTGGCCCAGGTTCTTGCCACCCCAGAATTATATCATCCATGTAGGCATAGGCAAGGGAGGTATCTGAACCCAGCACAGACCATAAAAGTGTGACCAATTATTGTTGACAAAACGCCGGGCTATTGGTCATTCCCTGTTGCAGCATTGTCCATTCAAACCTCCAATCAGGCTGGAAAAATTGAGAGAAGAGGTGGAGAAAGCAAACTTATCACAGTTATCTGGATGCAGGGGAATGGAAAAAAAACAGTCTTTAATAGCAATCACAACCAAGGTATATTCTGAAGGTATAGCAGGAGTCCAGGGCATGCCTCTAAGGAGCATTCCTACTAGCTCCATCCTTTCATTTACCTTACATAACTCTTGGAGCAAACACCTACCCCTGGAAGCTTTTTGAATATGGGTGTGTACCAAGGCGAATGTGCCCAAGGTTTATCTCTTCTTCCACCAGAAGGTGGAAGGCTACAAGTTTGGGTCTGGTCAATGGCCAGTGCTCCACCCAGATAGGGCTTCCAATCAAAATCAAACTTGGATCTACAATCCTTTTTCCAATGATACTCCCTCCCTGCCCCTTAGGCAGGGTATGTCCCTTTCCCCAATGGTCTTGGTGTACCTTGGCCCTGGGATGCCAGTGCCTGGTAATAGCCTCAGTCAATGCAGATGTCTGAGTCTGTTAAGCTAAATCTACTGATTGGGCCTGGTGCTGTTGTGTTCCCACATCCTGCAAGGCCACCACCCATCTGCATGGAACTCTCTCTCAATCTCCAGCAGGCCATGTGGTGATCTGCATTCCTTCCTTCCCAGACCAGTTGCTTTACAAACTGATCTCGGAGGTTCCCTGATGGCAGCTTGTGGTTAATACTCTGTTGGAGTTGGTCTACAAACTCAGCAAGAGGCTCACCAGTTTTTTGTCTCACTCCTGGTACGCTGGACTGGGTAGGCCCATCATCCAGTTTGGACCACGTGGTAAGTCCTGCCTGCCTCACTTGGTCATGGTATGGGCCAGGTATTGCAGCCTGTTGGATGCCAGTGGAGTACCCTTCCCCTGCCCCTGTTAACATGGCATAAGTAATAGGTATCACAGGTTCAGCCTGCCAGTTATTGTCCGTCCTCACTCTGCATTCCTCCTTAAAGAAAGCACATCATTTAATAAACTGAGAACTGGTCAGGACGGCTTTGGCCACATTCAGCCAGTCCATAAGGATACATGGGTGATAAGCAATGTCTTGTAATAGGGTCTTGGCCCAAGCAGAGTTTGGGCCATCCTCTGCCACCAGCGCCCGGCTTTCCATAATTTTTTTAAGTATTTCGCTTTTGAAATTTAAATTTTTGTTTTTCCATTTGCTTTTTTAAAAATCTCTCTCCTATCATTCTGTCCAATCGATTTCCCTCTTTAAGATTAGGACTTGGTTAAATTCACACTCCTTTTACCTCTCCACATTCCTCTATTCCGGGCACTGGTGGCTCATGCCTGTAATCCTAGCTACTCAGGAGGCTGAGATCTGAGGATCGCGGTTCAAAGCCAGCCCGGGCAGGAGAGACCGTGAGACTCCTATCTCCAATAAAACCACCAGAAAACCGGAAGTGGTGCTGTAGCTCAAGTGGTAGAGCGCTCGCTTTGAGCTGAAGAGCTGAGGGACAGCGCCCAGGCCCAGAGTTCAAGCCCCACGACCGACATTATGGAAGTATAAAGAAATAATATGTAGCGAAGAAAAGGATAGGATGAAAGGAGGTCAGGAAAAGAAAGGTAGCATAAAAACAAAAAAAATTAATATCCTTAAAATGTGTTACTTGAAAATTATATGAATATAAAGGAATAATACTGCTATTAAAGAAGTTAAACCTAAGAGTTTGTGAATTGAGTAATTAATTTCTAGATTAAGTATGTACAAAGTGGGGATGAGGTCTAATAATCACCAACAAGTACATATGTGGGGATGAGCAGAATAGCAAATAAGTCATGCAAATAAGAGAGAAAAAATGAAAAGAATATTTTTAAAGGACCAAAAGGTCAAAAGAGATTTTAAACACACACACACACACACACACACACACACACACACACACACACACACACACACACACACACACACCTAAAACAGAAACTATAAGAAAAAAAAGTTTAATAGAAAAAGAATTAAAAATAAAAATAAAAATTTTAAAAAGGTGGAAAAAAGTGTTTTTTGATTTCTTTGGTGGGTGAGGTGATGGAACGATCCAGTATCTCACCTTTGTCCCTATTCAATCTCTTGGTAGTCTCTGGTCTGCTTGTGATGTTTGGATTTCCTTTGGATTGGTTGTTTTCATAACACAGTTTGTTTGAGCAGGCAGAAAAGTGCTTTGCTTTACCCAGGATTCTGCAATCCTCCTCCCATGTTAGTTCAGTGGGAGGGAGATCTGCTTTGAGTGTCACAAAAGAGGGAGATGGTGGTTTCCTCCAATTTGGTGGTGCTGTGATGAGGCTGGGTTCTGGGTAGGATTGAGGCTTTTCAGCAAACAGTAGCTTTTCCTTAAGGGGATAGATTCTGAGACAATCACAGAGCCCAGACTGGAGCCATTCTCATGGTTTATGTGTACTGAGTGTCAATTGCTTGTCTAGACTGCTGTAGGGAGGGGCAGCCTCTGTCTCTGTTTACCCAATGAAGAAAGTCACTCCTCTGGGATTGGAGGTCTCACTGCCTGGGCTGGGTGGCTTTCCCCTGGATAGAGCTGAGCCTTGCAGTTCCAATCAGGTTCCTGTTAAAGGACTCTTTTGCTTTCTTCCAAGGTCTGAGTTAGAGTATCGGCTCACCTGGGCCTTTGTGATACTCAAAGATTGAGATTTCTGGTGGTGAGGGAGATGCAGCCTTCCGTCCTCTGATCTCTGAGAATGAGTGAGGGTGTCAGGTTCTACTCATGCCAGAGTCTTGATTCCTGGGATGTCTCCGGCCTGCCATATGCAGGATTGCAATTCCTGCTCCCTGTTATTTCTTCTGGTGGTGAATAGAATCTGCTCACATCTGGCACCTTTATCCCAGATTCTCTCTCTTGGTATAGTGGCCATGGTCACTGTTGCTGGCACTGCTGCTGCCACAACTGTGGCTACCGGCAAGTGCTCAAGTCTGTCTGAATGCCTGAATTTTCTCACTCTGATCAAACTTTCTGTATTGTGATCGCACACTTGGTGTGATTCTCTAGCCGAGGCCGAGGACTGTTAAGTGGAACACTATAACTCCTTTGTATGTGAGAGCTTGTTTAGCCTCCAGCTTCTCCTCTCCCTCTCCTTTCTTCCTCAGAATCTCTTATAATAATTTTAGGGGGGGAATAACAATAGTCTAGATATTTGTGTTGAGAGATCATGTGAAAATGTACTGTCCAAATTAATACTTTCTTTTTTTCCCCAAATATTGTTTAAATCATTCATTTGCTCCTTTGTGATCAACTGTGTTAATGTGGGTATACACAATACTTTTTATGTTCGACTCAATTTCTTTGTGTAATTCTTCTTTATGCATGTTTCTAAAGTATTTGTGCAGTCTTGTTTCTACTTCTGCCACCTTGGTTTCAAAAACAAAGTTTTTCTTACATTATTTAGGGAAGCATCGATTTCCCCATATTGTAATATGATTAACCCAAACATACCTATGTGCAATAGGGCACCTTGCAATAATATCTAAAATAAATCTTCTTTTAACCTGACTCCTACCGACACTCCTCTCTTCTTATCATGCACTTAGGATGACCACTAAGTTCTCTAGCACCTACAGGGTTCACAAATATTGATGTTACCTTTCAGTAAAGTTCTAAAGATAAAGATAAGTTCAAAACAATTTTTAACAGGAGTCAGTCTTCAGAAACTCCTACTATTATGCTGTTCAATTGCTGCAATATTCAGGTCAACAGGTGGTGTTAATACATTTATGAAAATTAATTCTATATCGTTCTATATTTTCCTGTTTATCACTATGTGCTGTGACTGTTATTACTTCACAAACATTTATGTTTCACACTACTTGATGGAAACACCTATTCTCTGATTAAATATAGGGGCAGTGGCAGTGTTATAAATGACACATCTTTTGTAATTATGTTCAAGATTTTTGTAATCTATCACTTCAAAATTTCTCGAATGTTGATATAATTCTTGGATGAATTTATCTTAGTCTTCACATCAATATACTTCCCTTAACAGAGTTATGTGCAGGAGTTTATGAAATGAGCAAAGGAGTACAGAAGTCACATAAAAACATGAATAAAGTAGTTCTAAAATTAGCAATGTTCTATTTTTTTCTTTATCAAAATTTGACATGTTTTTGAATGTCTGTAATTCCTGATAGTACACTCAGTTTTTCCAATGTGATATATTTATAAAATTTTTAGAAAACTTTCGGGAGGCTTGTGTTTCACCATGACACAAAGTTTGAAAAGTTAGACCTTAACCATAGAACTTATGCAATGACTAGTGTTACAATAAAATGGTATGACAAATGTCAATGCGGGACCCTATGTAACAGCAACACTCACAAGACAATATGTTGAGTATGAGCTGTAAAACACTGGGGGTTAATGGGGAATGGGAAAGAAAATTGAAGAAGGGGAAACAATTTCCATATCGATTGTACTCACTACTTTGGTAACTATACCCCAGCTCTAGGTCCCTTTGTCAGTAAAATTTAAATAACAAAGAAAAGTAGATTTGGACCAGATGGAATGACTAGTGTTACATATCACATATTCAACTCTTTTTGAAACAGATGATAATGACAATATTTATTAATATCTATTGAATTGTAATTGTGCAATTAGCTTCTTTCTGGATATACAAGATGAATAGGGCAGAGAAGAATTTTAGGCTAATTAGACAAGTGCTATTTTTCCAATCCTAGTATCTATAACAATCTCTATAACTTTGTCCATTTGTATACCTTTGTCCATTATATACAGATTAAGGATTTTTGCACAGAAAATATGTAAATATGGTGTTGTTAACATTTAATAGTATTCTTCCATTTATGTATTATTTTTAGTACAAAATAAATCATTGAATAAAATTTGATATTCTACATAAATTTCATATGGATATGTATACTCCACACAATGGGATGCAAACTGACAATGAAAAGAGAGTTTTCAACACAATTTTTAGACATGAATACACTGCTGCCAAAGTTTTGAAAGAATCATTGATCACAGAGTAAATTGATGAAAGTTATATGAAGGCTTTAGATTTCATTAGTTACTCGTAGTAAGAAGGATCTAGAAAGAGAGAGAACACATGCCGTATATTTTAAGAATGTGATTTGTCAAAATCTCTATTGAACTAGCAATGCATATAATTATACTCTGTGAATTTTATAAATTTTAGAAAATATTCAACAGCATGATATAACTGTGAGCAAGTTACATCTTCACCCAAACACAACACCATCCCCCCCCCCAAAAAAAAGGTAAACAAACCAAAGTTCCGGAGAAGTTCGCTTAGGAAATACCAAAACCAATTTTATCTCAATGTCGCCCTAAGTTGGTTCCTTTCATTTTCATGTCACTTGAATAAACTACACCTTCTTTTGATTGGACTTTGCAGTATAATAATAAAAGTGTTGTGTTGTTTTTATTAATTTTTGTTTTCCTTTTTTTTTTCTTTTTACCTCAGGGCTGATTTGTTTTGAAACCACAACGATAGCTTCTTATTTCATGACATTACTCTTCTCATTTTAAATCAGAATGTATTTGACAAGAGTTTTTCAGGGGATTAAGTCATTCTGAATCTCAATGAATGTGAAGTTAAAATTATATTTGATGTCATTTTAATTGCTTTTCACATTTCTGTATAAACCAATCAAATTCCATCCTTGAGAATAGAAAAAAAAAAGATGATAATTCTTTAACACGATTGGTTCAACTTAGCATTTAGTAAGTAATTCATTTTAATGTCAAGGATATTGTCTATATCAATTTTACATCTTTCTCATATTTTCAGTATCCTGCAGGGAACATTATTTTCGTTTGAGAACTTAAAAAGAGCAAAACTATTAATACTATGTGATAAATCTACCTCTACCTCATACAGAGTAATAGGGCATTTGGATGCCATACTCAGTTCGTTCTCCCACCCCACTCTGGTATTCTTTTTTGCCTCATGGTTTTTAAAATATTTTCTTCGAAAGATGATTTATGATAATTTACTTACATCAGTAATGAGTACATATGTTGTCGAGCGTTGTTACCCCCCCCACTTTGATATTTTCCTACTATCCTTTCCCTCCTCTATTTTCACAATCTCACCTCCATCCCAAAGCTACAATGGTTATTTCCAATATAGCGTCTTGTGAGTATCATTACACCAAAGTTAATGGTACCAAAATGAAGTACAATGTCAAAAGGAATATTCCACAGGAGGAAGAATATATAGTAAAATAAAATATAATATTGTATATTATAATCAAGGACAACAAAAGGAAAATTCTGTACTTGAGTTTCATGTCACATAGCATCAGTTTATTGTTTTATTTTTAGTTTTTTTAGTTTTTTAGATGTAAATTAGAGTACAGAGGGTATACAGTTACATGAGTACAGCCATGAGTTTTTTCCGTTTGAGCACTGTCCTCCTCCTTTGTTTTTCCCCTACCATATCTTCCTCAATTCCCCCACTTTCTCAATTCCCCTTCCCCCCATCCAAGTTGTAAAGTTCGTTTTCTACATAGTATCTTGAACATCTCATTATTACAATAGGTTATCTTGTCTCCAGTTTCAGCATTTTGTTATTTCGCTTCTCCTCCCTAAATTCGAAAAATGTTTGCACAAGATGCAGGTCACCAATATGAAATACAGTGAAAACAGGGATGATGGGGGAAGAACATACAAGAGAAACATTAAAAAACAATAGCAAGAAAAAAAGTAAGCTGTATCACTATCTTGGGTTTCATTTCATTTTCATCATCTAATATGGTCATATGTGCATAGCTTTTGAACTTTCTGTTTGTACTCGACTTATCCTAGTTATTCAAACAAGGAAAACCATGGGACCTATGTTTCTTTGGTCCTGGCTCAACAACAAAGCCTCAAAGAAGCAACTGCCCAATGAATAAGTGGGTTCAAGACTTAAAGAGAACCTTTTCTGAAGAGGAAAAAAGAATGGCCAATAGACACATGAAGACATGCTGAACTTCTCTACCTATAAAATAAATGCAAATGAAAACAACATTCAGATTCCATTCCAGTTAGAAAGGTTATAAACAAGAAATCAAATAACAATAGATATTAAAGTGGAGGTGTCCAAAAAGGAACTTTCCAGCATTGTTGGTGAGAGTGTGAACTTGTTCAACCACTTTGAAAAGCAGTATAGTAGTTTCTCAAAAGACTCCTCATAGAGCTCCCTTGTGACCAAGAAATCCCACCTTTGGGCATTTAACCAAACGAGCACAAACAAGGCTATACTAAAGCTACCAGCACAACTATGTTTATTGCAGCATTATTTAATATAGCTAAGATACATAACTAACCCAGATGCCCCTCAGTAGATCAGTGGATCAAGAAAAGTGCTATGTGTATATATATTTGGAATTATATAATATAATATATTTTTTCCAAGTGTTTCCATTTTCTAACAAATGGGGCAATGTCATTCCTTCTGATGGAGGCATAGAATTCCATTGTGTATATATACCACATTTTCTTGATCCATTCATGTCCTGAGGGGCATGAACCCTAAGATATGTATTATATTGCTGGTAGTAGATCAAAGATTAAAGAAAAACTGAATTAATATGATGATGAAATAAAAATACATTGGCCAAAGTCTCTTTACCAGATCATATTATTTGACTATTTAAACATCATAATAATGTAGTGTTTCAAGAAATATTTTCAGTAGATAATCATCCTAGAAATACTCATTATGTCTGACCTGAGTGAGCATTGGTGAACATGTCTTATTTTTGCAACATGTAATCAAATTATACATGCAATTTGATCTCCATCTTTTTCCAGGAGTATATGCTATACAATGCTCACATATCACAATTCTTACAGGTTTGTCATGGTGCTCAGCACTCTCCAAAATCAGAGTGAAATGTACATTTTATCTACGTCTTTTATTTTAATTTAAGGAACTCCATGACTATAAACATTCTCTGCCATTATATAATAGAAATTTCCCCACCTTTACATAAGCTGCATTTCCTGTCTGTCCAAGATAATCTGTCTTTCTACTTTAAAATATGCAATAACTAATATATGTCTGAGACAAGCAGAAAATAAGTTGATGTTAGGCAAAATGAACCCCAAGATAAGGCTTCAAGTGGTTTTTCTTTCTTGCTATTGTTTCTAACGTGTTTATAAGGTGATTTTTTTGTTGTATTGTATGCCTTTTCACCACACTGTAACCTCTTTTTTCACTGTATTTGCTGTTGTTATAATTTGTGGAGGGAAGGGGAAAAAACAAATTGTTTAAATAGGAATACAGGTAGACCCATTGCAATAATGAAAGGTAAATGATGCTATGTCGAAAATGAATTTTACAACTTTGGCAGAGGTGAGGGGTTTGGGGGTATAACGGCGAGGGCTGGGATGCTGGGATGGGTAAGGAGAAACAAAGGAGGAGGCAACAATGCTTGATAATAAACGTATTCATTATCTTGCTTATGTAATTTTAATCCTTCTGTACGATATTTTCACAATTAAAAAAAAAACTTTCCTGGCTATCCTCCTGAGGTTATTCATATCAAGATACAATCAGATGACTCTTTACTAACAATTGGATACTACCATAATTATTCAATTACTTGATCAATGCACTCATACATTATTGACTTTATCATCTGAAATAAATTTGAAGTAAGAAAACCTGAATCTGTACTTCTGTTAGGTACTTGATAATTATTTAACCCTATAAAATACATTAATCTATTTCTTAGCTTCCTCCTCAAATAAATTGCATTATCTCTACATGCAAACTCTTTTTTAAAGAGACAGAAAATCTTAACACAAATATTTGTTGTACTCAGGGCCCTATTTTTTTCTTTCTTGAGATATTATTAGTTTTCAAAGAAATCTAGGTCTGAAGAAACTATTTTAATCAATTCAGTATCATGAAAATTAAAGCTAGATGACAGGCTCTGTGTGTGTGTGTGTTTGTCTGTGTGTGTGTGTGTGTGTGTGAGAGAGAGAGAGAGATAGAGAGAGAGAGAGACAGGGAGAGAGAGAGAGAGAGAGAGGCAGAGAGAGAGAGAGATCTACCGAGGACATAATATGAAGTGTATTGCAACTGTACCAGCACTATTGTAACTATATGAATGTAATTAAAATATTCTAGTATAACCGATAGTGGTATGTAGAAAATATACTACATAGTTTATATACTGTCCAGTAAGTAGTCCTGACTTCTCAATCATAGTATTTAATAACATTGAATAATTACCAATAATAGCAAATTCCAATTTATACTCCATCAAATATGAAATACTTTAACTGGTTTAAATTTAGAATATTTCAAATAATGCTCAGATAACACAGTTTTACAAAGTATAAATTGCCACGAGAGTCCATGAAATTAGAAACTACCTGATTTCAACTACCCTACTGCAAATATGTAAGACATTCATTTTTATATAAAATTTATATGCATATATACTTAAATTTTCCACACGCAAGACACATTAGACATTATCTGTTCTCTACTATTTTATAAATTTTAAGGGTGGTATGTCATTGTTTAGTGGAATTAACTACAGACAATTATAGATCACAAACACAACTTAATAGTAACTCCAAAATCCCTTTCTTTACAAGTAAAAACATTTCAATTAGTACATTTTCAGATTTGGAAATCACAAAATACCAACAAATATTTTCCTGTAACATTCTATATTTTTCTTTAGCTTTAGTAGATGTTATAAGCAGATTTCATCTGTGGTTTTGTATTTTTTTAGTTTTTTTATTTTGAAAATCCTATACAGAGGGGTTACAGTTACATAAGTAAGGTAATGAATACATATATTGTAGAGCATTGTTTCCTTCTCCTTTTGTGTTTCTAAACAATAGAGCTCTGAATTTACATTTTCTCAGCAAACAGTAAATAAACAGGTATTTCTTCTCTAAAGAGTCAGAATTAAGATGTAGCGAAACACTGGAATTAATTTCAATTGGATTCCCTTTTTTGTACTGTAAATTTTGCTTTAAAATATCAGAAAGATTTAACATTCTGATCTGTATCTGGGGCAAAGGTATGTCAGAACTAACTGACACTTGTTTAAAACAAAAAGAAGATGAGAAGAAAAAATAATGAAAGAAAATAATTAACACGGAAAATTCACAACAGGATCTCCACATGTGTCAAATAAAGACTTGGTCAGAGAAAAGTACTAAATAACTTCCAAATCAAAAACTTTCAGTTGTGGTTCTAACTATAATGAATAAATCCTTCCTATAATGAATAGCCTCTCCTGAGTGTATTCAAGTGTGTTTGGCAACCTGTAATTGTTTTAGTATTATGCACAGTTTTCTTTGTTTCTGTGGAAACCTAGAGGAAATTGTAGGAATTTCAATGGAATTTTATGCACACTGTTTTCTTTGTCTTTAAAAATCAATAATGAGTATTAGGAAATGAAAATAAAAGGATTGGATTTTAAAAAGGTTGAAATTTAAATTATAAATTTTGAAATAATTCAACACATTTATTAAATATTTAGTAAAAGCGTTCAGTTTCTTGTTTAAAATATAGTAGCTACTTTGTAAGTAAAAATATGCTGCCTATAAAAAATAAGCCCTGATACTGTATTATTCAGAAGTCTGTGTTGGTTTGGGACCTGACTATCAAGTCAGATGCTCTCTTGTTTTGACTTTACTGACCTCTAGTATTTAGCATGGGTAAAACAATTTATTGTTGCTCTCATCTAATATAAACCACATTTAAAATTAGTGGTAAGCCTGCTGCTGTTGCCTTTCCTGCCTAAGATTCCGCAGGAAATTACTCTAGGAATTTCAAGAGACAAAGAGAGAAACTGGTTGAACGGAAAATGCTGAACAAGCCCTCAAAAATGTTGCTTGTCCTAAACTGGGGAATCCTAATTAATGTATGCACTTTTCTCCATTAATTTCCCTAGTTCCAATACTGCTCAAATGCACAAAATTTGGGAAATAAAGTAATAAATATAATAAGCAATTGAAAAATTATACTGATTACAAATTTGATATTTCAAACCATAAGTTTACACAAAAGTACTCACTAGGATAAAGACATGTACTTATTTAAAATAACAACACAAGAAACAAAAAAATCAAGAATGGATAAATATTTTATGAAATACTGAAGACATGGACCAAAACAGGAATGTGTATATTTTAGATATATGACAATATTATTTATGTCAATGTAAATCTTTATTATAGATCCATGTTATACCAGAGTTTGAGTGTTTCTAGAAATACAATGTAATCACAAAATAATCTGTGCTCTCAGACGGTTTAGAATTCATTAGAAATCACTTAAACTGATTGTTATTTTGAAACTCTTTTATGGATCTAAGAGGTCTGGATAAAGACAGAGACAAAGACAGAGAAACAGAGAAAATAGAGACGATCGAGGGAAAAGAGACAGTGAGAAAAGAGAGCTGAGGAGTAGAGAGGGTCTACTGCTTTGGGAAAAATTAGAAATTAGTTCAATTCAAATATATAATTACTACTAAAAGATATGTTTTTTTCATTCTGACAGTTTGATAGCGCTAATAGAATATTGCTTTTGGAAACCCAAGCCCTTCAAGTACAAGTAAAATTATATAGCACCATTTTGCAGAAAAGCTAAATTGAAATCCAGACATGTAAACTAATTTTCACCAGCTCTTAATGGTAGGTTCAGAATTTTGAAGATTTAGTTTAAGAATCCCTGCTGTAAATCACCATAAGATGCCTCTTTGTCAACAAAGTAATCATATTCAGCCTTGAATTAATATGATCTGTTTTTGCCACAAATAACTGTAATTTTTAAAGTGCATTTTGGAAATATATACTATGAAACTCTACATTTAAAAAAAACATTTTCTATGGCCAGCAAGCTTTTTTAAAATTAATATGGAAGATGGTAAATGAGAATGCCAATACTATAAAATGCATTTAGGATATCAACAATATTTTATTATGACGTAAGTGTTAGTATATGATATATTGTCATACTAAGGTAATATTTTGATAAACACAGAAAAGATCAATCAAATATGAGTTTTCCTTGGCTCACATAAAATTACTTTTCCAAAAAGCGTACTAAATATTACGACAAGTAGCATGATTAAGGAGAAAAATGCAAACTTATTAATTCATTCTGAAGTGGGGAGAGCAGGTCTGGCCAAAGGCATTTTGGCCACATGGTGGAGGGTAGAGTCTGGCTTCTTGAATTCATGGTGGAGGAAGGTGAAACTCCTGCCTCCATGAGCAACTCTGAATTCTTGGAGGCAGGGGCTAGCACCAGGATAATAGTATCCTAAAACTGTCAGTCCAGTCCCTGGGACTGGGAGTTTCCTGTGAATCTGGTCCATGACCTGGACCAGTTCAGGTGCCATTATGCCATGACATGTGCCTCTTTGTTTTCTGTGCCCTAGTTCCTAGCTCCTCACTGGTCACCATGGAGTCCCACTTCAGCTCTCAATTGGAACTGAATTGTTTTGATGGTTTTGTTATTGTTCTTTTGTTCTTCTCCAGCCTTCTATACTGTTTCCTAAGAGTGTTAAGTATATTTGCTAGTGGCTGGTCTTTGAGTCGGTAGTCCACTATTCCGTTACTGGCTTTTTAATAAAGACTAAGATTCAACCTCTCAAAATATGGCTTCTCTGGTTTCTCACTGTATAAAAGTTCATAAAAAGGAATAGGCATTCAGTCTATATATGTGATTCAGAAAATGCAAAATTGGAAAGCCCAGACAACCTGAAGATGAAGAAAAGCAAACACTAGTGGGGAATTATTGCTTTGGAAATCAACACTGGCTAACTTAAACTCATGCCCCAAGGGGTCTTGCCCCAAACAACCCTATTATTGGGTTAAGTGCTTAAAACATCTTCTGGGTAGTTGAGATGCATGAGGGAAAGTAGAGATGCCAGAAAGGCACGTCACTTATTTCTTACTTTTACCATACACTGAATGGGATAATCAAGTCATGGTAAACATATTATGTAAAATATCAAAATTATGGTTTATATTAAAAATAGTCTTAATTATACTATTAATTGGAAAAAGTAAGATAATGTAAGAAATATAACATTAAGTATTTTAAAAATGTTAGATTTAGCTACCAAAAAGAACTGGTCTAACAAGCATTATAGTATGGCTTAGATCACACCCTCAAACATGTTCTCTTCGGCGAACGCCTTCTCGACCAGCGAGGAAGAACGACCACCACACCAGGAGTCTTCTCAGATCACACTTTATTGGAGAGCCTTCTTACTTGTAGGAGAGCTTGAGCGCGAGAGAGCGTGCACCCAAAACTTGGCCGCTTATATAGGGAATAGGAACACGGGTCATTCTATCATTGGTCGTCTGCCTTTCACCGTCACCAGGTGCCACGGGATTGGCTGGGGATTCTACCTGGCTCGCGCATGCGCAAAGCCCAGGACCCACCGTCCCGCCAAGCACTGCCTAATATGGAGTTGTTTACCTCAAAACTGCAAGGAAGTGGGCGGCGCCTTGTAATGGCGTTCACCCTGGCTCCCTGCAGTTCTCCTTAGACACAACCAAAGAAAGAAAGAAAGAAAAGAAAGAAAGAAAGAAAGAAAGAAAGAAAGAAAGAAAGAAAGAAAGAAAGAAAGAAAGAAAGAAAGATAAAAAAGAAAGAAAGATAAAAAAAGAAAGAAAGATAAAAAAAGAAAGAATGACAGAGATAGAGAGATATATAGAGAGAAACAAAATGAACGGGAAGGAAAGAAGGAAGGAAGGAAAGAAGGAAGGAAGGAAGGAAGGAAGGAAGGAAGGAAAATAAAGGAAGGGAAAAAGGAAGCAAGGGAAGGAAGAAGGAAAGACAAAAACAATTAATCTTTGTTAAATGTGTACTAAAAGGATATTATACAAAGAATTCAAATGGAGATGTCTTCCAGAAAATGTACATTTTTTTTAGGATGATTTTTCTAGCTTCAATTCTTCTCCAGTCTTTATGAATGATATTCTTCTTTCTTCCCTCCATCGACTTTGGTAATTATTTCCTCTTAATCTTTGTGGAAGGAACTTTTCATTTTAAGTATACTACCCTCACTTCCTTCCTAGATGTTTCCACTCATGTGTAGTCTTAATTTCCATGATAACCTCCTGCACTCCTAAGGTTGCATCTCTGAAAAGATGAATTTTAGTTCAGTTTGTTTATTCCTTTCTATCCAACTTAGTCTTTCCTCCACATTTTCACACTTGAATCTACAACTTGCTGAGAGGCATATCTGTGTACTTTGTAACTGTTTCATATATTCCTACCAAATTGACCTCTATAATGTTTCACTTACCTCAATCCCGGTGTCAAAATAATTTCACCAATATTTGCTATTTTTTATCATTTAATCTTTATAGTAAGTTCCTTAAATTGGCTTTATTTTTTTTTAAAAAAATCAAAATTAAAAAATAAATTTGCCCTTCTTCCATCTATTTTCTATGGAACTGGCAAAAACTTCTACCTCATCTGCATCTCTGACATTTTTAAAATCTTGTTTAAATTTATTGTGGTTCATTGTGGTTGAAAGAGATAAACCTTTTTGCTTTATATAAAAATCAAGGCCTTGAAATGATTCAGATTCAAATTTTGTCTGGTATACATTGCAATTTATACCTGAAAAGTACTATGTGACTGAAGTCACTACATTGTTTGTACTTCAACCAGAAGCCATTATTTGACCATTTGCAGTTGTATCCTGGAAGTCATATCTCACTGGCGACTTTCTTGGATTCTTTTTAGCATATTTCATAGGTTCTCTAATCTATGCAGAGAAAAAGGGACAGGGGAACCCAGGGTAAGTAAAGCGAGAAAAAAATGAGGGCAGGGGTCACAGTGACAAAAAATATATTCATTTCCTTACACTATTTTTTTTAAAGATACCTGAAAGTATAAAAGATTCTTCAACAAGGTATATAGTGTGTTGAGAAGTAGCTAAAAAAAAAAAAAAAAAAACAAATGGGTAACATAATTTCCAAAGGTAAAATTGTAATGGAACAAGTGGATAATTTTTTTTCGCTTTGTCTGTCCTGGGGCTTGAACTCTGGGCCTGGGCACTAACCCTGCACTCTTCATCTCAAGGCAAGCAATCCACACACATATCTATACAAACATACATCTAACCAATGACATATAATCAGGAACAATTGGGAATACTTATTATATTACTACAAAAGTTAATCAGTATGCAATAAAAAATACATCAACATTGACAACAATAATCTTACCAACAAAAAAAAACCTAAGAACAAATAAAAATTATAGAATTTTTATTTTATTATTTTTAATTATGTATCAGCATTAGTAGGGATTGAACACTATGTTTATACTTTGCTTGTGTTTACTTAATATAGTATTCCTTATTAAATAATTTCATTTTTTTATTTTCTAGTTACGCCATCTAAATAGAATTAAATCTGTGTTTATAATCTGTTTCTACTTCCCTTCTCTGGATAGCTCCCATTTTCTTCAGGTATATTGTAATCAGTAAATAAGGTTTACATGTATAATGCATTCTGCCTTATGAATTCAATAATGAAGGCTCAATTTAACTGATCAATCCTCCAAGCATTCCAGTTATCCTACCTTTTCCTTGAGAGTCATGAAACAGAGAGAGCTGAATCGAAATACACAAGTCCACAATTAACAGGACACTTCATCCCCTCTCATCTCTTTTTCTTATGCAGGTCCCAGAGAGGGGATGCAGACCCATTAAAAAATGAAGGAAGAAGGAGAGAGAGATGGAGAGAAAAAGTAAGAGGGAAAAGAAAAAGAGGGAGAAGGAACACCAAGCCAACGGGGACAGGTTTATGGCAGGTTTGTAGTGGAGTGCTCCCACGAACTCAAAATTTGCTAACAGTTGGCAAGAGAAGTTCAAATCCCAGTAGGTCTAATGAACCATATATCAGCGTTGGTCATGAGCCCAAGTAATGTAGCGGATCTTTCTGAATGGAGAAAAGAATATATTAGGAATGATCATGAAGAATTGTTGCCTGAAATTCAACACATATTTTTCTGAAATAAGTTGGAATGATATAGGTAAGAGTTTTAGATATTGTCATTTGATATGCATTCGACAAAATCCAACACTGCTTTTTGATGAAGGTTTTGGAAAAATTAGGAATCCATGGAACATTCCTCAATACAATAAAGGCTGGATATGACAAACTTACAGCCAGCATTATAGTTAATGGTAAAAAACTAAAGCCATTTGCTCTTAACTCAGGAACAAGAGAAGGATGTCCACTCTCTCCACTTCTCTTCAATCAATTAGAATGCCTAGCTATAGCAATAAGACAAGATGCAAACGTAAAAGGGATCCAAATAGGAAAAGAAGAAATAAAACTCTCCCTCTTTGCAGGCGGCATGATCTTGTATTTAAAGAATCCCATAGACTCCACTCCCAAATTACTCAAGTTGATTCAAAACTTGGCAAAGTAGCAGGGTACAAAATTAACACCCAAAAATCAATGGCTTTTCTGTATGCCAACAAGGAGAAAAGTGGGGCTGAATTTAGGACGGCAATTCCATTTGTAATAGCCCCACAAAAAATAGAATACCTAGGAATTAACTTAACCAAAGAAGAGAAGGGCCTCTATGATGAAAACTTTAAAATCTTGAAAAAGGAAATTAAAACAGAACTTAGAAAATGGCAAAACCTCCCATGCTCCTGGATTGGAAAGATCAACATAAAAATGGCAATACTTCCCAAGTCTATCTACAAATTCAATGCGTTGCCTACCAAAATTCTTACCTCATTCTTCAAGAGAATAGAAGAGTCAATCCAAAAATTCATATGGAACAATAAAAGAGCCCAAATAGCTAAAACGCTCCTCAACGGAAAGAACACTGCTGGGGCAATATCAATACCAAATTTCAAACTCTAATATAAGGCCATATAATCAAAATAGCTTGGTATTGGCATAAGACCAGACCTCAGGACCAATGGAATAAAATTGAAAACCCAGAAATGAACCACCATACCGATAGCCATCTAATCTTTGATAAGGGAGCTAAAAAAATAGAACGGAAGAAAGATAGCTTCTTCAGTAAATGTTGCTGACAAAATTAACTACTTGTAGAAAACTAAGCTAGATCCTTATATATCACTCTGCACCATAATCAACTCCAAATGGATCAAAGACCTCGGAGTCAAAGCAGACACTCTGAAAACATTACAGGATGGAATAGGAGAAACCCTAGGTCTTTTTGGCGCAGGCCAAAATTTTCTTGAGACCCAGAAACAACAAATCAAAGAAAGGTTGGACAAATGGGATTGCATGAAGTTGCAGAGCTTCTGCTTGGCAAAGGACATAGCTAGAAA
This sequence comes from Dipodomys merriami, assembly GCF_024711535.1. Classification (NCBI taxonomy): domain Eukaryota; kingdom Metazoa; phylum Chordata; class Mammalia; order Rodentia; family Heteromyidae; genus Dipodomys; species Dipodomys merriami. The sequence continues at coordinate 26,643,852 of NW_027203159.1, read as the reverse complement.
TATCAATAGAAATCCCATGGATTGGGAGAAGATCTTCACTAGCCCTACAACAGACAAGGGTCTCATATCAAAAATATACATGGATTTCAAAAAATTAAATCCCCCAACAAAAAGTCCTCAAAGAAACAACTGCCCAACAAATAAGTGGGCTAAAGACTTAAAGAGAAACTTCTTTGAAGAAAAAAGAAGGATGGCCAATAGACACATGAAGAAATGCTCAACCTCCCTAGCCATAAAAGAAATGCAAATCAAAACAACGTTGAGATACCAGTCACCCGAGTTTGGATGGCAAAAATCAAGAACTCTAACAACAACAGATGCTGGAGGGGATGTGGACAGAGGGAAGCTTACTTCATTGTTGGTGGGAGTGAAAACTTGTTCAACCACTTTGGAAAGTAGTATAGAGGTTCCTCAAAAGATGGCACATAGAGCTCCCCTAGGACCCTGCAATCCCACTTTTGGGCATTTACCCCAATGTTTACAAAGAAGACCACACTAAAGCTACCAGCACAACTATGTTCATTGCAGCATTATTTACCATAGCTAAGATATGGAACCAACCCAGATGCCCCTCAGTAGATGAATGGATCAAGAAAATGTGGTATATATACACAATGGAATTCTATGCCTCCATCAGAAAGAATGACATTGCCCCATATGTTAGGAAATGGAAAGACTTGGAAAAAATTATATTGAGTAAGCCAAGTCCAAAGAAACATAGGTCCTATGGTTTCCCTTATTTGCAATATCTAGTATATGTATGAGTCAAGCAGAAAAGGTCATATAAGATGATGTTAGGAAAATGAACCCTAAGATATATATTCAAATGTTTTTCTTCTTTCATGCGAATATTTCTAACGCATTTATAAGATTATTTCTTTATTGCTTTGTATGTCCCTCCCCCACAGTATAACCCCTGCTTTCACTGTATTTGATGTCGGTATAATTTGTGGAGTGGAAGGGGAAAAACAAGTCGTTTAAATAAGGATACAGGTGGACTCATTGCAAAAATGAAAAGTACAAGTTGTCATGTCGAAAACGAATTTTACGAGTTTGGTGGGGGGTGGGGAAGGTTTGGGGAGACAGGCCGGGGGATGATGGGAAGGGATGGGAAGGGGAAACAAAGGAAGACGCCACAATGCTTGAAAAGAAATGTAATCATTATCTTGCCCATGTAATTGTAACCCCTCTGTATAATATTTTCACAATAAAAAATAAATAAAAATTAAAAAACATCTCTAAAGCAAACCTATTTTCTTAGAATCATATGAGAAATAAAGTGGAAAATGAGAATTAGCATATAGAATCTAGTAAGAAAAAATCAATTACTTTTGGTAATCATGAAGGATTTACAGTCAACTAAGTGATGAAAACTTCTACATCAACAATAAGCAAATAGTCCTTTAAATTGTGAAAAAGGGAACATATTTCATGAATAAACACCATTTGAGAAACAAATCCCAAAATAATCTCGTGTTAACAAACGATTTGAAAATTAGTGACATTTTAATTTACCTCTATCATTTTTTTGAATTATGTATTTACTTAATTTTTGCATGGAATAAAGTGATGATTATTTGGAAGTCTTCCAGTGTAAGTCTCTTCATAGACTATAGACACAGTTCAGATCACATTCCTTAAGGTCTAGATTTAATAATAATTTTACTCGCATATTTTGTCTTCATGTGGACATGTTATATGCTTCTCCCTTGACAAGACCAACACTATATTAGTGGATATAAATTCTCCATCTAAGTTTACTTACATATTTCTCTGTTTGTGGATTGCTTCATTGCCTATATTCTGTTCTTGTTGTTCTAAATGTAGTACGTGCTTGATGATCTTTTGGAGAGCTGGTTTTGTAGAGATGTATTGCTTCAAATTTTCATTACTCTAGAAGGTTTTTGTGTGTCCTTCTGCTATGAATGAGAGATTGGCTGGGTATATCATTCTTGATTGGTAGTTATTTGCCTTTAATTAATGGCATACGTCTTTCCAGGCCATCCTTGCTTTTATGATGTCTGCTGAGAAGTCTGAGGTAATTTTGATTGGTTTACCTTTATATATGATTGTTCTCTTCTCCCTGACATCTTTAAAAATTCGTTCTTTAGACACAATTGACAGTTTCTAACACATTTATAAGATTATTTCTTTGTTGCTTTGTATGTCCTCGCCCACAGTATAACCCCTGCTTTCACTGATTTGATGTCGGTATAGTTTGTGGAGGGGAAGGGGAAAAACAAATCATTTAAATAGGGATACAGGTGGACCCATTGCGACAATGAGATGTACAAGTCGTTATGTCAAAAACGAACTTTACAACTTTGGTGCGGGGTGGGGATGATTGGGTGGGGGAGGCGGGGGGATGGGATGGGAAGGGGAAACAAAGGAGGAGGCTACATGTATTTGTAACCCCTCTGTACAGTATTTTCACAATAAAAAAAAGAAAAAAAATCGTTCTTTAGTGACTATTGAGCCAGCATGGATTCTAATGTGTAAGTGGGATGACCTGTTCTGATCTAGTCTATTTGGGGTACTAAAAGCTTCTTGTATCTGGATGGGCCTGTCGTTTTGTATATTTGGGAAGTTCTCTGCTAGTATTCAGCTGAGTGTATTTCCTTATCCATTGGCTTCACTCTCAAGACCCTTTTGTGTGCTTATTATTCTCAAATTAGGCTTTCTGAAGGTATCCTGTATTTCCTGCTTGATCTGTCATGCTTCTTAGTTTCAGTATGAATAATTCTGTGCTAGGGCTGGGAAGATGGCTCAGTAGTAGAGTGCTTGCCTTGCATGCAGAAGGCCCTGGGTTCGATTCCTCAGGACCACATAAGAAAAAAGAAAAAAGCCAGAAATAGCACTGTGGCTCAAGTGGTAGAGTGCTAGCCTTGAGCTGAAGAGCTGAGGGAGAGCACCCAGGCCCCACGACCGGACCCCCTCCCCACCAAAAATAATAATAATTGTGTGCTCTTTCAAGAATTTTGCTCCGCACAGGACTTGATGATATTTACTTGTCTGCCACAATGGAAGAAGGTACTCATATTCATACTTGGTCGAGTTCACTTTATTTAATTCATTTATTGATTCACAGAATTTCTATTCACAGGAGCAGACAGTACACATTATGTAGCATTACTTCTAATGCAGTTTGAAATTTTAAACATGTAAGAGTACATCAGAAGGTAATTTCCACAGTAATATTCTGTTTTAGTTTAATCTTCATTCTCCTAATTGGGTTTTCTAAGGTATTTAAGACCTATAGGACTTAAAGTCAATAACAGCAAAGATTTGTATTTTCCACAATATATTGCTTTTTCTCCAGTACAATTTCAGAGGAATCTGTAAATTGTGAGATTTATTGTCATGTCCCTATGATAAAAATCATAAAATTATCAAATTAGGTCCTACTGGTTTCCACACCTCTGGTGAAATGTAGTAATGAAATATTTAGTGGAAAACTTTAGTACCACATAAAGTCTTCAGTTCACGGATACATTTTGTTATCTTTTTTAAAGGTAAATGTTGGAAAAGTATGTCAATTATGTGAGAGGGTGTGTGGGAAGAAATGTCATGGACATACTTTTATATATCTTGTGAAATCTTAGCAGAATGTAAATAAAACTATGAAAAAGGAAGTTCAACTTGTGTATTTTAGAGAGGAGCATAGGAAGGATGTTTTGTGTTGGACAATTATTTTACACTGTGTTGCCAGATTTCATTAACTTTGGCGGTGGTTTCCTTTTACGTACCATTGTGTACTTGTGAAAATGTAAATTACTGACATTCTTGAAGGTTAAATCTTGTGAAAATGTAAATTACTGACATTCTTGAAGGTTAAATTTTAATATGTTAAGACATCCACTCTATTATCATATGACGTGAATTCAGCTTGAATCCTTTAGATTTTAGGCCATGGTTATAAACTGATAACTTTGAGAGATTCTTAATTCTGTCTCATAAAACTGTTCTTAGTTTGATCTAAAAAAACCCACAAAAATACAAAAGTTCACAGTATTGAAAGTTGACAGAACTCTGTGTATAAAATTATTATTTTTATTAATTTAACATTACTACAGTAAGTTCTCAAGGTGTAAGATAGATATTTTCTGCTGTTGTATTTTTAAATAAGACACCTTGGATGATCCACCATTTGGGATGTTTTCAAATGTCCTTTTCTATCACCCTTTGCATATTCCTCAATATATATAAATAAACATTATTTGCATAAACAGAGGCCAAAATTCTGAATATATGTATGTTTCTAAAGTATGATATAACATTTCATGGAGCCTCGCACTGGTTCTTCATGTATTAAATCATATCAATGAAGAAGTTTGAGATCCAGTATCATTTTTTGATTCTAGCCTAGCACAAGTTTCATAGAGACTCTTATATGAGTTATCAAATGAGAAAAGAAGAGTTTCTGGGGCTAATTAACAAACCTATCAAGCCAGCCACCAACCACCAATCAACAACCAACAAATAACCCACCACCTGATCAGTCCGTCCAACCCATCTTTTCTGAGTAAGGTCAGATCTGAGCCAGAGGTAATCACAAAGAGACTTTTTCCTGGGATGGGACCCAAAGACCTAATTCTCATTCCATTCCTGTGAATAACATGAGTCTCTTAAACTCCCTACTCCCTGCACCTCCCTTCACCACCTCTTCCCCAGGGATTCCTGATCCTGGCACACGGCTTCCTGTTCTCCCTGGCCGCCTATGGCTGAACAGGCTTCAGCATGGCACTATGCCTTTCCCCGATGGCAATCCAGTGGGTGTCCATGGCCTCCTTGGGGTCGATGGAGGTGAAGAAGAGGAAGATGAAGAAGAAGACGATAAGTAGGAGGGCAGCTGATTCTGTTCATTCCTCCCCCCCCCAATCCCCTGCCCCCCTGACACCTACCCAGGGTACCTTGGATAAATCCAAAGAAGCCTTGAGCACACTGTGGAGAAGATAATCAACAAACGCTGACCACCAGTAGCCTGTTATCCCTTATCTCTCCTTGGCATTTTTGTAAATCTATGGGACTGGATCAAGCACTAGCTAGCCTTGATCTGGCAATACAGAATAGCCTGGAGTCGAACTTGCGATCCATTAGCCTTTAAATTCCCTATCACAAATACAGGGTTGGGATTATAGGTATTTGCCAGGCATTAGGCCGCTAATCTCCATGGACAAAATCCAGTTCCCTGGACATCCACCTGACCAATGAGATCCAGAAGGGAAACCAAGTTGGTTCAGACACCACAGCTTGGATGGTTATGTGAAGACTGTGAACCAAAGAGCTCCTTCCAGAGTGTGCCATGATCACAACACTCCCATATTCCTTATTCCCTTCCTCAATCCTTCCCCACCCTTTGCCTCCTCCATCTACCTAGCCTGGTCCATCTTTCCTTTCGTTTTCCATTTTACCTTCCCCCTTCCCTTTCCTTCTTCCTTCTCTCCTTCCTTGCTTCTCTTTTCCCTCCCGGCCTCCTTTCTCCTCCACTTCCTTGTTTGTTTCCTCTTCCTTCCCTCCCTTTGTCACCTGCATCCCTTCTTCCCTACCTTCCATCCTTTTTTCTTCATCTTCCCTCTCCCTTTCCCTCCTCTTTTTCTTCCTCCCTCTCCTTTATTCAGTTTCTTTCTTCTGCTTGAGTGGTTTTTCATTTTCCCTCCCTGAGGCTCCATTACCCTAGGCAAGAGAGATAACCATGCCAGGCCTGGCCCATGCTATGGAAGGGAACCTAAAAAAATATAATTCCCCTGCCACCACTGGCTTCCACTATGGACTCACCTTCACTAAGGAAGAAACCTGTGTGCTCCATGCAATAAGAAAATCCTTAGGAAAACAGATCCAAAGAAAAGAAACAAACAATCATGTTTAGGCTTTCCCACACAGACAGTAGCAGGACAAAGAAGAGGAGATGGAGGAAGAGAGGAGGAAGAAGAAAAAGAAGCAAAGAAAGTAGGAGATTCTACCACTTCACAAAGGGCCTGCCTCTAGAAACCAAGGTTTTCTTGAGATAGAACAAAACAAGTAAACAACAACAACAATAAAAAAACATAACAAAACCTGTTTTATCTTCCCACTGCAGAGCAGGCTGGCTTCTTGACTAGGGGAAGGAGAGGTGAATGTGGATGTATGGGGTCAACTTCAATTCCTCAATTCTAACCTGGAGGAAATAGCAGCTGGCATAGGAGAGAACACCTGATGCAAGGCTGGGCCTGGTTCTAGAAACTTCTCTCAGCCCTGTGTGAGTGCACATGTATGCAACTATATGACTATGTGGGGTTCATATTTTGACCTTGTCACTATTTTTTTGTGCACACCTGTTCTGTACCCTGTCCACCTACTTATCCCTCGACAAGCTGGAAAGCCAGATAATGCCCTCTCCTCACTTTCTGTAAAAAAGCATACAATTGTAGACAGCGTTCCCACACACACATTACACACTCCCTGTCTCCCAGTCCAGCCCCTCCACTTTCAGATAAAGGGACATACTTACATATAAAGGGGAAAGAAAAAAAAAATTGAGAAATATGAAGCCAGATGGATTGACAGCTTCATGATTCAAAAACTAAAACTAAAACTAAAAATAATTCTCCAGCCATTGAACAAACAGAAAAACAGCCATGTCTTCAGTGGTTGAGCACCAGCCTTGAGCATAGAGAAGCTCAGAAACATTGTCCAGTATCCAAATTCAAGGCCCAGGACCCATATTCAAGGTCTAGGTCCCGAGTTCAAGTCCAGGACTGAGTTCAAGCCCCAGGCCCGTAGTTGAATGCTCATCCTGTGAGTTCAATTCCCAGGCCCAACTTTCAGGGCCCAGGCCACAAATGCAAGGCATAGGCAGTTAGGTCAAGGAACCAGCTAGGAATTCAAGGCCTAGGTTGTGAGTTCAAGGCCTAGGATCCAATATAAAAGACCAGGCCGTGAGTTCAATTCCCAGGCAATGAGTTCATACCAAGGATCCCAGTTCAGGTCCCTATATAAATCTCAGGTCACAATTTTGTGTCAGGACATGAATTCAGGGCCCAGGCTGTTAGGTTAAGGCTCACACCTGACATCAATACCTGGCTATCAGTTAAATGCCTAGAATCAGGGTTCAGATCCAAAGCACTAGTTCTAGGAACAGGCTATGAATTCTATTTCCAGGCTGGGAAATGAGTTCAGGCCCTGAATTCAAAGCTCAGGCTCAGGCCCAGTGTTTCTGGCCAAGGATAGGAATTCAAATCCCAGCTCGAGAGTTCAAGTCCCAGCCTTTGGGTTAAATGCCCAAGGCATTAGTTCCAATCCCAGCCCCCATTTCGAGTCCTAGGCCATGAGTTTAAGTTCAGATCTTCATGACTGGGAGGATCAGAGAAAGGCAAGTGAAAGAAAAGAAGGAAATGTAGATGGATGCTAGGAGATAGATGATAAGAGCAGGAAGAAAGAAGTATAGAAAGAGAGAAAAGAAAAATTGAAGGAAGTATGGAAGGAAGGAAAGAAGAATAAAGGAAGGAAGGAGAGAGAGAAGGATGGAGGCAGGGGAGGAGGAAGGTAGCTAGGGAGAGAGGGAAGGATAAAAGGAAGACAGGAAGGGAAGGAGCAAAAAGGGAAGAATGGGAAGAAGTTAGGAAAAAGGGAAGAAAGTAGGATGAGGGGGATGAGGAGGAGGAATAAAAGAGGAGGGGGAGAAAGAGGGAAGAGGATGGGTAAGAAGAAAAGCATTGAAAGGGTGAGTAGGAGGAGGAACAGGAGAAGGAGAGAGATCTTTTTCCAGGATTTCATGTAGATATTAGTGTTGAATCAAACCCAAGAATTGTATTCATGTTGAAAGTTAGCTTCAAATTTTGTAGCCATTTTTTTATATCATTCAACAAGTAAAATACTGCTGTCTAAATAAGCATATCATCATAAACACCTGTTTTCAAAACCACGATGTCTGCTAATCATCTTCTGAATTCACATATCTAACGTATACCGTATCTACACTGTTTCAAGATTATTATTTACTGATATGACCTTGGGTAGCTTGTGCTTACTTCACTTCAGTACTTTCAAAATGCACAGCTAATAGAATTCTAAGCAGTCATCCAAATTGTACGCAAGGAGATTATAATTTGTCTTTGACTCAAGTAAGAAAAAATGAACAAAATTATTTTTTTAATTCTCATGAAAAAACATTTTTGAAAAACCAACATTGCATTGATCTGAAGGAAAATGACATCAGATATTTATTTTCCCGTTGTTTGCTGAAGGAGATCGAAAGATACAGGGCTTTCCGTGACTCCCTTCTTCTTAATAGTTCACGCCTTTTGTTTGTTGGTATATTTTGTTAATATTCAATAAGCAATTTTGATCTCCTCCTCATGCTTTTATTACTATGTTAGTGGAAATCTCAAAGTATTAGCCTGGTGACTATCACATGAAAATAAGCATAACTAAGTGTAGTTGAAATGAGAATTTTATCTTGTAATATAGATTGTTAGATTTAAATTTGTGTCAGTTATGACATTGTCAAATTCATTATCTCCAAATACCATAAATCAATCAATGTTTATGTCCCTTTAGTGAACTGATTTTGAACAAATGTCTCCAAAGGACAGGAAACAAATGATATCAAAATTCATGAAAATAAGTAGAAATGTATTATTTGGCAATTTTCAACTAACTTACATGACAGTTAGAATTCAGCAGGTAATAATTTTTATCTCATTATAACTTAGCAGTATCTACTGAATGTATTGCTCCAAATAATTTTTATAGAATCTTAATGTAACTTGTATAGTAAGTTTTAAATTTCTGTTTTTGTCCCTTGTGTTGACTGATTTCGATTGTCCCTTGCAACCCATCAACACACAATTGATCATTTATTTGCTATAATTAGCATGCATCTACGATAATTTATTGCACGAGTAAAAAAGCTCATAAGCTCTATACATTGGTATAGATACATACATACATACATAAATGAAGATAATTTATTGCTAAATAAAGTAAAGCTACAGGAAAAGAAACACAATATAGGTTGAGAACAGTTCATCCTGGTACTTTTAGATTTTAATACAGTATATGATATTTTTGTTTCTACTTTATGTTCTTCCTACTACGGTGTACTCCTGTTGTAATTGCATTTGATTTTGGTTCCATTTGTATATCGAATTTTGTAAAATTTTCAGAAATTTATGAATTCCACCACAGAATATAATTATATGTATTGCTAGGTACAAATAGAATTTTTGAAAAATCACATTCTTAAAATATTTGGCATGTATTCTATTTGTAGCTAGCATTTTACTGAGAGAAACAACTGCAATCTCAAGTCATCATATAACTTTCACCCATTTACTCAATGATCACCTGTGATAGAACGATTCTGTCAAAACTCTGGCAATAGGGTATTCATGTCTAAAAATTGTATTGAAAGTTCTCCTTCCTTCTCAGTGTGCATTCCTGGGTAGAGTATACATATCCATATATAATTTCTGTAGAATATCAAATTTTGTAAGGATTTATTTGGTACTAAAAAGTAGTACATAAATGAAAGAAAACTACTCACTGTTAACAAAACCATATGTTCTGTGGAAAAGATCTTACCATTAATTCTGGAAATAAGTGACAAGGATATTAATAGAGATTGGTATAGATACAAGAATTTTAAAAATAACAGCTTTCTAATTAACCGAAAATTCTTTTCTGCTCTGTTCATTATGTATATACAAAAGAAGCTAATTGCAAAATTAGAATTCAAAAAATTATTAATATTGTCATTATCATCTGTTTCAAAGAGAGTTTAACATGTGATATGTAACACTAGTGTTTACATCAGTTCTATGATTTATGTCTAATTTTCTTTCTTATTTAAATTTTATCATCATAGTGACCTAGGACGGGGGTATAGTTACACAAGTATTAAGTCCAAACCTTGTTGAAATTTTTAACGCCCTTTCTTATTTTTCTATTTTTTCCCATTGCCCATTAACCCCAAATATTGTACAGATCATATCCAACATATTGTCATGTGAGTATTGTTGTTAAAAGGATCCCCCATTGTGATTTGTCATTTGTCATACAATATTGTCACACTAGTCATTGCATAAGTTCTATGGTTTAGGTCTAACAATTCACACTTTGTGTCATGGTGAGCATAGTAGGCTCCACAAAGTTTTATAAAATTTTTGGAAATACATCACATTGATAAAGCATTGTGATACTACACACTGAGTGTAGTATCAGGAATTACAGACTTCCAAAAATCAGGGTGTAATGAAAAATACAACTTTTCTAACTTTGGAAGTACTTTTTACATGATTTTATGTGACTTCTGTATCATTTGTTTATTTCCTAAGCTCTTGCACATCACAATGTGAAGTGATGTGTATTCTTGACTGAAAAGACTAAGATTAAATCATTCAAGAATTATATCAATATTCAAAAAAATTTGAAGTGATATGATCCAAAAATCTTCAACATAATTACAAAAGATGTGTCATGTATAGTGCTGCCCCTATGTTTAATCAGAGAAGCACTTTGTTTCCATTAAGAAGGGTGAAACATGCAAATTTTTGTAAAGTAATGTCACAGTATGTAGTGATAATAAGGAAAGATATAGAGCGATGTAGAATTAGTTTTATTTTCATAGAGATATTAATATCATCTGTCGATGTGAATATTGCAATTTATCAGTTCAACATTCGGAGTTTCTAAAGAATGACTCCTGTTGAAAACTCTTTTTAACTTACCTGTATCATCAGAACTCTAGTGAAAGGAAACATCAATATTTGTAAACTCTGTAGATGTAGAGAACTTAGTAGTTATCCTACTTGTATGATAATAAGTGAGGACTGTAGGCAGGAGGCATGTAAAAATGATTTATGTAAAAAATTATTGCAAGGTGATAAATTGCACATATGTATGTTTGGGTAAATCACATTAAAATAATGAGAACATTGATGTTTCCCTAGTTAATGTAAGAAAAAAAATTGTTTTTGCAACTGAGGAAGCATAAGTTGAAACAAGATTGCACCATGTCAAAGCAAATACTTCAGAAGAATGCATAAGAGAGAATTACACGAGGAAATGACACAAACAGAAAAGTTTGAGTATGCCCACATTAACACAGTTCATCACAAAGAAACAAATCAATTCCATGTATTTTTTTTAATATGAGATCCTTGTCCTTTGTGTGGCCAGTGAAGATTTTCACACTACCCATGGGCTTTCTATTCAACAAACAATGGAGCACCCAAATATACCCAAGAAACACTCTTTGTGTCAAATATCACAAAGACCCAAAGACATTAATGGTTGGAAACTTTAAGACACCACTATCCTCACTAGATAGACCAACTCAACAAAAATTCAACAGAAAAACTGCAGATCTAAACAACTGCATGAATCAAATAGATTTAAGAGACATTTACCAAATATTTCAGCCAGCATCATCAGAATACATGTTTTTCTCAGTGGCACACAGAACATTTCCAAAATAGACCACATTTTAGGTCACAAATCAAACATCCAAATTCAGAAACATTGAAATTACGCCTGGCATTCTCTCAGACCAAAAGGTAATAAAATTAGAACTCAAAACCAAAAGCCACCAAAGAAAGTCCTGTAACACATGTAGACTAAACAAAACTTTATTGAACCAACAGTGGGTCATAGAAGAGATTAGAAAGGAAATTCAAAGGTTCATGATGTTCAACAAAAATTAACCCACAAATTACCATCTCCTCTGGGACACAACAAAGGCAGTACTCACTGGCAGGTTTATAGCTCTGAGTTCCTACATCAAGGAATTGGAGAAAACTGAAACCAATTGGAGACATCTGAAGCTCTTTGAAAAAGATCAACAAGCTAAACCCCAATCCAGTAGATGGACACAAAATTAATCAGAATTCATGGAATTAGAATCCAAAAAAACATAGAAACAATCAACAAAAGGAAGAGTTGGTTCTTCAATCAAATTAACAAATTGACAAACCTTTGGTAAATCTTATCAGAAAAAAAAAAACACACACACCCAAATAAACAAACTTAGAGATGAGAATGGAAACATCACCACACAAACAACCAAGATTCAGAACATTAGAAAGAAAACTTCTCAACCTTTATGCTAATAATTTGGAGAATCTGGAAGAAATGGACTGTTTCCTAGCAAATATGGACATGCCAAAACTAAACCAAGATGAGTTAAACCAACTTAACAGACTCATATCAAGCATCAAAATAGGAACAGAAATAAAAGACCTCCCATCTAAGAAAAACCCAGGACTAAATGGATTCACAGTGGAATTCTACAAGTCCTTGAAAGCAGATCTCACACCAATACTCTTCCAACTCTTCAATGAAATTGAAAGAGAAATTTCACTATGGAACTCTATGAAGCCATAGGAACTGTAATCCCAAAACCATCCAGGGACTCATCAAAGAAAGAGAACTGTAGATCCATTTCTTTGATGGACTTTGATGCAAAATTTTTCAACAATTTTTGGCCAATCAGATTCAACAACCAATAAAAACAATCATATGCCATGATCAAACAGGGTTCATCTCAGGGATGCAAAACTGGTTCAATATTATAATTTATCACACCAACAAGAACAAGTATAAGAACAACATTATTATCTCAACAGATGCAGAAAAAGCATTTGACAAGATCTAGCACAACCTTAAGATGAAGGATCTGGAAAAAGTAGGAATTTATAGAATATAATAAAGGCGGTATATGACAAGCCGACAGCCCGCATTATAATTGATGATGAAAAAGTAAAGTCATTTCCTCTAAACTCCGGCAGAAGACAAGGATGTCCACTGTCTCTAGTTCTCTTAAATTTAGTATTAGAATGCCTTGCGATAGCAGTAAGACAAGATGCAAACATAAATTGGAATACAAACTGGCAAAGATGAACTAAAACTCTCCCTCTTTGAAGATGACATGATCTTGTATTTTGAACCTATGGACTGCACTCCCAAATTACTCAAGCTGATTCAAAACTTTGGCAAAGTAGCAGGGTATGAAATCTACCCGCAAAAATCTATGGACTTTCTGTATGCAAACAATGAGAAAAGCACGGCTGAAATCAGGAAAGCAACTCCTTTTGAAATAACCCAAGGAGCAATAAAAAACCTAGGCGTTAACTAAAGATGTGAAGGAACTTTATGACAAAAACTTTTTTTTTCTTTTTTCTTTTTCTTTTTTTTTTTTTAGGTCCCGTCGTGGGGCCTGAGTTCTGGACTGGGCACTTTTCCTCAGCTCTTCTGCTCAAGGCTAGCACTCTATCACCTGAGCCAGAATGCCACTTCCAGCTTTTTTCTTTTTGCTTATGTGGTGCTGAGGAATTGAACCCAGGGCCACAGGCATGCACAGCAAGCACTCTACCACTGAGCCACCTTCCCAACTCCAGCGAAAAAACTTTAATAAACCTAAAAATGGAAATTAGAGCAGAACTTTGGATGTGGAAAATGCTCCAATGCCCCTGGATTGGAAGGATCAATATAGTGAAAATGGCAATGCTTACATCGGCTATGTACAAATTCAATGTGATACCGATGAATATTCCAACCTTTCTTCAATGAAATAGAAGAAGCAATCCAAAAATACATATGGAACAATAAAAGACCCCAAATAGCAAAAATGATCTTTAATAGGAAGAAAAAATTTCAAACTCTACCAAAAAGTCATACTAACCAAAACAGCTTGGTACTGGCACAAGAACAGACTCAAGACCAATGGAATAGAATTGAAAATCTAATATTCAATAAGGAAACTAAAAATGTTGAATAGGAGAAAGGCAGCCTCCTCAGCATATGAAGCTAGCAAAATTGGTGAATCACCTGTATTAAACTAAAGCTAGATCCTATATATCACTCTGCACCAAAATCAACTCCAAATGGAACAAAAACCTCGGAGTCTAAGCAGAAACCCACAAAACTTTTCAGGAAGGAAAGGAGAAACCCTAGGTCTCCTTGGCATATGCTGAAATTTTCTTAATACAGACCCAGAAACACAACAAATCAACGATTTCAAAGATAAAATATTCCAAAGCATCTCAGAATTTTTTATGTGTCATCTCATCTGTAGAAGTATTCTGTGATTTCCCGTCATAGGGAAAAACAGATTTTTGAAAGTTTACAAACAATATCTGCCAAATTTTCTTACTTTGGGCAAACAATGTTCACTTTATGAAGATACTAGAGAGAATGTGACATATATCGGATAAGAATACATGGATCATTTGAGAATTCTTCTGTCTATTGCTAAAATGTTCAAAGAAGATTATAACTTTGGATTGTAATTCAAGAGTGAATCACTAACATATCCGAAGAATCCAACGTTGTTTTCAACTTGTATGTAACTTGCCCCTCATATTTATATGCCCCACCACTACAATTTTATAGATGATTTGGCATTTCTGGTCCACAACATTGCTATTGCTTAATGGAATAGCTTTTGAAGCATATTTTAGGATGAGCTACCTTACCAAAAAACAGTTTTAGTGGGTAGGATTCCTATGACATCAATAGAGTTGAAGTATTTGACTACAGAAGAGGAAGTTTCACATGTGAGAATCTTACATTTATGATATGTGTGAAAATGTGAGGGTTTCTAATTTGGGGCATATTTTCATCACAAGGGTTTCTCCTGGTTTGCAATGTCAGATGAGTATTCGAATTTGTAGAGAAATACTTGAACAAAAATGATTAGAGCATTATTTTTTTCAATATTGCATTGAACCTGGTGACTTACGTAAACCTTTGTCTTTCTGTTCATTTAGTAATGTAAAGAGAACAGAACCATTTTCTCATGTCTGTATATGTACCTATGCGGAAATTTATGAAAATTCAGAAGAGTGTTATTGGAATTCTATTGTCAACGTAATGTACTGGGGAATTACATTTACATATGTAAGCAATGAGTGAGTACTTTCCTGGCCATATGTTTTTACCCACTGTTCATTTCTTCAGTACTTTTCTTCTTCCTTAAATTTCCATCCCATCCCATCAATTGTACATTTTATTTCCAACGTGTTGTTTTGTTAAGGTTGTTCTTGCTCAGTTCTCCCTTTGGCCTTTTGCTCAGATTTTGATGTTTCCCCTCCGGTGCCTAGTTCTCATTAACTAACATGTAAATCACAGTGTACCAACTCAAATACAGTGACTCCACTGGATAGAAAAATAGGAAAAAAAAGGAAAAACGCAAGTAAAAGAAATAGCTTCCCATAGTCCATTAAAAAAAGCAATAAAAAGAAACCTATTGTTTTTGTAGCTTGGAGTTCATTTTACTTAATCTAATTTTCTTTATCCATATAGAATATATACATATAATCATATATATATATTGCTATTAAGGTACTTTGATCCTCTTCTGGGGCTAAAGTGGACATAAACGAAATTTTATATATAAGAATAACCGTGGAGTGAACCTATGTTTGTTTGGGTCTGATCCCCTTCAGTTCATACGAATTATTTTTTTCCATTTGTTTCCGTTTCCTTAACATTGGGACTATGTCATTCTTTATTTTGGACACCCAGGAATCCATTGTGTATATACACTACATTTTCTTGATTCATTAATGCAATTGTGAATTGACAATCACATTGTGAAGTGTTATAAGGTAAATAAGTTCATCAGGCCAGAAAAATAATATTTTAGGAATGTATGTATGCCACCTGGAAATATTGGACTTTGATATGAACACTGAAAAATTGCCATTAACTTAGGTTAGCGTTTCTTTCTTTTTATTGAATACTTATCTTGTGGTTCATTTCACCTATCATCAACTTTTTTCAGACATATAGTAGTTATTGCAAATAAGGGAAACCATGGGACCAATGTTTCTTTGGTCCTGGCTTACTTCACTTAATACAATTTTTTCCAAGTCTTTCCATTTCCTAAGTAGTGGGGCAACGTTATTCTTTCTGATGGAAGCATAGAATTCCATTGTGTATATATACTACATTTTCCTGATCCATTCATATACTGAGGTGTATCTGGGTTGGTTCCTTATCTTAGCTATGGTAAATAATGCAATAAAAATAGTTGTGCTTGTAACTTTAGTATGGTCTTGTTTGTGATCATTTGGGTAAATCCCCAAAAATGGGATTGCTGGGTCCTATCGGAGCTCTATTCAGAGTCTTTATCATTATTTTCTGAAATATGTATGACTTAGAGAATTCTATGCCAGAGGCACACCAACATTTGGAATACATAGCTGGGATTGAGCCCAGGGTAAGCTGTTGAAACCAGTGGTGCAATCATGGGTCCAATCTTCATTATCAAGGATGAAATATAAGAAAAAAATTCTAGACAACCTATGATTAATGTGTATTATGA
Organism: Dipodomys merriami; assembly: GCF_024711535.1. Taxonomy (NCBI): domain Eukaryota; kingdom Metazoa; phylum Chordata; class Mammalia; order Rodentia; family Heteromyidae; genus Dipodomys; species Dipodomys merriami. The sequence continues at coordinate 26,627,549 of NW_027203159.1, read as the reverse complement.
TTTGAATCAGGGGCTGTGAAGGTGGATCAGTAGTAGAGCACTTGCCTTGCATGCATGAGGCCGTGGGTTAGATTCTCCAACACCATATAAGCAAAAAGAAAAAAGCCGGAAATGGTACTGTGGCTCAAGTGGTAGAACGCTAGCCTTGAAGAGCTGAGGGACAGCGCCCAGGCCCAGAGTTCAGGCCCCACGACCGGATGCCCTCCCCCCCCCCAAAAAAAAAGAATTGAATCAAAATCTCCTCAGTTTTAAATTCCAAATCAGCAAGTAACATGGTCTCCTACATTGTCAAATATTCTCTCATTAATTCTCAAGTTCTCTAGTATCATTCAGTTTTTAGAAGCCAGAAAAAATTATGATCCCATAATACATATAAGCATAAGGAGAAAAGATTTATATTACCATGGAGTCACAGTAAGTTTTCTAGCAACCGAGGAAGTTAGGGAAATATCACTGCTCCATCAAACATTATTCTCTGAGTTTCAGAGAAAATGTAAGATGGTCCAAATAGAGAGTGAATAAAATTGAAATGGCCCTTATTTCAGTGAAAATAATTCAGAGATTTTGGAAATATTGAGAGTATGGGGCATTATTGATGAATATTGCTTTTCATTTCTTTCTCTGGTGGTTGGTGGTGTTGGTCATTGATCTTGAAGTCTGGCCTTCAGCTCTGGCTCTTCAGATCAACACTAATACTCTACGAATTGTGCAACACTAGCTCTTTGCATTCTGAAGTGATGAGTTAGTGATGAGAGCCTCAGAGAAGCTCCTGAAGGGCTTCCATATAACCTGATCCTCAGATTTCACCCTTCTACAGGTTTCTAATTGACCTATATCAGGCATCTTTTCTCTTATACATACTGTGTTGATGGCATGTTTTTGCTTGTTTGTCCCAGACTTTCATGAATACTGGAGGTCGACAATAACCATGATTTTCCTCAAAGATAATGCTCTATAGTATTCCATTATGGAGGCATTCATTCTCGAAATGAAGCTGAGAAAAATCTTTGACTTTACTGATTTGTAATAAGATCCTCCTGTGTAAAACACCTGAGATGCTAGAATTAAAAGCATTGTCATCTGGCCTAGCTCAAGTGTGGTTTTTGACCACAAAAATAATTTCCCATGTCTGATTCATGTTCCCCTGAATGAAGAAGGATGATAATCTCACTAACCACAAGAATAAATACATTCTGTTGATCAAATACTGAATTGATCCCAGAACTGGACTGTTCCCCGAAGGAAATACGTGAAAATATTTTCAGATCTGGAATCCATTATCTCAATTATAAAAGATGGAGGCAAATATTGGCAAGCAACACAAATTACATGATTCCAAATGGAATAAATGATTATAAAGAATGCCTGGCAAGCCCACTTACTGTTAATTTGTTCCAGTATTCACCACCTTACATGTCAGCCAGAAAGACCTGTTGTTTTCACATTGCATAAACTCAAAGATACAATCATTTTAGTGCCTGTAGAAGGACAATTATATTTTAGCAATTACAATTCTTTAACCAATCTCATAAATACTCTCACTAAGAGATACAATGACTTTTGAAGTGATATATTTTATTTTGATTTTCCTATCGTCACAATATTAAATGTTTTCATATTTCATATAGAAATGTGAAATCTGAAATCTATGTGTATATAAATGGTTTAAAATTAGCTCTAAATATATTGATTTCATATAGATCTTATTGAAGTGCAAATTGTAAGTCACCTCAAGAATCTCCTAAAATATTTCTATACAAATGCAGACAGACAATTCAAACCAGTTATTTATACAGTATATCATCAATCAATGATTAATTCAGGATGGAGACATGATACCCACCCACATGTGAATATATTGATCAATTACCACTTTCAAAATTGATGAAATGAGTGAATCCCAAAACCGTGAACAAAAAGGATTTGTCTGACAAAACACTGTCATCTACTCCTTCCTTGATTGAAATTGATTACAAGACAATGAGATAAAAAGAGATAAAAAGAAAAAATATGTATATAAACAAAAAATTGCGAATGAGAAGAACATTCACATAAGGTATCTATGATTTAATGTAGTTTGTATGATAACATTTTTTATTGGTTCTAGTGAAATCATACTTGAATTTGTCACCAATCACAAGGTCACCAGGTCAGAAAGCAATTCAAACTTATTTTGTAGTGAAGAAATTTTATGAGTTTGGAGAACAGAAAGTTTGTTATTCATTTATGCTTTTACTTTTCATTCGATTTTGACAGAAAGTAATGTGTCATAGCAAAAGAGTACATCATTATACAACACGCAGTTGCATCTGGAGCATTTTGCTCCTCAGCACGTTCCCTGATACTAACAGACACAAGGATTTCAGGGTACACATACACAGTACTAGGATCCCTCAATACCTATGCCACATGTGCAGTAGTAGCATCGGCAGCACTGACAGACCCAAGTACTCTAAGATACCATGCATGGTGCCAGGAGCCCACAGTACAGATGATACTTATGCCTGCGCAGGCCTGCCCAAGAAAAGGACCCAGACTATAAATGCCAGGTCTGTATATCAAGTTGCAGACCCTGAGTTCAAGACCTACAATATGATTTTAATCCTCTGTCCATGATTTCAAGATCCTGGGGCCAAGTTAAACTACCAGCCATGAGTTCATGCCCCAGGCTGTGAGTTCAAGGGCCAGGTCCAGAGTTTCAGGCCCAGCTATAAGTTCATGTCCCAGGCAAACATTTCAAGGTCCAAACAGCAGGTCAAGGTTAGGATTTTGAGTTCAAAATCCAAGCTTTGGGTTTAAGTCACAGCCCCAGAGTTCAAGGTCCAAGGCCCCAGTTCAAATGCTAGGCTGAGAGTTTATGACTTGGTCTCTGTATTTAATTTCCAGCCTTGAGTTCAATGCCCAAGCCCCAAGTTCAAGGCCCAGAACACAAGTTCAATACCCAGGCCCTGAGTTTAAATCCCAAACTTTGAGTTCCAGACCCAGAAGATGATACTCGGGCACATGAGTTTAAGGCCCAGATCATCAGTTTAAGGCCCCAGCCCCAATTTGAAAATCCAATATTCCTTTTCCTGCTGAGTTCAAAATCCAGAGCCCCCAGTTCAAGTACCAGTCCACGGATTCCAGGCCTAGCTTATGAGGTTTAGGCCCAGTCTGTGAGTTCAATGTGCAAGTCCAGAGTGTCAGGACCAGGCTTTGAATTCAAGTCCCAGGATGGCAGTTCAAAGCTTGATTGGTAATGTCAAGTACCATCCCCTGACTTCAAGGATCAATCTATGAGTTCAATTCATAAGCCTTGAGTTACAAGCCCCAGTTATGAGTTCAAGGTCCAGGCCAGGAATTCAGATCCCATGCCAAGGATTCAAAGTCTTGGCAAGGAGTTTAAATACCAGAGTTCAAATATCAGGTCATCAGTAAAAGTTCCAGGCTAAGAATTCCAGACACAGGCTCTGAGTTCCAGGGCCAGCCCTTTATTTGAAAGTCCATGGCAAAGGTTTAAATCCCAGATCATGAGTTCAATGCCAAGGTCCTGAGTTTAATGCCATGAGTTCCAGTCCTAAGCACTAAATTAAAGGCTCAGGTTAACAGTTCAAGGGCCAGGTCAACAGTTCAACTCCAAGGCACTGAGTTCAAGACCAAGCCTTGAATTGAAATCTTATGCTGAGAGGTCAAGTTCGAGGCCCCATTCAAGTTTCAGTCTGATAGTTCAAAGCCCAGTCACAGACTTCAAGACAGAGTCTGAAAATTCAAGTCCCAGGCCCTGAGTTCAAGGCCCATGCCTTAATTCCAGTGTGAGGATGAAAGTTCAAGGCCCAGGCCCGAAGTTCAATGCTCAGACTCCATTCCAATTCCCAGACATGGATTTCAGTGCCCATGTCAACATTTAAGGCCCAGGCTGTGAGTTTAAATCCTAGTCCCTATTTTGAAGTCCCAGGTTCCCCACCCCCAACACACTTTCTCCTGAAGTTCAATGTTATGGGATCAAGGCCTAAGCAGTGAGTTCAAGGGCAACTCTGTGATTTCAAGACCCAAGCCCAGAGTTTCAGGTCGAGTCCATGATGTCAAGTTCAAGTTCTAGGTCCCAATTCAAGGCTGAGTCACCCATTTCATGTCTCCAGTTACAAATTAAATGGCAAGGAACTGAATTCAAGGCCCAGACCCAGAATCAAGTCCCAGGCTTTCAGTTTAAGGCACAGACCATGAGTTCAAAGCCCAGGCCCCAAATGAAGTCCTAGTACCTCCTGCTTGCAGATTTCAAGGTCCAGGGACCCAGTTCAAGGACCAGGACATAAGATCTCTGACCAGGCTGTGACTTGTAGCCCATGCCAAGAGTTTAAGGTGCAGACTCTGAGTTCAAGGCCCAGGTATGAATTCAAGGCCCAGGTCCAGAGTTTCACCCCCAATATGAGTTCTGTTCCCAGGCTCCAAGTTTATGGCCCAGGCACCCATTTCAGGACCTGTTTTGAATTCAAAGCCTAGGCTGTGAATTCAAGTTCCACAGTAACATTTCAAGCACCACCCCATGAGTTCAAGTCCCAGGCTGTGAGTTTCAGTCCCAGGCTCCAAGATTAATCCTAGAACATGAGGTCAAATCCCATATCCTGAGTTCAAAGCCTAGGCAAAGTTCATGTCACAGGCTTTGTTAATGTCCCTAGCCCCAAGTTCAACTTCCACACAGTGAATTCAAGTCTTGGAAACTGAGTACAAGGTCCAGGGACAAGTTTAAATCCCAGATTGTGAGTTCAACTCCCAGCATGCAAGTACCAACCCCAAGCCTGAGTTCAACTCCCAAGTTCCAAGTTCAAGTTCCAGATCATGAGCTTCAAGGCCCAGTCAAGTTAAATGTCAGGGACATGACTTTAAGTCCTGGGACCTGAATTCAAGTCCCAGGCCCAAGTTCAATGCTCATGCTGAAAATTAATTTCCAGGTGCTTGGTCCCTGAGTTCAAGTACTGGGCCAAAAGTTCAAGGTTCTGATCCTGAGTAAAAGGCTAAGGCTGGGAATTCAAGAACCAGGCACTGAGTTCAAGGCTGAGCCCCTGAGTTCAAGTCCTATTCTGAAAGTTTAAGTCTAGGACTAAATTCAAGGCCAGCCAGCAAGTTGAAGGACCAGGCCCTGAGTTCAATTCTCAGGCTGGGGAATTCAATTCACAAGCCTGAATTCAAGTCCTAGGCCCAGAGTTCAAGCTTAGGGCAAAAGTTTATGTCCCACGCTCAGAGTTGAAAGATCTGGCTGCAATCCAAGTCCCAGGCCCAGTCCCAGGGCACAAGCTGAGAGTTTAAGTCTTGGGCCCTGTCTAACTTCTGTAATTCAAGTTCCAGGGCACCAGTTCAACTACCACATTTTGAGATGAAGTCTGGGGCCATGAGTTTAAGGTTCAGTGTGTGAATTAAATGCCCAGGACAATACTTTCAGGCCCACACTATAAGTTCAAGTCCCAGGCCCCAGTTCAAGGCCCAGGACCCCAGTTCAAAGATGAGTTTTGAATGGTATGTCAAGGCCTTGAATTTAGGCCCAGGCTAAGAGTTCAAGTCCCAGGCCATGAGTAAAAATCCCTGGTCCCAACTTAGTGTTATAGGCTCAGAGTTCAGAGCCAAGGCCCCAATTTGAATTCCCAGGCCACAAGTTCATTGCCCAGGGGCCTACTTCAAATACTAAGTCATGTTCAAGTCCCAAGCTGTGAATTCCCAAGCTGGCCAAAATATGCAAAAATATGAGTTCAAATCCCAGGACCCCACTTCATGTTCCAAGCACGGAGTTAAAGGTCCAGGGCCCCAGTTCAACTCCTAGATCCTGAGTTTAAGGCCCAGGAAAAGTTTCAGGCACTGCTGTGTTTTCAATTTCCAGGAGGTCAATTCCATACCCAGGCCCTACTTTCAAAGCATCCTGAGTTCAAGGCCCATGCCATTGGTTCAAGGCCTAAGCAATAAGTTCTGGTCCCAGGCCTTGAATACAAGTCCCAAGTCATGAGTTCAAGACCCAGGACTGCAATTCAAGGACCAGTACACAACTTAAATGCACAAGACTCATATTCAAGGCCTATTTGTTATTTCTTCTGCCTAGACAGCTATGCATTCTATGCCCAGATAGTCACAATAAATCAATCTTTATGTGTTATAATCTTCTTCACTTCTTAATTTATTTATTTTTCTACTGATAGGTATGAAAGAATTGAAAATGCTATCTATGGTAGACAACCAGGCTGACTCATTTGAGAATTAGGAAAATTATTGTGGTCATAAATGGTGCCTGCTGAACAATGATAACACATCACAAAAATGAGTAAATATTACTGGTGCAAATTTACTAAAGCAAGTTGATTAAACTTAAGATTGAATGCTGTTTATACATAAAACTTTCATGTTCATTTTGTGTCTCCATTCTGACACAAAGTTGACCATATTGTTGTGAAGATAGAGTTTATCTCAGAATGACAGTATCTATTTATTTTGAATAACAGTAAAGTTAATTGTCAATGTTTATTAGAAGGTATTTTCAAAACAACACATTTTCAGAACCTATTCAACTTATGCCACAAACATTCCTCTGCCTTCATTGATGTGGTCCAACTTTCTATTTATCTTTCAAATTTATATCTTAAAGTCATATTCATGTAAAGTATGAGAAATGGACTAAGATTTCTAAAAGCAAGTACTTCTAAATATAAATTTAAAAGAGCAAAAATGAAAAATTTCCCAGAATGTCATATATATATATATACATACATATATATGTATATACATATATACACATATATCTATAATAATATTAAAGTTAGTATATAACACAAAACAAAAATATTTACTCTATAGAGTAATATTAGTGAATGTCTGAGTTAAGGTATATGCAATTGGCTTATGCATTGGTGTTCTACTTAATCAATGTGATAGAAGGATTTGAAAATTTCGTGGAATATAACTTTAGTTTGTAGAATTTTCACTTAAAGCCACTGTTGACAAGTCTATCCAGAACATATGAAATTAAATTAGGTATTATTAAAATTAGTTATTATTCAAAGATCTAAAAAGTGGAATTAACATTTGTAATGAAATATAGTAGGTGGTCCATTGTATATATCACTCTTCTAGTATTAGGTAGATTTCCTAGGCATAGTTTTCATAAATATCAAGTAATTTTATTTAATTATTAATGTTTTTGGGTTAATATTTAGAAAACTTCGTGAGTGTATTGGTAGTGTGTATTACTCAGTGTCAAGTTCCTTCATGAAATATCTAGTGTATCTGAACAAACTACTATAAATACAAGTAGTTGGTATGAAAATGATAAGGAAAGTAAAATGTGGGTTTTCAAATCTTTGTTTGGGACTGCTTTTTTGTGAACCTGAAGAACTGAAGAATTTAAATATGGCTATGTTTAGAACAATAGATCATGTTTTGAGAAAATTTTTACAAAACCACAACGTGAGCAAACTATTAGAAAGCCATAATTTGACTTTAAATGGAGAATCTGGCAACATCCCTAAGCAAAACCAAAAACATGGACAGTTAGGAAATGCTAAAAGAAAGGATGGTATGGGAGTTCTTGATATCTCAAGAGCCTTCTCTGAAGTACATAGAAACTATCCCCACCAGAAGCCATCTCAGGAGCAAAGATGAGGTTTTGTTTCTATTGTGGATGTGTTCATCATTCTTGTGGTAGGAGGAGCTCCTGTAAGAATCAGGATATCCAGACTTCCAGCCCAACCTGGGTGTTTCTCAATTGAGTCAAAATGTAAGACAACATCCAACTTTTTATTTTCCTTCAATGAAGTACTATTCATTTCAACTGTATTAAAATTTAGTATTTTGATCTGTAGATGGATTCCTCACTGTGGTTAACCAGCCTGGAATCTGATCTGCATTCTTCTACTAAGCCAATGATGTTCTCTCTGTCTCTATTGTGTAGGCTACTACATTGTAGGCTACTGCATACAAGATACTTTTGTTAACACCATTTTCAATGAAAGTAATAGAGATAAATATGGACATTGCATTTTAAATAATTAAGCACATTGCACAGATGGAATAGTCTTCAACTGGTTTTCTTCATAAAAGTAGCATGCTGTTAGCGCAAATCAGTAATAATGTATATTACTAATTACAATTGTATATGTTGGGGAAATATAATTTAATAGGACAGTGTGACTCATGTAGAAATAGAAAAAACACTGAAGTTTTATTCTACTCAGTGACATTCAAGGATTTATGAATATTTGGAATGGATTCTAAGAACATTCAGTCAAGAGATTAATACAAGATAAGTAACAAAGAAATTATTCAATGAACCTTTTCCTTCGTGGCAATATTGTAGTGGGAAAGATTAGGAATAATCTATTCTAAAATGAATTGTCACAAATCAGTGTTCTGAGGTAACAAACATCTATGAATTGATTGATGATAAAGAAATTATGGTACCTCTGAAATTGAGAACTTTGTACAATTCTCAATGACTCTATTGGCATTCATTTTTTCGTCCAGGTGATTTGTGCCCGTACACCAGCCTAACACAGAATCAGAAAATGTAAACATTAATAATTGCTCTGCTCACCACAAACAAGCTTGATTTTCCTGACATGAACTCGTATGCAAATATGTAGAAATGTAGAGGAAAGGATTTGTTTCTTGGTTAGATTTGGCCACTGTTTGGAAGAGTAGAATATTCAATCTCTTTATATTCTCCTTTCTTTCCATTTTAATATGCCATGTGATTCGTTTCTCTTTATATTGATTCCTTGATCTTTTTACTGTCTATACTATCCAATCTGAAAAGAAAATGCTTAGGGTTACCAGAATTTAAAGTAAGTATTTTTGAATCAATCCCAAGAATTGGGATTGTTCATGTTCACTTTCTGCAAAGATTGCAGCCAAGATTGTATATTATTCAATAGGAAAAAAATACTTATGACTAAGTATGTACATCACTAGAAATAATCTGTTTTCAAAACCACCACATGACCCGCGCAGAAGCTGCCTGAGGTACCGGTTTGCAGACCAGCTGATCGCCACAAACAGAGAAAACTACCTACCAGCCAGGAGTCTCCACGAGATTCCAACCCTCACCCCTCACTCTTCACCGGAGCAGAGAGGATCCCACCAACCCGCCCAGCACCGGCAGTGTGACAAAGGGACCTGTCTGCAGACCACCCACACAGAAGCTACCTGAGGCACCAGACCTGCCCGCTGATGGATCCCAGAGACATAGGGGGCTGCCTGCAGATCACCCATGAAGAAGCTGCCTGAGTATGGACACTGTGTACCCAACAGCTTAGATAGAGGCAGAGACAGAATAGAATCATACAGAGCGCACCACTGCCCAGCCCAGCCCGCAACCACCCCAACTGAACTCAGATTGCAACAGTAACTGGTGACCTACACCACACAGAAACAACTAGCTCCAGGGTGAATACCCCACAGGGGACAGTGTATCCCTCAAAGGAGAACAGAGCTGGAGGGAAACCCCAGACCCTGACCTAGACTCCCTACCCCAACACGTGGACCGCAGGACCCACTAAAACTGGGAATTGTTCGAGAGCTCCAACAGCCTGTGGAGCACACACCGCTGGCTAGGCCAGAGCAAGAGTGCCCCTGGAAGGGAGCTTAAATGTCCAAGCCAGGAACAGTACCCCTGGGTCAAGACTACCAACAGTAGAAGAAATTTGAACTGTGTTCTCCAGGCTGCATAACCTAGGTGGTATACACATCAGGACAGGCCTAACAGTGTGGTCCAGGAGGGGCCCAGAACCAGGCCCGGGGATCCGGCACCTGCACAACACAACCAACTCCTCCCAACTAAAGTCAAAAGCTGAGCATACGCCTCAACAGAGGGGAGAAAATCAGGAAATAGCACTCCCCGGGTAGCAGGCCTGTGACAACAAAAGACCTTGAGGCTCAGGACAAGAGAAGCCCAAACCCCACCAAAACTCCACCCATATACACTAGGCTGGGAATTGGGCAACACAGGCTGCCAGCACCTGACAGTAAGCAGGAGCTCAGGCTGATAAGGCGGCTCAGCAGTAGAGTGATAGTCTTGGATGTATAAGGCCCTGGATCTGATTCCTCAGCATCACAAAAGCAAAAAGGGTCAGAAGTGGTGCTGTGGCTCAAATGGTAGAGTGCCAGCCTTGAGCTGAAGAGCTGAGGGACAGCACCCAAACCTAGAGTTCAAGCCCACAAACAGCCCAAAACAAACAAACAAACAAAAACACTTCAGGAGCCCATAGCAGACTCCAGTATTTGGGAGAGTGCATCTAGAGCATCTGATCTTCCCAAGAGCACCCATAGGAGCAAACACAAGCAGTCTAGGCTGCTCAACCCTTCCAAAGGCAGGAATTGCCTGCAATCGACAGCAGAGAGCCGAGAATCCTAAGTAGGTCAGAACAGCAGCTGGAAATAGGCTCCCAACAGAACCCATATCAGGCACAGACTCTCTCTACCAATACAGAATCAGCAACCAAGCAAAGACAGACACACCAAAACAAAATTGCAGAGCAGTCTCCTGAACCCCCATGGAAAAATCACAAAGTTTACCACCACCCAAGAGAGCAAGCTCACCTCAAAAGCCAGCAGCCATGCAGGGGAGAGCCCCAGTGGGAGCAAAGCAGGAATGGAAGACAAAAGCTACATCCAAGGGTTGCTGGAGGCAATGACTCAAGAAATAAAGCGAGAAATTGATCAGAAATTGAAAGAGCAGAAGGATGAACTACCAAAAGAGATACAGGATATCAAACAAGACTTGGATGCAAAAATAGAAGCTGTACAAACCTCAGTAAGAAGTGAGATAAACGCCAAATTAGAGGTAATACATAGTGAGATCAGTACTATGAGAACCAACATTGAATCCATAAAGGGATCCATTTCCTGCATTCAAACCACAATAGAAGCCACGGTCAACAGAGTGAATGAAAGGGAAGGTAGAGTGTCAGATACAGAAGACAGAATACACCAACTGGACCAAAAAATGACAGATATGAAAAAATCACTCAAATTAAAACAAAGGAAATTCAAGAGCAAGCAGATAATGCCAAGAAATTTAACGTTCGTATAATTTTAGTGGACGAAGGTGAGGAATTCCAGAGCAAGGGAATGCAACACCTATTCAACAACATAGTCAGTGGAAAATTTTCCCCACCTCCAAAAGGAGCATCTTACCTACATTACAGAAGCGTATAGAACACCCAACAAGCAAGATCCCAGGAGAAACACTTCTAGACACATTATAGTAAAATTGATAGATCTGAATAATAAGGAAACAATCCTGCATGCAGCAAAAATGAAGAAGGAGCAATACTACAACGGGAAAAAAATTAGAATCACTGCAGATCTCTCCACACAAACAATGAATGCAAGAAAAGCCTGGGAAAGCACCATATGAGCCCTGAAATCCAATAACTGCCAACCCAGACTGATGTATTCGGCAAAGCTAGCATTCACATTCGATGGAGAACTGAAAACTTTTAATAGCAAAGAAAAACTAAATGAATACATAAACATTAAGCCAGCATTACAAAGAATTCTATGAGGGGGGACACAACCTGAAGAAAGCAACCAGGAACTGGGACCTTCCCCAAACAGGCATTACTCAAAGTCTAACTGAGCAAGCACAGGAGGAAAGGAAAGAAGAAAAACTTAGGAAAATGGAATGGTAGGGAAAACAATGCATCTGTCTATACTTTCTCTTAATATAAATGGGCTGAATTCACCAATTAAAAGAAAATGAACTGAGGACTGGATCAGAAAACAAGACCCATCCATCTGTTGCCTTCAGGAAACCCACCTCTCAGCCAAACATACAAACAAACAGAGTGAAGGGGTGGAAAAGGATCTACCAATCAAATGTCCCCAGTAAGAAAGCAGGTGTGGCTATCCTGATATCTGACAAAATAAAATTTTCATTAAAATCAGTACAGAAAGACAAGGATGGACACTACATATTAATACAGGGAACAATCCAAGAGGAAGATATAACCATCATCAGCTTGTATGCCCCAAATATTGGTTCACCCAGATATGTTAAACAAATGCTCTCAAACTTACAGAATAAAATAGATCCCAATACGATAATAATAGGAGACTTTAACACACCACTCTCACCAAAGGACAGGTCTACCAACCAGCGGATTGTCAAAGAAGCTACCGAATTAAGTGAGGCCATACTTCAAGAGGAATTAACTGACATCTACCAAGTATTTTACCCTAAAACAACACAGTACACATTCTTCTCAGCATTTCATGGAACTTTCTCCAAAATAGACCATATCATAATTCATGTAAAGAACTTAAGCAAATACAAAGGGATCGACATAATCCCCTGTGTCCTATCTGACCACAGTGGAATCAAGCTAGCTCTCAATAACAAAGCATACAACAGAAATTTCTCTAGTACATGGAAATTGAACAGCACACTCCTTATCAATGACTGGGTAATGGAAGAGACCAGAGAAGAAATAAAGCATTTCCTACAACTTATTGAAAATGAAAACACCTCACAAAGAAACTTGTGGGACACAACAAAAGCAGTCCTGAGGGGCAAATTTATCGCCCTCAGTGCCCATATCAAGAGAATGGAGACAGATGAAGTAAATAATCTCATGTTGCAATTAAAACAGCTAGAAAAACAAGAAAAAAATGGGACCTAAATTACTAGACGAAGCCAGATAACCAAATTAAGAGCAGAGATTAACCAATTAGAAAATCAGAAAATCATAACCAAAATAAACCAAACAAAAAGCTGGTTCTTTGAAAAAATAAACAAAATTGATGGCCCGCTGGCAAGATTAATTAAAAAAGAAGAGAGGTATCCCATATTAACAGGATTAGGGATGCCATGGAAAAAATCACAACAGGTACCGAAGATATCCAAACCATCCTAACAGACTACTTTCAAAAGTTATACTCTCTAAAGTAAAGAAAACCTGGCAGAAATGGATGCATTTTGAGAGAAATACAAGTTGTCCAAACTGAGCAAAGAAGAAGTTAACCAATTAACTAAGCCAATATCCTATAACGAGATACAGGAAGCTATCAAAAGTCTTCCAACAAAAAAAGCCCAGGACCAGATGGATTCACAACAGAATTCTATAAGACCTTTAAACAAGAACTAATACCCATATTCCTCAAGCTCTTCAGAGAAACATAGAAGGAGGGAGCTATCCCAATCTCATTCTACGAAGCCAATATCACACTCATCCCCAAACCAGGCAAAGACTCAACCAAGAAGGAGACTTACAGGCCAATTTCCTTGATGAAGACAGATGCAAAGATCCTTAACAAGATTCTATCTAACAGAATCCAAAAACACATAAAAAAATTATACACTGTGACCAGGTAGGCTTCATCGCAGGGATGCAGGGATGGTTTAACATACGTAAGTCAATAAATGTAATCCAACATATCAACAGAGCCAAGGTCAAGAATCACATGATTATCGCCACAGATGCAGAAAAGGCCTTTGATAAAATTCAACATTCATTCATGCTAAAAGCTCTGGAGAAAATAGGAATAGAAGGAACATTTCTAAAAACAATAAAAGCCATTTATGACAGACCAATAGCCAATATTATACTTAATGGGGAAAAGCTACAACCAATTCTCCTAAAATCAGGAACAAGGCAAGGATGCCCACTGTCTCCACTCTTCTTCAATATAAGTCCTGGAAACCTTAGCCAGGGCAATAAGGCAAGGAAAAGACATTAAAGGGGTCCGCATAGGGAAAGAAGAAGTTAAACTATCCCTTTTTGCAGACGACATGATACTATACCTTCACGGTCCCAAAAACTCCATCCCCAAACTCTTAGAAATCATAAATCACTTGGGCAAAATAGCAGGATACAAAATAAACCCACAAAAATCAGGTGCCTTCCTGTACACTGACAATGTACAAGAAGAGAGGGAAATAAAGGGAGCAACCCCATTCACAATAACCTCCCCAAAATTAAAATATTTAGGAATTAACCTAACCAAAGATGTAAAAGAACTATTTAATGAAAATTATAAAAAGTTAAAGAAAGAAATTGCAGAAGACACTAGGAAATGGAAAGACCTCCCATGCTCCTGGATATGCCGACATAATATAGTAGATGGTAATACTTCCAAAACTGATATACAAATTCAATGCAATGGCTATTAAAATCCCAATGACATACATCACTGAAATACAGAAAACAGTCCAAAAATTCATATGGAATAACAAAAGACCTAGAATAGCCAAAACAATTCTAGGGAATAAAGACAATTTGGGAGGGCTATCCATGCCGAACTTCAAACTCTACTACAGAGCTATAATAACAAAGACAGCATGGTACTGGCACAAAAACAGACCTGAAGACCAATGGAACAGAATAGAAGATCCAGAAATTAATCCACAGGCCTACAGCCAGCTGATATTCGACAAAGGAGGCAAAGACATACAATGGAAGAAACACAGCCTCTTCAACCATTGGTGCTGGGAAAACTGGGCGGCCACATGCAGAAAACTAAAAGTGGACCCCAGCCTATCACCATGTACCAACATCAACTCAAAATGGATTAAAGACCTTAACATTAAACCTGAATCTCTGAAACTACTGCAGGACAAAGTAGGAGAGACACTTGAACTAATAGGCACAGGAAGGAACTTCCTGAATAGAGTCCCAGGGTCACAACAAGTTGGAGAGAGACTCGACAAATGGGACTACCTTAAAATAAAAAGCTTCTGCACAGCTAAATCTATTGCAATTAAGCTAGAAAGACAACCAACTAATTGGGAAAAAATATTTACCAGCAATATATCAGACAAGGTGTTAACATCCTGTATATATACTGGGAACTCAAGAAACTAATACCTCCCAAACCTAACAAACCAATTACTAAATGGGCAAGGGAAATAAAGAGGGACTTCTCAAATGAAGAAATAAAAATGGCAAAGAAACACATGAGGAAATGTTCATTACTGGTGGTGAAGGAAATGCAAATAAAGTCAACCCTGAGATACCACTTTGCCCCAGTCAGAATGTCCCACATCCACAAATCAGCCAACGACAAATGCTGGAGGGGATGTGGAGAAAGAGGAACCCTATTACATTGCTGGTGGGAATGTACACTTATACAACCACTTTGGAAAGCAGTCTGGAGGATCCTTAGAAAGCTAAAGATTGACCTCCCTTACGACCCAGTCATACAACTTCTAGGCATCTACCCTGAACAACAGGAACCAATATACAAGGACACGTGCACCTCCATGTTTATTGCAGCACTGTTCACAATAGCTAGGATATGGAAACAAACCAGATGCCCCACCACAGATGAATGGATCCAAAAATTGTGGTATCTATACACAATGGAATATTATGCAGCCATTAGAAATGACAAAATAATGGCATTTGCAGGGAAATGGATGGTGCTAGAAGGAATCATGTTGAGCGAAGTAAGCCAAGAACGATGAGACAAACGTACAGGGTCTCCCTGATAAGTGGATGCTAAATCAAAAATGTTAGGTGATATGACAAAGCTAACAGGACTTAAGAAACAAAGAACTCCCACTCATCTGGTTGAAGCACTACTAAATATCCCCATGCTGCTGATCACATATATGGTATATAACATGTGAACACCGTTATATGTTACAGACTGTGATAGACAATTTGCTCCAGGAAAGTTAGAAAGAACTTGTGACTTTAAATGAGCATCATTATTCCACAATATTGTGAAATTCCGGAAATTATGTAATCACTTAATCACAATCAAAAAAAAAAAAAAAACCTCTGGGAAGGTAGGGAGGGAGGGGATGGTAGGGGGAAAAAAATGGAGGGGGTAACAATGTTCAAGAGGAAGTGTACTCATTACCTCACTAATGTAACTGTAACCCTCTGTATAGTATCTTTAAAATAAAAAAAGTGGTGATCATATCTGAACTCACATATCAAACATATACCCTAACTTCATTGTTTCATTTTTTTGGGGGTTCGGGGGTCTAGTCGTGAGCCTGAACTCTGGGTCTACGCACTGACCCTCAGCTATTCAGCTCAAGGCTAGCGCTCTACCACTTGAGCAAAAGTGCCACTTCTGGGTTTTTTTCTTTTTGCTTATGTGTTGCTGAGGAATCGAACCCAGGACCTCATGCATGCAAGGCAATCGCTCTACCACTGAGCCACCTTCCCAGCTCCACTGTTCCAATTTTTTTTCACAAGGTAGATCTTCTTATAATATGCTTGAAAAAGCAGTCCAATTAGTAAGAGGACTGTTTCCACTGTATCATTTAACTATGGGCAATACTGTCTGAAAACAAATTGTAATTTCAGAAAAAAATATATGCATAATACCAGTTTGTATGAACAATGAACGACTTTATGTGGAAAACAAGTATAATTAATGCTTGATCTCATGTGAGGAGTCCAATTCAAAGCCAGCCCAGGCAGAAAAGTCTGTGAGATTCTTAGCTCCATTTAACCACTAAAAATCCCGAAATGTAGCTGTGGCTCAAAGTGCAATCAGGAGACAGGTAAAAAATAATTTGTTTTCAATATTATTTCAAGGTGCCATATTGCACATATTTATGTTGGGTTAATCTTATTACATAACGGAACATCTCCATTTCCATAATTAATGTAAGAATTTTTTTGTTGTTGCACTATGTTGAAAATGGACTTTTCAATTTAGGTGGAAGATGGGGCAGGGAGTGTACTTTTAGAGATGCAGGGAAGGGATGGTAGGGGAAAAACAAAGGAGGAGGCAACAATGCTTGATAAGAAATGTAATCATTTCCTTGCTCAAGTAACTGTAACCCCTCTGTACAGTATTTTCACAATAAAAAATTACTTAAAAAAAGAATCATGCATGTCACCTCTCAGTATGAACACTGGAATATTGGACTTTGAAATGAACATTAAAATGTTCATTAACTTAGGGTAACATTTCTACATTACCATTGCTTTCCCAAGTATGTATGGGTATGAGAATTCTATGCCAGAGGTACAACAACATTTAGATTATATTGCTGGGATACAGCCCAGGGTAAGAGGCTTGAATATCAATGGCCCAATCACGGATTCAATACTCATTAGAAAGGAAGACACATAAAAAACACGGACAACCTGTGATTAATTTTTATCAATATTGAGTAAAATTAAGAACTGAAGGCAGGAAAAATATCCTCTCTTCAAATCAAAAAAATCATAGTAATATGCCCTTTTTCAACTTAGTAGTTGAAACAGAGTAAGGAAAAATTGTATACCATTTCAGTCTATACACACACAGACACAAAATTCACACCTACAAATGGACAGGGAACAGCTATATCTGATCACACAGAAATCAGATCACATATATGTAATAAAAAAGATAGGGTTGGGTAAATCTTTGCGACTAATCAGCAAGTAACATGGTCTCTTACATTTTTACAGATTCTCTCATGAATTTACAGGTTCTCTAATATAATCCTCTTTTTAGAAGCCAGAAAAATATGATTCCACAAATAAGACATATTAGTATAAGGGAATAGAATTATTAATCCTATCGAGTAATATTAAGTGTTCTAATAACCAATGAAGTAAGGAAATACCTCTGCTCCATCAAATATTACTCTCTAAAATTCAGAGGAAAAATGCAAGATAGTACAAGTAGAGAGTGAATAAAATCAAATTAGCTCTTATGTGGAAGAATAATTAAGAGATTTTGGAAATACTAGTGAATATGGGACATTGTTGATGAATATTGTATTACATTCCTTTCTTTAGTTATTGTTCTTGTTGGTTGTTGGGCTTGATCTTTGGGCTTGGACACAGTCCCTGGACTCTTCAGAGTCTAATGCTATACCACTTGATCGACAATGCCACTTCCAGTTTTGAGGTGGTTAATTGGTGTTGAGACTGTGACAAATGTTCCTGTTGGGCTTCCTTGAAACCTGATCCTCAGAACTCAGCCTCCTACATATTCTTAAGCCACCTGTATCAGGCTTCTGTTCTCAGTTATCCAAAGTGCACTGATTTTTTTTTTTGGCTTGTGTGTTTGCAACATTCATGCACACTGAAGGTCTATAAATAACCATGATTTTCCATAAGGATAATGCTAAGTTATTAGATTTTGAGGGGATTAATTCCAGGAATGAATCTGAAAAAAATACCCTTGACTTTATTAATCTGTAATTAGATCATTATGTGTCAAATGCATGAGATGCTAGAATTAACAACATAATTACCTGACCTGGCTCAAGTGTGGTTTTCTACCCCAATAATAATTTTCCATGATATATTCCTTTTCATCTTCATGACAGAGGATGAGAAACTCCCTAACCACAATAACAAACATATTCTGTTGATCCAATACTGAATTGTTCTGTTCAGTTTGTAAATAGGATGAGTTTTATTCCTCTCTCTATAATCTTCCTGATTTAGAACATTTTCATCAGACACAAGGGTGAATTTATCTATTCCCCTTACTCCTCCTCAGCACTTTCCTCACTATATAGACTGCCAGTTTATATAACATTGCAGTATCTTTGACATTCAGCAGACAATTGAATACAAATTCTTAGCATGCTTATTACTACTTTTCACGAAAAGAATATATGAGGCCTGACCATGGTGAGAGGCTCACACAAATATAACTTGGTCTTATGCTGAATAGGCTTTTTTTCTGGACTGATTAGAGAAGAAAATACTTGACAATATCAGTATATCTAGAATCCATTGCCTCACTTATAATAAAGATGAGGGCTCATATTGGCAAGTGAGACAAATTATGTGATTCTGAATTGAATAAATGTTTACAAAGAATTCCAAACAAAACCAATTACTGTACATTTTTTTTCTGTATTTGCCACCTTACCATGTTCAAGAGACTTAATGTTTTGACATTTCATCAAACGAAAAATGCAATCTATTTTATGGCCCTAGAAGGACAGATTCACCCTAAAATTATATATCTTTTAAGAATCTCATAAATACTCATTAAGAGATAGTATAAAGTTTGTTGTTACACCTCTTATTTTGATTTTCCAATCTATACCATATTAAATGTGCATTGATACTTTATAAGGAATGTGAAATTTGAAATCCATGTATGTACTGCTAGTGTAAAAAAATAGCTCTAAATAGATTTCATTAATATGTATCTTTGCAAAGTGTAAATTGTAAATTATCTCAAGAATCGCCTCAAATACTTTTATATCAATTCATGGAGAAAATTTAAATCAGATAGTAATTACTATAATATTCATTAATAAATTTCAGAATGAAGACATGGTAAACCACCTGCAAGGTGTACCCTTATCAACTACCAGTTGAAGATACTGCCATTTAGACTATCATAATTGATATGATGAGTGAATCCTGAAACCATGAAAATGGGGAAAAACGGGACTGTTCCAACAACACTGTTATCCATACATTCCATCCTTTAAATTGATTATAAGAGAATGAGAAGAACATTCAGATAAGGTAATTCTGATTTGAAGTATTTTGGGTGACTAAATTTTTAACGGTTCTACTGAAATTATACTTAACTTTTGCCATCAATCACAGATTCAGCAGTTAAAAGAGCAATCTAAAACTTCGTTTGTAGTGAGGAAAAAATATATTTATAGAACAGAAAGTTTGTTATTCATTTATCTTATTTCTTCACTTTGAATTTTGACAGACAATAGTGCGTCATAATAAAACAGCATTTTCTTTACCTGGTGTTGTCAGAGGATTTCATTGTGCCCCAAAGAAATCTTGGGCTAGGATCTTCCAACGATTCTTTTAAAGGAAGAAATACATACTTGTTTGAGGTGTTAGGTTATATTGGTTCTAACATTATACTTCGATAAAGAAAAACAACAAGGTTCACGGCCTTATTAGGAGCCTTACAAAAAACATTTACGTGGACAATAAATATTGAAAAGAATGTTTTTAGTCATGTGCAAAAACAAATCATTTAGTTGCTTGACATGGTTTTTAATTATTTAGGACTGCATATATCCATATATGTTATTGATAGCATATAAGACAATCCAAGTTAAGCAAAGAATTTTAATTTCACTCCTAAAGGAATAAATCATACAACAGCACAAGATAAATTGAGATTTAAAACTGGAAAATGAAAAAAACAACAATCTCTTTAGCTTTATCCCAGTCTTCCTCTGAGGAAGACTGTATTTTCAAATGTATTTTCATATATTTTGCCATGCATTTTCAAACTCTTGTCTTGTTTCTTGTTCCAAGTGATGTTTACTACAAGCAAACAAAATCTACAATCAGAGTAAGATTCAGGTGAAAATGGCCTATATTGATTTGGATTGTGTTTTAGATATTAGGCTTGCCTATATCTTCTTCAAGGGAAGTTTTGTCCGTACAAGTTGTGATATGTTTTCTGAGTTGATCTTGCAGTACCAGGTGGTGAGCATTGAAGGAACAAGTAGCCAACTTGGCAGCAATATCAGGATGATTCTGTGTAAGAAAAGTTCAAATATGAAGAAATAGTTTCAAATTTATCTTTTTATATTTCTTTGGGCAGTTGCTTATCACTGGCTTGACATCATAGTATGGGTAATGTGCTAGTGCATCCTTTATTTTAATACATGTTTTTATTTTAAAGATATTGTACAGAGGTGTTACAGTTACATGAATAAGACAGAGTACATTTCCTATCGAGACTTGTTACCTCGTCCTTTGTTTTTCCTAAAGTTCCTTCCCCCTGCAACCAAAGTTGTAAAGTTTGTTTACAACATAGTGTCTTGTATATCTCATTGTTACTGTATCCCAAAGCATTATAGAAGTTCCTCAAAAGACTCCACATAGAGATCCTCTATGACCCATCAATCCCACTTTTGTACATTTACTCAAATGATCGCAAACAAGAGCATACGAAGGCTACCAACATTATTTACCATAGCTAAGATATGGAACCTACCAAAATGCCCTTAGTAGATGAATAGATCAATAAAATGTGAGATAAACACTCACATGTGTGTATATATATATATATATATATTTTATTTATAGATTCCTCCATCAGAAAAAATGATATGTTTCATATATTAAAAAATGGAAAGAATAGGAAAACATTACATTAATTGAAGTAAGACAGGCCCAAAGAAACATAGATCCATTTTTCCCTTATTGGGAATATTAGTTTATGTTTAGGACAAGCAGAAATGTTCAAAAGCAGTGTACATAAGATGATGTTAAATGAAACAAACTCCAAGATCGGGAGTGGTTTTTTTTTTCTTTCTCGCTATAGTTTTTTTTTTAACGTATTTATAATGCACTATGTGATTCCCCTCCCCCCTTCGGTGTGTTTCTATCCCATGGTATAAGCCCTGTTTTCACTGTATTTGATTCCAGTGCTCTACATCGTGTTCATAAATTTTTCGGATTTGGGGAGGTGAAGGGAAAGGTCTAGACTTCTACAATTTTAGCCATTGCACATCTTCTCTCAGTTCTCATTTCATAATGGAGATAAGAATGTTTATGACACCCCTGCATAGGCTGGCATCAAAAAACGTATACAGTGATCTCTAACTCTAAGGTTGATATTTTGTCTTTCATGAGTAACCAGTGCCAGGCTCCAGAAATTGTGTATCGAACTTTCGAAACATACATATATACTCAATATTGGCATATGTTTTCTAAAATATGGGTTATATATATACAATTATATACAATTTATGAATGCATAGATAGGGTGATTGAAATTTTATTTGAAAATATCCAAAATCCAAGTTCCTCAATTGTGTCTTCTTTAAAAAATACAACAGCAGAAACTGTGTTCTAGAACTTATTGTAGCAGTGTTATATGAAGGTAAACAATTTTCTACCTACAATTCTGACAAACTTTAAATATTGTAGAATTTTTGATGAAACTAAGAGCAATTTTGTAATCAGTACCCTTAATATGGAAGACACACACAGTTCATCTCCCCTGTTATCAGTTTATAACCATGGCATGAAAACCACAGTATCCAAATTGAATTTTAGGCCCTTTAGTAATACAGTGGGTGCATTAACAGAATAATTCAATGATTAAGACTACCATTGATTTATATTTTGGCGATTAGGCAATGGGGAGAAAAACGAAACCACCTTTAGTGTTTGTGAAAATTGCACACACAGTTTGACAAAATTGCACACACAAAAAAACTTGCCTTTGTTCTCCTTTGAATAGAGATCTAAAAACACATCTCTAGAAATACACTAGTTGGACTTCTATTAACTTACTTTCCATTACATGATGCAGAGATTTCAGAAGAAATACAAAAATCTCTCCAGGACATTTCTGCCCAGAGTCTCTCTCACATCTTCACATACATTTCCCACAATTCATGTTCAAAACAATATGCAAATTTATCCATGAACTAAAGAAATTATGTGGCCTGGGAAGATGGCTCAGTGGCTCAGTGGTAGAGCGCTTGTCTTGCATGCATGAGGCCCTGGGTTCGATTCCTCAGCACCACATAAGCAAAAAGAAAAAAGCCGGAAGTGGCACTGTGGCTCAAGTGGTAGAACGCTAGCCTCGAGCTGAAGAGCTGAGGGACAGTGCCCAGGCCCAGAGTTCAGGCCCCAAGACTGGAACCAACAACAACAACAACAAAGAAATATGTAATATCAACATGTTCCAATGAAACAGTTCCTTTCTACATTTCACAAGGTGGTATGGAAACCTGCATGATCTGATTTTTATCATAGGGACACTGCAATAACCTCTCAGGATCAGCAGATTCCTCTGAAAGCGAAAAAAATACTTTGGGAAAATAAATATATTGAGGAATATACAAGTCTTCAATATTGTTTCCCTTATGAACTACATCTTAATTCAGGAATCCCTTTTTGGAGAATGTATATTCAAAATATGACAAAGAGTATTACTCTGGAATTTAACTTCTGATGTACTCTCAGTTCCTATTAGGTACTTCTTCCTTTTTAGTAATACGAAAAATATTCATACTAATTAAAAAAATATTGATTTGAGTCAACTGAAACTGTTAGATTGTGTTATCTTCTGACAGCATATATCCATTTAGGGCCCCTGATTAAATTGCTTTCTTACATTTCAATCTAGAATGTGCTCATAATTTACATTCTTTTCACCTTTCAATCTAGCACATCAAAAATCGAAATTATAATTTTCATAATTTCTAAAGTTTCAGATTCAATCAGAAGAAATCCTACTATCCTGTTCTCTCTGCTCCTGTCAATATACTTCATGTGATTCCAAAAAAAGAAAAAAAAATAGCGTGAACTAGAGCATTTAAAATAATTTCCCAAAACAAACACGTAAAACTTTTTCCACTGTGACAGGCAGATAAAAATCAGCAAGTCCTGTGGATAGAAAAATTCTGTGAGAGAACCCATGTATTTTAAATGTTGTGATTTCCTCAGTGATATGAAGAACAACCAGGTAGAAGCTATTCATCTATATACTTTTTGTTGTGAGACACACGTGAATTGAAAAACATTGATACCTGTCTACTTCACATATTAAGGTCACTTACAGCAACTTTTGAACTCAAAAAATTGTATTTTTTCAGACTTTTTTTCTTTATCATACAGTGGATGATGCATCATGACAAATTTACACATATATAGAAATGTTTTTCTAAATTAACAAATTCTGAATTCCATTTACAAATATTAATACCTATTGAAAATATGCACTCATCTGAAGGAGGATTTGCTATTCTTATAGATATGTCGTGATTCCTGTTCAGACTATAAAAATCAGTATGGAGTATTATTCAGGTAACTGATTTTTAGAGAAGAAATGTATCACAAAGCAAAGGAATCAGAGAAGTGAGAGTCAAAGTTTGAGATTCGTGCTGTCATTCAATAGGTAGTAAATTTCAATTAGTAAATTTCAGTAGTAGAGTGTCTAGTGGCCATGAGACACAGCCAGAATACATTAAACATATGATTCCTTTGATGCACAACAAATTGACAGGAGTAAAATTAAATTTCAAAAATTCCAGAATAGATATAGCTATTTTCTGAAGTCTGAGGAAGTAAAGAATTTTTGTTCTTTTACCCATGGAACAATCCTCCTAGTTGGAGAAAATTATAAGAACCACATTTGGGATATCAGGGATAGAAAGTGAGAAATGTCCCAGGAGCCAAAAAGATGATTTATATGTCTAAGAAATAGAAGTAGGAAAAGAGGACAAGGGTCTATTACTTGTCTCCTTTACTTAATTGGATTCACCACACAACTCAGGATCTCTTCCTCCCCACTACCGACGTTGTCCCACTAGTAAGTTTTCCACAGCAACAGCGATTTCTGTATAATGACTTGTCTGGGTGGGGCCACAATTATTGTGATGTATCCCATAAAGTTCACTTCCGTTTTATGAACGGATGGAACTCAGGCACAATTCCGCATATGACACCAGAAGTGCTGACATCTGCCTGATCCCACAACACAAATCCCACTTCCTTTTAGTATGCATTGGTGGAGTCCAATTCAGTATAATAGAAATGTTTGAGTATTCAGTAGAGGAATAATATGAATGGATGCATCACACTTTTTATGTGGACATCAACTACTGATTCTCTGTAAGTTGTTCTGCAGAGACATCAGTTCACTTTCTATGGTTTATGTAGCCACAATAAATCAATCTGTAAGTAATATTCTTTTCTTCACTTGTTTACTTTCCTTACTCATCTATAATTTTTTTTGGAGGCAGTTTCACAAAAAGACACTTATAAAACTTAATCACCTTCAGTGAAAAACGTTCCTTTGCCTTCATTGTAGACATGCTTGATCTTTGTACTTATCTTTTTAGTTCACATTTTTTATTTCTATTCATGTAAAACAAGATTAATGTACTCTAGGATTTCTCAAAGCAACTAGTTATAAATATTAAATATAAACAGCAAGAGAGACAAGTTTCAAGATGAATTTTATTTATATATCATATTTTAATTATACAAATACAAATGTTACAATATACTATAAAATATACAAATAAAACATATAGAGAAATATCAGTGAATGTATGGCTTTTTCTGTATATATATGCATATGTATGTATATGATGCATATGTATATACATACGTATACATATATGTATAACAGTGTTTGCATTATTTAATCAACAATAATATAAACTACATGCAAATTTCGTTGAACATAAATTAAGGAAATAGAATTTACTACTCTTGTCTATTTATATGTTAATGTAGGACACATGAAATTCAATTAGTTTTAAATAAATTATGAAGTTATTATGCAAACTTTTGGAAAGATGGATTGAAGTGTTTCTGATATTTAAAAGTTGGTGCATAATATATGTCACATTTTTAGTATTATGTAGATTTCGTGTCATTATTTTTCATAAACACCAAGTAATTTTATTTAAAAACATACCAAAGATTTTTGGGTATACACTAAAGAAACTTTGAGAGTATTCAGACTTATATAACTTTGCTGGAATTATGTATTCTCAGTGGCAACATTCTTTATTAAATAATTAGTTTATAGAACAAACAAATTAAACTATTTGATGATACAATAATGAGGACAGGAATTTTTGTTTATAAATTTGTTTTGAATAGATGTTCTATGAATCTCAAGGAACTGAAGCATTCAGTACTTCTGCTGGTAGAAAAACATAACTTGGTTTAAAACAATTGAAACAATCTGACATGGGAGAGTAGAAATAGAAGACGATCATTTGTCATGAAATGGAGAATCTGGAAACATCTCTAAGTAAAACAAAAGAGCATGGACACTTAGGTACAGATAAAGAAAGGATGGTATGGCAGTGCTTCATATCTCATGAAAGCTTTCAAGCACACCAAAGCAGAGCAGGAGTTCTCTCTGAAATAGATAGAAATGTTCCTATCAGAAGGCTTCTCGAAAGTAATGATTAGGTTCTGTGTCTATTATGTATATGTTCATCACACTTGATATCAATATCTTAGGACTGTGAGGCCATCTTGTTCTTCTGTCAATTGAATCAATTTCTAAGACATTATCCCACTTTTTTATTGTGAAAATACCATATAGAGGGGTTACAATTACATGGGCAAGATAATGAGTACATTTCTTATCAAGCATTGTTGCTTTCTCCTTTGTTTCCCCTTCCCATCCCTTCCCATCTCCCAACACCCCCCACCCAAATTTTGTAAAGTACGTTTTCCAACATAACGTCTTGCACATGTCATTGTGCAATGGGTTCACCCGTATCCCTATTTAAACAATTTGTTTTTTTTTTTCCCCCTTTCCCTCCACAACGTATACCAACATCAAATACAGTGAAAACAGGGGTTATATCGTGGGAGAGGGACATACAAAGCAACAAAGAAATCATCTTATAAATGTGTTAAGTACTATCTCAAGAAAGAACAAACATTTAAATCCTTATCTTGGGGTTCGTTTCACGTAGCATCAACTTATCTGCTTAAATGAATACAATTCATTTCAACTGTACTAAAATCCAGTACATTTGTCTTCTTCCTCTTACTGAGCAGCATGAAATCTGATCCTCATTGGCATTCCTTCTGTTAAGCCAGCAGTGTCTGTCTGCCTTCCCTTCGTTCCAGTATGGTAGGGTACTATATACAAGACACTTTTACTAAAAACATTTTCAAGTACAAGTAATAGAGATAAGTTTAGACACGAAGTATGAAGGATTTAAGCACATTGTACAGATGGAGTAGACTTTGGTTTTGATCATAGAATTTGCCTAATGATATTCACAATTACAAATAGATCACACTGCATGCATTTCTAAAATATAATGATATTGTAGTATGACTTTTGAAGAAATAGTGAAAATGTCACTGAGTATTCTAGCAGTTGACATTTAAGTATTTATGAATTATTAATTTGAACTAAGAACATTTGGGCCAAAAGTGCATTCAGGCTTACTAACAGGGAAAAAGTATTTTTGACCTTTTTCCTTCATGGCAATACTAGACTCAGAATTACAGAGAACTATGTGAAACATTGTCCCCAACTGTATTCTCACTAATCACAATTTTCTGAGATAAAGATCCATAAATTGATTGATGATAGAGAAATTATGGTCCCTCTAAAATTGAGGCATGCAAATAATTGTCAATGACTATACTGACATCCAGTTTCTTGTAAAGTAGTTTTTTGCCTGGAAAAGAGCACAGAAAAGAGGCACAAAATATAGTCATTTTCCATGAACCCTTTTGGGAAACTGTAGATATTTAAAAGCAAGGATATGATTCCTTATTTTTGTTGGTCACTGTCTGGAAGGTCAGAAATAACATCTTTATATTATCAGATATTTCCATTGTAATATGTTTTGTGATAGATTACTCCTTCCTACGCTGATTCCTTGAGACTTTTATAGTCTCTACACAATCCAGCATGAATAGAAAATGCTGAGATTCACAGATGCACTCTCTTTACCAGGATTTCATGTAAATATTTGTTTTGAATCAATCTCAAGAATTGTAATTATCTTTAAAAGTTTCTGCGAAGATTATACAAAATATTTTATATCATTCATTATCAAACTTACTGCTGTCTAAATTTGCACATCACCAGAAACAACCTGTTTTCAAAACCACCATATCTGATGATCATCTTCTTAATTCAAATATCTACTTATATCCTAACTACATTGTTCCAACTTTCTTTCCAAAGGTTGATTCTAATAAAATGTGCTTGAACCACCAGCCCAATTTGCAACAGTAATGTTTCTAGTGTATTATTCATTCATGTGCAATACTGTCTGAAAATAAATTGTATTTTCAGCAACAAAGAGAAATAATACCTGTTTTTATGAACAATGAAAGACTTTCTGGGAAAAATAAATATTAATTGATGTTTGCACTATTATATAAAACTGATTATTCAAATTGGTATGAACTTTTGTATTGTGTGCTTATAGCACATGTGTATTTGAAAAGTTCTTTGTCATGTCGAGATTTCTAGGTTTAATTGAAACGCCAGGAAACATAGTTTCAATCACGGAATGATAGCACAAATCAGTAAATTCCTGTCCGTATATTCTATCAACTCCCCAAGTTTACATTGTAGTCTTGGCAAGAAGCTCTTCACCAATATTTCCTAGCAGTTCTTAATAGAAGGCAGGTAAGTATTAAAGCGTACTTTTGGAAAAAAATGATATTCTCCAATGAATATTCCTATGACAATGTATTTTCAATAGCTTCCAGAGAATTTTCAGAAATAATTTTGAACTTTGATCCACAATGTATAAAAGTACCATAAAATTCAGTATTATATATATATATATATATATATATATATATAAAGTTGGTTGTAAACGTCATCTGAATTTTTTTGTGAATTTGTCAGCTTATCCTTCATATACACAGTTAATACCACTGGATTAATTTTGGAAACATTACTCAATTTTAAGGTCAAAATATATATTGAGGTATGAGACCCTTGTCCGTTATATGGCTAGTCATTGTCCCATTTGTTAGGAAATGGAAAGACTTAAAAAAAATTATATTTTTTGAAGTAAGCCAGGCACAAAAAATATAGGACCCATGGTTTCTTTTATTTGCAATAACTAGTATATGTCTGAGACAAGCAGAAACTGTCAGATAAGTTGATATTAGTGAAATGAAGCCCAAGATAAGGACTGAAATGATTTTTCTTCTTGCTATTGTTTCTAACATATTTATTAGATTTTTATGTTGCTCTGTATGTCCCTCCCCCATGGTAAAAACCCTGTTTTCACTGTATTTAATGCTGGTATATTTTGTGGAGGGGAATGGAAAAAACAAATTGTTTAACTAGGGATACAGGTGGACCCATTGCAACAATGAGATGTACAAGACATTATTTGAAAAAAGGAACTTTACAACTTTGGCGGGGAGGGGGCAGGTAGGTTGTGAGGCTAGGGATGGTAAGGGCAAACTGAGGAGGCAACAATTTACTCATTACCTTGCTCATGTATTTGTAACCCCTCTATAGGGTATTTTCACAATAATAAAAATACTTATATATATATATATAGAGAGAGAGAGAGAGAGAGAGAGAGAGATTGAAAGAGAGAGAGAGGAATTTCTGTGATCTCTTCATATCTAAAATAGGATTTCAAATTAGTTATATTCATGTATTATATCCTGAGATAATATTGCAATTTTCTTCATGTCAACATAGGATATTTCAAAGTTATAAACTTAGGCAACACTGGTTAATTACTCCATGGTTACTCAAAGCTTTAAATCTCATACTAAATATGACTTGATGTTTAAATTATAATTCTTCAGGGAGGAAAGAATTACACTATTCTAGAGATTTGTCCTAAGAGAACATTTGAAAACATCAAGGTCAAATCAATACTTTCCTTTTTGTCTCCAAATATTGTTTAAATCATTGTGTATGCTTAAGCCTTTCTATGTCCATGCCAATTTATTTGTCTCTCATACTCATGTTTCTGAAATATTTATTTTGACATGGTGCAATCTAGTTTCACCTTATACTTCCACACATGCAAAAACAAAAATTTTCTTATATTATTTAAGGAATGATCAATGGTCCCATTAGTTTAAAAGGATTAACCCAAAAACAGATTAGTGCAATATGAAGCCTTGTAATAATATTTCAAATAAATTATTTTTACCTGACTCGTGCCTACACTATTGCCTTTCTATCACCAAATTAGGATAACAACTAAGTGCTCTATCATCTGCACGAATGGCAAATATTGATGTACCCCTTCACTAGAGTTCCCAAGATACAGATATGATAAATCAATTTTTAACATGTCAGTCTTTAGAAACTCTTAACGACTGATATGTTGAATTGTACTATTCACACTGACATTGGACATTCATATAGTTGTGAAAAGATAGCTAATTATTCCACATCGTCTGAATTGTCTACATACTGTGATTATTATTTTACAAACATTTGCATTTTTGAACTACATAATGGAATAAAAACTATTCTGTTTTATGTATGACACTTGGTTTGTAATTATATTGAAGATTATATATTACGTCACTTTGATATTTAGCATATGTGGCTATAATTTTGAGTCAATTCATGTTAATCTTTGCAACAGAACAAAGCATATCACATCACTCAGAGATGCAAGAGTTTAGGAAAACAGCAACAAAGAACAGAACTTTTAATGAATTCATATAAAATCATGAATGAACTACTTCCAAAGTTAATAAATTTTATTGTATTTTTATATCACATCCAGTCATAATTTTTGAATATCTGTAATTTCTGAGAGTACACGCGGGTTAGTAAATGAGATGTATTTCCAAAACTGTTATAAAAATTTGCAGAGACTCTGTGTTCATCATAATATTAAATTGGAAAAAGTAGACTGAAAAACAAGACCTTCTAAATTTTTTTTGTGAAAATACTGTACAGAGGGATTACAATTACATCGGCAAGATAGTGAGTACATTTCTTATCAAGCATTGTAGCCTCCTCCTTTGTTTACCCTTCCCATCCCTTCCCAGCCTCTCCCAACCCCCCCACCCAATCCTCCCCCCCACCAAAGCTGTAAAGTTCATTTTCGACATAACAACTTGTACTTCTCATTGTTGCAACGGGTCCACCTGTATCCTTATTTAAACGACTTGGAAAAACTAGTCCTTGAACAATGATTCGCATAAGAAGAAAATGGTAAGAAATGAAAATAAAGGAATATATGTATTAGAATTAGAAAGACAATATGTTGGATATGAACTGTAAAACTTGGGGAGGGGATTATAGATGGGAAAGAGAGAGACAAAAGAGGAAAGGGGTAACATGTTCACCAAGAATTGTACTCATTATCTTTCTTATGTAAATATGCCTCATCTCTTTCACCGTGACAATAAAATTAAAAGAAAAAGAAAAGGTAGACCTAAATCATCGAAATGATGGAATGACTAGTATCCCATATTCAACTCCCTTTGAAATGGATGAGAATAAAAATATTTATTAGTAATTTTATGAATAGTATGTGTGTAATTATCTCCTTATCGGATATAGAACACAGAGACCAAGGCTAATTAGCCAATTGATATCTTTAAAATTCTGATAGCTAGGGCTGGGAAGGTGGCTCAGTGGTAGAGCACTTGCCGTGCATGCATGAGGCCCTGGGTTCGATTCCTCAGCACAACATAAGCAAAAATAAAGCAGGAAGTGGTTCTGTGGCTCAAGTGGTAGAGTGCTAGTCTTGAGCTGAAGAGCTGAGGGACAGCGGAACAGTCCCAGATTTCAAGCCCCATGACCGCCCCCCCCAAAAAAAATTCTGATATCTAGATCAATAATATGAGTATCCTTGTTAATTATTTCCAGATTACTGGATGTATGCTAAGGTCTTTTGCATAGGAAATATATAAATATGATTTTGTTGTATTCCTTTGCATAAACCCCTCCAGTCCAAAAGGTATACATGATTTTGAGGCACTTCTCATTTCCAAAGCTGAGTCTTAGTACATAGGTGATGTCTAAGATCAGAAGAGATTTATTTTGCCCACCATTCAATCTGAACAATTTTTTGAAAGGGCATGCTTATCATTTGCCATGAACCAGACACTGGTTCTTCATAATTGCTTCAAAACAAAAGTCAAGTTTCTTTTTTGTTTCTCCCAATAATTTAATTAATTGTTCATAGAAATTATAATGTAAGGGTAAAAAGTTACCAAAATATATGTATACTTTGCTCTATGGTAAAAATCATCGTAGTATCATCACTAGATTAGATTTACCAGTGGCTATATTTCTATTTATATGTAACTTTTTAACACCAAATAAATCATTACAAAATTTTATAGCGTATAGAATTTTCTTACAGATATATATGTTCCATGCACAGGATGCATAGTGAAAATTGAGTCAGCATTTTCAAGACATTTTTTAGACATCAACAGTGCTGTCCAGAGATGTGACAGAATCATTCTGCAAGTGGTGCTCATTGAGTATTGTAGTGAAATAGTATGAAGAGTTTATTTTCCAATAGTTATTCATATTGAAGGACTTACATAAAGAGGAAATACATGCTGAACATTTTAAGAATGTGGTTGTTCAATCTCTATTGGAACTTGAAAAACACACAATTATGCTACATTGTGAAATGCTGAAATTCATCAATTTTATAAAATACTGGCAGCCTGTTCCGCTTTTTTTTGTTTGGATTTTGTGCTTCTCTTTTCTGAACTGAGAGCCTCACACTTACTTGGCAAGTCGTCTACCACTTTCCCTTAATATATTTGTGCTAAGTTATATGTTCAGCCTCTTTTTCCACTGGTTACTTTTTAGGTAGATTTCACTCTATGCTATTCTATTCATTATTGAGAAGATTCTGCTTGCTAACCAAGCACACAGCTGGAGAAAACAATTTCATATTTTATAGGCTTCCTTTTGTTGCTGGGATGACAGGCACAGATCATGACTTCCCATTTCCCTTGGTCAAAATAGTGTTTCATGGACATTTCTGTTTGGGCTAGTGTTATTCTTTGATGCTTCCATTCTGTGCCTTCAAAGAAACTTGGATTTTAGGTACCAGTCAGTGGTACTCAGGTGTAAATTGGGGGAAACAAGATCTTCATTTCATAAACCAGGTTCATCTTGAACTTTTCAAATACCCAGATTCACTTAAACTGAATATTCTCTTGCCTATTTCCCAAGTGCTGAGATTATAAGCAATCAAGACTATGCCTTTTTTTTTTAATATTTGTTGTTTTTGCTGTTACTTTCACGTAACATATGTGTAAGCCATCAGAATCTGGATCTGGCTCTAGTTGCTTCTCTTCTTCCTTCCTTAATTCCTTCCTTATTAATTCCTTCCTTCCTTCCTTTACTCCTTTCTTTTGATATACTACAGTCTGTCTCAGATCTTGCAAGCCTCCTGCCACAGCTTGTTTCAGCTATTGGCAAATTAACCCTCTACACAAAAACACCACCCAAAAAATCTGATGCACAAATATAGTTGCTGAGAAGTATGATTAGCCATGTATAAATCCATCTTTCAATTATATTTTATACATGTATTTTATTGTAAAAATACTGAACAGCGGAATTACAGTTGCATGAGTAAAGTAATGAGTACATTTCCTATTGAGTAGTGTTACATCCTCCTTTGTTTTCCCCCTCACATCCTTTCCCTCCACACTTTCACAACTCCTTCCTTTCCCAAAAAACTGTAAAGTCCCTTTTCAACATAGCATATTGTATGTCTCATTATTACAATGGATCAATATGTATCCTTATGGAAGCCCTTTGTTATTTCCTTTCCCCTCCCCAAATTAGAAAAATGTATATAGAAGATGCAGGGCACCAGAATCAAATACACTGAAAACTGAGCTTATAAGATGGGACAGAATATACAAATGAAACAAAAAAAAGCATACTACATCATAAATCTATTAAAAACAATAACAAGAAAGAAAAAAAGCACTTGTGTCCCTCTCTTGGGTTTCGTTTCACTTAAAATCATCCTATATGTTCATATGTTCTAAGCTTTTGAGATTTTCTGCTTTTCCTAGACACATACTAGTTATTGCAGATAAGGGACACCATGAGACCTATATGTGTTTGTGCCTGGCTTATTTCATTTAACATAATATTTTTTCCAAGACTTTCTATTTTCTAACCAAAGGAATGATGTCATGGTTTCTAATGGAGTCAGAATTACATTTTGTATACACAAATACACACACACACACACACACACACACACACACACACACACACACACACACACACACACAACTCATATTTTCTTGAGCGATTCATCTACTGAGAGGCATCTGGGTTGGTTCCATAACTGAGGTATGGTAAATAATGCTGCGATAACACAGGTGTGCAGGTTGTTTTAGTATAGCCTTGTTTCTGCTCATTTGGTTAAGTGCCCAAAAGTTGGATGTGGAGTAATAGGGGAGCTCTATGTGAGGTCTTTTGAGGAATCACAGGGGAGCTCTATGTGAGGTCTTTTTTTTTTTAATTTAATTTTATTTTATTTGAGAACATACTGTACAGAGGGGCTACAATTACATGGGCAGGATAATGCATACATTTCTTACCAAGCATTGCAGCCTCCTCCTTTGTTTACCCTTCACCTCCCTTCCCAGCCTCCCCCCTCCCCCCTACCCAATCATACCCCCCTCCCCCCCCACACCGACATTGTAAAGCTGGTTTTGACATGACATTTTGTACTTCTCGTTGTTGCAACAGGTCCACCTGAATCCTTAAACGACTTGTTTGTCCCCATCTCCTCCACATGTTATACTGACATCAAATATAATGAAAGCGGGGGTTACACTGTGGGGGAGGGACATACAAAGCAACAAAGAAATAATCTTATGTGAGGCCTTTTGAGGAATCTGCATACTACTTTTCTAAGTGGTTGTACAAGTTTACTTACAACTACAAACAGTAGGATTCCCTTTTGGCAATATCGGACCTAGAATTGTTATTAGATTTCTTGATTATAAAAATTCTAACTGGGCATAGGTGGAATCTTAATGTTGCCTTTGTTTGTATTTATTTTATAATGAGAAGTTGAGAATTTTTTCCTGTGTCTATGGCCATTCTAATTTCTGCTTCAGAGATGTTTATCTTTCAAACTTTCTCCCACTTACTTATTGAGCAGTTGTTTCTTTGAGGATCTTTTGTCGGAGTTTTAATTTTTTATTTTAATTAATTAATTAATTTATTTATTTATTTTCGGTCATAGGGTTGAACTCTGGGCTTGGGCACTGTCCCTGTGCTCTTCAGCTCAAGGCGGGCACTGTACTACTTGAGCCACAGGGCCATTGCCGGTTTTTCTAGTGGCTTATTGGAGATAAGAGTCTCACAGACTTTCCTGGTGGCTTTGAACCGAGAATCTCAAATCACAGCCTCCTGTGTAGCTAGGATTACAGGCTTAGTCACCGGCACCTGGCCTCTAAGTATATTTTAGATATGAGTCCCCTGTCGGTTCTATAGATCTTCTATTTCTGAGCTTTCTATTGGTCCTTCTTCTTATGCCCTTTGCCATTCAGAAGCTCTGTAGTTTCACATCCAATCTTCCATTGATTTTTTTTGTGTTTCTGTGGTTTTAGTAAAATTCCAGCCTGTGCCAACGACCCCTAGAGTTTCTCTTACTTCTTACTGTACTTTTTTTTTTTTTTTTTAGAGTGTCTGCTTTGACTTTGAGGTCTAGGATCCATCTGGAGTTGATTCTATTGCAGTGATATATTGGCAACAAGCTTTAGTTTTCTACAGGTGTTTAATCAACTTTGCCAGCACTATTTACAGAAGATACTGTCTTTCTTGCATTTTAATTTTTCTCCCTTATGTACATTTAGTTGGCTATAGGTCTGTCAATTCATTCCTGGGTCTTCAATTCTATTGTATTGGTCAGTGGGTTCTTACCCTGGCACCAAGCTGTTTTCATTACTATGGCTTTGTTGTAAAGTTTGAAATTTGGTACTGATATTCCTACACCATTGTGGATTCTTCTAACGAGTAGTTTTGATATTCGAGTCTTTTATGGTTCTACATGAATTTTTGGGTTGCTTCTTCTATTTCAATAAAAAATAAAGTTGGAATATTTAACTTTTAGATACCCCTTGAGAGTATTGCCATTTTCACATTAACCTACCCAATCCTGGAGCATGGGAGGTCTTTTCTACTTCCTTAGTTCTGCTTTAATGTCCTTTTTCAGGTTTTTAACGTTTTCATCGTAGAGGTCCTTCACGCTTTATTTAACACATCTCCTAGGCACTTTATTTTTTGTGGGGCTAATACAAAAGAGATTTTTTTTCCCCCTGATTTCAGCCGGACTCTGCATTGTCGGCATATTGAAAAGCCATTGATTTTGAGGGTTAATTTTTTATCCTGCTACTTTGCCAAGGTTTCTGATCGGCTCAAGTAATTTGGTGGTTGATACCATCGGATTCTTTAAATATAAGATAATATCATCTGAAAAGGTGGAGGGTTTTACCTCTTTTTTTTCCTGTATGGATTCTCTTTATATTTGTACCTTTCTATGCCTTGTAATAGTTAATTGAAGAGAAGTGGAGAGAGTGGACATATTATCTCATTCCGGAGTGTATAGGAAATGACTGTATCTTTTTGCCATTAAGCATAATTCTCGCTGTAGGCTTATTATACACAAGCTATATTATATTGAGGAATGTTCAATGAATTCCTAGTTTTTCCAGACCTTTCATCATAAAGGTGTTGGACCCTTTCAAAGGCTTTTTCTGCATTTCTTGAAATAATCATGTAATTCTTATTCTTTCTCTTGTTGATGTGATGTATTATATTAATTGGTTTGCATATATTGAACCAGCGTTGCATCTGTGGAATGAATACTATCGATAGTGGTATATCTTTCTTTGGTGAGTTGAAGTCGATTGTCCAAAATTTTGTTGAGGAGTTTGTCATCGATATGCATCAAAGTAATGAATCCATAATTCTCTTTATCGATGAGTCCAGGCCTGGTTTGGGGATGAGGGTTACAATAGAAAGAATTTGGTACTGAACTTTCACTTTCAATTTCATTGAAGATTTGAAGTATTTGTGTGATTTCTTTTTTGAAGGCCTTGTAGAATTCACCTGTAAATTCATCCATTCCAGTGCTTTCCTTGGGTGGGAGGACTGTTATTGCTGTTTCTATTTCAATGCTTGTTATGGGTCAATTACGCTGGTTTAAGTCATCTTGTTTAGTTTGGGTACATTGATATTTGCTAGCAATTCATTTATTTGTTCCAGACTTTCAAACTTATTAACATGAAGGTATGAGAATCTTTTCCCTATAATGTTCTGAATCTTGTTGTTTCTGTGTTTATGTTTCATTTTCATCTCTTTATATGGCTGTGTTCTCTTCTATTAATGATAAGATTTCCTAAGAGTATGTCAATTTTGTTAATTTTTGGAAGAATCAACTCCTTGTTTTTTTTTTTATTCTTTCAAGTGTATTTGTGGACTCGAATTCATTTAATTCTGATTTAATTTTAATTATTTCTTTCCAGCTAGTAGATTGGAGTTTAGCTTACTGCCCTTTTTCAAAAATCTTCAGATGCCTCATTAAGTTGGTTGTTTCAGATCCAATTTGTTGATATAAGAACTCACAGCCATAAATTTGCTTCCCAATACTGCCTTTTCTGTGTCCCAAAGGACCTTGTGATTTTTGTGTTCATTTTTGTTAAATATGCTAAATATTTGAATTTCCTTTCTAATCTCTGCCATGACCCTCTGGTGGTTCAACAGTGTGCTGTTCTGCCTCCATATGTTACTGGATTTTCTTTGGAGGCATTTGGTTGAATTCTAATTTTATTCCCTTGTGTTCTGAGCAAATGCAGGACATAAATTCAATGTTTCTGAATTTGAACAAATTTGCTGTGTGACCTAAACTGTAGGCTATATTTTAGCATGTTTCATATGGTGATGAGAAGAACGTGTATTCTGATGCTGCTGTGTGAAATATTCAGTAGATGTCTGTTAAGTCTACTTGATCTATGCAGTTGTTTACATACGAGGATTCTCACTTGAGTTTTTGTTAGGATGTTCTATCCAGTGGGGATTTTGATGTGTTAAATTCCACAAAAATAAATGTGTTGGATCTATATTTGATCTTGGGGAAAGTAGTGTTTATGAGATAAATTTTTGTGCTCCATTGTTTGGTGAATAGATATTAAGAATTGTAATATCTTCCTGAAAGATAGATCCTTTATCTCTTCTCGCTAATTTTAATTTGAAATCTATTTTATCTGATATTAGGATTGTAACTCTGGCCTGTTTTGGGGGGAGGGAGTTTGCTTAGTGGATTGTATTCCAACCTTTTACTTTCAGAATATGTTTGTTTTTGTGGGAAAGGAGTGTCTTTTGAAGGCAGCAGATAGAAGCATCTTGCTTTTTGATCTAACTAGACAATCTATGTCTTCTACTTGGAGAGTCCAGTTCACTAATTTTGAGTTAGTACTGAGAGGTTTTTGGGAGTCCCTGTCATGTTATCCAATATCTTGGTAGCTGTGCCAACTGGGTTCTTACAATTATTAGACTCTCTGTTTCAGAGCTACTTCTTTGCCTTTATCATGTTCTTGTTGATGTGTGTGTGTGTGTGTGTGTGTGTGTGTGTGTGTGTGTGTATCTATAATTCACCACTTTTCCTGTGTTGTCCGTACACATTTTAATCATGCCTTTCAAATCTTTGAATACAGAGTTCGTGTATTTAGTAATATAGAATTGAATTTCGTGTGTTCTACATAAACTTGTCAACAGAAAACTTTATTGAAAATCAAAATTGTACAATCAAAATTTAGCTTCCAGAAAATTTCAAAGAGTTTATTTTAGTGTTGATTAAATATAACATCAATGAATAAGCACATATACATATATGTTAAATATAACATCAATGAATAAGCATATGTGTGTGTGTGTCTGTGTGTGTATGTGTAGAGAGAGAGAGAGAGAGAGAGAGAGAGAAAGAGAAAGAGAGATAACCCACACATTCACAGCTATTTCTATGTATACTCCATGTTTATTTTTGTTAGTATATAGTATCATTAATATTTGAATATATGATATATGGAAGAAACAATCCTTCTGGAAACTGGTTTCTATCTTGCTGTTTTTATTTAACATTTACAACTACTTGCTTTGAAAAATACTAGGCCATTTTATTCTTACTTTACATGAATAAGAATCTAACATTTGAATTAAAAAGGTATCTAAAAAGATCAAGCATATCTATAAGAAAGGCAAAGGAAGTTTTTATAGAAGTTGAATAAGGTCTAAAAATACCTTCTTTGAAACTACCCAGTAATAAATGTATTGATATTTTACTTCCTGTCCATGAAAATAAACCATCATTCTGAGACAAACTCTCTCCTTCTAAGATGTTGTCACAGTGTCAGAATGGAGAAAAAAGTACATGAAAATTTTATGTAGAAATAGCGTACATACATGACCCTAATACATTTGCATTAGTAAATTTGCAGTAGTAAGATTTATTTTTGAGATGTTCTAGTGATTGTTCAGTAGGCACTATTCAATACCATGGAATTTTCCTAACTCAAATGATTGAGCCTGTTACTTTTACAAAATAACATTTTCAACTTTTTCATTTCTATCACTAGGAAATTAAAAATATGAAAGAAGTGAAGAAAATAATAATACTTTAAGATTGATTTATTATGGCTACATAGACCCTAGTATTCTGAGGTCTAGACAAAAGAACTTGATTTATTGCGGCTGCTTGGACTCTAGAAAAAATACTTATGTCTAGGCAGAATAATCTACAGAGAA
Source organism: Dipodomys merriami (assembly GCF_024711535.1). Lineage (NCBI taxonomy): Eukaryota > Metazoa > Chordata > Mammalia > Rodentia > Heteromyidae > Dipodomys > Dipodomys merriami. The sequence continues at coordinate 26,588,408 of NW_027203159.1, read as the reverse complement.
TCAGTACTTGATGTCTAGATGTATAGTGTGGGAAATTATTCACAGTATTCCTTTCCTGAATACTAGCACATAAGTAATCGACTGAATTGTAGACCAACAATGGATAGTAAAAGGAAGTGGGTATTTGTCCTCATATTTCAGTCCAGAGGTGAGCATTTCCATTGTTATATGTGGAAATCTGGCTGAGTGACCTCAGGTAAAACAGAAGTAAGTATTATTGGCTATGTCATCATAATGGTGCCCCCACTCCAGAGAAGACACTAAACAGAAGTAAATGTTCCTGTGGAAAATGTAATTGTGGGACGTCTTCCATTATTTGGAACGAAATGATCCTGAACTTGTTTGCTGAATATAGTTAAGTGTAGGAGACAATCCCTTGTCTTCTTTTTCTTCCTCCACTTTTTACGTATGGATATTTTCTATTTGGCTATGGGACATGACTGGGGAATTTTTTTTTTTAAATTTTTTTCTTTCTACCCCTGACATGCCAAGATGTAGTTCCTAAATTTTTCTCCAAGTATTGTTGAATGGATAAAAGAATGAAAATATTTTACTTCCCCACATTTGAGAAAATAATTTCCATTCTGGTGAATTGTGATTTATTCTATTCCCATCACTTTAAGGTGTGTCAAAGTAATTGTGTATTCAAGATCTTCTGGCTCTTTTATGGCCATTAGCCACGGTTTTATTGAAATTCAACATCTATTGAGCAACACCCCAATCATTATTCTCAATGATTCCTTTATAACTTCTCTAAGAAGCATATTTCTCCTCCTTCTCTGCCTCTGTTGATGCTATTTGGGTTGGAGGTGTGGGATGGGCCTCCAGCCTCCAGCCAAAGGGTGGGAGAGGGGTCTCCATGCAGGTTCTGAGAATTGGGGTTTGTCTCTGTTTGTGCTCTCTGGATCAGCACCAGTAACTTGAAGGTTTTCTGCTCTGGCATTTTGTGGGCGTCCCATGTAGTTCTGGTGTTTCCGTGGTGAGGTTGAATAGCTTTGTTTGGATGGAGCACCTCTGCTTGGAGAGTGAGGGGTAGGGTGGGATCTTTGTGCAGCCTCCCTGCTTGGAGGTTTTTCTGTTCATAATGATCAGCGAATCCAACACTGATACCTCAGGTGTCATCTGCACAGGTAATCTGCAGAGAACCCCCTGTGTCTCTGGGGACTCCAGCAGTCCCTTCCAGGCCTGGCTGGCCACAGCTTGGTGCACAGCAAGTAAAGGTTGGGGATGGGGTCTTTGTGATTCTCTGGTCTGAATTTCTTCCTTTTCTTTCTTTCTTTTTTGCTTTTTTGCTCTCCTCCCATTTTTCTCTGAGTGTTCATCTTTTTGTTATTGTCGGACTTGGGGAAATTAAGCATTGGAACTCAAACTTTCTTTTTTGTTGGAGAGAGCTGTGGCATTTCCCTACTCTCCCATTGCCATCTTGGTTCCCCCTCTATTGCCATTCTTATAAATATGTCTGGATATTTACTAGGGCTATAAGATCACCATAACACGACCCATATATCCCAGACCAGGAATTGGATAACTCAGGCCACCAGCACCTGATAATAGAAACAAGAGCAGGCTGGTTAGGTGGCTCAGCAGTAGAGTACTTGCCTTGAGTGCATGAGGCCCTGTATCTGATTCCTCAACACCACATAATCAGACTTGGCCAGAAATGACACTGTGACTCAAATGGTAGGGCGCCAGCCTTGAGCTGAAGAGCTGAGGGACAATGCCCAGGCCCAGAGTTCAGGCCTATAACCAGCCAAAATAAACCACAAAAAAACAAACAAGCAAAAAAAACCAAAACCAAAAAAACCAAACAAACAAAAAAACAAAACAAAATATCAGGAGCCCATAGCAGACTCTGGCACCTGGGAAAGTATATCCACACACTCGATCTCTCCGAGAGCACTTGTAGGAGTAAACAGGAGCACTCTAGGCCGCTCAGTCCTTCTAAAGGTGGGAATTGGCCAGTGACCTACAGCAGACAGCCAAGAGCCCTGCGTGTGTCAGACCAGCAGGTGGATATCCACCCCCAACAGGACCGAGACCAGGTACATACTCTTTCCACTGTTGCAGAAACAGCAATAAAGCAAAGACAGACACCTATTGACCACAACAAAATTTCAGATTAGTCTGCAATAATCCCTGATCCCCCATGCAAAAATCACATAGAAAAATTACAAGGTTTATCAACACCCAGGATAGCAAGCTACCCCCATCCCCCAAATCCAGCAGCCATCCAGGGAAGAACCCTAGTGGGAACAAAGCAGGAATGGAAGACAAAAGCTACATCCAAGAGATGCTGGAGGCAATGACTCAAGAATTAAATTGAGAAACAAACCAGAAATTTAAAGAACACAGGGACTAACTATGGAAAGATATGCAGGTGCATCTCTTTTGCACACAAAAATAGAGGCAATACACACCTCACTAAGAGGTGAGATTAGTACTTTGTGAACCAACATCGATTCTGTAAACCACAGTGGAAGCCATAGTTAACAGAGTGAAAAAAAATGGAATTTAGAATGTCAGATACAGAAGACAGAATACACTAACATGACAAAAAATCACAATTATGCCAAAGGGAAAATCACGAGCAAGTGGATAGAGCCAAGAAATTTAATCTTCATATAATTGGAGTAGATGAAGTTGAGGAATATCAAAGCAAGGGAATGCAACACCTATTCAACAAGATTATCAAAGAAAAATTCACCCATCTTAAAAAAGAATATCTAACCTACATAACAGAAGCATATAGAACATCTAAAAGAAGGATCCAAGGAGAAACACTTCTAGACACAGAATAATAAAAATGATGATAGATCTGAATAATAAGGAAACAATCTTGCATGCAAGAAAATGAAGAAGGAGCTATACTGCAATGGGAAAAAAATTAGAATCACTGAAGACCTCTCCACACAGACACTGAATGCAATAATGGCCTGGGAAAGTACCATCCTAGCCCTGAGAACCAATAACTGCCAGCCCAGACTGGTACACCTAGCAAAGCTAGCATTCACATTCGATGGAAAATTGAAAATGTTTAATAGTAAAGAAAAACTAAATGAATTCATAAACAATAAGCCAGCATTACAAAGAATACTAACAGGGGGAACAAAACCTGAAGTAAGCAACGAGGAATGGGGACCCGCACCAGACAGGTTTTAATGGAACTCTAATTTAGTAAGCACAGGAGGAAAGAAAAGAAGAAAAACTTAGGAAAACAGGGAATGACAGTGACCCCGATGCCTCTCTCTATAATATCCTTAAATACAAACTGTCTTAATTCGCAAATCAAAAGAAAAAGAACTGCAGATTGGAACAGAAAACATGACCCATCCATGTATTGCCTTCAGGAGTACCTCTCAAAGATACAAACAATCTCAGAACAAAGGGTTGGAAAAGGATTTACCAAATGCCCCCCAGTAAGAAAGCAGGAGTAATATCCTAATATCTGACAAAATAAAGTTTTTCTTTAAAATCAATACAAAAAGATAAGGAAGGACACTACATATTAATACAGGGAACAATCCAAGAAGAGGATATTGTCATTATCAACTTATACTCCCCAAATATTGGAACAACCAACTATGTTAAGCAAATATTCTTAAACTTACAGAACAAATAGATCCCAATACAGTAATACTAGGAGACTATAACACACCACTTTTACCAAAGGACAGGTCTACAAACTAGAGGATTGGCAAAGAAGCTGCTGAATTAAGTGAGGCTTTACTTCAAGAGAAACTAACTGACATCTACCAAGTATTCCACATTAAAACAGCACAGTACACATTCTTCTCAGATTTCATGGAACTTTCTCCAAAATAGACCATATCATAGTTCATGCAAGGAACTTAAGCAAATATAAGGGGATTGACATAATCCCCTGTATCCTATCTGACCACAGTGGAATCAAGTTAGTTCTCAATAATAAAACATACCACAGAAATTACTCAAATACATGGAAATTGAATAGCACACTTCTAAGCAACACCTGGGTAACAGAAGAAATTAGAGAAGAAATTAAAAAGTTCTAGGAGCAAGTCTATTTGTTGTTGGAGCACAAGGAGGCCTCCCTTAAGATGATTGGCAACGTGCAAATGTTGTAATTCTATGAATGACAGTTGAGGGATGAGCTGGTTTATCTATAGTGGGCATGCTTTGGTACAGTATAGTGGTGGTGGTAGCTGAAGCCACGGTAGCGATGATCACCGACATGATTGCCATGATCAATCCTACTGCTCCTGTAGGGCGCGGACAAATCAATTGATCCTGGGAAAACTGAGAGTCATCAGTAGCCAGAACAATAAATGGGGAAACACGTACCAAACCTGCAAAAGGATATGAGTCATTGGGTTGTCAGTGATTACTGAGAGTGCAAGTAGAGGAGGAGTTGTCTCCTAGACAAAAAAAGTACGGAGCTCTAACAATTACCATTCCTGACACCTAGTCTCATGCAGAGCGGTTACAGCGACGAGTATGGGCCAATAGGAAAGGGGACAAATCCAGGCAGGAATGTGATGAACAAACGATTGGCTTGAGGGGTCCTCGGTCTCCCAATCGTCTCCCTGAAGAGTTATAAAACTCCTTTAGATTTTGTGGTTTGGCATCTTTTTCAGGTTGGTTTTATATAGCCGAGTAGAAGGATAACTCGAGGTCCCCCAAATACTTTGCCTTGCCAGGAACTGGCACAAAGGCTAATCACTAATTCCTCAAGAGGAGTGGAAACATTACCAAAGCTATCAAACTCCCTGCATGGGCATAACTATATATGAATAGTTAGATCAGTAGCCTGAGTGCAGTTTTTTCCAGGGGACAAATGGGGTAGGGTCCAGTGTAGTTCCACCATCCTGTCCCATGAGTTACTGTTGTGAGGGGCATAGTACAGCCATCAAACTGCTTTACCATCTCGTTTGAAAAACAAAACGTGATGGCTCCCTTCCATCCAAAAGTAAGGTTTGTGTTTAGATGCCATAGGTCATCTGACGAGAAAGGAAGGCCAACTGTGCCATTGGAAGAAAGCATTTGAGGGAAGATGGTGGTATCTTCCCCTACCATCATCAAGATTTGGGGGCTGGGCACTAAATTTATCTTACCCTGCCCTGCAGTAAATTGAGAATTGGCTGTAATAATGGCATACATTAGGAGGAATAGAGTACCATGCCCCAGGTTAAGGTTCGGGGCCATAGCCTGGCCTTGTTCTACCAATTCCTTTAAGTCTCCCCAAATTATGGCATGGGCTCTAGCTCGAGGTCTGTTTCTCCTCCTCCTGGGGCTGTTCAAGCTTAGTTGACACATCTCGTTTGTAGGTGGTGATGGTCGGACATCTCAAGATGGGATTGTGTCTGGAAAGACACAAGCAATTCCTCTGCTTTGTGCCATTAAGGAGGCAGGGCCCTCCCCTTTTCTTGTTATAGGGCCCCTCCATCTACCCAAAGGGACTGGAGTAGATGTTTTAATGAGTCCCCGCTGCAGGGGCACGGGGGACCCACATAGATGTGAATATAAAGATTTTAGTATAAGGCAATAATTTAATTGTGTTTGGGGATCTTTAAGCCCTAGCCCCTCCAGTTCCCCCTTTTCTTTTAAAAGAAGGGTCTTGATTTCTTTATGACTGTGTTCAACAATGGCTTGGCCTTATGGGTTAAATGGAATACCTGTATGCTGTATAATGTTCCAAAGAGTACAAAATTCATGAAAATGTTTGGAGGTGTAAGCAAGGCCATTATCTGTTTTAAGGGTCTATGGAACACCCATAATTGTAATGGCATGTAGAAGTGACTTAATAGTATGCCTTGTTGTTTCATCTGTTAAGGATAAGGCTGTTATAAAGCCTGAGAATGTATCTATGCATGCATTGATGTATTTTTGTTTGCCTAATTAGGGGTTATGGGTTATGTCCATTTGCCATGTACCATTGGGTCTAAGGACTCGTGGATTTGTTTCTATGGATTGAAGTGGTCCTAAGGGTAAAAGAGTTATACAGTAGGAGCAGAACCAAAACGTGTGCTTGCATTGTTAGTGCATCAAATTAGGAAATAACTGTTTGATAGTAGTTGCCGATAAATTAAAGCAATGTAACACTCAGGCTGGTCCAAGGACTTATTGGTGAGTAATACAGTTGCTGTGACAGCACAATCAATGGCTTCATTACCAACAACTAAGGGTCTGGGGAGGTTAGCATGAAATCTAATGTGTTCTATGTACCAGGGTTGGACACGATTGTCTAGTACAATTTGCAATTTACACATTATTCGCATTACATCATGACTATCATCTCTTAACAAAGCTCCAGGAAGAATAGCAACAGTTTATACAGCATATAAACTATCAGAAAAATATTAAGAGTTTCTGTGGGAAAAGGTGTAAGGGCAAGTAAAATGGGCAGTAACTCAGCAGATTGAACGTCCAGGGAATGCTATTGAAGCATGTATTTTTTAATATTGGTATTGTAAAATCCATAAACAGTTTTGCTAGCATCACAAAAAAATACAACGACTTCAGAGATTGGTTGCCCCTTTGGATGGGTACAACTTTTCCATGAAAGTGGAGTTCTTGGGTAACTTTTAAAACAAGGTTTTTGGGCATATGATTATCAATGTTAAAATAGTATGGCTGACTTGTAAGGCTAATTCCTCTTCGGTTGTCAGGAAATCAAAGATTGTTTTTGTAATGGGCCAGATAAGACAGTTGGGGAAACGGCCATAATTTTGATGGCAATGTTCTGCGCCTATCAGGGGTAGGTTGCACATAATGGTAATGGGTGTGATAATTTTTGGTAATTGACAGGTAGCCAGGTGTACCAATTGTAACACACCATAGGTTTGCTTCAGCGCCTCCATTAGGCCATTTTTATTTAATATAATCAGGGTGATTTCTTGGGTGGTATCTAAAAACACCAAGAGGGTTGACCATAATTGATCAGTGACTTTTAAAACTTGTTGATCATCAGGTAAACGTATATGAAGGGAAGTTGGGTCAGAGGGTTCCTGAAGCAATTAAAATAAAGGTTGGAGCTGTTGGGTGGGGAGGCACATAAAATTGCATACCCAGTTGATATGTTCACATAATTGTTGTAATTCAGGTAAAGTATATTGGGACTTAATGACAATACTAGGCCAATTTGGAGTAATTAATTTAAATGGTATCCAAGATAGGTGCAAGGGGCTTTAAGTTGAATTTTTTGGGGGGCAATATGAAGGCCCAGCATTGCAAGTTTTTCCTTAAGTTGTGTTAAACAGGCTTGCATGGTTGTCATCTTTATGTGCTATTAAAATGTCATTCATGTTATGGATACAAAAGCATTTTGAAAGCAAAGGGCAACCTAATAGCATGGGCAACATACATCTGACATATAGTAGGGCTATTTTTCATTCCTTGAGAGAGAACTTTCCATTGATATTGACGAATAGGTAGTTGACAGGTTCCTATTGAAAAGGCAACGTATTCTTTATCTTTGGGATGTAGGGGAATGGAAAAAAAAGTCCTTCATGTCAATAATGGCAATTTGCCAATCTTTGGGTATTGAAGAATGGTGCAGAAGTCCGGGTTGAAGCATTCCCATCTTTTTAATATGACTATTTATGGAACTAGGTCATAAAGAAGTCTCCATTTCCTTTGAGTTATTTTTGGGATAATAAAAATGGGAGAATTGTGGGGACTTATGCTATGTTCTATGTGTCCCTTTTCTAGTTGCTCCTCCACTAGAGCCTGGAGATGAGGGAGCTTTTCAGGGGGATAGGACACTTTTCTACCCAAATGGGTTTGGTGGTGTCCCATTGGATTGGAACTGGGTCTGGTCGTGCAACAGTGGGCATTAGATTTGGGGTTGGTGTGGGTGATTAATGGCTTGATCGGTTATGATGTCTTTATATAAAGCCTTATCATCTGTTGTTATCACAGTACCTATATTAGTGAGGACATCTCTTCCCCAAAGATTACATGGAAGACCAGGAGCGACAAGAGGTTTAAAAGCCCCAGTGGCCCCATCACAGACTTCCCATCTTACAGGCCATTGGACCTGGAGGGAATCTGTTTTTCCACTGAAACCTGGTATGCATGGGCCAGGAATTAGGTTCCACCCCAACTCTTTGATTTCTTCCTTCCTAAGGACTATACAGTCAGCTTCCATATCAATGATGCTCTTAAATTCTGTTCCATTAATTTTAAGTTTCATTCTAGCTTTTCCATTTTGGATAGGAATAGTCCATAACACTTGAGGTGGTGTTTGTTACCTTTGTCCTCTTGGGGTCGGGGATGAGGACTTCCTCTTATTTAGTGTAAAGGCTGAGTCTTACAGCAGCATTAGAGGCCCAATGAAAACCCTTTTTTCATTTAGGACATACGGAAGGAGGTTGTTTTCTTTTGAGTGAGCCCCGGAGTGATGGGCAATCCTTTTTGAAATGACCAGTCCCACCACATTCCCAACAGTCGATTTCCCATTGTGCCATTAGGGGGCGCGCGAGCACTGGCGGTCATAGACGTGAAAGCATGAGCAAGGGTAGTCATAGCATGAGTTGATGTCCCCAAATCTTTGGTGGCTAGGATCCAATCAGTGATCTCCCTATTTCGTTCAGGAGCAATGGCTTGTCTGCATTCCTGTGTGGCCCCCTAACATATTCGGGTCTTGGTTAGTGCATCTTGGGCTCCAGGTGGGATACCTTCTGGGCCACTGCTTCTTGAACATGGGCAACGAAGTCAGTGAAAGTCTCATTGGGACATTGTATGAGGGTTTTTAGTTGTTTGTCCCCTTCTTTAGAAGGGACTGAGGAGACAGCCTGCAACACACAGAGACGTACTTGGTCGGCAGAGGCAACACTGTTTGTGCGGCGGGAGATACATAAGCTCCCTCCCCTTTGAAGCAATCTGGGTCCCCCATGGCGGCAGCGTGCCCTCCAGCAGCGAAATTTTGTGCACTCTGTTGTTCACATTCATCATAAAAAGCAGCCTTTCATAAAAGGAAGTCCTCCTAAGATAATGCTGCAGCACATTAATCTCTTCCAATCATGGGGGCAATTAAGATCAATGTTAATGGTTTTAAGCATCTGTTGAGCATATGGGGAATGTAGACCATCTTCCCTAACAACGGATCAGTATTTGTCATGTACTTTTGGGTGATGGGGGTACCATTGGTTAGGTCATGCAGGGTTCGGTGGACGTTTACTGGGAACATGAACTGGGATTTATTCATAGGCGTGGTTGTAGTTGGCACGGTAGTTTTGGGGCCTGCAAACAACTGTTGTATTACAGGGGGAACAACGGGTGTTCCTTCCTGGGTAAAGTTGGATATGTCTGCCCAAGGATACAAAGTTCCCTGATGGGAGTTCCCAAACGGCCAAAAGAAGTGGTTGGCCAGGTTTCCTGGGACTGTAGGGGAGATGGTTTTACAAGTGTAGCTGGCTGGTCCCCTGGGTCACATGATGGTGGAATTTGTTGGTCATCTGTGTTCTTACTGGAATTGTTTGCTATGTCACAAGAAGATGGAATGCCTGATCAGCTTCACCATTTTCTGTATGCTGTGTATCTCCTTGCAGTGAGGCATTAAATGCCTGCATAGTTTCCCCTTCTTCTTTCCCTGATAGACAGGATTGAATAGGTACTATAATGGGGTAAAAGTTTAGGGGTATCTCAGAGCCTTTGTGGACTTCTATTTTACGAGCAGCCTGAAGGGTGCGGGCCCAGCTGTCTGGATCCCAAAGGGCCCTGGAGTCAATCCAGGGGCACAATGCACTCACTACTTCCCATATTAAACTAGCTTTCTTTTGTGATACTTTTATCTGCCTACTCCGAAACAGGGCAACAAGCGCTCGTGATTGACACTCTTGTGCTGCGGGGGAAGGTTGCCCATGGAGGCACTTATCTTGCACTAGGATGTCCGTCTACTGAAGACAATTAAGCCCCATGTTGGGTGCCACTTATAGGGCAAGATCTCTGGCAGGAAGTAAGCATGAATGACGCACATAAAGAACACGTGTTGGAAGAACGGACTTAAGCAGGTCTCATTTATTCTTGCGCAAGGGGGGGGGGATTTTATAGCCCCAGCTCTCCCAACCTCCTGAGTCCTTCCCAGCCAATTACTTAGCAGGGAGTTGATGTAAGGTACTTGTGATGGGCACTGCTTGGTGACAGGCACTGATTGGTCCCCCGCGGGCATGTGGGGAGCGTGGACAGCTCATGGCTGGCAAGCTAAGCAGACGAACCTGTGGTTCATGTCTCTATGAGCAGGAAGTGTGCTTCAACTGTTTCTCTAGCTGACTCAACCAGATCTGACTGGGTCTACCTGCACTTCCACATTTTATACAACTCAAAATTGGATTGGTTACTTTACTAGAGACAAATTATACATTTTATAGGAACCATTCTTGTACTGTAAAGATTATGTTAAACTTCCCTATGTATTGGTCATAAGGACAGTGTCAATTCTTGAAGCCCTACATAGCCTGGACTGTTTTGATTGTCGACTCTTTATATGTTTCAACTGTACTATTCTTTTTAATATATCTTCTCAGTCTCTCCTGATATTAAGATCTCTCTTAGGGGTCTGGGTGCCTGTTAATCTCACTCAATCTTGACTGGCAATTCCCACTGTTGGTTTGTTGACAGTTACTGTTTAAGGGAACTAGGAGATTCCTGGGCCTGATAGTAGCTGTATTTCTTGGTCTGATTGCTATCACCATGACTACTACAACTGCCCAAGTGGGTATACATTCCTTCATGCAAACCAAGGACTTTGTATAAAAAAGTGGCAGCGGGACTCTCAGCAACTATGGACTCATCAGCTAAATATTGAACAGGACATTGATTCTCACCTGAAAACCCTGCAACCCACGGTGCAGTGGATGGGATAATAACCAGATAATTGATCTACAGAAACAGTTAACCTTCAAGTAGGACTGGAGTCAACAAAGCTATGTGTCAACACTTCCAAGATCACTTGGCAGAGACTTCATTACCACCTGCAGGAATTGTGATTGAATTTGACTTGGGACATATACCAGTTAGAAGAGGATGTCATTGAGACATTCTTGGCACAATTCCTTAGGTATGGCTAAGGGAATTGCATTTGTGCTAGACTCATTGTAACCCCATACCTGATGGCAGAGTTTTACTAATAGTGTTTCTACAGGATTGATTGCATTATGTCTTATGATATTTGTGTTCTTAGCAGGATATTGCTGTCTCTGTTCCAAAATAGCTAACTTGTCTCTTCCAGAAAGGTACCTCATTACTGTTTTACACTTAAAAACAAAAAAAGGGAATGATGTTAAAGGCATTAACCTGCATAACCCCATCTGAGCTCCTGTGTGCCCTGAGGGTGAATGCAGGCATGCATTCTTCTGGAGGTGGAAGTCACACCACTTCATACATGTGGGACAAAAGGATTGCACCTAGCAACAGATTCAGGTGATGGTTTGTGAAAAGTACCATTCATGCATCTCCTAATTAACCCCATAGAACAATGCCTGGAGTCCCCCGTTTTGTACTCACAGCCTTGAATATTGGAATTGCTCGACATTTGTTGACAAGGATTAGCTTTTTCTGCTTAGTGACTGAAAGGTAAGCTCTAATTGTCTGTGCACCCATAAAAGTTTTAAAGATTAACTCTCTGCCCTCTGACTAAAGATTTACTTCTCCTGCTTGTGTGCTGTAATATAAGCATGTGATGTTTCAATAAACTTTGTCTTTACTCTCATGGTGTAGTCCCTTCCTACCTGTACCAGATATCATGTTCCCAGATTCCACTGTGAGAACAGCAACAATGGGGAGTCAAGAATCTTGAGTAAGGTACCTAAGGAACAATTGTGTGTAATTGGAGAAGAGTCAAGAAAACAAAATGTATGATTGAAGGCTATGCAAGCCGAAAGCAGGTCTCACATTGGACACAGCAAATTGTCCATTAATTAACATCCCAAGTTGTTGGATGAAGAAAGAAACCTGAAGAAAAGACTTTTTCCTAACTTCTAAATGTAAGTGGACCCATCAAAATAGTTACATTTCCCTATGAATAATATGTTCTATTTTATTTAAGACTGCTGTACAACCTAATTCAAATATAAGACAAGTATAATGGTATTGATCCCACATACATATTTCCCATCAACTTCTGTTATCCAAACAGAAGAGTGGGTAGGAAAGTTTTCGGGTTTGCAAACCACGTAATTTTGCAAAGATTCCTCAAAATACAAGATTCTGAAGCATTCTCATCTGTAGAAGTATTCTGAGACTTCTTTCTGATTCCGGTGGAAGGGAAAAAAAAAAACAGATTCCTGCAATAGTCACCAACTTTTATTAGTTTGGGGGTATAATGTTCACTTTCTGAAGATACAGTACTTTTGAACACAGAATGTGACATTTATCAGACAAGAATACCAACAGCATTTGAGAATTTTCCTATATAGTACTAAAATTTTCAAAGAAGATGAATCTGTAACTTTGGATTGTAATTCAAGACTAGATCACAAAACCATATCTGATGAATCTAACTTTGTTTTTAACTTGTTTATCACTTTCCCCTCATATTTATGCACCCCATTACCAAAATTTTATGGATGATTTGGCATTTCTGGTCCATGATATTTCTATTGCTTAATGGAATAGCCTTTGAAGCATATTTTAGGAAGATCTACCTTGCCAAAAATATTTATTAGTAGTTAGGTTTCCTATGGAATCAAGAGTTTAAGTACTTCACTACAGAAGAGGAAGTTTCAGATGTGAGAATCTTACTCATATTTATGAAAATGTGAAATTGTGTAAATGTGAGGGTTTCTGATTTTTGGAATATTTTATCACCAGGACTTTTCCTGGCTTGCATTTTAAATGAGCACTGGAATTCCTACAGAAATACTACAACAAATATCATTTCAGCATTAATTTGTCAGTGTTGGCTTGGAACCTGGTGACGTAGGGGCACCTATGTTTTTTCTATTTATTTAGGAATATACAAGAACAAAATCTTTTCCACAAGTCTCTCTATGTACTACAAACCCATCAATATATGTACCTATGTGGAAATTTATGAGAATTTAGTACTCTTCTTTTTAATGGAATCTTATAGTCAAGGTGATGGACAGAAGTATTAGAATTACAATCTATCAGCAAGTGAGTACATTTCTGGCCATATGTTCTTCTCCACTGATCATCTCTCCCATATTTTTCTTCTACCTAAATTCTCCATCTTCTCCCACCAGGTGTAAAGTTTATTTCCAACACGTTGTTTTGTCAGAATAGTTCTTGCTGGGTTTGCCTTTGGCCTTTGTCCAGATTTTGATGTTCCCCTTCCTGTGTCTAATTCTCATTCACTTACATATAGTACACAGTGTACCAAAATCAAATACAGTGAGTATGTGATAAGAACTGTACTCATTTTCTTGCTCATGTAATTGTAAACCCTCTGTACAGTAATTTAAAAAAAACCCTTAAAATAGGAAAATGAAGGCAAAACACGAGAAAAAAGATATAATTTCACATAGTGCATTAAAAAAGAGAATCCTGTGGTTTCTGTAGCTTGGAATTCATTTTGTTTAGCCTAATCTTCTATAGTCATATGTATGTTGCTATTAAGCTATTGGGATGCTCTTCTAGGATTAAAGTGGATATATAACTACTTTTACAAATAGGAGAAACCATGGAGCCTATGTTTGTTTTGGCCTGGCCCCCTTCAATTTAGATGATTGATTCCAAGTCTTTCCATTTCCTTAATATTGGGACTATGTCATTATTATGGAAATCTACAAATACTTGGTGTAACAACACCACATTTTCTTGATCCATTAATCTACTCTAAGGCATCTAGGGTGGTTCCTTGTTTTCCTTATAGTAAATAATGTCACAATAAACATTACTTTGGCATTCTAAAGGGATTCAGTGGAATCTCAATGATCATGTAATTTGCATTGATTTATTTTCAGAGATGTTGAGCCTTTCTATGTATGTCCTTTGGACATTCTCAATTCCTCATTAATGAAATCCCTCTTTAAATATTTAGACTTCTTACCATTGAGTTGCTTTATTGTTAGGATTTTTTGGTGAGAGGGGAGATTTGGTAAATGAATTTTCATTATATTTCAGCTCTAATACCCTTTTCTATTTCTTGCTTCCTCCAATTTTCTGGCTTTCTATTTACCTTTGTAGCTATGTCGTTTGTCATGAAGAACTTCTGCAGGTTCAAGCAATACCATTTTTCTAACTTTGACTTGATATATTTATGCGTCTATAATAAGAAAGTTGCAACTTGTTCTAATGAGCTCTAATGAGTTCTAATGAGTACTTCCTTCCATTCACAGTACTTTACATTATCTAGAGGTCTTTAATTCATTCAGAATTTGTTCTGGCACAGAGTGATGTATAACTTTTAAGTTTTTTATAAGCATTTAACCATTATTACAATAACTATTTATTGAATATTTGTTTTATTTTTCTGCATTTTTCCTGCTTCCATTTCAACTTACCTAATGAAGGATCAGAATTTTTTCTTTAGAAGAGACACTTAAAATATAGGTGCCCTGATTTCTCTTTTTGTATTAATTGTTATATGTCCACTTTCATTCTATAAGAGAACTGCAAGAGCTTAATTGCTATGTTCATATGAACAAGAATATTAGGGTAAGCAAAATGAACTACAAAAACTGAAACAAGACGCTTATCATTGTTGGTGCTTTTTAAAAATATACTATGAAAAATAATTTCCTTTTTCTTGTGTTTTATCCTATATTTTATATAGGGTTTCTCGTTTGTTGTCACTATATTTGATTTTGGTAGCCTGTGGATTGTATAAACGTTAATCTGACTAGGACAAAGAAGGGTGATAACAAAATTTTGAGACGAAGGACTAAGGATTGTCCAATGCCACAACAGTCCTCACAAGATAACATCTAGGAAATATCACTTACAAATGGGTCCCAGGAGATTTGAAGCAGAATGAAGTGTGAGAATATTGAGGGATAGGGTAACGTATGACAAGAAAATGATTCACTGCCTTACATATATAATTATAATCACTCTGTACAACAACGACAAGTTGAATTGAAGAGAAATGTATTAATTCACATTTCATTTTAATAAGTTTACAAATGGATATGTATATAGATAGGTTTGTACAGACATGTGTTGATAGATCTGTTCTCTTGACATCCCAACCAGATTAGAAAAGGCACAGGTTTTCCTGAGTCTACAGGTTCCAAACTATCCTGCACAAATGAATATTAAACTCATTCCTGCTCACTATTTCTTCAGGAAAATCAAGAAACACTTGAAATTACACACGAGGCGCACAAGTATGCCCATAAACAGAAGCTCTCCCATTTCAACACCAATAATAAATA
Organism: Dipodomys merriami; assembly: GCF_024711535.1. NCBI lineage: Eukaryota > Metazoa > Chordata > Mammalia > Rodentia > Heteromyidae > Dipodomys > Dipodomys merriami. The sequence goes on along the minus strand of NW_027203159.1, from coordinate 26,573,094 downwards.
TAAGCCACATTCTCAAATCTTTAGCTTCCACATCTATACCCAAGTATTGATTGCATAGGAATCCTACCAACAATTATTGACAAGGTGGGTGTTCCTAAAATATGCTTCAGATTATTCTATTTTGCATCGGGAATGTTGTAGACCACAGTGCCAAATCAAATATTAATATATTCACATATATATATAAATATATATATATATATATGTGTGGGGAAAATAACACACAAGTGGAAAATGAAGATATTCATCAAATGCAGTTCCTTGAAAGTGTGTTTTTTGTTATACTCGATAGCTGTCCACCCTTCTTGAAACATTTTAGAGATATATTGAGAAATTTCCAAAAGATACATATTCTCTTGCCCGAAAAATATCACATTTTCTACACAAAGGCATGCTATCTTCACAAACTGCAATTTCCCCCTCAAAAGAATATGCTTTGATTGTTATTTTGTGTACACAGGTTTTGGAAAGAACTACGAGAATCCTTGTTCAGATGAAATTACACATGGAAATTATTTAGATGTATGAGAAACTTGTATATTAAGAAATATACTTAAGAAAGTTGTTGAAAATTCCGTTGAAATTTTCATGCCCTTTGAGTACAGAATAGATAATTGTTGTATGTTTTTATAAGAGGTCTAGTATCATTACAGTTTTGTTATGTATTTGTTAGGCTCTACAATTATAACAATATATGTAATGGAGGATGATATTCATAAGGAAACGAGAACAATGAAATAGGAAGCCTGATTTGTTCTCCGTCCAGAAACAAATGTAGATTTTGATTTGATGATTGATATTTTCATACTGCAACCTTACCATGTCTATGTGGAAACTACATCGTGAATTCCAATAAGGACATAAACACCTGGGTTTACTTCAGGATTCACTGTAAGGGTAAATTGGTAGAAGAAATAAAAATGAATTCAGTTGGTTAAGTGAATGTAACTATATATATATGTATACATATATATGTATATATGTACACATATACATATATTCATATATATGTATACATATATGACACGTATGCCTATATACATATATATATACATATATATATGATGTAGCTAAAACGATGAGAAATGGTTTGAACTTATGGTTTGTTAAATATGATCCCTGCTAACAAGAGAAAAAAATATTATTTTATTTTCTGTGGAAAAGATCCAAATGTATATTTTTGCATATGAAGAAGAGCTTCACTTGCAGTTTGAGAGATATTCAAAAACTAATAAGAGCCCATCATCAGTTATTTTCAATAACTTTCATGATTGCTTCTGCTTCCACTTCCATTGAAACTTGCTTATTGTATACAAATCTTTTCACAAATTATGCTTGGACACTCTATGCCTCAACACATTCAAAGTTAGTTAAACATTTCAAGTGTGACCCTAGTCAATCTATTACTCTTACTATTATGGTTCAATTCTTCCAATCTTTCTCTAATGTCCCCCATTCAGGCTAAGTTATGCCTTGGCACAGGTTTTGAAATATGTCTCTTGTAAAATATTCATGGATGTATCATGCATCCAGGAAAATAAGAAGAAAGAGTTCTTACGGTTGTATAGAAAAGAATCATAATGGATTTACTATATAATAGTATTGTAATGAATTTAAATCAACATGGTATTTTGATCTCCATTTCAAAATCTGTGAAGAGATGCATAAAAACAAAGCACAAAGAGTGATTATTTTATAAACTGTATCCTATCAAAGAATACTTGCTTTATGGTAGGCAAGTAAACTATGAAGTGATACCATGCGAATACCTTTAGGTACAATTACAATAAATGTGCCATGCCTCAAACAAATAAATGCCTTTTCTATTCTTATGTGTGGACAAAACATATGCCCTTTTGAATTGACAATCACATTGTGAATTGATATCAGGTAAATATATTCAGCAGTCCAGAAAAATAATTAAACTTTAAGAAACACACATGTTATCTCTCAGTGTGGATAGTAAAATGTTGGACTTTGAAATGAATATTGAAAATTTCCATCAACTTAGGTTAACATTTCTTCATTAAAATTTATTTCATAAATACATAAGGTCATGAGAATTTCATGCCAGAAGCAACCAACATTTGGAATGCATGGCTGGGATTGATCCCAGAGTAAGTGGCTTGACTATCAATGGCCCAACTATGGAATCAATCCTTATTACAAAGGAGGACATATAAGGAAAAACTCCTGGATAACCTTTGATTAATGTTTATCATGATTGAATAAAATCAAAGTTGAAGGCAGGCAAAAATTGCCTCTTTATAATACTAAAAATCATAGTAATGTGCCCTGTTTCACCTTATGGATGTTGAAACAGCATAGGGAAAAATCGTAACATCATTTCAGTTACACCACAAACACACACACACACACACATTCATGCACACACATAGATTTGTATCTACAAATGGAAAAGTAACAAATATCATATCACACACAAATATATATATATACATATATATATGATGACATATATATAGTGACAAAAATAGGGTTGAATAAACTGTAAAAGATAAATCAATACGAAACCGTCTCATATATTTTCACACATTCTCTCATCAATTCGCAGGGTCTCTAGTATCATCCACTTTTTAGAAGCCAGGAAAAATTATGATTCCATAAGTAGTATGTATTAGCATAAGGGAACAGGATTAGTAATACTATGGAGTCACATTAAGTGTTCAAATAACAAAGAAGTTAAGGTAATATCACTGCATCAAACACTACTCAGATTCAAAGTGAAAATACAAGGTAGTACAAGTAGGGAGTGAAAAAAGTCTAACTGTTCTTATGTAGATGAAAGAACTTCAGAGATTTTGATAATACCAGTGAGTATACCAGAACTAACAGTGATAATATTGAATTACATTCCTGTCTTTGGTTGTTGTTGGTCTTTTGGCTTGAACTCTGGGCTTTGGCACAGTATCTGAGCTCTGAAATCTTTAGAGCTCTAATACTCTACCAGATGATCAGCGGTGCCATTTCCATTTATGAGGAGACAAGAGTGTGACAAAGGTTCCTGTTAGGATGCCTTGAAACCTATTCCTCAGATCTCAGCCTCCTACATGTTCCTAACCAAATTGTACCAGGCTTCTTTTCTCTGTTATTCAGAGTGTGTTGATGATTTTTCTGCTTGTTCCTGAGATTCGTGCACACTCCAGGTCAATGAGAAACCATGATTTTCCTTAGGTATAATCCTCTATGGTATTTCATTTTGAGGGCATTAATTCCAGAAATGAATCTGAGAAAACTCCTTTGCTTTATTAATCTGTAATTAAGAGGAATAAGAGCCTCATGTGTCAAACACGAGATGCTAAATTAACAGCATTATCACCTAGCCTGATTCAGGTCTGATTTTCGACCCCAAAAATCATTTCCCAGGACATATTCTTTTCCTCTTCATGACAGAAGATGAGAAACTCCCTAACTACAAGAACAAACGTATTCTGTTGATCAAATACTGAATTGATCTGTGCAGTGGGAAAGCAATGTTAGTTTTAGTCCTTTCTATAATCTTCATGAATTAGAAAGTTGTCATCTCATTGCTCTACATCAGCACTTTCTTTACTGTATAAACTTAAAATTCATCTAATAAGCATCATTAAAGCAATAAGTTTGTTTTTAACAGGACTGATCAAAGAAAATTTTGGACCAGATCAATACATCTAGAATCCTTTATGTAACATAGAAAGTATGATATCTCCTTTTGGCAAGCAATACAAATTACATGATTCTACGTGGAACAAATGCTAATGAACAATTCCATGCAAGCTCAATTACTGTTCATTTGTTCCTTTATTTGCCACCTTACCATGTCAGGAAGAAAGACTTGTCATTTTGGCATTGTATAAAATCAAAAATACAATTTATTTTGTGACCCTGGGAGGACAAGTTCATTCTAGCAAGTACATTCTTTAAACAATCTCATAAATAATGAGATACAATACTTTTGTAGTTAAACTTATTTTGAGTTTCCCATCTATACCACATCCAATGTGTTTTCATACTTTATTCAGGAATGTGAAATAAAGTATGTACTTCTGGTTAAAATAGACATAAATACATTTCATTAATATATATCTTTGCAAAGTGTGAATTGTAAGCCATCTCCAGAGTCTCCTCAAATAATTTTACACCAATGCAGGGAGGCAGTTCAAACCAGGTACTCATTCCTACAATATTCATTCATCGATTTCAGAATGAAGACACAATAACCACAAGCAATTGTATATATTGATCAATTACCAATTGAAGCTACTCCCATTTACACTTTCATAAGTGATGAGATGAGTGAATCCTGAAACCATGAAAAGTGGGGGGAAAACAGGATTGGTCAAACATAACACTGTTGTCTATGCATTCTGATTTAGATTATAAGAGAATGAGAAGATCTTTCCTATAAGGTAATTCTGATCTGCAGTTTTTTGGGTGATTGCATTTCTTACTGGTCCTATTGAAACTATACCTAAGTTTTGCCACCAGTCGCAGGGTCACCAGGTCAGAAAGCAATCCTAAACTTCATTTGTAGTGAGCAAAATGTATGTGTATGAAGAACAGAAAGTTTGTTATTTATCATATTTCTTTACTTTCAATTTTGACAGACAATAGTGCATCATAAGAAAACAGCATTTCCTTTACCTGTTGTTGCTAGAGGATTTGATTTTCCCCCAAACAAAACTTGGTCTAGGATCTTCCAATGATTCTGGCAAAGGGAGAAATACATACTTGGTTGTGGTGCTAGATTAGATTGTCTCTATCATTATACATTGATAAAGAAAAATAAAAAGATTGACAGCCTTAGGAGCCTTACAAGAAACATTTAGGTGTATAATAGACATTAAAAAGAAAAGTTCCTAGCTATTGTAAAAAACAAAACAAAACAAAACCAAAACAAAATCGTTTAGATGTTTGACATGGTTTTTGATCATTTAGGCCTGCATATTTTTAACTATGTTACCTATATTAGCATACAAAACAAACCAAGTTGAAAAATAAATTTTAATTTCACTCCTAGAGAAAGAAATAGGTCAGCATGAGATAAGTTGAGATTCAAATAGAGAAAATGCAGACAAAACATGCTTTTTACCTTTACCCCAGTCTTCCTCAGAGTAAAAGTACTGCCATGTGTTTTCAGAACTCTTCTCTTGTTTCTGGTTTCAAGTGATGTTGACTCCAAGCAAACAGAAATCTACCATCACAGTAGGATTTTGGTGTAATTGGCCTGCATTGCTTTGGATTGTGTTTTACCTATCAGGCATACATATTTAATCTTCAAGGGAAGTTTTGTCCATACAAGTTGCAATATGATTACTGAGATCATCCCGCAGAACCATGTTGCAAGCATTGAAGGGACAAGTAGCTAATTTGGCAGCAATATCAGGATGATTCTGTATAACAAAATTCAAATGTGAAAAAATATTCAAATTTTCTCTTTTTATATTTCTTTGGGCATGATGCCAACCATGGGGCTTTAAAGCAGGGTTTGGGTGCAATCCTATTTCATCCTTTTGGAGAGGGATAGACTTCTGCAATTTTAGCCATTGTAACCCTTCTTTCTGTGCTCATTTAATAGTGGAAGTAACAGTCTCTATGACTCCCAAGCCTGGGCCGGCATCAGAAAATGATAAAATCAGAGTGATATGATTTCAATATAAGGAACCAGTGCAGGGCTTCATAAAATCTTATATTGAACTTTAAAAACATACATAAATACTCAATTTAGGCCTATGTTTACTCAAATATGAACTATTTATACACAATTTATAAATAAATAGAAAGGATGATTGAAAATATATTTGAAAATATCGAAAAAAGGAAGGTCTTCAAGTGTGTCTTCTTTACAAACACAACAGCAGAAACTGTGTTTCTCCTACAGCTCTGGAAGTTACTAGGAGTGTTACATTAAGAAAAATATGTTTCTACCAACAATTCTGTCAAACTTGAAGTATTGTGAATTGTTGATCAAAATACAAGAGGAATTCTGTTTTTACAGAAAAGAGATACAATGTTATCTGTTGATAATCACAGCCTGAAAACTTAAGTATCCAAACTGAATTCTAGGCCATATGATAATACAATGTGTGCCTTAATAAAATAATTTAGTGTGTAAGAATGAAATTAGTTTACATTTTGGCCATTAGGCAATGGGGAGACAAAGGAATTCACCTCTAATATATGTGAACAATGGCACACACAGTTTGATATAATTGCACACACAAAACATCTTGCCTATGTTCTGTTTAAACAGAGATCTAAAATACAACTCAGGAAGTACACAAGTTGGACTTGCATTGTCTTATTTTCCATTACATGCTGCAGAGATTTTAGAAGGAATATAAAAATATCTCCATGACATTTCTGCCACACTCTCACATGTTCCATAACAATAAATCTTAAAAATAGTTAAAAAAAACTTAAATTTGTCCATAAACTGAAGAAGTTATGTAATATCCACATTACTCCAGATGGTATGAGAACCTGTGCAATCTGATTTTGAAATTTTTATCACAGGGACACTACAAACTACAATAACCTATCAGGATCCACAGATTCCTCTGAAAATGAAAAAAAAAAAATCCCTCAGGAAAAATCAATATGTTGGGGAAAATACAAAACTTTACTGTTATTTCCCTTAGAACTATACTTTAACTCAGAAATCCCTATATGGAGAATGTAGATTCAAAATATGACAAAGAATATTACTCTGGAATTTAACTTCAGATGTAATCTCAGTTCATATTAAGTAGTTCTTACTTTTAGTATTATGAAAAATAATCATTTTAGTTTAATAATTATTGATTTGTGTCCAATGGAATTGTTAGCTTGTTATCTTCTGAGAGAATACATCCACTGAGGGCCTCTGATTTAATTTCATTCTTACATTTCAATGCAGTGTCCATATTTTACAATCGTTTTTTTTTACCTTTCTACCATATGAAAAGTCAGTTATAATTATCACCATGTCTAAAAATTGGGACGCAATCAGGAGAAATACAACTATAGTTTTCTCTCTATTCATGTCAATATGCATTCTGTGATTCCCAAAAAGAAAAAAAAGGACTAGAGCATTTAAAATAATTTCCCAAAAGAAATGGATACATGTTACCTCATTCTACTGTGACAGACAGGTAAATATCAAGTCCTGCAGAAAAATTCTCTGAGGGAAAACATAACTAAATACGACAAAATCACGTCTTAAATATTGTGATTTGCTCAGTTATATGACAAACAACCTGGTAGAACCTATTCATCTCTAATAATTTTTGTTACTAAACACACTTTAAATGAAATACATTGATATTGCTGTCTACTTCACAGATTAGGATCACTTATTGCAAATAATAGAAATGTATAATTTTGAACTCAACAAATTACATACCAAACAATTAGAGGAGATGCATTTTGAAAAGTTTGAGCGAATTTAGAAAAGGTTTTCTACTTTATAGATATCTGAATTAAAAAATTCCCAATCCCTTTTACAAATATCCAATACCTATTGAAAATATATATTCATATTAATGAGAATTGGTCACTCTTACATATATGTTCTGATTTCTACTCAGACTATAAGGTGAGTAGGGATTATTTTTCAGGAAATTGCTTCTTAGAGAAGGTATGTATCATAGAGGAAAATAATCATTGAGACTTGTGGGAATCAAAGATTGAGTTTGGGGCTTTGGTTCAACAGGTAGTACATTTTAGTAATCCAGTGTTTAGTGGCCACGAAGCAGAGGCAGAAGACATTAAACATGTGATTGCTTTGACTGACTTCAAAGTGACAGGAATAGAAGTAAATTTCAAGTTCGCCAGAATGGAAATAGCTATTTTCTCAAGTTTGAGGAAGTAAAGAATTTGTATTCTTTTATCCATGGAACAATACAGCCTAGTGGAGAAAAATTTAAGAACTACACCTTGGAATGTCAAGGGTAGAAGTGAGAAATATTCCAATCACATACAAGAGCCAAAGAACTAATATGTATTTAAATATTTTTTTTCTTTCATGCATTTGTTTCTAACACATTTATAAGATTATATGTTTGTTACTTTGTATGTCCCTCCCCCACAGTATAACCCCTGCTTTCACTGTATTTGATGTCGGTGTAATTTGTGGAGGGGAGGGGGAAAAACAAGTCGTTTAAATAAGGATACAGGTTGACCCGTTGTAGTAATGAGAAGTACAAGTTGTCATGTCGAAAACGAACTTTACAACTTTGGTGGGGGGGGGGGAGAATTGGGTGGGAGGGGTGGAGGGAGGCTGGGAAAGGATGTGAAGGGTAAACAAAGGAGGAGTCTACAATGCTTGATAGGCAATGCACTCATTATCTTTCCCATGTAATTGTAACCCCTCTGTACAGTATTTTCACAATAAAAAAAAAACATAGAAGAAGGAAAAGAGGGCAAGGGATTGTTACCTGTTTCCTTCAGTTAAATGGATTCACCAAACAAGTCAGGATCTCTTTCTCCCCACGACAGATAACGTCCCACTAATAGGTTTACCACAGCAACAGTTACTTCTGTATTGTGACTTTTTTGGGTGGGGCCACTGTCATTGTGATGTAGCCCATAAACCTCACTTCCATTTTGCAAACTGAGGAAGCACAGCGACACCTCCGCATATGACACTGCATATGGAAGTGCTCATTTCTGGACTGAACCCAAAGACAAAGTCACATTTCCTTTTAGTATGCATTGGTGAACTCCAATTAAGTAGAATAGAAATGTGTGAATAATCAGTAGATGAATAAAATGAATGGATGTTTCACACTTTTCAACTGGACATCAACTACTGATTCTTTGTACATTGTTCTTCCTAGACATCAATACACATTCTATACTCTATATAAGCAAAGTTAATGAATCTTTACATATCATTCTTTCCTTGTTTCATTTATTTAATCATCAATATTTTTATTAGGGGGACAGTATAATAAAAAGTTACTTAAAGAAATTATTCAACTGCTGCCAAAAATGTTCTTTACCTTCCTTGTATATAAGCTTGATCTTTGAATATTCTTTTTTAATTCACCTTTTTGAATAAATAAAGACAGCAAGAGAGAGACAAATTCACAGAAGGATTTTTATTATATATTACATATTTTTACTTATACAAATAATAATGTTAGAATATATTATAAAATAAAAACATAAAAGACATAGAGAGTATCTGTGAATGTATAGGTTTATCTATATACATATAGGCTTTTGTATTATTCAATCAATAATAATAAAAGCTAAAGGCAATTTTCTGGAATAAATTTTTGATTATATAATTTTCAACTCGAGTCTATTGACAGGTTTATATAGAACACATGAAATTCAATTGTTTTAAAAATATATGAAGTTATTATGCAAATTTTTGAAAAGCTGGATTGAAGTTTGTACTGATACATAAAATGCCATACATGGTATATATCACTTTTTTCTAGTATTATGTAGATTGTGTATCGGTACTTTTCATAAATACCAAGAAATGTACTAAAGATTTTTGGGTATACACTCAGGAAAATTTGTGAGTATTGAGATTTAAATATGGACACTGGAATTATGTATTTTCAGTGGCAAGATTCTTCATTAAATAACTAGTGTATATGGACAAACAATGAGAAAAGTATTTGGTGACATGATAATGATGACAGGATATTTTGTGTTTACAAATTTGTCTGTTTGGAATTGGTGTTTTATGAGTCCCAATGAACTGAAACATTTCAGTATTTCTATGGGTAGAACAAGAGAACTTGGTTTGAGACAACTGAAACAAACCAACATGGGAGAGAAGAAATAGGAGGTCATGATTCTCTTTAAGCAGAGAATCTGGACACATCCCTTAGTGAAACAAACAAACAAAAAAGACAATTTACGGTTAAAAGAAAGGATTGTATGGGAGTGCTTGATATCACATGAAGTTAATCAGAAACATCAGAGAAGGAACCCACTCTGAAGTATTTAGAAATGATTCCCATCAGAAGGCTTCTAAAAAGTAATGTTCAGGATTTGTAAGTGTCTATCATGTTTGTGTTCATCACAATTGGGATATGACAAATAATGCTCAGGTAAGAATCCTCATCTTAGGACACTTATGCCAAATTGTGCTTCTGTCAATTGAATCAAACTCTAGTACATTACCCAATTTTTATGAATAAATTAACTAAAATTCATTTCAACTGTACTAAAATTCAGGACATTTGATTTCTACATGGAATTCTACCTGTAATTGACCAGAATGGAATCTGATCCTCAAGGGCATTCCTCCTGTTAAGCCAACATTTTGTCCTCTGCCTTCCATTGTGTTCCAGTAGGCTACTATATAAAAGGGCCTTTTACTAATAACATGTTCAAGTACATGTAATAGATAAAAATTTAGACACAAGGTATGAAGGAATTAAGTACATTGTTCATATGGAGTAGACTTTGGTTTTCTTCATAGAATTTACCTAATAATAGTGACCATTACTAATAGTACACATTGCATGCATTTGTAAAGTATAACTTGATATTGTAGTATGGTTACTCAAGAAACAAGAAAATTTCACTGAAAGAGTAGGAACATTTTCAATGTGAATTAAGAACATTTGAGCCAAAAGTGCACACAAGCTTAGTAATAGGGACAGTAAATTAATGAACCTTTTCCTTCAGGGCAATACGAGATTCAGAATGACAGGAAACTATCTGAAACACTGTCACAAACCCATTCTCACAGTTTTCTCAGGTAAGCATCCCTGAATTGATTGATGATAGAGAAATTATGGTCCCCCTAAAGTTGAGAAGTGCATATAATTCAGTGACGATATTGCCATTCAGTTTCTTAAAAAGTAGTTTTGTGCCTGGACAAGAGTGTAGCACAGTTACAAAATGTAGTCATTGATAATTTTTCTACTCATGATATGTAGGTTTACAATTTGCTGACATGAACCCTTTTGGAAAAAAGTATAAATTTCATTATTTATGTTGGTCGCTCTGGAAGGGCAGACATAATCTCTTTATATTGTCAAACATTTCCATTGTAATATGTCTAGTATAGATTGCTCCTTCCTACATTTATTCCTTGAGATTTCTACGTCTGTAAAAATCAAGTATGAAAAGAAAATGCTGTGATTCAGAGGTAGCCTATATCAGGATTTCATGTAAATATTCATGTTGAATCAATCCCAAGAATTGTGCTCATATTCAAAAGTTCTTGCAAAGATTGCACAAAATATTTTATGTCATTCAATATAAAAAACACTGCAGTCTAAATATGTACATCACCACAAACAACCTGTTTTCAAAACCACTTTATCTGGTGATCATCTTCTGAAATCACATATCTAACCTAAAACCTAACTACATTGTCCTAACTTTCTTTCCTCAGGTAATCCAGATATATTATTATATTATTATATTATATAATATATATATATTATATTATTGTACAATTATTTACTTACTATAGCTAAGATATGGAACCAACCCAGATGCCCCTCAGTAGATGAATGGATCAAGAAAATGTGGTATATATACACAATGGAATTCTATGACGTCATCAGAAAGAATGACATTGCCCCATTTGTTAGGAAATGAAAAAGCTTGGAAAAAATTATATTAAGTGAGGTAAGCCAGTCACAAAGAAACATAGATCTCATGGTTTCCCTTATTTGCAATATCTAGTATATCTCTGAGTCAAGTAGAAAAGCACAGACAAGGTGATGTTAGGGAAATGAACCCTAAGATATGTATTCAAATGTTTTTATTTTCTTTCATCTGATGTTTCTAACACATTTATGAGATGATTTCTTTGTTGCTTTGAATGTCCCTCCCCCACAGTATAACCCCTGCTTTCACGGTATTTGATGTCTGTTTAATTTGTGGAGGGGAAGGGGAAAAACAAATCGTTTAAATAGGGATACAGGTGGACCCATTGCAACAATGAGATGTACAAGTCATTATGTCCAAAACGAACTTTACAACTTTCATGTGGGAAAGGGGGGAGGAGAGGATTGGGAGGGGGGACGGGAGGAGGATGGGATGGGAAGGGGAAAGAAAGGAGGAGGCTAAAATGCTCAATAAGAAATGTACTCATTATCTTGTCAATGTAATTGTAACTCCTCTGTACAGTATTTTCACAATTAAAAAGAAAAAGAAATAGAAAAAAAAGTCTAGATGTACACAGCATTCAAATCCTCTCGCAGATCATAAACGAATCTGAGAAAGTTATTTTCACTAATCAGAGCAACATTTGGGAAAAAAGCTAGAGGAAAATAAAATCCATATAATGATTAAAGGGCCAGATTTTATATATTTACAAACATAAAATATATTCAGGATGCTATTAAAATTGGACCTGAGTATAAGTGTTATCCTACAAAAACTGGACACTAATATCCACTGAGGCAAGAATCTTTTCAAATTACATCCACAGTTCAGCCTATGACCTTGACCTCTCAAAAGATAGTCACTTAGTTCTCAGGCAGAAAGTTAGGAGTGAACCATTGTTTATGATGCCTTTGTGTAACAGAATTTTATTTATAATTGAATATGTATTAAATGATACAACATTCTATCAGAAGCAGATTGATTTTCAGACTTAATTAATTTAAAAAGAATAATTCCATACTATACTGACTTGTTCAATCTTTGAATCTCAAATTTTGTATACAACATGGCACATGTTTAGTGCTGAGTAAATATTATGTTGAAATTGAAGATAATACTTGTCCATTGTTCATTGTAAAGAAATGGTATTTTGACTTTTGTTGTGTTTTTCTCAATGTTTTAAGAAGTATTTTAACTTACCTTCAAAGCAAAAACGTGATAGCAGGAAGTTACATTTTACTAGTCTGATGTATATAGGTTAAATAATGATGTGCTAACCATACTGTTTTCTCTGTGTTGGTGTGAAAAACTTAATGGCTTTTGTGTGACAAAAAAGAGATATCATCTAGTATTTATGTGCTTTACAACAGATTGTTTGTCGCTCTATCTGATTAAATGTGTGTAAATAACCCCAATATCATCATTCTTCTTAAAATTTAGTTGATACTTAAATCCCACTGTCGTCCTTTTCTGGAATGGACATGCTATTTTCTAAATAAATGTCTCCCTTTAGATGGAAATGAATAATAAAAATCAAAGATGTAAAATATAGACATTGATTGTTAACTTTATAATTTATAATCACAATTGAACTGCAGTCAATTTCTTATACCTTTCTTATAGAGTATAATAATAAAATATCAATTTATTATTATAGGGCTTACTCTAATTCTTTATATATTACAATTTTTATTTTTTAAATGTATATTTTTAGGATTAATTTGCTTTGCCAAAATTCAAAAAAGTTTTACTGTAATGTAGCTTTTAGTTTTTGCCTTATTTTATCTAATTTCAGTTCAGAAAACATGCATAATCCTGAAAGTTCTGTTTCTGATTTTCAGTAAAAAAAAAAAAAAAAGTCTACATGAATTGGATTTCTATGCATAAGAAAAAAATCCCTATATCTGTACATATTTAGTCCAAAGAAACGTTTCAAAATGACTAATTTACTATTTATGTATATTTATATGCAATGTAATTCTAAGCCTGAAGCACACATAAAACTATTATTTTCACCACAAAAACTAATTGGAGCTTTTACTGCCAAGAAAAACAAATGCCTAAGTTTTCCTACATTGCATATATTTTTATAGCTATATTTTATATTTTACACATCAACTAAAATTTTCTGTGAAAATCTACATCTTGGTTGAAAAGCACAGAAAAATTCAATTTTTTTTTTGTATTTTTAGATGACATATTCCTAGCAATATTACAACATTCCATTCCTGATTTTTCACTGCTCAATTAAAATACTTTATTAAAAAGTCGTTAAAGACAAAGGAGGAGGCAACAATGCATGATGAGAAATGTACTCATTACCTTGCTCATGTGCTTGTAACCCCTCTGTTCAGTATTATCACAATAAAAACTTATTTTTAAAAAGTCCTTAAAGGCAAGTTTACATTATCACTTATAGAACTCCTCCTCTAATTATACCTCAAACATAATTTTATTTACTTCAAAATTACAATAAAATTCTTTAGTATTTTCAAATCTTTTAAGTAGAGCTAACCATTTTATTTTTAATTTCCACAATCCACAAGAAATTAACCATTACTTCTTTATGTTATTGAGAAGGAAGTGGTTATTTAAATAGTAGGGTGGTAGAAGGGAAAATAAGATGTTTGCTAGTTATATAATGAGGTATCCTTTAACATTCTTTGATATTTCTCTCTGACAGCACACATTCAGTTTCCAAAAAACAATGTGTAGGGGTTGAGTCAATTGCTGGTGGCTCATTCCCTCTAATCTTAGCAACTCAAGAGGTTGAGATTTGAGGATCCTGGTTCAAAGACAACCAGGTCAGGAAAGACTGTGAGGTTTTCATTTCCAATTAACTACCAGAAAACTGGAAGTGTGGCATTAGGTCAAAGTTGTAGAATGCTATCCTTGAGAAAAAAGCTCAGGGAGTCTCCAAGCCCTGAATTCAAGCTCAGTGACCAACAAAGAAAAAAATAAGAAAAAGAATCGTATGTACCTTATATTTGATTTTTTAAATCACCACTATTTACTCCTCTCCAGTTTCTATGTGACTACCTACTTATTATCATAGACATCCAAGTTATTTTCAATCTACCTTTCCCCACTACACCAAACCCTCAACAAAACAGAAGGAGTTTTTCTTCAGCCCTGTATCAAGCATTTGTGTTACTCTTCTCAAACTTTTGTATTCACCTTCAGCATGCTACATTAAAAACAACGGTGCTGTTATGCTGACATAGAACACTCCTTAATATCAAATTATCCTTAATATCAAATTCCCTCTTGGAATACTCTGCTCCATTGCTCTTCCACCTTAGGGCCTTTCCTTGGCTCTCCTCTTATTTAGACCATAGGGCTCCACAGCTCTGCATATGCTTTCTTGTATATCACAGTTTGGGGAAAGTAATTCCTTTACAACTATACGTATTTATTTATAAAGCCAAGTAATAAGGAACTTAATTAGAATTTTTCAGCCTGTGTGTAAAATTAAGTAACAAAAAAGTCTAAAAAGTAGATTAACTAAGCCTTCCAATGTAAGAATTCTTTGTTTATGGTAAAAGTTTAATTAGGCTAGGAATAGAATCAAGATCACGGTTGGTCATACATCTTGCATTTGAACTCTTCCGCAAGATCAGGTCAGTTTTTCTTTCATGATTTTTTTGGTTGTTGCCACAAAAGCAAAGAAGCTAGTAAATGTCCATTTTAGTTGGTAATTACAAGGTTGCAATTTCCTGCTGTAAGTTACTGTAGATACTTATGTCTTCAGAAAACAAAACTTTTTCATTTAATTCCTATTAATGTGAAGGAATATTAGCATTTAAAAAATTCTAGACTCATTAACTTCAGCAAAGGAAAAATACTTTAGACAAATCAGAAAAATCCATTTTCTAAACCTCTATTGCTTGCCATTTCCATATTAACTTTTAATCTAGAGGCAGAATTCATTCATGGTTATTACAAATTATAAAGCAATATTATAAATATAAAGCAACAATAGCAACATTATTAGCAGCATTGTTGAATTTTCCTAAGGTTATTTACTCATGACATTATTACTTGGCTTTACAAATCTAAAAACGTCACTGAAAACACTTATTTTTATCTCTTCTGTTAGCATTTTAAAAATAGATATCACTGAAGAGCATATGATTGGTAAATATCACAGTAACAAATGATCACCATAAGAAAAACTCATTTGATTGGTAAATGTCACAGTAACAAATTTTAATCATAAGATATTCTCAGCATATTTTTTCCTCTCACTTGAAGGAGAAATATGTGTTTTAGTTATAATTTTGTGCTAGTCTTAATTGGAACTTCCTACAAGAGGTACTATAAAGTACCTCAGCTAATATAATTTACTTATTAAAAAAACAAAGTCTTATTGAGTATGCAATGTTATTTAATAGATAATCTAGAATATAATAAAATCTATTAAGTCCTCATAAGCTTAATTTTGTGGAAATAGCGGAAAAATTTACAATGTATTTTTGCATAAGGGTGGGAAACATTTAAATGTTCTCCCTGAGTTAAGCTTTTGTTTCACTGCATGATATGTGTCCTCTTTAAGCTCTGGTGACAAGAGTTTATGGCATTTTAAATACATTTCAAGTCTAAAATTATTCAGAATTTCTATTTTATAAAATGGAAATTTGTATAAAGTGATTTATACACTTAGAACACAAGAGACATGGAATCTGATTCTTCTTATTACATTATAATTTATGAGTGCCATTTCAGAAGAATTTTGCTTAAAACTTTTATAGAAATACAATGAATGCTTACTAGATCATTCACATTTTTGAGAATATGTGACCAATCTTAGACAAAATAAATTACCTCAATGTTTTATCAAAATACATTTAAAATACAATAAATAAAATTCTAAAATGCATTTTAAAACTAAAAAATCACCAATAAAATATTTTCATAATGACTTGCATCATCTTTGATATGTTTTTCATTATAAAGTTAATTATATAAATTTGAAACACCTGTTACTATTATTGTTACTATTATTTTGTATTTATTTTAGAGGGTGATTAGTTTTTTGAGATAAATATTGTTTTTGCTATGGTTTATTAAAAGAAACTTTGGGTCTAGGTCTAAGCTTATCAACTATTGGCTGGCTTTTCTGAATAATATTTACATGAAACTTCTACTACTGAAAAGAGTTAATTCTGTAAATGTGTTATTTTTCTGTTACTGTTGATAATTCATCTGAAAAGAGCTTAGGAATGGGAATTCCCTGATTTTATGATGCTCTGTTTAAAAGACTACAAATAAAGATCTGTGTAGAGTAGGTAGTGCCAAGATGTAATTGTCCAACATATTCTACGTGAAGGCTACCATGGGAATCAAGGATGACATTAATCTTCATCTTGGGCTTTTTGTCAGTAACCATCAGTTTATTGTTAGCTTGAATGAGAATTTCCCATAGCTTTTGATATGTCACAATTATTTTGTCACAGAAACTGGTAAGATGTATAAATTTTGTATAGCCATTATCAATAATTATGTTATAAATTATATAATGCTATATTCACACCATATTTATTAATTTATTAATTGTATTTAGGTTTTACTACTGGAGCTTGACCCCTGGGTTTTGCACTCTTGGCTGTTTCCTATGGCTAGCATCCCATACCACTTGTACCAAACTAGGACTTCTAGATTTTTGCTGGTTATTTTGTGATAAAGGTCTCATGATATTTTCAGCTCAGGCTGGCTTCAAATCTCAATCTGCACATTTCACCCTTCTGAGTAGCTAGAAAGAGATATGTAAGTCACCAATGTGCAGCTAATATTACCACATTTTAAACCCATTTAGAGGTTATGTTCTTAGTTTCTTCTTTCTTGCTATTCAAGTAAGTTCTTTACTTCATTTTCTTGAAATTGAATTTCTAACTATTCTAATATGAATTTGATAGTTTGAGTGTCATACATTTTATTTTAATTGTTATTTCTCCATTATATCTTAGGGGAAGATTTCACCATAGATGAAACTGTAATGAAGAATGCTATACCCTTAAAGGTTAAATTGAACCTTATAATAGCTGATACACTAACATATTGCATTATGGATATATTCTTTGTTTTATTATTCAAGTTCACTACTCAGATATCCAAAAGTAAAACAAATAAGCTCATAGCTAGTTTCCAATGATTAGGAATAGATAAAAGACACTAACTTTTCAGAATCCTTTGTACTTGAACATATGGATAAAATGGCTTAAGTCATTAGATGGATCGCAAGAGTAAAATTCTTGGTATGGAAGCTGAGTCAAAGGTAATTTTACTGGGATGGAGATTTAGCAGGTAATTTTTACATATTACATGACTATTTCCTCATGCTCTTGACCTGTCCAGCCCTGCCTCTGTGAAGATTTTGTTTGACTACCAAGTAGATACCGCTACCTCTTTTACAAATCTAGCTTGATTTTATTTTTATAATAATGATCTATTGTTTACCCTTCCCATCTCTTCCCAGCCTCCCCCCCCAGGCCTCCCTCCCCACTGCCCGCCAACCAAAGTTGTAAAGTTCGTTTTCGTCACTACAAATTGTATTTCTCATTGTTGCAACGGGTCCACCTGTATCCTTATTTAATTTTATCTGTTGAACTTGACCTACTAAAGACTCGTGTTAACTGAGTTCTCCAGGTTTTCACTGCTAGTCTAAAATGTGATACGTTGTTTCTGTTTGACTCTTTTTTGATATTATTTTAAAAGATGTTTCTATATCTTAAACTCATATTTGTATATTTTATATTTTCATGTGATTATTCAACATGTATTAAGTATCTAATAAATGGCACACACACACACACACACACACACACACACACACACACACACACGGCCCTCACTTAAATTATTCATGCCCATTTATTCCTTAGTAGTATGAACCATTACCTACTGACAGAGTAGCAGAATAGAATCATTTCTATTTGTTAGATTAATAAAACAACACTTAGGTTAGGTAATGCTGTGGAAAGGTATATAATTGTTTGTACACAGGAAAAAAATTGCAGTTTAACAGATATATAATATTCTAGGAGCTTTGAAATACATAACAAGAATGATAATATACTTATCAGGTGAAAATCTATACTTTGCTCATGAAGTGTCTGTCTGTTTCAAGAATTCCAGTCTAAATAGATTTCACTTACTAGCACTTATTTCTGTATTTTGATTCATTAGTCTACTCTGTTGAATATTGTATTTCATATTGAATATTGTATTTCAACTTATTATTAATTATTGCATAGAACTTAACAAATTGCATATGCATATCAGTTTTTAAAATTCATTTTATCACTCATGCAGTGAGTGATAATTACAATAATAATTACTTGTTAAATTCCAATCAACTGTAAGTGCCTGTCCTGGTCCATCAACAAAAACAAAATTTGACCTTAAAAGAGTGGTGATGGGATTTTTTTGTCTGGACATCATTTAAAAATACGTAGCATATATACATCCTCATCTTTGTTTAAAGTTCTGTGGGATTGAAGAACACACCAATGGTCATTAGAGTTTATAGAAATTAATTTTCCACTGGAGTCACGAGTTTTTTTGTTTTTCTTGTTTTTGTTTTATCACTAACATGATTGTTACATCTACAACTTTGATGTAATCTCCACCTCTACAGTTTTCCCTTTTCTACAATTTCCTATGAAAATACCTATAGGTAAATTCAATGTGTTTTATGTATAAAATTATACATACATTATTATTATTCATTATCATTATTATTCATACACAGGTTAATGGATTTGTAGTTTCCTGCGCACAATGACTGTCCACATCTTCTGTTGCTCAGTCAATAGCTTTCTTCAGTACCAGATTTTTCATCCTGAACATTGGATGAAGGAATATTTACAATTTGGTTTTTGGCAAATGTTAGAATTGCTCTAAACATTCACTTACAAATTTGTTATTTCAAAGAAAATTTCTTTATATCAAATAGTCATAAATTACATTTCAGAGGACTTTAAAAAATGCTGTACAGAGTGTTTAGAGATATAGGAGTAAGTTAATGAGTACAATTCTTGTTGAGCATTGTTACCCCCTCTTTGTTGTTCTGGACAAAGTTGAAAGAAATAGTTATTATCCAAGTGCATGATATACAAAATACTGCATTCCCACCAACAATACTAGAGTACAGATATTTTTCATATCCTACAAAACAATGAAAATAATCACATTTCCAAAACATTGTAATGAGTTAATAATACAGTCTGATTGTCATTTTAATTTTAATTTCTTCAATAAGAAGACTAATGATGAGCTTCATTTCATATAATCGTATTACTATTTGATGAAGTATACCAATCTTTTTTCTATGATTATTATATTTTTAAATTGTTTACTGACCTATTGTTAACTAACATAGTCATCACTGAGAATATAGAAATTCTTCACTGGCTCTACTTCTTCTGTCTTTGTACTTGATCATTCACCAGAAACCTATAGAGCACACGCCAAACTTCTTGTTTCTAGGTCTAACCAAAGAATTACTCAATTAGAATCACAAAAAGGTAGTACACAGAAACTTATGTATTTTTCTAGATAGACATGAACATAAGGAGCACAGTGCAACATCACTGCAAGTCTAAAGCATTCATCTATTTTTTGGTTTTTAAAAAAATTGTGAAAATACCGTATAGAGTGGTTACAATAACATATGCATGATAATGAGCAAATTTTTTTTTTTTTTTATCAAGCATTGTTGCCTCCTCCTTTGTTTCTCTTCCTATTTATTTCCATATTCCCCCCTCCGGCCTCACTTCCATCTTCCCCCACCCCCTCATCCCCACTCCTGGCCAAAGTTGTAAAGTTAGTTTTTCTACATACCATCTTGTACATCTCATGGTTTCAATGGGTCCAGCCGTATCTCTATTTAAACCATTTTTTTCCTTCTCCACAAACTATACCAACATTAAATACAGTGAAAACAGGGGTTATATCATGTGGGACGGACATACAAAATAAAAAAGCAATCATTATATAAATATGTTAGAAACAATCGCATGAAAGAAAAAAATTGAATAGTTATCTTGAGGTTCATTTCGCCTAACATCAACTTACCTGACCTTTTCTAGTTGTCTCAGACATGTACTAGTTATTCCAAATAAGGGAAACCATGGGGCTTATGTTTCTTTGGGCCTGGCTTGCTTCACTTAAGATAATTTTTCCAAGTCTTTCCATTTCCTAACAAATGGGGCAATGTGATTCTTTCTGATGGTGGTATAGATTTCCATTGTATATATATATACCACATTTCCTTGATCCATTCATCCACTGAGGGGCATCTGGGTTGGTTGCATATCTTAGCTATGGTAAATGATGCTGCAATAAACATAGTTGTGCTGATACCTTCAGTATGGTCTTGTTTGTGATCACATGGGTAAATGCCTAAAGTGGGATGGATTGCTTGGTCATTGTGGAGCTCTATCTGTAGTCTTTTGAGGAAATTCCATACTATTTTCCAAAGTGGTTGAACAAGTTTACACTCCCACCAACTAGTTCCCTTCTGTCCACATCCCCTCCAGAACCTGTTGTTATTGGACTTTTTGATTATAGCCATTCTTACTGGGGTGAGGTGGTTTCTCAATGTTGTTTTGATTTGCATTACTTTTATGGCTATGTTAATCACTTGTAGATCCTTATATATCACCCTGCACTAGAATCAACTCCAAATGGATCAAAGATCTCAGAATCAAAAAATTAAATCCCCAACAACAACTTCTCAAAGAAGCAACTGCCCAATAAATAAGTGGCCTAAAGTCTTAAAGAGAAACTTCTCTGAAGAGGAATGAAGGATGGCCAATAGGCACATGAAGTAATGCTCAATCTCCCTTGCCATAAAGCATTAATCTTTAAAAATAATTACAATATGAAATCCTGGCAAATATGGTATTTTTTTTCAGAAGTTGAAAGGCATGAATAAAAATAAATCTAAGAGTCAATCACCCATGGCTCATGACTGTAATCCTACTACTCAGGAGGCTGTGAACTGAGAGATTGTAGTTCAATACCAGTATGGCCCAGATAACTTCTGAGACGCGTATCTACAACGAACAACCAATAAATACCAGAAGTGACGGTATGGTTCAACTGGAAGTGCAGTGCGTTTGAATAGATAAAACTCAGGGACGTTAGCTGGGCGCCGGTGGCTCACGCCTGTAATCCTAGCTACTCAGGAGGCTGAGATCTGAGGATCGCGGTTCAAAGCCAGCCCGGGCAGGAGAGACTGTGAGACTCCTATCTCCAATAAACCACCAGAAAACCGGAAGTGGCGCTGTAGCTCAAGTGGTAGAGCGCTAGCCTTGAGCTGAAGAGCTGAAGGACAGCGTCCAGGCCCAGAGTTCAAGCCCCACGACCGACAAAAAAAAAAAAGAAAACTCAGGGACGTTGCACAGACCCTGAGTTCAAGCCCAGTGTTGGAACAAAAGGAAAAATGAAAGAACTAAGTTTTTATGATTTTTATGTGTCTCAGAATTTACTGATAGCATAATTACCCACAAGTTATTTGGAAAATGTCATTTTCCAAAACCCTCAACCCATAACTCATTTCCATCGTGTTTGTATTTTAAGACAATGCATAATATTTTCATCAATACTCTGCCCATCCCAAAGAAGTCTTTTGATAAAATTCTAATGCAAACTTTTCTAAATTTCTGTTGGTTTCTGGAGATTGTTCCAGTATTTTTCTCTTACCCACGATCAGATCTAGTTTGCAGGATTTTAGTTGTGATAGGAAGATTAAAGAAGTTAAGGATATCAGGTTTTCAATACTTTACTTTATACCTTAGGCAAACTGACCAATCACTGACCTTTCATTTATTTATTTTTGCCTCAATATCTTGCACATGCTCAGCTTCCTTGATAAAAGCTGATATTCTATTAATTAAGATTTTCTTCACCTGTTTTATTTCGGTAGTGCTCTTTTTTTTCTTTTTGTTTCATTTTTCTTTTCTTTTTTGCTGTTTAGTCAGAGTTTGGAAAACTTTTCTGCTTGAGCTCGCTTTGAGTCAAAAATCGCACAGATCTCAGCTTCCTGAATAGCTCAGATTTGCAGCCATAAGCAATTAGCATAAAGCTAATGAGTAAGATTCTTAAACGGAAATCTGCTACCAGGTAGCGATTGACAGGCCCATGGGCTGCCACACTTTAAAGGCATCTCAAGTAAGATTATAATTCTCATCTGAGACATGAGGGAAATCATTATCATGGGATAATTGTTAAAAAATGTTCAAAATTGACTTCCAATATTCATTAAAGCAAGATATGTAAAAATTAAAACATCAGTGCTAAATATATTGATGCTATGATTTAAATACTTTTGTGGACTAGGCTGTTGGAAGGTACGTAGTTAATATTTTCATCCTTTGCTCATTATATAAAATGTTAAATGATAAATGACCCTTGAATACTTGCATAGTTGATAGTAAGAAAATATGGTAGCTAATCTGAGAGCAAACAAGCTATAAAAGAACATTATGAAAAGGAATATAAGGTTCACCAACTTAAATCCCAAATTACTGAAGTTAAACTTGAAATGGTATATTAAATCCAGGATCCAACTAATAAAAGTCCAAAGTAATTTTGTGCTTGGAATGTGTAAGAAAGTTATCTGTGCACGATTCTTATTAGAAATTATGTGCTTGGGACTCAAGGCCTAGAAAAAATGTTCCTCTTGCTGAATAGAAGCAGCCCTTGAAATGCAAGTGATCCAGAAATAGGGACTTTTTTCTTAATATTTAGTACCAAACAGTTTTACTTTAGTGCCACGCCGACCCCAGTAGAGTCTGCTTAGCATGGGAAACCATCTATCAGACCATGATAGGGGCCTCGAGACCTATCTCTGAGTTTTGGGACTTCACCGAAGTCTACCTCAGAGAATGGGGCTTTATAGAAACCTATCTCCAAGTTTTGGGACTTCACTGAAGTCTACCTCGGAGAATAGGGCTTCTAAGAGGCCTACTCCTGGGAAAAGGCTGGCAAAAACCCCTGGAAAAGATGTGTTTCTGCCTATCTTTTCCTCATAAGAGTGCCTATTAATCTTTTACTGTTTCTACTGCTCATTGTACTTACTCATTGTCAACGTTCCCTTATTCAAAGCTCTTTCTTAAGAGTGTTGACGACTTCAATATCTGATGAGTGTCTTAAAAATATGACTAACTCACCAGAGTTAAGTGCTACCCTGAAACCCCTCTTATGGAGGCTGGTAGACAAGTTATAAGTAAATATAAAAGTATTGGGTGTTTCACAAAGTCACTCCAGCAGAAGGAATTGTAAGAAATTTACAAAAAGTTGTAGGTGCGGCTAGAATAGAAAGAATGTATGGCAATTGCTGAGATAACTACTTAGGAGAAAGAACTTCCTCATTTACTAAGAGACTTGCTAAATCTAAGTCTCCTTGGTGCTTACTATTAAAGAAGAAACAGGAAAGATCTTAATGAGACAGTTAAGGCCTCTATAGAAAAAAGTAGTGGTTAATTGGTGACAATCATCGAAACCAATTGTATTTCTTAAAAATAGAGGTAAAGCTGGAAACAAGTGCCTATCAGGCGACCAGTTGGTGACCACCCAAGGACGAAGATCTGCAGCAAGGTTGTGTAACCTTTTGCCCTTTCAGGCGACCAGCTGGTGACCGCCCAAGAATGAAGCCCTGCAGCAAGATCATGTAACCTTTTGCCCTTTCTTATGGAGACTTTTTGCTATAAAAGTTTGTTATCCTCTGCATTAAATTGCACTCAGCACTCAGCATCCACTCCTAATGTGTGTGAGTTGTCTGTTTGCCATCTCCCCGTCCTATTCCAGGTTCCTCCCCTAGGTATCCTCCGTTGTCCCGACAGAACCCGGTCCGCGGCACTTTAGTATTTTATCTTTGCCCAATCACTGGTTATTAGATATTTAAAGTCCAAATGCTCCTCAGTCCAAGTCACACCTATTTTATCTAAGCTGATGTCACCATTTTGTCCCTGTATGCCTGAAGAAAGTTTTGTTTACTGTATACTTTCAAGCTCTTTCTTATCATTGCTCATATCACAATATATTTTCACTCCACACATGACACACTTGTTATTTGCATGCTTTTAACGGGTCTATATTTGTCCATTTTTCTGTTAACTGCACTCATTTTAGTGTACTTTTCCCCCTTTGAGTGTATGTTAAGATGTACATGTATAAGTGATAGATACATATACATACGATCAACAGAGTAGAACAATTTGAAATCTCATGTTGTGGCGAAGCTAAATATATCTGGCCAAAGAAGATAGTTTTTGTAGAAAAAACTGCTGGGTTAGTCATACTTAGGATTTGTGTAATGTACTGACTTTTAAAAGCAAACTATACAAAAAAAAAAAAAAAATGACAGGTGAATTTCCCATCCTATATTCCCTTTCTTTTTGATGTTTCTCAAACCCATTATTCAGCATTTCTTTGGGTTTGAGTAAGCCCTGATATTCACACGATGAATCCTAATAACTAATATTCCTGACTATGATCTCAACTGCAATTCAAAATTATTTGATATGAGGTTATACTAGAGTTAGGTACTCTTTAAATAAATAAGTGGTCTTTGTAAAACACAATGAAAAATAACACTAAGCAACAGTAAAACGGCACTCAAAAAAGTGTACACACAAATATGTCCTATAAAGATTGAATTTATACTGCCAAAGCCATGGGCTCTAAAAATGCTGAGAGTAGGCAATAATTTACTCTTCCTGTCACTTTTAGAGAAAGAATGGCTCTTGGGATCTCAAAAGTATAGGCTGCAGAACTATGAGACAATATATTTCTGTTGTTTAAGCTACATATTCTGTCTTAATCGCAGCTGCTTATACTATGGATGTTGCGACTTAAGACATCCAGTTTATAGCCACTCTTCTGGAAGTTCTAGTAAACAAATGAAGCATCTATCAGAAATTTAAACAAAAATCCACAGTTAGGAGCCCACTCCTATACTTCCTTCTTCCAAGTTATGAAACATTTGCAAGCTCACTCAATTTGGTCTTCAGTTAGAAATTCTATCCCAGATCTCCTATCAATAGTATTCCCATTAACTGTGCAGTATATCGTGAGTTTCCTATTCTGCTGAATCCAGTCCCTCTATCCACAATGTTGCTCAAGATTTTCCATATTTAAATCTTAACAGAGTTACTAATGCTTCCTGCATCATTTTTTTAGTGTGTACTGCAAATTGTGTGTATCTTTTTAGCCTATGTAAATTATTGCCCTCTATTTGTTCCAGTGCTCTCTTCTAAAATTCTACCTTAAATATACGAATATTAACTCCTACTCTCCTTAGAAAAGGGAAAAACAGAAACAGCTGGACAAAGAATGAACTAATACAACAATGATATCCACTAGACACTATGTTGCAATGAACTTTACAATTAGGGAGAGAGGGGAGTAGGAAGGGGTAAGCAGGAGAAAATGATAGAGTGGGTAACAATAAAAATAGAAATGTACTCATTATCTTACTTTTGTAACCATAGACCTCCTGTTCATCTACTTACAATATTTTTGAAATCCTACTATAAATTTTTCTGTTATTTTAACTTGTTATATTTATGAACAGTGTAATTCCCAAATCTACATTCCCATTAATCCTTTTAGATGTATAACTTCTCTTAAAGAATTCACAGTATAATTCTCAGAATCTTTTCCTTCTCATTCCCCACATCTTCACTAACTTTGATCAAAGCAAATATTGTGTAGGATATTGGCCTTCAACCAAGCAGATAAATATCTAGAAAAAATAATTTATCTGAGCTCTATTGATTTGCATAACATAAGCTAATCGTTGTTGTTCTCTTCTCCTAAGAACTGGTACAAGTTGGTCTACCTGTACACAACAGGGTCACTGAGAAGAAACTTTTCTTTGGGAGACACTGAATACCTTATCACTAATAAAGAAAGTAAGACAGGTACCAGTGGCTCACTTTCTAGTTCTAGCTACTTTGGAGGTTGAGAGCTGAGCATCATATATCAAATCCAATTTGAGCAGACAAATGAGAGGTACTTGGAAAAGAGAAAGGAAGAAAGGAAGGAAGAAAGAAAGAAAGAAAGAAAGAAAGAAAGAAAGAAAGAAAGAAAGAAAGAAAGAAAGAAAGAAAGAAACAAACAAACAAACAAACAAACAAACAAACAAAAGAAACAAGAAAGAAAGAAAGAAAGACAGAAAGAAAGAAAGAAAAAATAAAGAAAGAAAGAAAGAAAGAAAGAAAGAAAGAAAGAAAGAAAGAAAGAAAGAAAGAAAGAAGAGAGAGAGAGACAGAGAGAAAGGAGAAAGGAGAAAGAGAGAAAGAAGGAAGGAAGGAAGGAAGGAAGGAAGGAAGGAAGGAAGGAAGGAAGGAAGGAAGAGAGAGACAGAGACAAAGAGAAATAGAAAAGGTAGGGAAGGAAGGCAGGCAGGCAGGTAGGCAAAATAAAGAAGGAAGGAAGGAAGGAAGGAAGGAAGGAAGGAAGGAAGGAAGGAAGGAAGGAAGGAAGAAGGAAGGATGGAAGATAGGAAGGGAGAGAGGGGGGAAGAGAATGAGGGAGGGAGGGAGATAGGTAAATGTGGTTCAAGTGGAAGAATGACAACCCTGAGCAACAAAAAGCTAAGCAAACATGAGTCCCTGAGTACAATCCTCATTACACTCACCTAAAGCAATAACAACAACAACATGTAAAAAATGAGTAAAATTACAGGAAGATACAATATTGAACTATGATAAGTATCCACGTTGGAACACTTCTTGTTAAATCCATGTAATCAAGTTTAGCTGTTGCTCCTATCTAAGTTACTATGCTTACATGCTGCTTTCACATGACTTCCACATACATATGTTCATTCACTTATAATTTGATCCAGATATGCCACATGCTCCTCAACTGTAATATTTGTAAAGACAGATTTTATTTTGTTCCAAAATCTGGATATGAGATTTGTGGGGTATTTTTTTCTTCTTTCTTTGTAGTGTGCTAGGGAATGGACTTAGAGACCGTGGGTCTTACAGCTGTAATTTTCCTCCTTGAACCGTACCTCCAATCGGACATTTTTGTTAGTTAATTTGTAAGGAAATCTCAAAGAATTGTTTTGCTACAACTAGCTTTGTACCAAGAACCTCCATCCCTCTGCCTCCTGAAGAGGTAAGTTTACAGGCAACTTGCTTACTTTGTGTGTGCCTTTAGATACAAGCCAGAAATATGCAGTCAGCTTTCTTAAGTTGCCACTAATTTCTGTTAGTCCTCCATGCAAAGTGTAGGAGCATTTTGCTAACTTACAATTAATTTCTACAAATTTCATAACATCCATGCATTGCTCTCACAATTCAACTTCTAAGAAGTTATTAGTTAATATATCTATAAAGCTATTGATATCAGACAACTTCACTCTACTGCCTTATTTAATAAACTTTTATTCATTGATTGACTGCTTGTTTGATGACTTGTTCGAGTGCTTACACAATGGTCCTGGCACTGTCCTTGAGCTTAGGTGCTCAAGGCTAGTGTACTATTGCTTGAGCTGTAGATCTAGATCTGGCTTTTACTGTGGTTTATTACAAATAAGTGTATCACAGGTTTCCCTTGCCTGACTGGCTTCCAACTGCAATCCTTACATCTCAGCCTCCTGAGTAGCTAAGATTACAGGCTTGAGCCACTGGCACCTAGTTGTAATAAACTATTAGTACTGTAAGCTCAGTGTTCTTATGGATCTATCTGCTTGTTTATGCTACATACAAATGCACATGTTCTCTAGCTATGCTTGTCTGCCAATAATTTTCTATATGCATACTTTATCTAAGGTAGAAACTTTCAAGGACATCTTGTAGATACGTGCAGCTCATGTATCCAAATACTACTGTTTTCTTCAGATTTTTTTTTTTTACTGTGAGAAACAGTTTAAAAGTAGAAAAGATTTATTTTGGCTCATAGCTTCAGAGGTTACTGTTTCACTGTCAGTAATTGCATGTCTCTCCAGGGTCTATGTGCAATGAGGCAGAAAAATTTGGCAGAATGGTTGGGACTGCAGAATTTAACACATATAGATCAGAGAGGAAGTAGAAAGAGGAGTAGGAAGAAGAGAAACAGTGAGAGGGTGAGGGAGAAGGAAAGGAAAAGAGAGGGGGCAGAAGGAAAGAGAGAAGCTCCCTTAGAAAAAATCCTGTGATAAATTTTTACTTCTTTCCATCAGCATCCAAAAGTTCCATCAAATTATGAATCCATTTGTGGATTAATATACTGATTAGACCAGAACTTCCTGATCCCGTCATTTTCAATGACTGTATCCATTAGTAGGTATGGAGCCTTTGGTTCTTAACTAAAAGAAGAAACAGAATTTTTTTTCAGTCATACACACAATAAAAGACAGTGTTGTACGAGATTAATGATTGACAGTAAATAGAACAAATATGGTAATAAAAGTTGCATGAATTTGATCTCTCTTTAAACTTATTGTTCGTTACTAATGGTTATTTATGAATATATATACACATAAAATATATATTTATTGTTCAATATATAATATTTATATATAACATATTATACATATATAATATATAATATTTACTGTATAGTATGCATAATATATGTGTGGATATGTGGTGTGTATGTGTGAATTGCATAAATTTAAGGGTTAAGAATTAATTTGGGACCTTGAACTCTCTGTAACTTCAGTCACATCTATTTGGTTAACTTTACAAAGGTGCACACTATTTGCTTGGGTTTGTCAGGGATTACTATTCTCCCACGTATATTTCCCACATAACTGAGAGTAAAGGCTAGGAAAAAACATGTTTTAATTTTTTGTTGAAATGGAGTCTTGTTAAGATTAAGCTTAAGCTGGCCTGAAAATGGGATCCTCCTGATTTGTACATTCTGAGTAGCTGGGTTTGTAGTTGGTGTCAATTTGTTAGGATACAAAGGTGTCTTTGAAGAGATGCAGTAAGGATGACTGATTTTTTTCTTTTTTGCTAAAAAACATTAACCCATTAATTTCAATCAGTTCTGATTATGTCTTCCCAAATGTTTGATGTCTTTGCTCTTTTAATTAACCACCTTTATACTATGCTTATTATATATTACTATGCAAAACTACTGCAAAAATTTTAGTTTTCTTTCTTCAGATAAACACAAGGTGAAGCTTCCATCTTGCCATAGAATTTAGCAACATTAGAATATGTTTTTTTTTTCTTTTTTCTTTTCAAGATATTTCACCTTGTCATTCATAACAATTACATTTTTGGATCATGATTAAGTATAGTAACAGTGATATGAACACAGACAATGCTGACTGAATCGATATAATTGCTACTAAGTAACTACAGATTGTAGTGTATAAAGTGTTCGACTGTTGGACAAAGTAATGGTTCACATACAAAGCAGCATGGAGAGAGATGGGCCAAACTGTTGTAATCAGAATACTACATGATTTCTAGCATGATTTTTGTTTTAGGATTTTCTATTTAGTTATTTTGAAACACTTAACTGTAAGTAATAGAAACTGCAAATATTAAGTTTCTGAATAAAGTACAACTTTTTCACATTTTTAGTAGTGTTTTAGCCTCTCGATATAACACTATTTTACTGAAAAATCTTCTTTAAGTGTGGCCTCCGTTGTAAGATACTTCAGTATTCACTGCCAATATTTGGAAGTACTAGGATTTTTGAGTAATAACTTGGACTGCAAATGTATTATATATGATTGGCATTTTTACTATTTAGTTGATTGATTTTACAATTTTCAATTACCCTGAAATGATCAAATTTTAGTTCACCTCCTAAATATTCAGTATTAACATAGAAAAGGTTGAACAATATTTTCAGTCAGAAATCTAAGACTTAAGTACGTACATAATGTCATTCATAATAT
Organism: Dipodomys merriami; assembly: GCF_024711535.1. NCBI lineage: Eukaryota > Metazoa > Chordata > Mammalia > Rodentia > Heteromyidae > Dipodomys > Dipodomys merriami. Next base: position 26,542,661 of record NW_027203159.1, on the reverse strand, counting down.
TCACAATGGCTACCCACCAAGATGGGAGGGAATATACCATATGACACATCTGGCAATATAGCAGCAGTAGCTTTTAAATATTTTTTAATAAATTTCTTACACAAATTTCTGTTTAAATTTCATCAAAGTTTCGGAACTATGGAGACCATTACTTATTTGTGTAATTAGTATCGATGTTGGTGAAATAATTATATATAATCATTGATAGCTAACATCTCTTCAACTCATTTATCATTTATTTAAACTGGGCAAAGTGTCCTGCCTTACTATACTCAAGCCAGCTTTAAACCAAGAACAATTTACAATATAGTTATTAAGTTAATGTTAAATTAAGACAGTTATAAAACAAATTCATCACTCTTCAAGGTCTGCTCTCTTGAGGTGATGATGCCACATTGAGAACTGCCATGAGTAAAATGGGTCACATAAAGCATTTTTCTAGCAGCTGCTGTTCAAAGTTGGTCTTGCCTACAAAATCAGTGGATCTTGAAGGAAATAAGAAAAGCTAATTTTAGTATTCTTTAATGGGGAAACCCACTCATTTGTATTTTTTAAATCTCCACAGAGGGCTTTAAAATGTTTGAAATAAGAACTCTGAAGAGACTTAACCCTTACATGGTGACCTTTTTGTGAAATTTACCTTATCTTTCTTTTTCTAATTCAGGTATTGGGTAAATTCCCAAAATTAGGATTGCTGGATAATGGGGGAGCTTTATGTGGAGTCTTTTGAGGAATCTCCCTAATGCTTTCAAAGTGGTTAAACAAGTTTACACTCCCACCAACTATGCAGTAAGATTCCCTTCTGGCCACATCCCCTCCAACATCTGTTGTCTTGATTATAGCCATTCTAACAGGGGTGAGGTGGTATCTCAATGTTGCTTTGATTTGCATTTCTTTTATGGCTAGGGAGGTTGAGCATTTCTTCATGCGTCTATTGGCCATCCTTCTTTCCTATTCAGAGAAGTTTCTCTTTAAGTCTTTAGCCCACATATATATTGGGAAGTTGTTTCTTTGAGGATTTGTTGTTGGGAGATTTAATTTTTTGAACTCCAGGTATTTATTTTAGATATGAGAACCTCCTCCATTGTATGGCTACTGAATATCTTCTCCCAATTTGTAGGCTTTCTATTGATATTGCTAGCTAAGTCCTTTGCCATGCAGAAGCTCTGCAATTTTCTGGAATCCCTCTTGTCCAAGCTTTCTTTGATTTGTTGTGCTTCTAGGTCTCTATTAAGAAAATTTCGGCATGTGCCAAGGAGACCTATAGTTTCTCCTATTCCAACTTAAATGTTTTCAGAGTGTATGTTTTGACTCCAAGATCTGTGACCCATTTGGATTTGCTTGTGGTGCAGGGTGATATATAAGAATCTAGCTTTAGTTTTCTTCAAGTGGTTAAGCAATTTTGTCAGCACCATTTTCTGAAGAGGCTGTATTTCTCCCATTCTATTTTTTAGCTCCCTTATGAAAATTAGATGTCTATGGGTCTGTAGATTCATTTCTGGGTTTTCAGTTCTATCCCATTGGTCCTGAGGTCTGTTCTTGTGCCACTACCAATCTCTTTGGATTACTATGGATTTCTAATAGAGATTGAAATTTGGTATTGATATTCCTCCAGCACTGTTGTTTCTGTTAAGGATCATTGTTTTTATTCGGGATCTTTTATTGTGCCATAGTAATTTTTGGATTGCCTCCTCTATTTCATTGAAGAATGAGGTTGGAATATTGAGAGGGATCACAATGAATTTGTAGATAGCCTTAGGAAGTATTGCCATTTTCACGATGTTGATCCTTCCAATCCAGGAGCATGGGAGGTTTTGCCACTTTCTAGGTTCTTGGAATATGAAACATCTGAATAACTGTTAAATCATTTGAAGTCCTCCTTTTTTTCATTAAAGGTACTTTTTATTTCTGTTAATGTATTTCTTTTTTTATTTATATTTTTTGCGAACACACTGTACAGAGGGGTTATAATTACATGGGACGGTTAATACGTACATTTCTTATCAAGCATTGCAGCCTCCTCCTTTGTTTACCCTTCACATCCCTTCCCAGCCTCCACCCTACCCCCCCACCCAATCCTCCCCTGAAGTCGTCTTTTAGATATGAAGATTTCTCAATATTTATTCAATATACATTTTGAACTTAAAAGTTAGTAATGTTTCTGGAATTAATCCTGTGCTGTTAATTGGTGCATAACATATGGCAGATAAGCAACCAAATTCACAGAACTATTCAGATGAATTTAATAAACAATTTTAATTCAATTTTATCTTAAAATGTATATTTTTAGTGAATTTCCTAGAGCATTTCTACATTGTAGATCACAGGTTGAATTATGAGGAAATATTCTCAGGAAGGTACTCAAAAATGTATAGTCATAAAAATATTTCTATGCCTGGATAATGTCAGTTATTGAAAGTATACTTTCATACTTATCTGAGTACTATTAGTAACTTTTATTAAACCATGCTAAAAGTTACCTAGCAAAGACATAGCTTTAAAGTTGGGGAGTTAATGGAATATTGGCCAGAAATTTAGAGAGCAGTTCTACAATTATGTGATAAAAAAACATATTGCAATTCAGTGTGTAGTGTCCTGGCATTTCAATCAAACCTACAGAATATGACAAGAGAATTGTAGGAAGAGTTGTAGGAAGACAACTACTGATATTCAGAAAGCTTTGAATATGAGTAATGTTTAGAACTGAGAGGAAATGGAAAAATAGTAAATGTTTAACACAGATTGATATCTGATATGGGCACATTCTAAAGATAAGTAAACTGACCAAAGCCCAGCAGGAAGCCTTTCCATCAAGTACACATTTCATTTGTAGTGGTTTTAAATTTTTCATCGTAGAGGACCTTCCCTTCTTTGGTTAAGTTAATTCCTAGGAATTTTATTTTTGTGGGGCTATAATGAATGAAGTTGCTTTCCTAATTTCAATCATGCTTTTCTCCTTGGCATACAGAAAAGCCATTGATTTTTGAGGGTTAATTTTATATCCTGCTACTTTGCCAAAGTTTTGCATCAGCTTGAGTAATTTGGGAGTGGAGTTCTCAGGATTCTTTAAATCCAAGATCATTTCATATGCAAAGAGGGAGAGATCAATTCATCTTTCCCTATTTGGATCCCCTTTATGTTTTAATTTGTCTTATTGCTATAGCTAGGCATTCTAACACTAGATTTTAAAAAAGTGGAGAGAGTGGACTGTACGGCTAGATCTCCAGTAGGAGGTAAGAGTGAACGACGCACACAAGGAACACATGTCGGGAGAACAAGCTTAAGCAGGTCTCGTTATGTCAGATGCACAACAGATGTAACAAGAACAACATTGTACCTGTGGCTTTAAAATCACTAGCTCTGTTCCTTTTCAGATGAAGGTTGATTTACATATGAAAATTTATTCAAACTAATAACAATTGGTCAATTTGAGACAGCACTCTATCTGCTGATTCTGAAATATTCTCCATTTATCTTTGAATTTCCTAGAAAGAAAATCCCCAAAGGCAGTTTGCTAGGGAAATATGATTTCCCAATTATTATTATTTTTTATTTTTTTAAATTTATTTTATTTATTTTATTTTAATTTTTTAATTTTTAATTTTTTATTGTGAAAATACTGTTCATGGGCAAGATAATGAGTACATTTCTTATCAAGCATTGTGGTCTCCTCTTTTGTTTCCCCTTCCCATCCCTTCCCATCCAATCCTCCACACTTTAAGCATGAAGCTTTGGTAGGATACATCTCGTGAAATAATTACTCTTTGTGCTTTGTTTTTATGCATTCCTTCACAAATATTGAAATGGAGATCATGTTGATTTAAGTTCATTACAATAAAATTATATAATATATCCACCATCGTTTCTCTTTCCTGTACAACCACTGAAAGATTCATTCTAATTTTCCTGGATGCATAAATATTTCATAAGAGACATATTGGAGAACCTGTGCCAATAAATAACTGAGCCTGAATGAAAAATTTAGAGTAAGGTTTGAATAATTGGACCATAATCATTTAAGAAATAGTTTGACTACTGTCACACTTCAAATGTTCAAAGAACTTTGAATGTGTTGGGAAAGAATGTCCAAATGCAATTTTGAGAAGTTGTTCATACAATGACAAAGTTTGAATGGAAGTGAAAGCGAAAGGAAGCATGAAAATTTTGACAATAACTGCTATCAGTTTTTGCATTTCTCTCCAACCACTAGTGAATTTCATTGTTCTTTATAGGCAGAATACAGAAATATATCTTTGGGTCTTTTTCACAGAAGGAAAATAATATTGTTTACTCTTATTACCTTGCAGGAATAATTCAGTGAACAAAACATGAGTTGAAACCTTTCTCATTGCTTTACTTACATTTTAAATTTATAAATACATCGTGAAGTTGAATCAACGAAATAAATTCATTTTCATTTCTAAAATCTATTCAAACTTTCAAATTTTATTAGAGTACACATTGCTTTCCTTGAATACAGAATTACACCCCGGTGTTTATATATTTCTTGCAATTCACCATGTCAATTTCCACATAGATTTGGTAATGTAGGAGTATGGAAACTTCAGTTATCAAATCCAAATCTACATGTTTCCCTAGAGAGAACAAATCCTACTTAATTTTTCACTGTTCTCAAGATTTCCTATGAATATCAACTTCTATTTCATTTTAGTAATAATTGTAGAGCCCAATAAATCTTTAACAAAGGTATAATGACACATTATCTATTATACTAATCTTACATCAATTATCTATTCCATATAGAATGGCCATGAAAATATTGATGGGATTTTTCAACCAAAATTCTGAAGTATATATTTTACTATACAAGATGCACATCCATCTCAATGATTTCCATGTGTAATCTCACCTAAAGGACACTGTGAGTTCTTTGTAAAGCCTGTGTTAAGGAAAAACTAGATGCATAAAATGCACTTGTTGCAGATAGGGGTGTGTGTGCATAGAATGTGATATTTATAGGGCAAGAGGATACGCATCTTTAGTAATTTCACAATATATTTCTAAAATGTTCCAAGAAGAATGGACTGTCACTGTCAAGTACAAGACACTATCATGAAACCATATTCTATGTCTTTATCTTCATTTTCAACTTGTTTATAACTTGCTACACATATATATGCCCACCATATATTTATATTTAATTTGGCACTGTCGTCCATAAAATTCCTAACGCAAAATGGAATATTCTTTGACGCATATTTTAGGAAAATTCACCCTGTCAAAAATTGGTGGAGGAATTTCTATCAAATCTGGGGTGTTCAATTATTTGGGGATAGATGAGAGAGTTAAATATTTGACAATTTGGCTTATAATTAGTGGTGTTGAAATTGGAGAGTTTCTGATTATGGTCATATTTGCGCACCTACTGTGTAATTTGGAATATTTATTCGTTTTCCCCTAGAAATAGAGAGCAGGAATGAATTCTGCACTAATTAGTGAAGGTAGATTGGAACCTGTAGACTAAGGGAAACCAGTGACTTTTCTACTTCAGTAGGGATGTAAAGAGAACGAAACTGTCAACACATGTCTGTATATGAAATACAAATTTATATATGTGTAAACTTAAGAACATTAAGAGAAATGTATGTAACAACACCCTTCTTTTTAGATAAATCTTCTTGTCAAGATGATGCAAAGTGTGATTATTATATATGTAAGGCAATATATGTAAGGCAGTGAATTGTTTTCTTGTCATATCTTGCAATTTGCCTCATTTTTCTCACACTTATTTTGCCTCAAATCTCCTTCTCCCCAGTTGTAAATACCATTTCGAACATGTTGCCCTGTGAGGAATATTGTGACATTGGTTAATTCTATGCCATCTCTCTCAAGATTTTGTTTTTCCCCTTCCATGACCTATGTAGATTAATGTACATACAACACAGGTTACCAAATTAAATAGAGTTGCAGAAAGGAAGAACCCTATGGAAAATAAAGTTAAAATACAACAAAAAGAGAAATAGTTCTTTATATTTTAAGAAGAATACCAACAATATTTTGGTGTTTATTTTGCATAACCTAATCTTGTTATGTTTATATGTAAATAGCTATTAAGCTATTGGAATCTTCTATTAGATTGAAACTGGATGTGTACCAATTATTACAATAAGGGAAACCATGGTACCTAGAATTTAAGTGTCACTAGTAAAAAAAGAAATAGGTGTCTTCACTTGGTAAGTTCAAACTTAAGCTGAAAAAATGCTCAAAAATGAATAGCAATATTCTATAACAAGTTCTGGAAAAATTGGTTAAATACATAGAAAAATAATGTTACATCCTCATATATCGGCCTCTGTCAGCATCAATTCCAAAAGAATCAAAGATCTGAAGATAAAGGAAATTATTCTGAATGGAAGGAATATGAGAAATACTTTCTTAATATATATGCATAAATGCACCAAATAGAAAAAGGTTTGACAAATGGCAGTGATTGAACCTGCAGGGGTTCTTCATGACAAGGGCATAGTTAAGTAGGTAATAGAAAGCCAAAAGTTTGTGAATAGTTCTTTACTATCCATGAAACAGAAAAGCTTCTTATCTGAAATATAATGTAAATTCAAATTTTTATTTTCCCCAAAAAACTTCCAAACAATAAAGCCATCATATGGTAAGAAGAGTAAATATTTAGAGAAATATTTTATTGATAAGGAATTGAGAATGTCCAAAGTACATATGTAGAAAGGCTCAACATCTCTGACAATAAAATCAATACAAAGCACGTCACTATTGAGATTTCACCGCATCCCTTTCGAATGGCAAAGTCATGTTCATTGCAACATTATTTACCAGAGAGAAAACAAGGAACCACCAGAATGTGTTAAGTTTACTTTCCCACCAACAGTGCGTTAGAGTTCCTTTGGAGCCACATCTCCAGCCCAAGCATCTGTCATTATTAGACTGTTATAGCCAATCTAACTGGGATAAGGTAGAATCTTAATATTGTTTTGATTTACATTTGCTTTTTGGCCAGAGAAGTTGCACATTTCTTCAAGTGTCTATTGACTATTCTCATTTCCTTTTCAGAGAAGTAATTTTGTTTTGGCCTTAAAAAATTATAAAGACCAATTATCTGACTCCCTGAAAATAAGAAGTGTACCCATTCAGAGAGTTGTATAAATTTATTGAATAAGAAATATAAAACTTTTCTGATCTTAGTCATCATCTATTTTTATATTAAAACTTAGTTTTGCAAAGGAGAAATGCTTCAAAATCAAGAGTACCTTTTGGACTGGAGCAGTTTTTCCAAAGGAATATAACAAAACAATATTGATATACTTTCTGTGAAAAATAACTTAATACATATTCTGTAATCTGGAAATAACTAACAAGGTTAATCATAGGGGTTGCTATAGATACCAGAATTTGTAAATACCACTTGACTAAGTACACTAAAACTCTTTTGTGAAGGATTTTGTGGTCTAGTCATTCCATTTAAAATATTCTGATTAATAAGAAGCGATTATCAACTCGTGTATGATTTTTTTCTGCAATTATTTAGTCACAGTTCAACCCAAATTATTGCTTGTGTTTAGGAAGGAAGAAGTTCACTTTTTAGGTCTTGTAAATGAGTTCCAGATGAAAACTGTATTTCTGTTGCCTGTTGTGACAGTACGTGATTGTTTCCCCAATTTTGGGATTAATGAGATAAGATAGTCATTTTAGGTGAAGGTGAGATTTGAGTTCAGGCCCTAAATAGCATATTTTACTTTGTGCAAGATATAAGAAACTATATTGAAGACACTAATCTCTTCCCATAAAACTATTAATTAATTTGAAAAAATAATTACAACAAATGGTTGTGAAGCCTCAAAGAGAAAATAAAAATTATTCCATTTTTTGACATGTTTTCTACAGGATGGATTGAATTTTAAAGATATGCACTGGAAAGGAAGAACGTATTGAGCAAATTATTTGGTGTATAAACAAGACAGAAAAATGTGTCATCATTAAAGAGAGATTTATGCATGATACAATGCAAAACAGAAGGGGTGCTATTTACTAAAGTCAATCATTCTAATAGAAAGGACAATACCAGGTTTCCATGAAATGTTTATTACACCATAAAAGAGATAGTACATCCAGCATAGTAAAGATCTAAATGGCCTATGTTATTGTAGAAGTTCTGCTAGAAAAGAAGCTTATCTATAACTACCTTAATGAGGTTGGTTATATCAAAATTAGTATATGCTTATTGATTTGATTCCATTGATTCCATGGAACTCATTTGTGAATATTTTAAGGACACACAGCCAAATAGACTCCCCATTGGACCATGAAAATCTCTCTCTTCTGAATATACAAAGTGCCCATTAATTACCATCACCAGATATTCGTTGAAGAAAGAAATCTGAGGAAAGGACTATTTTCTTTGCTCTAAGTGTAAGTGGAACCATTGAAAAAGGTACTTTTACTTGGGAATAATATGTTCCTTTTCATCTATTAATGCAGCAGAATATAATAAAATATTAGAAAAATATAGTGATATTTGAACCCTGGTACAAATTTCCTATCAACTTCTGTATTCCAAACAGCAGAATACGAAGGAAAATTTTATGGGTTTTGTAAATCAAATACTTTTGCAAGGTATTTTTCAAGATAGAAGATGCTAATATATCTCAATATTTCTCATGTGTTATCTAATCTGCAGAAGAGTCTCTGATTTCTTTGCAAGGCGTATGGCATGGCAAAAGATAGATTCTTTCATTTATGCACAAAATATCAGCCAATATTTATTAGTTTGGGAGGTAAATGTACACAGTAGGAAGATACCATACTTTTGTACAGAGAAGGTGGCATTTATAAGGAAAGAACACATGCACCATTTCAGAATTTCCCGTTATATTTCTGAAATCTTCAAAGAAGATTAAGCTGTAATTTTCTACTATAATTCATGACACTTTCATAAAATCATATCGAATGATTCTAATGTTGTTTCAAACTTGTGTGTAATTTGCTACTCGTATTTCAGACGTGAGCTGTCATTGTATAGCTGATTTTATATTCCTTGTCCACAACATTCCTACTACTAAATAAAGTAACATTTGCAGGTATTTTACGAAGATATATCTTGCAAAAACTACATTAGAAGCTTGGATTCCTATTTAATCAGTAGAGTTGAAGTATTTGACCACAGAAGAGGAAGTTTCACGAGTGAGAATCTTGCTCATATTTATGATAGGTCTAGCAAGCTTAGGATTTCTAATTATAGACATATTTGGGTACCAAGATTTCTCCTATTTTGTAATTTCAATCATTGTCAGGAATTCGACATAAATATCTGAAAAAATGATTTCATCATTGATTTTTAAATGATGGCTTGGAACTTGGAGACTGAGGGAAACCTGTGTCTTTTGATTGATGTTAGGCTGTAAAGAAAAGAGAACTATATCCACATTTCTGTATACATATTACAAACCCATCAACATAAGTAGCAATGTGAAAACATAACAATTGCAGAGTGTACTTATGAATAGTCTTCTTAATAATTGAATCTTATTTTCATGCTGATGCATACAGGGATTAGTTAGTACTTTTCTGGTCATATGTTCTTACCCACTCCTCATTTCCTCATATTTTTTCTTCTGACCCAAATCTCCATCCCCTCCCACAAGGTATGTTTATTACAAGATGTTGTTTTGTGAGGATTGCACTTGCTTTGGATGAATGTTGGTCCTTTGTCTGAGATTTTGTTAGTCCTTTCCCTAACTTAGATTAATGTACAAGTAATACATCAAATAAGAAAATCAAATAGTGTGACAACACTGAATAAGCCATAGAAAAATAAAGGAAACACACAGGAAATAGATTCACATAGTACACTTTAAAAAGAAGCAGCAAGGAGATACCTATTTTTCTATAACTTGGAGTTATTTTTGCTTACCCTAATCCTGATCTTCTTTGAACATATATATATATATATATATATATATATATATATATATATATATATATATATATATATATATAAAATGTAGCGGTATTGTGATCCTTTCCAAAATCTAAAGAGAACATATACCAAGTTTTAAAAATGAGGAAAACAATGGAGCCTATGTGTTTTTGGGTCTGGCCCACTTTATTTCATATGATTTCTTCCAAGTCTTTTCGTATCCTTACTTAAATTATGTCATTATTTTCCCTATGAAAACGTATAATTCCAGTGTGCATTTGTTCCATTTTTCTTTTTTGGGGGGGCGGGGGTAAAGTCGTGGGGCCTGAACTCTGGGCCTGAGCACTGTCCCTTAGTTCTTCAGCTCAGGGTGAGCACTCTACCACTTGAGCCACAGCGCTACTTCTGGCTATTTTTTTTTTTTTTTTTTTTTGCTTATGTGGTGCTAAGGAATCAAACCCAGGGCCTCAGGCATGCAAGGCAAGCACTCTACCACTGTTCCACCTTCCCTGCCCTCCACGTTTCCTTGATCCATTAATCTACAAGCAAGTATCTGGGGTGGTTCCATATTTTCGTGTGGTAAATAACGCTGCAATGAATATTACTTTGCATTCTAATCGGATGTGTTGGAATTTCAATGTTGACTTGATATGCATTGATTTTATTGTCAGAGATGTTGAGCATTTCTTCATAGGTCCTTTGGCCTTTCTCAATTCCGCATCAGTGAAGACTCTAAATATTTATCCTTCTTACAGGGTGGTATATCATTTGGAATTTGGGGGTTGGGATTTATTTTTTTTAATTTTCATTGTGTTTCAGCTCTATGATCGTTGTCTGTTTCATGGTAAATTAAAATATTTTTCCAGACTGTTGCCTTTCTATTTACCCTCTTAGCTATGTCCTTCATCATGCAGAAATTCTGCAAAGTCACAAAACCCCATATGTCCAGGCTTTATTTGACTTGATGCATTTATGCATCCATAATAAGAAAGTATCAATTAGGGTTTCAAGAAACCCTAATATTTCTCCTATTCTTATCACTAATAATCTCAGCATATCTTCCTTTACCTCGAGTCCTTGATTTATTTGGAATTGATTCTGCTGCAAGGTGATATATAATTATCTATCTTATTTTTTATTTGTGTTTAACCAATTTTGCCAGCACTGTTAATTGAATATTGCTTCTTCACATTTCTGCATTTTTCTGCTTATTTTCAGCTGATCTAGGATGTTATATAATTTTTTCTCTAGAAGTGTCACTTAAAATGAAGGCACCATGGTTTTCCTTGTTGTAATAATTGGTATATATCCAGTTTCATCCTGGAAGAGAATTTCCATAGCTTAAGGATTGCAATAGCTAAATAACTATGGATATATGTGCATAGAAGATTAGGCTAAACAAAATAATCTCCAAGAAATGGAAAGAAAAGGATTATCAATGTTGGATGTTTTCCTTACAATACTATGTAAAGCTGTTTGTTTTCTTGCTTTTTAACCTTTATTTTCCTATGATATCTCCCTTTATGTCAATGTATTTGATTTTGTTAGCCTGTGGACTGTATACATGTTAATATGAATTATGGCAGGGAACGAGAACAACAAAATCTTGATACAGAGGACATTGAGTGAACGAATGCCCCAACATTCCTCCCAAGACAACATGTAGGAAATGATATTGATATCTAAGCAAGGATTTGAGGTAGAAAAATGGGGAATAGGATAACTTGTGACAAAAATCCACTCACTGTGTTATATACATAATAATAATCACTTGGTACATCAACTTAAAAATAAGATTAAACTGAAAAGGAGGGTATTGATACATACACTTAGACTATGTTTTATAATTTTAGATTTGGATATGTAGGTAGATTATTTTGTACACCTTATATAGACATGTGGAGAGAGCTCTGTTTTCCTTACATCCTTACATGAATAAAAAAGTCTATAAGTTCCCAAACATCCTTCAGGAAATCCAAATGTATTTGAAATTACAAACTAGGAGGAAACTGCTGCACTAATATGTCCATAATTAGAAACTCTCCCATTTTAACAATATTAGTAAATATGAGAGACATTCTCATATCTTTAACTTCCTCTACTGTATCCAAATAATTCAAATCTATTGATAGGTTTTGAATTCTACCAATAATTTTGGAGATATTGGATTGATATAAAATATTCTTCAAAGAATATTCCAATTTGCATTTGGATTATTGTGGACCACAGTGCCAAATCAACCATAAATGTGTGAGCGCATTTATATGTGGGGCAAATTACACACAACAGTAAACAAAGATAGAGTCATCGAATATATTTTCCTGAAAGTGTCTTGTGTTACACTTGACAGTTACAGTACACTCTTCTTTCAGCATTATAGAATATATATTGAGAAGTTATTAAACAATGCATATCCTCTTGCCCTATAAATATCAGATTGTCATCAGAAAACTAAGATATCTTAACAAAGTGCATGTTTTCAAAAAAAATTTGATGGTATTTTGTGTCTACATACAAAACCTGATTTTTCCCTGCTAACAGTGTAGTAAAGAAGTCAAAGTGTCCTTCGACGTATCTGATTGCACAAGAAAATTTTTGAGATGGGTGAGAAACTTGCATAGTATGAAATATATTTCAAAATCCTTTGTTGAAAGAAAACCTTGGTTGAAATTTGAATGGCCATTCTTTATGGAACAAAGAAATTGATGTAAGATTAATATTAGGAATTAAATATCATTGCACTTTTGTTACACATTTATTTACTACAAGTATAAGAAGAAATGAAATGGAAGGTGATATTCACAGGAAACTAGTACAGTAAAATATGTAGTGTGTTTTTTTCTCTATATGGAAACATATGCACATTTCGATTTGATGATTGAGGTTTTTATACTCCAAACTTACTATCTGTATATGGTAAAGGACATGGTGAATTCTAATAAGAATATAAAACTTGAGTTTATTTCTGGATTCAAAGAAAACAATGTGGTAACATCCAGGGAAGATGGCGCAGGAGAAGCTGGAGGCTAAACAAACTCTCGCATAGAAAGCAGTTTTAGAGTTCCTGTGAACAGTCCTAAGCCAGAGAATCCCACCAAGTATGCCATCACAGGTCAGAGAGTTAGGCCAGAGAGGGAAAATCCAGGCAAGGAGACAGCTCTGAGCTCTTGCCAGCAGCTGCCTCCACCTCAGCGGCAGCAGTGGTGGCGGCAGCCGCCGCAGGTGCCATACCTGAATCACAGAGAGTCTAGGACAAAGGAGCCAGACACAGCGGGCAAGCAAATTCTACTCAACACCAGCCAAAACCGACAAGGAGTGGACATCTTCATCCTGCAGTTCACACACCAGAGATGACCCAGGAACCAAGACTCGGTGTGAGTAGAAGCCTGACCTCCTCACTCCTTCTCAGGGAGCAGAGGAGGAAAGGTCACCCTTCCCCCCCAGTACTGTAGATCACCATCATGGATACCAACAAAGCTCGGGGGAGCTGCTAGCTCCAACTCAGGCCTTGGAAGAGAACTAGAGTCATTTAGCAGGTCACAAGAACCTAAACTGACCTGCCAGACTCAGCTACACGCAGGGAAAAGTCACCCAGCTTGGGCACCAGCTCTAGGAGTGGCTTTCTTCACTGGGTAATCTGAGTTAGAGGCTGCCCCTCCCTTTAGCATCCTCAACAATCAATTGAAATTCAGTAAACAGAAACTCTGAGAATGGCTCCAGGCTAGGCTCTGTGAGTTTCTCACAAACCAGGCCTCAGGAAAAGCTACTGTTTGCTGAAATGCCTCAACTCTACCCAGAACCTAGCCTCATCACAGCATCTCCAAACTTGAGGAAAAAGCCATCTCTTTTGTGATACTCAAAGCAGATCTTCCTACCATTGAACTAGCCTGGGAGGAGGATTGCAAAATCCTGGTAAAGCAGAGCATTTTTCTGTCTGCTTGAAAAAAACTGACTTAAAAAGCCAACCAAGCCTCAGGACCACAAGCAGACCAGAGACTCCAACAAGAGGCTAGTTATGGACACAAAGTAGATACAGGATTTTTCCCACCCCTCCCCCAAAATATCAAAGAACTTTTTTCTTCTTATTATTTTTTTGATACGGTTTATTAATTTTTTTTTCTTTTCTAAAACTTTTTTTTTAATATTTAATTTTTATCTTTTTTGAAAAAATGTTTTCTAGTAACTATTTTTTTCCTCTTATAATTTTTATTTTAAGGACACGTGTATGTGTATTTAATTTTTTGGTTTTCTTTCTTTTTTAAATTATTTTTTCTTTTTGTTTTTTGTTTAGCTCTACTGAACTTCTGATCTTTTTTCTTCCTTTCTTATCCTTTCACCTTTTCTTCTCTTTCATTCTTTATGTGACTTAATTGTTGTTCTGCACATCTTCAGATAAACCCGTAGTTGACTATTAGACCCTATCCCCCATTGTGTACACAATCCACAAGTTTGTTCCCCAATTCAAGACCTCTGAGACTTAAATTCCTTAATAGCAGTACTATCTCTTTATACCTATATAATAATTTAAGCACTTTTATTTTAAAATTTTTCACATCTCCTTTATATCCCTCCCCTTCTATCATTATATTCACGTTCTTCTCTCAATAGATTATTTTCGATTCTGCATAATATTGGTAATTTATACTTTTCTATTTTTTCTGGTCTCTTTTCTTTTCCCTCTGATTTCTTCTTTTCCTGCTTTGAGATTAGGACTTAGTTAACTCTACCTGTGCCTTCCCACATCACTCTATTCCTATTTTTTACCCACAGCCCTCCATAAACCTAATAATTTCTGGTTTTCCAAATTCTTCTTTGTGCATCGTAGCCCATTAATATATAGTTGTTTGATGGTGAATACATGTATCTGTTGAATTAGATTGTATCTGTAGACTATTGACTGTGCAAATACAGACTGGTTGATGTTTGCCTTAGGGTAGTATTGTACCATAAAACTGGTGCTATTTTTATCTCAAATGGGCAGAGTAAGCCAGAAAAAAACACAAGAAAAATGGCAAGTCCGGCTATATCAACTCCCAATCTTGATAAGCAGGGGACAGAAAGATAATGAATAATCCAGAGGAGAGTTTTCAAGTAGCTCTACAAACACTGCTGTAAAACATGATAAATGAAAATATTGAAAACATACAAAGGACTCTGTATGAGCGTGATAGGGAGAGAGAGGAGGCAATCCAAAGGTTTATACAGGAATATCAGGAGCGTGAGGAAGCTACTCAAAAACTGATACAGGATTTGCATGCGCAGCTTGAGTATACTCAAAGAGAAAGGCAGGCATGGCATGAACAGGATGAGAACACTCACAGAGAACAACAGAAATGGCATGAACAGGAGCGGGAGGAAGCTAAGCAAAAAGTAATACAGGAATTGAGGGAGCAGGATGAGAATACACAAAGATCACTAAAGGCCTTCATGGGATCCATTAACAAAGAGCTGAAGGAAGTTAGGGAGACCATAAAGGGAATGCTGAGTGGAACACTACAGAAGGATTAGGAGTCCCAGGAAACAATAACCAAACAACTAAGTGATTTGAGAATAAACACTGAACACCATATTCAGGAAGTTAGGAACTTCATACAAGATCTAAAAATATGCTTCAAACAAGAATTTGAAGCCATCAAACCTGACCATAGAAGGAAAAGAAATAAATAACAAAGTAGAAAGTCTTGACAGCAGGTTAGACCATGCAGAAGATAGAATCTCAGGGATTGAAGACAGCATAGATATTATAGAGAAAGAACATACAACCATCCAAGACAAGACCAAGAAATATGATAGATCTATTTAACACTTGTAAGACACCATCAGAAGGCCTAATCTGAGGATATTGGGTTTAGAGGAGCACCTAGAAACATAAGTTAATGGTCTACAAAATTTCTTTAACAGGATACTAACACAGAACTTCCCAAACATGAGAAAAGATAGGCCTATTCAGATACAAGAAGCTTTTAGAACCACAAATAGACCAGACAAGAATAGGACATCCCACCGTCACATTGTAATCCACACAGGATCAATTCAGCACAAGGAAAAGAGCCCTAAACCTGTCAAAGAGAACAGATTAATCACCTATAAATGGAAACCATTTAGAGTCACCTGAGATCTCTCAAAAGAGACAATCAAAGCAAGAAGAGCCTGGAATGATGTATGCCATGCCCTAAAGACAAACAACTATCAACCAAGAATACTGTACCCAGATAAACTCTCCTTCATAACTGAAGGCCAAATAAATATCTTCCATAGCAAAGAAAAATTGAAACAATAAACCTCCAACAAACCAGCCCTACAAAAGATTCTTAAAGATGTCCTACACATAGAAAACCACCAAGACCAAAATAAACGCCAGAAACTGCACCCAAACTGCAAATGCAAGAACCATAGGAAGAACCCAGATTTCGCAGCCCCCAAGAACGTGGATAACATGGCAGGAACTCCCAAATACATCTCACTTCTATCTATCAACATTAACGGACTTAACTCAGCAATTTAGCGACATAGACTGTCTAGTTGGATTAAAAAACAAGATCCTTCTATCTGCTGCCTTCAGGACATACATCTTACCCATAAAAACAAACATATTTTCAATGTTAAAGGCTGGAACAAAATCTACCAAGCAAACGGCCTCCATAAACAGGCAGGAGTTGCAATCCTAATATCAGATAAAATAGACTTCAAATTAAAATTTGTGAGAAGAGATAAAGAAGGTCGCTACATACTAATTAAGGGATCTCTCCTTCAGGAGGATATTACAATTCTAAATATGTATTCGGCAAACAATGGAGCACCCAAATTTATCCAAGAAACACTACTTTCCCTCAAATCCCACATAGATCCAAAGACATTAATTGTTGGGGATTTTAACACACCACTCTCCCCATTAGATAGATCAACTCGGCAAAAACTCAACAGAGAAACCACAGATCTAAACTGTTGCATAGATCATATAGATTTAAATACATCTACTGAACATTTCAGCCAACAGCACCAGAATACACGTTTGTCTCAGCAGCACATGGAACATTTTCTAAAATAGACCACATTTTAGGCCACAAAGCAAACTTTTCCTATTAATTTCTAGTCTGCTGACTCCTTCTTTGACTTTCTTACACCATTGATAGTTTTTTTTTTCTTGAACTAGATTGTATCTGTTGAACTAGGTTGTATATGTACTCAGATCGACTGCATCAAAAATTCTGCAACTACGAGCTTATGATTGATACTTGCTTTAAAATAGTGTACCAGCACCGAATAGATTTTCTTTTCATACCCAAAGGTGAAGAACAAGTCAGCGGAACACATGAAAAATGTCGTCCAGGAAAGTCCACTCCCCTCATGATAATTAGCAACAGAATTGTAAATGAGTAATCCAGACAAGAGTTTCAAAAATGCTCTTCAAACACTACTGGTAAACATGCTGAATGAAAAGATTGAAAGCTTGGAAAGGATGTGAACATAATGAGCCTAACTAAATATTATTATAGGAATTTTGGTAGTGTTATGAGCCTAGCTAAATATAAATAAAAGAATTTCATAAGCATGAGGAAGTTAATCAAAGATAAATATAGGAATTGCATGAGGAGGATGAGATGAAGCAAAGATTAATAAAGGCATTCGTGGAATCCACAAAGAGAAGGCTAGAGAAATCCATAGCGGCCACAAAGGAAATGCTGAATGAAGTCCAACAGAAGGACAGGGAGTCCAATGAAACTATGAGAACTGAACTAAGGAATTAGAGAATGAACACTAAAAATCAAATCAAAAATAAAGGAGTCCATACAAGATCTTAAACAAAGCTCCAGCTTAGAATTCAAAGTGACAGAATATGAACATTTAGAAGAAAATAAAATTAAAAAAAAAAGAAATAAAATCATTGACTGTAGGTTAGCTAATGCAAAAGATCGAATTTTTGGAATTGAAAGAGCCTAGACAGTACAAAGAATGGACAAGTATTCAAGACAAATCCAAGAAAAGTGATAAAGTATTTCTTTCATAGTGAAATGAAAACGTCAAAAGGCCTAATTTATGGTTTTCGGTGGTAGACAAAGATTATATACAGAAGTTAAAGGTCTAGGAAGTTTATTTAACAGGACACAGGTAGTGAAATTCCCAAATTTGCTAAAACATAGAGCCCTTCTAATACAAGAAGCTTTTAGAACCACAAATTGACTGGTCCAGAACAGGACATCCCTCTATCACAATTTAATCTGCACAGGATCAAATGAGAACCAGCAAAGAATCCTACAAAGCTGTTACAGAATAAAGATCAATCAATATAAAGGGAAAACAATCAGAATAACTTCAGAATTCTAGACAGATTTAATTAAAGCAAGAAGAGACTGGAGTGTTATATGCAATGTCCTACAAACATACAACTAGTAACCAGAAATACTGTATCCAGCTAAGTCTCCTTCAAAGAAAAGATCAAATTAGTTACCATAGCAAAGAAACATTCAAACATTTTTCTACCAATAAAGCACTACAAAATATACTTGAAAAACCCACAACTAGAAATCCAATAAGAACATGATAAAGGCCATGAAATAGCTCTGAAAGGGAGAATCTAAGAATCATAAGAAGAAACCGGTTGGTATAGGTCACAAGACAGTGAATAACATGGCAGGAACTACCAAAAACTTCTCAGTTCTTATTCTCAATATTAATGGGCTGAACTCTCCAAGTAAGCAACATACATTGTCTAGTTAGATCAAAAAGTGAGATGCTTCTATTTGCTGCCTTCAAAGACACTCCCTTACCACAAAACCAAACATATTCAGAAATTAAAAGGCTGGAAATAACAGGCCAGAGTTGCAATCCTAAATAGCAGACAAAATAGATTTCAAATTAAAATAAGCAAGAAGTGACAAAGACGGTAGCTACATACTAATTAGTGAATCAATCCTTCAGGGGGATACTACAATTCTTAATATCTATTCATAAAACAAGAGAGCACCCAAATTCATCTGAGAAACATTACTTTCCCTCGTCTCATCTAGATCCAAAGAATTCCTGTAGAATTTAACACATCACAATCTCTACTGGATAGAACATCCCAGCAAAAACTGAACTGAGAAACCTCATATCTACACAACGGCATAGGTCAAATAGACTTAATACATATCTACCAAATATTTCACCCAGCAGCACCAGAATACACATTCTTCTCAGCAGCACATGGAACATGCTTAAGAGCAGCCCACATTTAGGTCACAAAGCAAATTTGTCCAAATTTAGAAACATTGAATTTATGCCCTGCATTCTCTCAGACCACAAATGAAAAAATTAGAATTCAACACCAAATACCTCCAAAGAAAATCCTGTAACACATGGAAGCAGAACAACACACTGTTGAACCACCAGTGGGTCATGGAAGAGATTAGAAAGGAAATTCAAATATTCAGGATATTTAACAAAAATGAACAAGGTCTTATGGGACACAGCAAAGGCAATAGCCAGAAGCAAGTTTATGGCTGTGAGTTTCTACATCGACAAATTGGAGAGATCTGAAACCAACAACTTAACAAGGCACTGGAAGCTTTTTTACTAAGAGCAACAAGCAAATCCCAGTTCACTAGATGGAAAGGAATTATTAAAATTAAATTCTAATTAAATGAATTTGAGCCCCAAAATACCCTAGAAATAATCAATCAAAAACTTGGTCTTTGAAAAACTTAACAAAATTGACAGACCCTTAGCAAATCTTATCAGAAATAGAAGAGAACACAGCCATATAAATGAATTCAGAGATGAAAATGGAAACATCAACACAGAAATAACCAAGATTCAGAACATTATAGGAAATATTTCTTATAACTTTATGCTAATAACTTTGAGAATCTGGAACAAATGAACACATTTGTAAAGAATATCGACCTGCCCCAACTAATCAATTTGATTTGAACCAACGTAAGCAACACATAACAAGCATTGAAATAGAAACAGTAATAACAGTGCTCTCACCCAAAGAAAGCCCTGGACCAGATGAATTTACAAGGCCTTCAAAATAGAATTCACATGAATATTCCAACTCAATTCCAGTGAAATTGAAAGTGAAAGTTTAGGAGTTCCGGGAAGATGGCGGAGGAGAAGCTGGAATCTGAACAAGCTCTCACATAGAAAACAGTTTTAGAGTTCCAGTGAACAGTCCTAAGCCAGAGAATCACACCAAGAGTGCCATCACAGAAGAGAGAGTTAGACAAGAGAGGGGAAGCCAAGACAAGGAGACACAGCTGAGTGCCTGCCAGCAGCCACCGCGGCGGCGGCAGAGTCGCAGCGGTGACCGCAGCCAGGGCCATACCTGAGCGCTCACACAGAGAGTCTGGGAGGAAGGAGCCAGACACAGCGGGGGAGAGGATTCTACTCAACACCAGCAAGAACCAACAAGGAGCAGACATCTTCATCCTGCAGTTTGCAGACCAGAGATGACCCAGGATCCAAGACTCGGTGTGAGTAGAAGCCCGACGTCCTCACTCCTTCTTAGGGAGCAGAGGAGGGAAAGCCACCCCTACCCCCCCAGCACTGGTGATCTCCATCTTGGATACCGACAAAGCTCAGAGGAGCTGCTAGCTCCAATTCAGGCCTTGGAATAAAATGAGTCATTTAGCAGGTCACAAGAACTTAACGGGGAAGTGACATGCCAGACTCAGGTCCATCCAGGGAAAAGTCACCCAGCTCAGGAAGCAGCCATTGGAGTGGCTTTCTTCACTGGGTAACCAGAGCCAGAGGCTGCCCCTCCCTCTAGCAGCCTCCACAATCAATTGAAAAACAGAAACCCTGAGAATGGCTTCAGGCTGGGCTCTGTGAGTTTTTCACAAAATAGACCCAGGGAAAAGCTACTGTTTGTTGAAATGCCTCAACTCTACCAGAACCTAGCCTCATCACCACTCTTTTGTGATTCTCAAAGCAGATCACCCTCCCATTAAGCTAACCTGGGAGGGGGATCTCAAAATCTTGGGTAAAGCAGAGCATTTTTCTGACTGTTTGAACAAACTGACTTAAGAAACCAATCAAGCCACAGGACCTCAAGCTGACCAGAGACTCCAACAAGAGCCTGGTTACAGACAAAAGGGAGATACAGGATTCTTCCCACCTCTCCCAAAAAAATAAAAAAAAAAAAATCAAAGAACTCTTTTTTTTCTTCTTCTTTTCTTTTTCTTTCTTTTTTTTTTTTTGGTACCTTATATAATTTATTTTTCCTTTTCTAAAACTTTATTAATCTTTAATTTTTGACTATTTTGAAGAAATAATTGTTTTCCAGGAATTTTTTTTCCCTCTTATAATTTTTATTTTAGGAATACATGAATGTGCGTTTTCCTTTTTTTCTTGTCTTCTTTCTCTTTTTCTTTCTTTCTTAATTTTCTTTTTGTTTTTTGTCTAGCTCTACTGAATTTCTGATCTTTTTTTTCTTTTCTCCATTTCTTATCCATTTAACCTTTTCCTCTCTTTTGTTCTTCTGTATGTGACTTAACTCTTGTCTTGCACATCCTCAGATAAACCCATAGTTAACTGGTAGACCCTATCCCCCATTGTGTACACACTGTGTACACACTTAGTCCACAAATTTATTACTCAATCCAAAACCTCTGAGACTTAAATTCCTTAATAGCAGTACTACCTCTTAAATTTTCACATCTCTTCTATCTCCCTCCTGTTTTCTCAATATATTCACATTCCTCTCTAAATAGATGGTCTTTCAATCTCCATAACTATATTAATGTTTACGTTTCTATTTTTTTCTGGTCTCTCTTCATTTCCCTTTCCCTTTCTTCTTTTTCTCTCTCTCTCTACTTGCATTCTACCCAACCTATTTCCTGCATTGACATTAGGACATAGTTAACTCTCCCTGTGCCTTCCCACACAAATCTATTCCTATTTTTTACCCACATATCTCCCTAACCCTAAAAATTTCTGGTTTCCCAAATTCTTCTCTGCGGTTCGAAGCCCATTAACATATAGTTGTTTGATGTTGAATAGATGTATCTGTTGAACTAGATTGCATCTGTAGACTATTGACTGTATAAATGCAAAAGTTGGTTGATGGTTGCCTTAAGATAGTGTTCTAGCACAAAACTGGTGCTATTTTCATCTCAAATGGGAAGAGTAAGCCAGAAAAACACAAGAAAAATGGAAAATCTGGGTATCTCAATTCCCAATATTGAAAATCAGGGGTCAGATAAGATAATGAACAATCCAGAGGAGAGTTCCCAAATAGTTCTACAAACACTGGTGGCAAACATGATAAATGAGAAGTTTGACAACTTACAAAGGACTCTGTATGAGCGTGATAGGGAGAGAGAGCAGGCATCCCAAAAGTTTATACAGGAATATCATAAGCGTGAGGAAGCTACTCAAGAACTGATACAGGATTTGCGTGAACAACTTGAGAATACTCAAAGAGAAAGGGAGGAATGGCGTGAGAAGGCTGAGAACACTCAAAGAGAACTGCAGGAAACCCTCCAAAGGGAGGAAAGAGAAGTGCAGGAATCCCACAAAAGGGAGGAAGCTAATAAAAGAGTAATTCAGGAATTGAGAGACCAGGTAGAGAATACAAAAAGATCACTAAAGGCATTCATGGAATCCATTAAAAAAGAGCTGAAGGGAGTCAGGGAGACCACAAAGGAATGCTGAATGGAACCCAACAGAAGGAATGTGAGTCCAAAGAAACCATAACCAATCAACTAAGTGATTTGAGAACAAACACTGAACACCAAATTAAGGAAGTAAAGAAATTCATACAAGACCTAAAACAGAGCTTCAACAAAGAAGTTGAAGCCATCAAAGCTGACCAATTAGAAGGAAAAGAGATAAAAAACAAAGTAGAGAGTCTTGACAGCAGGTTAGACCATGCAGAAGATCGAATCTCAGGGATTGAAGACAGCCTAGATATTATAGAGAAAGAACATACAACCATCCAAGACAAGTCCAAGAAATATGATAGATCTATCCAACACCTGGAAGACACCATCAGAAGGCCTAATCTAAGGATAATGGGTGTAGAGGAGCACCTAGAAACATAAGTTAATGGTCTACAAAATTTCTTTAACAGGATACTAGCAGAGAACTTCCCAAACTTGTGAAAAGATTGGCCTATTCAGATACAAGAAGCTTTTAGAACTCCCAATAGACCAGATCAGAATAGCTCATCCCACCTTCACATTATAATCCACACAGGATCAATTCAGACCTAGGAAAATATCCTTAAAGCAGTCAAGGAGAAAAGATTAATCACCTATAAAGAGAAAACAATTAGAATCACCTCAGATTTGTCAGCATAGACAATCAAAGCAAGAAGAGCCTGGAATAATGTATGCCATGCCTTAAAGACAAACAACTATCAACCAAGAATACTGTACCCAGCTAAATTCTCCTTCGTAACTGAAGGCCAAATAAAAACCTTCCATAGCAAAGAAAAATTGTAACAATCCATCTCCACCAAACCAGCCCTGCAAAAGATTCTTAAAAATGTCCTACACATAGAAAACCAACAAGACCAAAATAAAGGCCAAGAAACTGCACCCAAACTGAGAATCCAAGAACCATAGGAAGAACCCAGTTTTCACAGCCCCCAAGAAGGTGGATAACATGGCAGGAACTCCCAAATACCTCTCAGTCGTATCTCTTAACGTTAACGCACTGAACTCTCCAATTAAGAGACATAGACTGTGTAGTTGGATTAAAAAACAAGACCCTTCTAGCTGCTGCCTGCAGGAGTCACATCTTGCCCGTAAAAACAAACACATTTTCAATGTTAAAGGCTGGAACAAAATCTACCAATCAAATGGCCCCCATAAACAGGCAGGTATTGCAATCCTAATATCAGATAAAATAGACTTCAAATTAAAATTCGAGAGAAGAGATAAAGAACGTCGTTACATACTAATTAAAGGATCTCTCCTTCAGGAGGATATTACAATTCTAAATATCTATTCGCCAAACAATGGAGCACCCAAATTTATCAAAGAAACACTACTTTCCCTCAAATCCCATATAGATCCAAAGACATTAATTGTTGGGGAATTTAACACACCACTCTCCCCACTAGATAGATCAACTCAGCAAAAACTTAACAGAGAAACCACAGATCTAAACAGCTGCATAGATTAACTAGACTTAACAGACATCTACCAAATATTTCACCCAGCAGCATCAGAATAAACGTTTTTCTCAGCAGCACATGGAACGTTTTCTACAATAGACCACATTTTAGGCCACAAAGCAAACTTGTCTAAATTCAGAATCATTGAAATTATACCTTGCATTCTCTGTGACCACAAGGGAATAAAATTAGAACTCAACATCAAAAGGCACCAAAGAAAGTACAGCATCACATGGAGGCTGAACAACACACTGCTGAATCAAGAGTGGGTTATGGAAGAGATTAGAAAGGAAATTTAAATATTCATGCTATTCAACAAAAATGAAAACACAAATTACCAGCTCCTCTGGGACACAGCAAAGGCAGTACTCAGAGGCCAGTTTATAGCTCTGAGTTCCTACATCAACAAATTGGAGAGATCTGAAACTAGCAATTTAATGACACATCTAAACCTCCTTGAAAAAGAGCAGCAAGATAAACCCCAATCCAGTAGACGAAAAGAAATAATCAAAATTAAATCAGAATTAAATGAATTAGAATCCAAAAAAGTATAGAAAGAATCAATAAAACAAAGAGTTGGTTCTTTGAAAAACTTAACAAAATTGACAGACCCTTAGAAAATCTTATCAGAAAAAAAAGAGAACACACCCAAATTAATAAACTCAGAGATGAGAATGGAAACATCACCACGGAAACAACCAAGATTCAGAACATTGTAAGGGAATACTTCTCAAAACTTTATGCTAATAAGTTTGAGAACTTGACAGAAATGGACCTTTTCCTACCAAATATTGACATGCCAAAACTAAACCAAGATGAGTTAAACCATCTTAACAGGCCCATATCAAGCATTGAAATAGAAACAGCAATAAGAGACCTCCCAGCTAAGAAAATTCCAGGACCAGATGGTTTTACAACGGAATTTTACAAGGCCTTCAAAGCAGAGCTCACACCAATACTCCTCCAACTCTTCAATGAAATTTAAACAGAAAGCTCACTACCCAACACATTCTATGAAGCCATCATAACCCTTATCCCAAAACCAGGATGGGACTTATCAAAGAAAGAGAACTATAGACCCATTTCTTTTATGAACATTGATGCAAAACTTCTCAACAAAATTTTGGCCAATCGACTTCAACAGTTCATCCAAAAAATCATACACCATGATCAAACAGGATTCATTTCAGAGAAGCAAAGCTGGTTCAATATACGCAAATCAATTAATATTATTCATCCCATCAACAGGAGCAAGAAGAAGAACCACATGGTTATCTCAATAGATGCAGAAAAAGCATACGACAAGATCCAACACCCCTTTATGATGAAGATTTTGGAAAAATAGGAATCCATGGAACATTCCTCAATACAATAAAGGCTGTATATGACAAACCTACAGCCAGCATTATACTCAATGGTGAAAAACTAAAGCCATTTCCTCTTAACTCAGGAACAAGACAATGATGCCCACTCTCTCCACTTCTCTTCAATCTAGTATTAGAATGCCTAGCTACAGCAATAAGACAAGATGCAGACATAAAGGGGATCCAAATAGGGAAAGAAGAAATAAAACTCTCCCTCTTTGCAGATGACATGATCTTGTATTTAAAGAATCCCATAGACTCCACTCCCAAATTACTCGAGCTGATTCAAAACTTTGGCAAAGTAGCGGGTTATAAAATTAACCCCCAAAAATCAATGGCTTTTCTGTATGCCAACAATGAGAAAATTATGCCTGAAATTAGGAAAGCAACTCCATTTGTAATAGCCCGACAAAAAATAAAATACCTAGGAATTAACTTAACTAAAGAAGTGAAGGACCTCTATGATGAAAACTTTAAAATCTTAAAAAAAGGAAATCAACACAGAACTTAAAAAATGGCAAAACCTCCAATGCTCCAGGATTGGAAAGATGAACATCGTGAAAATGGCAATACTTCCCAAGGCTATCTACAAATTCAACGCAATACCTACAAAATTCCACCCTCATTCTTCAAGGAAATAGAAGAGGCAATCCAAAAATTCATATGGAACAATAAAAGACACCGAATAGCAAAAACGCTCCCCAATGGAAAGAACACTGCTGGAGGAATATCAATACCAAATTTCAAACTCTACTATAAAGCCATAGTAAGAAAACAGCTTGGTATTGGCATAAGAACAGACCTCAGGACCAATGGAATAGAATTGAAAACCCAGAAATGAACCTACAGACCTACAGCCATCTAATCTTCGATCAGGGAGCTAAAACAATAGAATGGAAGAAAGACAACTTCTTCAGTAAATGGTGCTGGCAAAATTGGTTAACTTCATGTAGAAAACTTAAGCTAGATTCTTATATATCACCCTGCACCAGAATCAACTTCAAATGGATCAAAGACCTTGAACTCAAAGCAGACACTCTGAAAACATTACAGGATGGAATATGAGAAACCCTAGGTCTCCCTGGCTCAGGACGAAATTTTCTGAATAGAGACCCGGAAACACAACAAATCAAAGAAAGGTTGGACAAATGGGATGGCATAAAGTTGCACAGCTTCTGCAGGGCAAAGGACATAGCTAGCAAGATCAATAGAAAGCCCACCGATTGGGAGAAGATCTTTACTAGCCATACAACGGACAAGGGTCTCATATCTAAAATATACTGGGAACTCATAAAATTAAACCCCCCAACAAAAAATCCTCAAAGAAAAAACTGCCCAATAAATAAGTGAGTGAAAGTCTTAAAGAGAAACTTCTCTGAAGAAGCAAGAAGGATGGCCAATAGACACATGAAGAAATGTTCAACATCCCTAGCCATAAAAGAAATGCAAATCAAAACAACATTGAGATATCACCTCACTCCAGTTAGAACGGCAAAAATCAAGAACTCTAACAACAACAGATGCTGGAGGGGATGTGGACAGAAAGGAACCTTACTTCATTGTTGGTTGGAATGTAAACTTGTTCAATCACTTTGGAAAGCAGTATGGAGGTTCCTCAAATGCCTTCACATAGAACTCCCCTATGACCCATCAATCCCACTTTTGGGCATTTACCCAAATGTTTACAAACAAGAACACACTAAACCTACCAGCACAACTATGTTTATTTCAGCATTATTTACCATAGCTAAGATATGGAACCAACCCAGATGCCCCTCAGTAGATGAATGGATCAAGAAAATGTGGTATATATACACAATGGAATTCTTTGCCTCCATCAGAAAGAATGGCATTGCCCCATTTGTTAGGAAATGGAAAAACTTGGAAAAAATATATTAAGTAAAGTAAGCCAGGTCCAAAGAAACATAGGTCCCATGGTTTCCCTTATTTGTAATATCTAATATATGTATGAGTCAAGCGGAAAAGTTCAGATAATGTGATGTCAGGAAAATGAACCCTTAGATGTGTATTTTAATGTTTTTTTTTTCTTTCATGCATGTGATTCTAACGCATTTATAAGATTATCTCTTTGTTGCTTTGTATATCTCTCCCCCACAGTATAACCCCTGCTTTCACTATATTTGATGTCATTATAACTTGTGGAGGAGATGGGGAAAAACCAGTTGTTTAAGGATACAAGTGGACCTGTTGCAACAATGAGTAGTACAAGTTGTCATGTCCAAAACTAGCTTTACAAGGTCGGTGTGTGTGTGGGGGGGGGAGGCGGGAAGGAAAAGCATTCGTATTGGGGGGGAGCGGGGAAGCTGGAAAGGGATGTGAAGGGTAAACAAAGGAGGAGGTTGCAATGCTTGGTAAGAAATGTACGCATTATCCTGCCCACGTAATTGTACCTCCTCTGAACATTATGTTCACAAATAAAATAATATTAAATTAAAAAAAAGAGAAAGTGAAAATTCAGTAACAAACTCTATGAAACCCTCAGAACCCTCATCCCAAAACCAAGCTCAGACTCATCAAAGAAAGAGAAATATAGAACCATTATTTTGATAACTATCTATGACAAACTCCTCAATAAAATTTGGGCCAATTGACTTCTACAACTTCAGGAAGCAAGGAAGCAATTAAGGAAGGTAATAAGGTAGGAAAAAAGAAAAGAAGCAAGGAGATCCAGATGCCATGTTATGTGAAAGTTAAAATAACAACGACAAATATTAAGAAACCAGGCATAGTGGTGATTGCCTATAATCCCAGCATATGGGAATTAGGCAGGAGAGAATTGATTGGGCTACTTGAAAAGTTCAAGATGAACCTGGCATATGAAATGAAGAGCTTGTTAGCCCCAAATTAAACCTGAATACCCCTGACTGTTATATGTAATCCAAGCTTCTTTGAAGGCATAGAATGGAAGAATCAAAGTTCAATGAAGGTCCAGACAGAAATGTCCTTGAAACACTATCTTGACCAAGTGAAACTAGAAGTGATGGCCTGCGCCTGTCATCCTAGCAACAAAAGGAAGCCTATAAAATGTAAGATTAGGGTCTCGAGGTGTGTGCCTGTATAGCAAACACAATTCTCTCAAAAATAAATAGGAAAGCATAGAATGAGATCTTCCTCAAAAACAACAAGTGGAAAAAGAACCTGAAGATGTGACTGAGCAGATACATATTAAGGGAAAGTGGTAGAGAACTTGGCAAGTAAGTGCGAGGATCTAAATTCAGACACCAGAATCATCAAAAGAAAACAAAAGAAAGTTGAAACAGGCTGTGGATTATTTCATAAAATTGATGATTTCAACTTTTTCTCAATGTAGTATATTTTTTTGTATTGCTAGTTCCAATGGAATTTTGAACAATCACGTTTTAAAATGTTCAGCATTTGTTACCTCTTTATGTAGGTCCTTCACTAGGAGTAACTACTGGAAAATAAATCTTTCATACTACTTGAGTCACTTAATGACCACCTCTTCTTCTGTCACAAATCTTGACAGCAGTGTGTTCATGTCTAAAAATTTTCTTGAAAGTGTTCACTCAATTGTCATTGTGCATCTTGTGCATGGAGCATATAGATCTCTATGAAAATTCTATATGATACCAAATTTTGTAATGATTTATTTAGTATTAAAAATTATATGAAAAGTGACATATAATCACTGCTAAATCTAAACTAGTGAGGATACTATGATGATTTTTACTGTACAGCAAAGCTTACATATATTGCAATAACTTTATTGAAGATTCCTTACCCTTACATTACAATTCCTATAAACAATGAATTAACTTATTGTGAGAAAAAAAGGAATTTGATTTTTGCTTTGAAGCAATTACTAACCATTTTCTGGTTCCTGGGAAATGAGAAGCATGCCCTTTCAAACCATTGTTCAGATTGAATGGGAGGGAAAAATAAAACTCTTCTGATCATAATCATCCCCTATTTATTTATTAAAACTCAGTTTTGGAAATGAGAAATGTTTCAAATGGACTAGAGGTGTTTAGTGTTTGTGCAAATGATTATGACAAAATTCTATTTATATATTTCCTAAGCAAAAGACCTTAACATACATCCTGTAATGTGGAAATAAAGAACAAGGATAGTCAGGATTGCTCTAGATATCAGAATTTTAAAGAGAGCCTTGGCTAATTAGCCTAAAATTATTTTGGTCTCTGTCTTGTATATCCAACAAGGAGCTAATTTCACTAGTAGTATTCAACGAATTACTAATAGATGCTATCATTCTCATCTGTTTCAAAGGGAGTTGAATATGGAATATGTACCACTAGTCATCCCATCTTTTGTAGGATTTAGGTCTACCTTTTCATTTTAATTTTATTGTCACGGTGAGGTAGAGAAGGGATATAGTTATATGAGAAAGCTAATGACGATAATTCTTGGTGAACATGTTACTCCTTTCCTGATTTATCTCCCTCTTTCCAATCATAATCCTCCCCAAGTTTTACATATCCAACCTATTTTCTTGTTAGTATTTCTAGTATACATGTTCCTCCATTGTCATTTCTTATCATTTTCTTGTTATGTGAATCACTGAACAAGTTCTACAGTTTCAGTCTACTTTTTCCAATTTAATGTTATGGCAAATGCATAATCTCCACAAATTTTTGTAACACTTTTGGAAATACATCTCATTTCTTAACCCATGTACTATCAGGAATTACAGATATTCAAAAATTATCACAGGATGTGATATAAAAATATAATAAAATTTACTAAATTTGGAAGTAGTTTATTCATAATTTTATATGAATTCATTACCCGTTCTGTTCTCTGTTGCTGTTTTCCTAGACTCTTGCATCTCACAGTGTGATGCGATATGCCTTGTTTTGTTACAAAGACCAACATGAAATGACTCAAAAATTATAGCGCTATATGCAAAATATTATAGTGATGTAATAAATAATCTTCAATACAGTTACAAAGGAAGTGTCATAGATAAAACTTCACCTATGTTCAAATACAGAATAGTTTTGATTCCATTCGGAAGTGTGAAATATGGATATGTTTGCAACATAATAACATTAACAGTAGGTAGTGTTATTAGGGATAGCTTCAGAATGATGTGGAATAATTAGCTATATTTTCATAACTATACGAATGATTCATGCCTGTGTGAATAGTTCAATTCTACACATCAATAGTTGGAGATTCTAAAGACTGACTCCCATTAAAAATTGCTTTATCATATCTGTATCTTGAAAACTCTAATGTTGGGAAATATCAGTATTTGCTATCCATGCAGATGATAGAGCACTTTGTGGTTATACAAATTAGGTGATAGGAAAGCAATAGTGTAGGATGGCATGTGGTAAATATAATTTATTTTAAATAGTATTGCCAGGTGCCATATTGCACTTATCTGTGTTTAGGTTAATCCCATTAAAATAATGGGACCACCAATGATTCCCCAATTAATATGAGAAAATTATTGTTTTTGCAAGTGTGGAGGTATAAGGTGAAACAAGACTCTACCATGTCAAAGCAAATATTTCAGACGCATGCATATGAGACACAAACAAATTTGCATGAACATAGAAAGGCTTAAGCATCCAAATATTAACACAATTCATCACTAAAAAGCAAAACAACGATTTAAACATTATTTGGATACAATATTTTCAAAAGTTCTCTGAAGACAAATCTCTAGAAACTGTAATTTTCCTTCCCAGAAGAATTATAACTTAAACAGCTAAACATATTCAGTATGAGGTTTAAATCTTTGAATTATCATGGAGTAATTAAGTGGTGTTGCCTAAGTTTATAACTTGGAAAGACCCTATGTTGATGTGAAGAAAATTGCAACATTATCTCAGGATATAGTACATGAGTAAAACTACTAAATTTGTTTGAAGTCCTATTTTAGATATGAAGAATTCACAGAATTTCCGCAATATATATTTTGACCTTAAAAGTGAGTACTGTTTCCGGAATTAATCCAGTGGTATTGTGTTTATGAAGGATAAGCAGACAAATCACAGAAATATTAAGATGGCGTTTACAACCAAATTTTGTATAAAATTTATTTCAATATATGTATTCTGTTTACTGAATTTCATAATGCTTTTATACATTGTGGATCACAGTTCAAATGATGCCTGAAAATTCTCTGGAAGCTGCTGAAAATATATTTTCATAAGCAAGTTCATCGGGCTGTATAACATCATTTTCCAAAGTATACTTAATATTTAGCTGCCTTCTATTAAGAACTGCTAGAAAATATTGCTGAAGAGCATCCTAGCAAAGACTACAACATAAATTTTGTGAGTTGATAGAATATTCGTACAGAATTTAGTAATTGGTGCTATCATTCCATGATACACAAAATGCTTCAGAGAATACTGTCCTGGCATTTCAATTAAACCTAGAAAACTTGACATGAGAAAGAACTCGTATGAAGACAACAGCTGGTATTCAGAAAAGATCTGAATATGAGTAATATTTAGATCTAAGAATAGAAGCAGTAACATAAACGGGAAGAATGAAAAGAATTGTGTGCACATTAAGGTATCTGCTAAAGATAAGTAGACCCACCAAAGACAACAGGAAGCCCTTCATTCAAACAGACGTATCATTTGCTGTGGGCAGTTCCAGTGTCTCCTCTGTTTGGTTCATTCTTAATGTAACAATGACGTAATCATTTTACATTGAGGATTTCGGGTCCTTCATCATCCCGCCAGCACTCTCAATTGAAATGCTCCCTTCTGGCCCAAAGACCAAAGCGAAGATTCCATATCTGAGCGCTATGATTTTCATCATAGAATTCAATGGAATTGTGCTAGGATTTAATACAAATGTGTTGCTGGTGTCTTCTTAGCATCTAACTCATCAGAACTATGATTGTACTTTTTTTTTTTACTGTGCTTATTATTTTATTTTAATATTTATTTTTTGTGTGAAAATACTGTATGGGAGGGTTACAATTACATTAGCAAGATAAAGAGTACATTTCTTATCGAGCATTGTAGCCTTCTTCTTTATTTCCCCTTTCCATCCCTTCCCATCCTCCCACTCCCCCCCCAATCATCCTCACCCCCCCCCAACCAAGTTGGAAAGTTCGTTTTTCCACATATTGAATTCTACATCGCATTGTTGCAATGGATCCACCTTTATGCCTATTTAAATCACTTGTCTTTCCCTTCCCCTCCACAAATAAACCAACCTCAAATACAGTTAAAGCAGGGATTATACCATGGGGGAGGGACATACAAAGCAACAAAGAAATAATTTTATAAATGTGTGAGAAAAAATTATATCAAAGAAAAAAATCATATGAATACATATCTTAGGGCCCTTTTCCCTAACATCAATTTATCTGACCTTTTCAGCTTGACTCAGACATATACTAGTTAATTCAAATAAGGGAAACCATGGGACCTAAGTTTCTTTGGGCCTGGCTTACTTCGCTTAATATAAATGTTTCCAAATCTTTCCATTTCCTAACAAATGGGGCAATGTCATTCTTTCTGATGCAGGGATAGAATTCCAATGTGTATATATATACCACATTTTCTTGATCCATTCATCTACTGAGGGGCATCTAGGTGGGTACCATATCTTACCTATGGCAAATAATGCTGCAGTAAACATCGTTGTGCTGGTAGTTTTAGTGTGGCCTTGTTTGTGATCATTTGGGTGCCCAAAAGTGGGATTGCTGGGTCATAAGAAAGCTCTATGTGGAGTCTTATGAGGAAGGTCCATACTGTTTCCAAAGTGTTTCAACAAATTTACATCCCCTCCAGCATCTGTTGTTATTAGAGTTCTTGACTATAGCCATTTTAACTGGGGTGAGGTGGTATCTCAATGTTGTTTTGATTTGAATTTCTTTTATGGCTAGGGAGATTGAGCATTTCTTCATGTGTCTATTGGCCATCCTTCTTTCCTCTTCAGAGAAGTTTTTCTTTAAGTCTTTAGCACACTTATTTTTGGGCAGTTGTTTCTTTGAAGATTTGTTGTTGGGGGATTTAAGTTTTTGAGTTCCAGGTATACTATAGATATGAGACCCTTGCTGTTGTAAGGGTAGTGAAGATCTTCTCTCAATTTGTGGCTTTCTATTAATCCTGCTAGCTATGTCCTTTGCCATGCAGAAGCTCTGCAATTTCATGCAATCCCATTTGTGCAATCTATCTTTCATTTGTTTTGTTTCTGGGTCTCTATTAAAAATTTCAGCCTGTGCCATGGAGTCATAGAGTTTCTCCTATTCCATCAAGAAATATTTTCATATAAGCAAGTCAATTAATATAATTCATCAAAATACAGGAGCAAGGATAAGAACCACATGGTAATCTCAATAGATGCAGAAACAGCATTTGACAAGGTCCAACACCTCTTTATGATGAAGGTTCTGGAAAAATTAGGAATCCATGGAACATTCCTCAATACATTAAAGGCTGTATATGACAAACCTACAGCCAGCCTTGTACTTAATGGTGAAAAACTAAAGCCATTTCCTTTTAACTCAGGAATGAACAAGATGTCCACTATATCCACTGCTCTTCAATCTAGTATTAGAATGCCTAGCTACAGCAATAAGACAAGATGCAAACATAAAGGGGATCCAAATAGGGAAAGAAGAAATAAAACTCTCCCTCTTTGCAGATGACATGATCTTGTATTTAAAGAATCCCAAAGACTCCACTCCCAAATTACTCAAGCTGATTCAAAACTTTGGCAAAGTAGCAGTGTATAATATTAACCCTCAAAAAGCAAAGGCTTTCTGTATGTCAACAATGAGAAAAGTATGGCTGAAATTAGGAAAGAAACTGCATTCGTAATAGCCCCCCAAAATAAAATACCTAGGAATTAACCATAGAAGTGAAGGACCTCTATGATGAAAACTTTAAAAAACTTGAAAAAGATAATCAAAACAGATCTTAGAAAGTGGCATAAACTTCCATGCTCCTGGATTGAAAAGATCAACACCGTGAAAATGGCAATACTTCCCAAGGCTGACTACAAATTCAATGCGATACCTATCAATATTCCATCCTCATTCTTCAAGGAAATAGAAGAGGCAATCCAATAATTAATATGGAATAATAAAAAAACGTCAAATGGCTAAAACGATCGTCAACGGAAAGAACAGTACAGGAGGAATATCAGTACCAAATTTCAAACTGTACTACAAAGCCATAGTAATCAAAACAGCTTGGTACTGGCACAAGAACAGACCCCAGGACCAATGGAATATAATTGAAAACTCAGAAATGAACCTACAGACCTATAGCCATCTAATCTTCGATAAGGGAGCTAAAAAAGTAGAATGGAAGAAAGACAGCCTCTATAGTAAATGGTGCTGACAAAATTGGTTAAATACTTGTAGAAAACTAAAGTAGATCCTTATATATCACCCTGCACCACAATCAACTCCAAATGGATGAAAGACCTCAGAGTCAAAGCAGACACCCTGAAAACATTACATGATCGTACTTTTTATAACTACATAGAAGGTACTTTATATGGCCCTTGTTTCAATCATCTGTTTGACCTAGGGAAGTATATATACCTGCGCTCAAAATATTCCAAGCAAAAAATAATAAGTGCATTATATTTCAGCCACTGAAATAGGGCTAATGGAGGGCAGTATACTTTTCTACTCAATGAAGTTTATCAAGAAAGGAATGAAATAACCGCTTGTAAATATGAAAATCTTAAAGTTATGTTTACCTAGGAAATATGTTACATTGTGCAATGTATTAAACAAGTAGTGAAACCGGTGTCTTAGAATGTCACATGCAGAAAAAAAAATCCAAGACCTGTGGCCTGGGATTTTCTCACAGCTACTTCTGAATAAGCACATTTTAGAACAGTAGGGAAAAAGGAAGCACTCAATAATGGTTTTTATAAAATAGTAGGTCAAACAAAAATAGATATGAAATGACCCTTTTTATATATTTCCAGGCCTAGAATGTGTTATCCCTAGTTTTATTGATTGTCAAGATAACATATTACATGATTGTTCAATTCAAAATTGTATTTCAAATTGTCGGAAACAATTTGTGAAATGTTTACTATCTGTTAGCAGTTAATGACATATTTTATTGTTCCCTTCTTTGCAACCGGCATCTTCTGATGAATACCAGAAAGTCTTTTGGATAGGTTATTTTGTTTGAATTCAGGGCCCTTCCTATATCTCTAATGTTGTTGTTGTTGTTGTTGTTGTTGTTGTTGTTGTTGTTCAAAGCCAGAGTTCTACTATCTTGAACCACTGTGAATCTTGTGGTGTTCTAAAAATCTTGTGTTCCACTTGCCAACAGCATTCTGGTATTAAATTTTGCCCAAGAATACTATAATGAAAATTGTTAAAGAAACAAAAAGGAAACTTTGGGGAAAATAACCCTAAAAACTGTTCTTAGAACTCAGTTTTAATTCCAAGCAAAACTCCTAATACACATGTGAAGTGATTCTGAACCCCAAAAGAGAAGAAATACAAATATTTTCTGGTGTTCAAAACCATAACATGAATATCATTAACTTTTGCATTTATGCTTGCTTCCTACTGTAGTTTTCTAAACAGATAGGAAGAGAAGCATTATGAAGATGTTGCACATCCATGAAATGTTGAGAAAATATGATGAATACGGACAAGAGAAAGTGGAGATAGAATGATATTGTCTCTTCATTATTGCATAATCTAGAAACAGCCAAGATCCAAATCTACAGAAAGTGCTAGGATGCTGGATAAAAATGTTATATCTTGTATAGCTTCTAAAGTAAATCGGAGTCAGTAAAATAAAGCAGGATACCTTCCATAAGAAGGAAGAAAACATCCCCACTAGTTGGATTTTTAACCATCAATTGTCACTATTTACAATGTCTCCCTTGATATAGGTCCCTGTTAAGGTGATAGGGCAAAAATTGCTCAATTTCAGTTCCTGATTACAGTACTCTCAGATCAACTTGTGCTTGTGTCAACCGAAACAGATAATAATGGCACACCTACCCAGCAGGTTTAACATTCTTGTACTATTCTTTAATATAACAAATTTCATGAAAATTATCTTAGTATTAGAAGATATGTGCCTTGGTGTAATTTTCTGTATTCGGCAAAATTCTCCAATTGTTATTATATCATTCTACTCTTTATTCTTTGGTTATGTATCTATAACACAGTTTTATTCCCTTCCATTTTATGTGTAGTAATAAAATCAGAGGTAAGTATGGAAGTAGCATTTCTCAGAGCAAGAAATATGAAATGTTTGAACATAGAGTCCAAAAGAATGTATGGAGGCCTGGGGAGGTGGCTCAGTGATAGAGCGTTGCCTTGCATGCCTTGCATGCCTCAGCACCACATAAGCAAAAAGAAAAAAGCCGGAAGTGGCGCTGTGGCTCAAATGGTAGAGCACTTTCCTTGAGCTGAAGAGCTGAGGGGCAGCACCCAGGCCCAGAGTTCAGGCCCCACAACCTGACCCCCCACAACCCCTCCAAAAAAAGAATGTATGCAGATAAAGATTCAATAGACAGTCCTTTTTATGAAAATCGTCAAATGACAGTATCAAAACCTAAAATTTCCTAAAGTTGTTTTTACTCTGGATGCTACTTGAAGTCGTGAAATTATTTAATATGGGTTCAAATCTGTTTTGTTCAAAACAAATTGATGAAAAAGACACAAACCTTGTTTGACTGATTGTAGTATGCAATAATGTATTCGACAATGTAATAACAGGAACTATTTTGAATCTAAACATCTATATTAATATTTCAAATTTTCCTTTCAGATATTCTCTATTCTTCATATGAAGTGAGAGTCATCAATGCCAATATGCTGAGATTTCAACTACCGTAGTAATAAAAGCATAAATAACAAATGAAAATTGCTTATTGAATATTAACAAAAGAAGCCAATACAAACCAGTGACAAGAAATATGAAGGAGAAAAGGCGTCAATGAAGGCTAACATTCCATGTCTTTCGGAATGCAACAGGACATATGAATATATGATATTATTTTGCAAGGATGCATTTTCAAAATGCTTCTTCCTGACAGTATTTTTTTTGGTTTTGGATACTGAACTCTATCCCTGGACTCTTTAGCTGAAGGCAATCCCTTCACTACTTGAGGCATAGTGCAACTTCGGGAATACTAGAAGGTAATTGGAGTTGAGCTGCATGGGTTTTCCTGCATTGCATGGCTTTGGACTGCAATCCTCAGATCTCATCAAGTAGAAAAGCTAGGTTACAGTTGTGAACCCCTGGCACCTAGATTTCATGAGAATTTTAGAAATATTGATGTGATAATTTTTCTTACTTGAGTCAAAGATAAATTGCAATCTTCTAATATAAACTTGGGATTGATGCTAAGCCATCTAATAACTTCACATTTTGCAAATACTCATGTGCTATAAGCACACAATATAAAAGTTCATACCAATTTTAGCAATAAGTTTTACACAATAGTGTAATCATCAATATTTTTTCCCAGAAACTATTTCATTGTTCATATGAACTGGTATTATTTATCTTTCTTTCTAAAAATACAATTTCTTTTCAGACAGTATTGGAAATTAATGAATAATATACTAAAAACATTACTGTTGCAATTTGGGCTGGTGATTCAAGCACATTTTATGATGATCAACCTTTGGAAAGAGAGTTGGAACAATGTAGTTAGGATGTAGGTTAGATATGTGAATTCAGTGGTTTTGAAAGCAGGTTGTATCTGGTGATGTGCATATTTAGAAAGCAGCATTTTTGGTAATGAATGATATAAAATATTATGCAATCTTTGCAGAAACATTTGAATGTAATACAATTCTGGTGATTAATCCAAAGCAAATATTTACATGATATCCTGGTAAAGAGAGTGTATATGTGAATCTCAGCATTTTCTATTCATACTGGATTGTGTAGGGATTGTAAAAGTCTCAAGGAATCAATGTAGAAAGGAGAAATTTATCACACAGCCTATTATAGGGGAAATATCTGACAATAGAAGAGATTATTTCTGCCCTTTCAGAAAGTGACAAATGCAAATAAGGAAACAAATCCTTGCTTTTAAATTTCTACAATTTTCCAAAAGGGTTCATGGCAGGAAAATGGAAGCCTAAACATTATAAGTAGAGGAATTATCAATTAGTATATTTTGTGACTCTGTGCTATGCTGTTGTCCAGGAACAAAACTACTTTACAAGAAACTGTCAATATACTCACTGAGAATTATTTGCATGTCTCCATTTTAAGGAACAATAATTTCCCTTACATAAATCAATTCATGGTTGGTTACCTCAGAAAATTTTGATTTGTGAGAATCTAATTTGGGACAGTGTTTCACATAGTTTTCTGTCATTCTGAGTCTAGTATTGGCACTAAGGACAAGGTTCATTAATTCATTTTCCCTGTTACTAAGGCTGTGTGCACTTTTGTTCCAAATATTGTAGTTCAAATTGAAAATGTTAATAAATGCTTAAATGTCAATTACTAGAAAACAAATTCAGTGACTTTCACTATTTCTTCAATAGCCATACTACAATATCTAGTTATATTGCACCAATTCATGCAATGTGTACTATATGTAATTGTCATTATCATTAGGTAAATTCCATGAACAAAACTTGTCAAAGTCTATTCCATCTGTACAATGAGCTTAATTACTTCATACCTAATTTCTAAATTTATTTTTACTACTTGTACTTGAACATGTTTTCAATAAAAGTGTCTTGTGTCTAGTAGCCTACTGGAATATTTGGAAGGCAGAGAAAACACGGCTGCCTTAAGAGAAAATATGCCAGTGAGTATCAGAGTGTGTGTTGCTTAATAACAGGAAGAATTCCATGTAGAAATCAAATTTAATAAATTTTAATACAATTGAAATATATTGTAGTTCATTCATTCATAAGAAGAAGTGGGCTAATGTCTTAGAGTTTGATTCAATTGACAGAAGCACAATATTTCCTTAGAGTACTAAAATAATGATTCTTACATGAACACTGTTTGTCATATCCGAAGCGTGCTGAACACACACATGATAGACCTTACAATACTTCATCATTATTTTGAGATGAGTTATAATGGGAATCATTTCTATCCACTTCAGAGAGGTTTCGTGCTTTGTTTGGGTGTGTCTGATTAACTTCATGAGATATTAGGCACTGCCACATCATCCTTTCTTTTATGTTTACCAAGGTGTCCATGTTTTTTTATTTTACTTAGAGATGTTTCCAGATCCTACATTTAATGACAAATCATGGTCTTTTATTTCTTCTCTCCCATGTTAGTTTGTTTCACTTATCTTTTTACTTTTCCTTTTTTTTTTTTTTTTTGTCAGTTGTAGGGCTTGAACTTTGGGTCTGGGCACTGCCTTGAGCATTTCAGCTCAAGGCGAGCACTCTACCACTTGAGGCACAGCACCACTTCTGGTTTTCTAGTGCTTTATTGGAGTTAAGAGTCCCAGACTTTCCAGCCCAAGCTGGTTTTGAACCGTGATCCTCGGATCTCAGCCTCCTGAATAACTAGGAATTCAGGCATGAGCCATCAGTGCCGGGCCTTGTTTCAATTATCTTAAACCATATTATAATTTTCTACTGATAAAAATACTGACATGCTTCAGTTCCTCCGGATTCATAAAACAGCTATTCAAAACAGACAAATTTGTAGACCAAAAACATATGCCCTCATCATTATATCATCAAATAGTTTAATTTACATTAGTTTGTTCATGTACACTAGTTATTCATTGAAGAACCTTGCCACTGAGAATACATAATTCTCAAAGTTTCCTTATAATACACCGAAAAATTTTTGGCATATTTTTAAATAAAATTACTTGGTGTTATGAAAAATGATACAAAATCTACATAATACTAAAAATGTGACATATATTATGTACCACCTTTTATATATCAGAAACACTTCAATCCATCTTTCCAAAAGTAGGCATTATAACTTCATACTTTATTAAAATCTAACTGAATATCATGTGTCCTACATAAACCTGTCAATAGATTCTTGAGTTGCAAATTCTATAATCGAAAGTGGTGCAGAAAATTTGTATGTAGTTTATATTATTGGTGATTAATAATGCAAAGGCATTCCTAAAGCCATACATTCATAAGTAATTTTGTACAGCTTTTATATGTTTATTTTATAGTATTTAGTAACATTGATATTTGTATAATTAAAAATATATATAAATGAAGAAATTCATCTGGGACCTTGTTTCTCTCTTGCTGTTTTCATTTAATATTTGTATCTACTAGCTTTGAGAAATCATAGAATACATTAATCTTACTTTACCTGAATATTAAACAAAACTGTAGATTAAAAAATATGTACAAAGATCAATCATATCTACAAGGAAGGCTAAGGAACATTTTTGGCAGAAGATGATAAAGTTCTAGAAGAGTGTTTTGAGAAACTGTCTCCTAATATAAATACTGATGAATAAAGAAACTAAACTAAGAAAGAATAATACGTTAAAAATGACTTATTGTGGCTATATAGACCGTAGTCAGTGTACAGATATCTAGGCAGAACAATTTTCATAGAACCAGTAGTTGATGTATAGATAAAGTGTGACACATTCATTCACATTATTGCTCTACTGAACACTCACATTTCTATTATACTGAATTGGAGTCCACCAATGCCTACCAAAGAGAAATGGAACTTTGTCTTCCGGGTTCAGGCTGGAAGTCAGCACTTCCGTTGTCATATGCGGAAATATGGCTGAGTTCCATCAGTTGGTAAAACGAAAGTGAGATTTATTAGCTACATCACAATAATGGTGGCCCCATACCGAGAAGTCATTATACAGAAGTAGTTCTTGCTCTGGAAAACCTACTAGTGGGACATCGACTGTTGTTGGGAGGAAGAGATCCTGACTCGTTTAGTCAATCCAGTTAACTGAAGGAGACAGGTAACAGGCCCTTGCCATCTTTTCCTACTTTTACATCTTAGACAAGTAAAACATCTTTTTGGCTCATGGGTGTGACTGGGACATTTCTCGCTGACATCCCAAATGGAGTTTTTACAATTTTTTCCAATGAGGCAGTATCGGTTCATTGATAAAATAACGAAAATTCTTTACTTCCTTGGACTTCAGAAAATGCCTATTTCCATTCTTGGGAATATGAAATTTACTTTTATTCCTGTCAATTTTATGTGCCAAAGTAGCCATAGGTTTAATGTCTTCTGGCTCTGCTTCATGGACACTAGATACTAATGAAATTTACTACCTATTGATCGACAAAACCCAAACTTTGACTGTAACATGTCTCAATGATTCCTTTGCTTTGTGATACATATCTTCTCTAAGAAGCAATTACCTGAATAATACTCCAATGGAATCACGATGTATCTATGAGAACAGCAAATCCTCCTTCAGGTAAGGGCATATTTTCAATAGGTATTAGGTATTTGTAAAATTGAATTTGGAATTTGTTCATTCAGACATCAATAATTTAGAAAACCGTTTCCACATTCACTTGAAAGTTGTCATGATGCATCATCCTCTGTTTTGGCATGATGAAGAAAAATGCCTGAAAAATATGAATTTTTTGAGTTCAAAAGTTATACATTTCTGAGTTTGTTATGTGACCATAATTTGTGAAGTAGACAGATATCAATACATTTCAATTCAAGTGTATCTAGCAACAAAAATATTAGAAATGAATAGGTTCTATCCAGTTGGTTTTCACATCACTGATGAAATCACAACATTAAGACGTGGTTTTGAAGTATTTAGTCATGTTTTCTCTCAGAGAATTTTTTATCCCCAGGAGTTGCTGATATTTATCTGTCTGTCACAATGGAAGAAGGTAAACATGTTTATGCATTTGTTTTGAGAAATTATTTTAAATGATCTAGTTCATGCTAATTTTTTCTTGTTTGGAATCACAGAAAGTATATTGACAGGAACCGAGAGAATAGAATAGTAGGATTCCTCCTGATTGAATCTGAAACTTTAGACATTTTGATAATTATAACTTTGATTTTGATGTGCTAGATTGAAAGGAAAAAAGAATATAAATTATGGGCACATTCTAGATTGAAATGTAAGGAAGCATTTCAATCAAGGGCACTAAATGGATGTATGTTTTCATAAGATAAAACAAGCTAAGAGTTCCATTTGACTCAAAGTAATAATTTTTAACTAGAATAAATATTTTTCTTAATAAAATTAAGAACTACCTAATAGAATTGAGAGCACATCAGAAGTTAAATTCCAGAGTAATACTCTGTCATATTTTGAATCTATACTTCCCAAGTAGGGATTCCCGAGTTAAGGTAGAGTTAATAATGGAAACAACATGGAAGATATGCATGTTCCCCAGGTATTTGTTCTCTTTCAGAGGAATCTGTGGATCCTGAGAGGTTATTGCAGTGTCCCTATGATAAAAATCACAAAATAAGATCATGCAGGTTTCATCTTGTGAAATGTAAAGAGGTAATGTATCATTGGAACATACTGATATTATATAATTTATTTAGTTAATGAATAAATTTGAATATTGTTTTTATAATAAATTGTGAGATATGTATGTGAAAATATGAGAGAGACTGTGGGCATAAATGTCATAGTGAGATTTTTGTATTTCTCTGCATCATGTAATGGAAAATAAGACAATCGTAGTTCAACTTGTTTATTTCTAGAGACTTATTTCTAGATCCCTATTCAAAGCAGAACAAAGGCCAGATGATTTCTGTGGGCAATTATGTCAAACTGTGTGTGCAATATTTCACAAACATTAAAAGGTGGTTTCCTTTTCCTCTCCATTGCCTAATGGCGAAAATGTAAATTATGGTATCCTTAAACATTAAATTATTTTGTGAAAACACCCACTGTATTCTCATATGGCCTAGAATTCAGTTTGGGTACTTTACTTTTCATGCTATGGTTATAATCATAACATGGGAGATGCATTGTGTCTCTTTTCTATATTGAGGGCATTTATTACAAAATTGCTCTTATGTTCATCAAAAATTTCACAATATTTGAAGGTTCACTGAACTGTGGGTAGAAAATTACATTTTTTCTTCATGTAACACTGCTACAATAAGTTCGAGAGCTGTAGGAAAGGCATAGTTTCTGCTATTTTGTTTGTAAAAAAGACACATGTGATGACCCTTGATTTTGGATATTTTCAAATATATTTTCAATCACTCTATCTATGAATTAGTAAATTGTATATAAATAATCCATATTTGAGTAAACAGAAGCCAAATTGAGCATTTATATATGTTTCTAAAGTTCCATATACAATTTACGTATCCTGGCACTGTTTCCTCATTAAAAAATAATATTAACCTAAGAGTTTGAGATCATTGTATCATTTTTTTAATGGCAACACAGGCAGGAGAGTCATAAATATTTTTATCTCTACTATAAAATGAGAATAGAAGAAGTGCTATGGTGAAAATTATAGAAGTGTAGTCCTGTGCAAAATGATGCACTAGTTTTTTTTTTCCCTTCCACTCCCTAAATTAGATAAATGTATATACACGATGCAGTGCACTAGAATCAAATACAGTGAAAAAAGAGGTTATATAGGGGGAGGAACACAGCAAAGGAAAAATGAAATCACATAGTTCATTACAAATACGTTAAAAACTATAGCAAGAAAGAAAAAGAAAAACACTTGTATCCCTATCTTGGTGTTTAACACCTTTTTTACAATAAGCTTTTATTGTGAAAATACTGTACAGAGTGGTTACAGTTACAGGAGGAAGATGAGTATTTTTCTTAACAAGCATTGTTAAGAAAGGCAAAGGACATACCTCCTTTGACTTTCCCTTACTTTCCCTTCTCCTGTCTCTAATACTATACTCCCCCCCACGTGCCCTGATTAAATTATAAAGTTCATATTTGATATAGCGTATTTTAAAATAAATTTTTATTGTGAAAATACTGTACAGAGGGGTTACAATTAATGAGTGCATTTTTTATCGAAAATTGTTGCCTCCTCCTGTGTTTTTCCCCTACCATACCATCCCTCCCAACTCTTCAATTACATCCCCTAACTGCCATCCCCACCCCTGCCTAAATTGTAAAGTTCATTTTCAAAATAGGGTCGGGTACATCTCATTGTTTGCAATGGGTCAATCTGTATCCTTATTTAAGTATTTTGGTATTTCCCTTCCCCTCAGTAATTATACCAACATCAAATACAGTGAAAACAGGGTTATACCATGGGGGAGGGACATAGAAAACAAACAAAAAAAATCACATGTTCCCTTATAAATACATTAGAAATAATAGCAAAGAAGAAAAAAAAAAAAAACGCTGTGTCCCTGTCTTGGGTTCATTTTGCTTAACATCATCTTATCTGAACTTTGCTGCTTATAACAGATATATATTAGTTATTGCAAATAAGGAAACTATGGGACCTATGGCCTGGCTTACTTCACTTAATATAATTTTTTCTAAGTCTTTCCATTTCCTAATAAATGTGTCAATGTAATTCTTTCTGATGGAGGCATAGAATTTCATTGTTTATATATACCACATTTTCTTGATCCATTCATCTACCTAGGCGCGACTTTGTTGGTTCCATATCAGTTATGGTAAATAATGCTGCAATAAACATTGTTGTACTTGTAGTTTTAGTATGGTATTTTCGTGTTAATGTGGGTACATGCCCAAATGTCGGAT
This sequence comes from Dipodomys merriami, assembly GCF_024711535.1. Lineage (NCBI taxonomy): Eukaryota > Metazoa > Chordata > Mammalia > Rodentia > Heteromyidae > Dipodomys > Dipodomys merriami. Next base: position 26,497,669 of record NW_027203159.1, on the reverse strand, counting down.
TGCTGGGTCATAGGGGATCTCTGTGTGGAGTCTTTTCTGGAAACTGCATACTAGTTTCCAAATGGTTGACCAAGTTTACATTCGCAACAACAATGCAGTAGGATTCCCTTCTAGCCACATCCCCTCAAGCATCTGTTGTTATTAGAGTTCTTGATTATAGCCATTGTAACTGGGGTGAGGGGGAATCTCAATATTGTTTTGATATGCTTTTCTTTTATGGCTAGAAAGGTTGAGCATATTTTCATGTGTCTATTTACCATTATTATTTCTCCTTCAGAGAAGTTTCTCTTTCAGTCTTTAGCCCACTTATTTATTGGGCAATTGTTTCTTTGAGATTAGTTTCTGGGGGATTTAATTTTTACAGTTTCAAGTATATTTTATATATGAGACCGTTATCAATTGTATGGCTAGTGAAGATCTTTTCCCAATGCTTGGGCTTTCTATTGATTTTGCGAGGTATGTCCTTTGCCTTACAGAAAAACTGCAGCTTCATGAAATCCCAATTTTCCAAACTTTCTTTGATTTGTTGAATTTCTGAGTCTCTATTGAGACTCAGGAGACCAAATGTTTCTCCTATTACATCATGTAAGGTTCTCAGGGTGTCTGCTTTTGCTCCAAGGTCTTTAATCCATTTGGAGTTGATTCTGGTGCAGGGCGATATTTAAGGATCTAGCTTTAGTTTTCTACCGGTGATTAACCAAATTTGCCAGAACCATGTACTGAAGAAGCAGCCTTTTTTCCATTCTATTTTTTAAGCTCCCTTGTTAAAGTTTAGGTGGCTACATGGGATTTTTTAAACACAAGATCATGTACTATGCAAAGAGGGAGAGTGGATACCCTTTATGTTCGCATCTTGTCTTATTACTGTAGCTAGGCATTTTAGTATTAAATTGAAGAGAAGTGGAGAGAGTGGGCATCCTTGTCTCCTTCCTGAAGTTAAAGGAACTGGCTTTAATTTTTCACCATATAGTACAATAATGAGCCTTTATTGTTTGAAGGATTGTTCCATGGATTCCTAGTTTTTCCACAGCCTTCATCATAAAGGAGTGTTTGATCTTGTCAAATGCTATTATTGGATCTATTGTGATAATCATGTGGTTCTCAGCCTTGGTCTTGTCGATGTGATGAATTTTATTAATTGAACCAGCTATGCATCCCTGAAATGAATCCTGATTGATTGTGATGTATGATTTTTTTGGATGAATTGTTGAAGTTCATTGACCAAAATTTTGTTGAGAAATTTTGCATTGATGTTCATCAAAAAAATGGGTCTATATTTCTTTTTCTTTGATGAGTCCCTGCCTGGTTTGGGGATGAGGGTTATGATGGCTGCATAGAAAGAGTTTGGTAGTGTACTTTCTCTTTCAAATTCATTGAAGAATGGGAGGAGTATTGTTGTGAGCAGTCCTTTGAAGGCTTTGTAGAATTCCTCTGGAAATTTATTCGGTCCTTGGATTTTCTTAGATGGGAGGTCTCTTTTTGCTGTTTCGATTTCAATGCTTGATATGTGCCTGCTAAGATGTTTTAACTCATCTTGGTTTAGTTTTGGCATGTCGATATTTGCTAGGAAAAGGTCCATTTCTGTCAAGATTTCAAACTAATGAGCATAAAGGTTTGAGAATTATTCCCTTATAATGTTCTGAATCTTCATTGTTTCTGTGGTGATGTTTCCATTCTCATCTGTGAGTGTATTTATTTGGGTGTGTTCTCTTCTTTTTCTAATAAGATTTGCTAAGGGTCCGATAATTTTGTTAATGTTTTTTTGAAGAACAAGCTCTTTGTTTTGTTGTCTTTCTATATTTTTTGCTTCTAATTCATTTAATTCTGATTTAATTTCAATTATTTCTTTCTATCTACTGCATTGGGGATTATCTTGCTGCTTTCTTTTTCAAGGAGGTGCAGATGTCTCATTAAATTGTTGGTTTCAGATCTCTCAAATTTTTTGATGTCGGGACTCAAAGCTATAAACTTTCCTCTGAATACTGTCTTTGCCGTGTCCCAGAGGAGCTGGTAATTTGTGTGTTCATTTTTTTTGAATAGCATGAACATTTGAATTTCCTTTCTAATCTCTTCAGTGGTCATTCGGCAGTGAGTTGTTCAGCCTCCATGTGTTACGGGACTTTCTTTGGTGGCTTTTGTAGTTGAATTCTAATTTTATTCCCTTGTCTGAGAGAATGCAGGGCATAATTTCAATGTTTCTGAATTTGGACAAGTTTGCTTTGTGACCTAAAATGTGGTCTGTTTTTGAAAAGACCCCACATGCTTAAGAAAAACGTGGATTCTGGTGCTGCTGGGTGAAATATTCGGTAGATGTTTTTAAATCTAGTTGATCTATGCAGTTCTTTAGATCGGTGGTTTCTCCCTTGAGTTTTTCTCAGGTTAATCTATTTAGTAAGGGTAGTGGTGTGTTAGTTCCCCAGGAATTAATGTCTTTGGATTTATATGAGACTTGAGGGAATGTAGTGTTTCTTGTCTAAATTTGGGTGCTCTGTTTTTTGGCGAATAGATATTTACAATTGTAATGCCCTCCTGAAGGAGAAATCCCTTAATTAGAATGTGGCAACCTTCTTTATCTCTTCTCACTAATTTTAATTTGAAGTGCATTTTATCTGATATAAGTATTGAAATTTCTGCCTATTTATGAGGTTCTTTGCTTGGTAGATGTTATTCCAGCCTTTCACTTTCAAAATATGTTTGTTTTTATGGTCAAGGTATGACTCCTGAAGACAGTAGATACAAGATTCTTGCTTTTCCATCCAATTAGTTGTTCTATGTCCCTTAATTGGAGGGTTAAGTCCAGAGATATTGAGAGTTAGGACTGAAAGGTGCTTGTTAGTTCCTGCAATGTTTTCCACCTTCTTGGGGGCTGTGACAACTGGCTTCTTCCTATGGTACCTGAATACTCAATATGGGTGCCCTTTCTTTAGACTTAATTTTGGTTTTGTTGGTTTTCTTTTATCAACTGATATCTGGACTTGCCTTTTTTCTTGTGTTTTTCCAACTTTTTCTGTCCATTTTGTATGAAAGTAACAACAATTTTGTTTTAGAGCACTATGTTAATACATGCATCAACCAAATTTCTGTAGTTGCACACTCAAATGGCTGCAGATACCATCTAGTTCAACAGATTCAATCTATTCAACATCAAACAACCATGGATTAAAGAACTAAGAAGACCAAAGAGGGATTCAGCAAAGCAGAAATTATTAGCTTTAGGGAGAATTGTGAGGAAAAATAGGATTAGAGTGATGTGCAGAGGTAAAAGGAGAGTGAAGTTAAAGAAGTACTTATCTCAGAGGGGAAATGGATTGGACAGAATAATAGCAGTGAGAAAAAAAACAAGAAACATGGAAAAACAAAATTTAAATTTAAGAAATGAAACAGTTCACATTAGGTATGCCTAAAGAAATGATATTGATAGAACAGGAAAAGATGAGAGGAGGGGAGAAATAAAAAGGAATATGAAAAAATAAAAATAAAAATTCTTAAATTGGAATAATTGAACGTTATATAGGTAAAAAGAGGTAATACTATTATTAAAAAGTTAAGCCTAAGAGGTTGTGAATTGAGTAAAACACTTCTGGATTAAGTAGGCACACACTATGGGATAATGCATAATAATCGACAATGGGTATATCTCTGGGGATAAGCGAACAGCAATTAAGTCATTTAAAAAAAGAGAGAGAAAAGAAGAAATAATAAAGGAAAAAAGAGAAAAATAAAACAAAAAAAGGACCAAAAGGTCAAAAGAGATTACAAAAAAAGCACACAAACATGCATATAAACCTAAAATAAATCTTATGAGAAGAAAAAATAGAAACATTTTTAAAGAAAATAAAAATAAAACAAGGTAGACAAGAGTCCTGTGATTTTTTTTGGAGGGGAGAAGGAGTCTCTGGTCTGTTTTTGGTGTTTGTTTTTCCTGTTTTTTGATTGGTTTCTTAAGTCAGTTTTTTGAGCAGGCAAAAAATGCTCTACATTGCCCAGAATTTTGTGATCCTCCCCCAGGCTAGTTCAGTGAGAGGGAGATCTGCTTTGAGTATCACAAATGTTGGAGATGGCTGTTTCCTCTAGCTTGGAGTTGATATTATAGGTTCTGGGTAGGGTGGAGACCTATTAGCAACCAGTAGCTTTTCCTTGAGGGGCTAGCTCCTGAAAAACACACAGAACCCAGCTTGGAGCCATTCTCAGGGTTTTTGTTTACTGATTTTCAATTGTTTGTCTAAGCTGCTGTGGTGAGGGGCAGTCTCTGGCTCTGTTTACCCAGTGAAGAAAGATACTCCTGGGGGGGGCAAAGTTCCCTCTACCTGGGCAGGATGACTTTCACCTGGGTGGAGCTGAGCCTGGCAGGTAAAGTCAGGTTCCTGGGACCTGCAAAATGGCTGTTTTTGTATTCTTCCAAGGCCTGAGTTGCAGCTAGCTGGCATTTGTCATCTCAAAGATGAAGATCTCTGGTGAGGGAGAGGGGCAGCCTTCTCACAAATGCTGCAATAGGAGTGAAGATTTCATGATTGTACTCATGTCAGACTCTTGGTTTCTGAGCCATCTCTGTTCTGCGATCCTCAGGATGAAGATTTCTGCTCCTTTTCAGTTCTTACTAATGGTGAGTAGAATCTACTGACCCACAGTGTCTGGCGCCTATATTCCAGAATCTGTTGGTATGATGGCCATGGTGGCCACCTCCACTGCAGCCAATGAAGCTGCAGTTACCAGCAATTACTCAGATCTGTTTCCTGGATGAACTTTCTCTCTATGGCCAAACTGTCTATACTGTGATGGCACACTTGGTGTGATTCTCTAGCCTAGGACTCTTCATTGGAACACTAAAATTGCATTCTATGCCAGAACTTGTTTATCCTCCAACTTCTCTTCCACCATTTTTCTCAGGTCTTCCAACATACAGGGGTTATACCATGGGGGAATGAGATTCAAAGCAACAACAACAAAAATCATGCGGTACCTTATAGATACATTAGAAACAATAGCAAGAAAGAAAACAACACTTCAGTCCTTATCTTGGGGTTCATTTCATTTAACATTATCTTATCTGAACCTTTCTGCTTGTCTCAGACATATACTAGTTATTGGAAAAAAGGAAACCATGGGACCTATGTTTCTTTGGGTCTGGCTTACCTCACTTAATATAATTTTTCCCGTTTTTCCATTTCCTAACAAATGGGCAATGTCATTCTTTCTGTTGGAGCCATCGAGCATTTTTGCTTCCTCCTTTATTTTTCCCCTGCCATCCCGTCATTCCCACCTCCTCAACTACACTCCACCCTTGCTTGAACCCCCCACTCTTTAATTGTAAAGTTCATTTTTTATGATCCTATGTACATCACTTTTGAACATTTCTGCTTGTCCTAAATATACACTAGTTATTCCAAATAAGTGAAACAATGGACCTATGTTTCTTTGGGCCTGGTTTACTTCAATTAATATAATTTTTCTGAGTCTTTTCATTTTCAACAAATTGATCAATATCATTCTTTCTGATGGAGGCATAGAATTCCTTTTTGTATATATTTACCACATTTTCTTAATCCATTCATCTAATGAGGGTCTTCTGGGTTGGTTCCATATCTTAGCTATGACAAATAATGGTTGTAACTTTAGTATGGTCTTGTATGTGATCATTTGCATAAATGCACAAAAGTTGGATTGTTGGGTCATAGAGGATCTCTATGTGAAGTCTTTTGTGGAACCTCCATACTGCTTTGGGATACAGGTTGACCCACTGAAACAATGAGATATACAAGACACTATGTTGAAAATGAACTATACAACGTTAGCTGCAAGAGGGGGAGGGGTAGAAGGAAGGAAATGGGGAGATGGGGAAGGAAGAGATGTTAGGGAAAAATCATTGGAGGTAGTACCAGTGCTCTATAGGAGTGTACTCATTACCTTATTCATATAACTGTAACAGTGATAGTACAGTAAAGAAGAGTACAGAGTATAGATACTGCACTCTGTACAGTATCTTTACAATTAAAAATATGTATTACAAAAAGGATGTACTAGCACAGTACCTATGCCATGGTGTCAAGCCATGGTAGGTATCCTGCCCAAAGTAATCTAAAAAGAGAAAATTTGAAAATATGTCTTTATATTTGAACTTTTGTTATACAGAATCATCCTGATATTGCTGCCAAATTGGCTCCTTGTCCCTTTAATGCTCGTCAGCTGGTTCCACAAGATCAACTCAGTGAACATATTGCAACTTGTATGGACAAAACTCCCCGTGAAGATGATGTAGGTAAGCCTGATAACCAAAACACAATTCAAATCATTGTAAGGCATTTGCACCTGTATCCTACTGTGATGCTAGTTTTCACTTTGTTTGTAGATAAAATCATATGGAACGAAAAACAACACAAGAGTTCTGAAAGTACATGGCAATATATTTCATCTGAGGAAGACTGGGGTAAAGGTAAAAAGCTTGTTGAACTTTGCATTTTCCATTATTGAATCTCAACTTACCTCGTGCTGTTGTATGATTTCTTCCTTTAGGAGTGAAATTAAAAAAGATTTTGTTCAATGTGGCTTGTCTTGTATGCTAATATCAATAACATATATGAAAATATATGTTAACTAATTAAAAACCACGTCAACCATTTAAATGATATGTTTTTGCACATGGCTAAGAACTCATTCTTTTCAATCTTTATTATGCAGATAAAAGCTTCTTCGAAGGCTCTTAAAGCCATCAAACTTTTTTTTTTATCAATGTATAATGTTAGAGCCACTCTAATCTCGCACCTCAGTCAAGTATGTAATTCTCCCTTTGGCAGAATCCTTGGAAGATCCTAGACCAAGATTTGTTTGGGGCACAATTAAATCATTTGGCAACAACAGGTAAAGAGAATGTTTTTCTTATGATTTACTATTTTCTGTTAAAATTCAAAATAAAGAAACAGGATAAATGAATAACAAACTTTCTGTTCAGTATACCCATATATTTTGCTCACTACAAAGTTTTAGATTTCTCTCTGAACTGATGAATCTGTGATTGGTGGCAAAAGTCAAGTATAGTTTCACTAGGACTGATAAGAAATGCAATCACCCAAATTACTTCAAATCAGAGTTACCTCATCTGAATGTTCTTCTCATTCTCTTATTAATTAATGTAAATCAGGGAAGCCATAGAAAACAATATTATGTTGGGCCAATCTTTTTATAACCATTTTCATGATTTCAGGATTCACTTATCACATCAATTATGATACTGTAAATGGCAATTTCTTCAAATGGTAATTGATAAATGTACAGACTTATGGGTGGGATACCATGTCTTCCCTCTGAAATTCATTAATTAATAATATAGGAATGACTATCTGATTTAAATTTTCTCCACGAATTAGAATAAAATATTTGAGTAGACTCTTGAGATGATTTACAATTTGCACTTTGCAAAGATACATGTTAATAAAGTGTATTTAGAGCTATTTTAGCAGCAATACATACATGGATTTCAAATTTCACATTCCTATGTAAAGTAAAAATACACATTGGGTATGGTATAGTTTGGAAATTCAAAATTAGATGTGTAAGTACAAAAGTTATGCTATCACTTAGGGAGTATTTATGAGATTAAAGAATTTTAATTGCTAGAATGAACTTGTCTTCTAGAGTCACAAAACAGATTATATTTCTGCTTTTATGGAATTTGAAACATCAAGTCTCTCTGACATGGTAATATGGCAAAAACAGGAAAAAGTGAACAGTAATTGGGATTTCTTGGAATTCTTCGTGAGCATTTATTTAATCTGGAATCATGTAATTTGTCTTTCTTGCTAATATGAGTCCTCTTCGTTTTTATAAGTGAGACAATAAATTCTAGATGTATTGATAATGTTAAGAATTTTCTTCTCTGATCAGTGTAGAAAAAGAAAAGCTTATTCAACATAAGCCCAAGGTAAATATTTGTGAGCCTGTCATCACAGTCAGACCTCATATATTCTTCCTGTTAAAAGGCAGCAAGCATACTAAATATTTGCTTCAAATGTCTGCTGATGTCAAACTTATTAAAATATTATGTGCAGGATGAATTGGCAGTTTATGTAGTGAAGAAAGTGCTGAGGAGGAGTAATAGTAACAGATAAATTCACCATTGCATCTGATGACAATTTGCTAATTCATGAACATTATAACGAGGACTAAAACTCATTCTGCTTACAAACTGAACAGATCAATTTAGTATTTGATCAACAGAATATATTTATTCTTGGGGTTAGGGAGTTTCTCATTCTCTGTCATGCAGAGAAAAAGGAATATGTCATGGGAAAAAATTTTGGGGGTAGAAAACCACCTGAGCCAGGCCAGGTGATGATGTTTATTCTAGAATCTCACGTGTTTGACACATAAAGATTTAATTATAGATTAATGAAGTGAAGGATTGTTTTTCAGATTCATTTCTGGAATTAATCCCCTCACAATCAAATACTATAAAGAATATTATCCTTAAGGAAAACCATTGTTACTCATAGATTTTCAGTGTGTATGAATGTTGGGAAGAGACAAGCTGAAAAATCTTCAGCGAACTCTGGATAACAGAGAAAAAAAAAACAGGTTGCTTAGGGACCTGTAGGAGGCTGAGATCAGAGGTTCAGATCTCAGGAATATGTGTTACACTCTCATCACCAATTAACCATTTCAACACTGGAAGTGGTTCTGTAGCTCAAATGGTAGAGCATTAGAGCTCTGAAGATCTCAGGGACCATGCCCAAGCCCAAAGTTCAAGACCAATGACCAATAAGAACAATAACCAAAGAGAGGAATATAATGCAATATTCAACAACAATGCCCCATACTCACTGGTATTTCCAAAATCTCTGATTTTTTTCCTTCCACATAAAAGCCAGTTAGATTTTGTTCACTCCCTATTCATAATATCATGTATTTTCTCTCTGAATTTCAGAGAGTGATGTTTGATGGGGCAGTGATATTTCCTTACTTCATTGGTTATTAGAACACTTAATGTGATCCAGTGGGATTATTAATTCTGATCCCTTATGCCAATATGTCTTAGTTATGGAATCATAATTGTTCTGACATCTAAAAAGTAGATGATACTAAAGAATCTGTAAATTCATGAAAGGATCTGTGACAGTGTAGGAGATCATGTTACTTGTTGATTTGTCTCTTCAGGATTTTCCAACCCTACCTTTGCCATTATATATATCTATATGAGGTGATTTGTGTTTGTGATCAGATATTTCTGTTACCTGTCCATTTGTAGATGCAAATTTTGTGTCTGTGTGTACAAACTGAAATGATGTACATTTTTTCCTACTGTTTCACCACCCATAAGTCAATGTTGGGTAATAAGTCAATTTGGAATTGAAAAGTGAGGATATTTTTCCTGCCTTCAGTTCTTGATTTTACTCCATCATGATAAAAATTAATCACAGGTAATTATGGATTTTTTTATGTGTCTTCTTTAGCAATGTATTGAAGCCTTGATAGGTTCATTGATATTCAAGCTTCACCCTGGGCTTGATCCAAGTGATATATTCCAAATGTTGGTATGTCTATGGCATAGAATTCTCATAACCATACATATTTGAGAAATCAGTGTTAATGTAGGAATGATACACTAAGTTATTGGAAATGTCCTATGTTCATTTCAAAGTCCAACATTTGTGTTTATACTGAGAGGTGACATGCATATGTGTCTTAAAGGTTAATTATTTTTCCAAACTGCTGAATATATTTACCTGATACTACTTCACAATACTATTGTGACCTCAAAATATAATTTGCTTTGTCCACATATGAGAATGGAAAAGCTGTTTATTTCTTTGAGCCATGGAATATTTCTTATAATTGTACCTGAAGATATTTGCATGGTGTTCCTTCATATTTTACTTGCCTACCATAAAGCATGTATCATTTGGTAGGATTCATCTCATAAAACTCTCTTTGTGGTTTGTTTTTATTCATCCGTTCATGAATATTGGAATGGAGTGTTGATTTAAGTTCATAGCAATAAGTTCATACTAAAACCACTATGGATTTTCTTTTCTGAACAACCACGTGAAGTTATTTCTTCCTATTTTCCTTGATGCATGATACATTCATGTATATATTACAAGAAACCTAGTTCAGAAATTGTGCCAAGACATGGCTGAGCCTGAATGGATGACAGTAGAGTAAATTTTGAAGAACTGGCAAATAATCCATTTCTTGAAGGATTGACTAGAGTCACACTTCAAATGTTCAATGAAATTTGAATGTGTAGTGGCAGAGAGTGGCCAAGTGTAATTTGTGAGGTTTGTATACAACAATCAAATTTCAATGGATATGGAATGGAAGTAAGCATGAAATTTTTGAAAATAACTGATGATGTGTTCTCATTAGTTTTGAAAATCTCTCGAACTGTTAGTGAAGTTCTTGTTCATTTGCAGAATATAGAAATATATATTCTAGTGTTTTCCACAGAAAGTAAAATAATATTTTTTTATTTCTTTGCAGGAATCATTCTATGAACAAACTACGAGTTCAAACCATTTCCCATTGCTTCATCTACATATTACATTTATTAATATATTGTTGATTCTCACTCAACCAAATGAATTCATTTTAATTTCTACTACCTATTCAATCCCTATTCACACTTACCTTGAATCCAGAAGCAAAGCTTGATGTTTATGTCCTTATTGGAATTCATCATGTCACCATTATAATATGTCATGTGATAATTTGCTCCTTCCTAGTTGATTTCTATGCAATCTAGGATGAATAGAAAATTCTGAAATTCACAGGTAGAGTCTCTACTAATTTAATGTATTAGTGTTGAATCAATCCCATGAATTGTACTTACATTCAAATGTTTCTGCAAAGATTGCACATAATATTTTATGCCATGTAGTAGGAAAAAATACCGTGGTCTAAACAGGTACAGCACCAGAAACAATCGGTTTTCAAAACCTCCATATCTGGTGATCATCTTCTGTATTCCCATATCTAACCCATATCTTAACTACATTGTTCTAACTTTCTCTCCAAAAGCAGATCCTTATAAAATGTGCTTGGACAACCAGCCCAATTAGCAAGAGGAACATATTCAGTTTATTTTCATTCATGTGCAATATTGCCTGAAAGTAAGTTGTATTTTCAAAAAGAAAGATATAATACCAGTTTGTATGGAAAATGAAAGACTTTCTGGGTAAAACAAATATTAATTAATGAGTGCACCCTTCTGTAAAACTAATTGGTAAAATTGTCATGAACTTTTGTATCTTGTGCTTACGGGACATCAGTATCTACAAAGCTTGAAGATAATAGATTTCTTAATGTTAATCCCAGTGTTATATTAGAAGGTTGTATTTTATCTTTGACAAATAAGAAAAAGGATGAAAACGATTATTCTAAACTTCTCATGAAATCAATGCACCAGTAGCTCACCTCTGTATTCCTAGCTCCTCCATAGGCTGAGATATGAAGATTTTAGTCCAAAACCATCCAATGCAGGAAAACTCATATGACTCTTAACTCTAATTAACTACTAGAAAATCGGAAGCTGTGCTCCGACTCAAGTAGTAGAGAGTTCGCCTTGAGTTGACACAAAAAATTCTCATGAAGAAGCATTTTTGGAAATGCCTCGTTGCATTTATGTGAAGTAAAATCATATCAAAATTTTTTCCAGTAGCACTCTGAAAGATATAGAATGATAAAGATCCTTCCTTTGAAGCCTTGTCTTCTTCATATGTAATGACATATTTTTGTGTTGGCATATTTTAATAATATTCAATAAGCAATTGCAATTCCTTATTTATGCTTTTATCATCATGGTAGAAGTGATGACTATCACTTCAAATTAAGCATAAAGAAGAATATCTGAAAGGAGAATTTGAAATATTCATATAGAAGCTTAGATTAATTACTACATTGCTGTATTCAATATTTCATACTATAATCAATCAAACAATGTTTGTGTCCCTTTAATTAATTGGTATTTAACCAAACAGATTTGCACTCACATTAGAGAATTTCAAGACTTCAAGCACTATTCAGAGAACTATAACTGTAGGGCCAATTATGTTTGACACTGTCATTTGGCAAGTCTTATAAAAAGACCGATGGTTTGTCAATCTCCAGTCACTCTTTTGGACTCCTAACTATATGTTGAAAGTTATATTTCTTGCTTTTAGAAATGCTACTAAGACAGGAACAATTTCCTCCCATTTTATTACTACACATAAAATGGAAAAGAATAAAAGAGTGTTATATACACATAAGTAACAAATAATCAGAAGAAAGATATATTATCCATTTGGAGATTTTGCAGAATATAGAAAATTAAACCAAAGCACATGTCTTCTAATACTAGCATAATTGTCCTAAAATTTATTATATAAGAGATTAGGAGAAGGATATTAAACCCTGTTGGTTAGTCCGGGTCATTGTTAACTGTTTCAGTTGACAGTAGCACAAGATGATCTGAGTGTCCTGGGGTCAGGAACTGGAATCGTGCATTCTTTGTCCTATCACCATAACAAAGACCTATCTCAAGGGAGACAGTCTAAAAGGTGACAATGGTTGGTTAAAAACTCAACTAGTGAGAATGATTTCTTCTTTCTTATGGAAGAGATCCTGCTACACATTAAAGATTCTGATATACATTAGGAGAGATCAACCAAGATACATCACATTTTTCCACCTTCCAAACATTATTTCTCTTGTCAATTTGTGTGGTTCTTGGATGTTTCTAGATTATGCAATAATGAGCAGATTTTAATCATTCTATCTCCATTTTTCTATATCTGTTTTCCTCGTATTTTCTCAAAATTGCAAGTTTCGTGGTATGTGCAGCATCATCAGAATGCTATTGTTCCTACCAGTTTAGAAAACTACATTCTCAAGTAGGCATAAATACAAAAATCACTGAAATTTATTTTATAGTTTTGAACACAAGAAAACATTCCTGTTTCTTACTTTTGTGATTCAGAGTCACTGCACATGTGTATTAGGAATTTTGCTTGCATTTAAAACAGTGTTCTAACAAGTGTTGTCAATGTTACTGTTACCAAATTTTTCTTTTTGTTCCTTTAATAATTTCCATTAAGATAATCTTGGGCAAAATTTCGTAGCTGAGTGCTGGTGCCTGACACCTCCAATCCTAGCTACTTAGGTGGCTGAGACTGTTGATTGCATGGTCAATTTTTCCCTCCAATTGATCATCAGAACATCAGAAGAATCACAGTGGTTCAAGCCAGTAGAGGGTTGTTTTTGAACAAAAAGACCCTAGAGATATAGGAAGGGCCATGAGTTCAAGCAAAATGACCTATACAAAAGATTTTCTGGTAGTCATCTGAAGATTCCAGTTGCAAAAATGGGAATAATAAAAGATGACATTAACTGCTAACAGCTATTAAGCATCAGTAAATATTTAAAAAAAGTGTCCAACATTTTGAGATACAATGGTGAATTGATTCCTTCTGTCATATGATATCAAGGGAAGCTCTATAAAATATGTGTGACACATTCTAGGCCTACAAATATATAAAGAATAACTGCCATGGCACATCTATTTTCGTTCAATTTCTATACATAAAAAACTATAATGCGTATTTCCAATTATTTGCTGTATTTTAAAGATGCTTTTTCCTTAATAGCTTTGAGAAAATGCCAGTGGGGTTACCATTCTTTCAGAAAACAGCTTACATCCACAGTAATAATATCATTTTTCTTATGTTATATTCTCAGACACAGGTTCACATACTATATAAAAATATATTACATGCTGTAAAATATTTACTGAGTAATGTTTACTTTATTAAGATATTTATATTCACAAGCAATTATGTCCTTTCTTACTAGATACACTCATTGAGGAGAAAAGCACAAGTGCCATCACACCCATTTCAGTGGCTTATATATAATCCAGTTATTATTTTTTGCTGGGAATATTTTTAGCAAAGAGATAAAGACTTCCCTAGATAAAATAGAATATCAAAATAGGAGTAATGTATTGTAACTTCTATGTAGGTATAAACAGTAGGAATGTACTTCCGGTGAGGTAGATACAAAGAAGACACCAGGAGGGCTGGGAAGGTGGCTCAGTGGTAGAGCGCTTGCCCTGTATGCCTGAGGCCCTGGGTTCGATTCCTCAGCACCACATAAGCAAAAAGCCGGCAGTGGCGCTGTGGCTCAAGTGGTAGAGCACTAGCCTTGAGCTGAAGAGCTGAGGGACAGCGCCCAGGCCCAGAGTTCAGGACCCACGACTGGACCAAAAAAAAAAAGAACAAAGAAGACACGAGGAGCACACTTTAGTAGAATTCTACTGAATTTTATGATGAAAATCATAGCACTCAGAAATGGAATCTTCCCTTCGGTCTTTGGGACAGATGGAACATTTCAATTAACACAGCTTGTGTTGTGATGAAGATCCGAGACCCTGAACGTGAAAAGATTATGTCATTTTTACATTAAGTATGGTCCCAATCAGAGGAGATAATGGAAGTGACCATGGCAAATGAAATGTCAATTTGATGGATGGGTTTCCTATTGTCTTTGGTGAGTCTACTTAACTTTAACAAATAACTTAATGTGCACAGATTACTTTTCCTTCTTTTCGAATGTTATTCCTTTTATTCTAAAATGTAAACACTACTCATATTCAGAGCTTTCCCAAAAATCAGCTGTTGTCTTCCTATAAGCTCATTGTCTAGTTGTCTAGGTTTACTTGAAGTGCCAGAACACTACACTCCAAAATATTTTTTCAATCATGGAATGATAGCACCAAACATTAAATTTCTATCCCAATAATGCATCACCTCCACAAATTTATGCTGAAATCTTTACTAGGAAGCTTTTAGCCATATTTCCTAACACTCATTAATAGAAGGCAGGTAAGTATTAAACTATACTTCAGAAAATTTACACTATCCTGTCAGATGTACTTTCCTATGACAATATATTTTCAGTGACTTCCAGAGATTTTCAGACATAATTTTGAACTGTGATCCACAATATATAAAAGTTCTATAAAATTTCATAACAATGTATATTGAAATAAAATTTTATTTAAAAAGTTGGTTTTAAGTGAATTTTTCTGCTTCTCCTTCATATATCCAATTAACAGCATGATATTAATTCTGGAAACAGTACTGACTTTTAAGGTCAAAAATTACAATGAGGAAATTCTGGGAAATCTTCATATCTAAAATAGGATTTCTAACAAATTAATTGTTATACTCATGTACTGTTTCCTTAGATAATATTGCAGTTTTCTTCATGTCAACATAGGATATTTCCATGTCATAAACTTAGGCAACACCATTTAATTACCCTATGGTAACTCAAAATTTTAACCTCATACTGAATGTGATTTGCTGTTTAAATTATTATTATTCTGGGAAGGAAGAATAACAATTCTCTAGAATTTTGGGTTCAGAAAATATTTGAAAACAGAGAGGTCAAATCAATCCTATCTCTTTTCTGTCCACATACTGTTTAGGTCAGTATTTTGCTTCTTAATGATCAACTGTGTAAATATATGTATGCTTAAGTCTTTCTATGTTTGTGCCAAATTATTTGTGTAAGTCTATCTTATGCATATGTCTGAAATATTTGTTTTGACATGGAACAATCATGTTTCAACTTATACTTCCTCACTTGCTAAAATAAAATTTTTCTTATATTAATTAGGGAATCATCGATGGTCCCATTATTTTAACGGAATTAACCCAAACACAGTTAAATGCAATATGGTACCTAACAATAATATTTAAAATAAATTATTTTTTTACCCGAAACCTGCCTACCCTATTGCCTTCCTACTGCCTAATTTGGATAACCACTAAATGCTCATAATATGAACGTTTGACAGATATTCATGTCCCCATTGAATAGAGTTCTCAAGATATGTTAAAACAATTTTTAAAAGAAGTCAGCCTTTAGAAACTCCTATGATTGATCTGTAGAATTGAACTATTCACACAGACATGTGACATTCATATAGTTATGAAAATATAGCTAATTATTTGACATCATTTTGAAATTTTCCCTAATAACACTACATGCTATGAATTACTTTCCAAATATTTCCCTTTTTCACACTTTGTAATGGAAATTATTCTTGGTTTGAACATAGGGGAAGTCTTATGTATAGCACTCTGTTTGTAATGTCATTGAAGAATTTTTCTTACATCAGTTCAATATTTTGCATATGTGGCAATTTACATTAGACTTTTGATCAAAACAATGTATATCGCATAACTCTGTGATATGCAAGAATTTACAAAAGAACCAATAGAAACAGAGTGTTTAATGAATTCGTATAATATCATGAATTAATTGCTTTCAAAGTTAGTAATTTTTATTTTATTTTTATATCATATCACATCCTGTCACATTTTTTTGATATTTTTGAATATGTAAAATCTTGAGGGTTTTTTTTAGGGGGGGTAGATAATTTTTTTATTGTGAAAATACTATACAGAGTGTTTACAAATACATGGGCAAGATAATGAGTACATTTCTTATCAAGCATTGTAGCCTCCTCGTTTGATTCCCCGTTCCAGCCTCCCCCCCCGCCCTCCCACCCAATCCTCCCCGCCTCCCCTCCCCCCACACCAAAGTTGTAAATTTCATTTTTCCACATAACAACTTGTAAATCTCATTGTTACAATGAACCCTAAGATTGTATTCAAATGTTTGTTTTTTTCTTTCATGCAATTGTTTCTAACACATTTATAAGATTATTTCTTGGTTGCTTTGTATGTCCCTCCCCCACAGTATAACCCCTGATTTCTCTGTATTTGATGTTGGCATAATTTGTGGAGGGGAAGGGAAAAATCAAATCGTTTAATTGGGATACAGGTGGATGCATTGCAAAAATATGTGATTTGAATATATATAATTCCAGAGAGTACATTCCAGATAATGAATGAGATGTATTTTCAAAAGTGCTATAAACATTTGCAGAGACTGTGCATTGAAAAAAGTAGACTGAAACAATGATTCCTGTAAAACATGGGAAGGGGATTATGGATGGGAAAGAGCGAGACAAAATAGGAAGGGGTAATATCCCCCCTCTACCTTACCGTGACAACAACATTAAAAAAGGAAAGGTAGACCTAAATCATAGCAATGGTGGAATCACTAGTATTCCATTTCACATATTCAACTCATTTTGAAATAGATGAGAATGATAATACCTATTAATATTTCTTTGAATACTTACTTTGCAATTACCCTCGTCTTCCATATACAAGACAAAGCAAGAACAAAAGAATATTAGAATACGTAGCCAAGTGGTACCTTTACAATTCTGATATCTCTATAAATATGATGAGTTTCCTTTTAGGCATTTCCAGATTTCAGAATGTGTTCTGCTGCTGGTGATTGAAATAGTTGGTACATGTCTGTTAAATCTATTTGATCTATGCTATTGTTTAAATCTGTGGTTTCTCTCGAGTTTTTTTCAGGTTGAAGTATCCATTAGGGATAGTGCTATGTGAAAGTCCTAGCAATTAATTTCCTTGGATCTATGTATTTTGAGGTAAAGTATTGTGTCTTGGATAAATTTTGATGCTCCATTTTTTGGTGAATAGATATTTACAATTGTAATATCCTCCTGATGGCAAAATCCCTTAATTAATATGTACCAATCTTCTTTATCTCTTCGCAATTAATTTGAAACACAATATTATAAATATGTAAAGAAATAATACTGATAGACGAAAAGGATATATTGAAAGGAGAGGGCTTAAATGAATAAATGAAAAAAAGAAAACAAAAATATTAAAACTGGCATACTTAAAAAATATACAAGTATAAAGAAAGTATACTACTATTGAGTTTGTTAACACTAAGAGGTTTCAAATTCAGTATTCAATTTCTGAATTAAGTATGGACACAATGAAGGGTAAGGTCCACACATCGAGATGAGCATAACAGCAATTGTCATGCAAAAAAAAAGGAGCAGAAAGTTGAAAGAGGTTTAAACAACAACAACAACAAAACACACACACATAAACTCTCTCTCTCACACACACACACATACACCTAAAGTAAAATTTGGGAAAGAAAAAAAAAAAAACAATTGAAAAAATTAAAACCAATTAAGTCTAAAAAAGTGTTATTTGATCCTTTGCAGCGGTGGAATGGGGGGGCGGGGAGAGGAGATGTGGTATCTCCCCTGTGTCCTTGACCAATATCTTGGTGGAGTCTGTGGTTTGCTTGTGGTCTTTCATATTCCTATTGCTTCATTAGTTCCTTTATTTATGTATTTATTTATTATTGTGAAAATACTGTATAGAAGGATTATAATTACATGGGCAAGAAAATTAGTACATTTCTTATCAAGCATTATAGCCTCCTCCTTTGTTTTCCTTTCCCATCCCTTCCATTCCTACCCCCGACCTCCCCCACTATCCTTCCCACCCCCACACAGTCCTCCCTACCCCTAATGAAAGTTGTAAAGTTCGTTTTCGACATAACGACTTGTACTTCTCATTGTTGCAACAGGCCCATCTCTATCCTTATTTAAACAACTTGTTTTTCCCCTTCACCACCACAAATTATACCGATATCAAATAAAGTGAAAGCAGGAGTTATAATGTGGGGAAGGACATACAAAGAAACAAAGAAATAACCCTAAAAATGCGTTAGAAACAATCGTATGAAAGAAAAAAAAACATTTGAATACATATCTTAGGATTCATTTCCTTAACATCACCTTATCTGACTTTTTCTGCTTACTCAGACATATACTAGTAATTGCAAATAAGGGAAACCATGGGACCTATGTTTCTGTGGGCTTGGCTTCCTTCACTTAATATATTTCTTCCCAAGCATTTCCATTTCCTAACAAATGGGGCAATTACATTCTTTCTGATGGAGGCATAGAATTCCATTGTGTATATATACCACATTTTCTTGATCCTTTCATCTACTGAGGGTCATCTGGTTGTTTCCATATCTTAGCTGTGGTAAATAATGCTGCAATAAACATAGTTGTGATGGTAGGTTTAGTGTGGTCTTGTTTGTAAACATTTGGGTAAATGTCCAAAAGTGGGATTGCTGGGTCATAGGGGAGTTCTATGTGGAGTCTTTTGAGGAACCTCCAGACTTCTTTTCAATTTTTCTTTGCTATGGAAGGTTTTTATTTGGCCTTCAGTTATGAAGGAGAGTTTAGCTGGGTACAGTATTCTTGGTTGATAGTTGTTTGTCTTTAAGGCATGGCATACATTATTCCAGGCTCTTCTAGCTTTGATTGTCTCTGCTGAGAAATCTGAGGTGATTCTAATTGGTTTCCCTTTATAGGTGATTAATCTTTTCTCCTTGACTGCTTTGAGGATATTTTCCTAGGTCTGAATTGATCCTGTGTGGATTATAATGTGAAGGTGGGATGTCTTATTCTGATCTGGTCTATTGGGAGTTCTAAAAACTTCTTGTATCTGAATAGGCCTATCTTTTCACAAGTTTGGGAAGTTCTCTGCTAGTATCCTGTTAAACAAATTTCCTAGACCATTAACTTCTGTTTCTAGGTGCTCCTCTACACCCATTATCCAAGCCTGCTGATGGTGTCTTCCAAGTGTTGGATACATCTATCATATTTCTTGGACTTGTCTTGGATGGTTTTATATTCTTTCTCAATAAAATCTATGCTGTCTTCAATCCCTGAGATTCTATCCCCTGCATGGTCTAACCTGCTGTCAAGACTTTCTACTTTGTTTTTTATTTCTTTTCCTTTTAGTTGTTCAGCTTTGATGGCTTCAAATTCTTTGTTGAAGCATATTTTTAGATCTTGTATGAACTTCTTTACTTCCTTAATTTGGTGTTCAGTGTTTATTCTCAAATCACTTAGTTGATTGGTCATGGTTTCCTTGGACTCCCATTCCTTTTGTTGGGTTCCATTCAGCATTCCCTTTGTGGTCTCCCTGACTTCCTTCAGCTCTTTGTTAATGGGTTCCATGAATGACTTTAGTGATCTTTATGTATTCTCATCCTGATCTCTCAATTCTTGTATGACTCTTTGCTTAGCTTTCTCACATTTACACCATTCCTGCCTTTCTCTTTGAGTATTCTCAAGCTGCTTATGCAAATCCTGTATCAGTTTTTGAGTACCTTCCTCATGCTCATGATATTCCTGTACAAACCTTTGGTTTGCCTCCTCTCTTTCTCTATCACGCTCATACAGAGTCCTTTGTATGTTTTCAATCTTTTCACTTATGTTTGCCAGCAGTGTTTGAATAATCCTATTTATTATTCATTACCTCTTCTGTCCCCTGATTATCATGAGTGGGAGTTGAGATTCCCAGACTTGCTATTTTTTCTTCTGGTTTTCCAGATTATTCTGGCGATTTGGGATGGAAATAACACCAGCTTTGTGCTAGAACACGAACTTAATGCAAGCATCAGCCAAAGTCTGTATTTGCATAGTCAATAGTCTGCAGATAGAATCTAGTTCAGGAGATACATCTATTCAACATCAAACAACTGTATATTAATGGGCTACGAACCACAAAGAAGAATTTGGCAAACCAGAAATTATTAGGTTTAGGGAGAGATGTGGGTAAATAGAGGAATAGTGTGATGTACAGAGGCACAGGGAGAATTAACTTAAGTCCTAATCAAAGTAGGAAATAGGTTGGATAGAATGAAAGTAGAGAGAGAAAAAAGAAGAAAGAGAAACGGAATAAAAGAGACCAGAAAAAATAGAAAAGTAAAAATTAAAAATTTTATGTATATCGAAAATGGAATATTCAGAGAAGAACGTGGATATAATGAGAGAAGGGGAGGAATATAAAGGATGTGAAAAACTGAAAAATAAAAACGCTTAAAATATTATATAGGTATAAAGAGGTAGTACTGCTATTAAGGAATTTAAGTCTAAGAGGTTTTGAATTGAGTAATATATTTGTGAATTAAGTGTTTACACAATGGGCAATAAGGTCTAATAATTGACAAAGGGTATATCTGAGGATGTGCAGAAAAACAATTTATTCACATAATGAAGAACAAAAAAGAAGAAAAGGTGAAAAGAATGAGAAAAGAAAAAGAGATCAGAAGTTCAGTAGAGCTAAACGAAAAAAAAAAAAATTAAAAGGAATAAAAAAGAAAGAAAAATGCACACACACAAATACCCCTAAAATATAAATTATAAGAGGGAAAAAATTACTAGAAAACAATTTTTTTCAAAAAAGGTAAAAATTAAAAAATAAAAAAAAGTTTTAGAAAAAAGTTTTTTTTTAATTTTATTTAATTTTTAGTATGAATATACTGTACAAAGGGTTACAATTACATGGGCAGGATAATGCGTACATTTCTTATCAAGCATTGCAGCCTCCTTCTTTGTTTATCCTTCACATGCCCTCCCAGCCTCCCCCCAACTCCTCACCCAATCCTCCCCCACCCTGCACCAACGTTGTAAAGCTCGTTTTCAACATGACAATTTGTACTTCTTATTGTTGCAACAGGTCCACCTGTATCGTTAAACGACTTGTTTTTCCCCATCTCCTCCACAAGTTATACTGATAACAAATATAGTGAAAGCAGGGGTTATAATGTGGGGGAGGGACATACAAAGCAACAAAGTGATAATCTTATAAATGCGTTAGAAACAAATGCATGAAAGAAAAAACATTAAAATACACATCTAAGGGTTCATTTTCCTGACATCACATTATCTGACCTTCTCCACTTGACTCATACATATACTAGATATTGCAAATAAGGGAAACCATGGGACCTATGTTTCTTTGGACCTGGCTTACTTCACTTAATATAATTTTTTCCAAGTTTTTCCATTTCCTAACAAATGGGGCAATGCCATTCTTTCTGATGGAGGCATAGAATTCCATTGTGTATATATACCACATTTTCTTGATCCATTCATCTACTGAGGGGCATCTGGGTTGGTTCCATATCTTAGCTATAGTAAATAATGCTGCAATAAACATACTTTTGCTGGTAGCTTTAGTATGGTCTTGCTTGTAAACATTTGGGTAAATGCCCAGAAGTGGAATTGCTGGGTCATAAGGTTACTCTTTTTGTATAAAAGGTACGAAAAAAAGAAAAAAAAAAAAGTTCATTGATTTTTTTTGGGGGGAGGGGTGTGAAAAATCCTGTATCTCCCTTCTGTCCATAGCCAACCTCTTGTTGGAGTCTCTGGTCTTTTTGTGGTATTTGATTTTCCTGTGGCTTGGTTGGTTTCTTAAGTCAGTTTGTTTGAACAGGCACAAAAATGCTCTGCTGTACCCAGGATTTTATGATCCTCCTCCCAGGTTACTTCAATGGGAGGGAGTTCTGCTTTGAGTTTGGAGATTCTGTGATGAGGTTAGGTTCTGGGTAGAGTTGAGGCCTTTCAGCAAACAGTAGCTTTTTCCAGGGGGCTAGCTTGTGAGAAACTCATAGAGGCCAGTTTGTAGCCACTCTCAGTGTTTATGTTTACTGAATTTCAATTGATTGTCGATGCTTCTATAGGGAGGGGCAGCCTCTGGCTCTGATTACCCAGTGAAGAAAGGCACTCCTGGGGCTGGTGCCCGAGCTGGTTGACTTTTCCTTGGGTGGAGCTGCATCTGGCAGCTCAGGTTAGGTTCTTGTGGCCTGCTAAATGACTCTACTTTTCTTCCAAGGCCTGAGTTGGAGCTAGCTGCTGTCCAGAACTTTGTCAGTGTCAAAGATGGAGATCTCCGGTAGTGGGGGTGGGGAGGGGTGGCCTTCCCTCCTCTGCTCCGTGAGAAGGAGTGAGGATGTTTGGCTTCCACTTATGTCATGTCTTGTTTCCTGGGTCGTCTCCGATCTGCGAACTGCAGGCTGAAGCGGCAGCTGCTGGCATGTGCTCAGATCTGTCTCCTTGTGTGGATTTTCCCTCTCTGGCTATACTCTCTGTCCTGTGATGGCACACTTGGTGTGATTCTCTCACTTAGGACTGTTCACTAGAACTCTAAAACTGCTTTCTATTCAAGAGGTTGTTTAGCCTCCAGCTTCTTCTCTACCATCTTCCTGCAGCCCCTCTTGATTAGTTTCTTAAGTCAGTTTGTTTGAGCAGGAAGACATCTCTGCCTTTTCCAGACTGTGATCCTCCTTGCAGGCTAGATCAGTGGATGGGAGATCTGTTTTGAGTATCACAAAAGAGGTGGATGGGTGTTTCCTATAGCTTGGAGTTCCTGTGAAGAGGCTAGGTTTTTGGTAGAGCTGAAGCCTATCAACAATTGGTAGTTTTTCCCTATGGGTCTAGCTCCTGAAACAATCACAGAGCCAAGCCTGGAGCCATTCTCAGAATTTATGTTTATTGAGATTCAATTGTTTTTCTTTGACACCTCCTGCTGCAGAGTCTGTGGAATGTAGCCTTGTTTACCCAGTGAAGAATGTCTCTGCTCTGAGTTTCGAGCTTTCTCTGCCTGGGAAGGGCCATTTTCCCCTGTGTGTAAGTGAGCAGGGCAGATCAGGTTCCTGTGACCTGTTGAAAGGCCCCTATTGTTTACTTCCAAGGCCTGAGTTGGAGCTAGCTACTGGGACACACCATTGTTAGTATCATAGATGGAGCATTTCTCCGGTGGTGGGGGAGAGGCTATATTCTCACAACTGCTCCTTGAGAAAGAGTGAGGATTTCCTAGAATTATTCACCCCAGTCTCTTGGTTTCCAAACCATCCATGGTGTGCAATCAGCAGGTTTATGATTTCTGCTCCTTTCAGTTCTTGTTGGTGGTGAATAGAATCTGCTTGCACACCACATCTGGCACGTTAATCACAGGCTCTTCTCTGTTGATATGGTGACCCTTGCCACTGCTATTGGCGCCACCACTGTTGATACTGGAAATTGGTGAGATATGTCTCCTTAACCAAGCTTCCTGAAATTCTCAAAAACTCAATATTCTCTTGTCCTGGGATTATAGGCATGCACAATTATTTCTGGCTTTTTAATGATTTTTGTTGTTGTTGTTGTTGTTACTTTCATATAACATATGTGAGCCATCAGCATATGGACTTGGCTCTCGTTGCTTCTCTTCTTCCTTCCTTCATTCTTCCTTCCTTTTCTCCTTCCTTTCCTTTGACATACTCTACTCTGTCTCTGAACATGGAAGCCTACTGTTCCAGCTACTGGCAAGTTAACCCTCCATACACACACCACTCAATAAATCTGATGTACAAACAGTTGCTGAGAAGTATGATTGGCCACATACAAAGTCCTCTTTCAATTATGCATTTCCTTTTTATATATGTTATAATTGTAAAAATACTGTACACAGTGGTTACAATTATATGACTTAGGTAATAAGTCCAATTCTTATTGAGAATTTTTACCTTCTCCTTTGTTGATCCCTACCATCCCTTCCCTCCAGACC
This sequence comes from Dipodomys merriami, assembly GCF_024711535.1. Lineage (NCBI taxonomy): Eukaryota > Metazoa > Chordata > Mammalia > Rodentia > Heteromyidae > Dipodomys > Dipodomys merriami. The sequence continues at coordinate 26,473,370 of NW_027203159.1, read as the reverse complement.
TCTCCAATTCCTCCCTTCCCCCTGTAGAAGATGTAAATTTCCTTTTCAACATGGTGTATTATATATGTCATTGGTACAATTGGTCAATGTGTTTCCTTATTTAAGCATTTTTCCCCTTCCTTTCCCCAAAATAGAAAATTTACATGGAAGTTGCAGGGCACTGGAATCAAATACAGTGAACACCATGGGGAAGCATATACAAAATAAACAAAAAAAAATCACGTGTTACATTTGGGTATGAAAGGAAAACCAATTCGTTTCATGTACCATACTCAAGTCAAGTATCAACTAAAACTGTGTAGTTGAACAGAGTGTTTGAAGCAGTCAAAATTAGTACAGATACAATCTAGTTCAACAGGGACAAGATAGGTCAACGATAAACAACTATGAACCATTAGAGGAATGTGGGAAGGGAAATGGAGTGGGTGATTCAGAGAGAGCAAAGTGTAAGAAAAGGAGAGAAAGAAAAAAGGAAACATGAAAGAGTAAACACTTTAAAATTAAACAGTTAAAAATTATATAATTGTAAAGAAATAATACTATAATTAAAGGAGTTAAAGCTGAGAGTTTGTGAATTGAGTGATTGGTAATCTGAATTAAGTATGCACACAATGAAGGATAAGGCCTAACAGTCGAAGACAGTTATATATCTCAGGATGAACAGAAAAGCCTTTAATTCATGCCAAAAAAAACCCAAGAAGATCAAAAGGAAAAATAGTAAAAATAATTTTAAAAAATACCACACACCTAAAATAAAAATGGAAAGAAAAAAAATGGAAACAAAGATAATTTTTTAATTAGGTAGAAAAGAGTTATTTGAGTTTTTTAGGGGGTTGGGAGGGGATCTTTAGTCTCCCCTAAGTCTGTAAGCATTCGCTTGGTGGAATCTCTGTTTCCTTGTGGTGTTTGGTTTTCCTATGGCTTGATGTGTTTCTTAAATCAGTTTGAATAGGCAAAAAGAAGCTGCCTTACCAGGGATTTTTTGATCCTCTTTCCAGGCTAGTTCAGTGGAAGGAAAATCTGCTTTGAATACCACAAAAGCGGGAGATGGCTTTTTCCTCTAGATTAGAAATGCTATGATGGGGCTAGGGTTGGGTAGGGTTGAGACCTTTCAGCAAACAGTTGCTTTTCCCTGAAAGTCTAGCTCCTGAGACACTCCCATAACTCAGGCTGGAGCCATTCTCAGGATTTATGTTTACTGAGTTTCAATTGTGTGTGTGTGTGTGTGTGTGTGTGTGTGTGTGTGTGTGTGTGTGTGTGTGTGTGTGTGTGTGTGTGTGTGTTTTACCCCTTCTGCCCCTGGCTCCGCTGCCTATGATTCAGTGGAGAATGACAACCTGAAGCTTCCTTTACCCAGTAAAGGAAGTCACTTCTTATTGTGCAGAGGTTTGTGTGTCTAGAAAGAGCATCTTTCCCCTGGGTGTAGCTGAGCCATGCAGGTCAAGTTCCTTTCACCTGTGGAATGATACCTGCTTTCTTCTTCCAAGTGTGACTTAAGGGCAATCTACACTGGCCAGGTCTTTGTTAGAATCAAATTTAGAGTTCTTGCCCAGTTGTGCGTGAGGGGCTACCTTCCCACCACTGTTCCTGAGAAGGAGGGGGATGTCTTGGGGGTAAGCACATCTTTCCCTTGGTTTCTGGGCTCTCCTCAGTCTGTTACTGTCTGCGGTTAGGAAGATGCAGATTTCCACTCTTTGTTGGTTCTTGCTGCTGGTGAGTAGAATCCACTCCCAGACCGTTTCTGTTGACTTTGTCCCCAGCTTTCTCTGTTGGCATGGTGGCGTGGTAGTTGCAGCCATCACTTTTTCAGATACCAGCCAGTGAATGGTCCTTTCTGGCCTAACTCTCTGTACTATGATGGCAAAATTGGTGTGATTTCTAGACCTGGGCTTTTCGCTAGAACATTAAGCCTGGTTGCTATGCAAGAGCTTGTTTAGTCTCCACCTGATCTTCCCCCATCTTCGTCTGGATCTATAATTTCATGATTTTTGTACTCACTTTTCAACCCAGAATGTATTTGACAGAATTTTTTGGCAGTATTTAGTCATTTTAGATATCAATAAACATGAGGGAAATATTAAATTTTGTATCTACTTTTTCACTTCTGTTTATGAATCAATGGAATTGAAGCCTTGACACAAGAAAAAAAGGTGAAAATTCTTTAACACAATATGTTTGATTTATCATTTAGGAGGTAGTACAGTCTAATATCCAACAACATATTATATTTATTAACTCTTACATCCTGCTTACATTTATAGTATATATACTCACCTTTGAGAACTTAAAGGTAGCAAATAATTCTCAATGCAACAATTGTTATATATGATAAAGCTACCTCTATCATATACAAAGTAATTATACATTTGGGTGCAGTGTTCAATTTTGTGTTGATTGTATGGAAGGGACAATCGAATAGGGTGAATGCAGGAGACATGAACAGTATTTTGAAAGTTATATGTGGTTACACTACCAACGTTAAAATTTGCCTTGAGAAATACATTCAGTAGATCCTGCCGAGCATAGTTACTTCACATAAAGTTCCTAAGTGCACAAATACAATCAGCATGAAATTTTCTTGAAGATTGTAAAATCATTCATTTTGACCTATTTTTGTGTATTGTGATATCATGTTTTTCCTGTGTTTTGGATGAATAATATTGAAGACATGAAATTTCATTCTAACATGTTTGCTTCAAAATCAACTGACTAAAAATACACATAGTTTGATTGATTTTAGTTTGAGATAATGAATTCTACAATGTAAAAAAAGACATGAATTTAAATCTAAGCACCTATAGTAATAGTTCAATTTCTCTTTTCAAACATTGTTATGCTCAATTTCAGGTGAGAGTTATCTGGGCCAATACTTTGAGATTTCCACTGTCTTAATCATGAAAGGATGAAGAAGGAGTGGTAGTTTCTTATTGAATATTAAAATATTCCAACAAACAAAATACATGAAACATGAAGAAGAATGGGAGTTAAGCAAGGCTTATTAACTGTCGGGGATTCGTCCATCCCACAAAAGATGGACGGGGTTGAAGGAAGTCGCCCTTAGCCTGGGAGAGAATCAGACGCAGCGGGGAGTCAAGTCAAGCAGGAAAACTCATTTATTAACACAGAGCAAGCAGTTTTTTAAGCAAAAAAGAGATGTTGCATGGGAAGGGAGGAAGAGGAACCAATCACTGTAAAGGTCACACCCTATCATGCACCTAAGCTTCCATGGGCTTGTTACTCACTGAATGTCCACTCAACTCCCTCTCTGCGCCATCTCTGCTGCCTATGTGTGCTACAGATTCCCCCTTTTTTGTTTTAATGGCAGACCCACCTCCCAGTTAGAAATGTCCTAAGCAGTTCAATTAATTCCTGGGCATATATATATAAGTCAGTACCTTATAAGGTCATCCTTTTCAGAACAAGGGAGCAGCCTAGGTATTGGGAGTTCCACACATGCAGCACGGTGCATCCTCATGGGCCCCCACATTCAGGCCATTCTAATATATACCAGAAAAACAAGGAAAATTTAAAACAAAATCTGCAGACATAGCAAAGCAAATCGGGCTCTGTTCACTCAACTCCCTCTCAGCACCATCTTTGCTACCCACATGTCCTACATATAAATTTCTATTTCACACAGCAACTGGAATCACAAGTATTCAACATTGTTTTGCTGAAGATCAATGCATTGATAGGTTTTCATGATAATTTTATAATCATGTTCTTGATCATTATTTCTTCCTTGAGTCAAAGATAAATTATTATATTCTAATAAACAATTAGCATAAATGCACAAACTCTATTACCTGCCTATTTGAAAGCACTCATATGCCATAAGCACAGGCTTTCCAAGGTCATTCCAACTTTAGCAATCTATTTTACAAATGAGTATAATCATTAATTCTTGTTTTTCCTATAAAGCCTTTTATTGTACATGCAAACCAGTGTATTAATATCTCTCTCTGAAAATTCATTTTTAGCCTGTATTGCACATAAGTAAATAATACTGTAATTATTCTAGCTGCTAATTGTACTGGTTTTTCAAGTGTATTTTATGAAATTCTAACTTGTGGAAACAAGTTGGAGGACTATAATTAGGATATAAATTAGATATGTGAATTCAGAAGGTTATCACCAGATATCGTGGCTTTGAAATCTGGTTATTTCTGGTGATGTGCATATTAGACAGTGGTATATTTCCTTTTGAATCCTATAAAATATTAGGTACAATCTTTGCAGAAATATTTGAACATGAATACAATTTTTGGGAAGAAATCAACACTAAAAATTTCATGAAATCCTGGAAAAGAAGGGGATAGAGGTAAACTTAAATGATTTCTATGCATTCTGGATTATGTAAAGAGTATAGAAGCCACAAGGAATACATATAATCAGAAACCTATCACATGGTATATTAAGATGGAAATATGTGACAATATAAAGAGATTGAGTATTTGTGCCATTCCAAACAAAGACGAACACTAATAAAGCAACATATCATTTCTTTTAAATTTCTACATTTTTCCGTAAGTGTTCATGGCTGGAAAATGGATGCTTCTATGTGGTGAACAGAGAATGACTACATCTTCTGATTCTGTGTTAGGCTGTTGTCTATGCACAAAACAGACAAGAAATTGAAATTGAGCATCTTGCTGAAAAATATATGCACTACTAGATTTTTGGGGACCATAATTTTCTATCACAGTTCATGAATATTTTCTTCAGAAAACTGTGATGGGTGAAAATCCATTTTGGGATAGAGATTCAGATAGTTCCCTATCATTCTGACACTAGTACTACCACAAAAGAAAAGGTTCATTAAGTCATTTTCCCAGTCACTAAGCCTAGGTGCACATTTTGGCTGAATGTTCAGGGTAAAAATGACAGATATTCATAAATCCTTCCATATCATTTTCTAAAATACAACTTCAGTGATTTTTTTCCTATTTGTTCATGAGTCACACTGACATACCAAGTTTTATTTTCCCAATACATACATTTCCACTATTTGTAATTGTCACTTTCATTAGGCAACAAGTGTGAAAAGCAGTCAAAATATTCTCGATGTGGACAATGTGCTTAATTCTTTCTTACCTAGTATCTAATCTTATCCCTATTACTTACCTTGAAAACTGTTGTTAACCAAAGTTATTTGTGTGTAGTAGACTACTGGAATACAATTCAAGAAAGAGAACACACTGGTTTAGAAAGAATGAGAGTGAGGATCAGATTGCATGCTGGTCTTTGTCATATCAAAGAAATGGGGATCTTTGTCATATCAAAGAAATGGGGATAATAATAATAATAACACTTACAAAACCCGATCATTGCTTCTAAGAAGCCTTATGTAGGACATCGTTTCTATCTATTTCACAGAGGGTTCTAGTAGTGCTTTAGTGTGTCTGATCCATTTCTTGAGACATCAAGCACTCCCGTAGCATCCTCTGTTTTTATCAGTAGCTAAGTGTCCAAGTTCTTTGAATTGCTGAAGTATTGTCACATTTTCCATTTGTAGACGGATCATGTGCTTCTAATTCTTCTCTCTGTTGGTGTTGCTAAAATTGTCTCAAACTTCATTCCTTAATTCTGCCCAGAGCATTATTGAAATGCTTCAACTCCTCAGTAATTCCAATAGGGGAAATTTGAAAACCCACAGAGCCTCTTCTTACTATGGTAATAAGAAGTACTTTCATTTTCAGTATTTTGTTCATTGCACTAGATATGTCAAAAAGGGACTTTCTACTGACTAATACAGGCATCCAATATCAATATTGAAGTCTCAATATTCCCAAAGATTCCTGAGTACATATAGAAAAATCTTTGCTTCTTTGTGATGAACTGTGTTAATGTGTATATATTCAAACCTTTCTATGTTTGTGTCAATTTCTTCATGTAATTCGCTCTTATGCATGTTTCTGAAATATTTGGTTTGACATGGTGTAATATTGTTTCAACTCATGCCTCCTCGGTTGCAAAAACAGAATTTTTGTTACATTAATTAGTGAAACATCAATGTTTCCATTATTTTAATGTGAGTTACCCAAACATTCATATGTGCAATTTGGCACCTTGCAATAATATTTAAAATAAATCATTTTATATGAGTCCTGACTACACTCTTCACTTCTTATCCTTAATTTCTCTAACATATACAAAGTTTGAAAATATTGATATTCCCTTTCACTAGAGTTCTGATGATACAGGTAAGTTAAAACAGTTTTTAACGAGAGTCAATCTTTAGAAACTCCTAATGCTGCACTGTTCAATGTCAATATTCCCATCGACAGATATTAATATATTTATGAAAATACAACTAATTCTACATCGTTATATATTTTTCCTTATTTTCGCTACCTACTATAACTGTTATCACTTTACAAAACTTTGCATATTTCACACTTCTAATGGAATCAAAGTGATTCTCTGATTAAACATGGGGCAGCATTATGCATGACACATCTTTTGCAATTATGTTGGAGATTTTGGATCATATCATTTCAAATTTTTTCGAATATTGATTTAATTCTAGAATGAATTCATATGAGTCTTCTCATCCAAGAACACAGTTTACTTTACACTGTGATGTACAAGAGCTTAGGAAATGTGAAAATTAGTACAGACGTAAAATAAAATCATGAATAAACTACTCCCAAAGTTAGTAAAGTTGTATTGTATTTCTTCATCCATCCTGATATTTGAAAGTCTATAATTCTTGGTAGTACACTCGGTTTTATCAATGGGATATATTTCCAAAAGTTTTATAAAACTCTGTGGAGGCTTGTGCGTTCACCAAGACACAAAGTGTGAAAACTTAGACCTAAACAATAGAAATTATACAATGACGTGTGACAATAATATTGTATGACAAATGACAACGGGGGATCCTGTATAACAGCAATATTCACAAGACAATATGTTGGATATGATATGTACATTGGGGGTTAATGGGTAATGGAAAAGAGAGATAAAAATGAGGATGTGGGGAACAATTTCAATAAGGATTGGACTCATCACTTGTGTAAATATACCACAACGTAGGTCGCTATAACCATGAAATTTAAATAAGAAAGAAAAATTCGATGTAAATAATAGAATTGATGGAAACACTACTGTCACATATCACAGCGTCAATTCACTTTGAAATAGAGGATAATGACAATATCTGTTAATTCTTTGAATTCTAATTTTGCAATTACCTTCTTTTTGCATATACAAGACAAACAGCAGAAAATAATTTTAGACTAATGAGACAACTGTTATTTTTAGAATTCTTGTATCTATATCAATCTCTATGAATATCCTTGTCAGTTATTTCCAGATTACAGAAGGTATGGGAAGGTCTTTTGCAAAGAAAATATTTAAATATGGTCTTGTTAACAGTGAATAGTATTCTTCCCTTTATATACTACTTTTTAGTACCAAATAAATCATTACAAAATTAGATGATCTACAGAAATTTCATATGGATATGAATGCTCCACTCACATATGCACAATGATAATTGAATGAGAACTTACTACACAATTTTTAGAGATGAATACTCTACTGACAGAATTTTGATAGACTCATACTATCAGAGGTGATCACTGAGTAAATGGATGAAAGTTATATGAGAACTTTAAATTGCAGTAGTTACTCGTAGTAAAATATGAGCTACAAATAAAGAGAACACATGCCAAATATTTTAAGAATGTGATTTGTCAAAAACTGTATAGAACCTAACAATACATATAATTATACTATGTGGTGAAATTCATAAATTTTAGAAAATATTCCACAGCCCAATAAAACTGTGGGCAAGATGAACTTCCATCCACACAAAGCACCCAAAAAGCAAGGTACTGAGAAGTTTAATTTTTAATATTAATAAGTTTTTCATTGTGAAAATACAGCGAGGTTACAATTACATGAGCAAGACGGTAATGAGTACATTCCTTATCAAGAATTTTTGCCACTCCTTTGTTTCCCCTTAACATACCTGCCCACCCATCTTCACCCCTCACACCCCCACCCCAGACAATCAACGCCAAATGGATCAAAGACCTCAGTGTCAAACCAGACACCCTGAAAACCTTACAGGGCAGTATAGGAGAAACCTTAGGCCTCCTTGGCACAGGCGGAAATTTTCTTAATAGAGACCCAGAAACACAATAAATCAAAAAAAAAAAAAAAGGTTGGACAAATGGGATTGCATGAAATTGCAGAGCTTCTGCAGGGTAAAGCACATAGCTAGCAAGATTAATAGAAAGCCCAATGATTGGGAGAAGATCTTACTAGTCATAAAACGGCCAAGTGTCTCATATCTAAAATATAGCAGAACTCAAAAAATTAAATCTTCCAACAACAAATCTTCAATGAAACAACTGCCCAATAAATAAGTGGGCTAAAGACTTCCAAGAAACTTCTCTGAAGAGGAAAGAAGGATGGCCAATAGACACATGAAGAAATACTCAACCTCCCTCGCCACAAAAGAAATGCAAATCAAAACAACAGTGATATAACACCTCACCCCAGTTAGAATAGCTATAATCAAGAAATCTAATACCAACAGATGTTGGATGGGATGTGGACAAAAGAGAACCCTGCTGCATTGTTGGTGATAGTGTAAACTTGTTCAACCACTTTGGAAAGCAGAATGGAGGTTTCTCAAAAGAATCCACATAGATCTCTCCTATGACCCAGCAATCCCACTTTTGGGCATTTACTCAAATAATCACAAACAAGACCAAACTATGTTTATTGTCGCATTATTTATAATGGCTAAGATATGGAACCAACCCAGTTGCCCCTCAATAGATGAATGGATCAAGAAAATGTGTTATATATACACAATGGAATTTTCTGGACTCCACCAGAAAGAATGGCATTGCCCTATTTGTTTGGAAATGGAAAGACGTGAAAAATAATAAGTGAAGTAAGCCAGGCCGAAAGAAACATAGATCCCATGGTTTCCCTTACTTGCTATGTAAATGTCTGAGACAAACAGAAACGGTCAGATAAGATGATGTTAGGTGCAATGAACCCCAAGATAAGGACACAAATTTTTTTTTCTTTTTTGCTGTTGTCTATAACATATATATATATATATATAAAATGATTTTTTGTTGCTTTGTATATCCGTCCTCCACGGTATAACCCCTGTTTTTGCTGTATTTGAGGGTGATGTAATTTGTGGAGGGGAAGGGAAATAAACACTGTTTAAATTGGGTTACAGGTAGACCCATTACAACAAGGAGAGGTACAAGAAGTTATGTCGAAAAACAAACTGTGCAACTTTGGCGGGGTTCGTAGGGGGGTGTGTTGGTGGGGGAGTGAAGAGGGGAAGGGATGGTATGGGGAAACAATTGAGGAGACAACAATTCTTGGTAAGAAATGTATTCACTCACTTGCCCATGTAATTGTAACCCCTCTGTATGGTATTTTCATAATAATAAAAAAATATTGTGGAGGGGAAGGGAAAAACCAAATTGTTTAAATAGGGATACAGGTAGACCGCTTGCAACAAGGAGATGTATGAGACTTTATGTCTAAAAACGAAATTTACATCTTTGTGGGGCTGGGAGAGGGGTGAGGAGATGGGAAGGGATGGTAAGGGGAAACAAAGGAGGAGGCAACAATGCTTGATAAATATACTCTTTATCTTGTTCATGTAATTGTAACCTCTCTGAATGGTATTTGCACAATAAAAATAAATGTACTCATCACCTTGCTCGTCTAACTGTACCCTCTTGTACAATATTTTCACAATAAAAAAAACTATTTAAAATAAAAAGATTACACCTTAGCATTTCAGGAAGGTGAGAATCAGAGGATCACCTTTCCAAGCCAACTCAGGTAGAAGAGTGTGATAGACTCCATCTCCAATTTACCAGCAAAAGCAGGATTGGAGAGAGAGTTCACTTAGCTGAGCATTAGCCAATAAAACAAGCAGTGTGAGTAGGAAGACCTGAGTTTTAATGCTTAGTACAACCAAAAGCAAGAGAAAAAAATTCTCACTTTGTTCCTTTTGATTTTTTCCCCATAGTCATATTGAAATATGTTTTACATTTTTTGGCCTTTGTTTGGCTTTATATTTTAAGATGACTTACAATTCCAGACTACATTTTCAAAATTTCTGACTGATATTAGTAATGCTATTAGTAATTGCTATGAGTAATGCTTTTTTGATGTGTTATTGGTAAAATGATATACAATTTGTTTACAGATACATAACTCAGGTATGGAGTACATTTCCTTTGGAACGGTACCATCCCAATACTCATTCTCTCCCACCTGACTTCCCTCCAGCCCCAAGTTATATAGTTCATGTTTAACATATTTATTTAATTTGGGTCCAGTCGTGGGGCTTGGACTCTGGGCTTGGGAGCTGTCCCTCAGCTCTTCAGCTCAAGGCTAGCGCTCTATCACTTGAGGCACAGTGCCACTTCCGGCTTTTTTCTTTTTGCTTATGTGGTGCTGAGAAACGAACCCAGGGCCTCAGGCATGCAAGGCAAGCGCTCTACCACTGAGCCACCTTTCCAGCCTGATGTTATTTATTTTTAAAAGTTTCAAATGCACATATAAAAATCTATGTGTTAATATGATGCTTTCTGCTGAATTTAAAACACTTGACGTGGTGACTTCCAATTTTCTTCATTTTCCTACAAATGACGTAATTCTTGATGGATGAATAATATTCGACAGTAACTACTACATTTTCTTGATTCATTGTTTGAATGGATCACCTACTTTGGTTTCATTGATTGTGTAAATAATGCTTCAATACATTTTGCTGTGAAGCTATCTGTATTGTATTGATTTTCATTCTTTTGATGCAGGCTCGAGTGGAATTACTAGATCATATGATCGATTTTTCATTTAATGAGAACCGCCATAATGATTTCCATAGTGGCTTTACCAATTTACATTACTGTAAATAGCATAGGAATTACTATTTTCCCAACATCTTCTATAACACATGTTTTGGGTTTTTGTATTGTTTTCTTTCATTTTATTCTTTTGAGGATAATTATTCTCATGACAATGATACAGAATCTCTATTCTTTTGATTTGCATTTTTATATACAGGTAAGGATGTCAAATAGTTCTTTATATATTTGTAAACTCTTTGGACAAATGGCCACTTATTAAATTAATTAATTGTTTGGTTCTATCCTCATATTGCACCAATGTCATAACATAACCATATCATTTGTGCACATTTTAGTTTGGCCACATAATTTCAACGATTTTTGTAAAACTAAACTTTCCGTCGTTTTGTTTCTTTTTTCAAATCTGAGTCAAAATATGCTGGCATATGAAGACTGAGAGACAATGGGACATTCAGCCTTTCTTTTCTTTCTAATCCAGTTTTCAATGCCTTCTATTTTAAAAGGTTTTACTCTCTTCACAATTAAACTTTGTGTTTGCATTTTTTCTCTTTCTCTTATTTCAAACTAATAGACATTATTCAACTGTTTTACCTGTCTACTTATATAATGATAAGTGTATCTGCTCTGTGTTAGAATTCTATCTTATAGAAAAATATGCAAAACCTTCTACTGGTTGACTGCCCACATGAAAGAATATTCTTAACAGAAGCAAAGGGCAAAAAGCTCAGATTCTCATTCAAAGATATGCTTCCAAATTTAATCTGCAATAAAGTTTATTAAACTTCTTCTTCTATAGCAGATATGAATAAATGGTCAGGTTTATTGTTTTCAAAACTTCTGATATTTTTCTCTGAGCTCAATTCCATTTGGAATCCTAGATTACAAAGAACAGAACGATTAGGTCAAATACACACACAGACACACACACACATATCAATATGCTATATATATTAATATTCATCTTTTAGTTGAAGTGCTAGAGTCTGCAAAGACTGAGACTTACTTGGGGCCAAACTAAGAGTACAATCCATTTGTTCAAACTCACAGGAAACATTCTTCCCATTGCATTTCCGATTGCTTGCCATGTCTTTAGAACTATTTCTTTTGATCCCATACCCTACTGACTGATCTAGATTTTTTCTTTTTTAATTTATTAATATTTTATAGTCAGAAGCTTTTTTATTGTACAGAGGAATTTCTTTCACTTACTTAAGTAAGGTAAAGAGTACATTTCTTGTCAACCTCGTTACACTTTCCCTCAATTTCCTCCTACTTTTCCTTATCACAACAACCACCCACCAAGTTGTACAGATCATTTCCAACATATTTTCTTGTATATCTTGCTTTTAGATTTGTTGCCTTCTTGTGCTTTGTCTGTTTTCCTTCACTGCCCTAATTCAAATTATATATATACAATACCAGCGTACCAAAATCAAATTCAGTAACTGCCTAAGATATACCATAGGTGGAAGAACATACAACAGAAACAAAAAAAATCACATAATACATTTAAAAACAAAAGAGTAAATTATTTTGTGTCCATGCCTTGGAGTTCATTTCCTTAGGATCATCTTATATGGTCATATGTACATAGCTATTGAGGTACTTTGCTCATCTGGTATAATTATCCTAGAAATACACTGATTATTGCAAATAAGGGAAACCATGAGACCTATGTTTCTTTGGGTTTGGCTTACTTCACGTAACATGATTTTTTCCAAGCCTTTCCCTTTCCTTATGAATGAGGCAGTCATTTTTTTCTGATGGAACCAGTGTGTTTGTGTGTTTGTGTGTGTGTGTGTGTGTGTGTGTGTGTGTGTGTGTGTGTATGTGTATCACATTTTCTGATTCCATTCATCTACTGAAGGACATTTAGTTTGGTTCTATATCTTAGCTATACTCAATAATATGTTGATAAATATACTTGTTCTGGTAGCTTTCACATGGTTCAGGTATCTCTGACCACACATGTCATGGACAGCATTTGCCGATAACATTCTTCAGTCCATCTATTTATCTATAACATATTCTTGTTTACTAACGATGCTGTAAAACCATCCTTGATGAACTTATTTTCCAAATTCATTCATATTAGTAAATCTATATAGTAACTATGTGCAGACTCCCAAGTCCTCTCCCATCTTATATTTTCACTCAGTGGATCACTAAGATTCTAAACTTCGTGTTTATTTAACTTGTCTTATGTGTATCTGCTTCTAAACAATGGTTTGCTGACTCCCTTTCTTGATCCAATAACATTCATGTTTCACTAGGTTCCTCATATCTTTTTGATTTTCAGTACACATATTCCAAGAGATTTTGGAAAGTGATAGACTGTATTAATGAATTATGCACAATGAATGAGTTCTTAGATGAAATATAGAATAAAAAGTTAAATTTGCATTTCAGATAAACATAATTCTACTAAAAATTATTCATTGTTTACCTGAAATGCAAATTCAACTGGCTATCTTGCTAAATCTGCACTCCATTATATTTATTTATCAAGAATTTAGTACTTCAGTTAATTACATTTTATTATTTTCTTAATTCATATTGTATCCAGTGCAAGTGATGCCTATTAGACTCAATTACTATGATTACTCTGCCCCCCCTTTCAGATTAATGTGGTTGCTACTACAAACATTTCCCAAGGGCAACCCATGTAAAAAATTAATTTATTCATCTATTTAAATAAATTTAAATATTTAAATAAATCTTCATCTATTTGTTGATAGACCCACACTGGAGAACCTGGTTCATGTCCCATTAGCAAAATACTTAAATTAGGTCTTATTGCCCTTTTTTGCATTATTGTTAAATTTTATTATAATATGGAAAATTCTAATTATTGAAAGAAAATAAATTGATACTTTTTAAAAAGACCTAAGTGACCTAGGGTTAGAACTGCAAATAGAAATAATTGTAGCTATTAATATTGCTCTGCCTCAAAAGAATGGTGCAGAGATTAGGGAAATCCAAAGAGTAGTCGCCAAATGAGATGGCCATTAGAGGAAGAAAGTGCCTTCTGTCCCATCAATGATTGTAAGAGAAAACACGGAGAGAAAAACAGTCTTGTTCTCTAAGTAATAGCAGAAAATACTATGCAAACGGAGAGAAAAACAGTCTTGTTCTCTAAGTAATAGCAGAAAATACTATGCTGACTCAAACTGCAGTAAATCTGAGGTGCTAGAGTTCAAGGAAGATCTCCTCGAGGGTGGAAATGAAACTGAAGAAAAATACCCCTAGCTGTAAGTAAATAAAGTATGGAAATATTTAAATCTATCCTAAGTAGTCATAAAAAATTAAAAGTAAATGTCCAATTTAAGATGTCAACTATATCATAACTATTGACTGATCAAAGTGGGAAGTCTTTTCAACTGATAAGTTCCTTTTGAATATTTGGAACATCATGACTCAACATGTCAAAATTACCATCACAGACAGACAAATCCAAAGCAGCTAACAAAAACCATATGTGTCTGTCGTGTTATGTACCAAATGATTTTATGGGATACATGTGGTAACTGAATATATGCTACACCTGAACCTTCTTAATGACTAGAATTAGTGGTTGAAAGTTGCTACATTCAAGGATAAAGATAATATTATTGGGTAAGAATGGAAAAATAATCTTCTAGTATTAAAGAAAATGTTAGTGGAAGTATAGTCTTTTATAATATTTGAGAATAAAAATGAATTCACAGGCCACAAATTAGATTAAAATATATGCATAATTAATTTATAAAATTAATATGAACAAAATAAAAAAATTACAAGAAAGTAATGCAAGCTTTGTAGAGTGGTAGACATCATTGGGAGTGGGGACTGTCAATGGAGAGAAAAAAAATTGTGTGAATTTGCTTGAAATGCTTTCTATGCATGCAAGAAAATAGAAAATTTTATCAGAATAAATTGCATATAAGAATGGAAATGTCACCATGAATTCCCCCATTTATACATCTAATATGTATTGATATTAAAAAATATGCCCAATCTATATTCTGAAAGTTAAAATGCAAGAATTTATTCTAAAAAAATCAATAGACAAGTGTGTTTGGTTTGTCCATATAAAAATTTATATATTTAACAAATCGTTTAAATGGGGATATAGGTGGACCCATTGCAACAATGAGATGTACAACTTGTAATGTCGAAAGCAAACTTTACAACTTTGGTGCAGAGTGTGGGGGGAGTGGGGAGGATTGGGTGGGGGGGCGGGGAGAGGATGGGAAGAGGAAACAAAGGAGGAGGCTACAATGCTTGATAAGAAATGTACTCATTATCTTGCCCATGTAATTGTAACCCATCTGTACAGTATTTTCACAATAAAAATATTATTCATTCACGATTATGAAACCTAAAAGCCATTTAAATATGGTAATAATTATTTAAATAAATATAGGGCGTCTACTTTGCTGTCAAAGGGCTTTTTTATTCAGCCATTCATCTCCATGAAATTTACTTAAAGAAGACAATTATAAAATAAAATATACACTGTGACTTAATCTTGGTTAAAAAATTATCTTGATATGCATAAAACCCTAAAATAATTGCTAGAAGATATTTTGATAGTAAATACCGCTGTACCAAAAAATAAGTGATTACAATTTCTTCTATATATTTTTGTTATAATATTAAGGTTAAATATACTCAGCACCTTAACTGTAACTTTAACCCCTCTGTACGTCACATTGATAAATAAATATTTACATTAGTATTATATTTATTAATTTAATTAATATTTAATTTAATAATTAATATGTCTAATTTAATCGAATTAAATTTATAATTAAAAATAAAATTCAGATTGGGTTAAAATTCATTTGTTATAAAATACACCTTTACCAGGTGGCACAGTCACTTATTCGGGAGTAGCTAAAAGTCTGTGAGACTATTTCTCCAAGTAACAACTGGAAAAACTGAAGTGGTGCTATGGCTCAAACTGGTAGAGCACTAACCTTGAGCTGAAGAGCTCAGCGACAGCTCCCATTGTTCAAGTCCAAGGAAGAAGGAAGGAAAGAAAGAAAGAAAGAAAGAAAGAAAGAAAGAAAGAAAGAAAGAAAGAAAGAAAGAAAGAAAGAAAGAAGGAAAGACTGAAAGAAAGAAAGAAGGAAAGACAGAAAGAAAGAAAGAAAGAAAGAAAGAAAGAAAGAAAGAAAGAAAGAAAGAAAGAAAGAAAGAAAGAAAGAAGGAAGGAAGGAAGGAAGGAAGGAAGGAAGGAAGGAAGGAAGGAAGGAAGGAAAGAAAGAAAGAAAGAAAGAAAGAAAGAAAGAAAGAAAGAAAGAAAGAAAGATAAGAAAAAGAAAAAACCAAACAACCTACCTGTTGTTTTGTGAATGTAAGTGATCTCTGACAATGTATACCATTGTACCAAACTTTTGAGATACAGAAAATTCTCATCATCTCAAAAAAGTTTACAAATGCCCTAATTACTCTCTCCTCACCTAACAGTCTAGAAACTGGTGATTAACTCATTGTTCTTACAATTTTGATTTCCTAAATGACATCCAAATGGAATCATAGGCAGATTCCTTAAATTTGTTTATAGTTCTGTATATATTATTAATTTAATATCTTTTCTTATAGAGTGATATTACATTGTATGGTTGTGTCATAAATATTTATCCATTCGCTACTAGATGTAGACATTGGGTAAGTTTTAAATCTGAGTATTATGAAGCAAACAGTCTTAGCCTGTGTTAGAGAGCTTTTTTGTTTCAATTTAGTTGTTGCTCTTTTTTTGGTGTTCTTTGGAGACAGGGTATGCTCAAGTTACCATTAAACTTTTGATCATCTTACAAATTCTGACAATAAAACCATGTTCTATCATATACCTACCCACAAGATTTCTTCATGGGTTGAAGAATCACAGATTTAGTTCTGTGATAAAATACTGTTGTTTTTAAAAAAATCTGTAGTATTTTTTATTATCATCAGCATTGTAGGAAAGTTATTGTTTGTTTTGCTGAAGCACTAAATATTTTTTTTTTAAATCCCTTTGGAGATGAGAGGTTTTACAACGATGGCGAAGGAGAAGCTGGAGGCTAAACAAGCTCTCACATAGAAAGCAGTTTTACAGTTCCAGTGAACGGTCCTAAGCCATAGAATCACAACAAGTGTGCCATCAGAGAACAGAGAGTTAGGCCAGAGAGGGAAAATCCACCCAAGGAGACAGATCTGAGCACTTGCCACCAGCCAATGTTGCGGTGGCAGTGGTGGCGGCAGTAGTGCAGACCACCATACCTGCAACACAAAGAGTCCCGGACAAAGGAGACAGATGCAGAGGATGAGCAGATTCTACTCAACACCAGCAAGAACTGACAATGAGCAGACATCTTCATCCTGCAGTTCGCAGACCAGAGATGACCCAGGAACCAAGACTCGGCATGTGGAGAAGCCTGACATCCTCACTCCTTCTCAGGGAGCAGAGGAGGGAAGGCCACCTGTCCCCCCATCCCCAGTACCAGAGATCTCCATCTTGGATACTGACAAAGCTCAGCAGAGCTGCGAGCTCCAATTCAGGTCTTGGAGAAAAACTAGAGTCATTTCGCAGGTCACAAGAACCTAACCTGGCCTGCCAGACTCAGCTCCACCCAGGGAAAAGTCACCCAGCTCAGGCGCCAGCCCCTGGAGTGGCTTTCTTCAGTGGATAATCAGAGCCAGAGGCTGCCACTCCCTTTAGCAGCCTTGACAATCAATTGAAATTCAGTAAGCATAAACCCTGAGAGAGGCTGGGCTCTGTGAATTTTTCACAAACTAGGCCCCGGGAGAAGCTACTGTTCGCTGAAAAGCCTCAACTCTTCCCAGAACCTAGCCTAATCACAGCATCTCCAAACTTGAGGAAACAGCCATCTCCTTCTTTTGTGATACTCAAAGCAGATCTCCCTCCCATTGAATTAATCTGGGAGGAGGATCACAAAATCCTGGGTACAGCAGAGCATTTTTCTGCCTGTTCAAACAAACTGACTTAAGAAACCAACCAAGCCACAGGAAAATCAAATATCACAAGCAGACCAGAGACTCCAACAAGAGGCTGGTTATGAACACAAGGGAGATACAGGATTTTTCCCACCCCTCCCCAAAAAATCACAGAACTATATTTTCTTTTTTTTTTTTTTGTACCTTTTATAAATTTTTTTTTCTAATTTTTTTTAATTTCTAATTTTTACCTTTTTTGGACAATATTGTTTTCTAGTAACATTTTTTTCCTCGTATAATTTTTTTATTTTAGGGGTATATGTGTGTTTGTGCGTTTTTCTTTCTTTCTTTTCTTTAAAATTTTTTTGTTGTTTAGCTTTATTGAACTTCTGAACTTTTTTTCTTTCTTTCATATCCTTTTCACCTTTTCTTCTCTTTCATTCTTTATTATGTGACTGGGTTGTTGTTCTGCACATCCTCAGATAAACCCATAGTCGATTATTAGACCTTATCCCCAATTGTGTACACACTTAATCCACAAATTTATTACTCAATTCAAAACCTCTTAGACTTAAATTCCTTAATAGCAGTACTACCTCTTTACACCTATATAATATTTCAAGTATTTTTATTTTTAAGTTTCTCACATCACTCTTATATCCGTCCGCTTCTCTCATTATATCAATGTACTTTTTGAATCTGCATAATATTTCTTATTTTTACTTTCCTATTTTTTTCTGGTCTCTTTTTTTCCCTTTCTCTTTCTTCTTTTTTTTCTCTCTCTCTACTTTCATCCTAACCAAACTATTTCCTTCCTTGAGATTAGGACTTACTTAAGTTAAATCTCCCTGTGCCTTCCCACATCACTCTATTCCTATTTTTTACCCACATCTCTCCCTAAACCTAATAATTTCTGGTTTACCGAATTCTTCGTTGCATTTCATAGCTCATTAATATATAGTTGTTTGATGTTGAATAGATGTATCTGTTGAACTAGATTGTATCTGCAGATTATTGACTGTGCAAATGCAGACTTTGGATGATGCTTGCCTTAAGTTAGTGTTCTACCACAAAACTGGTGTTATTTTCATCCCAAATGGGCAGAGTAAGCCAAAAAAAAACACAAGAAAAATGGCAAGTCCGGGTATCTTAACTCCCACTCATGATAAACAGGGGACAGAAGAGATAATGAATAATCCAGAGGAGAGTTCCCAAATAGCTCTAAAAACACTGCTGGCAAACATGATAAATGAAAAGATTGAAAACATAAAACGGACTCTGTATGAGCATGATATGAAGAGAGAGGAGGCAAACAAAAGGTCAATGGAGGCAAACAAAATGTCAATGTAGGAAAAGATTGAAAACCTACAAAGGACACTGTATGAGTGTGATAGAGAGAGAGAGGAGGCAATCAAAAGTTTTATACAGGAATATCATGAGCATGAGGAAATGACTCAAAAAGTGACATGGGATTTGCATGAGCAGATTGAGAATACTCAGAGAAAGGCAGGAATGGTGTGAGCAGGCTAAGATCACTCAAAGAGAATTACAGAAATGGCACGAATATGAGGAAGCAAAGCAAAGAGTAATAGAGGAATTGAGAGAGCAGGATAAGAATACACAAAGATCACTAAAGGCATTCATAGAATTCATTAAAAAAAGAGCTGAAAGAAGTCAGGAAGACCACAAAAGAATGATGAATGGAACCCAACAGAAGGAATGGGAGTCCAAAGAAACCATAACCAATGAAGTAAGTGATTTGAGAATAAACACTGAACACCAAATTAAGGAAGTAAAGAAGTTTATACAAGATCTAACACAAACCTTAAATAAAGAATTTGAAGCTATCAAAGCTGACCAATTAGAAGGAAAAAAATAAAAAACAAAGTAGAAAGTCTTGACAGCAGGTTAGACCATGCAGAAGATCGAATCTCATGGATTGAAGACAGCATAGATATTATAGAGAAAGAATATACAACCATCCAAGACAAGCCCAAGAAATATCATAGATCTATCCAATATTTGGAAGACAGCAGGAGAAGACTTAATCTGAGAAGAATGGGTGTAGAAGAGCACCTAGAAAGAGAAGTTAATAGTCTAGCAAATTTGTTTAACAGGATCCTAGCAGAGAACTTCCCAAACATGCAAAAAGACAGGATTATTCACATACAAGAAGCTTTTAGAACTCCAAATAGACCAGACCAGAATAGGATATTCCACCATTGTAATCCACACAGGATCAATTCAGACCTAGGAAAATATCCTTACAGCTGTAAAGGAGAAAAGATTAATCACCTATAAAGGGAAACCAATTAGAATCACCTCAGATTTCTCAGCAGAGACAATCAAAGCAAGAAGAGCCTGGAATGATGTATGCCATGCCCTAAAGACAAACAATATCAACCAAGAATACTGAACCCAGCTAAACTCTCCTTCATTACTGAAGGTCAAATGAATAACCTTCCAGAGCAAAGAAAAATTAAAACAATACATCTCCAACAAACCAACCCTACAAAAGATTCTTAAAGATGCCCTACACATAGAAAACCAACAAGACCACAATGAAGGCCAAGAAACTGCACCCAAACTGCGAATGCAAGAACCATAGGAAGAACCCAGATTTCGCAGCCCCCAAGAAGGTGGATAACATGACAGGAACTCCCAAATACCTCTCAGTCCTATCTCTCAACATTAATGGTCTTAATTCTCCAATTAAGCGACATAGACTGTCTAGTTGGATTAAAAAGCAATATCCTTCTATCTGCTGGCTTAAGGAGTCACACATAGCTCATAAAAACAAACACATTTTCAATGTTAAAGCCTGGAACAAAATCTACCAAGCAAACAGTTCCCATTAACAGGTGAGAGTTGTAATACTAATATCAGATAAAATAGACTTCAAATTAAAATTCGTGAGAAGAGACAAAGAAGGTTGCTACATACTAATTAAGGGATCTCTCCTTCAGGAGGATATTACAATTCTAAATACCTATTTGCCAAACAACGGAGCGCCCAAATTTATCCAAGAAACACAAGTTTCCCTCAAATCCGACATAGATCCAAAGACATTAATTGTTGGGGTTTTGACACACCACTCTCCACACTAGATAGATCAACTCGGTAAAAATTCAACAGAAAAACTGCAGATCTAAACAACTGCATATATAAACTAGATTTAACAGACATCTACCGAATATTTCACCCAGCAGCATCAGAATACACGTTTTTTCTCAGCAGCACATGAACCATTTTCTAAAATAGACCACATTTTAGGCCACAAGGCAAACTTGTCTAAATTCAGAAACATTGAAGTTATACCTTGCATTCTCTCTGACCATAAGGGAATAAAATTAGAACTCAACACCAAAAGCCACAAAAGAAAGTCTGGTAACACATGGAGGCTGAACAACACACTGCTGAATCACGAGTGGGTCATGGAAGAGATTAGAAAGGAAATTCAAATGTTCATGATATTCAACAAAAATGAGCACACAAATTACCAGCGCCGCTGCGACACAGCAAAGGCAGTAATCAGAGGCAAGTTTATAGCTCTGAGTTCCTACATCAACAAATTGAAAAAATCTGAATCGAACAATTTAATGAGACATCTGCACCTCCTTGAAAAAGAGCAGCAAGATAAACCCCAATCCAGTAGACAAAAAGAAATAATCAAAATTAAATCAGAATTAAATGAATTAGAATCCAAAAAAAGTATAGAAAGAATCAACAAAACAAAGAGTTGGTTCTTTGAAAAAATTATCAAAATTGACAGACCCTTAGCAAATTTTATCAGAAAAAGAAGAGAACACACCCAAATAAATAAACTCATCGATGAGAATGGAAACATCACCACAGAAAAAAACTAAGATTCCGAAAATTATAAGCGAATAATTCTCAAAACTTTATGCTAATAAGTTTGAGAACTTGGCAGAAATGGACCTTTTCCTAGCAAATATTGACATGCCAAAACTAAACCAAGATGAGTTAAACCATCTTAACAGGCCCATATCAAGCATTGAAATAGAAACAGCAATAAAAGTCCTCCCAGCTAAGAAAAGTCCAGGACCAGATGGTTTCACAGCAGAATTCTACAAGGCCTTCAAAGCAGAGCTCACACCAATACTCCTCCAACTCTTCAATGAATGTGAAAGAGAAAGTTCACTTCTGAACACATTCTATAATGCCATCATAACCCTCATCCCCAAACCAGGCAGGGACTCATCAAAAAAAGAGAACTATAGACCTATTTCTTTGATAAACATTGATGTAAAACTTCTCAACAAAATTTTGGACAATCGACTTCAACAATTCATCCAAAAAATCATATACCACGATCAAACAGGTTTCATTTCAGGGATGCAAACCTGGTTAAATATAAGCAAATCAATTAATATTATTCATCACATCAACAGGAGCAAGAATAAGAACCACATGTTTATCTCAATAGATGCAGAAAAATGTATTTAACAAGATACAATACCGCTTTATGATGAAGGTTTTGGAAAAATTAGCAATCCATGGAACATTCCTAAGACAATAAAGGCTGTATATGACAAACCTACAGCCAGCATTATACTTAATGGTGAAAAACTAAAGCCATTTCCTCTTAACTCAGGACAAGACAAGGATGTCCACTCTCTCCAGTTCTCTTCAATCTAGTATAGAATGCCTAGATACAGAAATAATAGAAGATGAAAACAGAAATGGGATCCAGTTAGGGAAAGAAGAAATATAACTCTCTCTCTTTGCAGATGACAAGATCTTGTATTTGAAGAATCCCATGGATTCCACTCCCAAATTAATAAAGCTGATTCAAAACTTTGGCAAAGTAGCAGGGTATAAAATTAACCCCTAAAATCAATGGCTTTTCTGTATGGCAACAATGAGAAAATCATGGCTGAAATTAGGAAAGCAACTCCATTTGTAATAGCCCCACAAAAAAAATACCTAGCAATTAACTTAACCAAAGAGTGAAGGACCTCTATAATGAAAACTTTAAAAACATGAAAAATGAAATCAAAACAGAACTTAGAAAATGGCAAAAACTCCCATGCTCCTGGATTGGAAAGATTAACATCGTGAAAATGGCAATACCTCCCAAGGCTATCTACAAATTCAATGTGATACCTATCAAAATTCCACCCTCATTCTTCAAGGAAATAGAAGAGGCAATCCAAAATTCATATGGAACAATAAAATCTCCGAATAGCAAAAATGCTCCTCAACGGAAAGAACTCTGCTTGAGGAATATCAATACCAAATTTCAAACTCTACTATATAGCCATAGTAATCAAAACAGCTTGGTACTGGCACACGAACCAGTGGACTAATGGAATAAAATTGAAAAACCAGAAATGAACCTACAGACCAATAGCCATCTAATCTTCAATAAGGGAAAAAATAAATAGAATGGAAGAAAGACACCCTCTTCAGTAAATGGTGCTGGCAAAATTTGTTAACTACTTGTAGAATACTAAAGCTAGATCCTTATATATCACCCTGCAATAGATTCAGCTCCAAATGGATCAAAGAGCTCCTAGTCAAAGCAGATATTCTGAAAACATGACAGGATGCAATAGGAGAAACCCTAGGTCTCCTTGATGCAGTCCGAAATTTTCTTAATAGAGCTGGAAACACAACAAATCAAAGAAAGTTTGGACAAATGGGATTGCATGAAGTGGCAGAGCTTCTGCATGGCAAAGGACATAGCTAGCAAGATCAATAGAAAGCCCAGGTATTGGGAAAAGATGTTCAGTAGCCATACAATGGACAAGGGTCTTATATCCAAAATGTACTTGGATCTCAAAAAATTAAATCCACCACCAACAAATCCTCAATAAATAAGTGGGCTAAAGACTTAAAGAGAAACTTCTCTGAAGAAGAAAAAGGATGGCCAATAGACACATGAAGAAATGCTCAACCTCTCTAGCCATAAAAGAAATGCAAATCAAAACAACATTAAGATACCACTTCACCCCAGTTAGAACGGCAAAAATCAAGTACTCTAATAATAACAGATGCTGGTGGGAATGTGGTCAGAAGGGAACCTTACTTCATTGTTGGTAGGAGTATAAACTTGTTCAACCACTGTACAGTAGTAAGGAGGTTCTTGAAAAGACTCCACATAGAGCTCCCCTATGACCCAGCAACCTCACTTTTGGGCATTTACCCAAATGTTTACAAACAAGACCATACTAAAGCTACCAGCACAACTATATTTATTGCAGCATTGTTTACTATATCTAAGAGATGGAACCAACCCAGATGCCCCTCAGTAGATGAATGGATCAAGAAAATGTGGTATATATTCAAAATTGAATTATATGCCGTCATCAGAAGAATGATATTGCCCCATTTGTTATGAAATGGAAAGACTCGGAAAAAAATCATATTAAGTGAAGAAAGTCAGGCGTAAATATTCCATGGTTACCCTTATTTGCAATATCTGATATATGTGTGCATCAAGCAGAAAAGGTCAGATAAGGTGACGTTAGGAAAATGAACCCTAAGATATATATTCAAATGTTTTTTTTTTCTTTCATTCATTTGTTTTTAATGCATTTATAAGATTATTTCTTTGTTGCTTTGTATGTCCTTCCCCCACAATATTTTATGTCCGTGTAATTTGTGGAGGGGAAGGGGAAAAATAAGTCGTTTAAATAAGAATACAGGTGGACCCGTTGCAACAATGAGAAGTATAAATTGTCATGTTGAAAACGAACTTTACAACTTTGCTGTGTGTGTGGGGGAGGATTGAGTGGGGAGGCAGAGGAACTCTGGGAAGGGATGTGAAGAGGAAACAAAGGATGAGGCTACAATGCTTGATAAGAAATGTACCCATTATCTTTCCCATGTATTTGTAACCCCTCTGTACAGTATTTTCACATTAAAAAATAAATATTTTTTTAAAAATCCCTTTGGAGTGGACGACTAAAAATAAACATATTAAACTTATTAAACTATATGTGGCCTTCCTATGTTAAAGTAAAATCATTTTCAGTAAATTAAGACTACTAGAATATCTTAATTATTATTGAATTGATGAATTGAAACCACTAATCTCTTAGTAATTTATGCTTGATGGTCAATACCCTACTATCTCCTAGATACACTGATAATTTTATCTCATGTATAACATACATCACAAAGCTTTTCCTAAGTGAGGATTTTACCTTCAGTGAGGATTTGGTTCCTTCTCATTGTATGACTCTTCAGCAATTGATTTTTGTCTCTTTTCTTTTGATTTTGTCTCTGTTTCTTTCTGCATCAGAAAACCTCAGACGAAGCTCAGAAAGTATTACCTTACAGTAAATATCTCCAACATACCTATTTTTATTATAAATTGTCATAGGTTTATGTAAGTGATTTGCCCTGCTATTGTATTTCAAATTACATTTTCTGTCCATCACCCTTTATAAAAATGATTCAGAATTCTCAAGCCCAGCACCAGTGGCTCACAACTGTAATCCTAGCTACTCAGTAGGCTGAGATCTGAGGATCACGGTTCAAAGTGAGCCCAGGGAAGGAAACATTGTGAGACTCTTATCTCCAATAAAACACTAGAAAACTGGAACTGCTCAAGAAGTAGAGCACTCTCCTTAAGCTGAAGCGAGCAGGGAAAAACCCAGACCCATGGTCTTAAACACCATGATCAGAAATAAAAGAAGAAATGATTCAAAATTCTCATTAATAATGATGATGTTTGTATGCTGTATAATTAAAAATTAAAATTTTGTCTTATTCTATTTTTCTATGACTTGTCAATATGCATTTCATTTTTGCAGGAGGAAGATAATGATGAACTCTGTAAGACATATTTATTATTTTGGTTTTGTTCTTGAGAATAATCTTTCCTTCCATTGTTCAATTATTGATTGTATTTTTTTAAATAATATTATAAATGAAGGGCTCAAATTACTTAGACAAAGTGCACATTTACTTTTGGATAATGTGGCTCCTTCCCTTGATCTCTAGAAAATTTTCTCTCTCACCCAACCACAGATTATATAGTTCATTTCAACATAATGAACACTTATCTACTTTTGTTCACTCTTTGTGCCTCCTCTTACACTTCCAAGGACAAATAGACAACTAAGAAGACAAAAATAAAGAAATTAAAAACAAACAACAGAAAAAAAGAAAAAAAATCTTCTGTCCATTTCCTGGAGGAAATGGATAAATTTCATTGTGTGTGATCAGATGCACATAAGCATAATGCCATTGAGTTCCTCTCTTTTGGTCTCACTGTGTACGAAAGCCTAGAGACTGTATAATTTATTATGCCCCAGTGTATTTTAGATCTAGCTTTTGTATATGATATTTCTGTAATTATCTTTAATTTTATTTTATTGCACAGATACTTCACAGAGGGGTTGCAGTTACATGAGTAAGATTACTTCTATAATTTTTGAACAAATGTAGAATAAAAAGGACAAAAATAAAGCATTTTATTATTTTACCTTTGAATCTACAAATCACACTACCAAATATAATGTGTTGCTTTGAACTGTCATCTTAAAGAGTTATTGAAAATCTTCCTATGACTTCAACCAAAATGTCCCTGCTAATTATTCAGAATAATATAACAAAAATAATTTTTAGAAACAGGTAAAGCTACCTCATATAAACTAAAACTTACACTCCAACCATCAGTTAAAATTTAGCCCTTCAACTTCCACGTGTGAAATAATATATTTGTTCAATTTATTCTATAAGCTGAATACTACTTATGTTGAGTATTGATTTGGGAATATTACGAAATCAGATTAAATAGTGCCTATGAAGAATGTTTTAGAAAACAAAGCATTATAAAATGAAGTGACCATGATTATAATCATCTTAAATACTGACATTTTTATGAAAAACAAAATATTCTTCAAATTAGGATAATCAGTAAGTCACTGAATTGCATTTACTTATGAGTGACCACAAGGAATTCTGTATTTTCTGTATTATTCTGTATTTGTATGGTGAACAGAAAAGAAGGAGAATGTGTGATCTCTTTTTTGTGGAAGACTTTGGAGTTCAAAAGGAACATGTGATGATATTAAGTCATTATATAGAACATAATATATATCAAATGCCAGACATGACTAGCTCTAAGCAAAATATCTGCTATGCATAATATTAAGAAAGACGTGCAAACAGACTATTTTGATAAAATGGGCTAATGCGATGAAGAAAGGTATGAATATGAGCAAATTTACTTATGTAATATCTAAACAAAGAAAAAATGAATTCTATACATATTGTTACTATCACAATGAAGCCCTTTTGAAGAATAATTTCTGCTGGAAGATTGAAAGCAAGGAATGAATTATTGGCTCTATAATAGAAATTGGAATTAAGTAATAATAAAGGGTATCATGGAATGAATTTAATTAGCTTAAAGTAGTTCAAGAGTCTTTGTATTTCTAGGAAAGAAGTATTGACTTTTTCAAAGTCATTCTATGCTACAAAACAGGAGTACAATATATACCTTCAGAATCAGTTTTAGTGAAAGAGAAAAGCATAAAGAAGTAAAGAAAATATTTGATCAGTTTAAGAGCATAGAAAACAAAAAACGTTATTTTATGGCTAGATAGGTTGAGGATTTTTCATGTGTCTGTTGTCCATACTCCTTTCCTCTTCAGAGAAGATTCTCTTTAAATCTTTAGCCCACTTATTTATTATGCGTTTGGTTCTTTGAGGATTTCTTGTTGGGGGATTTATTTTTTGAGTTCCAAGTATATTTTATATATGAGACCCCTGTCCATTTTATGGCTAGTGAAAAACTCCTATTGCTTGGGCTTTCTATTGATCTTGCTAGCTATGTCCTTTGCCATGCAGAACATTGAGATTCTACCTCACCTTCCTTAGAATGGGTATAATCTAGAACGCTAATAATGGCAGATGCTGGAGGGGATTTGAACAAAAGGGAACCCTTCTGCATTGTTGGTGGGAGTGTGAACTTGTTCAAACACTTCGGAAAACAGTATGGAGGTCCTCAAACGACTCCATATAGATCTCCCTATGACCCAGCAACCCCCACTTTTAGGCCATACTAAAGCTACCAGCACAGCTAGATTATCGCAGCATTATTCACCATAGCTAGGATATGAAACCAACCCAGAAGCCCCTCAGTAGATAAATGGAACAAGATAATGTGGTATATACATTCAATGGAATTCTAGGACTACATCAAATAGCATGGAACGGCATCACCTCATTTGTTAGGAAATGGAAAGACTTGGACAAAATTATATTAAGTGAAGTAAACTAGGCCCAAAGAAACATAGGTCCATGGTTTCTCTTATTTGCAATAAATAGGACATTTGTAGGACTGGCAGAAAAGATAAAAATCTATGTACATATGACATATAAGATGATGTCAAGAGAAATTAACCCCAAGATAGGGACACAAATATCTTTTCTTTCTTGCTATTTTTTCTAATGAATTTATAATGTGAAATGTGATTTTTTTCTTTGGGCATTCTCCACCCTCCAACTGTATAACCCCTGTTTTTACTGAATTTTATGTTGGTGCCCTGCATCTTATATATACACTACTCCAATTTGTGGAGGGGAAGCGAAAAACCAAAAAACGTAAAAAAGGATACAGATTGACCCATTGTAACAATGAGATATACAAAACACTATGCTCAAAACGAACTTTAGCACTTCATAAGAGGGGTGAGAATGAAGGGATGGAGGTGGAAATCAAAGAAGGAGGCAACAATGCTCAATAGGAAATGTACTCACCTTCTCATGTAACTGTAACACATTTTTTACGGTATTTTTACAATAAAAACGTAAAAAAAAAGGAAAACAAAAAATCCATGCATGTCTTAAACATTTTTAAAAAAGTAACTTTTTGTAATAGATAATATATACTGAGCTATATTTAATGGAAGTAATTTTTAACATACATGCAGGCATATATGTGTATATAATTATGCACTGTATTAGAATATCTAATAAAGAGTGGTATTTTCAAGATCTTTCATATCGGTTAAAAAGTATTTTATTTTAAAATATATTAATTATTCTTTGAGTTGGGGAAAAGGAGGGAAAATAATAGAAGTTTTGAGGTGAGTGGGGGTTAATGGTTAATTTCCTTAGATGAATACATCTAAAGAAATTTCTCTATTAACTTCTCTTACAGCAAATATAGGCTAATAAAAATCTTATTAAATTTTAATTTTTCAATACATAATCATATTTACAGCTAACAATGAATTGTTCTGTAATATAATTATCAATGACAAATACATATATACATATGTTTATATATAGCTATTGCTACTTACTGCATTAAAATTTTTTCCCAATATTGGAATCCAAAAATACATACATGTTTATACAAGATTAAGCATCATCTCAACTCTCTCTACAATAATAGTTTATTGATGGCAAGATAAAGTAACAGTTTTTTTTTTTTCCCAATGTATCTACAGTTTCATTTAGCTTTATCTGAGAAGTTTTCCCATTGAGCAGTCTTATCAAGGATATTTGAGGAGAAAAGATGTCCTGCTTATAAAATATTGTATTTAAGCTTTGTAGTTCTGTAGTTCTATATAAATATATTTGAATATATATGCACAAATGTATATATACACACACATATATATGTATATACACACACACATACAAACACACACACACACACACACACACACACACACACACATACATATATATACTCTTTATATACTCTTTTACTGGCATATAGATTCCTTACTTGTGGGATTCAGTTAGTTAATTTCCCTTTTTGAAAATAAGAATGTAGTCTTTAGAACTGTAAGAAAATTTCACCATTATCCAGACAGAAAGAAAATACTTTTAATTTAATCTGCTACTTCATTAATTCTTCATGGAAAGTAAACACATCTGTTGAAAATTCTGCTATTAAATGGTTCCAATTATTTTAATAAATATTTCAGGATGTTGAGCGAATTCTAAAAAGTAAATTCAAAAAACAGATTTTCCCTTTAGGTTTGTAAAATGAGACTTCCAACAATCATTCAGACATTTACATAATTCCAGATATTAGTGTAAATTTCAAGGAAAAATTCCTGTGAAAAGTTTGTCTTGTTAATGTGAAGATTCAATATTCTTTATCTGTTAAAAATCAAAGAATTATATTTTCTGAAAATACAGGTATTCCTGGACACTCAGAGGAACACCTTGATAAATCAATGGAAGTTAAACATATCATTCATAACAATGAGAATCTTTGTGGCTGGTTGACTGGGATCTGTGCCTTGCTGCTGCTGCCTGGCTGTCCGGCTTCTTCATAGTATCAGACCATATATTACTAGCCTGGGTTGGAAATTCTTCAAAATCTGAACTATAATTTAAATTCAGTAGCTATTTTTACATCATTACAAATCCAAAAAGTTTTAAGTTGAACCACTATCAGCTGGGTTGGGGAAACACCTGTATGATCACCCTTCATTTCCACACTTGATAATTATGCACATATACAATTATCATAGATATCAAAATTAATAGATATTATAACTCTCATAGATATTATATTGTAGATCATACTGAACGTGTAGAACAAAGTACTTTATAATAAATTAAAGTTTAATTAAAATTAAAAATACAGATTTACTTCTTGCCTGATCAATTGATGTTATAGAAGATCGTTAGAGAGTGGAGTGTGGTTCAAGAATATGTCACCAGATTTCAGTAATAAAGCTCAAGGGCAGTGCCTAGGCCATAGTTTCAAGCCCCAGTATTGTACACCCCCACCCACACACACAGAGTTTTTAGGAAACAATAGTCAATAAAATATATTCCAAAATTTCCCTTCTTTCAAAATGTTTAAAGAAAGTACATTTTAAGTATAAAACACTTTTATTTTGCTTTCTGTTTGTTGCTACTGTTTTGCTTTCTCTGATCCAAAATTACAGAATTTTAACACAGGTATGGATTGACACTATGTATCTCTATGAGTTACAAATGTCACCTATTATTTATGGTCCTCATTTGCAGTTCTTTGTCTAGCTAGTTCTTTATTTCAAAGACAAGTTTGCTTGACTGAGAAGTATAGAAACATTACAGTTAATTTCACTATAGAATTGGGCCATATACCCAAGGATGTCATGATAGGAAATTTTGAGAGGTTTTATTTTTGCGGGGGTGGGGGTGGGGGTGGGGGATGTGTTCTGGTAGGGGGGTGCCTGAACTCTGGGCCTGGGTGCTGTCCCTCACCTCTTCAGCTCAAGGCTAGTGCTCTGCCCCTTGAGCCACAGCGCCATTGCAGCTTTTTTCTTTTTGCTTATGTGGTGCTGAAGAATCGAACCCAGAGCTTCATGCATGAAAGGCAAGCGCTCTACCACTGAGCCACCTTCCCAGCCCCACAAGAGCTTACATTTTTAATACCTTTGTTATACCACAGAACCGTATTTAGCACAATTCTTTTTCTTTCATAGTATAATCGATCTATGGTTTAATGGTGTGAGATTAGTAATGCATTTGCTGATAAATAGGAGACCAGCTTTGCTCTCTATCCTATCAGAGTGCTCTATCTTTTGTCAGGACTGCTATCCTAAATCACAACCACATGCTGTACTTTAATGTACAACAATGGTTGCCGATGGAAAAATGCACTAGTTTTTCAATTTCTGAATTTCCTGATTTTAGGTTTTAATTGTTTTACAATCCATATACATGTGGGGAAGGGATGTCATCGAAATCCATCTTCTGAATGCTTCATTTGGAAGGCATCATTGTCTGATATTAGACCAGGAATTAAGGACGGAATATTAATTTAGGCTAAAAGAACACAGGTGAATTACCCTAAAACCTATTGTAATGTTTGAATATGTTTTTCTGAAACAATTTAAGGAAAGTTTCAGAGTTGTTGTTGCCTTCTTCCATTCCCAATTAATACTTCTATTAATATGTCACCAGTTTAAATCATGATATTTTAAGGTTCAAAGCAAAATGAGAACTTTCATTCAAATAATTACAATTTATGAGAGAATAATGTCTCCTGGAAAGATGAAATATATTGCTGGTTACAAGGGTCACAATAACTCTGTGGCTAAGAAGAAATGAGCAGTGAGACCTTACCCTTTACAAACAGATTTATGTTTATAATGGAAGTTCTTACTGGGTGTAATATTAGGAGGTCTTAAAGCTATCTAGGTCTCAATGTTTTTTTTTCACATTTTGTATGAATAATAAAGATAAGTTATTCTGAAGAAAAATATGAGTGTACAAGATTCATAAATTTCCTACTCTTTTAATACAATGTCTTTATTTATTTTTGCCAGTACACTGATATTTAAGTCAAGCCTTTAGCTCATGTTTTTGTTTTTGTTTTGTTGTAATTATTTGTTTTTTTCTAAGTACTCTTGCTTTTCCACTTGAGCAACACCTTTACTTCTGTCTCTTTTCTGGTTACTTAAAGTTAAAAGATTCAAGTATTTCTTGTCCAGGTTGTCTTTAAACCGTTATTCTCAGCCTCCTGAGTAGTTAGGATCACAGAAGTGAATGAACATTGCGGGGTTAATATTTTTTTGCTTCAGATAAACTATAAGCTTTTGTTTTCCTTGCAGGTCCTGGGCGTGAACTCAGGGCTTGGAAACTGACCCTGAGCTTTTTTCAGTCAAGGCACCATTTCCTGTCCCTGGGATTCCATATTTCTAGTTCTAATCTTCCTACTGAGAAAAAAAATACTAGTCTATATTGGTGAAATATTTTGTACATATAAAAGTTCACTTGATTGATGGTTTTCAGTGATTGTTATTAAATTACATAAGATAGAAGGTAATTGATGAGATCATTTATTTGACTGAAAATTTAAAATGAGATAGTCTCCATATATCTTTATTTCTATAGCAAAAATTTAGGGGAGCTAATTCTAATATTTTATAAAAATCAGACAAAATGATATATTCTCACTTTAGAACTATGGGTGATTCAAAAAACACATCTGAAAGGAATAGCATTAAAATGTTATATAACCTAGCAATCTAATTGAACTCCTCAAAATACATTGCTACTGATATCATAATTATATAAGAAAATAGGATAAAGTTTTCCAAACATTAGAATTGGAGCTAAGAGCACTTCTTGCAACTATTCAGTGGTAAAGAACACGTCTCCTGGAAAATTGTTGTCAGAGTGTTTCCTTGGAATGTATGTTAACTTATATACTCTGTAAAACCAAATAGTTCAAAAACAAGTTGCTTTCAGAACAGATTCACTTAGTGCTAGTACAAGCATATATTCATCTGCTTCTTTCATCTCTTCTGAGATTTTCAGCAAATTATCTTGGATGTGTACAGTAAATTCTGTGCATATTTAAAAATAACTGACCATGAGTTCTGAAGGAGATACTGAAATTTTAATATGAGTCTTAAACACTTTGTAATAACTTGTTGCATATCTTGTTAATTTATAGAGTATTTCCTTTTATTCTTGTGAGCAAATAATTCTGGATATGTCAAATATTGAATTCTAGCATGTGAAGCTACAGTAATTAGTGTAAGATTATCCTTGATTTTTTTTTCTTATTAACTAAAAGTATCTAATATGACTAACCTAAGGTAAATCTAAAAACTTATTTGCTTAAACAAGATAAAAGACTGCAATGTGAAGAAAAATAATGGATCGTTCTAAAACACAGCTTTTGAAATAAGTCTCCAGATTTGCAACTTTCTTTTCATTCAAATATAAATTTAAAAAAAAAAAAAACTTCAGAACAACTAAACAAACATAATGGCAGAAAACCTAAGTGATTTCATTCAATTTGATTATCAGCTTTTGGAAAATTAGAAAAATAAGTATCTTATGTAGGAAATTTCTTCAAATGAGAAAACGATGAAGTTCTTCTAGAAATATTTCTAAGTGTTAAGTGAGATGACTTAAGGCCTAGAATCCTAACAGGAAAATAATATGAAATCGTGAGTAGGATTTTTTAATATGTCTGGTATTTTTCCTAAAAGATAAATATCACATTCTACTTCTAGTTCTTTAAAAATATGTTAAATGCCTTTTTTGTTTTTCCTTCTGAAAACAAAATAAAATCCTACACATTCAGTATGTTCCAACTCAAATATCATATATGATAAAACACTTTGCTCAGTTGACTCCAAACATTTTTGAGAGTCCATTATGAATCCTTAACAGCATAGATTCAATGATCAATTATTAACATTAAGTTGTATCTTGTGATTAATATATCCATTTTCCTCCATATGTGTATGAAAATGAGAACTTTTCCTAATTAATCTGTAAGGTTCTCAAGTCATTTGAAATATTTCTTAATAATAATACATTTTTATCAGTATATTTCCAATAAATGGTTAACACTGCCTTAAATTTATATAGCTATTTCAATGTTTTTCTATTTATTTGAACCCAAGGCTTCCTTCATGCATGCTAGGAAAGCACTCTACCACTAAGCCACATTCTTAGCCCTATTTCAATGTTTTAATTGGAGCTTATTATGTTTGAGACATGAACAGTTTAGAAAGAATTAGGACAAAATCACCAGAGAAATTAACCAAATGTGTAATTATATTATTGCTAGTTTATGGAAGACCACTAACTAGCTTGATGCTGAAAGTTATCTGTATTGAATATGTATAAATCATTCATATTTCTTATTATAAAATAACTTATGACATCATTGAAATTTACAGTGCAGGATATAGCTGTGGGTAATTGAACTGTCATATTTCTTTGTCATATTTTTTGCAATACTTCGAAAATGCTGCATCTTTGTTTGTTCTACAAGATCTTCTTTCCTAGGATTTTAAAGAAGTTGTTGTTGGTGGTGGTGATGTGTGTGTGATTGTGTGTATGTGTTTCTGGAAACTGGACCCAAAGCTAATTGAACCACTGAATTGCATTCATCCTTAAAGGAATTATTTTTTATTTGTGTAGTATAATCATGTAATATGTTTTATTGGATTAGAGGGAGAAGTTGTGGAAGTGGGTAGGGAAGGGATGGTAGGAGAAAAACAAAGGAGAGGGTAACAATTCTCAAGAGGAAATGTATCTTATTACCGTATTCATGTAACTGTAACCCCTTTTATAGTATCTTTACAATAAAAATATGTATTAATATGTTTTATTGAAGAAATTGTCAAATGACTATAAACACACTTTTATCTTCCCATCAAATTTGAAGATTTTAAATATGTTTAGTTGTTCATTTTTATTTTATGTGCAATAAAATATTGGATGCATGTATACTGAAATAATTATATTCTCAGCATAATTATTTGACATTTTCTCATTGTAATTTTAACTTTAAATTTTGAAAGACAATATAAATTTTACAGTAAAGAATATATATATATATTTAGCAATTTGAATCTTAATATGAAAACTAGTAGTTTTAAAAATAAAGTAAAATGAGGCTAATAAAGATTACTGTTGATAGTGTTTTTCTGTTTCCTTTTGTTACATTGTTCATTAGTTATTCAGAGAACTTACAACCTTTAAATCTTTCCCAGAGTACCATCCTTTAGTTAACTTGTGCATATATGCCTATAATCTAGTATATACATTCAGTATATTTCTATTTACACCTAATTTCCACATGATTTCCAAATAACCTGTCATTTGCCTCTCTGACAGTGATTTACTTCACTTGACATGTTTGTTTTTTCTAGGTCTATTCATGTCTTGTAAAATGACATATTATACTTTCTGGTAGATGGGTAAATTCATTGTTTGCATACATACAAAGAAAATTATATATAAAGGTATCTATCTATCTATCTATCTATCTATCTATCTATCGATCTATCTATCTATCTATCTATCTATATCTTTTTCCTCTCATCCATTGTAACATTAACCATAAGTTGACTACTTGACTATTTTGAGTAGTGCAACAATGAACTGGGTTTTGAAAATGTCTGTATTGTATATCTACTGCTCTGATGTAGTATGATTTCTAATATTTTTAATAGATGCCCATAAATGTTATCAATTGATCATAGGGTAGATCTATGGTAAAAGTTTTGAGGAATCTTCAAACACTCTCGAAAAGTGTCTGCATTCACTAACATTCTCACCAGCAGTGTAATAGAGGTCTTTGTCCACACAGTCTTTTCAGCATTTGTTCTTACTTCTATGCTTGGTGTTGCCAATCTTAGTAGGTGAGATGGAATCTCAATATAGTTTTGATTTGTTTTTCCTTTATGGTTAGAGGTGTTGAGCATTTTCTTATATGTTTACTGACTCTTTTTACTTCTCCTCAGAAGATCCTTCACACACACACCCCTTTTTTCCGGTCCTGAGGTTTGAATGCAGGTCCTGGACCTGTCGCTAAGCTGCTTCTGCACACTTATACCATTTCAGCGCCTTTAATGGTCTTTTCTGTTTATATGGTATTGACGAATCGAATCCATGGTTTCATGAATGCTAGGCAAGCACTCTAAAACTAAGCCATATTTCCCGCTCTCATCTGCACACTTATTAAGGTTTTAAAATTTTTATTGGTATAGTGCCTTGGAATCATTGAATATTCTGAATATTGGGCCACTGTCAAATACATAGTTAGTAAAGATCTTCCCCCATTCTTTATACTACCTTTATGTATGTGTATGTATGTATGTATGTATGTATGTATGTATGCATGTATGTATATATTAATTTTAGTTCTAGTCCAAGGGCTTCAACTCAATTCGAAGATTTTATTACTTAAAACAGTTCCCTCTGTCTTTTTTACTGATTAGTAACATAGACTTTCCTATTGAAATAGACTTTGAACTCCTGACATTGAACTCAGTCTCCAAATGTACTGATTACAAGTGTGAACTACGTTTGCTGGCATTTGTCTACCTGTTTTAACTTTTCCGTTTCATTTTATGTATCATTTTAGCTCCCTGATGATTGGCTTGATATTTAAACAGTACCTAAAGTAAGTGCTTGGAAATGTGAATAGACACATAAAACCATAAAATGAAATTAAGGTTAAAAATTCTTCAATCTGGACCTCATTTTGACATAAATTTACAGCTGATTAAAGACAATATCACATCTAAAAATTTCCAATATAGCCAATAAAATTGTCCCTTTGCATTTCCATATTAGTTATGATCACAATAAAATATTTTTATTGTTTTTAAATTATTTTGTAAGGTAAACCATACATTTGGATAAAATTTCATAATCTGTGAAGATACAGTTATGATACTATTTTTTGTTTATGAATGTTTGAAAATTTCTGTCCTTTTGTGGATACTGATATGATATGATAATGATAGGACATTTTATGATTATATAAGTTTGTCATGTGTTCTCCTTTACTTGATGTCAATTGATGTTTGGGACCACAAGAATTTATAATACTTGAATATCTTTTTTGTTCAGGCTATAAGTTAACAATAACATTTAAGTTACAATTGTCTACCCTTTGCTAGGTGGAATAATGCCATGACAAATATTCTGTTCTTAATAATTAAAACATTAGATGGGGCTATTGGAATCAGGGCAAAAGGGACTTTTTCCTTATGCTTCTCAAATCAAAGCCTCGTTCTCTCTCCTCAAACACTCATTCCAGAGGCCTAAGATTCAGAGAATGAACCCAGATTTTTCCCAATATCTCCTTCTCCCTTTGTGTCACACTTATGCCATAACACAATCACAAAACAATATTTTAGTGAAACAAGTGAGGACTTTTACACTTAATGAATTCTGCTCATTTAAGAAAGACATTGAATATTTAACTGCACCTGAAAGAAATTGTTATATTTCAGAATCAATAATTAACATAAATTTTAAGAATATACATACATTTAAAGTTTCATAGATCAATTCACATACTGAGGGGCATCTGGGTTGGTTCCCTATCTTACCTATAGGAAATAATGTTACAAAAACATTGTCCTGCTGGTAGCTTTAGAGGGACTTGTTTGTAAACATTTGGGTAAATGCCCCAAAGTGGGATTGCTGAGTCATAGGGAGCTCTATGTGGAGTCTTTTGAGGAACCTCCAAACTAATTTCCAAAGTGGTTGAACAAGTTTACACTCCCACCAACAATGCAGTAAAGTTCCCTTTTGTCCACATCCCCTCCAGCATCTGTTGTTGTTAGAATTCTTGATTTTAGCCATTCTAACTGGAGTGAGGTGATATCTCAATGTTGTTTGATTAGAAAATATCGTATATACACAATGGTATTCTATGCCTCCATCAGAAAGAATGTCATTGCCCCATTTGTTAGGAAATGGAAAGGCTTAGAAAAAATTATATTAAGTGAAGTAAGCCAGGCCCAAAGAAACATAGGTCCCATGGTTTCCCTTATTTGAAATATATAGTATATGTCTGAGTCAAGCAGAAAAGGTCAGATAAGGTGATGTTAGGGAAATGAAACCTAAGATATGTATTGAATGTTTTTTTTTCTTTCATGCGATTGTTTTTAACACATTTATAAGATTATGTCTTTGTTGCTTTGTATATCCCTCCCCCACAGTATAACCCCTGCTTTCATTGTATGTGATGTCGGTATAATTTTTGGAGGGGAAGGGGAAAAACAAATCGCTTATATAGGGATACAGGTGGACCCATTGTAACAATGAGATGTACAAGTCATTATGTCCAAAACGAACTTTACAACTTTCGTGGGGGGGAGGGTCGGGTAGGGAGACAGGGGAAGAGTGTCAAGGGATGGGAAGGGGAAACAAAGGAGGAGGCTACAATGCTTGATAAGAAATGTACGCATTATCTTGCCCACGTAATTGTAACTCCTCTGTACAGTATTTTCACAATAAAAAAAGAATTAAAAACCTTTCATAGGTAAAAATAATTCCTTTGACCAATTTTCTTATTGTCACTGTCATTTAACCCTGCAATTACACAAACACTAACGTATCTTTAGGTTCTTATTCTAGTGATTGTAATATATGATTTAAATAAAAATCACAACACTCAACACGAAGATTTTAATAAGCTAAAGACTATACTAATGGTCCCCTTTGATCATTCTCTATGATTGAACTTATTTCTCACTGGTTTGTTTCATGCTATATAATAAAATGTTGGCACTGGTAACTCTATTAACATCGATAATGAAAATCTAGAACTTTTTCTTTAACCTATCTCTCTACTAAATTTGTTCTATCACCTACACACTTCAGTAAATGATGTTGCTTCTCAAAATCTTAATAAGCACAGAGTGTAGCTATTGAAGGATGTTCATTTTCTCTTTGTTTGCCTTAATATGACAGATAATTCTGGTTAATGATACACTGGTATACTGACTTTGAAATGTAAAATCAATTTGTCAAAGTATCCACTTGAAGTACATATACATACACATTTGTAAAATATGTATTGACTTATTTCAGGAACAAGACCTTCTATATACATATAGGAGGTATTATTTTATTAACTATTTTTACACTCAGATGTGTAATTTCAGTCAAAAATTTAAATTTCAGTCAAAAATTTATTCACAGAAGTTAAATGGGCTCTGAAGTGAGTATTGTCATTTGTTTAAAATGTAAACGTTGAACTTGGATCAGAGTGATTGAACGTTGAACTTGGATCAGAAGGTCATTTTCACTGAACCCATAGCAATGAATGTCAGCCTGATCTTACTTGAAACCTCATTAATGATCTGAGACTGAGTAAATACTCTACTAATGAAATTCTGACATGAGCTCAGATTGGCAGTTAGTGAAAGCACTAAAAAAGATGGGGCTCCTTGAACCGTCTTGAATGAGTAGCATTTGACAAAGAAGTTAAGCCACACTTTGATTTAATAAGTGGAGTATATGCTGAGGAAATAAGGGTGAACTTGCAGAATGAGTTCCAAACTTAATATTTACTTTAAATAGGTCAAAATAAGTATTCAACGGGAACGCTACTCATTTTAGAACAAAATGTTTCCGTAGATATTAGCATTATGTTCAAAGGTTTAAAAAGTAATACTTGAAATTACATACAAACAGAAGTCCATATATCTATTGAAATTCATGGTACTCTCAATATGGCCATCCTATTGCACCTTAGATACTGAATTTTAAGGTTTGTTATCAATACTGACTATCACTTTCCAAGAAAGTTGCACTTGAGGAAAAGAAGTGGGGGAAAAGTGGCTATAAAATGCAATTGAGAAGTTGAAAAATGAATACAAATTGGAAAGAATACAGTCGATAACACATAGTTGAGGGAAGAGGTGACTGGATTATTGAAATTATATGCAAGGGGAAAACCAATGATAAAACACAGTACAGATTAGATGGTAAAACAATGGAAACAATAATATTTAAATGGAACTTGTTTTGAAATAGCGTTTGCTACAAAGATTACCTTTGCGGATCTCATATTTGCAAATCTATATACGTTTTATTGTCCTGAAATTTTAGCATTAATTTTGTTCTGCTGATTTAAGAACCCTGTCATGAAAACTGGGATAATTCGAAAATAGTTTCACATTGAGAACTTACTACCTCAATTGTGTGACCACCTTTGCCTGAAATGGTTTGATTTGGAAATTTTTATGTGGTATTACTAAATTTGAGGATACTGGGACTTGAACTCAGTGCTTTGTATTTTCACTTAGCTTTTTTCACACATGGTCAGTGCTGTATCATTTGAGTCAAGCTTCTATTCTGGCATTTTTCTGGTTACTTGAAAATAATCTGGGGTTATATTTCTGACCTTGGCCTGGATTCCAATCTCAAGCCACAGAGCTCAGCCACTGAGCAGCTCGGATTTCAGACATAAACTATTAGTACTGGACTAGAGTTTGAGGTTTTTAGAAATGCCTAACTAAAAGTGCTTTTGTTTAGGGTATGATGCAAGCTCTCTTAGGGGCACTCCAGTAAGGACATTTGAAAGACTGCAAATTCCTATCTGGGCTGTCATATTTCACTAACAGGATGACCTTGGAAAAAATCCCCAAAAATTGAAGCTGAGAATTATTTAATCCTACACATTAAAGTTACCTTTGCTACAAGGATATGAGGTAATTGCTTAGGAATTTGTGGGTGGAAAATAACTGTTCTGTTCCTGTTGTAGTATGAAAGCTAAAAAATACGTATATTATTGTAACAGTGCTAAAAATTGGGTTTAACATAACTTGTCAAGCTAGGTTCTACTCTACAAATATAATTGAAATGGCGTAAGTACACACCATTGAGGTGAATGTTATATCAAAACAAAATTGAAAAAATAGTTACAGTTCTGAGAGTGGACTTGGGTAATTAGTTCGGTAGTTATTTTCATATAATAATTTACAACCAAAAGCATAAATATGAGTAGAACATAAACACAAAGAAAAAGAATGAGAACATGTCTTTAGCTTTTTAATGTTAAAACTTAATCTTAGATTGTATCCTTAATTTTTTGTATGAAATTTAGACACATGTCACTTGGAGGCACTCTTATACTATCTGAATAAACAATTGATACTATCAAGATGTCATAGAATAAAACATTCAATTTTACTTTCCTTTATAAATCATATTAATCACTAGCAGATGGATAATTAACCCTTGTTGTGGCATTTAAACTTTGACATCATTCAAATTTACCACCTTGTAATTTTAACTGATGTAAACATCCACTGTTAATCTAATAAAACAGGTTTCATTCAAGGCTTTAAGGAAAGTAAAAGGACTATAGAATATTATTTTGTATATAATTTGGGCTTACAAACCAATGTCTATTTTGAAAGTACGAAATTTTCATAATTTTGTAAACAATTATAATATTAAAAGCAGGATAAGCAATGAGAATTCCAAGACAATTTCGCAGGAGACATCAGTGTTAATATTTTTATTTCCTTTTATTTTTTTTGATTGGTCATGAGGCTTGAACTCTGGGCCT
Organism: Dipodomys merriami; assembly: GCF_024711535.1. NCBI lineage: Eukaryota > Metazoa > Chordata > Mammalia > Rodentia > Heteromyidae > Dipodomys > Dipodomys merriami. The sequence goes on along the minus strand of NW_027203159.1, from coordinate 26,431,787 downwards.
GGGTACTGTCCCTCAGCTCTTCAGCTAATGGCCAGCACTTTACCACTCGAGCCACAGCACCACTTTGTTTTCTCTTTGTTTATGGGAGATAAGAGTTTCATAACCTATTTTATTTTAAAGTATTTGATTGAATAGAGTATGATAGTGGCATAAATTAAAATTAACTTTCCTGGGAATGAGAATTCAGGGCTATCACTTTTAGTAAGAAAAATGTTGAGTAAATAGAGTCGTTACTTTATTTGTGTGTGTGTGTTCAATTTTATAATATAAAGTTTTTAAAGGATGTACAAACTTGTTGCTAAATATATATTTTTAATTTAAATAAATATTTTCTATTTCATATGCATTTGAAATGTTATACTTTGCAAAAATAAGTACAAATATATACCTTATCCTATTTCTGAAATTATAAACTATTAAAAGAATCAACACGTAATGTATTTGTCCTCATATTTTACCTCAAGTTAGTTCAATGTTCTTATTTTCACTTCCATTATGGTCATTGGAAAACTAATGTATTGAAAATATTGATTTTTACCAATAGCTAATATTATTAAAAACTGTATTTGCTCATGAAAATAATAAACACTAAGTATAAATCAGAATGTATGCATTAATATTTATATATTTGGATAGTTTATAATATTTTATAATTTAAACACTTGTTATTTCCTTAATATATTAAAAAGGAGGTATAATTTGGCCAGATGGGTAGATTTTTCATTAGCTATTTCTGTTGGTTGGTTATATCATCATTTTCACTTCTCAGAACCTAATTCATAATCGAAACATAAATACTTGGTGTGCATTTTATCTAATTTATACAGCTTTCCTTGTTATTGGTGTAGTTTAATTTCAGAGATCATGAACTGAGAGAAAAAAATGTTTCCTTAAATTTCTACGTGCTCCATAATTCTCCATAGTCATTCAAAATGTACTTTCAGCATTGAATTAATGGAAATTTTCGTTTAAAGCTGACAATGTTATTCTGAGGACTTGTTTTAATGATCAAATATGTCTAATTTGTTGTTTTATATACACTGAAATTCCCAATTCAACAAAATATCAACATGTACACAATGTGTACACAATGATTATAAGATTTAAAATTAAAAAAACTATCTTTAGTATCATGCATACTTTCAAAAATTTCTCTACTTGTGAGGTACTTGAATTTTTGCTTTTTATAGTCCCATAAATATACAGGTGGATCATTAGAAATTCTCTAGTTTAATTTTATGTCTCTATCTTGAACACCTTTATCAAAGGCCTGCCAAATTATCACCTGATTATATGCATAAACTCATTAAGTAATGGGAATAATTAGCTAATGGGAAATGCATTCTTCTTTACTCAGAGCTATTAAAAAGTATATTTCTTATTGGAAATTTTCTTATAACTGTCTCACTATGGCTTTCTCTTGAGATGGAAAAGCTACCTAGAAAATGTTTTTTTCAGTTTGATGCTTTTTCTTTTAATTATTATTTATTTATTTATTTATTTATTTATTGTAAAGATATCGTACAGTGAGGTTACAGTTACATGAGTAAGGTAATGAGTACATTTCCTATTGGGAATTGTTACTCCCTCCTTAGTTTTTCGCCTATCATCCCTTCCCTCCCGCGCCAAATTTGTAAATTTCGTTTTCAACCTACTGTCTTGTATATCTCATTGTTACAATGGGTCATCCTCTATCCTTATTTAAACATTTTGTTTTTTCACTTCCCCTCCCCAAATTAGAATATTGTATATACAAAATGCAGGGCAGCGGAATCAAACACAGTGAAAACAGGGGTTATACCATGGGGGAAGAACATACAAAACAATAAAAAAAAATCACATATGCAGTTTAAGTACATTATAAACAACAAAAAAAGGTATAACCCCTTCTGTCATTATCTTGGGGTTCATTTCTCTTAGGATCATCTTATATAGTCATATGTACATAGCTTTTGACCTTCTCTGCTTGTCTCAGACGTATACTAGTTATTGGAAATAAGGGCCTACCTAGCTGACTTCACTTAATATAGTTTTTCCAAGTCTTTTCATATCCTAACAAATGGGATTGTGTCATTTTTTTTCTGATGGAGGCATAGAATTTAATTGTGTGTGTGGGAGGGTGTTCCATATTTTTTTTCAATTTTTAGAAAATGTTATTAAGATGTTGTATAGAGAGGCTACAGTTACATGAGTAGGGCATTATTTGCTGATCATTTTTAATCGTTTCCTTCCTTGTTTTTGTCCCACTATCCTTTCCCTCCCATACCTCCTACAATCATTCCTCACCTCCTTTCCCTCATCTAGCCAAGTTGGAAAGTTAATTTCCAATATAATGTCCTCAGGGTATCTTATTAGCAATAGGTCATCTTGTGTCCTTGTTTCAGCATCTTGTAATTCCCATTCCCTTTCCCCTCACCAGATTAGACATATGTATATAGAAAATGCAGGATACAAAAATCCAATACAGTGACAACACGGAATATGCTATAGGGGAAAGAACATACAAAGGAAACAACAACAACAAAAAATAAATTCACATTTCATTTAATTCAATAACAGTAAAGACAGACCTTTCGTGTTCATGTATTGGGATTCATTTCACTTAGCATATTTTGTTTTATTGTGAGAATACCGTACACAAGTGTTACAATTACATGGGCAATATAACGAGTACATTTCTTATCAATCATTGTTGCCTATTCTTTGTTTCCAATTCCCATCCTTTCCCATACCCCCCTTCCTCCCCCTGTTTGATCCTCCCCCCCCACCAAAGTTGTAAAGTTCGATTTTCGACTAAACGACTTGTACATCTCATTGTTGAAATGGGTCCACCTGTATCCCTAGTTAAACGATTTTTTATGGTCATCCGTACATATTTTTTGAGCTCTTTAGCTCATCTGAAAACATTATGCTATATGTATACTAATTTTTCAAATAAGGGAAACCATGGGAACTAAATTTCTTTGGGAATGGGTTACATCACTTAATATCACATTTTCTTGGTCCATTCATCTACTGAGGGTGGTTCCATATCTTAGCTATGGTAAATAATGCTGTGATAAATGGAGGGACACAAGTAGTTTTATTTTCTTGTTGTTGTTTTTAATGTAGTTATAATGTACCGTGTGACGTTTTTGTTTCTTTTGTATTTTTGTCCCCCATGGTATAACCCCTGTTTCCACTGTATTTGATTCCAGTGCCCTACATCTTGTATATACAATTTTCTATATTGGGGAGGGAAAGGGAAATAACAAAATGCTGAAATAAGGATACAAGTTGACCCACTGTAACAATGAGATGTACAAGACACTATGGTGAATTCGAATTTTACAACTTGGAGCTTGGGGGAAGGAAGTAGTTGGGGAGATGGGGAGAGAAGTGTTGGTAGGGGATAAACAAAGGAGGATGTAACAATGCTCCATAGGAATTGTACTCATTACATTGCTCATCTATCTGTAATCTCACTGTACAGTATTTTAAAAATAAAATATATACAAAAAAGAAACAACATTTGTTTGTGCATTGTGTGTTGTGTAGTATTTCCCAAGGGTACGTGAGTTAAAAGTAGGAGAAAAAATAGAAGAAAGAGGATTTTTGTGTTTAAGGATAAGGAGTTTCTACAATTAAGGCAACATTGAAACAATTTCAGCATGTAGTCTATGGGAGTAATGTACAGAAAACATTACTAATAAGGGGAACATGAAGGATGAGGCCAATTTTGTTCATCTCCTGGCTCCAAATCTGGTCACTAATCACACAAATTCATAAAAGGTGGAATGGAATAATAATTCTGGTTCCAAAGCAAGTCAGATCTAAGAGTCTGGACTTAACTGCAAAAAAAAAAAAAAAAAAAAAAAAAAAAAAAAAAAAAAAAGGCCATGTTGAGAGAACAGGGTTTCTACCAGCAATGAACTGGTGGCTCAGATCACATTACTAACAGTGAATAATCAAAATATGTATGGATTCTTGAGTTAAAAATCTGGGCTACACCTTAGACTGCAAACTCAAAAACAATATTTACAGTTTTAAAATTGATAGTCCTGGAAAAATAAAACCTAAGAATGTAAAGGAGCTGGGAATATCAGTTTGCAGTCTGCGTGGGCAGAACAATCTTTTTTTTTGTTGTTTGTTTGTTTGTTTGTTTTTGGGTCTGGTCGTGAGGCCTGAACTATGGGCCTGGGCGCTGTCCCTCAGCTCTTCAGCTCAAGGCTAGCGCTCTACCACTTGAGCCACAGTGCCACTTCCGGCTTTTTTCTTTTTGCGTATGTGGTGCTGAGGAATCGAACCCAGGGCCTCTGCCATGCAAGGCAAGTGCTCTACCACTGAGCCACGTTCCCAGCCCGGCAGAACAATCTTTGAGAAACTATATTAACAAGCCAGAAGCTGGATTGGAAGCATGGCTCAAGTGATGGAATATCCGTCATGAACAAGACTGTTGAATAAAAGCTTGAGGCTTTTCTTCCAGCCTTTAACATTGAAAATGTGTTTGTTTTTAAAGGGAAAGATGTGACTCCTGCAGGCAGCAGATAGAAGGGTCTTGTTTTTTAATCCAACTAGACAGTCTGTGTCGCTTAATTGGACAGTTCAGTCCGTTAAGGTTAAGAGATAGGACTGAGAGGTATTTGGGAGTTCCTGCCATGTTATCCACCTTCTTGGGGGCTGCGAAAAGTGGGTTCTCCCTAAGGTTCTTGGATTCTCAGTATGGGTGCAGTTTCTTGGCCTTTGTTGCAGTATTGTTGGTTTTCTATGTGTAGGACATCTTTAAGAATCTTTTGTAGGGCTGGTTTGGTGGAGATGTATTGTTTCAATTTTTCTTTGCTATGGAAGGTTTTTATTTGGACTTCAGTTATGAAGGAGAGTTTAGCTGGGTACAGTATTCGTGGTTGATAGTTGTTTGTTTTTAGGGCATGGCATACGTCATTCCAGGCTCTTCTTGCTTTGATTGTCTCTGCTGAGAAATCTGAGGTAATTCTAATTGGTTTCACTTTATAGGTGATTAACCTTTTCTCCTTGACAGTTTTAAGGATCTTTTCCTTGGTCTGGGTTGATCCTGTGTGGATTATAATATGACAGTGGGATGTCCTATTCTGATCTGGTCTATTTGGGGTTCTAAAAGCTTCTTGTATCTGAATAGGCCTATCTTTTTGTATGTTTGGGAAGTTCTCTGCTACGATCCTGTTAAACAAATTTCCTAGACCATTAACTTCTGTTTCTAGGTGCTCCTCTTCACCCATTATCATTAGATTAGGCCTTCTGATAGTGTCTTCCAGGTGTTGGATAGACCTATCATATTTCTTGGACTTGTCTTGGATGGTTGTATGTTCTTTCTCTATAATATCTAGGCTGTCTTCAATCGCTGAGATTCAATCTTCTGCATGGTCTAACCTGCTGTCAAGACTCTCTACTTTGTTTTTTTTATCTCTTTTCCTTCTAATTGGTCAGCTTCGATGGCTTCAAGTTCTTTGGTGAAGCTCTGTTTTAGGTCTTGTATGAATTTCTTTACTTCCTTAATTTGGTGTTCAGTGTTTGTTCTCAAATCACTTAGTTGATTGGTTATGGTTTCTTTGGATTCCCATTCCTTCTGTTGGGTTCCATTCAGCATTTCCTTTGTGGTCTGCCTGACTTCCTTCAGCTCTTTGTTAATGGATTCCATGTATGCATTTAGTGATCTTTGTGTATTCTCTACCTGGTCTCTCAATTCCTGAATTACTCTTGATTAGCTTCCTCCCGTCTGTGGGATTCCTACAGTTGCCTTTCTTCCCGTTTGTGGGATTCCTGCAGTTCTCTTTGAGTGTTCTCTTCCTGCTCACGCCATTCCTCCCTTTCTCTTTGAGTATTCTCAAGTTGTTCACGCAAATCCTGTATCAGTTCTTGAGTAGCTTCCTCACACTTATGATATTCCTGTATAAACTTCTGGGATGCCTCCTCTCTCTCCCTATCACGGTAATATAGAGTCCTTTGTACATTGTCAAACTTCTCATTTATCATGTTTGCTAGTAGTGTTTGTAGAGCTATTTGGGAACTCTTCTCTGGATTATTCTTTATCTGTTCTAATCCCTGATTATCACGATTGGGAATTGAGATACCCGAATTTGCCATTTTTCTTGTGTTTTTTCGGCTTACTCTGCCCATTTGAGATGAAGATTGCACCAGTTTTGTGCTAGAACATTATCTTAAGGCAACCATCAACCAAAGTTTGCATTTGTACAGTCAATAGTCTACAGATACAATCTAGTTCAAAAGATACATCTATTCAACATCAAACAACTATATGTTAAAGGACATCGAAGCGCAGAAAAGAATTTGGAAAACCAGAAATTATTAGGATTAGGGAGAGATGTGGGTAAAAAATAGGAATATATTGGTGTGGGGAGGCACAGGGAGAGTTAACTATGTCCTAATCACAATGCAGGAAATGGGTTGGGTAGGATGCAAGAAGAGAGAGAGAGAAAGAGAAGAGACGGAAAGGGGAATGAAAAGAGACCAGAAAAAAATAGAAACGTAAAAATTAATGTTCTTATAGAGAATAAAAGACCGTCTATTGAGAGAGGAATGTGAATATGTTGAGAGAAGGAGAGGGACATAGAGGAGATGTGAAAAACTTTAAGGATGGGAAAGGGAGAAGAAAAGATCAGAAGTTCAGTAGAGCTAGGCAAAACAAAAAGGTAATTAAGAAAGAAAGAAAAAGAGAAAGAAAACAAGAAAAGAAAGGAAAATGCTCATTCACATATTCCTAAAATAAAAATTATAAGATGAGAAAAAAAAATTTACTGGAAAACAATTATTTTTTCAGAAGAGGCAAAAATTAAAGATTAATAAAAGTTTTAGAAGGGAATAGAATTGAAAACCCAGAAATGAACCTACAGACCTACAGCCATCTAATCTTCGATTAGGAAGCTAAAACAAAAGAATGGAAGAAAGACACCCTCTTCAGTAAATGGTGCTGGCAAAATTGATTAACTACATGTAGAAAACTAAAGCTAGATCCTTATGTATCACCCTGCACCAGAATCAACTCCAAATGGATCAAAGACCTTGAACTCAAAGCAGACACTCTGAAAACATTACAGGATGGAATAGGAGAAATCCTAGGTCTCCTTGGCTCAGGACGAAATTTTCTGAATAGAGACCCGGAAGCACAACAAATCAAAGAAAGGTTGGACAAATGGGATTGCATAAGGTTGCAGAGCTTCTGCAGGGCAAATGACATAGCTAGCAAGATCAATAGAAAGCCCACCAATTGGGAGAAGATCTTTACTAGCCATACAACGGACAAGGGTCTCATAACTAAAATATACTTGGAACTCAAGAAATTAAATCCCCCAACAACGAATCCTCAAAGAAACAACTGCCCAATAAATAAGTGGGCGAAAGACTTAAAGAGAAGCTTCTCTGAAGAAGAAAGAAAGATGGCCAATAGACACATGAAGAAATGTTCAACATCTCTAGCCATAAAAGAAATGCAAATCAAAACAACATTGAGATATCACCTCACTCCAGTTAGAACAGCAAAAATCAAGAACTCTAACAACAACAGATGCTGGAGGGGATGCGGACAGAAAGGAACCTTACTTCATTGTTGGTGGGAATGTAAACTTGTTCAACCACTTTGGAAGCAGTATGGAGGTTCCTCAAAAGACCTCACATAGATCTCCCCTATGATCCAGCAATCCCACTTTTGGGCATTTACCCAAATGTTTACAAACAAGACCACCCTAAAGCTACCAGCCCATCTATGTTTATTGCAGCATTATTTACCATAGCTAAGATATGGAACCAACCCAGATGCCCCTCAGTAGATGAGTGGATCAAGAAAATGTGGTATATATACACAATGGAATTCTATGCCTCCATCAGAAAAAATGACATTGCCCCATTTGTTAGGAAATGGAAAGGTTTGGAAAAAATTATATTAAGTGAAGTAAGCCAGGCCCAAAGAAACATAGGTCCCATGGTTTCCCTTATTTGCAATATCTAGTATAGGTATGAGTCAAGCGGAAAAGGTCAGATAATGTGATGTTAGGAAAATGAACCCTTAAATATGTATTTTAATGTTTTTGTTTCTTTCATGCATGTGTCTCTAACGCATTTATAAGATTATTTCTTTGTTGCTTTGTATATCCCTCCCCCACAGTGTAACCTCGCTTTCAGTATATTTGATGTCAGTATAACATGTGGAGGGGATGGGGACAAACAAGTCGTTTAAGGATTGAGGTGGACCAGTTGCAACAATGAGAAGTCAAAATATCATGTCAAAACTAGCTTTACAATGTCGGTGTGGGGGGGAGGCGGGTATAATTGAGTGGGGGGAGGGGGGAGGCTGGGAAGGGAGGTGAAGGGTAAACAAAGGAGGAGGCTGCAATGCTTGGTAAGAAATGTATGCATTACCCTGCCCATGTAATTATAGCCCCTCTGTACAGTATTTTCTCAAATAAAATAAAATTACATTAAAAAAAAAGCTTGAGTCTTTTGCATACATAAATACAAGCATACTCACACACACAGAGCACTTGTATGTCTACACACACATGCACAAATGAAACAACTCTCAGAATGAGTATAAACTTTGAAAAACAATAGAAAATGTGTCTTAGAATCATGTAATGATTTTGAATATTAGAGAGTCCTCATGTAAACTTTCTCCCCACAAAATCTGAGAATATTACATAGGTACGGAGCAGAGATAGTAAGAAAGTCAATTAATAATTACTAAAAGGATCAAATTCATGGAGGAATGAATCAGAGACAATGCATCTGAAAATGTTCAGACCCTGTGTCAAATGTTAGAATATCTTTTAAAATAGCACATAAACAGTCTTAGAAGTCAGACTAGTGGATAAACTTACTGCTATACTATGTATTCTGCTGTTTATAAACTATGACATCTCCAGAAACACCTGCCAACTTGTATTTATTTCTCTCCTTCTGTTTCTGAAGTGTAGGGTTTGGTGAATTTGTGCTTAGCATATAAAACTCCATGTGATCAATACCAAACACAACAAAAATATAATACACATAAATGAAAAAATTTAAAATTATAAGAATATAATTGAATTGGCTTTTATAATATAGTTATTGATCTTGAAAATTGAAAAATCTTATCTTGTTTCCAAAATAATGATGATGTATAGAAAATCACTCTATTAAATGGCCTTCCAAAAAAATCCTCCTCAATCCAGTAGGAAATTTTTAAATAAGTTTATTATGAAAATACTGTACAGAGCAGTTAGTTACATGAACAAGTAATGAGTATATTTCTTATCAAGCATTATTGCCTCCTCCTTTGTTTTGTTTTTCCCCTACCATCCTTTCCTTCCACCCTTCACAACTACACTCCTCCCCACAATTGCATCACCTAAATTGTAAAGTTCATTTTTCAACATTATGTCTTATACATCTCATTGTGACAATGGGTCAACCTGCAATCCTACTTAAACATTTAGTTTTTTGCCTTCCCCTCCTCAAATTATATTGACATCAAATGCAGTGAAAACAGGAGTTTTATCGTGGGGGAAGAACATACAACATAACAAAAAAAAAAAAAAAAAACACCTGGTATCTTATAAATACGCTAGAACCAATTGCAAGAAAGAAAAAAATAGATGCAATTCTATCCCTCCATCAGAAAGCATGACATCGCCCCATTTGTTAGGAAATGGAAAGACTTTGAAAAATTATAATTAAGTGAAGTAATCCAGACCCCAAAAATCATAGGTTCTATGGTTCCCTTATTTGGAATAGCTGGCATATGTTTGGAACAAGTAGAAAAGGTCAAAAGGTTTATATGACCATATAAGATTAAGAGAAATTAACCCCAAGATAGGGACACAAGGGATTTTTTTGTAAAGTACTTACCCATAAATCTATAGCAGAAATCTTCAATTACTAATCTTTGTCTCCAATAGCAACAAAAAGTACAACAAATAATTTAAGAAAGGATGAAGTAATTCAGCATCGATACTCACTAATTACTGTGTTGGAATTGAATCATACACCTTAGGGGGGGGGAGGGAAAGATTTAAAAAATCTAGGAGAGCCGAGAGCCTGTGGCTCACGCCTGTAATCCTAGCTACTGAAGCTGAGATCTGACGATCATGGTTTAAAGCCAGCCCTGGTAGAAAATTCCGTAAGACTCTTATCTCTAATAAACCACTAGGAAACTGGAAATGGCGCTGTGCTGTGGCTCAAGCGGTAGAATGCTCGCCTTGAGCTGAAGAACTCAGGGATAGCGCCCAATCCCAGAGTTCAAGCCCCATCACCACCACCACCAACAACAAAAAATCTAGGGGAAAATGAGGGAGGGGTAATACTTTTCAAAAGAAATGTCCTCAATACCTGACTTATATAATGGTAACCCCTCTGTATATCACGTTTAAAATAATAACAATAATTGTAACAGAAGTCGTTATGTTGAAAAACAAACTTTACAACTTTGGCCGGGTGAGCGGGGGTGGAAGGGAAGGGGAAACTAAGGAGAAGGAGACAATGCTTGATAAGAAATGTACTCATTACCTTGTCCATGTAATTATAACCCCTCTTTACGGTATTGTCACAATAAAAATAAATAATAATAGTAATAGTAGTAGTAATAATAATAATTTTAAAGGGAAAAGCTCTGAAAGAAAACATTTGAAAAGGATACCTAATCATTTCTCTATTTATTTACTGGATTTTAGTGGTATTGAAATAATTTTGTTAGCTTTATAAAACCATGGGAACTGCTTTTGTATATAAGGGGCAAGTTTCAGGGTTAAATTGGGCAGGTGACAGGTCATTGCACGTTGGCAATGTAAAGTTGCATAGTTACTTTCAGAATAAAAATCAGTTGATAGGTTAAACTCATAAAATGCATGACCCAGTTGTATATGTTCAAAGTTCATCTCATAAAAGTGAGAATCTTCAACTACATCTACCCAGAAATAATTATAAAGTGAGGACTGGGAAAAAGAGACAACAGAAGATCATTGAAGAAGTTCAGAATTGTTAGTACATGTCTGGATAAAAAAAGAACAAATTATGGGGGGACAATGACACAAGCCTGGAATTCTAGCACTCAGCCTAAAACAGGAGATTAGAGAGTGCAATTACAATGTGATACCTTCACTGGACAAGGTATTGTAATTTGGTCTCAGTAAAATAAACAAAACAAGAAAGGATACAGAGTGGGAAGTTTGGGCTAACGTTGTCATTACGTTTTAAGAAATCAAGTTTACTACTGAAATGCAATTTCCCAATTCTCATTTGCATTTTATATGCTCTATTCATTAGAGAACATTCCTAGCTGCAAAATGTCTAATGATTCCCAACCAAAAATTTGAGGTAGAATTGATGAAGGATTACAAAATTTAATCCTGGAGAAATGGAAAAGTTCATCTAATACAAGACTTTTAGACCTTGCTAAATTATAATTCAGATTTAAAATAAATATTTTGGGTTCATTTGTAATTGAATATTCTATAGGATACTACAAAAAAATTTTAAGTAGAGGATTTAATTTGCAAATTCACAAGTGATTCTGGCATTTTATTTTCCTATAATATTCGTTCAAAGCCTGTAAAATTAGAATTTAGGTAATTCCAGTTCATTTCTAAAATGATAAAGTGAATAATCTAGAGAGAGTGGCCAACAAATGGATATTACTTTATTGATTTAGAAATAAAGCAATTTTTTGAGGGTTTGGTGTAACAGGAAATCAAGTGAGTATTTGTGTGAATCCTTGGTCCTTCTCCACCAATATGTAACACAGGAAGAAATTTCCTTAGTTTTGTGCCTCTGAATCCAATAAGAAAAATGCTAGGTTTGGGGTTTGTTTTTATTTTTGTTTTATTTTTTGTTTTTGTTTTAGTTTTTTGGTTATTTTAGGGCTTGAACTATGGGCCTAAGCAATATCCCTGAGCCTCTTTGTTCTCCAGGCTAGTTCTCTTTCACTTGAACCGTAGTGCCACTTCTGTATGTTGTTCGTTTTTTGTTTTTTTTTTTTAATTTCTAAGCAGTTTATTGAAGATAAGAGACTCAGGAACCTCCCTACCTGGGTGGGCTTTGGACCATGATCTTCAGATGTTAGCCGCATGAATATCTAAGATAGTTAAAACATATAAATATAACTAATATTTGCAAATGTTCTGATCTCAAGAAAACCACTGGGGAAAAATGATGCAACAAAGTTTAGTATAGAAAGGGCATCACATAAGCAGAGCTATAGTATTTTTAACAATAATGATATACTAGTCATTATGTGAATTAAGGGAATTATAAGGTGCACCTTGCAAAGTGGAAACTATTGAGCTAAGATGACTTTATGTCATAAAAGTTTTGTATTGATATTCAAAGAAATAATAGCTTACTCTGATGAGCAAATGATACTCTTGAGGAATTAATTATTACAGCTGCTTCAGAGTTTTGTCCTCTACCAGAATATGGCTATTTTTCTGTTGGCTTCTCAATATGTAACACCCCACAGGAAAAGTCATCTATTTCAGAATTACATAATATGCAAACAGGTATTGTTGAATCTCTCTGGTACTGAATGTTCAGAATTTGAAAATGAGTAGTTAGTAGTAATTGGAATTTTAAAGTACATATATATTCTGACCTCTTCACAACTTATTTGCTTTTATAAGTTATGAGTTTTCTGGTTTACAATGAGACAATTATAAAATGTCATATTTTTTCAAAATAGTGACAAGTATACTGTGAAAATATTGTATAATTTGATCATGTCCAAGTTGATGACCCGCTGATAAAAAAGGGGTAAATATTTCAAATTAGATACTAAATAGTATCATTTTTCAATTTTTTATTGTAAAGACACTATACAGAGGGTTACTGTTACATGAGCAAGGTAATGAGTACACTTCCTATTGAGCATTGTTACCCCCTCCATTGATTTCCCCCAACCAAACTTTCCCTCCCTACCTTTCCCGAGGTTCTTTTTTTTAATTGTGATTAAGTTATTACATAATTTCCCAAATTTCACAGTATTGTGGAATAATGATGCTCATTTAAAGTCACAAGTTGATTCTAACTTTCCTGGAGCAAATTGTCTATCACAGTCTATAACATATAACGGTGTACACATATACACCGTACATGTGATCAGCAGCATGGGGATATTTAGTAGTGATTCCGCCAGATGAGTGGGAGTTCTTTGTTTCTTAAGTCCTGTTAATTTTGTCTTCTCACCTAACATTTTGGATTTAGCATCCACTTATCAGGGAGATCATGTACCATTTGTCTCTTTGCTCTTGGCTTACCTCGCTCAACATGATTCCTTCTAGCTCCATCCATTTCCCTGCAAATGCCATTATTTTGTCATTTCTAATGGCTGCATAATATTCCATTGTGTATAGATACCACAATTTTTGGATGCATTCATCTGTGGTGGGGCATCTGGGTTGTTTCCATATCCTAGCTATGTGAACAGTGCTGCAATAAACATGGAGGTGCACGTGTCCTTGTATATTGGTTCCTGTTTTTCAGGGTAGATGCCTAGAAGTGGTATGACTGGGTCGTAAGGGAGGTCAATCTTTAGCTTTCTAAGGACCCTCCAGACTGCTTTCCAAATTGGTTGTATAAGTGTACATTCCCACCAGCAGTGTAATAGGTTCCTCTTTCTCCATATCCCTTCCATCATTTGTTGTTGGCTGATTTGTGGAGGTGGGACATTCTGACTAGGGTAAGGTGGTATCTCAGGGTTGTCTTTATTTACATTTCCTTCACAACCAGGGATGATGAACATTTCCTCATGTGATCCTTTGCCATTTTTATTTCTTCATCTGAGAAGTCCCTCTGTAGTTCCCATGCCCATTTAGTAATTGGTTTGTTAGGTTTGGTAGGGATTAGTTTCTTGAGTTCCCTGTATATACTGGATTTTAATCCCTTGTCTGATATATTGCTGGTATATATTTTTCCCAATTAGTTGGTTGTCTTTCTAGCTTGGTTGTGATAGATTTAGCTGTGCAGAAGCGTTTTATTTTAAGGTAGTCCCATTTGTCGAGTCTCTCTCCAATTTGTTGTGACCCTGGGACTCTGTTCAGGAAGTTCCTTCCTGTGCCTATTAGTTCAAGTGTCTCTCCTACTCTGTCCTGCAGTAGTTTCAGAGATTCAGGTTTAATGGTAAAGTCTTTAATCCATTTTGAATTGATGTTGGTGCATGGTGATAGGCTGGGGTCCACTTTTAGTTTTCTGCATGTGGCCACCCAGTTTTCCCAGCACCAGTGATTGAAGAGGCTGTGTTTCTTCCATTGTATGTCTTTGGCTCCTTTGTCGAATATCAGCTGGCTGTAGGCCTGTGGGTTTATTTCTGGTTCTTCTGTTCTGTTCCATTGGTCTTCAGGTCTGTTTTTGTGCCAGTACCATGTTGTCTTTGTTATTATAGCTCTGAAGTAGAGTTTGAAGTTTGGCATGGATATCCCTCCCATGTTGTCTTTATTCCCTAGAATTGCTTTTGCTATTCAAGGTCTTTTGTTGTTCCATATGAATTTTTGGACTGTTTTCTGTATTTCAGTGATGTGCGTCACTGGGATTTTAATAGGAATTGCAATGAATTTGTATATTAAGTTGGGCAGTATTACCATCTTTACTATATTAAGTCAGCCTATCCAAGAGCATGGGAGGTCTTTCCATTTCCTAGTGTCTTCTGCAATTTTTCTTTAACTTTTTATAGTTTTCATTAAATAGTTCTTTTACATCTTTGGTTAGGTTAATTCCTAAGTATTTTATTTTTTGGGAGGTTATTGTGAATGGTGTTGCTCCCTTTATTTCCCTCTATTCTTGTACATTGTCAGTGTACAGGAAGGCAACTGATTTTTGTGGGTTTATTTAATTTCTGCTACTTTGCCGAAGTGATTTATGATTTCTAAGAGTTTGGGGATGGAGTTTTGGGATCGTGAAGGTATAGTATCATGTCATTTGCCAAAAAGGATAGTTTAACCTCTTTTTTCCCTATGCGGACCCCTGTAATGTCTTTTCCTTGCCTTATTACCATGGCTAAGGGTCCCAGGGACTATATTGAAGAGGAAAGGAGACAGTGGGCATCCTTGCCTTGTTCCTGATTTTTGTAGCTTTTCCCCATTAAGTACAGTATTGGCTATTGGTCTGTCATAAATGGCTTTTATTGTTTTTAGAAATGTTCCTTCTATTCCTATTTTCTCCAGAGCTTTTAGCATGAATGAATGTTGAATTTTATCAAAGGCCTTTTCTGCATCTCTGGCGATAATCATGTGATTCTTGAGGTTGGCTCTGTTGATGTGTCAGATTACATTTATTGACTTATGTATGTTAAACCATCCCTTCATCTCTGGGATGAAGCCTACCTGGTTATAGTGTATGATTTTTTATGTTTTTCTGGATTCTGTTAGCTAGAATCTTGTTAAGGATCTTTGCATCTGTGTTCATCAAGGAAATTGGCCTGTAATTCTCCTTTTTGGTTGGGTCTTTGCCTGGTTTCGGGATGAGTGTGATATTGGCTTTGTAGAATGAGTTTGGGATAGCTCCCTCCTCCTCTGTTCTCTGAAGATCTTGAGGAGTATGAGTATTAGTTCTTCTTTAAAGGTCTTATAGAATTCTGCTGTGAATCCATGTGGTTCTGTGCTTTTTTTGTTGGAAGAATTTTGATAGCTTCCTGTATCTTGTTGCCTACAACGAGATACAGGATATTGGCTTATTTAATTGGTTTACTTCCTCTTTGTCAGTTTGGGCAACATGTATTTCTCTAAAAATGCATCCATTTCTGCCAGGTTTTCTTTATTTTAGAGAGTATAACTTTTGAAAGTAGTCTGTTAGGATGGTTTGGATATCTTCGGTACCTGTTGTGATTTTTTCCATGGCATCCCTAATCCTGTTAATATGGGTTTCCTCTCTTCTCTTTTAAATTAATCTTGCCTACAGGCAATCTATTTTGTTTTTTTTTAAAGAACCAGCTTTTTGGGTTAATTTGGGCTATAATTTTCTGATTTTATAAATGGATAATCTCTGCTCTTAATTTGGTTATCTGGCTCCGTCTAGTAACTTTAGGTTCCATTTTTTTCTCATTTTTCTAGCTGTTTTAATTGTAACATGAGATTATTTACTTGGTCTGTCTTCATTCTCTTGATGTGGGCACTAAGGGTAATAAATTTGCCCCGCAGTACTGCTTTTGTTGTGTCCCACAAGTTTCTTTGGGAGGTGTTTTCATTTTCATTGAGTTGTAGGGAATGTTTTATTTTTTCTCTGATCTCTTCTCTTACACATGTATTACTAAGGAGGGTGCTGTTCAATTTCCATGTATTACAGAAATTTCTGCTTTATGCTTTGTTATTGAGACCTAGCTTGTTTCCCCTGTGGTCAGATAGGATACAAGGGATTATGTCGATCCCTTTGTATTTGCTTAAGTTCCTTGCATGAACTATGATATGGTCTATTTTGGAAAAAGTTCCATGAGCTGCTGAAAAGAAGGTGTACTGTGTTGTTTTAGGGTGAAATACTCGGTAGGTGTCAGTTAATTCCGCTTGAAGTATGTTCTTACTTAATTCGGGAGCTTCTTTACCAATCCTCTGGTTGGTAGACCTGTCCTTTGGTGAGAGTGGTGTATTAAAGTCTCCTAGTATTATCATATTGGGATCTATTTTATTCTGTAAGTTTGAGAGTATTTGTTTAACATATCTGGGTGCACCAATATTTGGGGCGTATAAGTTGATGATGGTAATATCCTCTTGTTGGATTGTTCCCTGTATTAATATGTAGTCTCCATCCTTGTCTTTCTGTACTGATTTTAATGAAATGTTTATTTTGTCAGATATCAGGATAGCTACACCTGCTTTCTTATTGGGGTCATTTGAATGGTAGCTCCTTTTCGAACCCTCTGAATTAGTTTGTATGTTTGGCTGAGAGGTGGGTCTCCTGAAGGGAACAGATGAAGGGTCATATTCTCTGATCCAGTTTGCAGTTATTTTTCTTTTGATTGGTGAATTAAGCCCATTAATATTAAGAGAAAGTATAGGGAGATGCATTGTTGTCCCTCTCATTCCCTCTTTTACTATATGTTTTTCTTCTTTCCTTTCCTCCTGTGCTTGCTCAGTTTGACTTTGATTAATACCTGTCTGGGTGCAGGTCTCAATTCCTGGTTCTTTTCTTCAGGTTGTGTCCCCCCTCTTAATATTCTTTGTAATGCTAGCTTAATGTTTATGTATTCCTTTAGTTTTTCTTTGCTATTAAAAAGTTTCAGTTCTCCATCGTATATGAATGCTACCTTTGCCATGTGTATCAGTCTGGGTTGGCAGTTATTGGCTCTCAGGGCTCGTATGGTACTTTCCCAGGCCTTTCTTGCATTCAATGTTTGTGTGGAGAGATCTGAAATGATTCTAATTTTCCCCCATTTTCTATACTTCTTCCTTTTTGCAGCCTACAAGATTGTTCTATTATTCAGATCTCTCATTTTTATTATAATGTGTCTAGAAGTGTTTCTCCTGAGATTTGGCTTGTTGGGTGTTCTATATGCTTCTGTTATGTAGGTAAGATGTTCTTTTTGGAAGTGAAGAAAATTTTCACCTATTATCTTGTCGAATAGGTGTTGCATTCCCTTGCTCTGAAATTCCTCACCTTCGTCCACTCCAATTATATGAAGGTTAAATTCCTTGGCAGTATCTGCTTGCTCTTGAATTTCCCTTTGGTTTAATTTGAGTGATTTTTCCATATCTGTCACTTTTTGGTCCAGTTGGTGTATTCTGTCTTCTGTGTCTGAAACTCTACATGCCATTTCATTCACTCTGTTGACCGTGGCTTCTATTGTGGTTTGCATGGAGCACATGGACTCCTTTATGGATTTGATATTGGTTCTCAAAGTACTGATCTCACCTCTTAATGAGGTATGTACTGCCTCTAATTTGGCATTTATCTCATTTCTTACTGAGGTTTCTGCTGCCTCTAGTTTTGCATGCATCTCCTGTTTGATATCCTGTATCTCTTGTGATAGTTCATCCTTGTGTTCTTTCAATTTCTGGTCTGTTTCTCACTTTATTTCCTGAGTCATTGCCTCCAGCATCCATTGGATGTAGCTTTTGTCTTCCATTCCTGCTTTGCTCCCACTGGGGCTCTCCCCTGCGTGGCTGCTGGCTATTATGGATAGCTTGCTCTCCTGGCTGGTGGTAAACCTTGTAATTTTTCTCTGTGATTTTCGCATGGGGGTTGAGGATTAATGGAGACTAATCTGCAATTTTGTTTTGTTGTGTCTGTCTTTGCTTGGTTGCTGATTTTGTACTGGTAGAGACAGTCTGTTCCTGATCTGGGTTCTGTTGGTGGCCTACCTCCAGCTGCTGGTCTGATCTACATAGGATTCTCAGCTCTCTGCTGTAGATCGCTGGCAATTCCCACCTTTGGAAGGGTTCAGCAGCCTAGTCTGCTCCTGTTTGCTCCTACGGGTGCTGTTGGCAAGATCAGATGCTCTGGATGCACTCTCCCAGATGCTGGAGTCTGCCATGGGCTCCTGGTGTTTTTTTTTTGTTTGTTTGTTTGTTTGGCCGGTTTTGGGCTTGAACTCTAGGTTTGGGTGCTGTCCCTCAGCCCTTCAGCTCAAGGCTGGCACCCTACCATTTGAGCCACAGCACCACTTCTGACCCTTTCAACTTAAGTGATGCTGAGGAATCAGTTCTAGGGCCTCCTGCACCCAAGACTATCACTCTACTGCTGAGCCACCTTACCAGCCTGAGCTCCTGTCTACTATCAGGTGCTGGTGGCCTGTGTTGCCCAATTGCCAGCCTAGAGTATATGGGTCGGGTTTGGGCTTCTCTTGTCCTGAGCCTGAAGGTCTTTTGTTGTCACAGACTTGCTTCCCAAGGGGTGCAGTTCTCTGTTTTTCTCCCCTCTGCTGAGGCGTATGCTCAGCTTTTGACTTCAGTTGGGAGGAGTTGGTTGTGTTGTTCCAACGCCGGATCCCCCAGCCTGGTCCTGGCCCCATCCCAATAGTACTATTTTTTAAAAAAAGGTAACACACAGAGAATAATATCAATACAATGAAATTATATTTTATATAGCTAATTTTTGAAATTTAATTTATTGTCAAGGTGATATACCAAGGGTTACAGTAACTATAAGGTAGTTTATACATAATTTATCAAACTTGTTACTCATTCCCACATTTCTCTCACACTTTTACTCCAGCCCAATACCCCTCACAACATATTGCCTTGTGACCATTGGTCGTTTGTCGTTTGTCTCACCATTTTCTTGTTCCTCTACCCTTGCCTAATTCAGATAAATGTATATGCAATACAAAGCATACCAAAATCAAATACAACAGGGGATAAACCATAGGGGGGAAACACAAAGAAAAGAAATCACATAGTACATTAAAAACAACAATCACAAAGAAAAACCTCTTGTTTCTATATCTTGGAGTTCATTTTGCTCAGCATCATCTCATTTTACACAGCTATAAACCATTATTCTTATCTGCTAGGCCTATCAGTTATTTACTAATCATTACAAATGAGTGAAACTATGGAATCCATGTATCTTTTTGTCTTGCATATTTCACATATTTTTCACCTTATATTTCAGGTATAATGTGTTATCAAAAATCCACTGTGACATCATGACTATTGTGACATCACACTGCCATGATCATATGTCCCACTGTGATATCACAAACCTGTTAGGACATCATAACATTTGTGACAACACATTCCTTTAGAGACATCACAGTACTTTCGTGAACTCATATACTCCTTGTGAGATAATGAGAATTGAGATAAGGCATGACAATGTGACATCATGAAGCATTGTGAATGAACAAACCTATTTTGGTGTCCTCCTCACTATTGTGGCATCACCAAGTAATTGTTACATCAAAAGTTTATTATGATATAATATAGTGACATTATATTACCACTGTGATATCACTGTTCCATTGTGTTTTCACAAACCTATTATGGGAGTACTACCTCTCTCCTTGAACTTGTACCCTCATTGTTAACTAGTAGCTATTAATATCGGACATGCCATTGTGATATTAGCAACATTGTTACATCACAAACCCATGGTCACTTCATCACCATTATAACAGACCCATTTTGATATTGCATTGCTGTGGTGATATCATGATCCCATTGTGACATCCCAAAGTACTATGACATCTTAGCAATTTTGAGAAATACTATGGACTCTGTGACATTACAGTCCCTTTACATAGCCATACTCTCACTGTGAACTAAGAACAATTAATATCAGATATGTCATTGTAACATCACAAATCCTTTGTGACATCATCAGCAGTTTGACAAATTTTCATTATGAAACCATCTGCTCATTGTGATATTACCAAACTAAAATGACTACACAACATTATGACATCACATTTGTAAGTTTGACATAATAGACATTGTGAATGCCTATTCTGTGATTTCATTCAATTTCAAATCTGGCATGGTGGTTGATATCAGAACCCCTTGTTGATATCACAATGTCACTGTGATATGACTAACCCACTGTAAAATCAAAAGCCAGTTCTGTCATCATAACTTTTGTGATATGCTGCTTTTGTAATATATTAGATCCTTAGTGAACTCATAATCTGTTTTTGAACTCATATTTCAGATATTAAATGTGATATCAGAAATCCACTTTGACATCATTTCTATTGTGACATCACACTGCAAGATGTAATGACCATTGCAGCCCATTTTAACATCAGAAACTCATTTGGAATTCAACATATTTTGTGCCAACACAGGTCTTTGGATATATCATAGTGCCACTCCAACTCCTTCGGTATCACAAAACTATTATGACCTCATCACTATTATGGCATCTTCAAATAATTGTAATATCAAAATATTATTATGACATGATATTGTGACATTGCATGCCATTTTGAAATCAGTGTCCCATTGTTTTCCATTGTATTTTATAATATTTTACAAAATTCATGCCTTTGGGATTTCAAGCACTTTCTCTGAACTCGTATATTTATGACTTCTAAAACACAAGTCAATCTATCAAGGCAATTTAAGATTAAAAAAAAAAACAAATTTATTTACACTAGGAAGAGGTCGGAGACTACCTTGTCCTGGGCTACATAACAGGATCCAAGAGCAGCCTCGACCAACCAACATTAGACCTCCAATGGGCAGCCATGCCCTTTGATAATTGGTCTGTAAACCATCAATCCCAAAATCATTTCCAAATCTCCTAAATTCAAAGGCAAGGCTTTTCCTTTTTTCATTACTCCCTCCTTATCTACTGACCTGTCCTTCCTTGCAGGTCTTTCTCTTTTTCTAACCACCATTGATTTATTCTCTTTCAGCCTCACCACTCTCCACAGGTCTGCCCTACTCTTCCCCAATGGCCAGTTGCCATCCTTTCCCCCCTGACACTTCTCAACTTCCTCTTCTCCAGTTCTTTCCCCTCCTGCTGTCTTTCCTGTTTCTTTTCTCTTCCATTGCTGTGAACACAAAGCCCATATATAGGCTGTACACTTCCCCCACTCCAGTGGGTCTCCTGCCTAACAGTTTTCAGCCTTAACTTCCCAAACTGCTGACTGCCCAATCACTTCATGAGAGATCACCATTTGGGGTTTGATACCCCACGCCCTCCAGCAGCATACCCTGACCCTTTGGCAGCATGCTAAAAGAGAGTGTGGATCCAATGCTGTTTTCTTGCATCTTTAACAGCCGAAGGTTTAGTTAGCTTTACCCAATAAGGTCTTTGCCACTTGGGTTCCAATTCAGGATCACAATGCCTTTTCATCCACACCAACTGTACAGTCAAGAAACAGTGGGTTGAGTTTTCTCCAAAGTCCGGTGGCTACAGCTAGCAAAGGATAGTAACATAAAAGAGCATGTTGAAAAGAATGCAACTGTACAAGATTGTGGTTAGACATTTCCATTAGTATAGCTTCCCCAAGTTTAGCAACCACAGGGGATGGTCTACCACATATTATAATCATGGGAGTGAATCCTGTAACATAAGGGATGCGTCTTGCTTGAAGGACAGCAGACGGAAGAGGCTTTCGGAATCATGCAAAGGGTCTGTAATTTATTTAAAGTCTCCTTTAAGGTCCTATTCATTTTTTCACCTGCCATAAACTCTGAGGTCTATAAATACAAGGTAATTTCCAATGTATTCATAGGGCCTTAGTTATTTCTTGTGTAACTGGTCATGAAGACAGGCCATTGTCAGACTGCACTTGTAAGTGTAAACCAAATCGATGAATAATTTCATGGAGTAACATTTTAGTTGTTACTTGAGTGATTTCAGGTTTTGTCAGGAATGTCTTAGCACAGCCTGAAAAATTGTCCACTAGTACTAACAGATACTGATAACCATACTTTCCAGGCTTTGTGAAATCCATTTCCCAAAATTCACCCAATGAGGTTTCTCTCATACGTGCCCTCTCCAAATGTTCCAGCTTTCTATCTTTTACATGTTGACAACTTTCTGCATATATTACATAGGCTTGTCTGTGTTAGTCCAAACTGGTACTGAAGACAATTTTAGGCAGTAGCTTGGGAAAATTTGCCAGAGTTTCAGATAGCCATATATAAACAGAAGCCTTGAGCTGTAACCAATTTTTTTGTTTTAATTTCTTGATTTTTATTCATTTATTTTTTTATTGTGAAAATACGGTACAGAGGGGTTACAATTACATGGACAAGATAATGAGTAAATTTCTTATCAAGCATTGTTGCCTCCTTTGTTTCCCCTTTTCAACCCCTCCCCTTTCCTCCCCCCATAGCCTCCTTACCTCCCTTCACCTCCCCCACCAAAGTTGTAAAGTTGGTAACAACTTGTACATCTCATTGTTGCAATGGGTCCACCTGTATCCTTATTTAAACGATTTGTTTTTCCCCTTGCCCTCCACAAATTATACCTGTAACCAGTTTTTATAAGTTGTCTCCACATTTTCACATTCATTACTACTGTTTTTTCTCCTTTCTTTAACCATAATGACTAGTAGTTCTAGATACCCCACTGGTTTTAAAATGGCTTCCCAAGCTACCTGATCAGCTTGATTATTTCCCTGAACCTCCAGGTCTCTACTTTCTTTAACTCCTATTAAGTACTCTGAACCTCACTATGGAGCTTGAAGACATCCTTCTCTTTTTTTCTCATGGAAACTGGCTTTCATGATCCCACTCTCCTTATCAAAGTCCTCCATAATCTTCAAGAGTTTTACCAGGGTCAAGGAGAATTAATGACTTTCCAACTACTGCTCCTTCTCACAGCACCTTTGTTTGCTGTTCTGCTCTTCCTTTAAGTTCTCAATGGTGCTATTGAGAAAGGTTTTTTGTTTCTCCACCTTTTCTATTGGGACATGCTGTTTTTGCAGTACATTTCTGGTGAGGATCTTGGTAGTCTGTTCAGCCTTTTCCTCTAGTAGCTTCTCTTTCTCATTTTTCACTTCAGTGTACCTTTGTGACAGACTTTTCACTCTTGTTTAGCTCTTCTGTTTATTTTATTTTATTTTTTGCCTAATGCCCATTTCCTTTCCCAGGCATTCCTCATCAGAGCATGTGTGTCCTTTAACTCTTTCTAAAAATTAGCAAACTCTTTCTAGAGCCTTATATTTTCCTGTTCACTTATCTTGGCTCTTCTTCTATTACCCAGCACATCTGTCTGCTCCACTAACTGCTCTTTCTGGCCATTCTCTGTTGCATTGTATTTCAGCTCACACTCTTCAAAGCTTTAATTGCTTGTTAATCTCATCTTTAGTCTCTCTATGCAAAATCAATAATTCAATGCACTAGAAAAGAAAAAAATTAGGAAACTCCTTATTTTTTTTTTTAAATTTTCAATAACAAGATGTTGCTTAAATCCTTTTCTGTTTAAGCTTGAGACTATATAACTCAATTGAGTTAGATCTTTTACCTGGCTATATGTATTTTATTTCTTTTAAGAAGATTGCTCTTTCCAAACCCTGTGTGTCTAATTTTACTTGATTTCTTTCAGTCTCCTGTATTTTATATTTCAAATTTAAAAATAAATGGAAGGAATGGAAGGACAGTTCCTCTCATCTGATGATACCTCTACAAGAATATAGCAAGAGTTCATCCTTCTAAGGAGCTATGAATGGATATCAAAAAAATTCATTCTTCTAAGTCTTCCCTATCTTTGAAATGTAATTTAAATGAAGGAAAATGCAATATTCTACTTATATGCTTTTATGTTTTATCCGTTTTGCACATTTTCATATGGACCTCACCTCATTCTACAACATTCCTCCATTATTCCGTCCCTGATATACTATCAAGACATAAGATAACCATTTTGATTTACAATATTAGAAGTTATCCACCTGGCTTCTTTGGAAGCAGAGCATAGTCAATAGATAATACTTCTTCTGCAATAAACATAGTCATGCTGGTATTTTTCGTATGGTCTTCTTTGTGATATTTGGGTAAATGTCCAAAAATGGTATTGATGGGTCATAAGGGAGCTCTACGTGGAGTCCTTTGAGGAACCTCAATACTACTTTCCAAAGTGGTTGAACAAGTTTACACTCCCACCAACAATGCAGTAGGGTTCCTTTCTATCTATGTCTCCTCCAGCATTTGTTGTTCTTAGAGTTCTTGATTATAGCTATTCTAACTAAGGTGAGGTGGTATCTCAATGTTGCTTTGATTTGCATTTCTTTTATGACTAGAGAGGTTGAGCATTTCTTCATATGTCTGTTGGCCATCCTTCTTTCCTCTTCAGAGAAGTTTCTCTTTAAGTCTTTAGCCCACTTATTTATTGGGCAATTGTTTCTTTGAGGATTCGTTGTTGGGGAATTTATTTTTTTGGGTTCCTGGTATATTTTAGATATGAGACCCTTATCTGTTATATGGCTAGAAAACATCTTCTCCCAATCCGTGGGCTTTCTATTGATCTTGCTAGCTATTTCTCTGCCATGCAGAAGCTCTGCAATTTCATGCAGTCCCATTTGTCCAACCTTTCTTTGATTTGTTTTGTTTCTGGGTCTCTTTTAAGAAAATTTGGGCCTGTGCCAGTAGGTTTCTCCTATTGCATTCTGTAATGTTTTCAGAGTGTCTGCTTTGACTCTGAAGTCTTTAATCCATTTGAAGTTGATTCTGGTGCAGGGTGATATATAAGAATTAAGCTTTAGTTTTCTAGAAGTGATTAATCTATTTTGCCAGAACAATTTACTGAATAGGCTGTCTTTCTTCCATTCTATATTTTCAGCTCCCTTTTCAAAGATTAGATGGCTATAGGTCTGTGGGTTCATTTTTGGGTTTTCAATTCTATTGGGACATACTCTTGTTTCCGTATAATTTGTGGAGTGGCAGGGGAAAAGCAAATTGTTTAGGGATACAGGTGGACCCATTGCAACAATGAGGTATACAAGTTGTTATGTCGAAAACGAACTTTACAACTTTGGTGCGGGGGAGGGCGGGGGAGGGGGAGTGGGGAGGATCAGGTGGGGGGTATGGGGACGATGGGAAGGGATGGGAAGGGGAAACAAAGGAGGAAGCTACAATACTTGATAAGAAATGTACTCATTCTCTTGCCCATGTAATTGTAACCCCACTGTACAGTATTTTCACAATAAAAAAAAACAGAACTTCAAATAAATTTAGTAGTTATATATAGATACTATGTCTTTATATATGATATCTATTTTCTTCATGTCACCATTTTTCTAAACATGGACCTAGAGGAGACATATCAATGCCCTTGATTTGTGAAAACAATAGGAATGTATTTTAACTTCTTCTGCAATAATCAGTGCTACCACATAGGAGGAGTGTCTGCAGATAGAAATTCATAAAACAAGCCGATTTACTTAGAATCATATGGGAAATAAAGTTGAAAATGAGAAATAAGCGTACGGAATC
This sequence comes from Dipodomys merriami, assembly GCF_024711535.1. Classification (NCBI taxonomy): domain Eukaryota; kingdom Metazoa; phylum Chordata; class Mammalia; order Rodentia; family Heteromyidae; genus Dipodomys; species Dipodomys merriami. The sequence continues at coordinate 26,405,979 of NW_027203159.1, read as the reverse complement.
AAGTAAAGAAAAAATCAATCACTTTGGGTAATCACGAAGGATTTACAATCACCTAATTGGTAAAAACTGCTAAATCGCCAATAAGCAAATAGTCATTAACAATTCTGAATAAAGAACATATTTCATGAATAAACACCATTTGAGAAAAAAGTCCCAAAACAATTAAAAATTAGTTATATTTTTATTTCCCTGTATTATTTTTTTGAATTGTTTACTTAATTTTTGTATGGAATAAAGTGATGATTAATTGGAAGGCTTCCAATGCAAGTTTCCTCGGGGACTATACAGACTGTTTAGATGACATTCCATAGGATCTTTATTTCATGTAGTTATTAATCTTACTCACATATTTTGTCTTCAGGTGCACGAGTTATATGCTTCTCACCTGACAAGAATAACACTGTATTAGTGTATATAAATTCCCCATCTAAGTTTCCTTCCAGATGAGGATAAATTGACTTAGAAACTTTATCCAAACTTCTACTAGTTGGTCAATGTTAGTCATAACTACAGTTTCTGAATGAGAAACACCCTCCATTTTCTCTCAAAATTTCCTAGAGAAATGATGCCCAAAGTCAGTTTGCTTGGCAAATGACATTTCCCAATTACTGTCTCAGGCAACACCATTTAAAGTGACTCCATGATAATTCAAATATCATAACCTCATTCCAAAGTTAATTGGCTGTTTCAATTATAACACTTCTTGGGGGGAAGAATAAAAATAGTGTAGAGATTTGTGTTGTGAGGACCTGTGAAAATATGGAAGCCAAATTGATGCTTTCCATTTTTGTCTCAAATATTGTTAAATCATTGCTTAATTATTTGTGATGAAATCTGTTCATATGTGTATGCTTTACCCTTTCCATGTTCATATTAATTTATTTGTGCAATTCTTTCATACCCATGTTTTTGAAGTATTTGTCTGATCATGGTGCAAACTTTTTTCAATCTATACCTTCTCAGTTTCAAAAACAGAATTTTTCTTAATTAGGGAAGCATCGATGTTTCCATTATTGTAACATACAATATACAACATACAAATGTGAAGTATGGCACCTTGCAATAATATTTATAATAAATCATACTTTTACCTAATTCCTGCCTACACTACTGTCTTCCTCTAATACACTAAGATAAACACTCTGTTCTCTAATATCTTCAGGGGTTGCAAATATTGATGTCGTCTTTCAGAAGTCAGCCTTCAGGAATCCCTCATATTGCCCTGTTGAATTGATATACTCACATGGAGAGGTGACATTCATATATTTATGAAAATATAGCTAACTGTACATTTTCCCTATTATCATTTAATATTATGACTGGGACTACTTTACAAACATTTGCATTTTTCACACATCCTAATGAAATAAAGCTTTTCTCTAATTAAACAGAGAGGCAACAATATGCATGACATATCTTTTGTAAGCATATTGAAGACTTTTCTATTATCTCATTTCAAAATTTTGCATATGTTTTATAACTCTTCAGTCAATTCATGTCAGTCTCATCAAAAGAATACATATCTCTTCACACTTAGATGTGCTAAAGATCAAGAAATGTGTAAAAGTAGAGTATTCCTATAAAATCATGAATAAATTGTTTCCAAATTTAGTAATGTTTTATTGTATTTTTATATCTTATTCTGATATAATTTTTCAAAGTCTGTAATTCCTGAGAGTACAGTTGGGCTTATGAATGAGATGTATTAGAAAAGTGTTATAAACCTTTCCAAAAGCTTTGTTTGTTCACCATAACAATAACATTGAAAGGTATACCTAAACCATAGAACTTATGCAATCACTAGTGTTACAACAATATGGTAACAGCATATGTAACAGCAATATGAAAAGGCAATGTGTTGGATATGATTTTTACAACTGGGGTTTTGGGATATTGGATATGGAAAGAGAGAAAATAATGAGGAAGCGGTAATATGTAACACAAGAATTTTACTCAATCCCTTACTGATTTAATGATACCTATTTGGATCTCACCTTGAGAATAAAATTGAAATATAACAAAAGGTGGAACTACATTATAAAACTGATGGAAAATCAAGTGTTACTTATCACATAAAGAACTCACTTTCAACGTGATGAGAAAGACATCTATTAATAATTCTTTTAGTTGCAATTTTGTAATTACGTACGTTTGTTTGATATACAAGACAGAACATAAAAGAATTTTAGACAAATTAGCCATGTACTATTTTTAAAATTCTGTTTTCTATAACAATCCCTATGGATATCTTTGTTAGGTATTAAAATCAAATACAGTGACAAAAGGGATCTACATTAGGAGGAAGAAAATAAAATAGGAACAGAAACTCACATAGTACAGTATACACAAGAACAACAAATATTAAAAACACCATATGTGAATATTTTGGGTAAATTTCATTTGCTATTATATTTTATACTTATATATATGTATACACATACATATATGTGTATATATACAGATACATATATATCTGTATACATTTTTGAGATTTTCTGTTCATCTGGTAAGGTTACCTTAAACATATACTAATTATTGAAAATAAATGATAAGTAGTCTCTTGATAATGTAGATGGGACAATCCAAACAAGGCTGAACACAGGAGACACACGCAGGAATTTGAAACTTCCTTCCCCAGTCCACTAAGATGAGTTAAATCCTGCCTTGAGAAATATATTCACTATGTACTCCTTCAGCATAATTACCTCATATAAATTATTACCTGCCTAATTACAACCATTATGTAAGTTGGGTGAAGATTGTAAGATCATATTTGTATGCATTCTGATATCCTTTGTTTCCTGTACTTTGATGATGATTAAAATTGAAGACCTTAATCTTTGTTCAAATCACTTTGGTTCAAAACTAATTGACTTAATGGACTTGAACAGTGTTTGACCGATTCATTGTAGTATGAGATAATGAATTTGACACTGTAATAAAAGGCAGGAATTCAAAATTAAGCATCTATATTGATAGCTCAAATTATTTTTCAATTATTTATTACACTTAATTTTAGGTGAAAGTAATCGCGAATGCTCTGAGATTTCCACTGCCCTAGTAATAAAATGATGAAGACGAGATGGAAATTACTTATTGGATATTAATAAAATAAGCCACCAAACAAAATCCATGAAAAATGCAGAAGAAATTGAGTCGAGGAAGACTCTCTCTTTCTACTCTTTGAAGGAGTGATGGGAATCTCAAATATCCAATAGCATTTTGCTTGAGATCAATGAAATGTTGGGAATTTAAAGTACTGCTTCAAGAGAATTTCGGAATAATGATTTTGACTATTTTTTCTTACTTGAGTCAAAGTTAAATTAAATTTTTCTATTGTACAATTAGGATAAATGCTAAGATCTCTACTTCCTACACATTTTGAAAGCACTGATGTGCCATAAGCAAATCCTGCCCAAGATCTTACCAATTTTATACATCAATTTTATAAATGAGTACAATCATTAAGCACTACTTGTATTGCACATGAAATCTTTAATTGTTCATATTAACTGGTGTAATACATATTTTCCTTTCTAAAACTACAATTTAGTTTTAGACAGTATTGCACATGAATAAATAATACATTAAAACATTTCTGCTGCTAATTGGACTGGTTCTTTAGGCACATTTTAGGAAGATCTACAATGTGAAAGAAGTCAGAATATTGTATTTAGGAGAGAGGTGATATATGCAAATTCATGAGATGATCACCGTACATGGTAGTTTTGAAAACAGGTTGTTTCTGATCTTGTTCATATTCAGAAAGCATTATTTTTCATGTTGAATAATATAAAATACCGGGTGTAATCTTTGCAGAAACCTTTGAAAATGAGTAGAATTCTTGTGACTGATTCAATGCTAATACTTAATGAATTCCTGCACATCTATAGGTAAACTGTAGCATTTTATATTCATATCAGAGTGTGTAGAGACTATAGACGTGTCCAGGAATTAATATAAGGGGAAACCTATCAAGGCACATTAAAATGCAAAATTGTGAGAATATAAAATTATTGTTTCTGCAGTTCCACACAATGACCAACACAATCGAAGAAACAGATATTTTCTCATATATTTCTACATTGATCCATAAGTGTTCATGGCAGGAAATGGACGCCTGTTTGTGGTGAGTAGAGTAATTATCAATGACTACATTTTCAGACTCTGTGGTAGACTTCTGTTTAAGGAACTGAAAGCCAGTATAATCAGTGCGAAATAGATTCATTCTCGATTTTGGAGGGTCCAAATATTCCCTATTGCCAATCACTTTATGAATATTTACCTCAGAACACTGTGATTTCTCAGTATTTATTTTGTGACAGTTATTCAGATTCTTGCCTGTCATTCTGAGTCTAGTACTTCCACAAAGGAAATTTTTTATTAAATCACTTTCCCTGTTACTCAGCCTGTGTGAATCCTTTGACTGAATATTCTTCATACATATTCCAAATGTTCATAAATGTATCAATGTCACTGACTAGAATGCAACTTCATTGATTGTTTCCTGTTTCTTCATGAGTTACGCTGTCATATCAAGTTGTATTTTCCTAACATATATAATGGGCCCTAATTATTTCTAATTGTTGCTATCAGTAGGCAACATATATGAAGAAAACCAGTGGAAATCTACTCCATCTGTACAATGTGCTGAATTTTTAAAACATTTTTTTCTATATTTATCTCTCTTACTTGTCTGGAAAATAGTGTTAACAAAAGTAAATTGTATATAGTAGCCTACTGGAACACTAAGGAAGACAGAGAAATATCACTGGCTTAGGAGGAAGAATGAGAATGAAGATCAGATTGCAGGCGGATCAATAACAGGGAAAATCCCATCTAGTCTTCAAATGTACTGAATTTTAATAGAGTTAAAATGTATTTCAGATCATTTTATCATATGAAGAAAGAGTTGGATATTGTGTTATATATTGTCTCTATTGACAAAAGCACATGTTGTACAAAACTTCTGAGATCCTGGTTCTTACCTGAGCTCACAAGATGATGAACACATCCAAAATTGACAGAAAATCTTATCATTGCTTCTGAGAAGCTTTCTGATATGAATCATTTCTATGTATTTCAGAGAGGGCTCCTGCTTTGCTTTGGTGTGTCTGATTAATTTCAGGAGATATCAAGCACTACCAGACCATCTCTTCTTTTATCAGTACCTGTGTCCGTGTTATTAGGATTGCTCAGAAAGTTTGCCAGATTCTCTATGTAAAGACTAAACAGGGTTCTAATTATTCTGTCCCATGTCGGTCTTCTTAAATTGTCTCAAACCATATGAATAACAATATTGAAATGCTTCAGTCCCTCAGGATTCATAAAATAGTAATTCCAAACAGTCAGATTTGGAAACCCACAATATGATGTCCTTAATATTCTAATACCGAACAGTTTTTTTTATCATTTCTTTTTTTAATTTTTATTTTATTGTAAAGATGCTGTACAGAGGGGAGTAGGTAATACGTACATTTAAAAAAAAAATTATTGTGAGAATACTGTAAGAGGGGTTACAATTTCATGGGCAAGAAAATGAGTACATTTCTTATCAAGCATTGTAGCCTCCTCCTTTGTTTCCCCTTCCCATCCCTTCCCATCCTCCCCCTGTCCCCCTACCCACCCCCCGATCAAAGTTGTAAAGTTCGTTTTCAACATAACAACTTGTACATCTCATTGTTGCAATGGGTCCAGCTGTATCCCTATTTAAACGATTTGTTTTTCCCCTTCCCCTCCACAAATTATACCAACATCAAATACAGTGAAAGCAGTTTTTGTTCATATACACTAGATAGTTAATGAAGGAACTTGCCACTGAATAATACATATTTCTAATATCCATATTTAATTCTCCACACTCCCAAAGTTTCCTCAGTATAAACCCAAAATCTTTGGTAGGAGATTTTGGTACAAAATTGCTTGGTTTTATGAAAAATAATGATTGGCAGTGTACCTAATACTAAATCAGTGACATATACTAGACAATAAATTCTATAAATCAGTAGACATTTTACTCCCACTTTTAAAAGGTTGAATAATTACATCATATTTTTAGTAATTCCTAATTGACTTTCATTGGTTCTAAATAAACCGGTCAACAGAGGCTTTAATGAAAAAGATGCAATTATTATTTATGTTCCAGGATATTTGCAGGTAGTTTATACAATTTTGATTGAATGTAACATCAGCGTAAAAATCTATATGCATAGACATAAGCCCACACATTCACTGATATGTCTCTATGTATTCCATGTTTATTTTTTACATTATATTGTAACTAATTTTTGTTTTAAAAATATATGATATATACATAAAAATTCCTTCTGGAAACTTTGAAAATTTGAAATGAACCCCATAAAGAGGAAGAAGTTTTAAACTTTCTTGCTCTTCTTATAATGTACTATGTAATTTTCGTTTTTGTTTGAGTTTCTTTGTATGTTCTCCTCATGGAATAACCCTGGTTGTCACCGTATTTGATTTTAGTGCCCTGCAACTTGTATATGTATTTTTCTAATTTGGGGAGAGGAAGGGAAATATAAAAATGCTGGACAACCCATTTTAACAATGAGATCTATAACATACTATGTGGAAAATGAACCTTACAATATTGGATGGGGGAGGGAGGAATTGGTTAGGTAGGGGGGAAATGGATGGTAAGGGAAAATCAAGGACGTAAAAAATCAAGTTAAAAATGCAGAAGAGGAAACAGACTCATTATCTTGTCCATATTACTACTGTTACCTCTCTAAACAGTATCTATATACACATTCAAACACACACACACACACACACACACACACACACACACACACATACATACATATAAAGATAAGTGTGGGAAGTCAATAAACAGTGTTTGACTTCCACAGAATTATAATCCAACAATGTATAGTAAGAGAAAGTTAGATGTTGTCTCCCGGGTTCAGGCAGGTAGTAACCATTTCTGTTTTCATATAGGGAAGTAGGGCTGACTTTGCTCTGCGGTGAGGATTATTGGCTACATCACAATAACTGTGACCCCACTGTGACTCTTCACAGAAATATCAATTGTTGTAGAAACCTACTAATGGGATATCTTCAATCATAGGGAGGAAGGGATATTGCACTTTTTTGGTGAATCCAGTTAACTTTAGGAAACAGATCACAGTTCGTTGCCCTTATTTCCTTCTTCCACATCTTACATATACATGCTATCTATTTTGCTCTTTAATGTCACAGGGACATTTCTCTCTTTATGGCTTATTTACTTTCTACAAATGACATCCCAGGATGTATTTACTAAAATTTTCCCCAAGTTAGCCCTGTTGTTCAATAAATAAAAGAATCAAAATAATTTACTTCCCCACACTTCAGAAAATAGCAATTTCCATTCTGGTGACCTCGAAATTTACTTGTACTCCCATAACTTTTATGTGTGTCCTATGTTTATGTGTCTTCTGGATCTCCTTCATGACCAACTAAACACTGTTTTACTGAAATTTACTACTTATTGAACAGCAGCCCCACTCTCACACTTGGATTCTCAAGACTCACAAGATTCCTTAGCTTTGTGGTACATATGTTCTCTAAGCAGCAATTATCTGAATAATTCTTCCTATTGATCTTATAATCCTAGTAGGAATCAAGATAGTTGTAGATGAATGGCAAATCCTCCTTCAGATGAGAGTATAATTTAATAGGTGTTTGATATTTTTAAAGGGTTAATGGAATTGTTTAATTCAGATAAATGTAATTTAGAAAACCTTTTCCAAATTCACTCAAATATTATCTTTTATTGTTTCTTCCTTTACTGGTTGTGTATGATGAAGGAAAAAAAGACTGAAAATTATAGAACTTGTTGAGTACAAAAGCTTATAACTTCAGTTTTTTGCTATATGTGACCCTAATCTGTGAAATACAAGAAATCAATGTATTTCAGTTCACATGTGTCTAGCTACACGAAGATTTAGAGATGAATATATTCTACTTGTTAGCTTTTCATTTTACTAAAGAAATCACATTTAAGATAGCTATTTTTGAAATATGTAATCATTTTTCTTTGAGAATTTTGCTCCCCACAGGACTTGCTGATATTTACTTGCCAGTCACAATGGAAGAGGCTACACATGTTTGACAATTGATTTACTTGATCGACTTCACCTTCTTTTCTTCATTTATTGATTCACAGAAGTTATATTCACTAGAGCAGAGAGTACAGTTTAGATAGTATTAGTACTTACACTCTGAAATTTTAAACATGTGAGAGTACATCAGAAGGTAATTTGCACAGTAATAATGTGTCATAGTTTAATCTTCAATATCATAATAGGGACTCCTAAGGTATTCTTTAGGTCTTAAATGAATAACAGCAAAGATTTGTATTTTCTGCAATATATTGCTTTTTCTCCAATATAGTTTTTTTTTAATTTTTGGAGTAATCTGTTGATCATGAGATTATCTTACAATGTCCCCATGATAAAAATCATAGAATTAGGTCCTACTGGTTCTCATACCATCTGGTGAAATGTAGAAAGGTAATTTTCAGTGGAAAATGTTGGCACCACATAGAGTCTTCAATTCATGGATAAAATTTGGTATCTTTTTACAGGTAAATGTTGGAAAATTATGTCAATTCTAAGAAAGAGAGTGTGTGGGAATAAATGTCATGGACAAACATTTGTATATCTTCTGAAATCTCAGCAGAATATAATTGAAACTATGACAGTGGAAGTTCAACTTGTATTTTTCTAGAGAAGAGCACAGGCAAGATGTTTTGTGTTGGACAATTATTTTAAACTATGTTTGCCAGAGTGGATTAACTTTGGAGGTGGTTTCCTTTCATTCACCATTACCTAATGGCGAAAATGTAAATTACTGACATTATTAAAGGTTAAATTTTCCACTTTTTTATCATTTCATATTAATTCAGCTTGAATCCGTTAGAGTTCAGGCATGGTTATAAACTGATAAGATTAAGAGATTCATTGTGTCTCTTTCTATATCTAGGGTATTGATTACAAAATTGCTCTTAGTTTGATTTAAAAAAAGCTTCACAGTATTTGAAGGTTGACAGAACTGTGTGTAGAAGTTAAATTTTTTCTTAATTTAACATTACTATAGTAAGTTCTAGAGCTATAAAAGAGACAGTTTCTGCTGTTGTGTTTTGTAAAGAAGACAACTTCTGCGATGACCTACCATTATGGATTTTTTTGGGGGGTCTGGTCATGGGGCCTGAACTCTGGGCCGGGGCACGGTCCCTCAGCTCTTCAGCTCAAGGATAGTGCTCTACAACTTGAGCCACAGCGCCACTTCTGGCTTTTTTCTTTTTGCTTATGTGGTGCTGAGGAATCGAACCCAGGGCCTCAGGCATGCAAGGCAAGCGCTCTACCACTGAGCCACCTTCCCAGCCCCCATTATGGATGTTTTTAAGTAACCTTTTCTATCACGCTTTGCATACATTCATCAAATATATATAAGTAAACATCATTTGCATAGACAGAGGCCAAAATTCTGAATACATGTATCTTTCTAAAATATGATAAAAAAATTCATGGAGAGTCGCACTGGTTCTTTATGTATAAAATCATATCCGTGAAGGAGTTTGAGATCCGAATATCATTTTTTGAAACAAGCCTGGACCCGTTTCATAGAGACTCTTATATGAGCTATCAAATGAGAAAAAAGTTTCTCTTGCTAACTAACCAACCTACCAAGCCAGCCCCCAACCATCCAATCAACCCAACTACCAACCAAATAACCCACCATCTGACCAGTCGACCAACCCATCTTTTCTGAGAGAGGTCAGATCTTTGCTAGAGGTCAGCACAAAAAGTGTTTTTCTTGGGATGGGACCCAAAGACCTAAATCTCATTCCATTTCTGTGAATGCCCCACTCGCTGCACCTCCCTCCAACCCTCTTCCGCAGGGATTCCTGATTCTGGCACAGGGCTTCCGGCTGTCCCCGGCCCCCTATGGCTGAAATGGCTGCTGCATAAATCTATGCCTTTCCCCAATATTAATCCAATGGTGCCCATGTACTCGGGATCGATGGAAGTAAAGCAACAGGAAGAGGAAAACAAAGACAAAGAGGAGGAGGACAGCTGCTACGGATCCCCCTGTCCTCCCCAACCCCCACCCCTCCACTCCCACCCTGACCTAGGGCACCATGGATAATTCAAACGAGGCCCTGAGAACACTGTGGAGAAGATAACCAACAAATGCTGGCCAGTAACAGCCTGTTTTCCCTTTCCTCTCAATGGGATTTATGTAAATATATTCTAGTCCATCCTCCGGCCCAGAAAGCGTCTGGGGCTGGATCAAGCCTGGCTGGCCTGGTCCTGGCAATACAGAATAGCCAGGAGTTGAACTTGTGAGTCATTAGCCTTTAAATTCCCTAACACAAATACACAGCCGGGATTATTACAGGTATTTGTGAGGCACTAGGTCTCAGATGCCCAAGATCAAAATCCAGTTCCCTGGACATCCCACATGGCCAGCGAGACACAGGAGGGAAACCAAGTCAGTTCAGACACCCCAATCAGGAGGAAACTGTGAGGACTGTGAACCAAACAGCTCCCTCCACAATGTACCATGATCACAACTCCTCCCTCCTCCTTTTTTTCCCTTCTTCCTTGCTTCCATCTTAGCCTTTTTGCCCTTCTTCCTCTCTTCCTTTCTTTTTTCTTCATCGCTCTCATTTTTTATTCCCTCCTTCCTTGCTAGTTACTTCCCTCCTTTACTACCTTCTTTCCTCATATCCCTTCCTCGTTCCTACATTCCTTCTCCCCTCACTCTTTTCTTCCCTTCTTCCTTCTGTCTTCTATCCTCCTTTCCCTACTTCTTCTTTTCCTTCCTTCCTACTTTCCTCCCTCCCTCCCTTCATCGCCTCCTTCCTCCCTCTCTTACTTCCATTCTTCCTTCTTCCATCCTTCCCTTCTTCCTTCTTCCAGCCTTCCCTTCTTCCTTCTTTTCTCCCTGCCCTCTTTTCTTTTTCCCTTCCTTCTTTTCTTCCATGCTTCCTCTCTTTTTCTTCCACTCTCTCTCCTCCTAACTTTCTTCATTTGCCTTTTTCTATTCCATTAATCCTTCCCCCCTTCCTTCCTTCTCTACCATTATACCTCCTCCACCTTCCTAGCCTGTTTTATCCTTCCTTTCATCTTCGATTTTTCCCTTCTCCTTCCCTTCAGTTCTTCCTTCTCCCCTTCGTTGCTTCTCTTTTTCCTTCTGGCCTCCCTTTTCCCCACCTTCCTTGTTCCACTCCCTCCTCTCCCATTGCCACCTTCATCCCTCTTCCCCACCTTCCATCCTTTCTTCCTCCATTCCTCCCCCTTCTGTCTTCTTACTTCCTCCATCTTCTTCCTTCAGTTCCTTTCTTGTTCTTGAATGGCTTTTTCATTTACAATCCCTGAGACTCCATTACCCTAGGTAACAGAAAGACAACCATGTCAGGCCCGACCCATGTCATGGAAGGGAACCTGAAAGAATAAAATTGCCCTGCCACCATCAGCTTCCACTGTTCACTTGGCTTCACTAAGGGAGTAATCTGAGAGTTCCATGCAAATCCTTAGGAAAACAGTTCCAACAAACAATCAAAAAATCATGTAGAGGCCTTCCCACCCAGAAAGCAGCAGGACAAAGAAAAGGAGGGGGAGGTGGGGAAGATGAGGAAGAAAATGAAGCAAAGAAAATATGAGATTCTTCCATTTTACAAAGGGCCTATCTCAGGCAACCATGGTATTTCTTGATATTGATGAAAACATGTAAACAACAACAACAAATAAAACAACAATATAACAAATCCTGTGGTGTAATTCTGGGAGCAGTTTGATAGTCCCAGAGCAGGGCAGTCTCGACTCTGAACATGGAAAGGTGAAGTGTATGTGGACAAGGTCTGGGGTCAATTTCAATCCCTCAAACATAACCTGGAGGAAAAAGCAGCTGGCATGGTATAGAACACCTTATGCAAAACCAGGCCTGGTTTTAGAAGCTTCTCTCAGCCCTAGGTGGGTGCAATTCTATGCCTGTGTGTGATTCATACTTTGGCTTTATCACTATTGCTTTTTTGTGCACACCTGTCTCTGTACCGTGTCCACCTACTTATCCCCCGACAGGCTGGAAAGCCTGATAATGCCCTCTCCTGCCTTTCTGTACAAAGCATACAAGTGTAGACAGCCTTCCCACAAAAACATTACACACATCCTGCCTCCCAGCCCATCTTCACATCAAGGGAAATACTTACATATAAAGGTGAAAAAAAATGGGAGAAATACAGAGCCCGATGGATTGACTTCTCTTGTAGCAAAAAGTAGATTCGTGATTCAAAAACTAAAAGTAAAATAAAAAGCCTTCCTCAGCCATGAACAAACACAGAAAAACAGCTGAGTCTCCAGTGGATGTTCAACCACAAGCCTTGAGCACAGAGAATCTCAGGATCATTGTCCAGTCTCCAAATTCAAAGCCCAGGACCAATATTTAAGGCCCAGATCCTTCATTCAAGGCCCAGAACTTACTTCAAACCCTAGGCCCCTAGTTCAAGGCTCAGGTTGTGAGTTCAATTCCCAGGCCCCACATTCAGGGCCTGGGCCACAAATACAAGACCCAGAAATGAGCTCAAGATCCTGGCCCAACATTTAAGGCCTAGACAGGTCAAGGAACCGGCTTGGAGTTCAAAGCCTAGCCTGTGAGTTCAAGTCCCAGGCAATGAGTTCAAGGCAAGGTTCCCAGTTCAGGTCCCAGGCCCCTATTTCAATCTCAGGTCACAAGTTCATGTCAGGACATGAATTCAAGGCCTAGGCTCTGAGTCTAAGGTTCACATCTGACTTCAATGCCTGGCTATGAGTAAAATGTGTAGGATCAGAGTTCAGGTCCTAAGCACTAGTTCTAGGAACAGCCTGTGAATTCTATTCCCAGGCCATGAAATCAAGTGCTGTCCCTTAGTTCAAAGCCCACCTTATGAGTTCAATGCTCAGGCCCAGTGTTTCCAGCCTTGGATATGAATTCAAATTTCAGCTCAAGAGTACAAGTCTAGGCTTTGGAGTTAAAGGCCCAGAATATTAGTTCCAATCCCAGCCCCAATTTCAATTCCCAAGCCAGGAGTTTAAATTCAAATCTTCATATTTAGGTGCATTAGAGAGGAGAAGGGGAAAGGAACGAAGGAAATCATGTGTGGATGGGTGCTAGGAGATGGATGTTAAATAAAAATAGGAAGAAAGAAGGAAGTTTAGAGAGGGAGAAAAGAAAAATGGGAGTAAGGAAGGAAGAAGGAAGGAAGGGACGGAGGGAGAAAATATGGGAGGAAGGAAGGCAGGACAGGAACTAGGAAGGTAGAGAGGGAGGAAGGGAAGGAAGAGAGGAAGAGAAGAGGGAAATGGGAAGAATAGGAAGAAGTAACAAAGAAGGAGGAAAGTAGGAAGAGGGGAGAGAGGAGAAGGAACAGCAAGAAGGGAGAAGGAAGAAGAGGAAGGGAATGAGGAGAAGGAAAAGAGTGTGAGGGTGAGGAGGAGGAAGAACAGGAGAAAGACAGGGATCTTTTCTAGGATTCATGTAGGTATCATTGTTGAATCAATCAAAGAATTGTACTCATGTTCAAAGTTTGCATCAAAAATTCGATGGCAGGGATGGTAGGAGGCAACAAAACTTGATAACAAATGTACTTTTTAACTTGCTCGTGTAATTGTAACCCATCTGTATAGTAGTTTCACAGTAAAAATAAACTTGACAATTTTTATATTATTCAATATGTAAAATGCTGCTTATAAATAAACACATCATAAGAAATAACCTGTTTTCAAAACCACCATGTCTGCTGATCACCTTCTGAATTCACATAACTAACTATATCCCAACTACAGTGTTCCAACTTTCTTTCATATGGTAGATTTTCAGAAAATATGCATGAAGTATCAGTCCAATTATCAACAGGACTGTATTCAATGTATTATTTATTCATGTGGAATACTGTCTGAAAGAAATTTTATTTTCACAAAGAAAGGCATAACCCCGATTTTTATGAACAATGAGAAATTCTATGTGGAAAAGAAGTAATAATTAGTGATTGAACTCATGTGTAAAATTGATAAAACTAAAGTGACTTGCATAGCTTGTGATTACTGCACTTCAGTTCTTTCAAAATGCACAGCTAATAGGGTTCTTAGCATGTATCCAAATTATACACAACGACATTGTTACTTTTTTTTCCCTTGGGGTTCATTTCGCCTAACATCAACTCTTGTTTTTTATTTTTTATTCTGAAAATACTTTACAGAAGGGTTACAATTACATGGGCAAGAGAGTGAGTACATTTCTTATCAAGCATTGTAGCCTCCACCTTTGTTTACCCTTCCCATCCCTTCACCCCTCCCCTCCAACCAATCCTCCCCACCCCATCAAAGTTGTAAAGTTCGTTTCTGACATGACAACTTGTACTTCTCATTGTTGCAACGAGTCTACCTGTATCCTTATTTATATAACATGTTTTTCCCCTTCCCCTCCATATAGTATACTGACATCAAATACAGTGAAAGCAGGGGTTATACTGTGAGGGAGGGACATACAAAGCAACAAAGAAATTGTCTTATAAATGCGTTAGAAAAAAATTCATGAAGGAAAAAAGAACATTTAAATACATATCTTAGGGTTCATTTTCCCAACATCACAAGGAGATTGTTATTTTTCTTTGACTCAAGTAAGAAAAAAATGAACAAAAGTATTTTTTAAATTGTTATCAAAAAACGTTTTTGAAAACCCTATATTGCATTGATCTGAAGGAAAATTATACCAGATTATTATTTTTCTCATCATTCTCTGAAAGAGATTGAAAGATTTGTAGTATAAATAAAAAAAATTATTATAAAAAAGATACAAAGCTTTCGGTAGCTCTCTTTTTTCTTCACACTTAATGCATTTTATTTAGTCAACTGGTTTTGCACAAATATTACCTCCTATTTTAATTATCATCAAAGGACAGGAACAAATGATATCAAAATACATGAAAATAAGTTGAAGTGTATGATTTTGAAATTTTCAACTAAATTATATGACAGATGTAATTCAGCAGATAATAATTTTATGGCATTAAACCTTAACAGTATCTACTGAATGTATTTCTCGAGATAATTTTTATCTCTTCATAATTTTTAAAATTCTGTTTTGTCCCTTATGTTCAGACTTATTCCGATTGGACCTTCAAATCCATCAACACAAAACTGATAATTTATTTGCTATAATTAGCATATATCTATCATAACTTTATCAGATGCGTAGAAAAGCTCCAAAGCTCTCTACTTTGATATAGAAAGGAAGGAAGGAAGGAAGGAAGGAAGGAAGGAAGGAAGGAAGGAAGGAAGGAAGGAAGAAAGGAAGAAAGAAAAAGAAAGAAAGAAAAAGAAAGAAAGAAAGAAAGAAAGAAAGAAAGAAAGAAAGAAAGAAAGTAATATATTAGTTTATAAAATGAAGCTATAGGAAATGAAACTCAATAGGCTCAGAACAGTTTATCTTTTACTTCTAATTTTGAATATAGCATATTTTTTGTTTCTACTTTATATTCTTCCTCCTATGGTATATTCCTGCTGTCACTCTACATAATTTTGGTCCCATATTGTATATTGATTGTTGTCATGGGGAGGCAGTAGAGTAAAAAAAAAAGAATCCTGATATAAGAATACAGAATGACCCATTAGAATAATGATATTCACTAGACACTATGTGGAAAATAAACTTTGCAGCTTTTGGTTGGAGGAATAGTGATGAAGATAGTGTAGGGCAAGGATAGAAGGAATAAAACAAAGGAGGAATAACAGAACTCAACAAGAAATGCACTCATTAATGACATAAATGTAATCTCTCTGTGCTGCATCTTTTGAAGAAAATGATTTTTTAAAAATGAAGGAAAAGAGTTCCAGGAAGATGGCAGAGGAGAAGCTGGAGTCTAAACAAATGCTCTCATAGAAAGCAGTTTTAGAGTTCCAGTGAACAGTCCTAAGCCAGAGAATCACGCCAAGTGTGCCATCACAGGACAGAGTCAGGCCAGAGAAGGAAAATCCAGGCAAGGAAACACATGTGAGCTCTTGACAGCAGCTGCAGCAGCGGCAGCAGCGATGGTGGCGGCGACCACAGCAGCCATACCTGAGCCACAGAGAGTCCGGGATGAAGGAGCCAGATGCAGCAGGCGAGTGGATTCTACTCAACACAAGCAAGAACAAACAAGGAGCAGACATCTTCATCCTGCAGGTCGCAGACCAGAGATGACCCAGGAACCAAGACTCAGTGTGAGTAGAAGCCTGACGTTCTCACTCTTTCTCAGGGAACAGAGGAGGGAAGGCCAAACCACCCCCCCCAAGTACCGGAGATCTCCATCTTGGATACCGACAAACCTCGGCGGAGCTGCTAGCTCCAACTCAAGCCTTGGAATAAAATGAGTCATTTAGCAGGTCACAAGAACTTCACGGTGGCATGAACTTCCAGACTCAGCTCCACCCAGAGAAAAGTCACCCAGCTCAGGCTCCAGCCCCTGGAGTGGCTTTCTTCACTGGGTAATCAGAGCCAGAGGCTGCCCCTCCCTCTAGCAGCCTAGACAATCAATTGAAATTCAGTAAACAGAAAACATGAGAATGGTTCCAGGCTGGGCTCTGTGAGTTTTTCACAAACTATCCCTCTGGAAAAGCTACTGTTTGTTGAAAGGCCTCAAGTCTACCCAGAACCTAGTCTCATCACTGCATCCCCCTCTTTTGTGATACTCAAAGCAGATCTGCCTCCCATTGAACTAGCCTGGGAGGAGGATTGCAAAATCCTGGGTAAAGCAGAGCATTTTTCTGCCTGTCCGAACAAATTGACTTAAGAAACCAACCAAGCCACAGGACCACAAGCAGACCAGAGACTCCAACAAAAGGCTCATTACTGACACAAGGGAGATACAGGATTTTTCTCACCCCTCCCAAAAAAATCGAAGAACTTTCTTCTTCTTCTTCTTCCTCTTCTTCTTCCTCTTCTCCTTCTTCTTCCTCTTCTTCTTCTTCTTCTTCTTCTTCTTCTTCTTCTTCTTCTTCTTCTTCTTCTTCTTCTTCTTCTTCTTCTTCTTCTTCTTCTTCTTCTTTTCTACTTCTTCTTCTTCTTTTTGGAACCTAATATAAAAAAAATTTTACTTTTCTAAAACTATTTTTAATCTTTAATTTTTGCCTTTTTTGGAAAAAAATTGTCTTCCGGTAACTTTTTTTTCCTCTTATAATTTTTATTTTAGGGATACGTGAGTGTGCGTTTTTCTTTCTTTTTTTGTTTTCTTTCTCTTTTTTTTTCTTTTTTAATTGACTTTTTGTTTTTTTTGTTTAGCTATACTAGACTTCTGATCTTTCTTATTTCCTTTCTTATCCTTTTCACGTTTTCCTCTCTTTTGTTCTTCTTTATGGACTTAATTCTCGTCCTGCACATCCTCAGCTAAACCCGTAGTTGACTGTTAGACCCTATCCCCCATTGTGAACACCTTTAATCCACAAAATTATTACTCAAAATTACTCAAAATCTCTGAGACTTAAATTCCTTAACAGCAGTACTACCTCTTTATACCTATATAATATTTTAAGCATTTTTATTTTTAAGTTTTTCACATCTCCTTTATATCCCTCTCCTTCTCTCAATATATTTGCATTCCTCTCTAAATAGATTGTTTTCGTTCTGCATTATATTATTAATTTTTACTTTTCTATTTTTTCTGGTCTCTTTTCTTTTCCCTTTCCCTTTCTTCATTTTTTCTCTCTCTCGACTTTCATCCTACTCAACCTATTTCCTTCTTTGAGATTAGGACTTAATTAACTCTTCCTGTGTCTCCCCACATCAATCTATTCCTAATTTTACCAACATCCCTACCTAACCCTAATAATTTCTGGTTTTCCAAATTCTTCTTTGCGGTTCATAGTCCATTAACATATAGTGGTTTGATGTTGAATAGATATATCTCTTGAACTAGATTGTATCTGTAGACTATTGACTGTGCAAATTCAGATTCTGTTTGATGCTGCTATTTTCATCTCTAATGGGCAGAGTAAGCTTGAAAAACAAAAGAAAAATGGCAAATCCGGGTATCTTAATTCCCAATATTGATAATCAGAGGAGAGTACAGATAATGAATAATCTAGAGGAGAGTTCCCAAATAGCTCTACAAACAATGCTGGCAAACATGACAAATGAAAAGTTTGAAAACATACAAAGGACTCTGTATAAGCCTGATAGGGAGAGAGAGGAGGCAATCCAAAAGTTTATACAGGAATATCATAAGCATGAGGAAGCTACTTAAAAACTGCCACAGGATTTGTGTGAGCAGCTTGAGAATACTCAAAGAAAAAGGCAGGAATGGAGTAAGCAGGCTGAGAACACTCAGATGTCCTACAAATAGAAAACAAACAAGACCACAATAAAGGCCAAGAAACTGCACCCAAATTGAGAATCCAAGAACAATAGGAAGAACCCAGTTTTTGCAGCCCCCAAGAAGGCGGAAAACATGGCAGGAACTCCCAAAAACCTCTCAGTCCTATCTCTTAACTTTAACGGTCTTAACTCTACAATAAGCGACATAGACTGTCTAGTTGGATTAAGAAACAAGACCCTTCTATCTGCTGCCTTCAGGAGTCACATCTTGCCCATAATAAACAAACACATTTTCAATGTTAAAGCCTGGAACAAAATCTCCCAAGCAAATGGCTCCCAAGAACAGGCGGGAGTTGCAATCCTAATATCAGTTAAAATAGACTTCAAATTAAAATTTGTGAGAAGAGAAAAAGAAGGTTGCTACATACTAATTAAGGGATTTCTCCTTCAGGAAGATATTACAATTCTAAATATCTACTCGCCAAAAAATGGAGCACCCAAATTTATCCAATAAACACTACTTTCTCTCAAATTCCACATAGATCCAAAGACAATAATTGTTGGGGATTTTAACACACCACTCTCCCCACTAGATAGATCAACTCGGCAAAAAATCAACAGAGAAACCGCAGATCTAAACAACTGCATAGATCAACTAGATTTAACAGACATCTACCGAACATTTCACCCAGCAGCATCAAAATTCAGGTTTTTCTCAGCAGCACATAGAACATTTTCTAAAATAGACCACATTTTAGGCCACAAAGCAAACTTGTCCAAATTCAGAAACATTGAAGTTATAACTTGCATTCTCTCTGACCACAAGGAAACAAAATTAGAACTCAACACCAAAAGCTACCAAAGAAAGTGCGGTATCACATGGAGGCTGAACAACACACTGCTGAATCACGAGTGGATCATGGAAGACATTAGAAAGGAAATTGAAATGTTCTTGCTATTCAACAAAAATGAACACACAAATTTCCAGCTCCTCTGGGACACAGAAAAGGCAGTACTCAGAGGCAAGCTTACAGCAATGAGCTCCAACATCAACATATTGGAGAAATCTGACACCAACAATTTAATGACACATCTAAACCTCCTTGAAAAAGAGCATCAAGATAAACCCCAATCCAATAGACGGATAAAAATAATTAAATTTAAATCAGAATTAAATGAATTAGAATCCAAAAATCTTTAGAAAGAATCAACAAAACAGAGTTGGTTCTTCGAAAAAATTACCAAAATTTACAGACCCTTAGCAAATCTTATCAGAAAAAGAAGAGAACACACCCAAATTAATAAACTCAGAGATGAGAATGGAAACATCACCATGGAAACAACCAAGATTCAGAACATTACAAGGGAATAATTCTCAAAACTTTATGCTAATAAGTTTGAGAACTTGACAGAAATGGACCTTTTCCTAGCAAATATTGACATGCCAAAACTAAACCAAGATGAGTTAAACCATCTTAACAGGCCCATATCAAGCATTGAAATAGAAACAGCAATAAGAAAACTCCCAGCTAAGAAAAGTCCAGGACCAGATTGTTTTACAGCGGAATTTTACAAGGCCTTCAAAGCTGAGCTCACACCAATATTCCCTCAACTCTTCAATGAAATTGAAAGAAAAAGTGCACTACCAAACACATTCTATGAAGCCATCATAACCCTCATTGCAAAACCAGGCAGGGACTCATCAAAAAAAGAGAACTATAGACACATTTCTTTGAAGAATATTGATGCAAAATTTCTCAAAAAAACTTTTTGCCAATTGACTTCAACAATTCATCCATAATTTCATACACCATGATCAAACAGGATTCATTCCAGGGATGCAAAGCTGTTTCAATATATGCAAATCAATTAATATTACTCATCAACAGGAGCAAGAATAAGAAACACATGGTTATTTCAATAGATGCAGGAAAAGCATTCGACAAGATCCAACACCCTTTTATGATGAAGGTTTTAGAAAAATTAGGAATCCATGGAACATTCCTCAATACAATAAATGCTATATATGACAAACCTACAGTCAGCATTATAGTTAGGGGTGAAAACCTAAAGGCATTTCCTCTTAACTCAGGAACCAGACAAGGATGTCCACTCACTTCACTTCTCTTCCATCTAGTATTAGAATGCTTAGATACAGCAATAAGACAAGATGCAAACATAAAGAGATCCAAAAAAGGAAAGAAGAAATAAATCTCTCCCTCTTTGATCTTGTATTTAAAGAATCCCATAGCCTCTACTCCCAAATTATTCAAGCTGATTCAAAATTTGGCAAAGTAGCAGGGTATAAAATTAACCCCCAATATCAATGCTTTTTTTGTATGCCAACAATAAGAAAAGTGTGACTGAAATTAAGAAAGTAAATCCATTTGTATTAGCCCCACAAAAAATAAAATACCTAGGAATTAACTTAACCAAAGAAGTGAAGGACCTCTATGATGAAAACTTTAAAATCTTGAAAACAGAAATCAACACAGAACTTAAAAAATGACAAAACCTCCCATGCTCCTGGATTGGCAAGATTAACATCGTGAAAATGGGAATACTTCCCAAGGCTATCTACAAATTCAACGGAATACCTATCAAAATTCCAACCTCATTCTTCAAGGAAATAGAAGAGGCAATCGAAAAATTCATATGGAACAATAAAAGTCCCCGAATAGCAAAATCGCTCCTCAATGGAAAGAACACTGCTGGAGGAATATCAATACCAAATTTCAAACTCTACTATAAAGCCATAGTAAGCAAAACAGCTTGGTATTGGCATAAGAACAGACCTCAGGACCAATGGAATAGAATTGAAAATCTAGAAATGAACTTACAGACCTATAGCCATCTAATCTTTGATAAGGGAGCTAAAACAATAGAATGGAAGAAAGACAGCCTCTTCAGTAAATGGTGCTGGCAAATTTGGTTAACTACATATAGAAAACTAAAGCTAGATCCTTATATATCACCCTGCACCAGAATCAACTCCAAATGGTTCAATGACCTCGGAGTCAAAGCAGACACTCTGAAAACATTAGAGGATGGAATTGGAGAAACCTTAGATCTCCTTGGCTCAGGCCGAAATTTTATGAATAGAGACCCAGAAACACAACAAATCAAAGAGAGGTTGGACAAATGGGATTGCATGAAGTTGCACAGCTCCTGCATGGCAAAGGACATAGCTAGCAATGTCAATAGAAAGCCCACGGATTGGGAGAAGATCTTCACTAGCCATACAACAGACAAGGGTCTCATATCTAAAGTATACTTGGAACTCAAAAAATTAAATCCCCCAACAACAAATCCTCAAAGAAACAACTGCCCAATAAATAAGTGGGCTAAAGACTTAAACATAAACTTCTCTGAAGAAGAAAGAAGGAGGGCCAATAGACACATACTCAACATCCCTAGCCATAAAATAAATGCAAATCAAAACAACATTGAGATACCACCTCACTCCAGGTATAATGGCAAAAATAGCAAAAAAGAACTCTAACAACAACAGATGCTGATGGGGATGTGGACAGAAGGGAACCTTACTTCATTGTTGGTGGGAATGTAAACTTGTTCAACCACTTTGGAAAGCACTATGGAGGTTCTTCAAAAGACTTCACATAGTTCTCCCCTATGACCCACCAATCCCACTTTTGGGCATTTACCCAAATGTTTACAAACAAGACCACACTAAACCTACCGGCACAACTATGTTTATTGCAGCATTATTTATTATAGGTAAGATATGTAACCAACCCAGATGCCCCTCAGTAGATGAATGGATCAAGAAAATGTGGTATATATACTCAATGGAATTTTATGGCTCTATCAGAAAGAATGGCATTGCCCCATTTGTTAGGAAATGGAAAAACATAGAAAAAATTTTATTAAGCGAAGTAAGCAGGCCCAAAGTAACATAGGTCCCATGGTTTTCCTTATTTGCAATATCTAGTATATGTATGAATCAAGCGAAATAGTCAGATAATGTGATGCTAGGAAAATGAACCCTTAGATTTTTATTTTAATGTTTTTTTTTTCTTTCTTGCATTTGTTTCTAACGCACTTATAAGATTATCTCTTGGTTGCTGTGTATGTCCCTTCCCCACAGTATAATCACTGCTTTGACTATATTTGATGTCAGTATAACTTGTGGAAGAGATGGGGAAAAACAAGTCGTTTAAGGATACAGGTGTACCTGTTGCAACAATGAGAAGTACAAGTTTTCATGTCGAAAACGAGCTTTACAACGTTGGTGCAGGGGGGGGCTGAGTATTGGGTGGGGGGGTGGGGAGGAGGCTGGGAAGGGATGTAAAGGGTAAACAAATGAGGCTGTAATGCTTGATAGAAATGTACGCATTATCCTGCCCATGTAATTGTAACCCTCTGTACAGTATGTTCACAAAATAAAATAAAATACAATTTTTAAAAATGAAGGAAAAATAGCAACAGAAAGCAAAAACAAACTTAATATGGTATCCAAATGCTGTATTAATCTTTATGAGGTAGAGGTACCTTTATCACATGTGACTATTATTGCATTGTGAGAATTTTTCTTCTTTTTAAGATCTCCAGGGAAAGTATTGTTCTCTGGATGATAATGAAAACATGAGGAGGATTGAAAGGTGATATAGACAATATAATGTTTGACAATAAACTCTAATGCTTACTAAATGCGAAGTCGACCAAACTGTGTTAAAGAATGATGATCTTTTTTTCTATTCTCAAGGGTGGAATTTGATTTATGCAGAAAAGTAAAAAGCAATTAAACTGAAATCAAATATAATGTTAAGTTCACATTTATTAATATTCAGATTGACTTAATCCCCTGAAAAATTCTTGTCAAATTCATTCTGATTTATAATTTAAAAAAAAAAAGTGTTATGAAATGGAAGATTACATTGTGGTTTCGAAACTAAAGTGCTCTAAGACAAAAAGAAAAAAATAATAATAACAAACACAACACACTTTTATTATAGTGTAATATCCATCCAAATGTAGGTATACCTTATCAACTTTAATATAAGCAGTAATTCATTCAAGTGACAAAAAAAAATGAAAGTAACAGAGATAGTGTTAAAATTGGGATTCATACTTGGCTAAAGAACTTCTCAGGGACTTCAGTATTCCCTTTTTTTGGGTGGTGTCGGTGAGTGGAAATGCAACTTGCCCACAGTTATTTTGGGCTCTGCAATATTTTCCAAAATTTATTAGTTTCACCACATAGTATAATTATATGTTTTGCTAGGTTCAATAGAGTTTTTGACAAATCACATTCTTAGAATACTTGGCATGTGTTCTCTGTATTTGTAGCTCGTATTTTACTACGAGTAACGTCTGCAATCAAAAGCTATCATACAACTTTCACACATTTACTCAGTGATCACCTGTGATACAATGATTCTGTCAAAATCCTGGCAGTATTGTATCCATGTCTAAAAATTGTGTTGAAAGTTCTCATTCCATTATCAGTGTGCATCTTTGAGTGGAGCATACATATCCACATGAAATTTCTGTAGAACTTCAAATTATTAATTATTTATTTAGTACTAAAAGTAGTATATAAATGGCAGAATACTATTCACTGTTAACAAAACCATATTTATATATCTTCCATGCAAAAGACCTTACCAAACCTTCTGTAATCTGGAAATAACTGATTAGGATATTCATAGAGATCTTTTTTTTTCCGTTTTTTTTTTTTCATTGTGAAAATACCGTACAGACGGGTTACAATTACATGGGTAAGATAATGAGAACATTTCTTATCAAGCATTATTGCCTACCTTGTTTCCCCTTCACATTCCTTCCCATTACAACCCCTACCTTCCGTCCCCTTTGCCCCCAGCCTAAGTGGTAAAGTTTGTTTTTGACATAACGATTTTACATCTCATTGTTGCAATGGGTCCACCTGTATCCCTCCTTAAACGACTTGTTTTTTTCCCTTCCCCTCCTCAAATTTTACTAACATACCAGCATAACTATGTTTATTGCTGCATTATTTACCATAGCCAACATATGGACCCAACCCAAATGTCCCTCAGTTCGTGAATGGAAAGGAAAATGTGGTATATGTACACAATGAAATTCTATGCCTCTATCAGAATGATATTGCCCCATTTGTTAGGAAATGGAAAGACTTAGAAAAAATTATACTAAGTGAAGTAAGACAGGTCCAAAGAAACATAGGTCCCATGATTTCCCTGATTTGCAATAACTAGTATGTGTCTGAGACAAGCAGAAAAGGTCAGATGAGTTCATGTTAGGTGAAATGAACCCCAACATAAGTATTCAAATGTTTTTGCTTTCATGCAATTGTTTCATAGAACTTCTTAGAGACACAACAATTCTAAAAATAACAATTGTCTAATTTTCTGCTGTCTTGTATATGCAAAAAGAAGCTAATTGAAAATTAGAATTAAAAGAATTAATAGATACTGTCATTATCTGTTTCAAAGTGAATTGAAGATGTGATATGTAACAGTGTTTCTATCAATTCTATTATTTACATCTAATTTTTCTTTCTTATTAAGTTTTAGTGTCATAATGACCTAGTTTGGGTTATAGTTACACAAGTAATTAGTCAAAATCTTGTGGAAATTGTTACCACCTTCCTCATTTTTCTCTCTTTCTCAATACCCATTAACCCCCAATGTTGTGCAGATCATTTTCAACATATTGTCTTTTGAGTCTTGCTGTTACACAGGATCCCCTGTTGTCATTTGTCATACAGTATTATCGTCACTGTAGTCATTGAACAAGTTCTATGGTTTCGGTCTAACTTTTCACACTTTGTGTCTTGGCGAACATACAAGCCTCCACAGAGTTTTATAAAACTTTGCAAATATATCACATTGACAAAACCGAGTATACCACCAGGAATTTCAGACTCAAAAATCAGGATGTGATGAAGAAATATAATAAAACTTTACTCATTTGAAAGCACTTTATTCATGAGTTTATGTTACTTCTGTCCTCATTTGCTCATTTCCTAAGCTCTTGCACATCACAGTGTGAAACAATCTGTGTTCTTGGATGAGAAGACTCAAAGGAATTCATTCAAGAATTATATAAATATTCGAAAAAATTTGAAGCAATCTGATCCAAAATCATCAACGTAATTACAAAAGATGTGACATCACTTTGTTTCCTATAGAAGCGTGAAACATGCAAATCTTTGTAAAGTAATAACATTCACAGTACATAGTGATCTTAAGGGAAGATATAGAACAATGTAGAATTCATTTTCAATACCTGTCGATGTGAATATTGCAATTAAACAGTGCAGCATTAGGAGGTTCTAAAGACTGACTCTGATTTAACTTACTATATCATCAGAACTTTAGTGAAAGGAAATATCAATATTTGTAAACTCTGTGTATGCTAGAGAAATTAATAGTTATCTTAAATGCATGATAAGAAGTAAGAAGTGTAGGCAGTAGTTATGTAAAAATGATTTATTTTAATTATTATTGCAAGGTGCCAAATTGCATACATGTATGTTTGAATTATTCACATTAAAATAATGGGAAGATAGATATTTCCCTAAATAATGTAACAAAAATTTTTATTTTCGCAACTGAGGAAGCATGAGTTGAAACAAGATTGCACCATGTCAAACCAAAAAATTCAGAAACAGAAATGGGAGAGAATTACATGAAGAAATTGACACACACATAGAAAGGTTGAACATATACAAATTAATGCACTTCATCGCAAAGAAGCAAATCAACGATATAAACAATATTTGAAAAAAAAGAAAATATCGATTTGGTCTTTACATTTTCACCCATTCTCTTAACATGAATATGTAGACTATTGTTATTCTGTCACCCTAAAAATATAATTTAAGCTGCCAATTATATTCAGTACCAGGTAAAATACTTGAATTTTCATGGAGTCACATTACACGGTGTTGCCTACGTTTATCATTGGGAAATTTTGTATAAAGATCGAGAGATAGATAGATAGATAGATAGATAGATAGATAGATAGATAGATAGATAGATAGATAGATAGATAGATAGATAGATAGATAGATAGATATAGATAGAAATAGATATAGATAGATAGATAGATATAGATAGATAGATAGATAGATAGATAGATAGATAGATAGATAGATAGATAGATAGATAGATAGATAGA
Source organism: Dipodomys merriami (assembly GCF_024711535.1). Lineage (NCBI taxonomy): Eukaryota > Metazoa > Chordata > Mammalia > Rodentia > Heteromyidae > Dipodomys > Dipodomys merriami. The sequence continues at coordinate 26,379,498 of NW_027203159.1, read as the reverse complement.
TAGATAGATGATCCCCAAGCAAACTGTCTTTGGGGATTTTCTCTCTAGGAAATTCAGAGACAATGGAGATTATTTCAGATTCAGCAAATGTAGTGCTACCTCAAATTGGCCAACTCTTAGAAGTTTGAATAAAGTTTTATGATTAAATTTACCTTCATCTGAAAATAAAAGTAGCTGGTGATTTTGTATCCACTCACATATGCATATAACGCATATACCTAAGGAGAGAACATGTGAGTATAATTCCTATTAATTGCATGAAATGTTGATCCTATTGGAGGGCATTTTGTTTAATGGATTTGGTAGGATAATTCTAGATTGTGGATTACAGTTGGAATTATACCTGAAAATACTGAGGAAGGTACTGAAAATGTGTAGTTATAGGAAAGTTCATGTGCCCATAATATCATTTTTCTAAACTATCATTTGATATTTATCTGCCTATTATAAATAACTGCTAGGAAATATTTCTAAAGAGCTTTGTAGCAAAGATTAATGCTTAAATTGGGGGAGCTGACATTTAATTTAATCACTGTTGCTATAATTTCATGATAGAATCAAAACTATATTTCAGAGTATAGTGGCCTAGTCTTTCAACCAAAACTAGAAAATAGGATGTGAGAATGAACTTCTAGCGGACAACAGCTGATGTTCAATAAAGCTCTGAATATATGTACTGTTTAGATCCAAGAGTAAAATGAATAACATAAGTGGGTACACTTGGGAAGATTGATAACTGATGTGGACACATTAATGTGTGTGTGAAAACTAACAAGACACACCAAAGATAGCAGGAAGCCCTTCATCAAATAGACATGTTATTTGCAATGGTCACATCCACTGTCTTCTCTACATAGGGTGCTAATTATTGTTGTACTGACACAATCATTTTTCTTTTCATGATCTCAGGTCCTTCATCAGCAAGTGTAGTGACCGTCTACTCGACCAGCGAGGAAAAACGACCACCACACCAGGAGTCTTCTCAGATTACGCTTTATTGGAGAGCCTTTTAGTTGTAGGAGAGCTTGGGCGCCAGAGAGCGTGCACCCGAAACACAGCCGCTTATATATGAGAATCGGAACGCGGGTCTTTCTATTGTTGGTCGCCTGCCTTTCACCGTCACCAGGTGTCATGGGATTGGCTGGGAACTCTACCTGGCTCGTGCACGCGCACAGCCCAGGCGTCCCGCCAAGCACCAAGTGGGCGGAGTCTCGCCTCGGCTCCCTACAGTTCCCCCTTCTTTGTTTTATGGCAACAGGTAAGAGTAGAGGTTGGGCCTCTGTCTAAGACATTAATGAGAGGACCTTGCACTGGCCTTCGCCTGAGGGGCGCGCCTTCCCCAGTGATGACCAGGCCCGTCCGATGCCTTTTTTGCAGAGGTGGGATCTTGGGCATCAACCCACTTGCAACCCAGCATGCTCTTCTTGAGGAGATGAGAACCATCTCCTCAAGTGCAGTGCACTTGCCTTGCACCCTGTCCCAAATTGCAAATTGCATAACTGTCCTGGTGCAATGGGATCCCCTGATCCCTCGGGGTGCTAAGGCTATGAAGAATGGTAAGGCTTAACTGCCTCTTAGGGCTGACAGCCAAATCTGGGGTGAGGATCCACTCTCCAAAGTGGCTAATGCTTGCAAAATAACAACCTTGTCCCTTCTGGTTTGGGCTCGAAGGCGACAGACCAACCATAGGCAGACCACGCATCCTCCCAAGCAGCAGGCTAAAAACATTCCGACTCCCACCCGCTCTTTGGAAAAGGACACCGCAGAGGCAATCCAGTCAGTAAATTGTAACAGCCCACAGCATCATCGGTTTAGCTATCACAGGGATTGCTATTAGCACTGTTGCTAACAGCAGGAAGATCAGCTGAGTGGATGGCATCTTCAAGATGGGGTTCTTCTGCAGTCTCCACCGGCCTGGTCAGTCTCATTGGCACCCAGTGAGGTACTTCTTGACTCTGTGGAAAAACACAAACAGCTCCCCTGGATCTCGTTATTACCGGATCCGGTCCATACCATTTATTATTAATAACATCCTTCCACATAACCATGTCTTTAGTATCCATGGAGTCTCTTGTCATATGCCGATCTGCGGCAGACTGATCGTTGTCATTTAGAATTAAAAAATTAAGGGTAAAGAGCCCAAGAGAAAGTCTTTCCCTGGGGGACGCGGACTCAGCAACTCCCCCTTTTTGTTTTTGAAGCATTTCTTTTATGTTTCTATTAGCTCTTTTCACTATACCTTGTCCTTGAGGATTGTAGGGCAATCCGGTGGTGTGGGCAACCTGCATTTGTGCGCAAAAGGCGCGAAAACCATGGGAAGTATAAGCAGGGCCATTATCCGTCTTAAGTCTAAGGGGCTTTCCCCAAGCTGCCCAAGCTTCTAAGCAGTGTATTCTGACGTGAGACACCTTTTCTCCTGCCAGAGTGTGGCATGAATGACACCAGAAAAGGTGTCCACAGACACATGTAAATATTTCAACTTAACAAATTCCGTCAGATTAGTAACATCCATTTGCCATAGGGCGTTTGGTCTCAACCCCCTGGGGTTTACCCCCACATGGGGAGGATGAAGAAAGGTAACACAAGATTTACAGGCTTTAACAATATCTCTTGCCACATGCCTGGACAAATTATATCTTTTCCTAAGGGTATTAGCAGGTACATGATACAATCTATGAAAGTCTTTTGCCAATTCTACAGGATCAGCAGCAACCAGAGCCATAGCCCGAATTGCCTGGTCCACCAAATCATTACACTTTGCCATCGGGCCCAGCAACATAGAGTGGGCAAGAATATGTCCAATATAAAAAGGATGTTTTCTGTTTAAGATAAGGGATTGAATCTGTAACAAAACATTAGAAATTGTACTGGCCTGCTTAACTGAAGCAGCAACTTCAAGAGAAGCAACGGCATTTACAACATATAATGAATCAGAAAATAAATTAAAAGGTTGATCAAAACTTTTAAAAACTTCAAGCACAATTAAACATTCAACAGCCTGTGGGACATTTGGCCGAAAATTAAAGACTACCGGCTGTTTGTGTCCTTGAACAAAAAAGGCACCTTGTCCAGATTTTGATCCATCCGTAAAGATGGTTAGAGTATCAGCCAAGGGCTCCTTTGAAGTGACAACAGGAAAATACACTAAATTTTTGTTAACTATGGCAAGCAGAGGATGCTTAGGATAATGATTATCAATTACATTTGGAAATGAGCAAACAAGAATTGCCCACATATCCATTGTGGCTGCTAAAATTTCAACTTGCTCACGGGTGTATGGAATAATTAATTTATCTGGAATTTTTGCAAAGTGCATCAAACAATACTTTATACCCAAAATTGCCTGCTTAGCCAGTAATTCAGGAAAATATTGAACAGTTTTTGCTCCCACAGAATCATAGCATTAATAGTTAGCCTTCGAAGCAAGGCAGTGGTATAATTAGCCATCACTCCATAAGTCCTGACTGCCTCAACTAAATCTTTTAACTGGGAGTAGGAAACCGGCTCAAAATTTCTTTCATTAGTAATGGGATTTTCAAAAACTGGAAAGACGGCCGCTAATCGTGACCAGGTTTTTTCTTTTATAAAGTGACTCTTCCCTGCCGGCGGGCACGGCGGGGGGGCCGACGGGTTTGGGGCAGCTCCGTTTCCTCTCCCTGGCTGCTGCGGTACTCCCACCCCTAGGGGGCGCCACCCTCCATATCTGTCTGCCTCGTGCTCCGCCGCAGCCTCTTCTAACTCTTCACTATCAGCTGGATCGAGCTGCTCTCCCTCCTCCTCTAACATTTCTTTCTCTGAGTCACTCACAAGATTACTATATTCTTGGTCCTGCCCTTCCACATGTAGGGCTGAGAACCGGTTTGCTTTTAAAGAAGGGCACGGGGGTCTCTTTGAGACCCCCTCCTCTCTGAAACCCTTCTCCTTTTTTGAGGGCTGCAGCCCCTCTTGCTTTAATTCTTTAGGATCCTTTTGTCTTTTTTCCCTTTTTCTTTTAGGCCTATTTTCCTCCCCCTTACTGTATGCTGACTCTGATAGATTATCCTGATGCTGCGTTAGTACTTTGCGTCCTTCCTGGATTAAATCAAACCCTCCCTCCTCGAGGCAAGTGCGCACCATCAAAAAGACAAGCCACAAGGAAAGAAGCAATGCAAGCAACCAATAAATATCTAAATCTACAGTGAACAGCATACCGGGGGATATTTACCGATGTCTCCTCTCCGCGTGTTGAGTTCTGGCTCCAATTCGGCCTCTCGCGCGGGTCCCGTCCCAGGTTCGTTCCCGGGTTTCAGCACCAGTTGTAGTGACCATCTACTCGACCAGCGAGGAAAAACGACCACCACACCAGGAGTCTTCTCAGATCATGCTTTATTGGAGAGCCTTTTAGTTGTAGGAGAGCTTGGGCGCCAGAGAGCATGCACCCGAAACACAGCCGCTTATATATGAGAATCGGAACGCGGGTCTTTCTATTGTTGGTCGCCTGCCTTTCACCATCACCAGGTGTCATGGGATTGGCTGGGAACTCTACCTGGCTCTTGCACACGCACAGCCCAGGCGTCCCGCCAAGCACCAAGTGGGCGGAGTCTCGCCTCAGCTCCCTACATGCAAGCCAGGCTATGTCAATTGAAATGCCCCTTTTGGCCCAAAGAGAGAAAGGGAGATTCCACTTCTGAGAACTATGATTTTCATCATAAAATTCACTAGAATTCTGCTATACTTCAACAGAAGGATAACGCTGGTGATTTTTTTTTTACGTCTAACTCTTGGGAACTAGGATCATAGTGTGTATATCTATGTAGAAGTGCTTTACATCACTCTTATTTCGAAGGTTGGTTTGTTGTAGGGAAATAATTATCCTCTTTCCTAAATATATTCCAAGCCCACCTCTCCAAATAATTGGATTGTAATATTTCAGCCCCTGAAACAGGTGACTGGAGCACAGAATACTTTTCTCATTAATGAAATTTATGAAGCAAGGAATGAAGTACGTGCTTGGTTTTATATGTACAGACACACACACACACACACACACACACACACACATATATACATACAGACATATACATATAAATGTATAGAGAGAGAGAAAGAGAGAGATGATAGATAGATAGATAGATAGATAGATAGATAGATAGATAGATCTTAATAAAGGTATCTTTAGTTAGGAAATATTTTACACTGTTTAACATATATAAAAGTATGTAAAACCTGTGCCTTAGAATTTGACATCGAGGTATATGATATCAAACCTGTACATGTAAAACTGTTCTCAGAAATTTAAGGATTGTGAAGAGAAAATGAAATAATGTTCTCAGGTAATGATAAACCTCTTATAGTTTTGTGAAACTACTACTACGGAGTAAAGGCAAGACACAGGGAAAAACTCAATATAGGTGTTGATATTATAGTAAATCAACAAAAAAAGATAAAAAGTGGCAGTTAGTTCTTGTAACTTTTCATGACTAGAATGTATTACTCATGTTTTGTAGACTTTTTCTTGATAACATCTGAAAGAAGAAAACAATTCACAGGCATATTTGAACTTGTCTGAAACTCTGAAATGCTTACTGGTGTATAATAGCTACTACCCATAATGACTTTTTTCCCAAAATTCTCTTTTATTCAACTGGCATCTTCTGATAGGCTTTTTCAAAGGTCATTTGGCTTGAACTCTGCAATTCCAATATCTCTAATGGCTTTTTGATCTCCATTTCAATATTTGTGAAGGAATGCATTAAAACAAAACACAAAGGGTTATTATTTCATTAGATGTTTCATAACAAAGATACACGCTTAAAGACAGACAAGTAAAATATGAAGGGATAGCATGAAAATACCTTCAGATACAATTAAAAGCAATTTCTTAAAAACAATAAACTTTTTTCATTCTTATATGTAGACAAAACAAATTTTATTGTGAAGTGACAATCACATTGTGAAGGGGTATCAGGTAAATATGTTCATCAGTCCAGAAAAAATAACTAATATTTAAGGATATATGCATGTTATCTGCCAGTATGAGCATGGAAATACTGGACTTTGCCATGAACATTAACTTCAATTAGCATTTAATTGTTCAATTTATTTTCCTAAATATGTCTGACTTAGAGAACTCTATGCCAGAGGTATACCCACATGTCCAGTGTAAGAACTGAAATCAATGGTACAATCATGGTTTCAATCTTCATCACCAAAAAGAAATTAAAGAAAAATATCCTGGATAACCTGTGATTAATGTTTATCATGATTGAATTAAATCAAGTATTGTAGGCAGGCAAAATCTCCTTCGTTTTGAATTCCACAAATCATAGTAATTTGCCTTGCTTCCCTTTATGGGTGCAGAAACAGAGTAGGAAAAAATTGTGAGTGCATTCTATTTTCTATACACACACACACAAAGATTTGCATCTACAAATGGGCAGGTAACAATATTATCTGATTATACATACAAATTTGCTCACATATGTATAATGAAAAATATAGGGTTGATTAAAACTTTAAGACACAAATCAGCAAGTAACATGGTCTTCTATATTGCCACAGACTCTCTCAGTAATTCTCTGGTATCATCCACTTTTTAGAAGCCAGAAAAAAACATGATTCTGTAATATATACAAGCATAAGGAAACAGGATTCATATTACCATGAAGTCACATTAAGTTTTCTAGCAAAAAAGCTTAAGGAGGAATTTAGGGAAATATCACTGCCTCAACATTACTCTCTGAGTTTCAAAGAGGAAATGCAAGATGGTCCAAATAGAGAGTGAATAAAAATGAAATGGGCTTTTTTCGGTAAAAATAATTCAGAGATTTTGGAAATACCATGAGTGTGGGACATTATTAGTGTATGTTGCTTTACATTTCTTTCTCTGGTTGTTGTTAGTGGTGATCATTGGGCTTGAACTCTAGGCTTGGGTGCAAGCCCAGAGCTCTACATATCAAGGCTAATGATCTACCAAGTCAGCAACACTTCCACTTCCAATTCTGAGGTGATGAATTAGTGATGACAGCCTCCTGGAGGCATCTAATGGGCTGCCATAAAACCTGATCCTCCGATCTCAGCCTTCTACAGGATTCTAAGTGACCTCTATCAGGCGTCTTTTCTCTGTTATCTATACTGTGTTGATGGAATTTTTTAGCTTGTTTGTTCCCAACTTTCATGCTTACTGGAGGTCTACAAGTACCCATGATTTTCCTCATGGATAATGCTCTACAACAGTACATTTTGAGGGAATTCATTCCCTAAATAAAATTGAAAAATCCTTGATTTTATTGATTTGTAATGAGAGCCTCATGTGTAAAACTTACTTTGTAGTGAGGAAATTTTATGGGTGTGGAAAACTGAAAGTTTGTTAATCATTTATCCTATTTCTCTTCCTTCAATTTTGAAAGACAATAGGGTGTCATAGCAAAAGAGCTCATGATCAAACAGAATGCCAGTGTATCCAGATCATCTTGCATGTCAACAGGTTCACTGTTTCTAACAGATCCAAGTATTTCAGGGTACACATGCACAGTAATAGGAGTCCTCAATAAAGATGCTTCTTGTTCAATAGCAGGATCGCCAGCACTGAAAAACCCTAGGACCCCAGGATATGCATGTACAGTGCCAGGAGTTCACAGTATAGATGACATGCATGCCTGAGCAGGCCTGCCCAAGCTAACGACCCAAGGATTCCAGAGTAAAAATGACAGGTCTGTACATCAAGTTGCAGGCCCTGAGTTCAAGGCCCAGACTATGATTTCAATCCTCAGTCCCTGATTTCATGGTCCCGGGCCTCAGTTAAACTACCAGCCCATGAGATCATGCCCCAGGTTATGAGTTCAAGGCCTAGGCTTTGACTTAAGGCCCAGGCCAAGAGTTTCAGGCCCAGCTATAAGTTCAAGTCCCAGGCAAACAGTTCAAGGTCCAAACAGCATTTTGAGGCCTGGGTTTTGAAATCAAAGTCGAAGCCCTGATTTTAAGTCACAAGCCCTGAATTCAAAGTCCAAGGACTCATTTAATGTACCAGGCTGAGAGTTCATGGCTCAGTCTCTGAGTTTAACTTGTAGGCTTTGAGTTCAAGGTCCAAGCTTCAAGTTCAATTCCCAGGACAAAAATTCAGTACCCAGGTCCTGAGTTTAAATCCTGAACTTTTAGTTCCAGGCCCAGAAGTTGATACTAGGGCCTATGAGTTTAAGGTCCAGTTTAGCAGCTTAAGGCCCCAGCCCCAATTTGAAATTCCAGTGTCCCCTTTCACACTGAGTTCAAAATCTAGGGTCCCAGTTCAAGTACCAGTCCATGAATTCAAGGCCCAAGTTGTGAGTTTTAGGCCCAGTCTGGGAGTTCAGTGCTAAAGTCCAGAGTGTCAGGACCGGGCTATGAGTTCAAGTCCCAGGACCGCAATTCAAGGCCTAAGTGGTGAGTTCAAGGCCCAGACCCTGAATTCAAGTCCCAGGACCACATTTCAAAGCTCAATCTATGACTTCAAGTCATAAACATTGAATTCAATACCCCAGCTATTAGTTCAAAGTCCAGGGAGTTCAGATCTCATGCCAAGGGTTCAAAGTCTAGGCCAGGAGTTAAAATCCCAGGCTAAAAGTTCAAGTACCAGACCATAAGTAAAAATTCCAGGCTAAGAATACAAGTCACAGACCCTGAGTTCAAGGGCCAGCCTTGAATTGAAAGTCAGTGGCCACTGTTTATATCCCAGATCATGAGTTCAGGGCCCAGGTCTGAGTTTAATGCCCAGGATGTGAGTTCTCTTCCTAAGCCCCGAATTAAGATCTCAGGCTGATAATTCAATGCCCAGGCCAACAGTTCAACTTTTAGGCAATGAGTTCAAGGCCGAAGCCCTGAATTGTATTCCTGTGCTGAGATGTCAAGTTCCAGGCCCCAAATTCATGTTTCAGTCTGATAATTTAAAGTCCAGGCCAAGACTTTAAGACAGAGGCTGCAAACTCAAGTCCCAGGCCCTGAGTTCAAGACCCATGACTCAGTTCCAATGTGAAGATGAAAGTTCAAGGTCCAGGATTCAAGTTCAAGGCTCAGGCTGCAGTACAATTCCCAGGCATGTATTTCAAAGCCCAGGTTCAAGTTTAAGGCCCAGGCTGTGAGTTTAAGTCCTAGGTCCTATGTTGGAGGCACAGGCCCCCACTTCCTCCTGTAGTTCAACATTGTGAGATCAAGGTCCAAGCTGTGAGTTCAAGACCCAGGCCCAGATTTTCAGACCCAGTATATGAATTCAAGTTCCAGGCCCCAATTCAAGGCTGAGGCACACAATTCGTGGCCTCTGTTACAAGTTGAATGGCAAGGCAATGAATTCAAAGTCAAGGCCCAGAGATCAAATCCCAGGTTCTCAGTTCAAGGCCCAGGCCATGGGTTCAAAGCCCAGACCCCAAAATGAAGTTTCAGTACCCTCTTCTTGTCAATTTCAAGGTCCAGGGACACAGTTCAAGAACCAGGACCTAAGATCAAGGCCCAGGCTGTGAGTTCAAGGTGAAGGCTGTGAATTCAAGGCCCAGGTTATGAGTTTAAGGCCCAGGTTAAGACTGTCAGTCCCTAAAATGAGTTCTATTCCTAGGCTCCAAGTTCATGGCCCAGGACCCAGTTCAGACTTGGGTTGCAAATTCAAAGCCCAGGCTGTGAACTCAAGCCCCAAGCTCAGAGTTCAAGTTCCAATGCAACATTTCAAGTACCACCCTATGAGTTCAAGCCCCAGGCTATGAGTTCCAGTTCCAGGCTCCGAGTTTAAGCCTTGACCATGAGGTCAAGTACTAGATCCTGAGTTCAAAGCCCAGTACGAGTTCATGTTCTTGGTTTTGTTAATATCCCTGGCCCCATGTTCAACTTGCACACTGTGAGCTCAAGGCCTTGACACTGAGTACAAGGCCTAAAGACCAGTTCAAATCTTAATTTGTGAGTTCAAGGCCCAGCATGTGAGTTTCAGTCCCAAGCCTGAGTTCAACTCACAAGTTCCAAGTACAACTTCCAGGCAGAATTCATGGCCCAGGCTCTGTTACATCCCTGGCCCCATTTTTAAATTGCACACTGTGAGCTCAAGGCCCCACAAACAGTACAAGATCCAGGACACCAGTTCAAGTTCCAGGTTGTGTGTTCAAGGCTCAGCATGGGAGTATCAGCCCCAAACCTGAGTTCAACCCAAGTTCCAAGTTCCAATTCCAGTTCCCAAGTTCAAGGCACAGGCCCCAAATTAAATGCCAGGGTTGGGACTTTAAGCTCCAGGCCCTGAATTCAATTCCCAGGCTGATATATAGAGTCCCAAGCCCCAACTTCAATGCTCATGCTGAAAATGAATCCCCAAGTGCTGAGTTCAGGGCTCAGACCCTGAGTTCAAGAACCAGGTCAAAAGTTCAAGGTTCTTGTCCTCAGTTAAAGGCAAAGGCTGGGAATTCAAATCCTAAGACCTTAGTTCAAGGCCTAGGCACTGCATTCAATTCCCATGCTGAAAGTTCAAGTCCTGTCCTAAATTGAAAGCCAGACAGAAAGTTGAAGTTCTAGGCCCCAAATTCAAAGCTCAGGCTAGGAATTCATTTCACAGACCTGAATTCAGGCCTAGGCCCCAAATTCAATGTGTAGGGCAGAAGTTTAAATCCCAGGCCCCGAGTTGAAAGTTCCATCTACAATCCAACTTCCACCTTCTGATTTCAAGGCTCGAGCATAAGTTCAAGGGTGTGTTTAAGTCCAGGTCCCCTCCACTCCTGTAAGTTAAGGTTCTGGGTCCCAGTTCAAGTACCACATTAATGCTAAGCCAAGGCCTTGAATTTAGGCCCAGGCCAAGAGTTTAAGTCCAAAGTCATGAGTAAAAGTGCCTGGCCCCAAATTAGAGTTGTAGGCATGGAAATAAAGGCCAAGGCCCCAATTTGAATTCACAGCCCATGCGTTCAAGGTCCAGTGGCCCAATTCAAATAGCGGGCTATGTGTTCAAGTCCCAAGGTGTGAGTTCAAAGCCCTGGCCAAGGGTTTCTGGCCAAAATATGAGTTCAAGTCCCCGGACCCCAGTTCATGTCCCAGAAACTAAGTTCAAGGTCCAGGGCCCCATTTCAACTCCTAGATCCTGATTTTAAGGCCCAGGACAAATTTCAGGCGCTGCAGTGATTTCTATTTTGGGGAGGCAAATTCAAGACCCAGGCTCTACTTTCAAGGCCAATCCTGAATTCAAGGGCCAGGCCATTTGTTCAAGGCCCAGGCAAAAAGGTGTGGTCCTAGGCCTTGAATACATGTCAAGCCATGAGTTCAAGTCCCAGGACTGTAATTCAAGAACCAGTCTCCAAGTTAAATGCCCAAGCCTCATATTCAAGGCCTGTTATTTCTTCTTCCTAGACAGCATTATACATTCTATGGTCCATATACCCACAATTAATTAATCTTTAAATATTATTATTTTCTTAACTTCTTAATTTCTCTATTTTCCTACTGCCAGCCATGGAAGAGTTGTAAATGATACCTTTGGTAAACAAACAGTATGAATCATTTGAGCAATAGGAAAATTCGTGTGGTCATAAATGGAGCCTGATGAACAATTACAATAATACATCACAAAACTAAATCTTACCAGTGCAAATTTACTAAAGCAAATTGATTACGGTGCAGTTTGCATGCTGTTTAAAAGTTTCATGTTTGTTCTGTGTTTTCATTCTGATATGAAGTTGACCATGTTCTTGTAAGGATAGACTTTGTCTCAGAATGACAGTGTCTATTTTGATAAACAGGAATGAGAATGATCAACATGTTTATTAGAAGGTAGTTTCAAAACAAGACATTTTCAGAATGTATTCAACTTATGCCAAAAACGTTCCTCTGCCTTCCCTGATGTTCTTCAACATCTTAAATTCATATTCACATAAAGTACAAGTAAAATGGACTAAGATTTCTGAAAGCAACTACTTTCAAATATAAAATAAAAAGAGCAGCCAAGTGCCAGTGCTTCACACCTCTAATCCTAGCTACTCATGAGGCTGAGTTCTGAGGATCATGATTCAAAGCCAGCCTGGGTAGGAAAGTCCATGAGACTCTTACCTCCAATAAATCACTAGAAAACCAGAAGTGGTGCTGTGGCTCAAGTGGTAGTGCACTCACCTGGAGCTGAAGAGCTGAGGGATAGTACCCAAGCCCAGAGTTCAAGCCCCAAGACCTACAAAACTTAAAAAAATAAAAAGAGCAAAAAAGAAATATGTGTATATATACATATATATGTATATGAGAAATATTCTGGGAATTATTTCATATATATGTATATATGTACATATACACATACACATATATTTATACAAATATTACAGTTAGTATATCACACAAAACAAAAACTTTGTGATAGAATATATTTGGAAATTTCCTGGAATATAAACTTTAGTTTGTAGAACTTTCATTCAATTGTCAGGCTTATACAGAACACATGAAATTAGGTATTATTAAAAATAGTTACTGCTCAAAGATCTAAAAAGTAGAATTAACACGTGTAATGATGTATCGCATGTGGTCCATTGTATATGTCACTCTTCTAGTATTAGGTAGATTCCCAAGTCTTAGTTTTCATAAATATAAATAATTTTATTTAACAATTTCCTACCAAATGTTTTGGATTAATATTCACAAAACTTTGAGAGTTTAAAGACTTAAGGATATTGGTTGTATGTACTACTCAGTGTCAAGTTCCTTCATGAAATATCTAGGGTACCTGATTAAAGTCCTGGAAATATAAGTAGTTGGTATGGAAATACTAAGGAAATGAAAATGTTGATTTTCAAATCTCCGTGTTTGGAATTACTGCTTTGTGAACATGAAGAGCTAAAGAATTTAGAAATTGCTATGTGTAGAACAACAGAACCAGGTTTGAGACATTTTAACAAAACCATGAAAGGAAAAAAAGTCGAGAATTGGGCAACATCCTTAAGCAAAAACAAAATCATGGACACTTATGAACAGGTAAAAGAAAAGAAGGTATGGGAATGCTTGATATCTCATGAAGCATAGCAGGTAGATAGAAACGATTCCCATCAGATGGCATCTCAGTAGCAAAGATGAGGTTTTGTTTCTATTGTGGATGTGTTCATCATTCTTGTGATAGGAGAAATCGAATTCATGTAAGAATCCTGCTCTCCAGATTTCGAGCCCAACATGAGCTTTTCTCAATTGAGTCAATGTGTAAGAAAACATCTAACTTGGGGGCTGGGAAGGTGGCTCAGTGGTATTGCTCTTGCCTTGCATGCATGAGGCCCTGGGTTCAATTCCTCAGCTCCACATAAACAGAAAAAAAAAAAAAACAGGAAGTGGCGCTGTGGCTCAAGTGGTAGAGCACTAGCCTTGAGCTGAAGAGCTGAAGAGCGCTCAGGCCTAGATTTCAAGCCCCACGACTGGACCTCCTCCCTCCAAAAAAAAAGAGAAAACTTCCAACTTTTTCTTCTGTTTCGATGAAGTACAATTCATTTCAACAGTATTAAAATTCGTACTTTGTTTTGTAGTTGGATTCCTCACTGTTTTTGACCAGCCTGCAACCTGATCCTCATTCTGATTCCTTCTAGTAAGCTGGTGCTGTTTTCTCTGTCTCCAATGTGTGGGCTACTGCATTGTAGACTACTGCATAGAAGATAATTTTGTTAACACATTTTTCAATGAAAGTAACAGAGATAAATTTAGAAATACCGTTTTCAATGAAAGTATTAGAGATAAATTTAGTCACTACATTTGAAATAACTAAGCACCATGCACAGATGAGGTAGGCTTCAATTGGTTTTCTTCATAGAAGTAGCCTATGGATAGCTACAATTACTAATATGTAGTGCACATTGTATGTGTTCGTAAAAGATAGTTTGATATGACAGTGTGACTTATGAGGAAACAAAAAATCACTGAAGTTGTATTGTAGTCAGTGACATTCAAAGATTTATTAATATTTGGAATTTGTTCTAAGAACATTGGGGCAAAATGTGAACACAAGGTAAGTAACAAGGAAAATGATTCAATGAACTGATTCTTTCCTGGCAATATTGTAGTCAGAATGGTAAGGAACAATCTGAAAAACTATTCCAAAATGTATTCTTATAAATCACAGTTTTCTGAGGTAAACACCTATGAATTTATTGATTATACAAAAATTATGGTTCCTCCAAATTTTTGTTTATACAAGTTTCATTGACTATAGTGGCTTTAATTACTTTTCCAGGTGATTCATGCCTGGACTACAGCCAAATACAGAATCAGAAAATGTAAACATTAATAATTGCTCTGATCACAATAGTCTTCCATTTTCCAGATGTTACCACTTATGGAAATGCATGGAAATTTATAGAACATGATTTTTTCTTGGTTTGTGTTGGCCACTGTTTGGAAAGGCAGAATTACTCAACCTTTTTATATTCTCATATTTTTCCATTTTAATATGCCATGTAATATGTTTCTTCTCATATTGATTCCTTTATCTCTACATTCTCCAATATGAATAGAAAATGCTTAGGGTTACCCATAAACTCTCTTTTCCAGGATTTCAAGCAGTATTATCTGCTTAGGAGAATGAACAGTGATGGAGGAATAACAATACCAAATTTCAAACTCTACAACAAAACCACTGGCACAAGCATCGAACTGAGGACCAATGAAATAGAACTGAAGAACCAGAATTGAACTCACAGACCTATATTCAACTAAATGTCCATACAGGAGAAAAAATAGAATGATGAAAGACAGCCTCTTCTGTAAATGGTGCAGAAAAAAATACATAGATATCTCTATTTCACCCTGCAATAGAATCAACAGCAAATGGATCAAAAATTTCAATGTCAATGCAGACATTCTGAAAACATTACAATAAGAAGTAGGAGAAACTCTAGGGTTCTTTGTAACAGGCCAAAATTCTCTTAAATAAAAACCCAGAAACAAAAACACAAAGAAAGGTTGGACATGAACGTACACAGCTTCTCCATGGCAATGGACATAGAAAGATCAATAAAAAGCCGATGAACTAGGAGATCTTATATATACCACAGACAGAGGATCATATCTAAAATTTACTACTTAGATGCCAGGCACCGGTGGCTCAGCATGTAATCAGCTACTCAGGAGGCTGTGATTTGAGGATCATGGTTAAACCCATCTTGGACGAAAAGTCTGTGAGATTTATCTCAAATAAGCCACTAGAAATACCAGCAGTGGCCCTGTGGCTCAAATAGTACAGTGCCTGCCTTGAGCGGAAGAGTGCAGGCAGAGGGCCTAAGTCCAGAGTTCAAGCCCCATGACTGAACAATAAAAAAATAAATAAATGAAATGTATTAGAATTCAAATAATTAAATCCCCATGCAAGATCCTCAAAGAAACAAATGTCCGATAAATAAGTAGACTAAAGTCTGAAAGAGAAACGTCTCTGAAGCAGAAATAAGAATGGCCAATAGACACAGAAATAAATGCTCAACTTCTCTAGCTCTAAAAGAAATAATAATCAAGATAACATTAAGATTCCACCTCATCCCAGTTAGAATTTCTATAATCAAGAAATCTAATAACAATGGATGAGGGAGGGAATGTGGCCAAAAGGCAACCCTACTGCTTTGTTATTGTGAGTAAACTGGTACAACCACTTAGGAAAGTAGTATGAGGGTTCCTCAAAAGGCTACACATAGAGCTCCCCTATGACCCTCCAATCCTACTTTTGGGAATTTAAACAAATTAGTACAAACAATTCTATATTAAAGCAACCAACACACCTAGGTTATTGCAGGATTATATATTAAGATATGGTACCAAACCAGATGCACCACAGTAAATGAATGAATCAAGAAAATGTGATATATATGTATATATAACTATATATACACACATACACACAAACTCATATATATATTCATACACACACACACACACACACACACACACACACATATTTAAATTCTGCTTCCATTAGAAAAAGTGACATACTTCATTTGTTAGAAAATGGAAAGCCTTGGGAAAAAATATATTAAATGAAGTAATCCAGGCACAAAGAAAGGTAGTTTCCATAGTTTCCCTAATGTCCTCATGTGCAATAACTAGTATATATCTAAGACAAGCAGAAAAACTCAAAAAGTAAGTACATATGACCATATAGGATGATGTTAAGTGAAATGAATACAAGAGAGATACAAGTGTTTTTTTCTTGCTTGCTATTGTTTGTAATATATTTATTATATACTATGTGTTTTTCTGAGTTTTTGTATATTCTTCTCCCAGCATATAAGCCTGGTTTTCAGTGTATTTGATTCTGGTGCCCTGCATCTTCTATATACATTTTTCTACTTTGGGGAGGGGAAGGGAAATAACAAAATGCTTCAATAAGGATACATGTGGATACATTGTAACAATGAGATGTACAATACACTATGTTGAAAAGGGACTTTGAAACTTTGTGGGGAGAGGAAGGAGTTGTGGAAGTGGGCAGGAAAGGGATGGTAGGGGAAAACAAAGGAGGAGGTAACATTCAATAGGAAATGTACTATTACCTTACATATGCAACTATTACCTTACATATGCAACTGTAACCTCTGTACAGTGTTTTTACATTAAAATACATACATACAATATAATTGAAAGATGAGTTTGTACTTGGTAATTTCCCAGCAACAGTATTTGTACATCAGCTGTGGCAGGAGGCTTGAAAGTTCAGAGACAGACTAGAGTCAAAAGAAAGAAGGAAGAAAGGAAAGGAAGGAAGGAGGAAAGGAAGGAAGGAAGGGAGGGAGGGAAAGAGGGAGGGAGGGAGGGAGGGAGGAAGGGAGGAAGGGAGAGAGGAAGGAATTAAAGTAGGAGAGAAGAAGAGAAGCAAGGAGTTCCAGAGATCCAGATCCAGATGCTGATGGCTCACACATATATGTTATGCGAAAGTAAAAACAACAAAAACAAATATTATAATTCCAGTCCTAGTGGTGATTGCCTATCCAGTACTTGGGAAATAGAAAGGAGAATATTGTATTTAAGTGAATCTGGGCTACTTCCATATGAAATGAAGACCTTGTTACCCCAAACTATACCGGAGTACTACTAACTGGTACATATAATCCAAGTTTCTTCGGAGGCATAGATTGGAAGAATCAAAGTTCAACACCAGCCCAGACAGCAAAGTCCATGAGACTACCTTGACCAAGGAAAAATGGAAGTTGTAACCTGGGCCTATCATCCCAGCAATATAAGGAAGCCTATAAAACAGGGGTGTGCCTAGACAGAATGCAGAATCCTCTCAAAAATAAATAGGAAAGCATAGATTGAGATCTACCTCAAAAATAACCAATTTAAAAAGAGGCTGACGACATGACTAAGCACATGGATACTAAGGGAAAGAAGTATAGAACTTGCCAAGTAAGTGCAAGGCTCTAAGTTCAGATACCAAAAGCACCAAAACAAAAGAAAGCTGAAGCACCCTGCAGAATATTTTTTAAAATTGATGAATTTCACCATTTAATAATGTAGTATATTTTTTGTATTGCTAATTCTAACAGAGTTTTGAAGAATCATGTGCTTAAAATATTCAGCATAAGTTCCCTCTTTAATACTAGTAACAACTGGAAAATAAAGTTTTCATTCTACTTCAGTCAGTTTACTAATGATCAACTCCTATAACAGGAATCTGTCACAACTCCGGACAGCAGTATATTCATGTTGAAAATTTTTCTTGTTAGTGCTCGCTCATTTGTCACTGTGCATCTTGTACATGGAGCATATATATCTGTATGAAAATTCTATATATCAAATTTTGTAATGATTTATTTCATATTAAAAAGTTATACCAGCCGGGCGCCAGTGGCTCAGGCCTGTAAGATTAGTTACTCAGGAAACTGACATCTGAGGATAACGATTTAAAGCCAGCCCAAGCAGGAAAGTACATGAGATTCTTATCTCCAATTAAAACAACTAAAAACCAGGAAGTCGCGCTGTGGCTCAAGCATTGAGCACTCCCCTTGAGATGAAGAGCAAGGGACATTGCCCACAACCAGAGTTCAAGCCTACGAACGACCAAAATGAAAAGTAAATAAATACATAAATAAATAAAACATAAAGTTATACATAAATTGAAACATATAATCAAGTGATGACACTATGATGATTTTTACCACACAGCAAAGCATACATATACATATCGCTGTAATTTAATTGAAGATTCAGTACCCTTACATTACAATTCCTATGAACAGTGATTTAACTTTTTGTGAGAAAAAAAAAGAAACTTGATTTTTGCTTTGGGGAAATTATGAAGAACCATTGTCTGACTCCCTGCAAATGAAAAGCATGTCCTTTCAAAAAATTGTTCATATTGAATGGGTGGGAAAAATAAAACTCTTCTGATCTTTGACATCTCCTATTTATTAAAATTTAGTTTTGGAAATGAAAAAAAATGCTTCAAAATCATGTGTACCTTTTGGACTGGAGGGATTTATGCCAAGAAATATGACAAAATCATATTTATGTATTTCCTGTGCAAAAGACCTTAACCTACATCCTATAATCTGGAAATAACTAACAAGGGTTATTCATAGGATTGATTGATCTATATATCAGAATTTTAAAGATAGCCCTTGGCTAATTAGCCTAAAATTCTTTTGGTCTCTGTTTGTCTTGTATATCCAACAAGGAGCTAATTGCACAGTAGTATTCAAAGAATTACTAATAAATATTATCATTCTTCTCCTTTTGAATGGGAGTTGAATAAGGGATATATACCACTAGTCATTCCATCATTTCTCTGATTAAGTCCTTTTCTTTTTTTTTTTTAATGTTATGCTTATGATGAGGTCGAGAGTGGGTATAGTTACATAAGAAAGATAATGATTACAATTCTTAGTGAACATGGTAGCCCTTCCCTCATTTGTCTCTTGTCTCTCTCTTTCCCATACATAATTTCCTCCCAAAGTTTTACAGGTCATATCCAACATATTGTCTTGTTAGTAGTTCTAATACATATGTTCTTGCATTGTCATTTCTTACCATTTTCTTGTTAAGTAAATCATTGTGCAAGTTCTATTGTTTCAGTATACATTTTCCAGTTTAATGTTATGGTGAATGGACAATCTCTAGAAATTTTTGTAACACTTTTGGAAATACATTTTATATATTAACCAAGTGTACTATCGAGGATTACAGGTATTCAATAATTATGAAAGGATATGATATGAAAAACCAAGAAAATTTACTAATTTTGGAAGTAGTTTATTCGTAATTTTATATTAATTCATTAAGTATCCTGTTCTCTATTACTGTTTTCCTAAACTGTTGCATCTCACAGTGTGATATGATATGCCTTGTTCTGTTATGAAGACAAATATGAATTGACTCAAGAATTATAGCAACATAAGCAAAATATCAAAGTGATGTAATAAATAATCATCAATAAAATTACAAAAGAATTGACATACATAACACTGCCTCTATGTTCAAACACAGAATGGTTTTGATTCCACTAGGAAGTGTGAAAAATGAAAAAGTTAGCAAAATAATAACAGTAACATTGTGTAGTGTTATTAGGGAAAGACTCAGAATGATGTGGAATGATATCTTTTCATAACTTTATGAAAGCCACATATCTGTATGAATAGGTCAATTCTACACGTCAATAGTAAGAAATTCTTTCTATTTTTTTATTGTGAAAATACCATACAGCACGGTTAAAAATTACATGAGTAAGGTAATTAGTGGCCTCTTTCTTTGTTTCCCCTTAAAATCCCTTCCCAACTCCTCCCCACTCCCTCACCAGCCCCTGCTCACACGCCAACAACCGTGCCAAAGTTGTAAAGTTCCTTTTTGGACATAACGTGTTATACATCTCATTGTTGCAATGGGTCCAATCTGTATCCCTATTTAAACTATTTATGTTTTCCTTTCCCCTCCACAAATTATACCAACATATATTACAGTGAAAACAGGGGCTATACCATGGGGACAGACATAGAAAGCAACAAAGAAATATCTCATAAATACATTAAGTAAAATAGTAAGAAAGAAAAAAAATTGAATCCTTATCTTGGGGTTCATTTCACTTAACATCAACTTATCTGGCTGTTTGCTTTTCTCAGATAAATACTAATTATTTCAAATAAAGGAAACCGTGGGACCTATGTTTCTTCGGGCCTGGCTTCCTTCACTTAATATAATTTTTTCCAAGCCTTTCCATTTCCTAACAAATGGGGCAATGTTATTGTTTCTGATGGAGGAATAGAATTCCATTGTGTACGTATAACAAATTTTCTTGATCCATTCATCTACTGAGGGGCATCTGGGTTGGGTTCATATCTTAGCTATAGTAAATAATGCTGCAATAAACATAGTTGTGCTGACAGCTTTAGGATGGTATTGTTTGTAATCATTTGGGTAAATGTCCAAAAGTGAGATTTCTGGGTCATAGGGGAGCTCTATGTGGAGTGTTTTCAGGAAATTCCATACTACTTTCCAAAGTGGTTGAACAAGTTTACACTCCCACTAACAATTCAGTAGGGTTCCCTTCTGTCCACATCCCCTCTAACATTTGTTTTATTAGAGTTCTTGATTATAGCCATTCTAAACTGGGGTGAAGTGATATCTTTTTGCATTTCTTTTATGGCTAGGGAGGTTGAGCATTTCTTCATGTGTCTATTGGACATCTTTCTTTCCTCTTCAGAAAAGTTACTCTTTAAGCCCACTTATTTATTGGGAAGTTTTTTCTTTGAGGATTTGTTGGGAGATTTAATTTTTTGAGTTCCGGGTCTATTTTAAATATGAGATCCTTGTCCACTGTCTGGCTAGTGAAAAGTTTCTCAAGACTGACTCCATTAAAATTTTTAATTATGTCTATATCTTGAGAACTCTAATGAAGGGGACATCAATATTTGCCATTAGTGCAGATGATAGAGCACTTAGTGGTTATCCAAATTAAGTGATAGGATAACAATAGTGTAGGCAGGATTCGGGTAAAAAATTATTTATTGTAAATAATCTTGCAAGGTGCCATACTGCACATCTGTGACTGAATTTATCCCGTTAAAATAATGGGACTATCAATGATTCAACTAATTAATATAAGATTTTTATTTTTGCAAGTATGGAGGTATAAGGTGAAACAAGGCTGTAGTATGTCAAAACAAATATTTCAGAGACATGCCTAAGAGAAATAAATAAATTGGCATGAACTCATGAACACAATCCATCCCTAAGAAGCAAATCAATGCTTTAAGCAGTATTTGGAGATAAAAATGGAAAATATTTTGACCTCTGTGTCTGCAAATGTTCTCTCAAGACAAATCTCTAGAATATTATAATTCTTCCCTCCCAGAAGAATAATTTAAAAAGCAAATCATATTTACTATGTGGTTTAAAGTTTTGAGTTATCATGGAGTAATTAAATCTCGGAAATAACCTATGTTGACATGAAAAAATTGCAATATTATCTCAGGGTATAGTATATGAGTACAATTACTAAATTTATATGAAGTCTTATTTCAGATATGAAGAATTCACAGAATTTTCACAATACATATTTTTACCTTAAAAGTGAGTACTGTTTCCAGAATTAATCCAGTGGTATTCATTGTGTATATGAAGGATAAGCAGACAAATTCACAGAAATATTCAGATGACATTTACAACCATTGTTATATAAAAATTTATTTTTATATATACATATATAGTGTTTACTAAATTTCATAGCGTTTTGTGCATTGCAGATCACAGTTCAAAATTATGCCTGAAACTTCTCTGGAAGCTATGAAAATATATTGTCATCTGACTGGATAATGACATTGTTCCAAACTATACTTTAATTCTTCCCTTCCTTCCATTAAGATCTGCCAGGAAATATTGCTGAAGAGCATCCTAGCAAAGACTATTGCATATATCTAGAGAGGTGATAGAATACTGGGAAAGAAATTTAGTGATTCATGCTATCATCCCATGATAGAAACAATGTTTCATAGTGTAGTGACCTGACATTTCCGTTAATCCTAGAAAACTCGACATGACAAAGAACTTGTAGGAAGACAACAGCTGATATTCAGAAAAGTTCTGAATATGAGTAATATTTAGATCTAAGAACAAAAGTAATAACGTAAATGGGTACAGTTAGGAAGAGTGAAAAGTAATGTGTGCACATTAAGGTATCTGCTAAAGATAAGTAAACCCACCAAAGACAACACGAAGGCCTTCCATCAAATATACATTTCATTTGCAGTGATTCCTTCAAATGTCTTTTCTGGGACCATACTTAGTGTAAAAATGACATAATCCTTTCCCATTCTGGATCTCGGGTCCTTTATCACCACACCATTTCTCTCAATTGTTTCCTTCTGGTCTAAAGACTGAAGAGTATTTTCCATTTCTGAGTTCTATGATATTTATTTTAAAAAATCACTGGAATTGTCCTAGGCTTTGGTAGAAGTGTGCTACCAGTGTCTTCTAAGCATCTAATCATTAGAACTACAATGCTACTGTTTATAGCTACAAAGAAGCTACTTTATATCTCTCTTGTTTTCATGATCTGTTTGATCTAGGGAAGAATATATCCTGCGCTAATAAAATTCCCTGAAAAAAATAGTAGTTGGATTATATTCCAGCCACTGAAATAGTGTTAATGGAAGGTAGAGTACTTTCGTCCAGCAAGTTTATCCAGCAAGAAATGAAGAAATGAAGTGCTTGCAAATATGAACATCTTAAACTTTCCTTTACCTAGGAAATATTTTGCACTGTGTGATGTATCAAACAAACTATGTGAAACCTGTGTCAGAATATGACATGAGAAAAATGATATCAGACCTGTGGATGTAAAACTGTGTTCTGAAACAATGCTTAGTCATCTGGAATATTTTCAAAGTTAATACTGAATAAGCATATTAAAACCATCAAGGAAGAGGGGAGTACACTTTATAGGTTTTTATAACATAGTATATCAAATAAAAATAGATTTCAAGTGCTAGTTACTTTTTATATATTTCCAGGCCTAGAATATGTTACCCATATTTTGTAGTGCTTCTTTTGATAACATATCACAGGAAGGTTTAATTCACAATTGCATTTCAAATTGTTAGAAACACTTTCTGAAATAGTTACTTATGTTTAATATCAATGTCATCTTTTATTATTCTCTTTTTTGCAACTGGTATCTTCTGATGCAGACCAGAAAGTCTTTTGGATAGGTCCTTTTGCTTGAATTCAAGGCCCTTCCTGGCCTTTTTGTTCAAAGCCAGAGCTCTTCTAGTTTGAAACACTGAGAAGCTTTCAGTGTTCTAAAATACTTGAGTTCCACTTGAATGGATTTGATCAACCAATGAAAAGTATCAGCCACGTAGGACTGGAGGTGTGAGCCACCCAACCTCAGCTACAAAATTTTGCATAAGATTACTATAATGAAAATCTTTTTTTTTTAAAAAAAAGGAAACTTTGGTTTTTAGAACTCTCTTTTAAATGGAATCAAAACTCCTAATACACATGTGTAGTGACTCTGAACCACAAAAGAGAAGAAATATAAATATTTACTGGTGTTCAAACCTATAACATGAATGTCAGTGACTTTTGCATATACTTGCTTGATAATGTTTTCTAAACTGATTGGAAAAGAAGCATTCTGATACTGATCCACATATGATCACACTTGCAGTTTTGAGAAAATACGATGAAAACAGACATGGGAAAGATAGAATGATATTACCTGTTCATTATTGCATAATCTAGAAACATCTGAGACCCAAAAAAATAACCTAGAGAAAGTGTTTGGAAGGAGGAAAAAGAAGGCATATCTTGGAATATCTTCTAAATAAACAGTAAAATAAACAGTATCCCTTCCATAAGAAGGAAGAACAATTGCCCACTAGGTGGGTTTTTAACCAACAATTTTCACCTTTTAGACTGTCTCCCTTGAGATAGGGCAAAAAATGCTCAATTTCAGTAACTGACACCAGGACTCTCAGATCAACTGGTGCTGTGTCAACTGAAAAGTAATAATGGCATGGACTGCCCGCCAGGTTTAACTTCCATCTACTATTCTTTTCTTATCCTAGTATTAGAAGATATGGAAAAACTTGGAAAAAATTATATTAAGTGAAGTAAGCCAGGCCCAAAGAAACATAGGTCCCATGGTTTCCCTTATTTGCAATATCTAGTATATGTATGAGTCAAGCGGAAAAGGTCAGATAATGTGATGTCAGGAAAGTGAACCCTTAGATATGGATTTTAATGTTTTTTTTTCTTTCATGCATGTGTTTCTAACGCATTTATAAGATTATCTCTTTGTTGGTTTGTATGTCCCTCCCCCACAGTATAACCCCTGCTTTCACTATATTTGATGTCAGTATAACTTGTGGAGGAGATGGGGAAAAACCAGTTGTTTAAGGATACAGGTGGACCTGTTCCAACGATGAGAAGTACAAGTTGTCATGTCCAAAACGAGCTTTACAACGTCGTTGCCGGGGAGGAGAAAGGAGGGGGGAAGGAGAAGGATTGGGATTGGGGGAGAGGGGGAGGCTGGGAAGGGATGTGAAGGGTAAACCAAAGGAGGAGGCTGCAATGCTTGGTAAGAAATGTACGCATTATCCTGCCCATGTAATTGTAACCCCTCTGTACAGTATGTTCAGAAATGAAATTAAATTAAATTAAAAAAAAGAAGATATGTTCCTTGGTGTCATTTTCTGTATGCAGCAAAATTCTTCAAATGGATATTATATCTTTTTTTCTCATTATTCATTGTCTATCTGGATATAGCAGTTTTATTCTCTTCCATTTAATGTGTAATAATAAAATCAGAGGTAATTTCTCAGTATGTTATTAGCATTTTTCAGAACAAGAAATGTAAAATAAGTTTGAATGTATAGTTTAGAGTCCAAAAGAGTGTATTAAATAGACAATCAATACACAGTTCTTTTATGAAAACGTAGTTTTATTGATTATAGCATGAAATAGTGAATTTGACAATGTAATAACAGGAACGATTTTGAAGCTAAGCATCTATATTAATATTTCAAATTTTCCTTTTAGATATTCTTCTCTATGCGTCATATGAGGTGACAATCATCAGTGCCAATACGTTGAGCTTTCTACTACCGTAGTAATAAAAGCATAAAAACAAATGGAAATGGCTTATTGAATATTAACAAAATATGCCCACACAAATGAATGGCATCAAATATGGAGAAAAGGAGTTAAGGAAACCTATCATTCTATCTTTCAGACTGAAATGGGACACATGAATATATGGTATTACTTTACTTCAGATAAATGCAAGGATGCATTTTCAAAAATGTTTCTTCCTATGAGAATTTTTTGTCCATTTTGGTTATTGAAGTCTATCCCTGCACTCTTCAGCTGAAGGCGATCCCTCCAATACTTGAGCCACAGCTCAACTTCAGATTTTATAGTAGGTAATTTGAGTTGAATCACCTGGCTTTTCCTGCATTGGATGGCTTTGGACCACAATCCTTAGATCTCAGCTTCTAGAACAGTGAGGATTAAGTTGGGAGTCCCTGGCACTTGGATTTCATGAGAATTTTAGAATAAAATGTTCTTATCATTTTTCTTACTTGAGTCAAAGATATCTGACAATCTTCTAATATAACATTGGGATTGACGCTAAGCAATCTATTAATTTCACTTACAAATACTCATGTACCATAAGCACACGATACAGAATACCAATTTTAGCCATCAGCTTTACATAATACTGCAATCACCAATTAATATTTGTTTTTCCCAGACAGTCTTCCATTGTTCATGCAAATTGGTTCTATATATAACTTTCTTTCTGAAAATAAAATTTATTTTCAAACAGTATTGCACATGAATAAATAATACACTAAAACGTTGAGATACGACCTCACCCCAGTTAAGTGCTATAATCAAGAACTCTAACAACAACAGATGCTGGAAGGGATGTGGACAGAAGGGAACCCTACTACATTGTTGGTGGCAATGTAAACTTGTTTAACCACTTCGGAAAATAGTATGGAGTTTCCTCAAAAGACTCCAAATAGAGCTCCTCCATGACCCAGCAATCCCACTTTTGGGCATTTACCCAAATGTTTACAAACAAGACCACACTAAAGTTACCAGCCCGACTATGTTTATTGCAGCATTATTTACTATAGCTAAGATATGAACGCAACCCAGATGCCCCTCAGTAGATGAATGGATCAAGAAAATTTGTAATATGTACACAATGGAATTATATTCCTCCATCTGAAAGAATGACATTGCCCCATTTGTTAGGAAATGGAAAGGGTTGGAAAAAAAATCATATTAAGTGAAGTAAGCCAGGCCCAAAGAAATGTAGGGTTCCCTTATTTGAAATAATTAGTATCTATCTGAGAATAGCAAACAGCCAGATAAGTTGATGATAAGTGAAATGAACCCCAAGATAAGGATTCATATGGTTTTTCTTTCTTACTATTTTACTGAATGTTTTTATAAGATATTTCTTTGATTTGTATGTCTGTCCCCCATGGTATAATTCCTGTTTTCACTGTAATATATGTTGGTATAATTTATGGAGGGGAAAGGAGAACATTTTTTTTTGTATATACTAGTCTACTGAAACACATGGAAGGCAGAGAAAACACTGTTGGCTTAACAGAAGGAATTCCAATGAGGATCAGATTGCATGCTGATCAATAACAGGAAAAATTCCATGTAGAAATCAAATGTACTGAATTTTAGTACAGTTGAATTGTAGTTCATTTAAGCATAAGAAGTGGGATAACATCTTACAGTTTGATTCAATTGACAGAAGGACAATATTTCCTTAGAATCCTAAGAAAATGATTCTGAAGTGAACATTGATTGTTATACCCCAAGCATGATGAAAATACATATAATAGACACTTGCAAAACCTGATCATTGCTTTTGAGAAGCCTTCTGATGGGAATAATTTCTATCTACATCAGGGAAGTTCCACTTTGTTGAGCCTGATTAACTTCATGAGATATAAAACACTGCCATACCATCCTTTCTTTTATCTGTACCTAAGTGTCTATTTTTTTTTGTTTCAGTTAGAGATGTTTCCAGATACTCTATTTAATGACAAATCAAGGTCTTCTATTTCTTTTTTCCCATGTCGGATTGTTTCAATTGTTTTAAACCACGTTATATTTTTCTACCAATAGAAATAATGAAATGCTTCAGTTCCTCGAGATTCATGAAACAGCTATTTGAAACAAAAATTTGTAAAGAAAATACATCCTGTCCTCATTATTGTATCCTCAAATAGTTTTACTGTAGTTTGTTCATATACTCTAGATATTTAATAAAGAATCTTGCCACTGATTATACATAATTGCAGCATAGATATTTAATTCTCAATAAACTCAAAGTTTCCTTAGTGTGTACCAAAAAATTTTTGGTATATTTTTAAATAAAATGTCTTAGTATTTATGAAAAATAATGATAGGAAATCTCAATAATACTAGAAATGTGACATATATTATGTACTACCTTTATATATTAGAAACAGTTCAATCCATCTTTCTAAAAGTTTGCACAATAACTTCATATTTTATTAAAACCTAACTGCATTTCAGGTGTTCTACATAAATCTGTCAATAGACTCGAGTTGTAAAATCAATAATCATAATTTATTTACCAGGAAAATTGCATGCTTTATATTATTGTTGATGAAAGACTGCAAAAAGCCTATATATATATACATATACATATATATATCCATTACAGATATATATCTATATCTTTTATGTGTATTTTATAGTATATAGTAACCTAAATTTTTGTATATGTAAAAAATATATGATATATAAATGAAAATTTTGATCTGGAACTTGTCTCTCCCTTGCTGTTTTCATTTAAACTTGTGAATGGTTGATTTGAGAAATCCTTACTTTATATAAATATTAATAAAAATATGAATTAAAAGTATTACAAAGATCAAGCATATCTACAATGAAGGCAAAGGAACGTGTTTGACAGAAGACGATTAAGCTCTAAAAGTGTCTTTTTGCGAAACTATAACCTAATGAAAATATTGATGAGTAAGGAAAGTAAACAAGTGAAAAAAACGCATAATACTTACAGACTGATTTATCATGGCTAAATAGACCACAGAAAGTGTATTGATGTCTAGGCAGAACAACTTACAAAGAATCAGTAGTTGATGTGGAAATGAAAAATATGACAAATCCATTCATATTATTCCTCTATTGAATACTCATACATTTCTATTCTACTGAATTGGAGTCCACCAATGAATATTAAAAGGAAGTAGGACTTTGTCTTCTAGGTTCAGGCCATAAGTCAGATCTTCCGTTGTCATATGAGGAAGTGTGGCTGAGTTCCATCCATTCATAAAACGGAAGTGAAATGTATGAGCTTCTTAACAATAATGGATGCCCCTCCCAAAGAAGTCATTATACAGAAGTAGCAGTTGCTGTGGAAAACCTTCTAGTGGGACATTGTCCATCGTGGGGAGGAAGAGATCCTGACTTGTTTGGTGAATCTACTTAAGTGAAGGAGACAGTAACAGTCCCTTGCCCTCTTTACATGTCTTATTCATGTAAATCATTTTTTTGGCTTGTGTATGTGACTGGGACATTTCTCACTTTCTAAATCATCTTTTTGGCTCGTGTATGTGACTAGGACATATCTCACTTTCTAACTGTAACATCCCAAATGTAGTTCTTATAATTTTTTCCAACTAGGCTGTTTTGTTCCATGAGTAAAAGAATGCAAATTCTTTATTTCCTCAAACTTAAAATGACTATTTCCATTTTGGGGAACTTGAAATTTACTTATATTCCCGCCACCTTTAAGTCTGTCAAAGCAGTCATATGTTTAATGTCTTCTGGATCTGCATCATGGCCACTAGACACTGTACTACTGAAATTTACTACCTATTGAACTACACTCTCTCATGAGTAGCAGTTACTCAAATAATACTTCATACTGACCTTATAATCATGACATATCTATGACAATAGCAAAACTTCCTTCAGATAAGTGCATATTTTCAATAGGTATCAGATACTTGTAAAATGGAATTCAGAATTTGTTAGTTCAGACAACCATAATTTAGAAAAACTTTTGCAAATTGGCTTAGAAGTAGTCATGATGTATCATCCTCTAATTGTTTGGTATGATATAGAAAAAATTCCTGAAAAATAGGCCATTTCTCAAAAGTTATACATTTCTATAGCCTGTTATAAGTGACCCTAATCTGTAGACAGAGATATCAATACATTCCAATTCACGGGTGTCTAGCAACAAAATGCATTAGAGATGAATAGGTTCAACATGCTTGTTTTCCCGATTGCTGAGGAAATCTCAACATTTAAAACCTGTAGTTTTGAAGTAGACATATTTTCTCACAGATAATTTTTTATCTGCCTGTCACAATGAAAAAAGGTACACATGTTTATCCATTTGTTTTGGGAAATTATTTTAAATGGTCTAGTTCATGCTATTTTTTTTTATTTTTTAGAATCATGGAAAGTATATTGACAGGACCAGACAGAAAAGGATAATAGGATTTCTCCTGTTAGAATGTGAAACTTTAGGTAACTTTTGATAATTATAACTTTGACTTTTGATGTGGTAGATTGAAAGGTGAAAAAGAATAATAATTATGGGCACATTCTAGATTCAAATGTAAGAAAGCAAATCAGGGGCCTAAATGGATGTATACTCTCAGAAGGTAACACAAGCTAACAGTTCCGTTTGACTCAAATTTGTAATTTTTAAACTAGAACGAATAATTTTCATAATATTAAAAAGAACTACCTAAAAGGATCTGAGAGTAGATTAGAAGTTAAATTCCAGAGTAATATTCTGTCATAATTTGAATCTACATTTTCCAAATAGGGATTCCTGAGTTAAGCTATAGTTCATAATGGAAATAACCTTGAAGACTTGAAGACCTGCACGTTCCCCAATATATTGATTTTTCTCTTTCGGAGTTATATGGATGCTTAGAGGTAATTGCAGTGTCCTTATGATAAAAATCACAAAATCAGATCATTCAGGTTCCCATACCATCTTGTGAAATATAGACAGGTAATATTTCATTGGAACAGGTTGATATTACATAATTTCTTTAGTTCATGGATAAATTCGAGTATTTTTTAAAATAAAATGTGGGAAATTTATGTGAAAGATGTGAGAGAGACTGTGAGCAGAATTGCCATAGAGAAATTTTGTATTTCTTCTGATCTCTGCAGCATGGAATAGAAAGGAAGACAATTAAATTCCAACTTGTGTATTTTTAGAGATGCAGTCTTATACATCTTTACAATAGAGATTCAATGCAGGACAATTGCAAGGTGTTTTGTGTGGGCATTATGTCAAACTGTGTGGGCCATATTTCACAAATATTAGAGGTCGTTTACTTTGCCTCCCTATGGCATAATGTCCAAAATGTAAACTAATGGTATTGTTAAAAGTTAAATTATTTTGTTAAGACAACTCACTGTATTATCATATAGCCTATAATTCAGTTGGGATACTTTAGTTTTCATACCATGGT
Source organism: Dipodomys merriami (assembly GCF_024711535.1). NCBI lineage: Eukaryota > Metazoa > Chordata > Mammalia > Rodentia > Heteromyidae > Dipodomys > Dipodomys merriami. Next base: position 26,349,067 of record NW_027203159.1, on the reverse strand, counting down.
TATAAACTGATGACATGGGAAATGCATTGAATCTATTTTCTATATTTAAGGTACTGATTTCAAAATTGCCCTTCTTAATTTCATCAAAAATTTCACATATTTGAATATGAATAATTGTGGGTAGAAAATTATTATTTTCTTCATGTAACACGGATACAATAATTTCCAGAGCTGTAGGGGAAACAATTTCTGCTGTTGTGTTTTGTAAAGAAAACACATGAGATGACCCTCCATTTTGGAAATTTTCAAAAATAATTTCAATTACCCTAACTATGTGTTTATAAATTGTATATAAATAAAACCTTATTTGAGTAAACATAGGCCAAAATTGAGTGCAAATGACATTTCTAAAGTTTGATATACAATTTATGGAGCCTGGCACTTGTTCCTCATGAAAGAAATAATATCAACCCAAGAGTTTGAGATCACTGTATCATTTTTAAATTCTGTTCATAGGCCTGGTATCTGAAACACAATGCAAATCAATGTAGGACATTTGCACTTAAATCCTACATGATGATAGATTTGTTTGCTTGTAGTCAACATCACTTGGAACGAGAAACAAGAAAGAATTCTGAAAATACATGGCAATATGTTTCCTTTGAGGAAGATTGGGATAAAGGTAAAGAGCTTGTTGGTTTTTCTTCATTTTCCATTATTGAATCTCAACTTATCTTGTACTGTTGTAAGCTTTTTCCAATAGGAGTGAAATTAATTTTTTTTTTCAACTTGGAATGTCTTGTATGCTAACATCAATAACATATATGAAGATATGCCGTCCTAAATGATCAAAAACCATGTGAAACATCTAAGTGATTTGTTTTTTCATATGGCTAAGAACTCAATATTTTCAGTCTTTATCATACAGCTAAATGTTTCTTGTAGGCTCATAAGGCCTTCAAAATTGTGATTTTTCAATATTAATGTATAATTTAGGGCCAATCTAATCTAGTACCTAAACCAAGTATGTATTTTTCTCTTTGGCAGAATCATTGGAAGATCCTAGTCCAAGATTTGTTTGGCGCACAATCAAATCTTCTGGCAACAACAGGGAAAGAAAATGATGGGTTTTGTGGCACATTATTGTCTGTCAAAATTATAGTGAAGAATTGGGATAAATGAATAACAAATATTATGTTCTATGTACCCATATATTTTGCTCACTTCAAACAAAGTTTTGGATTGCTTTCTGAACTGGTGAACCTGTGATTGGTGGAAAAGTCAAGTATAGTTTCCCTAGGATGCATAGCAAATGCAATCACCCAAATTACTTCAAATCAGAATTACCTTATCTGAACGTTCTTCTCATTCTCATATAATCAATTTAAATCTGGGAAGCCATAGATAACAGTGTTATTTTGGACCAATCCTTCTTCTTCCCATTTTCATGTTTTCAAGATTCACATATATTATAATAAGGTAAATGGCAGTAACTTCAACTGTTAATTGATAAATGTACATACTTGCATGTGTGTTATGATGTCTTCTTTTTCAAATTGATTAATATAGAAATGACTACCTTGTTTAAGGTTTGCAGATGGCTTAAGTCTCATGCCTGGAAGTTTTGTTTATCAGGTCTCTGCTGCAAACATCCTCTGTCAGATCGTCAATCAGGCCAAGAAGCATCCAGCCCTGTATGTGACACACCTGGCCCTGTTCAATCCAAATGTCTGTTGGGACAGGAAGAATAACCCAGAACCCTGGAACAAACTGGGTCCCGATGATCTGTACAAGTTCTACTTTCTGAATGTGGACTATATAGCAAACTGAAGAAAGAAGGTCCAGACTTATAAATTCAAAAACCTCACAATAAAGCTACTTAAAATGAAGTCTTTCAGAAGCCATCTGCACAGTTTTCCACTTGCCAGGAAATATCATGTGTAAATGCATTTCATAATTATGTTGATTTTTTGGATTTATTACACTGATTAATAAATCTCTGAAATTAAAAAAAATTGGAGATTCTTGAGATGATTTACAATTTGCATTTTACAAAGATACATATTAATGAAATATATTTAGAGCTATGTTTTTAATCAGCCAAAAATACATAGATTTCAAATTTCACATTCCTGTATAAAGTATTAATGCACATTGGATATGGTATGTATTTGAAAATCAAAATAAAATGTGAGACTACAAAGTTATGCTATTTCTTAGTGAGTTTCTTTAAAGAATTTTAATGGCTAGAATGAACTTGTTCTTTTATATAATGTTAAAACATCAAGTCTCTCTGACATTGTAAGGTGACAAATACAGGAAAAATGAACAGTAATTGGGTTTGCTTGGAATTCTTTGTAAGCATTTATTCAATTTGGAACCATGTAGTTTGTCTTATTGCCAATATGAGACCTCACCCATTTAAAAGGAGACAATGGTTTCTAGATTTATTGATATTGTCATGTATTTTCTTTATTAATCAGTCCAGAAAAAAAAGCTGATTCAACATATGACCAAGTTGTATTTATGTGAGCCTGTCATCACAATAAGGCCTCATATATTCTTCGTATGAAAAGGGACTAAGCATACTAAGAATTGTATTAACTTATCTGCTGCATGTCAATCATATTACAATGTTATGTGAAGGATGATTTCGCAATTTATATAGTGAAGGAAGTGCTAACTCAGGAGGAGTAATAGGAATAGATAAATTCACCCTTGTGTCTTATGACAATTTTGTAATTCATTCATCCTGTTTACAAACTGAATAGATCAATTCAATATTTGATCAACAGAAAGTGTTTATTCTTGTGGTTAGGGAGTTTCTCATCCTCTGTCATGAAGAGGAAAAGAGTATGTCATGAGAAATAAATTTTGGGGTAGAAAACCACACTTGAGCCAAGCCAGGTGATAAAGTTGTCAATTCTAACTCTCACACATTCGACATTTAAGGAACTAACTACAGATCAAAAAAGTCAAGGATTTTTTCAGATTCATTTCAGGAATTAATCCTCTCAAAATCGAATACTATAGAGCATGGTTACTCCTAGACCTGCAGTATCCATGAAGGTTGGGAACATACAGCCCCAAAAATTATCATCACACGGTGGAAAATAGAGAAAAGAAGCCTGATAGAGATCACTTAGGAACCTGTAGGAGGCTGAAATCTGAGGATCAGGCTCAAGGTAGCCCAACAGGAACATTTGTCACACTCTCATAACCAATTATCCTCCTCAAAACTGGAAATGGCACCATCCATCAAGCAGTAGAGCATTAGAGATCTGAAAAGCTCAGCCACTGTGTCCAAGCCCAAAGTTCAAGCCTACTGACCAACAAGAACAATAAACAAAGACAAGAATATAATTCAATATCCATCAACAGTACCACATACTGACTGGTATTTCCAAAATCTCTGATTTTTTTTCCTTCAACATAAAAGCCAATTAGATTTTATTTATTCCCTACTTATACTACTATGAATTTCAGAGGGTAATGTTTGATGAGGCAATGATATTTCCTTATTTTTTTGGTTATTAGAACACTTAATGTGACTCAGTGGCATTACTAATTCTGTTCCCTTATTCTAATATGTCTCAGTTATGGAATCATAATTTTTCTGGCTTCTAAACATTGGATGATACTAGAGAATCGATAAATTCATGAGAGAATCTGTGACAATGTAAGAGACGATGGTACTTGCTGATTTGTCTGGTAAAAATTTATACAACCCTATCTTTGTCATTATATATATGTGAACTGATTTGTGTGTGTGATCAGATATTTCTGTTACCTGTACATTTTTAGATGCAAATTTTGTGTCTCTCTGTGTGTGTACAAACTGAAATTGTGTATTTTTGCTTATTCTGTTTCAAGACCCAAAATTTGAAGCAGGGCATAGTATTATGATTTTTGGAATTGAAATGTCAGGATATTTTCCCTGCCTTCAATTCTTGACTTTAGACAATCATGATAAAAATTAATCACAGGTAGTTAGGATTATTTTTTTATTTGTCTTCCTTGGTAATGACTATTGTATCCATGATTGGGCCATTGATAGTCAAAGCTCTACCCTGGGTTTGATCCATGCAATATATTCCAAATGTTGGTGTACTATGACCTCCAGAAAGTGAGACAATCCTTCCAGGCACAGAGAGTGAAAGGTGGACAAAAGAATTTTTTTTTTTTTTTTTTTTTTTTTTTTTTTTTTTTTTTTTTTGTCGTGGGGCTTGAACTCTGGGCTTGGGCTCTGTCCCTGTGCTCTTCGGGTCAAGGCAAGCTCTCTACCGCTTGAGATACAGCATCACTTCCGGTTTTCTATGGGTTTATTGGTGATAAAAGTCTCACGGACATTCCTGCCCTGACTGGCTTTGAATTGCGACCCTTAGATCTGAGCCTCCTGAGTAGCTAGGATTTCAGACATGAGCCACTGTCCCCTGGCTAAGAATTTTATTTACACTATTTACCCCATAAGCGGCCTTGAGTCTATCTTGTCCTGGGATAGATACCCAGAACCAAGAGCTGTCTCAACCACCAAAACTCCAAGCCTCTGATAGACAGTCCTGACCCCCCAATCTTTATTAGTTGGTCTGCAAACTTCCACTCCTCACACCACCAAAGCTCAAAAGCTCCAAACCTCCAAAGGAGAAGAATTTTCCCCTTTATTCCCTTCCTCCTCCATCGCAGGCCTCTCCACTTTCCCCAGGCCTGTGCGTCTCTGCTCTGGGGGGCATCTCTCCACAGGCCTCTCTAGAAGAAGATCCGAAATGGCCTCCAGAGGTGGCCCAAATGACTTCCGAAGAAGGCCCCAAATGGCCCCTTGAGGAAACCCCCAATGGCTTCATCTGGAAGCCCCAAATTATCTCCCCAGGCTTGACCTGTCCTCCACAGATCTGCACTGATCTGGCAAGCTATCCACTCCTGAAGTCTCCCCTCCACTCCTACTCCTCCCCCTCCTCTGTGCTAACTCTGTACTAACCCCCTCTAAACTCTCCTCAGGCCTCTAGTTTTTATCCTACTCCCCACCGCAGGACTTCCAGTGTCCTCTGGACTAACAGTTTCTACAGGACTGCTCTGGTCTCCACTAGACTCCCGTCTCCTCAGGATTCCCTGTCTCCTCTGGACTCCTCTCTCCTCAGTTTTTTCCTTACTCCCCCAACCTCCTCCTCACCACCCATCCTGCCTCTGTTTTTCCCCTATGTCCCCCTCAGGCCTCTGAGCATTTATAGGTTTATAAATACCCATATAGGGTGCAGTAATTCCCCCACTAACGGTTTGAAACCACCATTAATACTCCTCCCTCAAGTTTCCCCCTCTCCTTCCTTGGGAGCTCACCATGTGAGTCTGGACAACCCACCCCTTCTAACAGCACACTCCGACCCCTTTTGGCAGTGTTTCTCGCCCGTTTCCAATCGTGTCCCACTCCTTTATTAGGATGTTCTGCCCCTGTGGTGCGGTGACTTCAGCTTCTCAAACACCAGCTCTGCCGGGTGGGTAGAGTGGTGAGACTTGTCTCTTGATACCCTGTCCCCTCGAGCAGCCCAGGCCAAGTGCCCAGGCTGAATATTGGGCCACGTTAATTACCGGGTTATTACAGTATGGCTCTGACATAGAATTCTCATAACCATACATATATGAAAAAGTAATCTTAAGGTAGAAATATCACCCTAAGTTAGTGGAAATTTTCAATGGTCATTTCAAAGTCCAATATATATACTGTGAAAAACTAAAAACACGCATGTGTTTTTAAAGGTTAATTATTTTTCCTGCACTGCTGAATATATTTACCTGACACCACTTCACAAAGTGATTGTCACTTTACAATGGCATTTGTTTTGTCCACACAGAACAGAAAAGCCAATTTTTGTTTGAGCCATGGAATATTCCTTGTAATTGTACCTGAAGGTATTCACATGGTATCCTTTCATATTTTACTTGCCTATCATAAAGGAAGTATGTTTTCCTAGCATATATCTCATGAAATAATGACTCTTTTGCTTTGTTTTTATGCATCCATTCACAAATATTGAAATGGAGATCAAAATATCATATTGATTTACGTTCATTGCAAGAACATTATATAGTAAAACCATTATGGATTTTATTTTCTATACAACCACGTGAACTATTTCTTCCTATTTTCCTGGATGCACGATACATCCATGAATATCTTACTAGAGACATATTTCAGAACCTGTGCCAACACATAGCTAGGCTTGAATTGGTGAAATTAGATTAAGCTTTCAAAAACTGGACAATAATCATTCAACTAATAGATTGAAACTAAGGTCACATTTCAAATGTTCAATGAAAGTTTGAGTGTGTTGAGACAGAGAGTGTTCAAACATAATTTGTGAGAGGGTATGTATACAATGACCAAAGTTCAATGGAAATGGAAATAAAAACAAGCATGATTTTTAAAAAATAACTGATGATGTTTATATGCAGAATACTGACATATCTACTTGGGTTTTCTCCACAGAAAGTAACATATTATAATTTCTCTTATTTCTTCATAGGAATCATTCTGTGAACAAACCATGAGTTCAAACCATTTCTCCTTGTTCAATCTACATCTTAAATTTATAAATATATTGTAATTCTTACTCAACCAAATGAATTCATTTTGATATCTACTACCTATACACCCTTACCTTGAATCCAGAAGCAAATTCCAGTGTTTATGTCCTTATTGGACTTCTCCATGTCAGTTTCCATATAGATATGGTAAGGTTGGAATATAGAAACTTCAATCATCAAATTGAAATCTACATATGTTTTCCAATAGCCAATAAATGATACTATATTTTTCACACTCTTTAAGTTGGCCTGTGAATATCATCTTCCATTTCACATATTGTTTTAAATTTAGAGCCTAATAAAGATATAAAAATATAATGATATTAGACCTCTTATACAAACCTTACACACATTATCTATTCTATACAGAATGGTGATTAAAATTTCAATGGGATTTTTCAACAAAAATTCTGAAGTATGTTTCTTATGTTACAAGCTTCTCATCCATCTCAATGATTTCCACATGTAATCTCATCTAAAGAAAGAAACTGGAGTTCTTTCCAAAACCTGTGCCACAAAAAACAGGTTAATATATGTGTACACAACATTCAAAATGTATTCTTTTGATGAGGGAATTGTAATTTGTGAAGGTAGCTTGATTTTGTGCTGTAAATGTGATGTTTTTAGGGCAAGAGTCTATGCATCTTTTGGTAATTTCTCAATATATTTCTAAAATGTTCCAACCAGACTGTAACTGTCGATTGTAACAAAAAACAGTTTCATGGAATCTTATTTGATGACTATATTCATATTCAACTTGTGTGTAATTTGCCCCACATATATGTGCCCCCATATTTATACTTGATTTTGCACTGTGGTCCACAACATTCCTGATGCAAAATGGAATAGTTTTTTGAAACATATCGTAGGAAGATCCACCTCGTCAAAAATTGTTGGTAGAACTCCAATAAATAGAATTGAATCATTTGGGTACAGACAAGGAAGTTAAAAATACGAGAATGTGGATCATATTTATTATGAATGTTGAAATGGGAGAGTTTCTGATTATGGATATATTTGTACACCTAGAATATAATTTCAAGTGTGTCTTGGTTATCCTTCAGAGTCAGTGAGCAGGAATGAATTCAACATTAATTTATGGGAACCTATAAACTCAGGGAAACCTGGGCCTTTTCTGGTCTGGTAGGGATGTTAAGAGAACAGATCTACCAACACATCTGTATATAGACTACAAACTGATCTACATATATATCCATGTGTAAACTTATGAAAATTAAAATAAATGTATGCATCAATTTCTACTTTTTCATTAAACTTGTCAATGTGATTTACAGAATGATTATAATTTATATATAAGGCAGTGAATCGTTTTCTGGTCATATTTTACCCTATCCCTCATTTTTTCTACACTTTATTCGGCTTCAAAGCTCCCCCGCCCCAGTGGCAAATGCAATTTCCAACATGTTGTGAGGAATTATGTGGCATTCGTTCACCCATATCTTCTATAATTTTTTTTTGTTTCCCTTGTTTGACCTCTTGAGATTAACATTTATCAATCCACAGGCTACCAAATTCAAATAGTGACAAGGGAGAAAGCTTATAAAAAATAAAGGAAATTTTTTTTCATACTATTTTTTAAAAAAACACTAACAATGATAAAACTCAAGTTTCTTGGAGTTCATTTTGCTTACACTAATCTTGATATATACATAGCAATTAAGCTATTGCAATCCTCTTCTAGGATGAAACTGCACATATACCAATTAAGACAAAAAGAGAAAGTAGGATACCTATATTTTATATGTCACTTATTAAGAAAAAAAATATGACTTTTCATTCGGTAACTTTAAATAGAAGCAGGATAAATGCAGTAAAACAAAAGATCAATATTCAATAAATACTGTTGTAATACCCATTAAATGCCTATAAAAACTTAAAGTTAGATTATACATCACCCTGTGTCAAAACACTTTCCAAGTGAATCAGACCTCGAAGTTAAAGAAAATGCTCAGAATGGAGGCAATAGAGAAACACTAGGTCTCAGCCGGGCGCTGGTGGCTCACGCCTGTAATCCTAGCTACTCAGGAGGCTGAGATCTGAGGATCACAGTTCAAAGCCAGCCCGGGCAGGAGAGACCGTGAGACTCCTATCTCCAATAAATCACCAGAAAACCGGAGTGGCGCTGTAGCTCAAGTGGTAGAGTGCTCGCCTTGAGCTGAAGAGCTGAGGGACAGCGCCCAGGCCCAGAGTTCAAGCCCCATGACAGACAAAAAAAAAAAAAAAAGAAACACTAGGTCTCTTAGAACAGGTTGAAACTTTCTTATTACAAATGCACAAAAGCATGAAGTCAAAGAAATGTTAGACAAACTGTGTTGGTTGAACTTGCACAGCTTCTTCAAAACAAAGGATATAGCTAAGTAGGTAAATAGAAAGCCAAAAGACTGGGAGGATATATTCATTAACCCAGAAAGAGCAAAGGGTCATAAAGCTGAAATATAATAAAAATTCAACAAGTTAATGTCCTCCCAAAATCCCAAATGATAAACCTACTCTATGAAAAGGATTCTATTTAAAGAAATACCTCACTGATAACTGAGAATGGCCAAAGGACATATGAAGAAATGCTCAATATCTCTGACAATAAATCAATGCAAATGAAGTCAACATTTAGATTCCACGGCATTCCATTAAAATGGCACAGTCAAATTGATTGCATAGGGAAAACCAGGAACCAACCCAGATGCCTGAGAGTAGATTAATGGATCAGAAAATGTGGAGTATAAACATAATGGAATTCTATTTTCCATTGGAAAGATGACCTAGTCCCATTTGTAAGAAAATTGAAAAACTTAAAGAAATAACATGAATTAAAGGGGGCCAGACCCAAACATACATACAGTCCATGATTTCTCTTATTTCTAAAACCTGGTGTATGTCCATTGTAGTCCTAGAAGAGGATCACAAGAGCTTAATACTAATATACATAAGACCATAGAATATTAGGCTAAACAATGTAAACATATACGAATCAGTTAGTTTCTGATTTTTTAAAATATACTATGAGAAGCCATTTCATTTTACTTGCGTTTTTCCTTTATTTTGCTATGTTTGGAAAAATGTTGTCACTGTCTTTGATTTTGGTCAACACTGTATTATATGTAAGTTAATGAGAATTAGGCATGGGAAGGGCAACATCTCAATCTGAGACATAGAACAATGGGCAAATTAAACAAGAACAGTCCCAACAAAACAACACGTTGGGAAGAAACATGACACCTGGAGGGAGGAGATGGAGATTTTAGGCCAAAAACAGGGTGGGGAAAAATGAACAGTGGGTAAGAACATATGAGGAGACAAGTACTCATTCATTGCTTACATATGTAATTCTAATCCCTCTGTACATCATTTTGACAAGATTCCATTACAAAGTAGAACATTGATACATACACTTCTCAATTCTCATAAAGTTACATGTAGATACTTAAGTAGATGTATTTGTATTACATATATAGACATGTGGAAATAGTTCTGATCTCTTGACAGTTCCTAAAAGCATATAAAGAAGGTTTCCCTAAGTCACTAGGTTCCAAGTCAACATTGACAAATTAAGGTTGAAATCATTTTTGTTCAAATATTTCTGTGGAATCCCAATCTTCATTTGAAATTGCAAACCAGGCGATATCCTGGTGTTCAAATATGCCTCAAATCAGAAACCCTCACATTTTCACGGCTATCATAATTGTGAGCAAGATTCTCACATGTGAAACTTCCTCTTCTGTAGTCAAATACTTCAACACTTTTGATTACATAAGAATCCTCACTACTAATAAACTATTTTGTCAAGGTAGATCTTCCCAAAATATACTTTAAAGGCTATTCCATTTAGCAATAGGAATGTTGTGGACCATGAATGCCAAATGAACTACAAAATGATGGAGGGGGGTGCATAAATAAAAGGGGCAGTTTATACACAAATATTCATTAGATATGGTTTCATGAAATGGTCTTGAATTACAATCCAAACTTACAGATTAATCTTCCTAGAACATTTTAGTAATATAACACAAAATTTCTCAAATGATGCAGGTATTCTTGTCAGATAAATCACAGATTCTTGGGGATGGGAAGGTGATTCAGTGGTAGAGTGCTTGCCTTGCATACATGAGGCCCTGTGTTCCATTCCTCATTACCACATAAGCAAAAATTAAAAAAAAAAAAAGCCAATGTGGCGCTGTGGCTCAAGTGGTAGAGTGCTAGCCTTGAGCTGAAGAGGTGAGGGACACCGCCCAGGGCCAGAGTTCAGGTCCCAGGACAGGACATTAAACAAACAAACAAACAAACAAATAAATCACAGATTCTCTATACAAAATATGGTATCTTCAAAAAGTGCACGTTGTCCCCCCTATCTAAAAAAATGTTGGCTGCTATTGTATATAACACTGCAAGAATCTATTTCTACCTACCACAGGCAATGTCAAGAAGTCAGAGATTTCTTCTGCAGATTAAATGCACATAAAAACATTGAGATGATTTAGAATCTTGTGTCTTGAGAAACACGTTGCAAAATTTGGTGGTTTAAAACATCCATAAAATATGTCTGAGTCAACCAGAAAAGTTCAGATAAGGTGATGTTAGGAAAATGAACCCTAAGATATGTATTCAAATTTTTTTCATGTGATTATTTCTAACACATTTATAAGATTATTTCTTTGTTGCTATGTATGTCCCTCCCCCACAGTATAACCCTGCTTTCACTTTATTTATGTCGGTATAATTTGTGGAGGGGAAGGGGAAAAATAAATTGTTTAAATATGGATACAGGTGGATCCATTGCAACAATGAGATGTACAAGTCTTTATGTCGAAAACAAACTTTACAACTTTGGTGCGTAGGGGGGGAGAAGGGGGACGGAGAGGATTGGGTGGGGGTGCGGGGGGAGGATGAGAAGTCATTGGAAGGGGAAACCAATGAGGAGGCTACAATGATTGATAAGAAATGTACTCATTATCTTGCCTAAGTAATTGTAACCCCTATGTAGAGTATTTTTACAATAAAAAATAAAATTAAAAAAAATCCTACCCATTCATCTTTTTGGAACACAGAAATTGATGGAAATTTTTATTAGGGACCAAATATTATTATACATTTCTTATATTTTTATCATATTCTACATTATTAACAACTGAAATGGAACATCTTATTCCCATACCAAGGTAAATATTGTGAGGAGTCAACTTACATTTAGAAGTTAGGAAACAGTCCTTTCCTCAGATTACTTTCTTCACTCAACAACTTAGGCATGATTATTAATGGGCACTTGGCTATGTCCAAAATGTCCTGAAAGATTAGCTTATGGCTTGCATGCCTTTCAATTCCACATATTATCTCATTGAGTGTTTCTAATTGGCCACAGTTATTCATTTGTAAAATAGTTAAGATGCTTGAATCCCCCTAAGATCAGAAAAAAAAAAAAAAAAACTGATTCTTTTATATCTGCCTTGACAATCCCTTGAAATTTTGTCCCTGTCATTGCAGGACAAAACAGTCATTCCAAATTCCATGTTGGGGTCTCAATATTCCCAGATATTAAAAAATATCTGTCAGTAAGAAGTTCATGGAAGACTCTTGAGAGTATATAACATATTGTTAAGAATCAAGATATTTGTAGGAAAAGGACATTAATAGCACACATTCTCTCTCATATGGGAACGCCTTTGTAAATTGTCAGAGTTTTTGAAGGAAAATTTTGAATGGAATGACTCTGAACTTTATAGTTTTTCAAAGCTTTATACAATTCCTTTGAAAAATGCCATCTCATCATCAGGCAGTGAGTAACTTGAAACACTCTGCCAAACATTATGCTTTGTAGACCTTTAATGTTACACAGAAATATTGTGTATTTTTTCTTCTTTTTTTCTTTTTTCTTTTTGTCTGTCTTGGAGTTTGCACTGTGGATTGGGAATTGTCCCTGCACACTTTAGCTCAAGATAGAGTGTCACATTCAATTTTCTGGTGGTCATTTTGAGAAAAAAATCTCATGGACTTTCATGCCTTTATTGGCTTTGAACCACCATCCTCCCATCTTGGCTTCCTAAGTACCTAGGATTATAGGCCTGAGCCACCAGCACTCAGTTCTTCTTAGTCTTCTCTAACAAAATACCATAGTAGTAACTTGAAATTTATCCAAGGTTATTTAAACAACACTGAAAAAATTTAGCATGATTTCCAAAGAGAAGATTTGCATTGAAGTTTCATATTCCACTTTCATGTTGCTTTCTCCTGAAGAGGAAACCCAGACATCAAGGAGGATGGAAAATGAATATTAACAGACACATATAGGTCTAAAATCAATAGCCATGTTCACAAAATTTTTATTATTTTTTTCAATCACCTTGATTTATTTGTAAACATAACAAATAAAATAAAACAATTCCACTAAAGGGACTCCAATATTAGTATCTATGAAGATGTTCCTGAATGTCAACATCCATTGAAATTTTGGAATTTTAATTTCTACCAACATATGAAAACTTGAACAACAAATCAAATGTAGTCTTAGAACAAACCAGCCTTGGAATAATTTTCTTAATTATTTTGAAATTACAAAAGAATTGATATCATTAAGAAAATAATGATTTCCTATGGAAACGATTTAAAAATGTTTATCACTTATTATAATTAAATACCAAACAAGAGTAATTTTATATAATCATTAGAAATATAATTTTATTACTATCGTAAAATAGAATAAAAGACCAGTCCCAATATATTATCATTATTCTTGATTTGTTATCATTACCTAAATATCTTTTTTTATATTTTTATTTATTTTTTATTTTGAAAATAATGTACAGAAGGGTTACAATTACATGGGTAAGATAATGCGTACATTTCTTATCAAGCATTTTAGCCTCCTCCTTTGTTTCCGCTTCCCATCCCTTCCCAGCCTTTGCCCACCCTCTCCAATCCATCTTCCCACCTACCCACCAAAGTTGTAAAGTTCGTTTTCGACATGACAACTTGTACTTCAAATTGTTGCATCGGGTCCACATGTATCCTTATTTAAACAACGTGTTTTTCCTCTTCCCCTGCACAAATTATAGCGACATCAAATACAGTGAAAGCAGGGGTTATACTGTGGGGAAGGGACATATGAAGCAACAAAGAAATAATCTTATAAATGAATTAGAAACAAATGCATGAAAAAAAACACATTTGAATACATATCTTAGGGTTCATTTTCCTGACATCACCTTACCTGACCTTTTATGCTTGACTCATACATATAACATATATTGCAAATAAGGGAAGCATGGAACCTATGTTTCTTTGGGCTTGGCTTACTACACTTGATATAATTTTTTCCAAGTCTTTCCATTTCCTAACAAATGTGGCCATGTCATTCTTTCTAATGGAGGCATAGAATTCCATTGTGTATATATTCCACTTTTTCTTGATCCAATCATCTACTGAGGGGGCATCTGCGTTGGTACCATATGTTAGATATAGTAAATAATGCTACAATAATCATAGTTGTGCTGGCAGCATTAGTGTGGTCTTGTTTGTAAACTTTTGGGTAAATGCCCAAAAGTGGGATTGCTCGGTGATAGGGGAGCTCTATGTGCAGTCTTTTCAGGAACCTCCAGACTACTTTCCAAAGTGGTTGAACAAGTTTACATTCCCACCAACAATGAAGTAAGGTTTCCCTTCTGTCCACATCCCCTCGAGCATCTGTTGTTATTAGAGTTCTTGATTTTGCCATTCTAACTGGGGTGAGGTGGTATCTTAATGTTGCTGTGATTTGCATTTCTTTTATGGCTAGGGAGGTTGAGCATTTCTTCATGTGTCTATTGGCCATCCTTGTTTCTTCTTCAGAGAAGTTTCTCTTTAAGTCTTTAGCCCACTTATTTATTGGGCAGTTGTTTCTTTGAGGATTTGTTGTTGGGGAATTTAATTTTTTGAGTTCCAAGTCTATTTTAGATTTGAAGACCGTTGTCCGTTGTATGGCTAATGAAGATCTTCTCCCAATCCGTGGGCTTTTTATTGATCTTGCTAGCTATGTCCTTTGCCATGCAGAATCTCTGCAACTACATGCAATCCCATTTGTCCAACCTTTCTTTGATTTGTTATTTTTCCTGGTCTCTATTAAGAAAATTTCAGCCTGCTCCAAGGAAACCTAGGGTTTCTCCTATTCTGTTGGGAGCCGACAGTAAAGCTCCAAGGTCATCTTGACCCTTGTGATCACTTGAAGACAAATACAAGTAACTGACTTTCATGAAAAACACCAGGTGTCCGGATTTGCTTTGCTCTGTCTGTAGAATTTGTTTTAATTTCTACTCGTTGACCTTGCCTTGTTTCTTTCAGCACCCTTGTTTTTATTAAAGACTTTCCTTTCTTCTCTGCACTATGGTGACCTTAGGTTAACTCTTTACTTCCAATAGTATGTAATAAGGAGAGTTAAAAATAAACGGGGCTGCAGTCTTGAACTGCAGACCTCCTGACACCATCCTTTGTCCTATGTCTTTATTTTTCCATCCTCACCCCCTAAATCAGGAGTCCCTTTCGTTGCCGGTTGTTTCCAGCAACTGGCATCCAAACAGGGACCTGAAAACCTGGGATCAAGGCAGAGGACCCCGCTAAGGTAAGAGGACGTGTCCAGAAAAAGAGCGGATGATAGTATAGTCGGGAGTAAGAAATTATGGGGTAAAGAAACAGCTGCACATTATATGTGCAGACTCTTCAGGGCATGCTTCAAGCTAGAGGGGTGAAAGTTGGACAGAGTCAATTAAAAAATTTCTTTCACTTTATGGAGGAAGTATGCCCCCGGTTCCTGGAGGAAGGAACCATTGGTTTCGAAACTTGGCAAAAAATAGGAAAAATTATTCAGGAGCATTATGATGTAAGTGGCCCAGAAAAAAAGAAAACAAACAAACAAACAAACAAAAAAAAACAGTGGATGCTTTTACACTTTGGAATTTAGTTCGAGACTGTCTGGATCCCAAACATGAACAAATAA
Organism: Dipodomys merriami; assembly: GCF_024711535.1. Lineage (NCBI taxonomy): Eukaryota > Metazoa > Chordata > Mammalia > Rodentia > Heteromyidae > Dipodomys > Dipodomys merriami. The sequence continues at coordinate 26,333,574 of NW_027203159.1, read as the reverse complement.
AATTTAATCAGTTGATTGGGAAAGTTGCACAGGATAACGAGTCTCGCCCTGCTGTGCATACTGCTGCCAAAAAGAAATCAAATAAATTGATAAAAGTTGAATCTATTGAGTCAGAAAATGAGAAAAAGTCAGATGGCTCGGATGCTGAGGAAAAGTCAGATCACTCAGATTCTGAGGAAAAAATATATGATGAGCCTACTGAGGATAAAACAGTCCATTTTGAGGAAATGTTAAATTCAGTTATAAAAAAATTGTCACAGATTGAAGCAACGCAACGACCCCCTTTAAGGGTGAATGTTTGTGAGCCCTCTTTAACAGTTCTAGGGGACTCAGATGTCTATCCGACACCCCCTCCACCTGTTATTCCCCAGGCGCAGTCTACTCGGTCTGCGCAGCCTAGTCAGCCCAGGCCTTTGAAGTTATCTAGTCCTCCTAATGATGAATTCCCTCTTGGGACAGGAGATATTTGCCCTCCCAGGCATAGTGCCTGGCAGCTCTCATTAGCACAGGCTGCTCAACGAGGGGAGGATATTTCTGGTTTTCATTTATTTCCTGTAATGGAGGACCAAAACCAGCAAAGAACTCACCAACCTATTCAATTTAAACAAATAAGAGACTTGAAAAATGCTTGCGCTCAATATGGACCTACAGCTCCATTTACACAGGTAATTTTGGAAACATTGTATACTGATGCTTTATGCCCTAATGATTGGAAACAATTAGCTAGAGCTTGTCTTAGTGGAGGAGATTACTTGTTGAGGAAGTCTGAATGTGTGGAACAGTGTCAGGCCACAGCAGAGGTTAATAGGGCTAATAATATACCTACTACTTTTGCAGAGCTTGCTGGAGAAGGTGCGTATAATGACATCCATACCCAGTTAAATTACTCTGTGGGTGCACATGCTCAGATTAATGCCGCTGCTAAGCGTGCCTGGAAGAAACTTCCTAACTCTAATAAGACTGAGGATCTTTCTAAAATTAGACAAGGACCAGATGAACCTTATCAAGAATTTGTTTCTCGGTTACTAGAAGCAACAGGCCATCTCATCCAAGATGGGGATGCGGGTATGGTTCTTGTACAACAATTGGCATATGAAAATGCTACTGCAGCTTGCCAAGCAAACATTAGACCATTTAGAAAAAAAGAAGGAATAACTGATTATATTCGGCTCTGTGCTGACATTGGCCCATCCTATATGCAGGGCTTCACACTGGCTGCTGCACTTCAGGGACAAACCATAACTGTATTCCTCCGCACTACCCGGGGAGGCAAAAATGGAGGAAGACATCCCCGAATTGTTGGACCTCCTGGCAGCTGTTTTTCTTGCGGTCGAATGGGCCATCTAATAACTCAATGTCCTAATCAGAAAAAGGGAGCTAATCTAAGGAGATGCCTCCAATGTAATAAGGAAAGACATTGGGCCAGGGATTGTAAATCTGCTTTTGATAGTGATGGCCGTCCGATTCCGGAAAACTGGCAGAAGGGCCAGGGCCCTTCAACAAAAAAATGGGGCAGCCCGGTCCTTTTCACAGCTTCAAGCCTACCTGCTGGCAACCAACAGCAACAATAACAAACGGTTTCCAGTCTCCACAGAGCAACCCCAGGAAGTGCAGTATTGGACCTCTGTTCCTCCACCTACACAGTATTAACTCCTGAGATGGGAATTCAAGCTCTGCCTACAGGCATAGTTCCGCCCCTTCCAAAAGGATCTGTTGGTCTGTTATTAGGCCGAAGTAGCTTGCCATTGAGAGGCCTACATATTACCTTAGGAGTAATAGATCAAGACTATACTGGAGAAATAAAAATTATGGCATCAGCGCCTACTGGAGTTATATCTAATTCTGCTGGGCAAAGAATCGTTCAGCTGGTCCTAGTTCCTTTAATCTCTGTTGGAAATTCTGTTACTTCTGCCTCAAGAGGCACAAAAAATTTTGGGGCCTCAGATGTATTTTGGATTCAAAATATAAAACAAGGAAGGCCTGAACTTATAATTTATATTCAAGAAAAGCCTTTTCAAGGCGTGCTGGATACTGGAGCAGATGTATCTTTAATAGCTAAAAAATATTGGCCTTCTCACTGGGCCCTTACTGCCTCTCTCACATCCTTACAAGGAATTGGCCATGTTACAGATCCACAGCAAAGCAGTGCTATTCTCCATTGGAAAGATGATGAGGGCCATTATGGAACTTTTCAGCCTTATGTGCTGGATCATTTGCCCATTAATTTGTTGGGGAAAGATATTATGGAAAAATGGGAGATTATTTGTTTAGTCCAAATGATATAGTCACTCGACAACTCTTAGATCAAGGACTGCTACCTTCAGGGGGACTGGGGATTGGTCAACAAGGCATTCGAGAGCCCATTCAGCCACAGCCGCTATATAAGCAATTAGTAAAAGATCAGGTAACATTAAAATAATTAGCTCCTACTGAAATATTAAACGGTCCATACATAATAACATGGGGTTGGGATACATAACTCATAATAGTTTTTAAAAGGGATGAATTGGGCCAAGTTATATTATACGTGCCCTGCAAAACTCTCTTATGAGTTTAGCCAGCCAGCTACATAAGATCAAGCTCCAAATAAATGAATTCCCCCCAAGAGGAACTGCGGCCAGAGACAGGTAAGATGCCAGTCTGACCAACCTAAGACAGGGCCTTCAGCTTTGCTCTGAAGAAGTTCCCAAAGACGGGTAAGGCAGACAAGGTGATCCACCCAACCTAAGACAGGCAGGTTTGCTTTTTTAAAATAAAGATGGGGGAGATGTTGGGAGCCGACAGTAAAGCTCCAAGGTCATCTTGAATCTTGTGATCACTTGAAGGCACATACAAGGAACTGGCTTTCATGAAAAACACCAGGTGTTCAGGTTTGCTTTGCTCTGTCTGTAGAATTTGTTTTACTTTCCATCAGTTGACCTTGTCTTGTTCTTTCTGCACCCTTGTTTTTATTAAAGACTTTCCTTGCTTCTCTGCATTAAGGTGACCTTAGGTTACCTCAGGACTTCCAATAGCATATAATAAGGAGAGTTAAAAATAAATGGGGCTGCAGTCTTGAGCTGCAGACCCCCGACCCCATCCTTTGTCTTATGTCTTTATTTTTCCGTCCTCGCCCCCTAAATCAGGAGTCCCTTTCATTGTTGGCTGGTTCCAGCACTATTCCATCCTGTAATGATTTCAGAGTGTCTGCTTTGACTCCAAGGTCTTTGATCCATTTGGAGTTGATTCTGGTGCAGGGTGCTATATAAGGATCTAGCTTTAGTTTTCTACAAGTAGTTAACCAATTTTGCCAGCACCATTTATTGAAGAGGCTCTCTTTCTTCCATTCTATTTTTTTAGCTCCCTTATTGAAGATTAGATGGCTATAGTTCTGTAGGTTCATTTCTGGGTTTTCAATTCTATTCCATTGGTCCTGAGGTCTGTTCTTGTGCCAGTACCAAGCTGTTTTGATTACTATGGCTTTGTAGTAGAGTTTGAAATTTGTTATTGGTATTCCTCCAATAGTGATCTTTCCGTTGAGGAGCGTTTTTGCTATTCGGGGTCTTTTATTATTCCATATGAATTTTTGGATTGCCTCTTTTATTTCCTTGAAGAATGAGGTTGGAATTTTGAGAGATAGCCTTGGGAAATATTGCCATTTTCACTATGTTAATCTTGCCAATCCAGGAGCATGGGAGGTTTTGGCAATTTCTAAGCTCTGTTTTGATTCCCTTTTTCAAGTTTTTATAGTTGTCATTATAGTGATCCTTCACTTCTTTGGTTAAGTTAATTCCTAGGTATTTTATTTTTTGTGGGGCAATTACAAATGGAGTTGCTTTCCTAATATCAGCCACACTTTTCTCATTGTAGGCATAAAGAAAAGCCATTGATTTTGGGGGGTTAATTTGCTATTTTGCCAAATTTTGAATCAGCTTGAGTAATTTGGAAGTGGAGTCTACTGGAGTCTTTAAATACAAGACCATGTCATCTGCAATGAGGGAGAGCTTTACTTCTTCTTTCCCTATTTGAATCCCCTTTATGTTTGTATCTTGTCTTATTGCTGTAGCTAGGCATACTAATACTGGATTGAAGAGAAGAGTAGAGAGAGGACATACTTGTCTTGTTCCTGAGTTAAGAGGAAATGGCTATAGTTTTTCACCATTAAGTATAATGCTGGCTATAGGTTTGTCATATACAGCCTTTATTGTATTGACGAATGTTTCATGAATTCCTAATTTTTCTAAAACCAACATCATAAAGGGGTGTTGGATCTTGTCGACTGCTGTTTCTGCATCTACTGAGATAACCATGTGGTTCTTATACTTGCTCCTGTTAATGTGATGAATTATATTAATTGATTTGCATATATTGAACCAGCTTTGCATCCCTGAAATGAAACCTGTTTTATCGTGGTGTATGATTTTTTTGGATGAATTGTTGAAGTCGATTGGCCAAAATTTTGTTGAGAAGTTTTCCATCAAAGTTCATCAAAGAAATGGGTCTATATTTCTCTTTCTTTGATGAGTCCCTGCCTGGTTTTGGGATGAGGGTTATGATGGCTTCATAGAATGTGTTCGGTAGTGAACGTTTAATTTCATTCGAGTTGGAGTAGTACTGGTGTAAGCTCTGCTTTGAAGGTCTTGTACAATTCCACTGTAAAACCATCTGGTCCTGGACTTTTCTTAGATGGGATGTCTCTTATTGCTGTTTCTATTTCAATGCTTAATATGGGCCTGTTAAGATAGTTTAACTCATCTTGGTTTACTTTTTGCATGTCAATATTTGCTAGGAAAAGGTCCATTTCTGCCAAGTTCTCAAAATTATTAGTATAAAGTTTTGAGAAGAATTCCCTTATAATGTTCTGAATCTTGGTTGTTTCTGTGGTGATGTTTCCAGTCTTATCGATGAGCTTATTTATTTTAGTGTGTACTCTTCTTTTTCTGATAAGATTTGCTAAGGATCTGTCAATTTTGTCAATTTTTTCGAAGAACCAACTCTTTGTTTTCTTGATCCTTTCTATAGTTTTTTTTGTATTCTAATTCATTTAATTCTGATTTAATTTTACTTATTTCTTTCCATCTACTGGCTTGGGGTTTACTTGCTGCTCTTTTTCAGATGTCTCATTAAATTGTTGGTTTCAACTGCAGAGCTCCAACTCCAGTTAGCAGGCTACGAGGTTCTTGCGAGATTCGCCTCGACATCAAGTGCCTGTGTCTGGCAGAACGAGTGTGAGACAAAGAAACAGTCCTTCCCCAGCTGCCCGGATAATCATGAGTTTTGGCCGGACCCTTTGAGCACACACCGAGATAGAGTGAGGAGCCAAGCAAAAAGCACAGACCATGGCGCTGAAACGGATGAATAAGGAACTTAGTGATTTGGCCCACGATCCTCCAGCTCAGTGCTCTGCAGGTCCAGTTGGGAATGACATGTTTTACTGGCAAGCCACAATTATGGGACCTAATGACAGCCGATATCAAGGCGGTGTATACTTTTTGACAATTCATTTTCCTACAGACTACCCCTTCAAACCACCTAAGGTTGCATTTACAACAAGAATTTAACATCCAAATATTAACAGTAATGGCAGCATTTGTCTTGATATTCTAAGGTCACAGTGGTCTCCTGCTTTAACTATTTCTAAAGTTCTTTTATCCATTTGTTCACTGCTATGTGATCCGAACCCTGATGACCCCCTAGTCTTAGAGATTGCACGGATCTATAAAACAGACAGAAATAAGTACAACAGAATATCTCGGGAATGGACTCAGAAGTATGCCATGTGATACTGCCTTAAAGTCAGAATAACCTGCATTATAGCTGGAATAAACTTTAAATTATTGTTCTTTTTTGATTTGTCTTCCGGCTGCTACTCTATCAGACCTCATCTTTTTTTTTATTTTATTTTATTTTTTGTTTACCGCCCTCCATTCATTCACATGCTCATCTTAGAAGACTTAAGTTCTTCCAGGTTTGGACAATAACTGCTTTTAGAAACTGTAAAGTAGCTACAAGAGAACAGTTGCCCAAGCTTCAGAATATTTTTTTTAAATAGAGCATGTGTATTATGTGGCCAATATCTTCACTCTTAACTCGGTTATGAGACTAAACCATTCCTCACTGCTCTAACATGCTGAAGATGCCATCTGAGAGGGAGGGAGATGGATGCTCAGTTGTCACATCAAAGGAAATAACATTCTTGCAGCATTCACTCTTGTTTAAGCCTTCCACTATTAGAGATTTGAGGTTATATGATATACTTTATGCTCATAACTGATATGGCTGGAGAATTGGTATTGAATTCATAGCATCAGCAGAACAGAAAATGTGATGTATTATCTGCATGTCAATAAAGGAATGTTCTTGTTCTACAGATAATGGAAATTGGAAGAGAAACACCCTTTGTGTTCCAAAATAGAGTCTCAAACATTTTTTAATTTACATTTAAATTGTTAGGAGCCTTGGAGATATTAGTTAATCTATCTTCCAATACACTGTTTAATACAGCACTGAATAAATGATGCAAGTTGTAAATGGATGAGTGATCCACTAATAGCTCTGCTAGTAACTGATTTGTCTTTCTTCAATAAAGTTGCATAAACCAAAAAAAAAAAAAATGTTGGTTTCAGATCTCTCCAATTTGTTGATGTAGGAACTCAGAGCTATAAATTTACCTCTGAGTACTGCCTTTGCTGTGTCCCAGAGGAGCTGGTAATTTGTGTGTTCATTTTTGTTAAAGAGCAAGAACTTTTGAATTTCCTTTCTAATATCTTCCATGACCCACTCGTGATTCAGCAGTGTGTTATTCGGCCTCCATATGTTACCGGAAATTCTTTGGTGGCTTTTGGTGTTGAGTTCTAATTTTATTCCCTTGTGGTCAGAGAGAATGCAAGGTATAACTTCAATGTTTCTAAATTTGGACAAGTTTACTTTAGTTCTCTTTGAGTGTTCTCAGCCTGCTCAATCCATTCCTGCTTTTCTCTTTGAGTATCCTCAAGCTGCTCACACAAATCCTGTATCAGTTTTTGAGTAGCTTCCTCACACTCATGATATTCCTGTATAAACCTTTGGATTGCCTCCTCTCTCTCCCGGTCAAGCTCATACAGATTCCTTTGTATGCTTTCAATCTTTTCATTTATCATGTTTGCCAGCAGCATTTGTAGAGCTATTAGTGAACTCTTCTCTGGATTATTCATTATCTGTTTTGTCCCCTGATTATCATGAGTGGGAGATGAGATACCTGGACTTGCCATTTTTCTTGTGTTTTTCCGGCTTACTCTGCCCATTTGGTATGAAAATAACACCAGTTTTGTGCTGAACACTATCTTAAGGCAAGCATCAACCAAAGTCTGTAATTGCACAGTCAATAGTCTTCAGATACAATCTAGTTCAACAGATACATCTATTCAACCTCAAACAACTATATATTAATGGGCTACGAACTGCAGAGAAGAATTTGGCAAACCAGAAATTATTAGGTTTAGGGAGAGATGTGGGTAAAAAAATAGGAATAGAGTGGTGTGGGTAGGCACAGGGAGAGTTAACTAATTCCCAATCTCAAAGCAGGAAATAGGTTAGATAGGATGAAAGTAGAGAGAGAGAGAGAAAAAGAAGAAAGAGAAAGGGAAAAAAGAGACCAGAAAAAACAGAAAAGTAAAAATTAAAAATATTATTCAGGACCAAGAACAAAATATTCAGAGAAGAACGTGGATATAATGAGAGAAGGGGAGGGATATAAAGGAGATGTGAAAAACTTAAAAATAAAAATACTTGAAATATTATATAATATTATATATATATATATATATATATATATATATATATATATATATATAAAGAGGTAGTACTGCTATTAAGGAATTTAAGTCTAAGAGGTTTTGAATTGAGTAATAAATTTGTGGATTAAGTGTGTACACAATGGGGGATAAGGTCTTATAATCGACTATGGGTTTATCTGAGGATGTGCAGAACAACAATTAAGTCACCTATAGAAGAACCAAAGAGAAGAAAAGGTGAAAAGGATAAGAAAGAAAGAAAAAAGATCAGTAGAGCTAAACAAAAAAAAAGTTTTTAAAAAGAAAAAAAAAGGAAAGAGAAAAACACACACATATACCCCTAAAATAAAAATTATAAGAGGAAAAAAATTACTAGAAAACAATTTTTTTCAAAAAAGGTAAGAATTAAAAATTTTAAAAAAAGTTTTAGAAAATAATTTTTTTATAAAAGGTACAAAAGTAAAAAGAAAAAAAGGTATTTGTTTTTTTGGGGAGGGGAGAGAGACAGGAAAAATCCTGTCTCTCTCTTGTGTCCATAACCAGCCTCTTGTTGGAATCTCTGGTCTACTTGTGGTGTTTGATTTTCCTGTGGCTTGGTTGGTTTCTTTCTTTCTTTCTTTCTTTTTTTACCCCGCCCCTTGGTTGGTTTCTTAAGTCAGTTTGTTTGAACAGGCAGAAAAATGCTCTGCTTGACCCAGGATTTTGTGATTCTCCTCCCCGGTTAGTTCAATGGGAGAGAGACCTGCTTTGAGTGTCACAAAAAAGGGAGATGGCGTTTTCCTCAAGTTAGGAGATGCTGTGATGAGGCTAGGTTCTGGGTAGAGTTGAGGCCTTTTAGCAAACAGTAGCTTTTCCCGGGGTCTAGTTTGTGAGAAACTCACAAAGGCCAGCCTGGAGCCACTCTTAGGGTTTATATTTACTGAATTTCAATTGATTGTGGATGCTGCTATAGGGAGGGGCAGCCTCTGGCTCTGATTACCCAGTGAAGAAAGCCACTCATGGGTCTGGTGCCTAAGCTGGATGAGTTTTCCTTGGGTGGAGCTGAGTCTGGCAGGTCAGGTTAGGTTCTTGTGACCTGCTAAAGGTCTCTAGTTTTCTTTCAAGGCCTGAGTTAGAGCTAGCAGCTCCACTGAGCTTTGTCAGTATCCAAAATGGAGATCTCCTGTAGTGGGGGCTGGGGGAAGGGGTGGCCATCCCCCCTCTGCTCCTTGAGAAGGAGTGAGGACGTCAGGCTTCTACTCACACCGAGTCTTGGTTCCTGGATCATCTCTGGTCTGCGAACTGCAGGATGAAGATGTCTGCTCCTTGTCAGTTCTTGCTGATGTTGAGTAGAATCTTCCCGCTCGCTGCATCTGGCTCCTTCGTCCCGGACTCTCTCTTTTGCAGGTATGGCTGATTTGGCTGCTGCCGCCACCACTGCCACTGCAGCAGTGGCTACTGGCAAGTGCTCAGATCTCTCTCCTTGCATGGATTTTCCCTCTCTGACCTAACTCTCCGTCTTTTGATGGCACACTTGGTGTGATTCTCTGAAACTCTAAAATTGCTTCCTATGTGAGAGCTTGTTTAGCCTCCAGCTTCTCCTCCACCAACTTCCAGAATCTCTGTTGACAAAATTATTAAAGATATTGTAGGGAAATCATCTTTCTGTTGAACAGAATTCATTTATTTAAGTGATTTTACATTAATAGCCTGTGTTTTTCCTTTTTAATCATTGTATTTTGAGAAAAGATATACCTCTAAAAGGATGCTAAAGTTTACCTGTTTAAGATTAGACACAGTTTCTACACATTATTTCCTATCTACACAGTGATGCATATTTCTCAGCTAATATTCCCTTTCTGAAGACAACCTTGTAAACAACTACTTTTATTCAAGGCTGGACAAACTAATTATTTCACAACATTCACTATTTTTTCCTATCCCCATTTATGCTTCTAAAACTCATTTAAAAATGAATTCAATACCTCCATCAGAAAGAATGACTTCACCCCATTTCTTAGGAAATGGAAAGACTTGGAAAAATTATATTAAGTCAGGTCCAAAGAAACATAGGTCCCATGGTTTTCCTTATTTGCAATAAATAGTGTAAGTCCAGGAAAAGCAGAAAATTTCAAAAGTAATGTACATATGATGATATAAAAATGTATTAAGTGAAATGAACCCCCAGATTGGGACACACTTTCCTGATATTATGTATTATGTGATTTATTTATTTTTCTTGTATGTTCTTGCGCCAATATAACCACTGATTTTAGTGTATTTGACGACAGTGCCCTGCATCTTGCATATCTATTTCTAATTTGTGGAGGGAAGGAAAATAACAAAATGCTGAAATAGTTTATTGGTTGACACATTTTAACAATGAGAAGTACAAGATGTTGAAATGAAGTTTACAATTTTGGGGGTATATGGGGAGTTGGGGAGGTGGGGCTGGAAGGAGTTTTAGGGGAAAAACAAAGGAGGAGGTAACAATGCTCGATAGGAAATGTATTGATTACCTCACTCATGTAATAGTAATCCCTCTGCACAATATTTTTTTATAATAAAAATTTTAAAAAGAAACTGAAGTATTTCCTATAGCCTCATACTCCATGTGGAAGAGCATGGTAAGTTTTGGAAAAAATGACTTGAGAGTGTTAAAAGCTTCTTCATATGACTACATGTATTCAGTACGTGATTGAGACTTTGAAGGAATCATTATGAAGAAAGGTCTTCTACTGCCCTATAGACCAAGTTTTACGTTTAATTTATAATAAAAGAACATATTAATATAATATAATAATATAACATAAAAATTTCTGATTTCCTGTTCTTATGCAAGCTGCCAATAAAAAGAATAAAACCTTCACTGCAGTGAGTGCACCAATCAAACCAGACAGAAAGTAGGCACAGGCAAATTGATATAAGCAGTATGATCCTTTTATATGTGAGTTAGAAAGGGTAGGAAAGACAAACCATGTTCAATTCCACTGAACAATAGCAGAATTAGGAAATCTGACAGGGAAAAAATAGAGCATGCTATGCGACCTTTGCTTTTAACATTTGTACTTGCAGGGAACCATTGACTTGCCATAAGGTGGGATGATGTTCAATAAAACGAGTAATCATGACAAAAATATTATGGTTCTATCAATGATGGAGTAACTGCAGTCCCTTCCTGAAGGCACACTGCAAGCAACTGACCACTTCTGTGGAAATACCTACCTGATGTTAGCCCTTCTCTCTCCAGATATTGTTTTCTGCTCTGCTTGGTTGTTTACTTTGACACACATCAGGAGGGCTCAATTTACTTTCAATTTCCTAGCATGTACTAGTTTATGTTTTTCACCACTCTTTCATGCATAACTAACATAATTTGTCCTCAGTTTCTCTAAAGTCAGTGGCTTACCTTCTCACAAGTTCAGTGGCTTATTCTATTTCCTACATTTTAATGTAACTCCAAGCAACTAACTACACAATGTAAAATGTTTTCTCCCTCTGAAAGTGAAGCTCTATATTCCCTCACTTTCTTCACATTTATACTGTAAATCTTTCACAAGAACTTGGTAAGTTATGCTTCTAGCTCTTAATCGAGTTACAAGACTGTGCTATAATTTGGGTAAATGACATGATACTGGGAAAGGGCTCTTCATAATTCTACTGGTCCACAGTGTGTGATTGAGAATTTTGTGGAGTAATTTTCAATTGTTAATGCTGTAATCCATAATCTAAAAAGTTTCTACAAACTTTAGTCATCAAAATATAAAAAAGTTTATTTTTTTTCTAAGAAAATTGGTTGCATGGAATTATGTTGACATTGCTGTCAATTTGGCTATGTATTCTCTCAAATTTCACTTTTGAGTTCCATGGAATCAAATTATAAGCATATGTGATATTTGATGGAAGAAAAGTCTAAAAGGAGAGAATATTTAAGCTTCATTTCTAGCACAAGTCCAACAATAACGCAGTCCTTTTATACCTTTGCAATGTTTGATGTACTATTAACCTGCTCGTGTAGCCAACAATATTTGCTAACATGGCAATGTCCTTTATCTTAGAATGACTGAGTTTACTATAAAAAGTTCCTTTAGTTTTCCTTTCTTTCATCATGAATCTCACTTTAAATAATGATGGCTGCTTTTTCTGTCATGTTCATTCATTGAATATTTTGCTCAATAATTTTATCCCAGAAGAGGTCCAAGATGGGGATGGAGCAGTAGGAAGACACCACAGCTCTCTCCAACCAAATAGAGTATGCCTTTGAACACTCAGTTTCTTTAAAAGAGTACCACCAACAAAAGTGTGATTACCTAAAGAGATACAGAAAGTACAAAAAAGAAAAAAATAAACACTCCAGAAGCTATACAAAGAAGATAAAGTAGGAAGACCCTTCCCCCACCCATGCAGGCAGCAGGGCTACATGCCTAGCCACTCCAGAGGCAGGACACCTTGCTGAGCCATTTAAGTAGCCCAGCTCCGGATCCACCAGGGACCACCAAGCCACAAGCATCCCAAGACTCTAAGAAGACTTCCACGAGCCAGTGCCACCGCGGAGAATACAAACATAACACTCAGATCATAGAACCAGCTTAAAGACCCCCCCATGGTGCAGCAACTCAGCCCAGTCTATATAAAGAGCCTAGCCCAGCTCTGAGATGGAGCCAGTGAGTACAGAGCATTGGTGGGTGGCGGTGGCAGTGGCAGTGGTGATAAACCATCCCAGATGTGCGGCACACTGTCTCTCCACATTGGCCTTCAAGAACAACCCAGCCCAACCCAGGACAGAGGCCACAGCAGTAGCAGCAGAAAACAACCCCAAGCTCCAAGCACAACAACAAAAGGGCACCTTTCTGCACCTGCCCTCATAAGTATCAGGCCCAGATTGGCGTGACCCCAGACTTGCTGCAGGGCACAGTGCCTCTCTTCATTGGCCTGCATAAGCAACCCAGCCCAGCATGGGGTGGCAGCAGCAGTAGCAGAAGCGAAGTACCCTAGACTCCTGAGTGATGTATATCTCTCCCCCAGCCCACAGAAGCAACCTAACCCTGTTTGGGGATTGTGTGATTGCAGTGGAACTTACAAAAGGCCGGGCTTGCAGCACAACAAACATGTTTCTGCAATTTTAAGTGTTGGACCCAGCCCAGGGTGACCCCAGACTCACTTCTGGACACAGTGCCTCCCTGGTCAAGGCTGGATAAGCAGGCCAGCCCAGCCTGTGGTGGTAGCAACAGCCAAGGTGGTGGCAGCAGTGGCAAAGAAGCTAGACTCTCCAGCCCTGTGCCTCTCTCTCCTGGTCCATGGAAGCAACCCAAGACAGTTTGGGACTGTGGTAATTGCAGCTCTAGTATAGAAAGATTCCATTCTAGGTTTCAGAGGAAGATTGTGGAGGAAAAGCTGGTGGCTAAACAAGTTCTCTCATGGAAAGCAGTTTTAGTGTTCCAGTGAACAGTCCTAGGATAGAGAACCACACCAAGTGTACTATCATAGTACAGAGAGTGTGGCCTGAGTGGGAAAATCCAGGCAAAGTGACAGATCTGAGCAATTGCTGGTAGCTACAGCTGCAGCAGCAATGGTGGCCATGACCAGCATACCAGCGGAAAGAGTTTGGGACAGGTGCAAGAAAAACATGGGGGCGGATTTTTCTCACCACCAGCAAGGACTGACAAGGAGCAGAAATCCTCATCGTGCAGATCACAGATCAGAGATGGCCCAGGAACCAAGACTGTGGTGTGAGTAGAACCGTAGAACCCTGACATCCTCACCCCTTTTCAGGAAGCAGAGGTGGGAAGACCACCATTCCCCCACCAATGAAGATCTCCATCTTTGATACAGACAAAGTCCTGGCTGAGTAGCTAGCTCCAAATCAGGTCTTGGAAGAAAACAAGAGAGATATTTAGCAGGTCACAGGAACCTGAGCTTCCCTGCCAGGCTCAGCTCCACCCAGGGAAAAGTCACCCTGCCCAGGCAGAGGAGGTTTTCCCTGGGAGAAGTGACATTCTTCATTGGTTAAATAGACCCAGAGGCTGCACTTCTCTATAGCAGTGTAGACAAACAATTGAAACTCAGTAAACATAAGTGCTGAGCATGGCTCCAGGCAAGGCCCTGTGAGTGTCTCAGGAGCTACCCCCTCAGGGAAAAGCTGAAAGGCCTCAACACTACCCAGAACCTAACCTCATCACACCATCTCTAAATTAGAGGAAGTAGCTATCTCCCTCATTTGTGATACTCAGAGCCAATTTTCCTCCCACTGAACTAGTCTGAGAGGAGGATCCCCAAATCCTGCATAACATAGAGGATTTTTCTGCCTGCCCAAAAAAACTAACATAAGAAAGCAATCAAGCCACAGAAAAACCAAACAACACAAACATACCAGAAACTCCACCAAGAGACTAGTTATGTACACATGGGAGATTCACGATTTTCTTCTACCCTCTCCATCACAGAACTCTTTTTTCTACCTTTTTACATTTTTATTATTTGTAAATGTTTTCTATTGTATTTTTGTCTCATAATTCTTATTTTAGGTGTTTATGTGTGTGCTTTGTAAACATCTGTTTTTACCTTTTGGTCATTGTTTTCTTTTTTTTCTTTTCTTTTTTTCTCTTTCTTTTTTGTATCACTTAATTGCTGTTCTGATCATCTCTAGGTAGACCAGTTGTCAATTATTAGACCTTATCACCCATTGTGTACGTACTTAATCTAGAAATTTATAATTCAATTCACAATCTCTTAGGCTTAACTTCTTTAATATCAGTTTTATCTCTTTATACCTATATAAGTTTCAAGGAACCAATTTTAAGAATTTTTAATTTTTATTTTTTCATGTTTTCTTTCTATCCCACCCCTCCTTTCATCCTATCCTTTCCTTCTCTTAACAAAATTTCTATATGCTTACCTAATTTTTAAGTGTTTAATTTTCTAAATTTAATTTTTTTCATTTTTTTCTTGTTTTCTTTAATCCCTATCCTATCATTCTGTCCAATCCATTTCCCTCTCTGAGATCAGGACTTGGTTAAATTCACTATCCTTTTACTTCTCCACATCCCTCTAATCCTATTTCCCCCCTATATCACCCTAAACCTAGTAATTTCTGGTTTGCCAAGTCCTTCTTTACTGCTCTTAGCCCATTAATCCATAGTTGTTTGATGTTGAATAGATTTTATCTGTTGAACTAGATTGTATCTGCAGCCATTTTGACTGCACTACGACAGAACTCTAGTTGATGTTTGCCTTAAAATAGTATTCTAACACAAAATTGGTGTGACTTTCATACCAAATGGGCAGAACAAGCTGGAAAAAAAGAAAAATGGCAAGTCAATGTACCTCAACTCCCACTCATAATAACCAGGTGAGAGAACAGTTAATGAATAATTCCGAGGAGAGTTCTCAAAAAGCTCTACTGGTAGACATGGTGAAAGACAAGATTGAAAATCTGCAAAGGACTCGGTGTGAGCATGATAGGCAGTGAGAGGAGGCAAACCAAAGATTAATACAGAAATTTCACAAGCATGTTGAGCCTATACAAAAAAAATACTACAAGTATCTCGTGAGCATGAGGAAGCTTCTCAAAGATTAATACAAGAATTGGGTGAGCAAGCTGAGCACAGAAAAAGGAAAGACAGAAATTGTGTGACCAGGCTGAAAACAGTCAAAGAGAAAGACAGAAATTGCATGAGCAGACTGAGAACTCAAAGATAAAGGACAAGAATTCTGTAAGCAGTCTGAGAAGAGTCAAAGAATAATATAGAAGTTGCATGAGTGTGAGAAAGCTAATCAAAGAGTAAGACAGGAATTGTGTGAAGGGGATGAGAATAGACAAAGATCAGTAGAGGATTTCATGGAATCCATAAACAAACAGCTGAAGGAATCCAGGGAGACTACAAGGGGAATGCAGAATATAGCCTGACCTAAGTAAAGGGATTCAAAGGAAACCATAATCAATCTACTAAGTGATTTCAGAATAAATACTGAACACCATATTAAGGAAGTAAAGAAGTTCATACAAGACCTAAAACAAAGTTCCAAAAAATAATTTGAAGTCATCAAATCTGACCAACTAGAAAGAAAAGAAAAAAAAAGAAAAATAGAAAGTCTTGATAGTAGGTTAGACTATGCAGAAGATTGAAACTCGGGGATTGAGCTCAGCCTAGATATTATAAAGAAAATACAACTATTCAAGACAAATCCAAGAAATATGATAGATCTATTCAATACTTGAAAGACATTATCAGAAAGCCTAATCTGAGGATAATAGGTGTAGAAAAGGAACTAGAGGCAGAAGTTAATGGTCTAGGAAATTTAGTTAACAGGATTCTAGCAGAGAACTTCCCAAACATACAAAAAGCTAGGCCTATTCAAATACGAGAAGCTTTTAGAATGTCAAATAACCCAGACCAGAACTGGACATTCCACCATTACAGTATAATCCAAACAGGAACAATTCAGACCCTGGAAAGGATCCTTAAAGCTGTCAAGGATAAAAGATCAATCACCTATAAAGGAAAACCAATGAAAATAACCTCAGGTTTCTCAGCAGAGACAATCAAAGCAAGCAGAGCCTGCAATGATGTATGAAATGCCCTAAAGACGAACAACCATGAACCAATAATAATGTACCCACCTAAACTCTCCTTCATAACAGAAGGTCAAATAAACTACCATAGGAAAGAAAAACTGAAACAATATATCTACACAAAACCAACACCACAAAAGATACTTAAAGATGTCCTACACATAGAAAACCAACAGACCACAATAAACGGCAGGAAACTGCTCCCAAACAGAATCCAAGAACATAGGAAGAACCCTGTTATCACACACCCCAAGAAGGTGCGTAACATGGCAGAATTACTAAACACCACTCATTCCTAACTCAAAATACTAATGGACTAATCTCTCCATTTAAGAGACATAGACTTTCTAGTTGGATGAAAAAGCAAATTCCTTCTATCTGCTGCCTTCAAGAGTCACAGCTTGCCCATAAAGACAAATGTACTTTGAAAGTGAAAGGCTAGAATAAAATCTACCAAGCAACTGTCCTTCCAAAATAGGCAGGAATTGCAATACTAATATCCGATAAAATATACTTCAAATTGAAATTAGAAGAGATAAAGAAGATTGCCACATACTAATTAAGGGATCTCTCCTTCAGGAGAATATTACAATTTTAAGTATCTATTTCCCAAACAACAGAGCACCAAAATTTATCAAAGAATTTCTATATTTCCTTCAAATCTCACATAGATCCAAAGACATTAATTGTTGGGGAATTCAACACACAACTATCCCCACTAGATAGATCCACTTGACAAAAACTCAACGAAGAAACCGCAGCTCTAAACAACTGCATAGATCAACATAATTTAACAGGTATCTACCAAATATTTCACACAGCAGCATCAGAGTACACATTTTTCTCAGCAGTACAAGGAACATTTTACAAAATAGACCACATTTTAGGTCACAAAGCAAACGTCCAAATTCAGAAACATTGAAATTATACTCTACTTTCTCTCAGACCACAAGGGAATAAAATTAGAACTCAACACCAAAAGCCACCAAAGAAAGTCCTGTAACACATGGAGTCAGAATTATGAATCACCAGTGGGTCATGGAAGAGATAAGAAGAAATTCAAATGTTTATGATATTCAACAAAAATGGACACACAAATTACCAGCTCCTCTGGGACCCAGCAAAGGAATACTCAGAGGCAAGTTTATAGCTCTGAGTTCCTACATCAACAAATTGGAAAGATCTGAAAACATCAATTTAATGAGACATTTGAACCTCCTTGAAAAAGAGCAGCAAGATCAACCTCAATCCAGTAGATAGAAAGAAATAATTAAAATTAAATCAGAATTAAACAAATTAGTGTCCAAAAAGAAAAACAAATAGAGATCAATACAAGAGTTGGTTTTTCTAAAGTATTAACAAATATGACAGACAGCAAATCTTATCAGAAAAAGTAGAGGACACACCCAAATAAATAAACTCAGAGATGAAAATGGAAACATTACCACAGAAACAACCAAGATTCAGAATATTATAAGGGAATACTTCTCAAACCTTTATGCTAAGTATGCGAAATTGGAAGAAATGAAACTTTTCCTAGGATATATAGAAATTCTGATTCTAAACTAAGATGAGTTAAGCCAAATTAGCAGGCCCATATCAAGCATTGATATAGAAACATCAATAAAAGGCCTTCCATCTAAGAAAAGCTCAGGATTAGATAGATTTACAACGAAATTCTACAAAGCCTTCAATGCAGAGGTAACACCAATAATCCTCCAACTCTTCAATAAATTTGAAAGAAAAATTTCACTACTGAACTCATTCTATGAAGCCATAAAAACCCTCATCCCAAAACCAGGTAGAGAATCATCAAAGAAAGATAACTATAGGCCTCTTTCTTTGATGAACCTCAACGCAAAATTTCTCAAAAAAATCATGGTCAACAAGAACAAGAACCACATGGTTATCTCAATAGACACAGAAAAAGCATTCGACAAGATCCAACACCCCTTTATGATGAAGGTTTTGGAAAAATTAGGAATCCATGGAACATTCCTCAATACAATAAAGGCTGTATATGACAAACCTACAGCCAGCATTATACTCAATGGTGCAAAACTAAAGCCATTTCCTCTTAACTCAGGAACAAGACAAGGATGCCCACTCTCTCCACTTCTCTTCAATCTAGTATTAGAATGCCTAGCTACAGCAATAAGACAAGATGCAGACAAAAAGGGGATCCAATGAGGGAAAGAAGAAATAAAACTCTCCCTCTTTGCAGATGACATGATCTTGTATTTAAAGAATCCCATAGACTCCACTCCCAAATTACACAAGCTGATTCAAAACTTTGGCAAAGTAGCAGGTTATAAAATTAACCCCCCAAAATCAATGGCTTTTCTGTATGCAAACAATGAGAAAAGTGTGGCTGAAATTAGGAAAGCAACTCCATTTGTAATAGCCCCACAAAAAATAAAATACCTAGGAATTAACTTAACTAAAGAAGTGAAGGACCTCTATGATGAAAACTTTAAAATCTTGAAAAAGGAAATCAACAGAGAACTTAAAAAATGGCAAAACCTCCCATGCTCCTGGATTGGCAAGATTAACATCATGAAAATGGCAATACTTCCCAAGGCTATCTACAAATTCAACGCAATACCAATCAAAATTCCACCCTCATTCTTCAAGGAAATAGAAGAGGTAATCCAAAAATTCATATGGAACAATAAAAGACCCCGAATAGCAAAAACACTTCTCAACGGAAAGAACACTGCTGGAGGAATATCAATACCAAATTTCAAACTCTACTATAAAGCCATTGTAATCAAAACAGCTTGGTATTGGCATAAGAACAGACCTCAGGACCAATGGAATATTATTGAAAACCCAGAAATGAACCTACAGACCTATAGCCATCTAATCTTCGATAAGAATGCTAAAACAATAGAATGGAAGAAAGACAGCCTCTTCAGTAAATGGTGCTGGCAAAATTGGTTAACTACATGTAGAAAACTAAAGCTAGATCCTTATATATCACCCTGCACCAGAATCAACTCCAAATGGATCAAAGACCTTGAACTCAAAGCAGACACTCTGAAAATATTACAGGATGGAATAGGAGAAACCCTAGGTCTCCTTGGCTCAGGCCGAAATTTTCTGAATAGAGACCCGGAAACACAACAAATCAAAGAAAGGTTGGACAAATGGGATTGCATAAGTTGCAGAGCTTCTGCAGGGCAAATGACATAGCTAGCAAGATCAATAGAAAGCCCACCGATTGGGAGAAGATCTTTACTAGCCATACAACGGACAAGGGTCTCATATCTAAAATATACTTGGAACTCAAAAAATTAAACCACCCAACAACAAATCCTCAAAGAAACAACTGCCCAATAAATAAGTGGGCGAAAGACTTAAAGAGAAGCTTCTCTGAAGAAGAAAGAAGGATGGCCATTAGACACATGAAGAAATGTATAACATCCCTAGCCATAAAAGAAATGCAAATCAAAACAACATTGAGTATCACCTCACTCCAGTTAGAACAGCAAAAATCAAGAACTCTAACAACAATAGATGCTGGAGGGGATGTGGACAGAAAGGAACCTTACTTCATTGTTGGTGGGAATGTAAACTTGTTCAACCACTTTGGAAAGCAGTATGGAGGTTCCTCAAAAGACT
Source organism: Dipodomys merriami (assembly GCF_024711535.1). Lineage (NCBI taxonomy): Eukaryota > Metazoa > Chordata > Mammalia > Rodentia > Heteromyidae > Dipodomys > Dipodomys merriami. The sequence goes on along the minus strand of NW_027203159.1, from coordinate 26,313,648 downwards.
TCACATAGATCTCCCCTATGATCCAGCAATCGCACTTTTGGGCATTTACCCAAATGTATACAAACAAGACCACACTAAAGCTACCAGCACAACTATGTTTATTGCAGCATTATTTACCATAGCTAAGATATGGAACCAACCCAGAAGCCCTCAGTAGATGAATGGATCAAGAAAATGTGGTATATATACACAATGGAATTCGATGCCTCCATCAGAAAGAATGACATTTCCCCATTTGTTAGGAAATGGAAAGGCTTGGAAAAAATTATATTAAGTGAAGTAAGCCAGGCCCAAAGAAACATAGGTCCCATGGTTTCCCTTATTTGCAATATCTAGTATAGGTATGAGTCAAGCGGAAAAGATCAGATAATGTGATGTTAGTAAATGAACCCTTAAATATGTATTTTAATGTTTTCGTTTTTTTCATGCATGTGTTTCTAACGCATTTATAAGATTATTTCTTTGTTGCTTTGTATGTCCCTCCCCCACAGTGTAACCCCCGCTTTCACTTTATTTGATGTCAGTATAACAGGTGGAGGAGAGGGGGACAAACAAGTCGTTTAAGGATTCAGGTGGACCTGTTGTAATAAGGAGAATTACAAAATGTCATGTCAAAGCAAGCTTTACAATGTCGGAGTGGGGGGGGAGGGGGGTATGGTTGGGTGGGGGGGAGGGGGGAGGCTGGGAAGGGAGGTGAAGGGTAAACAAAGGAGGAGGCTGCAATGCTTGGTAAGAAATGTATGCATTATCCTGCCAATGTAATTGTAACCCCTCTGTACAGTATGTTCTCAAATAAAATAAAATTAAAAAAAAAATCATGGTCAATCCACTTCAACAATTCACCCAATAAAATCATATACCACAATTAATTTCAGGAATGCAAAGCTGGTTCAATATACACAAATCAATTAATTAATTCATCACATCAACAAGAGCAAGGATAAGAAGTATATGGTTATCTCAATAGATGCAGAAAAGCATTTAAGAAGTTCCAACACCCCTTTATGATGAAGGCACTGGAAAAACTAGGAATCCTTGGGACATTCCTCAATACAATAAAGACTGTATATGACAAACCTACAGCCTGAAATCTACTTAATGGTAAAAAACTAAAGCCATTTTCCATTACCTCAGGAATGAAACAACGATTTCTACTCTCTTCACTTTTCTGCAACTTAGTACTAGAATACCTAGCAATAAGACAAAATGCAAACATAAAAGGGATACAAATAGGAAAAAATGAAGTGTAACATTTCCTCTTTGAAAATGACATGATCTTTTATTTAAAACATCCCAGGGACTCCATGCCCAAATTTCTCGAGCTGCTTTGAAACTTTGGCAATGTAGCAGGGTATACAATTAACCCTCAAAAATCAATGGCTTTTCTGTATGACATCAATGAGAATAGAGGGGCTGAAATCAGAAAAAAAACAACTAAATCCATAATAGCCTCACAAAAAATAAAATACCTTGGAATTAACTTAACCAAAGAAGTGAAGGACCTCTATGATGACAACTTTAAAAACCTGGAAAAGGAAATCAAAACCGAACTTAGAAAGTGGAAAAACCTCCCATGCTCCTGAATTGGAAGGATCAACATTAAGAAAATGACAATACTTCCCAAGGCTATCTCCATATACATTGTGATCTCTGTCAATATTCCAACCCCATTCTTCACGGAAATAGAAGAGTTAATCCAAAAATTCATACGAAACAATAAAAGACCCCAAATAGCAAAAACAATCCTTAACAGAAAGAATAGATCTGGAGGAATATCAATACCAAATTTCAAACTCTACTACGAAGCAATAGTACTCAAAACAGCTTGGTACTGGCACAAGAACAGACCTCAGGACCTATGGAATACAATTAAAAACCCAGAAATGACCTATAGCCATCTAATCTTTGATAAGGGGACTAAAAATTAAAATGGAAGAAAGGCAATCTCTTCAGTAAATGGTGCTAGCAAAATTGATTAATCACTTGTAGAAAACTAAAGCTAGATTCTTATATATCACTCTTTACCAGAATCAACTACAAGTGGATCCAAGAGGTTGGAGTCAAAGCAGACACCCTGAAAACTTTACAGGATGGAATGGGAAAAACTTTTGATCTCTTTGGCACAGGCCGAAATTTTCTTAATAGGGAGCCAGAACTATAACAAATCAAAGAAATGTTGGACAAATAGCATTGCATGAAGCTGCAGAGCTCCTGCATGGCAAAGGAGCTAGCAAGATCAATAGAATACCCACTGATTGGGAGAATATCTTTACTAGCCATACAACAGACAAGGGTCTCACATCTAAATATACCTGGAACTCAAAAAATTAAAACCCCAACATCAAATTCTGAAGGGGAAATAAGAATGTACAATGGACACATGAAGAAATGATCAACCTCTCTTGTCATAAAAGAAATGCAAATGAAAACAACATTGAGATTCTACCTCACCCAAGTTAGAATGACAATAATCATGGAATCTAATAACAGCAGATATTGGGGATGGATGTGAATCAAAGGCAACCCTATTGCACTGTTAGTGGGAATGTAAATTTGTTCAGCCTCTTTGGAAATCAGTAGGGAGGATCCTCAAAGGAGTCCACATATAGCTCCCCTATGACTCAGGAATCCCACTTTTGGGCATTTACCCAAATAATCACAAAAAGAAGACTGTACTACACTTACCAGCACAACTATCTTTGTCGTAGTATTATTTACCATAGGTAAGATATGGTATCAACACAGATGCCCCACAGTTGATGAATGGATCAAGAAAATGTGGTACATATCCACAATGGAATTCTATGCCTTCATCAGACATTGCCCTATTTGTGCAGTCTGCTTAATTATTTCAAATGGAGTGTCTAAATTTAATGGTATTACTTTCAATGAAAATAGTGTTACCAAAGTATCTTGTATGCCATACCCTGTGATGGCTTTTGGTGTTGAGTTCTAATTTTATTCCCTTGTAGTGTGGGAGAATGAAGGACATAATTTCAATGTTAGTGAATTTGGACATTTTTTTGTTCCTAAAATGTGGTCTATTTTGGAAAATATTCTGTGTGCTTCTGAGAAGAATGTGTATGCTAATGCTGCTGGGTGAAATATTGGTAGATATCTTTTAAATGTAGTTGATCTATGCAGTTGTTTAGATCTATGTTTTCTCTGTTGAGTTTTTGTCGAGTTGATCTATCTAGTGGGGATAGTGGTGTAATAAAGTATACAAGAATTTGTTTCTTTGGATCTATGTGAGATTTGAGTAGTGTTTCTTGGATAAATTTGGGTGCTCCATTCTTTGGTTAATAGATGAAAAACCCATAGATTGGGCGAAAATCTCCACTAGCCACACAATAGACAAGGGTCCATATCTAAAATATACTTGGAACTCAAAAAATTAAATTCCAAACAACCAATCCTCAAAGAAAGAACTGCTCCATAAATAAGTGAGTTAAGACATAACGAGAAACTTCTCTGAAGAGGAAATAAGAATGGCTAATGAAGAAAAAAAAATTGAATCCTTATCTTGAAGACATAAAAACAAATGCAAATCACCTCACCCCAGTTAGAATGGCTATAATCAAGAACTCTAATAGCAACAGATGCTGGAGGGGAGGTAGACAGAAGGGAACCCTACTGCATTGTTTGTTGGACTATAAATTTGTTCATCCACTTTGGAAAGCAGTATGGAGGTTCCTCAAAAGACTCCACATTGAGCTATCTTACGATCCAACATTCCCACTTTTGGAAATTCACCCAAACGGTCACAAGCCAGGCCATACTAAGGCTACCTGCATAACTATTTTTATTACAACATTGTAAGACCATACTGAGGCTACCTTCACAACTCTGCTTAATGCAGCATTATTTACCACAGCTAAGATATGGAACGAACTGAGATCAAGAAAATGTGGTATATATACACAATGGAATTCTATGCCTCCATCAGAAAGAATGACTTTGTCCCATTTGTTAGGAAATGGAAAGACTTGGAAAAAATTATATTAAGTGAAGTAAGCCAGGCTCAAAAAAACATAAGTCCCATATATTTGCAATAACTAGTAAAAGTGTGGGACAAGCAGAATAGGCAAAAAGCTACGAACATATGACCATATAAAGTGATGATGAGTGAAATGAACGCCAACTTAAGGAAATGAACACAAGATAAGGATTCAATTATATTTTCTTTCTTGCGACAGTTCCCAATATATTTTTAGGATGATTTTTTTGTTGATTTGTATGTACCTTCCTCAGGGTATAACCCCTGCTTTTCCTATATTTGATGATAATGTAATTTGTGGAGGAAAGGGAAAAAACAAACTTTAAATAGGGTTACAAGCGGACCAATTACAATAATGAGATGTACAAGACGTTATGTCGAAAATCGAACTTTACAATTTTGGCAGGGTGGGGGATTATTGTTGGGGCGTGATGGTAGGCGGTGGGAGGGTAGAGCGGGGAAAGGATGGTACAGGGAAACAAAGAAAGAGGCACCAATGCTTGATAAGAAATGTATTCACTATCTTGCCCATGTAATTGTAATACTCTGTATGGTATTTTCACAATAATAATCATGATAAAATGATTTTTTTTCTTTTTTTGCTATGGTTTCTAACATATTTATAATGAACCATTTTACTTTTTTGTTTCTTTCTATGTTCCTTCCCTATGGTACAACCACAATTTTAACTGCGTTTGATGTTGGTGCCTTGTGACTCATATATACAATTCTCTAATTCAGTGAGGGGAAGGGAAAAAAAAAAACATATTGCTTAAATAAGGATACAGGTTGTCCCATTGTAACACTGAGATGCACAATACAAGATGCTGAAAATGAACTTTACAATTTCGGGGAGGGGTAGTTGTGGAAGTGAGAGGGAAGGTACGGTAAGGACAAAACAAAAGAAGAGCCAACAATGCTGAATAGGAAATGTACTTGATACTTTGCTTATGTAATTGTAATCGCTTTGTACCGATTTTTACCATAAAAATGTACAAAAAAAGAGAAAAAAATCGTTGCAAAATTTTGTGGTTTAAAAATCAGTAAATTTTCCTACCTACTCTTCTTTTTGGATAACAGAAGTTGATGGGAAATTTGTATGAGGGTTCAATATCAATATAGGTGTCTTATATTTTATTTTGTTGTACAGCAATCATAATTGAAATGGAATATTATTCCAAGGGAAATGTAAATATTTTGATGGGACCACTTTCATTTAGATATTAGGAGAAAGCCCTTTCCTATATTTCTTTCTTCATCCAACAACTTGTTCATGTTAAATAATGGGCTTTTGGCAATGTCCAAATTATTCCTGGCACACCTTCTTTTGGCTTTCATGACCTTCAATCCCGCATTTTGTTTGGTTGAATGTTCTCCAGCTAGGCCCAATTATTCAATGGGTACAATGTTCAAGAATCTTGACTCTCGGGGCTGGGGTGTTAGCCCAGCGGAAGGGCGCCCGCCTGGCGTGCCCAAGGCCCTGGGTTCGGTTCTCAGCCCTAGTTTGAAAAAAAAAAAAAAAGAATCTTGACTCTTCATAACATCAGACGAAAAAAAAACCAGAATAATTTCTATCTGACTTGAATATTCTCTGATACTCCTATCACATTCATTGCAGGACCATGCAGTCATAAAACTTTTGTGTTCTCAGAAAAGACAGATTTCCAAATTCCAGGTTGGTGTCTCAAAATTCTGAGATTCCTTTGTACATTGTAAATATCTTCAGTCAGTAAGTTGTTTGATAGTACATAGGAATCTGGTAAGAATCTATCTATCTATCTATCTATCTATCTATCTATCTATCTATCTATCTATCTATCTATCTATCTATCTATCTATCTACCTATCTACCTATCTATCTATCTATCTATCTATCTATCTATCTATCTATCTATCTATCTATCTATCTATCAATCAATCTATCTATCTAGGAAAGGAACATTAATCTTACACATTCTCCATCATATGCAAACACATTCTAATATATGTTTGAGACTTTTGGAAGAGAATTTTTAGTTGATTGATTTTTAACTTTGTTATTTGGAAAAGTTTTCTATAAAATTCCATCGGAAAATGGTGCCTCATCATGAAACAGTGAATATTTTGAAGCATTTCTGCCAAACACTATGCTTTGTAGACTTTCAATGTTACACACAAATGTGAATGCTTCTATTTTTTATTTTTTATTTTTTTTAGTTTTCTATCATGTGGTTTGTTCTCTGGGCTTGGGCATTGTCCCTGCGCTCTGTAGCTCAAGGTTAGAGCTCAGTCATTGAAACACTTTTGCACTTTACTCTTTTCTGGTGGTTACTTTGAGAAAAGGATCTCATGGATTTGCACTTCCAGGCTGGCTCTGAACTGTGATCCTCAGATCTCAACCTCATGAATAACTAGTTTTAAGGCATGAGTCACCAGCACTGAGCTGATCTATCTCTTCTTATATATCTTCTTATATATCATAAGATATATAAGATATATAATCTTCTTATGTATCTTATGATATATAAGAAGAAATAACTTTGAAATAACCCTCTGATATTTATACAACACTGAAGAAAATTCGCATCATTTTCAAAGTGAAGATTTGCATTGAATGTTCCATCCAACTTTCATGTTGCTTCCTCCTGAAGAGGAAAGCCAGATATCAATGGGGCAGCAAAATGAAAATTTTCAGAGATATAGAGAGATAAAACCAATAACTATATTTGCAAAATTGTTGAAGATATTGTAGAAAGATCTTCTTTAGAGTTGAACTGGATTCATTCATTTCAGTAAGATTACATTAGTAGCCAGTTTTTCCATTTTTACCTACTGCATTTCAACAACAGATTTTTCTCTAAAAGCCTGCTATCTTTTATAAGATTAGACAAAGTGTCTACAGATTATGTCCTATCTACACAGGGAAAAAATAAGTCTCAATGAATATTCCCTTTTTGAAGAAAATTAATTCTACTTCTACTGAAGGCAGAACAAAATTCACTCTTTCACAACTTTCAGTATCCCCTCACTGTCCTTGTAATCCTCCTTAAGAAACTCTGAAGTAGTTCCTGTTGGGTCTTAAATCCAAGTGGAAGAGCATAGTAAGTTATGGATAAATAACATGATAGTGATAAATTACATGTCTTCAATAGGGAATTGATAATTTTGAGGGGTCATTATGATGAAGGCTCTTCTACTTCCCTATATTCACCCAGGTGAAGGTCTAATTTATTATATATGAATTCCTGATTTCTCCTTTTTCCATTAAAAATAATTTAATCTGATTGGTAATGGGTGTAGAAATTAAACCAGAGAAAACGGTAGGCAGAGACAAAATTAAATAAGGAGAAGGATGTTTTTATATGTGAGTTAAAAGGGGTAGGAAAGCGATGAAGAACTCAATTCTACTAAACAATAGCACAGTTCTCAGAAAGTCTAAAAGGAAAAAGGACATGCTGTGGGATTTTTGCTTTTAAAATTTGTTCCTGCAGGGAACGTTTGATTTGACATAAGGTGGGGTGGGGTTCAGGAAACTGAGTAATCCTGAAAAAAAGAAATTATTGTTATATTAATGATTTAGTAAATGAAGCCCCATCCTGAAGGCAACTGGAAGCAAGTAACTACAGATCTTGAGATACCTTCTTGATGTTAAGCCTTCTCTCTCCTCAGGGATAAGGTTTCCTGCTCTGCATGATGGTCTATTTACTTTGACACACATCAAAATGCTCAATTTATTTTTAATATTCTAGGAGGTAGTAGTTTATGTTCTTCATTACTCTTCTGGATATAAATAAGATAATTTTCCCTCAATTCTCTAAAATCAATGGTTTGGCTTCTTACAAATCCAGTGTCCTATACTATTTCCAGTATTTTACTGTAACTCCAAGCAAATACACCCTTAAGATGTTTTGTACCTATGGAACTGCAGTTGAAATTCCTCAATGTGGGTCTCAGTATTCCCTAGCTATTGTCACATTTAAATTTAAATGTTTCATAAGAACTTGGTGAGTCATACTTCTTAGCTGTTCATCAAGTTACAAGACTGTGGTATAATTTGGGTAAATAACATGATCCTGGTCAAGACACCTTCATAGTTCAACAGTGGGTGATTGAGAATTTTTTTGTGGTTAATGTTGAGTTGCTTAGTGCTGTCACATATAATCTAGAAAGGTTTACAAAAATCTTTAATCAAAATAGACATTTAATTGTTTTCTTTATGAGAAAATTTGTTTCATAGAATCAAGCTGACATTTTTGTCAATTTGGCTGTGTGTCTTCTCAATATTCACCAATGAGTTCCACAGAATCAAACCAATAAGCATATGATAATTTCGATGGAACAACAGTCTAATGATAAAGATATAGGTAAACTTCATTTGTAGCACAAGTCCTACAAAAACTTAGGTCCATTAGACATTTACTAATGTTGATGTACTATTTCTCTGTGCATGTAATCAATACTACTTGGTGCCATGGCAAGGGCATTTCTCTTAGAATGACTGAGTTTCATATAAAGAACTCCTTCAGTTTTCCATTCCATCATTCATAAATCTCACTTCAAATTATCATGATAACTTTTTCTGTTATGTTTACACATCAATTTGTGCAATATTTTCTTCCTTGCATTTGCAAATCTTTAAAATCCTATCCAACCCACTACTTGAAATCTGGCATTTCGAACTGAATTGAAAAAAAAAAAAATCTAAAAGGGGCATAATTTTTATTTTCTCCTTCATTCTTTCCAATCATTTGTTTTCAAGTATTTTTTTCAAATTCACTAACTTTTTAATGATAATATACCTATTCATATGTTGCACAAATGAAAATATCACTAGATAGTGCCTGAACTCAAATCTTACCTAGCAGTTAAAATGAGTATTGGGTATGTCTTAGGCCAAAATTTGGGGACAAAATCAAATACTGTCATAACAACAGGGAACAGAAATGCAGTTTTCATCTGGAACTCACTTCTGTGCAATCAGAAAACAAACGTTATATAATGTCTAACAAGCATCCTGTTCACAATAAACTTTTTGATTCCTAACTATAACACCATCTTGGATTGTACTTTGACTCTCTAGTTGAAAATAAGCATTATACATGGTTGATAATCAGTATTTATCACCAGAATATATTAAATGGAATGCGTACAACAAATATTTTTTTTATACTTGTTTGAACAATTTCTATTTTCGAGAGGTAATATGTATAAATTCCTACATTTTAAAATCTTTACATTAAAACTTTACTCAATCAACTCATGCTTAAGAAGAAATGTGAATATCTAAGTAGCATCACAATACTTTTTGGTTTCTCTGGTCAATGCCTTTGTCTTACTAGAGTAAATGCAATATTGTTCATATGAATTTTTGGAAAAGCATTATTGTGTATTTCACACAACCAATTTCACTGCTTTACCTTGTAAAAGATATGAATGGCATTGAATGACAAAAAATTCACATTAATATGATCACCTTACAGAAATATGTGATTTTCAGCTTCATAATTCAAGAAAAAGATTCTAAATGGAACTATGTCATAGAAACAACGGAATAAGTACTGGCACATATCACATACACTATAACCTGGCTACTTCTTGATAAATATAGTGTCTGATGATTATTCTTCATTTTCTCATTTGGCAACAGCAATATTCATAGAACTGCAAGTTAACAGAGCACATAATTATTTGAGGATATTTGACAATGTCATTTTCAATTTTTCAGGTATCTTTCGATCTACCCATGAATATTCTTGTTATTCATTTCCAAACTGGAGAAATATATTTGACATCATTTTATCAAAAACATGTAAATAGCGTTAATTGAATTCCCTTTCCTAAAGGCCTTGACTTAAAAACTTTACCCATGATATTAAAATTTTTCTCACTGCCTCAAGTCTACACATACGGTGAATGCAATCAGATCTATAATTTCTCATTATCTCTACTAACTCTTTCCAATTTACTATGAATGCATATGATCATATGTGTAAATATATAGATAATTATCCTTAAATGTTTGTTTAAGGCCAAAACAACTGCGGATATTTCTGACTGTCAGAATCATCCATTTCAGCTTTGAATGCATTTTTTAATGTATTAGGAATTGATAGCAAAATCATCAAAATATTTGCATGATTTGTTTTATGGTAAACTCCATTCTAGTGATTTCTTTTGTTTCATTTTTTCGGTGCTGAGGATTTTTTTGTGTGTAGGTCCTACAGTATGCAATGTAGAATTAGGATATTTGATATCCCTTTAGAATTTCATATGGATCTATATGTTTCATACAGAAAGATGCACAGTGATTGTGATATGATAATTTTCAAACCAAATTCTTTTGTACATGAATATTCGAATGTACAAAATTATGGGAGCAGTTAAATATCTTTCGTAAATGTTATCCACACTGCCCAGTTATACCATGGCATACTCTGAAGTCCACTCTTGGTCTAAATCCAAATTCTTTCAAAGGAAGAAGTTATAAAATTAGGGGTAAGTCTACATGGCTTATAGATTACAGCAAGATTGTTGCTTTATGGATAAACAAAATTGTAGTAGATCTAAATTTTACAACATCTCACATATAATTAATATCTGTCTCCTTTTTGTTTTTACCCCAATCTTTATCCATTGTAACAGTGGTTTTCTACAGTTGACAGTTCAGTGAAAATTTTTCAAGGTTGAAGAACATATGAGTGAGTGAATGAAAAGCTCCTCAAGTGGGATTCCATTCTGAAGTAACTTGTGTTAGTAACACGCTGCATAGTCTATTCATTTATGAAGTGTGTTTTTGGTGGGGCAATGTGTGTGTGTGTGTGTGTGTGTGTGTGTGTGTGTGTGTGTGTGTTTGTGTATGTGTGTCTAACATGTTCTAATCAGAAACTATGTTATGAACCATATTTGATCATTTGGTATAATTGTTTATATGTTGGCTTCAAGAATAGATTTTTTTAAGGAAAAAGCTGACACATCCAGCATTAAGTACTGCTCTTTTTTATTTTGACATCTTTCTCTTTAACGTTATCTACTCCATGCCACTTGCCCTCATATATCATAATCTAATTTACAAAATGTAAACATTTTGAGACATGGTTATATGTAGTATGTCAAAATGTATTGATCTACCAGAGTTGATTCAATAACTTAGCTATGGTAAGTAATGATACAATGATCATATTCGTGTTGGTATGTTTCTTGTGTGCTGAGTGTAATCCAATGGGTCAATGCTACATAACAGAGAGGCTATCTTTTTTAATTTATGAGGAACCATCAGAGTGCTTTCCAAGATAGTTGAATCTTGTCTACATTCATAGAACACACTAGCAGTGTTCCCATTTGGTCACATACCTGCCAGCTGCTGATATGAATTCTCTTCTAAATATGGCCTATTTTAACATGAGTAAATAAGAAATTCAGTATAGTTGTGATTTGAATCCTCTTTTTGATAGAAATGTTTACAAATTTGCATACAAAATAGATGTCAGGGTAAGGAAGCCCATTTTTCCTTTATTAGCAATAGGTAAGCAAATATCTATTATTATTAACTAAATTCATTTTTCTTACAGACATTTGAATATTTAATAGCCAAATTCAAGGATAACAGAATATATCAACAAACAGGATACTAGATTACAAACTTAAAATACAGTACTAATATTAAAAATATAGAATTCAAAATAAGAACCAGGCACCTGTGACTGATGCCTGTAATCTTGGCTACTCAGGAGCTTGAGATCTGAGGATTGAGGATCAAAGCCAGCCCAAGCAGGTTAGTCCGTGAGACTCTTACCTCCAATAAACCACTAGAAAACAGGAAGTGGTGTTGTGGCTAAAGCGTTAGAGTGCTCACCTTGAACTGAAGAGCTGAGGGATAGTGCCCACGCCCAGAGTTCAAGCTCCACAACTGACAAAAATATAAACAGTAAGATGCATCAAATAGCACAAATAAAGTATGTTTTTACTCACAAAAAGATCCACTGTAAGGATAGAATAATTTTCACCCATTGTTTTAAAAAAATTGCACCGAAATTTGGGTTCATCAAATATCTTACCAAAATTCAAAGAAAATTATCAAAAGTGACTACAAGGTGCGTTAGTATAATGATGTGAAATAAAGCCTTAAAACAAGCTCATATTTCCTATCAGATTTTATGTATAGAAATTCATGGTGAAGAAAAACACATTTTTTTTTGTTCCGGTTGTGGGACCTGAACTCTGGGCCTGGGCACTGTTCCTCAGCTCTTCAGCTCAACGCTAGTGCTCTACCACTTGAGTCATAGCACCACTTCCAGCTTTTTTCTTTTTTCTTATTTGCTGCTGAGGAATCGAACCCAGGGCCCCACTCATGCAAAGCAAACGCTCTACCAATGAGCCACCTTCCAAGCCCCAAACACAAACATTTTGTTGTACACTGGAGTTATGTTCATTTCTATTATGGCCATTCTTATTTCACTCCCAGAGAAATCTCTGGGATATTTGATCCCACATATAAATGGCATGGTTGTTTCTTGTAGAATTTATTACTGTGGTGATTTAATATCATGAGTTCTGGGGTCCTTTGCATGTTATATAGTTAGAAATTCAATAGATGAGCTCCCAAATTCTTGGTTTTGTATTTGAATTTATCCACCTCTGACTATTGCCATGCAAAAGTTCTCTATTGAACTCAATCCCATATATTCAGCTTTCCCTTGATTTGTTGTGATTGGATTTTTATTTAGTAAGTTTTGACCTGGGCATCCAGGTTGATAGGGCATCCTGTGTTCCATACTAATATTTCATGATACATAAACATTCTTTGAGGTCTTTAATCCATTTGGAGTTGATTCTGGTGCAAGTTGATATATAAAGATTTACTTTAACTTTTTCATGCATATGTAGCTATTTCTGTGTGTAACATATTTAGAAGAGTCTACCTTCCCCCTATCTGCTGATTTTGGCTTATTTATTTATTTATTTATTTATTATTAATTATTTTTTATTATGGAAATGCCTTACAAAGGGGTTACAATTACATGAGCAAGGTTATGAATACAATATTTATCAAGCATTGTTGCCTCCTCCTGCGATTCCCCTTACCATTTCTTACCCTCCCCCTAATCCCTCCCCCACAACACCTCCCCGAATGTGGTAAATTTCGTTTTTTTGTTTTTTTTTAAATTTTATTTTATTTTATTTGAGAACATACTGTACAGAGGGGCTACAATTACATGGGCAGGATAATGCATACATTTCTTTACCAAGCATTGCAGCCTCCTCCTTTGTTTACCCTTCACCTCCCTTCCCAGCCTCCCCCCTCCCCCCACCCAATTATACCCCTCTCTCCCCCCACACCGACATTGTAAAGTTGGTTTTCACATGACATTTTGTACTTCTCATTGTTGCAACAGGTCCACCTGAATCCTTAAATGACTTGTTTGTCCCCATCTCTTCCATATGTTATAATGACATCAAATATAGTGAAAGCGGGGGTTACATTGTGGGGGAGGGACATACAAAGCAACAAAGAAATAATCTTATAAATGCGTTAAAAACACATGCATGAAAGAAACAAAAACATTAAAATACATATTTAAGGGTTCATTTTCCTCACATCACATTATCTGACCTTTTCCGCTTGACTCATACCTATACTAGATATTGCAAATAAGGGAAACCATGGGACCTATGCTTCTTTGGGCCTGGCTTACTTCACTTAATATAATTTTTTCCAAACCCTTCCATATCCTAACAAATGGGGCAATGTCATTCTTTCTGATGGAGGCATAGAATTCCATTGTGTATATATACCACATTTTCTTGATCCATTCATCTACTGAGGGGCATCTGGGCTGGTTCCATATCTTAGCTATGGTAAATAATGCTGCAATAAACATAGTTGGGCTGGTAGATTTAGTGTGGTCTTGTTTGTATACATTTGGGTAAATGCCCAAAAGTGGGATTGCTGGATCATAGGGGAGATCTATGTGAAGTCTTTTGAGGAACCTCCATACTGCTTTCCAAAGTGGTTGAACAAGTTTACATTCCCACCAACAATGAAGTAAGGTTCCTTTCTGTCCACATCCCCTCCAGCATCTATTGTTGTTAGAGTTCTTGATTTTTGCTGTTCTAACTGGAGTGAGGTGATATTTCAATGTTGTTTTGATTTGCATTTCTTTTATGGCTAGGGATGTTGAACATTTCTTCATGTGTCTATTAGCCATCCTTCTTTCTTCTTCAGAGAAGCTTCTCTTTAAGTCTTTCGCCCACTTATTTATTGGGCAGTTGTTTCTTTGAGGATTTGTTATTGGGTGGTTTAATTTTTTGTGTTTTTTAACACAAGCCCAGGTCTCCAATTTTAATCATCCCAAAAGGTCAGGAAACATTGATATCAAAATTAATGAAAATAGTTCCAAATATATTATTTTGCAATCTTCAACCAAATTGTATGAGGTTGTATTTGCACAGGTAATAATTTTATCTCACTATACCTCAGCAATATCTACTGAATATTTCATGAGAAAAGTTTTATCTCTTCTTGATATGACTGGTATAGTAAGTTTATCAACTTTATTGTAAGTAGAAATTTATTCAAGTGACAAGAAAATGAGAGAGTTAGAAATAGGGTTAAAATGAGATCCATAATTGGCTAAACTAACTTCTCAAAAACTTGGCTTTGTATAATTTTTTGAGGTGGTGTGTGTGAGGGCAGGTGTAACTTGCCAATACTTGTAACATACTGTGGAATATTGTCTAAAATTTATGAATTTCACCATATCAACAAGTAGTATAATTTTACATATTGCTGGGTTCAATGGAGTTTTTGACAAATCACATTCTTAAAATATTCAGTGTGTGTTCTTTCTCTCTGTAGCTTCTTCTTTAGTAGGAGTAACTACTGCAAATGAGGAGTTTCTAAAGGCTGACCTGTTAAAAAGGTTTTTTAACATATCTATATCCTCAGAACTCTACTGAAAGGCAATATCTAACATCTAATTTGTCGATGTTAGATAACCCAGTGGTTATCATAATTGAGTGATGAGAAGGGAGTAGAGCAATCAGTTGACTGGTAAAAACTAATTTATTTTCAATATTAGTTCAAGGTTTCATATTGCACTTATTTACATTTGGGTTAATTCTCTTACAAGAATAGGAACATCTCCACTTCTCTAATTAATGTAAGAATTTTCTTTTGCAACCGAGAAGGCATAAGTTGAAACAAGATTGTACCATATCAAACCAAATATCCCAGGAAGATGCATAAGAGAATTATCAAAAGTAATTGACACGAAATTACACAGGATTCAGTGTACACACATTAACACAGTTCATCACAAAGAAGCAAATCAAAATGATTTAAATAACACTTTGGGGAGAAAATGGAAAGTATTAATTGGACCACTGTAGTATTTCACATGTTCTCTTAACACAAATATTTCGATTTTGTTATTCTTCCCTCCTACTCTCTTCCCTCCCATACTCAGGAAATGTCCTTGCCTTTTGTATTTCTCTCTGCAGACTAACTACAAGCTTAGTAGGACTGATTATTGCAGAGGATGTTTAAATATCTTCCAGTTTTCTCAAATCAAGGGCATTGCTATGTCTCCTGTAGCTCCAGGTTTAGAAACTATGTTGACATGAAAAATTAGACTTCTAAGGTTAATTGATTTTTTTTTGTCGGTCATGGGGCCTGAACTCTGGGCCGGGGCACTCTCCCTCAGCTCTTCAGCTCAAGGCTAATGCTCTACCACTTGAGCCACAGTGCCACTTCCGGCTCTTTCTGCTTATGTGGTACTGAGGAATAGAACCCAGGGCCTCATGCATGGAAGGCAAACGCGCTACCACTTTTATCTCAGGATATAATAGAAATGAATAAGTACTAAATTTTCATTTGAAGTCCTGTTTTAGATACCATTTCTTAATATTTATTCAATACACATTTTGAAATTAAATTTTAGTAATCTTTGTGGAATTAATCCTGTGCTATTAATTGATGAATAGCATATGAAGATAAGCAGCCAAAGTCACAGAAGTACTCAGATGATTTTAACAATTTTTAATAAAATTTTATTTTAAACTGTATATTTTGTTGAGTGAATTTCATAAGGCTTGTCTATATTGTGGATCACAGTAAAGACATAAGCAAAACTTTTCTGAAGAGGAAATATAAATGACCAATAGATAAATGTTCAGCCTCTATAGCCATAAAAGAAATGCAAATCAAAACAACATTGAGAATCCACCTCACCCCAGCTGGTATGACAATAATCAAGAACTCTAATAACAACAAATGCTAGAGGAGTTGTGGCCAAAAGGAAACCCTGCTGCATTGTAGGTGGGAGTGTATACTTATTTAATCACTTTTGAAAGCAGTATGGAGGATCCTCAAGACTCCACAGAGGGTTCACCTATGACTCAGCAAATGCTCACAAACAAGACCATACTAAACTTCCCAGAACAGCCATGTTTGTTGCAGCATTATTTAACATATATAAGATATGAAACCAACCCAGATCCTCCTCAGTAGATGAATGGATCAGGAAAATGTGATATATATATATATATATATATATATATATATATATATATATATATATATATATATATACACACACACACACATATATATACACATATACATATGTATATGTACGTATATATATATATACACACACACATATATATACACATATACATATGTATATGTACGTGTATATATATATATATATATATATATATATATATATATATATACATAATGGAATTCTATGCCTCCTTCAGAAAGCCTTATATTGTCCCATTTGTTAGGAAATGGAAAAACATGGAAAATTTATATTAAGTGAAATAACCCAGGCCCTAAGAAACATAGGTCCCATGGTTTCCCTTATTTGAAATAACTAGTATATGTTTGGGACAAGCAAAAATGTTCAAAATCTATGTACAGTTGACAAGATAAAAAGATGTTAAGTGCAATGAACCCCAAGATAGGGACAAAAATGATTTTTTTTCTTTCTTAGTAAATTTTCTAACGCATTTATAATGTTCCATGTGATTTCTCTTGTTGATTTTTAAGTGCCTCCCCCACAGTATAACCCATGTTTTCACTGTATTTGATGTCGGTGCCCTGCATCTTCTGTAACTTAGGGAAGAGAAAGGGAAAAAACACAATGTTTAAATAGGGATAGAGGTTGGCCCATTGTATCAATGATGAACAAGACACTATTTTGAAAAACAAACATTACAATTTAGGCTGGAGAGAGAGGAAGGAGTTTAGTTGTGGAGGTGGGAAGGATGGAATTATAGTGGAAAAACAAAGGAAGAGGCACCAATGCTTGATAGGAATTGTACTCATTACTTTGCTCATATAACTGTAACCACCCTGTACAATATTTCTAGAATAAAAAAAACTTAAAAAACAAATTTATATACTGTATTTTATGTTGGTATAATTTGTGGTGGGAAAGGGAAAAAACGAATTGTTTAAATAGGGATAAAGTTGGACCCCTTGCAACAATGAGATGTGCAAGACATTATGTCGAAAAACAAACTTTACAACTTTGGTGTGGAAGAGGTGGGGGAATGGTGAGGGATGGGAAGGGGAAACAAAGGAGGAGGCAACAATGCTTGATAAGACAGGTACTCATTACCTTGCTCATGTCATTGTAAACGCTCTGTATGGTATTTTCACAGTAAAAAACAAAGAGTACAAATGTCTAGGCAGAACAATTTACACATAATCAGTAGTCGATGTGTGTCAATCCATTCACATTATTCCTCTAATGAATACTCACACATTTCTATTCTACTGAACTGGAGTCCACTAATGCATATTAAAAGGAAATGGAACTTTATCTTCCAGATTCCGGCCGGAAGTCAGCATTTCCATTGTCATATGCGGAATTGTGGGTGAGTTCTGTCAGTTCGAAAAACGGAGTGAGGTTTATGAGCTACATCACAATAACGGTGGCCCCACCCAGAGAAGTCATTATACAGAAGTAGCTGTTGCTGTGAAAATCTACTAGTGGGACACAATCCTTCATAGGGAGGAAGAGATCCTGACTTATTTGGTGAATCCAGTTAGCTGAAGGAGAAAAGGTAACAGTCCCTTACCCTCTTTTCTACTTTTACCTCTTAGACATGTATATCATCTTTAAGGCTCCTGTATGTGACTGGGACATTTCTTGCTATCTACCCCTGACATCCCAAATGTGGTTCATATAATTTTTTTTCCACCTAGGCAGGGTTGTTCCATGAGTAAAAGAATGAAAATTCTTTACTACCTTAGACTTCAGAAAATAGCTATTTCCATTCTAGGGAACTTGAAATTTAATTTTATTCCCCTCAATTTTATGTGTGTCAAAGCAATCATATATTTAATGTCTTCTGGCTCTGCTTCATGGCTACAAGGAATGGTACTACTGAAATTTACTACCCATTGAACTACAGCACTAATCTTAAACTTTGACTCCAACGAGTCTCAATGATTCCTTTGCTTTGTGATACATATCTTCTCTAAGAAGCACTTACCTGAATAATATTATAAAATCATACTGATTTTATAATCTGAATAGGAATCACGATATATCTATGAGAATAGCAAATCCTCCTTCAGATAAGTGTATATTTTCAATAGGTATTAGATATTTGTAAAATAGAATTTGGAGTTTGTTAATTTAGACATCCATAATTTATAAAAACTTTTCCAAATTCGCTTAAAATTGTCATGGTGCATCATCCTCTGTTTGGTATAATGAAGGAAAAATGCCTGAAATATATTAAAGTTTTTGAGTTCAAAAGTTATACATTTCTATACCGTGTTATAAGTGACCCTAATCCATGAAGTAGACAGAGATATCAATATATTTCAATTCAAGTGTGTAGCAACAAAAATTATTAGAGATAAATAGGTCCTACCCAGTTGTTTTTTATATTCTTAAGGAAATCACAACATTTAAGACACGTGGTTTTGAAGTATTTAATCATGTTTTCTCTCAGAGAATTTTTTTTTATCTGCAGGACTTGCTGGTATTTATCTGCCTGTCACAATGGAAAATGTTAAACATGTTTTGCCATTTATTTTGGGAAATTATTTTAAATGTTCTAGTTCTGGAATCGCAGAAAGTGATTTTCCCAAGCTATTTTTCTCTTTCAGAGGAATCTGGGAATCCTGAGAGGTTACTACAGTATCCCTATGTTAAAAATCACACAATCCGATCATGCAGGTTCCCATACCATCGTGTGGAATGTAGAAAGGTAATGTTTCATTGGTATATGTTGATATTAAATAGTTGTTTTAGTTCATGGATAAATTTGGGTATTGTTTTTAAGATAAATTGTTGGAAATATACGTGAAATGTGAGAGGTTGTGGGGAGAAATGTCATAGACTTTTGTATTTCTTCTGAAAACTGCAGCATGAAATGGAAAACAAGGCAATCGAAGTCCAACTTTTTTATTTCTATAGAGATATTTCTAGATCCCTATTCAAAGCAAATTGAAAGCAAGACGTTTTGTGTGTGCAATTAGGTCAAACTGTCTGCCATATTTCACAAACATTAGAGGTGAAATATCCATAATAAATTTAAACTCTACTACAAAGCCATAGTAATAAAAACAGCTAGGTACTGGACTAATGGAATGGAAATGAAAACCCTGAAACTTTTTATGAAACTAAGGCCAATTTTGTAATCAATATCCTAAATATAGAAAAGACACACAATGCATCTCCCATGTTATCAGTTTATAACCCTGGCATGAAAACTAAAGTATCCAAACTGAATTCTAGGCCATATGTTAGTACAGTGGTGTTTTATCAAAATATTTTAATGTTTAAGAATATTATTAATTTTCATTTTGCTCAAAGTAAAATATGACAGCAAAGTGCTTGAACTCAGACCTCATCTAGCTCCTAAAATGAGTCTCTGTATCTCCCATAGCCATTATGGTTGGATATACCTTAGTCCCAAAATTTGAGGACACATGAAATACTGTCACAACAGGCAACTGAAATGCAGTTTTCATCTGGATCTCATGAGCCTGGGTTAGAAGAAAATATACTAAATTATGACTAACAAATGTATTATTCTTAATAAATTTCTTCTTTCCTAACTGTAAGCACCATTTTGGATTCAACTCTGATTCTCTGATTAAATAAAAACATTCTATGTGGGGTGATGATCACTATCAGTAGAAGATTTTAACTGGAATAAGTAAACCACAAATCCTTCTCATCCTTAGTTGAACAATTTCTACTTTCAAGAGGGAATATCTACATATTCCTACATTTTAAACTCTATACACTTTTCAACTTTACTCATGAATTCATGTTTAGCACAGAATGGGAATATCCAAGTAAACAGGGAAATACTTTTCTTGTTATCTCTGATCAATCCTTTTATCCTATTAGATCAATGCAATATTGTTCAGAAATTTTTAAAAAGAATTACTGTGTATTTCAAATAAATTTCTATGCTATAGTATACAAATGATAAAAGAATTGCATTGAGTGAAAAAATATTCACACAAACACGATCACCTTACAAAAATATATTTTCAATTTTGTCCTGTGAGAAAAAGATTCTAAGTGGAACTATATCATAGAAGCAATAGAAGGAACCCCCTGGTAACTTGTTGAGGAAGAAAATGTCTGAAGATTACTCTTCATTTTTTCATTTGACAATTATCAACTTTTATGGATCAATAAGTTGATCAGAGCATATAATTATTTGAGTATATTTGCCACTGTCATTATCTAATTTCATGTATCTTTAGATCTATATATGAATATTCAGGTTATTTCCAAACTATTTTATCAAAATAAAACATGGAAATAGGGCTTAATTGAATTCCTTTGTCAAAAGGCCTCCATTTGAAAACTTTACCCAGGATTTTAGCCTGTTTCTTATTGACTCAACTTCAATTTAAATAACTATGCTGAATGGAACCAGATGAACCATTTTTCATATTCTCTACTAACTCTATCCAATTTATTTTGAATATCCATGATTTTATATCTAAGTATATAGATAATTGTTCTTAAATAGATGTTGAAGACACAAACACGTTGAAGATATTTCTGACTTGGTCAAAATCATCCGTTTCCACTTTGCAAGAATATTTTACTATGTTAGGAATTATTAACAAAATCAGCAAAATGTATGCATGATTTCCTTTATGGTAAACAACATTCCATTAGTTTTATTAAGTTTTGTCCTTAATGAGGATGATGCGTCATTTTCTGTATATGTCTACACTATGAAATACCGAATTAGGGTATTTGATAGCTTATTGGAATTTCACACGGATCTATATATTCCATACAGAGAGATGCACAGTGGTTGTGGTATGATAATTTTCAAATCAAGCTCTTTTGTAAATAAATAATCCAATGCACAAAATGATGACAGCAGTCAAATATTTTTTTCTAATGGCTGTCTGCACTGTCCAATTAGACAGTGAGCTACTCTGAAACCCAGCCACAACTAAATCCAAATTCTTTCAATGGGAATATTTTTAAAAATCAGCATCAGTCTTCCTTGGTTTGGGAGTACATAAAGATTGTGTTGCTTCAAGTATACGCACAAATGTTTTAGGTCTAAATTTTACAACATCTCTAATGGAATTAAGGTGTATCATTTTTTTATTTTTCAGTGTTCATCCCTGATAACTGGTCTTCTATAGTTGAATAGATTAGTGCAAATTATTGAAGGCACAGGAAGATGTGGGGGAATGAATGGAAACTCTTCAAGCTGGGATTCCTTCCTGGAGCAACTTGTGTTAGGAATATGCTGCATATTCTATTGATTCTTTTAGTGTGAATTTTTGGTAGAGCAATGTGAGTGTGTGTGTTTGTGTTTGTATATGTGTGTGGGGGGGTAATATGTTCTAATCCGATACTAGGTTGTGAAATCAAGCAAAAATATGTGAACAGCATAATCATATGGTAAAATTATTTATATATTGCACAAAAAAAAACAGATTTTTTAGGCGAGGAAAGTGGCTCAGTAATACAGTGCTTGCCAAGTATGCATGAGGCTCTGGGTGTGATTCCTTACCACCACAGAAACTGAGAATAGGGCTATTTTTTTTCCCAAAGTTTCCTTTTTGTTTCTTTAACAATTTTCATTATGATATTCTTGTGCAAAATTTCGTAGCATGGCTAAGACTTTTGCTTAGTCGATCAGATCCACTCAAGTGGAACTCAAGCATTTTAGAACATTGGAAGCATAACAGTGGTTCAAACTACTAGAGTTCTGGCCGTGAACAAAAAGACCTTAGAGATATAGGAAAGGCCCGGATTTCAAGCAAAATAACCTATCCAAAAGAACTTCTGGTATTCATCAGAAAATGCCCGTTGCAAAAAAGCGAATAATAACTGTTAATATTAATAATTAATAATTAACTGCTAACAGATATTAAACATTACTAAATATTTCACAAAGTGTTTCCAACAATTTGAAATACAATTGTGAACTGAACCATCCTATCATATGTTATCAAGACAAGCACTAAAAATATGGGTAACACATACTAGGTCTGGAAATATATAAAAAGTAACGGCCACTTATACCTATTTTCATTTGATTTACTATATCATAAAAACCTAAATTGAGTGCTTCCCTCTTTCTTACTGTTTTTAAATATGTTTATTCAGTTCAGTAGTAGCTGTGAAAAAATACCAGACGACTTTAGTGTTGTTTCAGAACCCAGTTTTACATCCACAGGTCTTGGAATTTTTTTCTTCATGTTATATTCTAAAACACAGATTTCACTACATGTTTAAGACATTACACAGTGTAGCACATTACTTGGTATAGGTACTTTTAAGATAATTATGTTGCAAGCATTTACTTAGTTCCTTGCTGAATAAACTTCATTGAGAAGAAAAGTATGCAGCCCTCCATTAGCCCTATTTCAGTGGCAGAAATATAATACAGTTATTTATTTTTGCTGGGAATATTTTTATATTTAGAAACATACTTCCCTTGGTCAAACAGACCATCCAAACAAGAGAGATATAAAGTACATTCTCTGTAGGTATAAAAAGTACAATCGTAGTTCTGGTGAGTTACATTCTAAGATGGCACCAGCAGCACACTTCCATCAAAGCCTAGCACAATTCCAGAGAATTCTATGATGAAAATCATAGCACTCAGAAGTGGAATCTTCCCTTCCGTCTTTGGGCCAGAAGGTTACATTTCAATTGAGAAATCTTGTACGGTGATGAAGGACCCGAAATCCTGAATGGGAAATGATTGTTACATTAAGTATGGTCCCAAACAGAGGAAACATTGGAAGTGACCACTGAAAATGATATATCTATTTGATGGACGGGCTTTCTTTAGTTTTTGGTAGGTCTACTTATCTTTAGCAGATACCTTAACGTGCACACAATACTTTTCACTCTTCCCCTTTACTATTCCTTTTATTCTTAGATCTAACCATTACTCATATTCAGAGCTTTTCTGAATATAATCTGTTGTCTTCCTACAAGTTCGAGTTTTCTATGTTTAATTGAACTTCCAGGATACTACTCTCTGAAGCATTTTTTGAATAATGAATGATAGCACCAATCACTTAATTTCTGTCTGAGTATACTATCAGCTCTCCAAATTTTCGTTGTAATCTTTGCTAGGATTCTCTTCAGTAATATTTCCCAGCAGTTTTTAATAGAAGATAGGTAAGTATTAAAGTATACTTTGGAAAAATGACATTATCTGGTCTGATGATCTTTGCTATGAAAATATATAATCAGTAGCCTCCAGAGAATTTTCAGGCATAATTTTAAACTGGGATCCAGAATATATAAAAACATTATGAAATTCAGTAAAAAAAAAATTATATTGAAATAATTTTTTGGGGGGTGCATTCATGGGGCCTGAATTCTGGGCCTTGGCGCTGTCCCCTAGCTCTTCAGCTCAAGGCTAGCGCTTTACCACTTGAGCCACAGTGTCACTTCTGGCTTTTTTATTTTTGCTTATGTGGTGCTGAGGAATCGAACCCAGGGCTCAGGCATGCATGACAATTGCTCTATCACTGAGCAACCTTTCTAGCCCTGAAATAAATTTTTAAGTAAAAAGTTGGTTGTAAATGCCATCTGAATATTTCTGTGAATTTGTCTGCTTATCCCTCATATATATACTTAATAGCACTGGATTAATTCCGGAAAGACTACTCACTTTAAGGGTCAAAATTACATTGAGGAAATTCTGTGAATTCTTCATATCTAAAATAGAACTTCATATAAATTTAGTAGTTACATTCATGTACTATACCCTAAGATATATTGCAATTTTCTTCACATCAACATAGGCATTACCAAGTTATACATTTAGACAACACGGTTTAATTATTCCATGATCACTTAAAGCTTTAAACTTCATACTGAATATGACTTGCTGTTTAAATTGTAATTCTTCTGGCAGGGAAAATTACAATATTCTAGAGATTTGTCTTGAGAGAACATTTGAAAACATAGAGTTCAAATTAATACTTTTTATTTTGTCTCTAAATAATATTTAAATCATTGTTTTGCTTCTTAGTGATGAACTGTGTTAATATATGTATGCTTAGTCCTTTCTATGTCCATGACAATTTATTTGTCTATCATATTCATGTATCTGAAATATTTGTTTTGACATGGTGCAGTCTTGTTTCACTTTATACCGTCACACTTGCAAAAACAAAAATGTTCTTATATTAATTAGGGAATCATCAATAATCCGATAATTTTAATGGGATTAACCCAAACACAGATAAGTGCAATATGGCACTTTGCAATACTTTTTAAAATAAATTATTTGTACCCAACTCCATCCTACACTATTTCCTTCCTATCACCTAATTTGAATAACCACTAAGTGCTCTTTCATATGCATGATGGCAAATATTGATGTCGCCCAACACTAGAGTTCTCAAGAGACAGATATGATAAAGCAATTTTTAACAGGAGTCTGTCTTTAGAATCTCTTTTGATTGACTTATAGAATTCTACTATTCACACAGACATGAACCATTTATATAGTTATGAAAAGATAGCTAATCATTCTGAATCTGCCCCTAATAATACTACATACTGTGATGTTATTATGTTGCAAATATTTGCATTTTTCACACTTCCTAATGCAATCAAAACTATTCTGTGCTTGAACATTGGGTAAGTTTTATCAATGACAGTTCTTTTGTAATTTTATTGAAGATTATTGATTACATTTCAATGATATTTTGCATATGTGGCTATAATTTTTGAGTCAATTCATGTAGTCTTAGGAACAGAACAAGACATGTTGCATCATACTGTGAGATCCGAGAGCTTAGAAAAACAGCAATGGAGAAGAGAACGGGTAATGAAATCATACAAAATCATCAATAAACTACTTCCAAAGTTAGTAACCTTTTTTGTATTTTTATATCAAATCCTGAGAGTTTTTGAATATCTGTAATTCCTCATAGTACACTCAGGTTAATAAATGAGGTGTATTTCCATAAGTGTTACAAAAACGTGCAGAGACTATGCATTTACATAATATTAAATTGAAAAAAGTAGACTGAAAGTATAGAACTTGTGCAATAATTAGCGTAACAAGAAAATGGTAAGAAATGACAATGAAGGAACATATGCATTAGAAATACTAACAAGAAAATATGTTAGATATGATCTGTAAATCTTGGCGAGGAGATTATGGATTAGAGAGAGCTAAATGAGGTGAGGGGTAACATATTAACTAAGAATTGTGCTCATTATCTTTCTTATGTAACTATACCCCCTCTCTACCTCACTGTCTCAATTAAATTAAAATGAAAAACAAAAGGTAAACCTAAATCATAGAAATGATTGAATGACTAGTGTTATATATCCCATATTCAACTCCCTTTGAAATGGATGAGAATGATACTACCTATTAGTAATTCTTTGAATACTATTTTTGCAATTAGCTCCTTGTTGGATATACAAGAGACCAAAAGAATTTTAGGCTAATTAGCCCAGGCTCTCTTTAATTCTGATACCTAGATCAATCCTGAGTATCCTTGTAATTTATTTCCAGGTTACAGGGTGGATGTTAAGGTCTTTTGCTTAGGAAATATATAATTAGGATTTTGTCATAAACAGCTTTGCATAAACAGCTCTAGTCCATTTGAAACATTTCTCATTTCCAAACCTGAGGTTTAGTAAATATAGAGATGATGTCTAAGATCAGAAGAGTTTTATTTTTCCTTCCCGTTCAATCTGAACAGTTTTTTGAAAGGGCATGCTCCTCATTTGCAGGGAGCCAGACAATGTTTCTTCATAATTGCTTCAAAGCAAAAATAGTTTCTTTTTTTTCACACAATAATTTAAATCATTGTTCATAGGAAATGTAAGGTAACGGTAATGAATCTTCAATAAAATTACTGAAATATACGTATGCTTTGCTGTATGGTAAAAATCATCATAGTGTCCTCGCTAGATTAGATTTATCAGTGATTACATGTTTCACTTTACATATAATTTTAATACCAAATAAATCATTACAAAATTTGATATCATATACAATTTTCATACAGAACAATATTCTCCATGCTCGATGCACAATGACAGTTTAGTGAGCACTTTCAAGAAAAATTTTAGACATGAATACACTACTGTCCAGAGTTGTGACAGAATCATTCTGTAAGAGGTGATCATTGAGTAAAGTGACTGAAGTAGTATGAAAGGCTTATTTTACTGTAGTTACTTCTATTGAAGGACCTATATAAAGATGGAACATATGCTGAACATTTTAAGAACGTGATTGTTCAAAACTCTATTGGAACTAGCAATATAAAAATTTATACTACATTGAGAAATGGTGAAATTCATTAATTTTATAAAATATTCCACAGCCCGTTTCAGCTTTCTTTAGGTTTCTTTTGATGCTTCTGGTCTGAATTTAAATCCTCACACTGACTTGTGTGAGGATTTAAAATGTATGTGCTCAGTCACGCCTTCAGCTTCTTTTTCCACTGGTTGTTTTTAGGTAGATCTCACTCTATGCTTTCCTATTTATTTTTGAGAGGATTCTGCTTGCTATACAGGCACACAACTCACCACCACAATTTCATATTTTATAGGCGTTCTTTTGTTGTTGGGATGACAGACACAGGTCATCACTTCCAGTTTCCCTTGGTCAAGATAGTGTTTAACACACATTTCGGTTTGAACTGTTGTTGAACTTTGATTCTTTCATTCTATACCTTCAATGAAACTTGGATTATAGATACCAGTCAGTGGTATTCAGGTATAATTTGGGGTTAACAAGGTTCATCTTGAACTTTTCAAGTAGCCCAGATTCACTTAAACCCTATATTCTCCTGCCTAATTCCCAAGAGCTGGGATTATGGCAAGCATTATTATTCCTGTTTTTTAAAAATATTTGTTGTTGTTGTTTTTACTTTTACATAACATATATGTGTGAGCCATCACCATCTGGATCTGGATCTCCTTGCTTCTCTTCTTTTCTTATCTTGATTCCTTCCCTAATTGCTTCATTCCTTCTTTCTTTACTTCCTAATTTCTTACCTTCCTTCCTTCCTGCCTGCCTTCCTTCCTTCCTTTCTTCTTTCCTTTCTTCCTTCCTTCTCTTCTTTCCTTCCTTCCCTTCCTCCTCCTTTCTTTTGATATACTCCAGTCTGTCTCTGAACTTGCAATCCTCCTGACACAGCCTGTTTTAGCTAGTGGCAGTGATCCTACACACACACACACACACACACACACACACACACACACCACCTAAAAAAAATCTCATGTACATATATAATTGTTGAGAAGTATGATTAGACAAGTACAAATCCCTCTTTTAATTATATTTGATATATGCATTTTATTGTAAAAAGTCTGAGCATAGAGGTTACATTTGAATGAGTAAGGTAATGAGTACATTTCCTATTGAACATTGTTACCTCCTCCTTTATTTTTCCCCTACCATCCCTTCCCTTCTCACTTCCACAACTCCTTCCTTCTCCCTCGAAGTTGCAAAGTCCCTTTTCAACATACTGTAACGGACATCTCATTGTTACAATGTATCAACATTTATCCTTATTGAAGCATTTTGTTATTTCCCTTCCCCTCACTAAATTAGAGAAATATATGTAGAAGATAAAGGGCACTGGTATCAAATACACTGAAAACCAGACTTATATGCCTGAGGAAGAATATACAAAAGAAACAAGAGACACATAATATATTATGAATCTATAAAAAACAATAGCAAGAAAGAAGAAAGCACTTATATCCCTCTCTAGGGTTCATTTCTTTACATCATTGCCTATGGTTTTATGTACTTAGCTTTTGTTACTTTCAGCTTGTCCTAGACATATACTAGGTTTTTAAATTTTTTATTTTTCACAGTTTTTTATTGTGAAAAGACTGTACAGAAGAGTTACAATTACATGGGCAAAGTAATGAGTAGATTTCTTATCAAGTATTGTTTCCTCTTCCTTAGTTCTACTTATTGAAGATAAAGGAGGACACCATGGGACCTATCTTTCTTTGTGCCTGCTTGCTTCATTTAATATAATTTTTTTCCAAGACTTTCAATTTTCTAACAAATGAAACAATGTCATTCTTTCTAATGGAGGCAGAATTACATGATATAATGTATATATATATATATATATATATATATATATATATATATATATATACAGAGAGAGAGAGAGAGAGAGAGAGAGAGAGAGAGAGAGAGAGAGAGAGAGAGAGAGAGAGAGAATCTGTGATATATGTATATCACAGACTTATTTACTGAGGGGCATCTGGATTGGTTCCATACTTTAGGTATGTAAATAATTCTACAAAAACATGGGTTTTCTGGTAGCTATTGTATATCCTTGTTTGTGCTCATTTGGTTAAATGTCCAAAAGTGGGGTTTCAGGGTCATAGGGGACATCTATGTGTAGTCTTTTGAGGAACCTCCATAATGCTTTCCAAAGTCGTTGTACAAGCTTACTCACAAGAGAAAAACAGTAGGGTTCCCTTTTGGCCACATCCCCTCCAGAATCTGTTGTTACTAGATTTCTTGATTTTAGAAATTCTTACTGGGGGCTGGGAAGTTGCCTCAGTGGTAGAGCACTTGCCTTGCATGCATGAAGCCCTGGGTTCGATTCCTCAGCATCACATAAGCAAAAACAAAAAAAAGCCAGAAGTGGCGTTGTGGCTCAAGTGGTAGAGCGCCAGCCTTGAGCTGAAGAGCTGAGGGAGATTACCCAGGCCCAGAATTCAGGCCCCACGACCGGAAACACCCCCCAAAAAATTATAACTGGGATTAAGTGGAATCTTAATGTTGTTTTGATTTTTAATTATTTATTTATTTATTTATTCATTTATTCATTTATTCATTTATTTATTCCTCTCTCTATTGGCCAGTTTTATTTCTGCTTCAGAGATGCTTCTCTTTCAGACTTTACCTCACTTATCAGGCAGTAGTTTCTTTGAAGTTGTTTCTTTTATTTATTTATTTGTTTGTTTATTTACTTATTTACTTATTTATTTGTGAGCATGGGTTTTAACTGTGGGCTTGGGTGCTGTCCCTGTGCTCTTCAGCTCAAAGTGGGAATTGTACTACTTGAGCCACAATGCCACTGCTGGTTGTTATAGTGGTTTATTGGAGATAAGAGTCTCACAGACTTTCTAGCCAAGGCTGGCTTTGAACTATGATCCACAAATCCTTCTGAGTAACTAGGATTAAAGGCTGAATCACCGATGCTTGGCCTCTAAGTATATTTTAGATTTCAGACCCTGTCCCTTGTATACCTAGTGAAAGTTTTCTAGTTCATGGACTTTCTATTGATCTTTCTTACAATGTCCTTTGCCATGCAGAAACTCTGTAGTATCATGCCCAAACTTAGTTTGATTTTTTGGGTTTCTGGTTTTTTATTAGGAAAATTTTGGCTTTTGCCAAAAAGCCATAGAGTTTCTCCTGTTTCTTGTTCTAATGTTTTCAAAATGTCTACTTTAAGTTGGATGTCTTTGATCCATTTGCAGTTGTTTCTATTCCAGTTTGATATGTGTGCATCTAGCTTTAGTTTTCCACAGGTGTTTAATCAACTTTACCAGCATCATTTACAGAAGAGACTGTCTTTGTTCCATTCTATTTTTTTTCTCCTTTCTGGAAATTTAGTTGGTATCAGTCTGTGGGTTCATTTCTGAGCCTTCAGGTCTATTACATTGGTATACAGATTGGTTCTTGTGCCAGTACCAAGCTGTTTTCATTGCTATGGCTTTGTTGTAAACTTTGAAATTTGGTATTGATATTCCTCCATCACTGTTCTTTCTTCTAAGGATTGTTTTTGCTATTCAGGGTTTTTTATTATTCTATGTGAATTTTTGGGTTGCTTCTTTTATTTCATTGAAGAATGAAGTGAAATTGGAACATTGACCTGTACCACATATAACTTGTAGATAGCCTTTGAGAGTATAGCCATTTCCCATTAACCTTTCCAATCCTTTATCATGGGAGGTTTTTTTTCTACTTCCTTATTTCTGCTTTAATTTTGTTTTTTAGGTTTTTAAAGTTTTTATTGTCGAGGTCCTTCACTTCTTCATTCAACTCAACCTCTAGGTACTTTATTTTTTTGTGGGGCTATTACAAAAGGAGTTTTGTTTGTTTGTTTGTTTCTGGATTTGAGCCACACTCTTCTCATTGTTGGAATATAGAAAAACCATTGATTTTGAGGATTAATTTTGTATCCTGCTACTTTGCTAAAGTTTGTGATGAGTAGGTACCATAGGATTCTTTAAATACAAGATCATGTCATCAACAAAGAAGAAGAGTTTTACCTCTTTATTCCCTGTATGGATCCCCTTTATATTTGCATCTTTCTGTGCCTTGTAATATAAATTAAAGAGAAGTGGAGAGAGTGGACCTCCTTGTCTCATTCCTGAATGTATAGGAAATTACTTTATATTTTTCTATTATGTATAATGCTCATTGTAGGTTTATCACACACAGGCTTTATTATATTGAGGGATTTTCAATGAATTCCTAGTTTTTCCAGAACTTTCATCATAGAGAACTGTTGGACTGTATCAAATGCTTTTTCTGAATCCATTGACATAATCATGTGGTTCTTATTCTTTCTCTTTTAGATGTGATGTATTATATTAATTGATTTGTATGTATAGAACCAGCTTTAGATCCTTGAAATGAATCCTATTGATAGTGATCTATCATTCTGTGGAGAGTTATTGAAATCAATTCTCCAAAAGTTTGTTGAGGTGTTTGTTATCGATATTCACCAAAGTAATGGTTCTATATTTCTCTTTCTTTAATGAGTCCATGCCTGTTTTGGGGATGAAGGTTCTGATGGTTTCAGAGATTTTGGTACTGAACTTTCACTTTCAATTTCATTTAACAGTTGGAGCATTGACATGAGTTGTATTTTGAAAGCCATGTAGAATTCAGTTGTGAATTCATCCCGTCCAGTGCTTTCCTTGGGTGAAAGGACTTTTATTGCTCTTTCTATTTTAATTCTTGTTATGAGTCGATAACGTTGGTTTAAATCATCTTGTTTACTCTGGGCAGGTAGATATTTGCTACAAATGTGTTCATTTCTTCCAGATTCTCAAACTTATTAGCATAAAATTAGAAGAAGTATTTCCTTATAATGTTATGAATCTTGGTTGTTTCTGTGTTGATGTTTCCATTTTCATCTCTGAGTTTGTTTATATGGCTGTGTTCTCTTCTATTTGTGATAAAATTTGCCAAGGATCTGTCAATTTTGATAATTTTTTCAGCGAACCAACATTTTATTTAGTTTTCTTTCGAGGGTAATTTATTCAATTCTAATTCTAATTTAATTCTAATTATTTCTAAGCATCTAGCGGATTAGGGTTTTGCTTGTTGCTCTTTTTCAAAAAGCTTCAGCTGCCTCATTAAATTGTTTTTATATCTCTCCCTTTTGTTGATGTAGGAACTCACAACCATAATCTTGCTTCTGACTACTGCCTTTGCTGTGTTGCATATGACCTTGTGATTTGTGTGTTCATTTTTGTTAAATATCCTGAATATTTGAATTTCCTTTCTAATCTCTTCCATGACCCACTTGTGGTTCAACAGTGTGTTTTACAGCCTCCATGTATTACAGGATTATCTTTGGAGGCATGGTGTTGAATACTAACGTTATTCCCTTTGGTTTAAGAGATTTCAGGCCATAAAATCAATGTTCTGAATTTGGACAAATTTTCTTTGTGGCCTAAAATGTGGGCTATTCTTACATATTCCATGTGCTGCTGAAAAATATGTTTTCTGGTGCTGCTGGGTGAAATATTTGGTAGATGTCTATTGTCTTTTTAATCTATGCAATTTTTTAGATATGAGGATTCTCAATTGAGTTTTTGCTGGAATGATCTATACAGTGGGGATGGTGATGTGTTAAATTCCCCAACAATTAGTGTGTTTGGATCTATATTTGATTTCAGGGAAAGTCTTGTTTCTCAGATAAATTTGGGTACTCCGTTTTTGGTAAATAGATAGTAAGAATTTAATACCTTCCTAAAGGGTAGATAGTATGTAGTGACCTTCTCTATCTCTTCTTGCGTATTTTAATTTGAAATTTATTTCACATACTGCTAGGATTGCAACTCCACCCTGTTTATTGGGGTTGGAGTTTGCTTCATGGATTTTATTCTAGCCTTTTACTTTCAGAATATGTTTGTTTTTGTGGGAAGGGAGTGTCTCTTGAAGGCAGCAGATAGAACCATCTTGCTTTTTTATCTAACTAGACAATCTATGTCATTTCCTTTGAGTTCAGAACAAAATTTTGAGAGTGAGAACTGAGGTTTTTGGTAGTTCCTGCCATGTTATCCATCTTCTTGAGAGCTATGCTAACTGAGTTCTTCTTATGATTTTGAGCTTCTTATATTTCAGAGCTCTTTGTTTGCATTTACCTGGTTCTTGTTGGGTTTCTAGATGTGGCCTATTTTAAGTATCTTTTGTAGGGCTGGATTGGTGGATATTTATTGTTTGAATATTTCTTTGCTGTGGAAGATAGTTTATTTGACCTTTTGTTTGAAGGAGAGTTTAGCTGGATACAGTATTCCTGGTTGATAGGTGTTTGTTTGTTCGACATTGCAGATATCATTCCAACCTCTTCTTGCTTTAATTTACTCTGGATAGAAATCAGAATTTATTCTGATTGTTTTCCCTTTATAATTGATTAATTTTTTTCTCCACAACATCGGTAAGGATCCTTTCCTGGATCTCATTTGATCCTGTGGGAATTACAGTGTAATACTGGGATGTCCTATTCTGGACCAGTCTATTTGTGATTCTAAAGGCTTCTTGTATCACAATGCCCCTATCTTTTTGCAAAATTGGGAAATTCACTGCTAGAGTCGTCTTAAATAAACTTCCTAGACCTTTAATGTCTGTCTCTCATCCTTCCTCTACACCCATTAGCCATAGATTAGGACTTGTGATTGTGTCTTCACAATATAAAATAGCTCTATTATTTTTCTTGAATTTTTCTTAAATACTTTTCTGTTCTTTGTAATGGTAGGCTCTTTTCAATCCCAGAAATTCGATCTTCTGCATGGGCTATCCTACTGTCAAGATTTTATTATTTTTTTTCTTTTTAAAATATTTCTTTCCTTTTAAATGTTCAGGTATACTCTCTTTGAATTCTTTGCTGAAGCTTTGTTTAAGATGTTGTATAGACTCCTTTATTCCTTGATTTGTTTTTTAGTGTTCATTCTCCAATTCCTTAGTTCAGTTCTCATAGTTTCATTGGATTCCCTTTCCTTCTCTTGGGATTCATTCAGCACTACCTCTGTGGCCTTTGTGGATTTCCACAGCCTTCTGTTTGTGGATTCCACGAATGCCTCTATTGATCTTTGCTTATTCTTATCCTTCTTGTGCAATTCCTGTATTTATCTTTGATTAGCCTCCTCATGCTCATGAAATTTTTATTAGTATGAGGTTATCCTCATGCTCCCATAATTCCTGCAAAAATCTTTGCTAAGGCTCATTACACTCACACCCCTTGCAAGTTTTCAATGTTTTCATTCAGTATGTTTACCAGTAGTATTTGTAGAACATTTTGGAACTCTCATCTGGATTACTCATTAACTGTTCTCTTGCTGATTATCAAGAGGGGAGTTGAGATTCAAGGACTGGAGATTTTTCTTGTGTTCCTCTGATACATTCTTCACTTTTGGGTATCAAAAGAAAATCCTTTCTGTCTTATCACACTATTTTAAGGCATGTATCAACCATAGCTCTGTAATTGCACATATTTTCTGATGAAGTCAAATCTAGTACAGATACAATCTAGTTCAACAGATACAATCTAGTTCAACAACAAACAACGATGGATTAATGATCCAAGAAATTCAGACCAGAAATTAATCAGTGTAGGGAGAATTGTGATGAGAAAATATGATTAGAGGAATGTGGGAGAGAAAAGGAGTGAGGGATTCAGGCAGCAAAAAATATATAAGGAAAGGAGGAGAGAAAGAAAAATGGAAACATGAAAATTAAAAAAAATTAAAGGAAACATAAAAATTATGTAAGTATAAAGAAATAATAGTACAACTAGATGGGTTAAATCAGAGAGTTTGCGAATTGAGTGATTGATATGTGAATTAAATATGAATGCAATAAGAGATAAGGCTTAATAATAGAAGTTTCATATATACCTGTGGATTAATACAAAAGCAATTAAGTACAGTAAAGAAAAACACAAAAAGACCAAAAAAGAAAACTATGAAAATAATTTAAAGAACACATCTACAATAAAAAATGCAAAGAAGCAAAGAAAACATATTAATTTCAAAAATAAATAGAAAAGAGTTCCACAAATTTTTTCGTGGGAGGTACATGTGTCTTCCCTGTGTTTTTAACCAGTCTCTTGTTGGAGTCTCTGTTTTCCTATTCTGTTTGAATGTCCCAGGCTTGATTGGTTTCTTAAATCAGTTTGAGCAGACATAAAGAAACTCTGCCTTCTCAAAGACTTTATGACACTCCTGCAAGCGTAGTTCAATGGGAGGAAAATCGGCTTTGATAATCACAAAAAAGGGAGATGTTTTCTCTATCTTGGAGTTGCTGTGGTAGGGCTAGGTTGTGGGTAGGGTTGAGAACTTTCAACTATCAGTAGCTTTTCCCTAAAGGTCTAGCTCTTGAGACACTCACATAGCTCAGGTTTGCAAAATTCTCAGGATTTTTTTTTTTTTTACTAAGTTTCAATCATCTTTCTTTTACCTCTTCTGCCACAGGGTCTGTTGCCTATGCTGCAGAGAGAGTGGCGGCTTCTGTCTTTGTTTACCCAATAAAGAAAGTCACTCTTCCATGGGCTGAGCTACCACTGACTAGAAAGGGCAACTTACCACTGGAGCAAGCTGAGCTATGCAGTTCAAGTTACTTTGACCTATTGAATGGCTCCTATTGTCTTCTTCCAAAGGCTGAGTTATGTGCTAGCTGCTCTGGCCAGCTATTTGTCAGTATCAAAGATGTAATTCTTCTCCATTAATATGTGAAAGGCTACCTTCCCACCGCTGCTCCTTGAGAAGGAGTTAAAGTGTCGTGAGGGTCAATACATCATTCCCTTGGTTTCATGGCTGTCCTCAATCTACTACTCTGTGTGGTCATCAGGATGAAATTTTCTACTCCTTGCTGGTTCTTGATGTCAGTGAGTAGAATCCACTCCCAGACTGCTTCTGGTGCATTCTTCTGGGCTCTCTCTGTTGTTATTTTGGCTGTGGTAGCAGCTACCACTACTGTCAAACAGCATAATAATGAAAGTATAAAGAAAGAATGGACATTGCCAATAAACAAAATACATGAAATAGAAGAAGAAATGGCATAAAGGAAGTCTCTCTAAATTTCATTCTTTCACACAGCAACGGGAACCATAAATATTTAACATCGGTTTGCTTAAGATCAGTTTAATGTTAGTTCCATAAAAATGCTTCTTCCTGAAAATGTTTGAATTATGTGTTTGACAATTCTTTCTACCTTGAGTCAAAGATAAATTACAATCTTCTAATATACAATTAGGATAAAAAGAACTCTATTACCTGCACATTTTGAAAGTACTGATATGCCATAAGCACTTTGCAAGTTTCCCAAAAAATCGATTTTACAAATGAGGGAAATCATTAATAATTGTTTTTTCCCATAAAGTCTTTCATTTTTCATACAAACCAGTGTTATACATGTCTTTTTTTCTGAATGTAATATATTTTTAGCCTGTATTATACATGAAGGGATAATCCACTGTAAACATTCTGGCTGCTATTTAGTGATTTTAAGTATAACTTACGAAGATCTAACTTGTGAAGTAAAGTTAGAAACTATAATTATAATATAAGTTAGGCCTGTGAATTCAGATAGTGATCACCAGATATGTTGTTTAAGGTGATGTGCATATTAAGACAGTAGTATTTTTCCTGTTGAATTGTATGCAATATTGGGTACAATTTTGCAGAAATATTTGAACATGATTATAATTTTTGAGATTAAATCAAGACTTATACTTAAATGAAATCCCGTACATTAAGAGACTAGGGGTAAACCTAAGTATTTTCTATACCTGCTAAATTATGTAGAGCTTATAGAAACCTCAAGGAATCAACATAAGAAGAAACCTATCACATGGCATATTAAAATGGAAATATATGTCAATATACAGAGATTGATTATTTCTGTCCTTCCCGACAATGACCAATACAAATAAAGGAAATACCCTTTGTTTTCAATTTCTCAATTTTTCCATAAGTGTTCATATCTGGAAAATGGAACGTTTTAGTTGGTGAGTAGAGCAAGTATGAATAATATTTTCTGACTGTGCTAGATTGTAGTCCAGGCACAAACTAATGGACGGAAACAAAGTATGTATAATGCTGATAAATACATATAGTAAAAGATTTTTTAGCTACCAAAAATTTTCTATCGACAATCGGCTTATTGATATTTACTACAGAAAACTGATTGATGAGAATCCATTTTGAGACAGATATTCAGCTAGGTTGCTGTCATTCTGACTCTAGTATTTCCACGAAAGCAAAGGTTCATTAAAGCATTTATCCTGTCACTAAGCCTGTGTGCACATTTTGCCCAAATTTTCTCAGTACAAATTATAAATGTTCATAAATCTTTGAAGGTCACTGTTTAGTATACAGCATCAATGAATTTTTTCCGATTTTCATGATTCACACTTTCATAACAAGTTCTAATTTCCCAATACATACAATGTACACTATTTGTAGTTGTCACTATCATTAGGCAACAACTATGACGCAAAGCAATCAAATTATTCTTCATCTGGAAATGCCATAATGCTTTCAAACGTTGTATCTATATTTACCTCTATTAGTTGCATTGAAAAATGGTGTTAACAAAAGTAATTTGTCATAGTGTATTAGAAAACAATTCAAGAAGGAAAAAAACCGGTGATTTATCAGAAAGGATAAGAATGAGCTTGCATACTGTTCAGTAACAGGGAGAATCCCATCTAGAGATCAAATGTACTGAA
This sequence comes from Dipodomys merriami, assembly GCF_024711535.1. NCBI lineage: Eukaryota > Metazoa > Chordata > Mammalia > Rodentia > Heteromyidae > Dipodomys > Dipodomys merriami. The sequence continues at coordinate 26,276,209 of NW_027203159.1, read as the reverse complement.
TTTTAGTACAATTGAAATGAAATGTATTTCATTTAAATGTAGGAAGTTGGATGTTGTTCTCCAGTTTGACTCAATTGAGAGAAGCAAAAGTTGGGCTGAAGGTCATAAGATCATGTTTGTTACCTGAGCTGTCTTTGTGAGATAAAAGAAATGATGATGACTCCCACAGAAGACATTTACAAAAACTGATCATTGCTTCTGAGAAGCCTTCTGATGGCCATCATTTCTATCTACTTCAGAGAGGGTTCCTGCCCTGCTTTGTTGTGTCTAATTAACTTCCTGAGACATCGGACACTTTGATAGCATCCTCTCCAAGTTCTTTGTATCACTGAGAGTTTGTCAGTTGTTTCATTTATAGACAAATCATGGCCTTCTAATTCTTCTCTCTCATGCTGGTCTTGTTAAAATTGTTGCAAAACACATTCTCTTGTTTCTACCCAGAGCACTATTGAAATGCTTTAAGCTCTCAGTAATTCCAATTAGGGAACTTTGACACCCATATTATCCTCTCCTTATTAATGTGATATCAACTACTTTTCTCATATGCACTAGATATTTCCACAAAGGAACTTGACACTGAATATTAAACAAATCCAGTATCAATATTTAAGTCTCAATACACACAAAAATGCTTCTATAAGTTTCTATCAGTTACCCTACCCTGTGAATTAGACAGAGAAGTCAATATATTTCAAATCAAGTGTGTCTAGATTAAAAATATTTAGAGGTTAATATCTTCTACCTGTTTGCTTTTCCTTTCACTGATGAAATCACAATATTGAAGAGGTCTAATTTTGAAATATTTTATCACCTTTTCTCTAAAAAAGTTTTCTCCAAACAGGATTGTTGACATTTATCTGCCTGTCACAATGAAATGAAGTACACATGTTTACACATTTGTTTTGAGAAATTATTTCAACTAGTCTCATTTACCTTATTTCATGTTGTCAGGTGTATGTAGAACAACATAGGATTTCTCCTGAGAGAGTCTGAAATTTTAGATATGCTGATAACATTTACTTATTGTGGTGGTGGTGGTGGTAGTATTGGTTCTTGAGTCCAGAAATCTGGGACTGGGCACTCTCTCTCTGCTTGCCACCTCATAGCTAGTGCTGTACCACTTGAGCCACAGTGCCACTTCTGATTTTTTATATATGGGTTGCTGAGGAATTGAACTCAGAGCCTCAGGCAAGCTAGTTAATCACTCTTCTACTGAGGTTCCTTCCCAGCCCCTGAGTTTAGAAATGCTAGATTGAGAAATAAGCAAGCAAGTAAATTACGGACCCTTTCTAGATTGAAATGTAAGAAAGTAAACCTTCAATGGATGTATTATCTGAGAAGATAACAGATGCTAACAGTTCCAATGGACCCAAATAAGACTATTTAATAAAATGAACAATTTTCATAATACTAAAAATTAAGAACTATCTAATGGGAAGGAAGAGTATTTAAGAATGTAATTCACACATTAAATATTCTGATATTTTGTATCTTCATTCTCCCAAGAGGGATTCCTAAGTTAATGTGTAGGTCATAAAGGAAGAACAACGAACATTTACATATTCCCCCAGTATATTGCTTGTTCCAGAAGTAATTTTTTTCAGAATTCTGTGGATCCTGAGAGGTTATTGCAAGGCTCCTATGAGAAAAAAATACACGGTCATATAGGGCGGGTTGTCATACATATGGTGAAAAACAGAATCATGTTTCCCTGGTAAATGTTGGCACTACAAAATTTCTATTATTCATGATAAATTTGGGTATCGATTTTAAGGTAAAATTTTGGAAGTGTATTCAAATGACGTGAGAGAGTGTGTGGACAAAATGTCATAGACAGATTTTTGTATTTCTTTTGTAATCTCAGCAGCATGAAAAGGAAACTATTTCAGTGGAATTCCAACTTGCATATTTCTAGAGCTGTATTTCAAGAGCTCTATTCCAAGCAGAGCATAGGCAAGATGCTTTGAGTGGGCAATTATGTCACACGGTGAGAGCTGTATTTCCCAAAATCTAGAATGGGTTCCTTTTACTCACTATTGCCTAATGGCCAAAATGTAAATTAATTATATTCTTAAGTGTTAAGTTACTATATTAAGACCTCCACTGTATTATCCTATGACCTGGAATTCATGTTGAATATTTTAACTCTCTTGCAGTAGTAATAAACTGATAACATAAAGACATTCAATTATGCTTCTTTGGGCCTGGCTTACTTCACTTAATATAATTTTTTCCAAGCCTTTCCATTTCCTAACAAATGGGGAAATGTCATTCTTTCTGATGGAGCATAGATCCCATGGTTTCCCTTATTTGCAATATCTAGTATAGGTATGAGTCAAGCAGAAAAGGTCAGATAATGTGATGTTAGGAAAATGAACCCTTAAATATGTATTTTAATGTTTTCGTTTCTTTCATGCATATGTTTCTAACGCATTTATAAGATTATTTCTTTGTTGCTTTGTATGTCCCTCCCCCACAGTGTAACCCCCGCTTTCACTATATTTGATGTCAGTATAACATGTGGAGGAGATGGGGGCAAACAAGTCGTTTAAGGATTCAGGTGGACCTGTTGCAACAATGAGAAGTACAAAATGTCATGTCAAAACCAGCTTTACAATGTCGGTGGGGGGGGAGGGGGTATAATTGGGTGGGGGGAGGGGGGAGGCTGGGAAGGGAGGTGAAGGGTAAACAAAGGAGGAGGCAGCAATGCTTGGTAAAGAAATGTATGCATTATCCTGCCCATGTAATTGTAGCCCCTCTGTACAGTATGTTCTCAAATAAAATAAAATAATATTTTAAAAAAAGACATTCAATTAGTCCATGTTCTATATATAGAGTATTGATAACAAAATTGTTGCTCTTAGTTTGATAAAAATAAAACTTCACAATATTTGAAAGTGGACAAATTTAATTCTGTGTAAGTTTTAGTGCTGCAGGAGAGATAGTTCTGTTGTATTTTGGAAAGAAGACACATACAATGACCCGACATTTTGTGTGATTCAAATCCTTTCAATCATCCTTAGAATTCATTAATCAAAAATGTATGAGTAATCAATATTTCAGTAAACGGAAGCCCAATGTTTATTACATGTAAGTTTCTAAGCTTTGATAAAATACTCTGATAGAGACAAGCACTCGTTCTTCATACAAGAAATTGTATCAATGCAGGAGTTTGAGATCTGTGTAACATTTTTTGACACTAGCCAGGGCTTAAGGGTCATAGAGTCTTTTATTTTCACTATCAAATGAAAAAGGCAGAATAGATGTTATTGCAAAATTCTTAGAAGGCTAGTCCACAGAAAAATAATGCACAAGCACTGAACATAAACCCCTTTATGACTCTTACTTTGGTCAATCTTCTTGTGTTTCTTTTTTTAAATCTATGTATAAAGTTAGTGCCACTCTAATGTAGCACCTCAACCAAGTATGTATTTCTCCCTTTGGCAAACTCCTAAGTTTTGTTTCGGGCACAATCAAATCCTCTGGCAATGACACATAAAAGAAAATGCTGTTTTCAAATGACACACTTGTATCTTTCAAAATTGAAACTAAAGAAATAAGATAAATGAACAACAAACTTTCTGTTCTACATACCTGTATATTTTGCTCACTACAAAGCAAGTTTAGGATTCTTCACTGACCTAGTCACATTGTGATTGGTGGATTCACTAGGAACAATAAAAAACCGTCATCATGCAAAGTATATTAAATCAGAATTATCTTATCTGAATGTTCTCATTCTCCCCTTCTCAGTTTCAGTCTGGGAAGGACTAAATGACACTGTTATATCAGATAAATAAGTTTTATGCCCATTTCATCGTTTCAGGTTCACTACCTCATAAATAGTGAAATGTGAATTGAAGAATCGTCAGCTGGTAATTGATCAATATATATACTTGCAATGGGTAGCATATCCTCATTCTCAAAGTGATTAATGAAAGATTACATATATAACTACCTGGCTGAATTTTCTCACAGCATTTTTATAAAAACACTAGATGAAGCCAGGTGCTGTTGGCTCATGCCTATAATCCTAGCTACTCAGGAGTCTTAGAATTGAGGACTAGAGGGGGCTGGGAAGGTGGCTCAGTGGTAGAGCGCTTGCCTTGCATGCCAGAGGCCCTGGGTTAGATTCCTCAGCACCACATAAGCAAAAAAAAGAAAAAAAAGTCGGAAGTGGCGCTGTGACTCAAGTGGTAGAGCACTAGCCTTGAGCTGAAGAGCTGAGGGACAGCGCCCAGGCCCAGAGTTCAGGCCCCATGACCGGACCCAAAAAAAAAAAAAAAAAAAAAAAAAAAAAGAATTGAGGACTAGAGTACAACGCCAGCTTGGGCAGGAGTCTCTTTGAGCTTCTGCCCTCCAAGTAATGACTTGAAAACAGGAAGTGGTGTTTTGACCCAAGTTATCTAGTGCTCTCCTTGACCTGAATAGCTCAGGGACAATGCCCAAGCCCCGCAACAGACAAAAACAAAAGATTTGATGAAATAAATCCTTGTAGAATTCTGCTGGAAATCCATTGGTCCTGGGCTTTTCTTAGACAGGAAGTTTTGTATTGGTGTTTCTAATTCAATGCTTAATTTAAGCTGGTTTAACTCATGTTGGTTTAGTTTCAGCATGTCCATACATGCTAGGAAAAGTTCCCTTTATGCCAAGTTCTCAAACAGAGTATAACGGTTTGAGAAGTATTCCCTTATAATGTTTTGAATCTTGGATGATTCTGTGGTGATGTTTCCGTTGTCATTTGGGAATTTATTTGGGTGTGTTGTTTCTTATTCTGATAAGATTTGCTAAGAGTCTGTTAATTTTGTTAATTTTTTAGGAGAACTAATTCTTTGTTTTAGTGATTCTTGCTATGTTTTTTGTTTTGGGGTTTTTTTTGGATTCTAATTTGTTTAATTATGATTTAATTTTGATTATTTCATTCCATCTACTGTATTGGGGTTTAGCTTGTTGCTCTCTTTCAAGGAGATTCAGATGTCTCATTAAATTGTTGGTTTCAAATTTCTCTAATTCGTTTACGTAAGAACTCAGAGCTATAAACTTGCCTCTGAGTACTACCTTTGCTATGTCCAAGAGGAACTGGTAATTTGTGTGTTCATTTTTGTTGAATAATATTAACTTTTGAATTTGCTTTCTAAACTCTTCCATGACCCACTGGTGAATGAATGGATCACAAAAACGTGGTATATATACACAATGGAATTCGATCTCTCCATCAGAAAGAATGACATTGCCCCATTTGTTAGGAAATGCAAAGACATGGAAAATTTTTATTAAGTGAATTATATTAAGTGAAGAAACACAGGTCTGATTTTTTCCCTTATTTGTAATAACTTGTACATATCTGAAATTAGCAGAAATGGTCAGATAAGGACTCAAATATTTTTTTTTCCTTTTTTTCTATTGTTTCTATCATATGTATAAGATTATTTCTTTGTTGCTTTGTATGTCCCTCCCCCATGGTATAACCCTTGTTTTCACTGTATTTGATGTTAGCATAATTTGTGGAGGGAAAGGGAAAAAACAAAATGTATCTACAGGTGGACACATTCTAACAATGAGATGTACAAGATGTTATGTCAAAAAACAAACTTTACAAATTTGTTGGTGGGGGGTAGACGGGTTCTGGGAAAGGGAAGATAGGAAGGGATGATAAAGGGAAACAAAGGAGGAGACATCAATGCTTGATAAGAAATATACTTATTACCTTGCTCATGTAATTGTAGCCACTCTGTATGGTACTTTGACAAAAAAAAATAAATTAATGCTTAAGATTTCCATTAATGAAATGTATTTAGATTTAATTTTTAACCAGCTACACATACATAGATTTCAAATTTCACATATGTGAATAAAATATGAAAGCATTTAATATGATGAAGATAGGAAAATCAAAAGAAGATACATAATTGCAAAGTTACTGCATCTCAATTAGAGTACTTAGGAAATTGTTTAAAGGATTGTAATTGCTAGAATGAACTGGTCCATCTAAGGTCACAAAACAGATAGTACTTTTGAGTTAATGGAATGCCAAAACAAGTCTCTCTTATTGATATTTAGGTAAGATGCCAAATAAAGCAACAATGAACAGCAATTGGTCTTCCTAGGAATTTCTTGCCATTTAGAATCACAAAATTTGTGTTGCTTGTCAGTATTGGTCCTCATTCATTTATGAGCAAGACAATGGATTCTAGGTGCATTGATATGTTGATATTTTCTTTTTGGGTCACAATCTTATTCAACTTCAGACTACTTTGTACTTATGTTAGGCTGTCGTTGCATTCGGGCTTTATGTATTCTATCCCCAAAAAGATAGTAAGTATACTGTAGAAATTGAATTTAATTCTGTTTCATGTCAAAAATATTCCAATGATATGTGAACAATGAATTGGCCATTTATATAGTGAACAATGTGCTTACTTAGGAGGACTAATGGGAATGGGAACTTCACCTTTCCATCCCATGACTAATTTTCTCATTCATGAAGATTATAGGGAGGACTAAAACTCATACTGCTTTCAAACTGTACAGATCAATACAATATGTAATCAACATCACATGTTTATTCTTGTGGTTAGGGATTTTCTAGTCCTCCATGCAGAATAAAATGACTATGACATGGGAAATGATATTTGGAGTTGGAAAACTCACTTGAGCCAGGCCAGGTGATTTTGATGTAATCCTACTACCTCAGGCATTTGACATGTAAGGGTCTCCTTACAGATTCATAAAGTTAAGAATTTTTCTGAAATTTATTTCTAGAATGAATCCCCTCAAAATCCAATATTATAGAGCCAAATCATAGATACCTCATAGAACTCCAGTGTGGATGAAAGTCCTGAACAAACAAACCAAAAAAATCTATCAACACACCAAGAAAAAAAAAAAAAACAGAAAACAAAGTCTAATGTGGGTGATTTAGAAACGTGCAATCCTACCTATTCAGGAGGCTAAGTTCTGAGGATTAGGTTTCTGGGAAGCCCGGCAGAAATCTCTATGAGGCTCTCATCACCAACTTCAACACTGCAAGTGGCCCTGTTGATCAAATGGTACAAGATTATTCTTGAGCTGAACAACTCAGGGACTTCACCAAGCTCATAGATTTAGGCCAAAGAACAAAACAACTCGAAAAATAGACACAAAAGAATGCAGTGTTCAACAATAATGCCAATACTCACTATTATAATCACTTTAGAATAAGTGTCTGAAAGGAAAGCAACTCCATTTGTAATAGCCCCACAAAAAATAAAATATCTAGGAATTAACTAAACTAAAGAAGTGATGGACATCTACGATGAAAACTTTAAAATCTTGAAACAGGAAATCAACAAAGAACTTAAAGAATGGCAAAACCTCCCATGCTCCAGGATTGGAAAGATTAACATCGTGAAAATGGCAATACCTCCCAAGGCTATCTACAAATTCAACGCGATACCTATCAAAATTCCACCCTCATTCTTCAAGGAAATAGAACAGGCAATCCAAAAATTCATATGGAACAATAAAAGATCCCGAATAGCAAAAACGCTCCTCAACGGAAAGAACACTGCTGGAGGAATATCAATACCAAATTTCAAACGCTACTATACAGCCACAGTAATCAAAACAGCTTGGTATTGGCATAAGAACAGACCTCAGGACCAATGGAATAGAATTGAAAACCCAGAAATGAACCTACCGACCTATAGCCATCTAATATTCGATAAGGAAGCTAAAACAATCGAATGGAAGAAAGACAGCCTCTTCAGTAAATGGTGCTGGCAAAATTGGTTAACTACATGTAGAAAACTAAAGCTAGATCCTTATATATCACCCTGCACCAGAATCAACTCCAAATGGATCAAAGACCTTGAACTCAAAGCAGACACTCTGAAAACATTACAGGATGGAATAGGAGAAACCATAGGTCTCCTTGGCTCAGGCCGAAATATTCTGAATAGAGTCCCGGAAACACAACAAATCAAAGAAAGGTTGGACAAATGGGATTGCATAAGGTTGCAGAGCTTCTGCAGGGCAAATGACATAGCTAGCAAGATCAATAGAAAGCCCACCGATTGGGAGAAGATCTTTACTAGCCATACAACGGACAAGGGTCTCATAACTAAAATATACTTGGAACTCAAAAAATTTAACCACCCAACAACAAATCCTCAAAGAAACAACTGCCCAATAAATAAGTGGGCGAAAGACTTAAAGAGAAGCTTCTCTGAAGAAGAAAGAAGGATGGCCAATAGACACATGAAGAAATGTTCAACATCCCTAGCCATAAAAGAAATGCAAATCAAAACAACATTGAGATATCACCTCACTCCAGTTAGAACAGCAAAAATCAAGAACTCTAACAACAACAGATGCTGGAGGGGATGTGGACAGAAAGGAACCTTACTTCATTGTTGGTGGGAATGTAAACTTGTTCAACCACTTTGGAAAGCAGTATGGAGGTTCCTCAAAAGACTTCACATAGATCTCCCCTATGATCCAGCAATCCCAGTTTTGGGCATTTACCCAAATGTTTACCAACAAGACCACACTAAGGATACCAGCACAACTATGTTTATTGCAGCATTATTTACCATAGCTAAGATATGGAACCAGCCCAGATGCCCCTCAGTAGATGAATGGATCAAGAAAATGTGGTATATATACACAATGGAATTCGATGCCTCCATCAGAAAGAATGACATTTCCCCATTTGTTAGGAAATGGAAAGGCTTGGAAAAAATTATATTAAGTGAAGTAAGCCAGGCCCAAAGAAACATACGTCCCATGGTTTCCCTTATTTGCAATATCTAGTATAGGTATGAGTCAAGCGGAAAAGGTCAGATAATGTGATGTTAGGAAAACGAACCCTTAAATATGTATTTTAATGTTTTCGTTTCTTTCATGCATGTGTTTCTAAGGCATTTATAAGATTATCTCTTTGTTGGTTTGTATGTCCCTCCCCCACAGTGTAACCCCCGCTTTCACTATATTTGATGTCAGCATAACATGTGGAGGAGATGGGGCAAACAAGTCGTTTAAGGATTCAGGTGGACCTGTTGTAACAATGAGAAATACAAAATGTCATGTCAAAACCAGCTTTACAATGTCAGTGTGTGTGGGGGAGGGGGGTATGATTGGGTGGGGGGGAGAGGGGAGGCTGGGAAGGGAGGTGAAGGGTAAACAAAGGAGGAGGCTGCAATGCTTGGTAAAGAAATGTATGCATTATCCTTCCCATGTAATTGTAACCCCTCTGTACAGTGTGTTCTCAAATAAAATAAAATAAAAAAAGAATAAGTGTCTGAATTATTTTCACCCTATGAGAGCCTTTCAGATGTTATTCACTCTCTATATGGAACATCTTGCATTTTCTCTTCAGAATCTACAGAGTAAGGTGATTTGTGACATTTCCCTAATTCCAATGTTTGTTAGATCCCTTAATACGACCCCATCATAATACTAGTCCTGTTATCTTATGCTGATATGTCTTACGTATGGAATCATAGTATTCTGGCTTAGAGGATAGTACTAGAGAACCTGTGAATTAATGAGATAATTTGTGACAACTTAGGAGACCACGCTATTATTTCCTGATGTGACTCTTCTAGTATGCTAAGTTTTGCAACCCCTATCTTTAGCATTATACATATCTGATCATATATTTCTGTTTTCTTTCCATTTGTAGATGCAATACTTTTGTGTGTATGTGTGTGGGCAGAAACATATTGTCCCTACTCAGTATCAACATCAATAAAGGGCATTAGGGCAAATTACTATGTTTTTGAAATTTAAAACTGAGGTGATTTTTTGCCTTCCTTAAATTCTTGATTTATTCAATTTTGATAAATTTTAATCAAAGGTTATTTGGGATTTTATATCTTAGATTTCTTCCTTAGTCAGGAGGATCGAAACCATGATTGTGCCGTTGATAGCCCAGCCTCTTACACTGGGCTCAATCCCAGCAACGAATTCCAAATGTTGGTTTACCTCTTGAATAGAATTCAAGAAGGCATATATATTTTAGAAAGTAGTATTAACAAGAAAATGCTGACCTAAGTTAATGGCAATCTTTTCAATGTTCATAACAAAATCCAATATTTGAGTGTTTATACTGAGAGTGACATGCATGTCTTTTAAATGTTAGTTATATTTCCTGATTGATGAACCTATTGACTAGATATCACTTCAAAATGTGATTGTCACTTCATTATGGAATTTGTTTTGTCCACACATAAGAACGGATGAGCAGTTTGTTTGTTGGAGCTTGTGTTTTAAAGGGCCATGGCACATGAATCTATCCATTCATGTTTTTACAAATGCATTACATTATGCATGTATCCTTCAGTAGGATACCTCTCATGACATAATGAATCGTTGTGCCTTGTTTTCATGCATCCTTTCACAAACTGAAATGGAGTCAAAATTATGATGTTGTTTTAAGTTCGTAGTAATAGCATTATGTAGTAAATCAATTATAGTTTTTCTTTCCTATATAACTACGTAACATATATATTTCTATTTTCCTGGATACATAATACATCCATCAATATTTTGTAAGACAATAAGGCTTGAAACTGGTCTAAAATCCTTAATAGAGCAACTACGATAACATTTCAATGACTTTGGAATTAGGTGAGACAGTGTTCAAGCATAATTGGTTAGAAGGTGTGTAAACAATTATCAAGGTTCGATGGAGAAGAAAGTCGGAGGAATGAAATTTCTTCAAAAAAGCTTACAATAGGTATTACTTATTTTTGCTTATCTCTTGAACAACCAATAAGTTTCATTGTTGAGCATAGGCACAATTCAGAAATATAGGACTGGATGTTTTCCACAAAAAATAAAATAATGTTTTCTTTTCTTTCTTTACAGAAATTATTCAGGAGACACAACATGAGTTCAAAGCATTTGCCATTATTTTAATTATATCTTACATTAATAAATATACTGTGACACTGGCTCAACTAAATGAATTCATTTTGCTTTCTACTGCCAAATTACCCTAACTAATTTTATTAGATTATACAGTTTTCTTTGAAACCAGAAATAAACTCATGTTTTATATCCTTATTGGAATTCACCATGTCCATTTCCATAAACACATAGTTAGTTTGGAGTATGGAAACCTCAATCATCAAGTCAAAATGTACATATGTTTCTCCATAGAGCACAAATCACATTTAATCACATTTCACATTTCATTCTACTCGTTTTCCTGTGAATATTTCATTTTTTCTTATGCTTGTAGAGCCTAATGTGTAGCAAAAGCGAAATGATATTTAATCCCTAATACAAATTTTAAATCAACTTATCTGTTCCCTAAGGAATGGCCGTGAAAATTCTTTTTTTATTGGCGGGGGTCCGGTCATGGGGCCTGTATTCTGGGCCTGGGCACTGTTCCTCAGTTCTTCAGCTCAAGGCTAGTGCTCTACCACTTGAGCCACAGTGCCACTTTGCCGTTTTTTCTTTTTGCTCATATGGTGCTGAGGATTCGAACTCAGGCCCTCAGGCATGCAAGGAAAGCACTCTACCACTGAGCCACCTTCCCAGCCCATGACCATGAAAATTTTGATGACTGTTTTCAATCAATATTTCTAAAATATATTTCATGTGATGCAAAATTCTCACTCATCTCAATAATTTCCATGTGTAATCTCATCTGCAGAGGGACACTGTGACTTCTTTGCTATATCGCTGGCAGGGAAAACCAGGTTTTTGTATGTAGAAACAAAATGTCATCAAAATCTTTTTTTTTCTTTTTGAAAAACATGCACTTTTTGAAGATAGCATAGTTTTCTGTCAAGAATCTGATATTTTTAGGGCAAGAGGATATGCAAAATTTGATAACTTCTCAATATATGTTCTATAATGTTAGAAGAATGGACTGTAATTGTAAAGTGTAACACAAGACACTTTCAGGAAACCATATTCAATGACGCTTTGTTTACAGTTGTGTGTAATATGGCCCATATATAAATGCCCTCACATATTTATAATTGATTTAGCGCAGTTGTCCACAATAATCTTAGTGCAAGATGAAATAGTCTTTGAAGCATATTTTAGATAAATCCAACATATCAAAAATTATTGGTAGGATTCCTATGCAATCAATTGATTTGAATTATTTGGGTACCGATGAGGAAATTAAAGATGTCCACATGTATTAATAGTATTCAAATAGGAGTGTTTCTGATTATGAACTTATTAGAGCAGCGGGTTCCTTCTAGTTTATAATTTCAGATACTTTTGGATTTCCTGAAGGATTGAAATCAATATTAACTTGTGAAGGATGTTTGAGAACTTGACTCAGGGAAACGCTCTTTTCTATTCATGTAGCGATGAAGGAAAACATGTCTGCATGAGGACAGCAAATCAATCCACATATGTATTCATGTGTAAACTTATAAAAACATAGGCTACGTGTAAGTGTCAACACTCTCCTTTCTTCAAGATTATGTACTAAGTTATTATAAGTATACATATAATGCAGTGAATTAATGTTTGTCACAAGTTACTATACCTCATTTTTCTTACATATTATTCTGCCTCAAATCCCTGCTCAGATGTCAATTTCATTTCCTACCTGTTGTCTTGTGAGGAATATTGTGGTATTGGTTCACTCTATGTCCTCTGTCTCAAGATTTTGTTGTTCCTGTTTCCTGCCATAATTCAGATAAGGGTGTATAGATCCCCAGGCTAATAAAGTCAAATAATTGACATAAAAGGAAATACCATAGGAAAATAAAGGAAAAAAGCTAGAAAACAACAAGCATCTTTTCATAGTATTAAAAGGGAAAAAAACAACATTGATAATCCTTTCCTTTCCATATCTTGGAGATCATTTTCCTTAGCCTAATCTTCTATGAATCTATGTCCATAGCTATTAAGCTATTGCAATCCTCTTCCAGGGTGAAACTGGATATATACCAATTATTAATACAAGGAAAACTATGAGACCTACATTTTTAGTGACACTTGTAGAGAAAAAAATTAAATGATATCCCTAGATCAGCTGAAATTTAAGCAGAAAAATGCAGAAATGTGAAGAAGCAATATTAAATGAACATTGCTGGCCAAATTGGTTAAACACCAATAGAAATTAAATTTAGATAATTTATATCACCCTGTACCAGAATAAATTCCAAATAAATCAAAGACCCTGGGGTAAAGGAAGATATGCTGAGATTATTAGTGGAATGACTAGGAGAAATATTAGGGTTTCTTGCAACAGGTTGATACTTTCTTATTATAGATGCATGAATGCATCAAGTCAAATAAAGCCTGGATAAATGGGGTTTTGTGAAGCAGCAGAGCTTCTGCATGATGAAGGACATAGCTAAGAAAGTAAATAGAAAGTCAACAGACTGGAAAAAGTTCTTCACTAACTATGAAATAGACAAGGGTCATAGAGCTGAAATATAATGAAAATTAGAACAAGTTGAATACCCCCAATATTCCAAACGATATGTAACCCTATGATAAGAAGGTTAAATATTTAAGAGAAACTTCACTGATGGGTAAGTAAGAAGGGCCAGAGGACCTATGGAGAAATGCTCAATATCTCTGACAATAAAATCAATGCATATCAAGTCAACATTGAGACTCCACCACATTCCATTAGAATGCAAAGTAATATTCATTGCAGCATTATTTACCACAAGAAAATATGGAACTACCCCAGATACCTGAGAGTAGAATGGATCAAGAAAATGTGGAGTAAATTCACAATGGAATTTTATGTTTCCTTGGAAAAAAAAATGACATTAAATTGGTAAGGAAATAAAAAGATTTTGAAAAAATCATGTGAAATAAAGTGGACCAGACCCAAACAAACAATGGTTTCCCTTATTTGAAAAATTTGGACGATGTCCTCTTAATTCTAGTAAAGGATCACAATTCCTCAAGATACATATAATCATAGAAGATTAGGCTAAGCAAAATGAACTTGAAGATATTGAAGCAATAGTTATCTGTTGCTTCATTTTCAAATTTACTATGTGAAGCTCTTTCTTGTGCTTTCCTTTAGTTTCCAATGCTGTCACTCTATTTGATATTCCAAATTGGTGTATTACATATGCATTAATCTAAATTAGGGAAGGAAAGGGAATAACAAAATCTGAAACAAAGGATCAATGTTCAACCAATGCCAGCTGCAATCCTCAAAAAACATCTTAGAATAAACATTATACTTTGTGGAAGGGGATGGAAATTTGTCGTAAAAGAAAAAAACAGAAAATGAGGAGTGGATAAGAACATATGATCAAAAAAGTACTCACTCACAGCCATACATTTTTGAATAATCCCTCTATGCATCACCTTGACAATGTTTCAATTAATAAGAAGATTATTCATAAATATATTCTTTACAACTGTTATGTTTACACATTGATATTTATGTCGATGGGTTTGTAGTATGTACAAAGACCTGTCGATGTATTTCTCTTTTGTTTACATCCCTACATAAATTAAAAGACACTATTTTTCCTCAGTCTCCATGTTCCAAGCCATCATTATAAATCAGTTTTGAAATCTTTGTTTTTCAGATATTTCTGTCGAATTCCTAACAATTATTGAAAATACAAGATAAGAGAAATTTTGGTGCAGATTAGATAACACATGAGTAATATTGAGATACATTAGATTCTTCTATCTTGAAAAATATGTTGCAAAATTATACAAAACGCATAACATTTTCCTCCCTATTCTTATGTTTGGAACACAGAAGTTGATGGGAAATTTATAAGAGGGATCAAATATCACTGTAATTTTCTCATATTTTTATTATGTTCTACAGCAATTATAAATGATAAGGAACATATTATTCCCAGGCAAAAGTACCTATTTTGATGGGTCCACTTACACTTAGAACATAGGAAATAGTCCTGGGGATGTTAATGAATGGGCACTTGGTATTTTCAGAAGAGAGAAATTTCATGCTCCATCTTGGAGTCTCAATATTCACAAAGATTTCTTTGTGCTATACTAAATATCTGCTGTCAGTAAGTCATTCATGGAAGACTCTTGAAAATATATAGCAGTGGGCTGGGAAGGTGGCTCAGTGGTAGAGTGCTTGCCTTCCGTGCATGAGGCCCTGGGTTCGATTCCTCAGCACCACATAAGCAGAAAAAAAAGCCAAAAGTGGTGCTTTGGCACAAGTGGTAGAGTGCTAGCCTTGAGCTGAAGAGCTGAGGGACAGCGCCCAGGCCCAGAGTTCAGGCCCCATGACCGGACCCCCCCCCAAAAAAAAGAAAATAAAATATATAGCGTACTGGTAAGAATCTAAGTATATGTAGGCAAAGGATATCAATCTCACACATTCTCCATATGGAAACAAATGTGTGATATTTCTTTCGGAATTCTTGAAGGAAAATTTTGAATTGATTGATTTTGAACTCTAATTTGGCATAACTATATACTGACATCGATAGATGGCTTCTTGTCATAAGGCAGTGTGTATTTTGAAGTACTTAGGCTGAACACAACCTTTGTAGACTTTCAGTGTTATAGAGAAATATTGTGAATGCTTTGTTCTTGCTATTTTTATTCATAACATGACTGTCACGGGGTTTGTACTCTGGGTTTGGATGCTGTCCCTTTCCCCTTCCGGTCACGGCCTGAGCTCTGCCAGTTAAGCCACAGGGCTACTTTCGGCCTTTCTCAGGCTAGTTTTGAATCACAATCCTCAGATCTCAGCCTCCTGGGTAGCTAGGATTACAGGCAAGAGCCACCAGCGCTTGTCTCTCTTTTTACTCTTTGAAAGCATAATATTCAGTAGTAAATTTGAAATCATGCTGAAATATTTAAACAACATTGAAGAAATTTTTCATCATTTCCAAAGATAAGATTTGAAATGAAGTTTTCCTTCCAACTTTCATGTTGCTTCCACCTGAAGAGCAAACCCTGATATCAGTTAGGAAATATATAGACCAAAAATCATGTATGAAATTCCTTTGGATTGAACTGGATTCATTTATGGAAGTAAGATTTTTTTTAAGCCAGTTGTTTTCATTTTTAACGATTGCATAAAAAAAAAGATTTACCTCTAGAAGTATGGTATCTTTTTTTAAAATAAGGTTTGACACAATTTCCACAGCTATTTCCTATCTACACATTAAAACATTTCTCAACTAATATTCTGTTTTTGCCGATAATTCTTTGTAAGCATTTACATTTATTCAGGGCTTGTCAAAATTTAGTATTTCACAACATTTACTATCTTTCACTATCTCCACATTTATCCTTCAAATAATCCATAAGAAACTCTGAAGTAATGCCTGCTGGTATGGTCAAATTTGGATAATTGATATGATAGTGGTAAAGGCTTCTTCATATGAGTAGATGTCTTCAATAGGCAATCATGAATTTTGAAAAGTCATTTGAGGAAGGGTCTTCTACTGCCTAATATTACCCTAATTGACGCCTAATATATAATGTCCAAATTTCTGACTTACTACTCAGATGCACACTGGTATCAAAAAGAATGAAAATGCACAGGAAATGAGTGTACCAATCAAACGTGGATGATGGGAAGGCAAGGGAAAATAAATATAAACAGCAGGACATTTTTATATGTGAGTTAAAAATGGTAAGAATTCCAAAGGATAAGAGTTCAATTCTACTGAACCACAGCACAGTTGTCAGGAAGTCTGAAAGGGAAAACACAGGGCATGGGGGATCTTCGCTTTTGAACATTTTTGTTTCTGGGAGCCATTCACATGTGGTAATAGGGGTGGTGTTCAATAAACTGAGTAAGCTTGACAAAGAAATTATGGTTATATCAATAATAGAGTAACTGGAGCCCCATCCTGAAGGCACACTGGAAGCAATGGACAACAGCAGTTAACATACCTGCTTGATGTAAGACTTCTTTCTCCATAGGGTAAAGATAATTGCTCTGATCGACGAGACTCACTTATATTGGCACATATCCAATAGGTTCAGTTTATTTTCAATCTTGTAGTATGTAGTAGTTAATTTTTTTCATTTATCAATTTCTCTAAAATTAGGACTTCTTTGAATACTACTTTTGCAATTAACTCCCTTTTGAATATACAAGACAAAGATAAAACAAAAGAATTTTAGGCAAATTAGCTAAGTGTTATCATTAAAATTCTGATATCTAGATCAATCTTACAAGTATCCTTGTTAGTGATTTCCAGATTTCAGAATGTATGTTAAGGGTTTTCGCACAGAAAATATATAAAAATGAATTTATAGTATTCCTTTGAAAAAACCACTCCAGTCCAAATGGTACACATAATTTTGTAACATTTCTCGTTATCAAACTGAATATTCATAAATAAATAGGTGATGACTTAAATAAGAATAGTTTAATTTTTCCCGAACATTCAACCTGAACAATTTTTTGAAAGGGCATGCTTCTCATTTGTAGAGAGCCAGACAATGGTTCTTCATAATTTCTTCAAAGCAAAAATCAATTTTCTTTTGTTTTTCCTCACAATAAGTTAATTCATTTTTCATAGGAATTATAATGTAAGGGTAACAAATCTTCAATGAAATTACTGCAATATATGTGTGATTTGCTGTATGATAAAAACCATTATAGTGTTGTCACTAATTAGCTTTTACCAGTGATTAGTATGCTTCAATTTATCTATGATTTTTAAATACCAAATAACTCATAATTTGATATCACATAGAATTTTCATAATAGATAGATAGATACATAGATACATAGATAGGTGCTCCACACACATGATGTACACTGACAGTTGAATTAGCATTTCTAGAAAAATTTTAGACATGAATACACTACTCTCCAGAGTTTTGACAGACCATTCAATAAAATGTAATCATTGAGTAAAGTGAATGAAGTAGTATGAAGTGTATATTTTCCAGTAGTTACTCATATTGAAGGACTTACATAAAGAGGGAACACATGCTGAACATTTTAAGATTGTTCAAAATTCTATTGGAACTAGCAATACAAAAAATTATGCTACATTATGAAACAGTGAAATTCATCAATTTTATAAAATATTCCATAACTTGTTTCAGCTTTCTTTTGTTTTGGTAATTCTGGGTCTGGAATTAAAGCCTCACACTTAGCAATTATTCAATCATTCTCCCTTGCTAGCTATTTTCTCAGTCATTCACTCATGCCTTCAGCCTCTTTTTCCACTGCCTATTTTTGAGGTGGATCTAACTCTAAGCTTTCCTATTTATTTTTGAGAAGAATATGTTCATTTTCTGGGCACCCATCTAGAGACCATAATTTCATATTTTATATGCTTCCTGTTGTTGCTGGGAAAACAGTCCCAAGTCATAACTTTCAGCTGGCCTTGGTCATGATAGTGTTTCGTGGGCTTTAATGTCCTGGCTAGCATTGAACTTTGATTCTTAACAATCAGTGGTACTCGGGTATAATTTGAGGGTAACAAGGTCTTCATTTCATAAGCCAGGGTCATCTTGAACTTTTCAAGTAGTCTGGATTCCCTTAAACTCAGTATTCTCCTGCCTTTTCCCAAGTTCTATGATTATAGACAAGCATTACTATGCCTGACTTTTTAATGTTTTTGTTGTTGTTGTAACTTTAACATAATGTATATATGTGAACCATTAGCATCTGGATGTGGCTCTCATTGCTTCTCTTCCTCCCTTCCTTCCTTCCTTAATTCCGTCCTTCTTTCCTTCTCCCTTACTTCCAGGCTTTGATCTACCAGAATTTCTATTTTATTGGAACAAGTGTCCCATATTTTGTAGGTGTAATCTTTTGTATAGAAGGTGCTTGACATAATGATTTCATATAGTATTTTTTTATTTTTGATTTCCTGGCACCAATAGGTGGAATGTCATTTTACTAATCTACAAATTTTGCCTTACTCTTCATGGTAACTACCTTGTTTCCATTTATAACTAAGATACTATATTTTAAATAATCAGCTCTCCTATTTCTGAGTTTGATTATATAGCATGCACCAGGTTCTGTACTTCATGCCTTTATATGCATCATATTCTCCTGACAAATAATTTTATAATAGCCTTCCATGTTGCTGGAAGTTCAGAGTTTTGCATGTAGTGGTAATGGATCTCTTACTGCAATGGTCCTTGAAAATATATGAAAATATATGAGTTCTCGAGAGTTCCCGAAAGATGGCGGAGGAGAAGATGGAGGCTAAACAAGGTCTCACATAGAAAGCAGTTTTAGAGTTCCAGTGAACAGTCCTAAGCCAGAGAATCACACCAAGTATGCCATCACAGGACAGAGAGTTAGGCCAGAGAGGGAAAATCCAGACAAGGAAACAGAGCTGAGCACTTGCCAGCAGTCACCACTGCACTGCAGCAGTACGGTAGTGGTGTCCGTACCGACCACACCTGAAACACAGAGAGTCCGGGATGAAGGAGCCAGATGTGAGCGGATTCTACTCAACACCAGCAAGAACCGACAAGGAGCAGACATCTTCATCCTGAAGTTTGCAGTCCAGAGATGACCCAGGAACCAAGAATCGTTGTGAGTAGAAGCCTAACATCCTCAATACTTTTCAGGGAGCAGAGGAGAGAAGGCCACCCCTCCTCCCACCTCCCCCCCAGTACCGGAGATCTCTATCTTGGATACTGACAAAGCTCAGTGGAGCTGCTAGCACCAACTCAGGCCTTGGAAAAAAAATAGAGCCATTTAGCAGGTCACAAGAATCTAACCTGACCTGCCAGATTCAGCTCCACCCAGGGAAAAGTCACCCAGCTTGGGCACCAGACCCATGAGTGGCTTTCTTCACTGGGTAATCAGAGCCAGAGGCTGCCCCTCCCTATAGCAGCATCCACAATCAATTGAAATTCAGTAAATATAAACCCTAAGAGTGGCTCCAGGCTGGCCTTTGTGAGTTTCTCACAAACTAGACTGTTTGCTGAAAGGCCTCAACTCTACCCAGAACCTAGCCTCATCACTGCATCTCCTAACTTGAGAAAAAAGCCATCTCCCTCTTTTGTGACACTGAAAGCAAGTCTCCCTCCCATTGAACTAACCTGGAGGAGGATCACAAAATCCTGGGTAAAGGAGAGCATTTTTCTGCCTGTGCAAACAAACTGACTTAAGAAACCAACTAAGCCACAGGAAAATCAAACACCACAAGCAGACCAGAGACTCCAACAAGAGGCTGGTTACAGACACAAGGCAGATACAGGATTTTTCCCACAACTCCCCAAAAAATCAAATAACTTTTTTTTCTACGTTTTATAAAAAAAAAAATTTTTTTCTAAAAATTTTTTAAATTTTAATTTTTACCTTTTTTGAAAAAAAATTGCTTTCTAGTAACTTTTTTTCCTCTTATAATTTTAATTTTAGGGGTATATGTGTATGTGCGTTTTTCTTTTTTTTTTCTATTTAAAAAATTTGTTTGTTGTTCAGCTCTACTGAACTTCTGATCTTTTCTTCTTTCTTTCTTATCCTTTTCACCTTTTCTTCTCTTTCATTCTTCTTTATGTGACTTAATTGCTGTTCTGCACATTCTCAGATAAATACATAGTCGATTATTGGATCTTATCCCCCATTGTGTACACACTTAATCCACAAATTTATTACTCAATTCAAAACCACTTAGACTTAAATTCCTTGACAGCAGTACAACCTCTTTATACCTATATAATATTTTATGTATTTTTTAAGTTTTTCACATCTCCTTTATATCCCTTCCCTTCTCTCATTATATTCATGTTCTTCTCTGAATATTTTGTTTTCGTTTTTGCATAGTTGTGTTTTCCTAGTATAATGATTCCCTCTACCAGTTATCCCTCTATTGTACCTTCTTCAATAAAAATGGCCTAAACAGGTTGAATTATCAGGCTTAATTTGCACTTGAAAATTAAGTTTGTTAATTTGATATTGATGATAATGTACCCAGGGACTATATGAAATGATACCATAGAAAAATAATCAATATTGTTGATAGGCTTCAGACTTTTTCCTTTTACATACATACATACATATATATATATATGTGTGTGTGTGTGTGTGTGTGTGTATACATATGTATATAAATATATATGTATATATATATATGTATGTAAATATATATACCCCAGGAGTGGGGTAGGGACGTCATGCAAGGTTTTTTCTCTTCACTGTCTGGGTTAACACTAGCATATTGGGAGCCTTCTGCACTGGCATTCTGTTGACAGAGCTCTGTATTTCTGGGGTTTCCCCCGACAGCTGTGGGGCCCAATGGCTTTGCTGGGATGGTGCAGGGCTGCTCCACTGAAGAGATGTGTGGGAAGGGTATTTTTTCATGTTTCAAGCTCCATTGTTGCTCTGATTACAATCACCAGGTCCGGCACAAGAACCTTGGGAATCTGCTACACTGTCATTCTGCAGAAGACCCACTGTGGCTCTGGGGTCCCTGGAAACCTGGACTGGGCCAGCATAGAGTATGGCATGGAGTTGTGCCACCAGCAGGAGGTGGGAGAAGGGTCATAGTGCAGGTTCTGAGATCCGACGTTTCTGTCTTTGCACTCTCTGTATTAGCACTGGCACCTTGGGAATCCCCTGCACATGCATTCTGTGGATGGACTCCTTTTGTTCGGTGTCCCCCCCACGGCTGTGGTGTCAGATGGCCTTAGTGGGATGGTGCAGAGCTGCTCTGCTGATGAGGGGTGTAGGAAAGGTCTTTGTTCTGGTTCCAAACTCCAATGATTCTCTGTTTATAAGCACCAAGTCCTTCAACTTGGGAGTCTGCTGCCCTGGTATTCTTCAGATGATCAATGGTGGCTTTGGGGTCTCCAGCAGCCCCGGACTCGGGGAGGCCAATTTTTCATGGAGTTGCACTACCCTCAAGGGGTGGGGGAAGGTCTTCGTGCTTTTCTGTTCTGAAATATTATCCTTTTCTTTTTTTATACCTCCTGTTTATCCCTGGGTGTTCACCATTTTGCTGTGGTTGGTCTTTTGTTGAAACAGTTGGAGTTTGAACTCTATTTGGTTGGAGAGAACTGTGGTGATTCACAATTGTTCTGTTGCCATCTGGGCCCTGTGGCCATAATATATTGATGCCACAATTAGTAGGTGATTTAAAATTCGTAATGAGGTCACAGTAGATTTGTGATGTTGCAATAGATTTGCAATGTCACAAAGACATGGCAATCTCAATTATCATTAACTCAAAATGAGTATATGAGTTAACATAGGGACTAGAATATCTTCAAACACAAATATTATGAAGTCCCAATGTGACACATGGTCATAATGTCTGGAAGTGTGATGGCACAGGAGTTATGATGTCACTGTGGATTTCTGATATCACATGCCATACCTGAAATATTATGAGGCTGAAAAGAGACTATGAGCTCATAAAAGGCCTAAGATATCACAATTACAACATGACACAAAAGTTATGAGAACAGGACATGTTTATGATGTTACACGGTGGTAGTGATATCACCATGGCAATGTGAAGTCACAAATGGATCGTGATATCACAATGATTATGAGGACAAAATGGTTTCTGATATCAACACATATGTCACATTTGAAATAGCATGAGATCACAGAATAGGCATTCTCAATATATCTATGATATCACAATGACTATATGATATCATAATGTTATGGTGTCATTGCTGATTTATAATGTCACAATGAGCCAATGCTGTCATCATGACAATGAGATGTCACAGTGGAGATGATATCACAAAGGGTTTGTGATGTTACAATGATATGTGTGGTCTCAGTTTTCATTAGTTCACAATGAGTTTGGATACGAATTGTGATGTCACAAAGTCACAAAGGATGTGTTTTTTAAAAGGTGCTAAGAGGTCAAAATATGTTTGAGATGACACATGATCATGATGTCACAATAGTTTGTCCTATTACAGTGGTGAGGTTACAAAGTTTTTGGGATATCACGATGATTTATTATATCAAAATTTCATCTCCAATTTCAACTACTACTATTGAACAATGAGGATATGAGTTCCCAGAGGGAGGTTAAAGTCCCAAAGGCAAGGAATTTCTTAAAATGTTATGAAGTCATAGTATGTTTGTTAAAATATGAGACAATGATATCACAATGGCACTGTGAAATAACAATATCATGTTATAATAATGTTTTAATGTCACAGCTAGTTTGTGATGCCATAATGTTGAATAGGTTATAATAGGTTTGTGATGTCACAATAAGTTGGTGGTGTCACAATGGCATGCCGAAACAAAAAAATCATTAACTCACAATGAGTATATGGGTTCACCAAGAAACTGTGATATCTACAGAGATATGTGGTGTAATACATGTTGTGAAGTCCTAACAGTTTCGTGATGTTACAAACCTGTGGTACAATATCAAACTGTGACACAATAGTCATGAAATTTGGAAGTGTGATGACATGGAGGTCATGATGTCACAGTTCATTTATGATATCATATATAAAATCTGAATTATAAAGAGGTCCAGAACAGATTATGAGCTCATAAATGTACTAAGAAATCACAATGGCATCAAGTAACTTAAATTATGAGGTCAGAACAGGGTGGCAATATCACAGTGGGTTTGTGGTACCACAATTGCAATGTGATATGATAAGAGGTTTTAGATCACTATGATTGTGTGGTCAGAACGGGTTTCTGATATCAACCCATATCCCCAATGAAATAGAATGAAAATACAGAATATGCTTCACAATGTGTCTATAACTTCTTTTTGACTCTGTGATGTCACAATGCCATGATGTAATATCATTGTATTTTGGGATGTAACAATGAGCTGATACTGTCATAACGACAATAGTATGTCACAGTGTTCATGAGATCACAAGTCTTTGTGTTGTTACAAAGATATGTCTGATCTAAATTGCCGTTAGTTCACAATGTCCAGAAGGGTACACAAAGGGATTGTGATGTCACAAAGGCCATATGTTTTTGAAAAGTGCTAAGAGGTCGTAAGTTTTGGATGTCCCAATGTGATCATGATGTCATATAAGGGCAATGTGATGTCAAATGAGTTTGTGATGTCACAGTGGTGATGAGATCACAATGGGTTAGTGATGTCACAACAAGTTAGTAATATAACACATGTCCAATTTCAATTGCTACTCATTCACAATGAGAATGTAAGTACTCAGGACAGGCTGGTGATGTCACATAGGGTTAGTGATATCACAATGTCAACAAATTGTGACAAAGGTATTATGTAACAATTGTTATGAGGTCACCGTTGGTTTTGGCAATAAAACCACAAGTCACATTACAAATAGAATGAAATCATAGAATAGACATTTATAATTTGTCTATGACAATGTAATGAGATAATTTTATGATGTCATTTTTATTTGGTTATGTCACAATGAACTGATTGTGTCATGTTGGAAATGTGACGACACAGTGGAGTTTATGTCACAAAGTGTCGGTGATTTTTATCATAGCATGTCGGACCAAATTGTCCTTATTTCACAATGAGCATATAGGTACACAAAATGACTGTGATCTCTCAACCCTGATGCCTTTCAGAAGATGTATGGATCAAGAACATATATATATATGAACCATTCTGTGATGGAATTCTACATCTCCATCAGAAAAATGACATTGTCCAATTGTTAGGAAATGGAAAGACTTGAAAGAAAATTATATTAATTTAAGTAAGCCAGGCTGAAAGAAACATAGATCCTATGGTTTCCTTTATTTGCATTAACTAGTATATAACTGGGAAAAGCACAAAAGGTCGAAAACTATATATATATATATATATATATATATATATATATATATATATATATATACATATATATAACTATATATATAAAACTATATATAACTATATATATGTATATATATATGACTAGATAAGATGATGTTCAGTAAATTGACTCCAAGGTAAAGACACAAGTGGTTTTTTCTTGTTATTTTTCTAATGTATTTATAAGGTATGGTGTGATTTGTTGTTGTTGTATTGTATGGTGTTTCCCCACGATATAACCCCTCTTCTCACTGTATTTGATATCAGTATAATTTTGGGAGGGGAGGAAAATGCAGAAAGTTTAACCAGGGATACAGGTTACTCATTGTAACAATGAGATGTACAAGACACTGTTGAACAACGAGCTGTGCAATGTAGGCAAGGGGGGGGCATGTAATTGTGGAAGTGTGAGGGAAGACGTGGGAGAGGTAAAATAAAGGAGGAGGCAATGCTTGATAAGAAATGTTCTTCAATACCTTGTTCATGTAACTGTAATCACTCTGTACAGTATTTTCACAATAAAAAAAGTTATTTTTTAAAAAGGCCATGTCATATTGAAAGAGCAAGTTCACTATGGAAATCGCTCTATGAAGCCATCATAACCCTCATCCCCAAACCAGGCTGGGACTCATCAAAGGAAGAGAACTATAGACACATTTCTTTGATGAGCACTGATGCAAAACTTCTCAACAAAATTTTGGCCAATCGACTTCAACAATTTACCGACAAATCATACACCATGAACAAACAGGATTCATGTCAGGGATGCCAAGATGGTTAAATATACGCAAATAAATTAATTTAATTCATTACATCAACATGAGCAAGGATAAGAACAACATGGTTATCTAAATATATTCAGAAAAGGCATTTGATAAGATCCAAAACCCCTTTATAATGAAGGTTCTGGAAAAACTAGGAATCCAGGGAACATTGCTCACTACAGTAAATTCTGTATATGACAAACCAACAGCCAGCATTATACTTAATGGTAAAAAACAATTAAGCCATATCCTCTTAAATCAGGAATGAGACAAGGATATCCACCCTCTCTGCTTCTATTCAATCTAGTATCAAAATGCCTAGCTAAGACAAAAAACAAACATTAAAGAGATCCAAATAGGGAAAGATGAAGTAAAACTCTCCCTCTTTGCAGATGACATGATTTCGTATTTAAAGAATCCAACAGACTACACTCCCAAATTTCTCAAGCTGATTCAAAACTTTGGCGAAGTAGCAGGTTTTAAAATTAACCCTCAAAATCAACGGCTTTTCTGTATGGCAACAATGAGAAAAGTGTGGCTGAAATCAGGAAAGCAACTCCATTCGTAATAACCAGAGAAAAAAATAAAATGTGTAAGAATTAACCAAAAAAGTGAAGAAATTCTATGATAAAAAAACTTTAAAAACCTGAAAAAGGAAATCAAAACAGAACTTAGAAAGTGGAAAAAACCTCCCATGCTCCTGGATTGGAAGGATCAACATTGTGAAAATAGCAATATTTCCCAAGGTTGCATACAAATTTAATGTGATACCTATAAATATTCCAACCTCATTCTTCATGAAAATAGAAGAGGCAATGCAAAAATTCATATGGAACAATAAAAGACCCCGAATATCTAAAATGATCCTCAACAGAAAGAACAGTGCTAGAGGAATATCAATACCAAATTTCAAACTCTACTGCAAAGCTATAGTAATCAAAACAGCTTGGTACTGCCACAAGAACAGACCTCAGGACCAATGGAATAGAATTGAAAACCCAGAAATGTACCTACAGAAATGTAGACACCTAATCTTTGATAAAGCTAAAAAAATAGAATGTTAAGAAAGACTCTTCAGTAAAGGATGCTGTAAAAATTGGTTAATCACTTGTAGAAAACTAAAGCTAGATCCTAATATATCACCCTGCACCAGAATCAACTCCAAATGGATCAAATACCTTGAACTCAAAGCAGACACTCTGAAAACATTACAGGATGCAATAGGAGAAACCCTAGGTCTCCATGGCACAGGCCAAAATTTTCTTAATACAGACTCAGAAACACAACCAATCAAAGAAAGGTTGGACAAATGGGATTGCATGAAGTTTCAGAGCTTCTGCATGGCAAAGGACATAGCTAGCAAGATCAATAGAAAGCCCACGGATTGGGAGAAGATCTTCACTAGCCATAAAACGGACAACAGTCTCAAATCTAAAATATACTTGGAACTCAAAAAATTAAATCCCCCAACAACAAATCCTCAAAGAAACAACTGCCCAATAAATAAGTGGGTAAAGATTTACAAACTGCTCTGAAGAAGAAAGAAGGATGGCCAATAGACACATGAAGAAATGCTCAATCTCTCTAGCCATAAACAAAATGCAAATTAAAGCAACATTAAGATACCACCTCACCTCATTTAGAATGGATATAATCAAGAACTCTAATAATAACAGATGCTGGAGGGGATGTGGATAGAAGGGAAACTTTTTGCATTATTGGTGGGAGTGTAAACTTAGTTAACCACTTTGAAAAGCTGTATGGAGGTTCCCCAAAAGACTCCACATAGAGTGCCCCTATAACCCAGCAATCTCACTTTTGTGCATTTTCCCAAATGATTACAAACAAGACTATACTGAAGCTACCAGCACAACTATGTTTATTGCAACATTACTTACCATAGCTAAGATATGGAACCAACCCAGATGCCCCTCAGTAGATGAATGGATCAAGAAAATGTGGAAAAATATATACACAAAGAAATTTTATGCTTCCATCAGAAAGAATGACATTGACCCATTTGTTAGGAAATGGAAAGACTTGGAAAAAATTATGTGAGGGGAAGTAAGCAAGGCCCAAGGAAACATAGGTCCCATGGTTTCCCTTATTTGCAATAACTAGCATATGTCTGATACAAGCAGAAAAGTTCAGATAAGTTGATGTTAGGTGAAATGAACCCCAAGTAAGTATTCAAATGCTTTTGCTTTCATGCAATTCTTTCTAACATATTATGAGATGATTTCTTTGTTGCTTTGTATGTCCCTCTCCCACGATATAACCCCTACTTTCACTCTATTTGATGTTAGTATAATTTGTGGAGGGGAAGTGAAAAAAACAAATCGTTTAAATAGATATTGGTGGACCCATTACACCAATGAGATGTACAAATCGTTATGTTGAAAAACAAACTTTACAACTTTGGCTTTTGGGGATGGGTGGGGTCGTGGTTGCGGGGCGGGTGGGAGGAGATGGGAAGGGGAAACAAGAGAGGGAGCAACAATGCTTGATAATAAATGTACTCATTATCTTGTTCATGTAATGGTAACCCCTCTGTATGTTATTTTCACAATAAAAAAGAAAAGAAAAAAAGAAAAAAAAAAGAAAAAGAAAAAAAGGCCATGGCCCAATGAGATCTTGATATCTCTAAGCAATGTGATCTCATAATAGATTTGTTATGTCACAGGGGTCATGAGGTCACAATGTGTTTGTGATGTCACAGCAAACTTGATATATCATAATAACATTTCTGCTTTCAATTGATATTAGTTCCCAATGAGGATATGAGTTCACCTAAAGGGGCTTGAAATATCAAAGGTCATGATTTTCCTAAAACGTTCTGAGGTTGTACTAGGTTTTTGAAAACACAATGGGACAGTGAATTAACAGTGCAATGTGAGTTCAGAATATCATGTTATAATAATGTTTTGAGGTTACAATTATGTGGTGATCCTATAATGGTTCTGAGATCACAATAGTTTTGTGATGTCCCAGTTGGTTTATGAGTTCACAGTAGCATGCCCGGTATCAATTTTCAATCCCAATGATTATATGAACTCACATAGGGTTATAATGTCTACAGTGTGTTGTCGCAAATATAATGAAATCCTAACAGGTTTTTGATGTCACAATGAGACACAATTGGCAGTGTGATATTACAATGGTCCTGAAATCACAATGTAATTTTTGTATCATACATCATACCTGAAGTATTATTAGGCAAAAAAATATGAGTTCACAAAAGGCCTAAGATATCAAAATGGGAGCATGTCACAAAAATAATGAGGACAGCACATATTTGTAATTTCACAGTGCTTAATTTGATCACAATGGCAATGCAATGTCACAATGCTTCTGGTGTCAAATTGGATTTCTAAAGTAACCAGTCATATTGTGAGGGTAAAAGCAGATTGTGGCTTCACAAAGGGCCTAAGTTATCACAATGGCAGTATATCACAGAAGTTATCAGGACAGGAAAATTTTGTGATGTCATGGTGGGCTAGTGACATCATAATGGCAATGTGATGTCACAATAGACTAAGATGTCTCAGTGTTGTGTCACAATGGGTTTATTATAACCCACATGCCACATTTGAAATAGAATAAAATGTCTATGGCCATACAACCCTGAATGCACCCAATCTTGTCTGAAATAGAATGAAATCACAGAACAAGCGCTCACAATGTGTGAAAGAAGTCACAATGACAATGTGGTATCATAATGCTATGCCATTGTTGGGTTGTGATGTCACAATGACCTGATGGTGTCATAATGACAATGTGATATCACACTATGAGGATGTCACAACAGGTTTGTGATATTACAATGGCAAGCTTGATCTCACGTGTCATTAGTTCCCAATGAGTCTATAGGTAGAAAAAGGGACTGTGTATCACAAAGGCCATAGGTTTTTCAATGGTGCTTAGAGGTCATCATAGGTTTTGGATGCTACAATGTGAGTGTTTTTTCATAATGGCAATGTGATGCCACAATGGCTTTGTGATGTCACACTGGTGAGGATGTCAAAATGAGTTAGTGATGTCAGAATCAGTTTGTAATATCACAATCAAAAGAACAATTTAAATTGTTACTAGTTCCCAATGAGCATACTGCAATAACCAACAGGGCCCCAATATTCTGCGGCTTCTGATAATCAGCTTGTCCTTATGGCTAGCCTGCTGGAGAGGTCAGAGGATATCACTGAAGGGGGTGGTGCATACTACTGGAGGTGATCAGGTTTCAAGCCCTATATGGTGAGCTCTCAAGAAGTGATAGGACAATGGGCAGTTGGGATATGACTGAAAAATTTAGGCACCCATTGGAGTGGTACAGCCTATAAACAGATTGCATGTTCAAAGCAACAGAAGGGTAGATAAAGATGGGAAAGACATGGAAGGAAGGAAGGGAAAGCCCTGGGAGGAGAGGAAGTTGAGGAACAGTCGGAGGGGAAGTACAGCAATTTGACACCGGAGCAGAGCAGGTAAATCTTTGGAGAGTGGAGATACTTGAAGCAATTAAGGAATTGATGGAAGGGAACAAGGGAAATACCTGGAAAGAAGGACAAGTCTGTAGAGAAGGAAGGAGGAAGGGAAAAGGAAAAATGTTTGGAGTTTTAGATACCATAATTTTGAGGGTGAGTGATTTGCAGTCTAATTAACAAAGGGAAGGGCTACCCATTGGAGGTCTGAGGTTTGGAGGTCCAGGCTGCTCTTGGCTCTGGGTATACAGCCCAAGGTATTCACAGGCCTCTTTCTAGTATAAATAGTTTTATTATCTTAAACATGAATTGATGGATTGTCTCGTGCTTTAGAGGTAAGGATTTTTGGATGTCCCAGCAAGATGATCCATTTAAATGTCATCGGTTCTTGGCCCCGGGAAAACCCCCTGGTAGGTGAGTGTCACAACCCTCAGGTTTAATAGCCTCCTTCATATGTTTGTTTCTTGTGGACAAAAATAATGTAGATTCTTGGGGTATATCTAGGACAAGTTTGCCAGATTGTTTTGGGGAATCCCTCTGGAGGTTTCTGGGGTTTCTTGGGAAACTATCTGGAATGTCCTAGGGAGGTCATATGGGACTTCCTTGATATGCCATCTGGGACCTCCACCCATGGTGACCTAGATTCTTTGAGAAGGATTCTGGGACCGTCTTGAAAGGTCATATGAGACCACCTCTGGAAGTCATTTGGGACCTTTTCTGGAGTTCATCTGGGTCCCCCTCATGAGGCCATCTGGAACCTCTTTCAGAGGTCATCAGGGGCTTCATCCAGAGGTCATCTGGGACCTCCTCATGGGATCATCTCAGGCCTCCTCAAGAGGCAATTGGATCTCCTTCAGAATTCATCTTGGGCCTCCTTACTAGGTCATCTTAAAATTCCACAGGTCATCTGCGATCTCCTTGAATGGGTACCTTTGAGAGATGTCAGAAATATGTGTAAAAGGTCTGTTGCTATTCATCTCAGTGTGTTTACTGATAGTTCTATATCCTATCAACACCTCTGTTTACTCCTTTATTCTAGGATGGG
Organism: Dipodomys merriami; assembly: GCF_024711535.1. NCBI lineage: Eukaryota > Metazoa > Chordata > Mammalia > Rodentia > Heteromyidae > Dipodomys > Dipodomys merriami. The sequence continues at coordinate 26,245,269 of NW_027203159.1, read as the reverse complement.
CAAACAATGTCCTCAAGTTCTAGTAACTAAAAAATCTTCTTTCCTGGTGTTACAGGATTCCCCAGAGGAAGACTCATTCTGTACTCTTTTACCTCTTCTATGCCATCAGCACCTCTGATGTTGTCTGTCACTTACCAGAAGTTGTTCCTTGTATCATCCTTAGCTAAAAGGTGGCACACTCTCCTTATTAACCTTAAGACAGGTACATGGGGGAGATAGTGGACAAGCTCCCTTTTTAATGTGTGTTTCCTTTACAATAATGACCTGTATAGCTAGAAACAGTAAATTCTTTTCTGAAAAACATCTGGGGCTCATCTCTTTATAAAAGACTATTTTTCACACATCAGCCCATCTGTGATGATTGTTAGTAACTTTTTTGGGTTTTATTTTTGTCGGTTGTGGGGCTTGGGCATTGTCATTGTACTCTTCAGCTCAAGCCAAGTGCTCTATCTCTTGAGTTACATTGCCACTTCTGGTTTTCTAGAGCTTTATTGGAGATAAGAGTCTGAGGGACTTTCTGGCCATGCTGGCTTTGAACTGTGATTCTCAGATCTCAGCCTCCTTGGCAGCTAGCATTACAGGCATGAGCCATCAGCACCTGATGATACTTTTCACCAAGGAGGAAAGGGTGTGCATCAAATATAATACCTTGAAGGTGGTCCTTGGACCAGCTAGTTCCTCAAATGATTACCCAGTCCATTTGGAGCAAGTATTTAACTGCAATTGAGATAAAGAGGCGCTTACCAAGTAACACCACACTCAGCAGAGATACACTGATTTAGTCCTAGAGATTCCCTACTGCAAATAAATTATACTGTCTTCAACATGGGTTTCTTGAGCCCTGGCCTGTTGCCTCTTCCAAAACTCAAACCCCCTTCACAATCTGTTCTTCTTGTAGGTTCTCTTTTACCAAACACCTACTGGGTAACCTCTACCAACTCAGATAACACCTTTCCCTACACATCTTTTAACTTTTGAATCTTTCTTCTAATTTCTGGGCTGATTCTTCTAATTTCCTGGACCTCAGGGTCTATAGGCACATAAGTCCTACAGGCCTCTACCAGTTACTCCAGAAAAGTATTAGGGGACTCACTGTGGCGCTGTTCATTCACTCACCTTAGATTAATGAGTTGGCTTCCTAGTTGCTGCCCATATCCCTGATAACAGAATCTGGTGCTAATTGGTAAGCACCTCCTTACCCTGATCGCTGTTGTAATCCCAGCTTGGGTTAGTCAAGGCAAAGACTTGTTCAAACGGAATGGGTTATCAGTGGGGGAACAATCTGATCCAAGGACCGCCTTCAAGGCACTTTGCTGGATTCATGCCCTTTACTCCCATGTAAAAAGCACCTGTAAAATTTGCTGACAATCATCACAGGTTGGCTGTTGTGTGAAAAATACTGTCTCTAGTAAGGAGATGATCCCTGGGGCTTTTCAGAAAAGGACACATTTTGTTGTTTCCAGTTATACAAGTCACTAGTTGTAAAAGGAACATACATTAGAAAAGGGGCCTGCCCACCATCTCTCCCAGGCACCTGTCTCAAGGTTAATAAGGATATTCTACCAACTTGTAGTATCTAAGGATGTTACAAAGAACGACTTCTGGTTTCAGAATGTCTTACTATCAGGGGTGCTGATGGATTGATCAGAACTAGAGGGAGAGTACACCTGTTGGTCTTACTCTAATGGATCCTTTTTTATTATTATTTCACTTTTTTGTGAAAATACATAAAGAGGGGTTAAAATTACACAAGAAAGGAAATGAGTACATTTCTTATAATTGTTGCCTCCTCCTTTGTTTCCCCTTACCATCACTTCCCATCTCCCCATGCCTACCCATGCACCAAAGTTGTGAAGTTCGTTTTTCTACATAACGTCTTGTACATCTCATTGTTGCAATGGATCCACCTGTATCGCTATTTAAATAATCTGGTTTTCTTTCCCTCCCCAAATTATACCAACATCAAGTACAGAGAAAACAGGGCTTATGCTGTGGGGGAGGGACATACAAAGCAACAAAGAAATCATCTATGAATATGCTGGAAAGAATAGCAAGAAAAAACACTTGTCCTTATATTGGGGTTCATTTCGCCTAACATCAACTTATCTGACCATTTCTTTGCTGTTCAGTGAAGTTTCCCTGTACATCTTTTTTTTATTAGAGTTTTTCCTTTTTTATTTTTCTTTATGCTTATGTGGTGCTGAGGAATTGAACCCAGGGCCTCATGCATGCAATCTACCACTGAGCTGTCTTCCCAGGCCCTCTCTCTAAGACTTTATTTATTGGGCTTTTATTTCTTTGAGGATTTGTTGTTAGGGGATTTAATTTTTTGAGTTGCTGGTATATTTCAGTTATGAGACCCTTGTCCGTTGTATGGCTAATGAAGATCTTCTCCCAATCCATGGGCTTTCTATTCATCTTGTTAGCCATGTCTTCAGGATCCTGTAATATGAGGGAGAATATTTTTCAGTATAAGAAATTTAGGATAGTGTTCTCCAATCCTGGAAAAAATTAATAAAGAGGGATGTATATAGGACATAGAACTTTCAGCAAACATACAGAAAAATTGCCACACAATCCACATGTCCCCAATCTCTCAAAGATGACTTCTGGAGGAATTCCCAGATAACCTCGGGAAAAGGAATAAGATGGCCTCTTGAGGAGGCCTCTGATGACCTCTCAATGAGATCCCAGATGGCTTTTTAAGAAAGCTCCAAATGACCACCTGAGGAGTACCAGATGGCCTCTCAAAGAAGGCCCAGAAGAACTCTGGTAGAGGTCCCAGATGGCCGGTTGAGGAAGCCACAGATGACCTCTTTAGGCAGACCCAGATGACATCAGAGAAAGGTTCCAAATGGCCTCTTGAGGAGTCTCCATATTGCCTCGGGAGAAAGTGTGAGATTACCTCGTGAGGATGCCCCAGATGTCCTTTGAATGTCCAAGATGGCCTCTCGAGGAAGCCCAAATGACCTTTGGAGGTGGCTCCAGATGGCTTCTTGAGGATGCCTGATTTGAATTGTGAAGGTCCCAGATGGCCTCTTAAGGGAGCCCAGATGTCCTCTGGAGGAGGTCCTAGATGACCTCTTGAGGCCCCAGATGACCTCCAGAGTAGATCTCACACAGCTTCCAAAGAAGGTCCCAAATGACCTTTCGAGAAGGTCCCAGATGGTCTCTCAAGTAAGACCCAGGTGATCCAGAAGACCTTTGGAGGAGGTCCTAAATGGCTTCTGGAAGAGGCTCAAGATGACCTCCATAGAAGGTCCCAGATGGCCTTCTGAGGAGCCCCCAGATGATTCCTGGAGGATGCTCCAGATGACCTCAGTAGATCTAAAAGACTTTTGAGGAGGTATCAAAGTGCATCTTATGGAAGACTGACATGACCTCCGGAGAAAATCCAAGATGGCTTTTCAAAAAAATCCCAGATGACCTCACAAAGAGATTCCAGATGGCATCCAAAAGAAGTCTTAAGGTGACTTCTCGAGGAGGTCCCAAATACAGGCTGTCAAGCTCGTCGAGACTTACCCCAATGGAGTTCCTCAATTACTCTTTTCTTCATTGGTCCTCAGGAACAATCATTTGAGGCAAATTCTCACCCCTAAGGCCTGAGACACTTACCTATTAAGGAGTTTTCCAGGGCCTAGGCACAATGCTATCCAGATGGATTATTTCACTGGGACATCCAAAAATTATAACCTCTAAAGCATGAAACAATCCATCGAGGCACATTTAAGATAATGTGATGTCAGGAAAATGAACCCTTAGATGTGTATTTTAATGTTTTTTTTCTTTCATGCATGTATTTCTAACGCATTTATAAGATTATCTCTTTGTTGCTTTGTATGTCCCTCCCCCACAGTATAACCCCTGCTTTCACTATATTTGATGTCGGTATAACTTGTGGAGGAGATGGGGAAAAACCAGTTGTTTAAGGACACAGGTGGACCTGTTGCAACAATGAGAAGTACAAGTTGTCATGTCCAAAACGAGCTTTACAACGTTGGTGGGGGGGAGGGGAGGAAGGGGGGGGGAAGAGAAGGATTGGGATTGGGATTGGGGGGGAGAGGGGAGGCTGGGAAGAGATGTGAAGGGTAAACAAAGGAGGAGGCTGCAATGCTTGGTAAGAAATGTACGCATTTTCCTGCCCATGTAAGTGTAACTCCTCTGTACAGTATGTTCACAAATAAAATTAAATTAAATTTAAAAAATAATAAAAAAAAAGATATTAAACAAAAATACACTAGAAAGGGGCTTGTGACTAACATGTCCTGGGCTGGATACCCAGAGCAGCCTGGAGCACCAGACCTCAGACCTACAATGGACAGTCCCCCTCCCTTTGTTAATTGGTCTTCAAACCACCCATTCCCAAAATTATGATATCTTAAGCTCCAAAATTCAATGGGCAAGGCTTTTTCCTTTCCATTGCTCCTTCCTTCTCTACAGACTTCCCTTCCAGGTCTTTTCTTTTTCCCTTACAGCATTTCCTTCTTTTCTTCAGGCCTCTCCCCTATCCACAGGCCTGCCCTGCTCTCCTAGTGTGGTTAGTTGCCATCCTTCCCCTCCATCTTTTCCTCAACTTCCTCTCCTCCCAGGTCTTTCCCCTCTTGCTGTGTCACCTCTTCCTTTGTTCCATGTCATTACCTCCTTCTCCTCTCCTTCTAATGCTCTGAACATGAAGCCTATAAATAGTCTGTACTCCTCCCCAACTCCAACAGTTCTCCTGCCTATTTTCCAAACTTCACTTCCCAAAATCATTTCACTGCCCAATCACTTCGTGACAGCTCACCATGTGGGGCTTGATATCCCCCATCGCTCAACATACACTGCCGTATTCAGTACCATGCCCTACCCTCTCCAGTGGGCAAGGCCTGGGAGCCTCCATTATTATTTGGCCCCATGGATTGGGGCCCAGCAGGTTATTATACTATCCTCATTATGAACTAGTAGCATTTGAAAATGAAGTTATTTTGAGTTAATAACACCTGAGATATGGCATGATATTGTGACATCACAAACCCATTTTGATGTCACAAACCTATGGTCACCTAACCACCAGAATGACATCACCAACTAATTGTGAGATCAAAGCATTATTTTTGTGACATCATATTGCCATTGTGATATCACTATCCCATTGTGTTTTCACAAATCTTTTTGACCTTATAAAATTTTAAAAATTTCATGGGCTTAGGAAGTTCAATCTCTATGGTGAACATGTATCCTCAGCCTGAAGTAGTAATAATTGGAACTTAACATATTGTGATATTACAAATTCTTTGTGACATATAAAAACTATTGTGGCACCATCACCACTGTCACATACCAATCCAATGGTAACATCACATTGCTATTGTGACATCGTGATCACATTGTGACATCGTAATTCTTTTGTGACCCCTTAGCAACTTTGCAAATACACATAGCTTTTGTGACATCACAGTACTATGGTGCACCCATATCCTCATTGTGAATGAAGGAAATTTTAGATATGCTATTATAACATCACAAACACTCTGTGATATTATCTCCTCTGTGGCATCTCATTATCGTTATGAAATCATCACAGTATGTGACATCACAAAAGGACAATGACATCTTGAAATTATGAAATAGCATTGTCATTGTGATATCGTAGATACATTGTGAATGCCTATTCTATTATTTCATTCTATTTCTAATATGGCATGCTAGTTTATATCAGAAACCTATTATCACCTCATAACCATTCTGACATCAAAATCCCCTTGTGATATAACATTGTCATTGTGATATCACTAACCATTACAACACAAACTTGTCCTGTCTTCGTAACTTTTGTGATTTGCTGCCATTGTGATATCTTAGGCATTCTGAGACCTCATAATCTGTTTTTGACCAAATAATATTTCAGGTATGACATGTGATATCAGAAATCCACTGTGACATCATGACCATTGTGACACCACACTGCCAGATGTCATTATCATCATTTCACATTGCTACAACACAACCCTGTTAGGATGTCATAACATTTGTGAAAAGACATCCCATTGGAGACATCACAGTCTCATTGTGAACTCATATACTCATTGTGAACTAATGACAATAAAGGTTTAGCTTGCCATTTTGATATCACAAAGCTATTGTGATATCAAAAAAGTATTGTTACCTCATCAATACTAAGGCCTCATAATATACTTGAGACATAAATATTAATATGACATATTGTAATATCATATTGCCATTGTGATATTACAATCCCACCCTCTTTTCACACACCTAATATGACTTCATGACCTTTTAGAAAATTCATGATCTATAGACTTCATCCTCCTTCTGTGAACTTTTACCCTCATTATAAACTATTAGCAACTGAAATCGGATATGTCCTTATGATATTACAAACATGATGTGACAACACAAACCCATTTTGTCCTCAACACTGTTCCATCACATTCCTATTGTGACATCAATTGTCATTGTGATTACATGATCTGTCCTTTAAAACACATAGCCATTCTGACCCATATCCTCATTGACCCCATAGCCTTTGTGTAACCATATCCTCATTGAGAAGTACTGACAATTGAGATCAGATATGCCATTGTAACATCACAAAACTTTTGTGCCATCATGACCACTGTGATATCACATTGTTGTTATCAGCTCAGTGTCACACCACAAAAAATGACACCAAGTATTATGACATTACATAATTCCCATTATGGCATAGACACAATGTGAATGCCTATTCTGTGATTTCATTTTATTTCAAATATGGCATGTGTGCAGATATCAGAAAAATCCATTGTGAACCCATGACCTTCCTGAGGTCATAATACTTTTTGGTACCAATATCCACATTGTGAAAAATTGACCATTGATATCACATATGATATTGTAGCATCACAAACCTTTTGTGAAATTATATCCCAGCGTGACATCACATTGGCATTTTGCGACCATCAGCTCATTGTGACATCACAAAACAGCAATGACATCATAGCATTATGACATCACTTTGTCATTGTGATATCATACACACATTGTGAATGGCTATTCTGTGATTTCATCCTATTTCAAAGGTGGCATGTGGATTGATATCAGACCCCCCATTATAACCTCATAAATATTGTGACTTCATATTTCCTTTGGAATATCACAATGCCATTATAATATCACTAACTCACACTGATATCACAAGCCTTTCCTGTCTTCATAACTTTTGTGACATACTGCAATTGAATATCAGAGTCCCTTTGTGAATTTATAGCCTATTCCAAACACATATTTTAAATATAACATATGATATTACAAATCCACTGTGACATCATGATAATGACACAATAGGGCAGTGATATCGAAATGTGAATGTGATATCACAGTATTATGTCATAAAAAGGTTTGTTGACAAAATTAGTTGGTGATGCCATAATGGTAATGAGATCACAATAGTTTTATAATACCACAATGGGTTTGTGATATCACAATGACATGCAATCTCTCAATTGTCATTATCTCACAATGAATATATTCTTTCAGAATGGGACTGTGATGTCTACCAAGTCATGTGTTTGCAAAAATGTGATGAATAGGCTTTTGATGTCACAATGTGCCACATTGGTCATGATGTCTGTCAGTGTGATTTCACTAGTCATGATATCATAGAGGATTCCTGATTTCACAATTCATACCTGAAATTTTTTAGGTCAAACACATATTATCAGCTCACAAAGGGCCAAAGATATCACAATGGCAGCATGTCACAAAAGTTATGAGGAGAGGACAGGTTTGTGATGTAAGAATAGGTTAGTGATATCACAATGGCAATATGATGTAAAAAAGGGATTTTGATGTCACATGTTTCTTAGGTCCCACTGGGTTTCTGTTATCAATTCACATGTGTCACAATGTGAAATAGAATTAAATCATGGAATAAGCAATCACCATTACAATATGATGTCATAATGCTATACTGTAGTTTAGTGATGTTGCAATAATCTGATCATGTCATATCACAATGTCATCATACTGGTGATAATGTCAAAAAGGTTTTGTGATGATAGGATGGAATGTCTGATTTCAATTAATAGTTCAAAATGAGGATATGGGTACACAAAGGGTCTATGATGTCACAAAGACCATGTGTTTATTCAAAGGTGATGAGGTCATATTAATTTTGGGATGTCAAAAAGTAATCCTGATTTCACAACGGCAATGGAATGTCACAAGGGGTTTGTGATACCACAGTATTGGTGTCACAATGGATATGTGATGTCACTATGAGTTTGTAATACCACTATTGCATATCCCATTTCGATTGCTACTAGTTCACAATGAGTATATGAGTTCACAGTAGGAGCTTGAATTCTGAAAGTCCATTAATTTTCTCAAAGTTTATGAGTCCTAATAGATTTTTGAAAGCACAATGGGATGGTATTATCACAATGGCAATATGATATCACAATATTATGTCATAATTTTTTCTTGATGTCACAACTTGTTGGTGATGTCATAGTGGGGATGAGGTCACTACATTTGTGATGTCACAATGGGTTGTGAAATCAAACTAGCAGGTCAAGTCTCAACTTTCATTAATTCACGATGAATATATGATTTCACCCAAAGACTGTGATATGCCCAAAGTTATGTGTTGGCACTAGTCTGATGAAGTACTAACAGGTTTGTGATGTTACAATGTGACACAGTGGTTTTGACATCTAGCAGTGTAATAGCATAATGGTTGTGATGTCAGAGTAGATTCCGGCTATCACATATCATAGTTACAATATTATGAGGTTGAAAAGAGATTCTGAGCTCACACAGTGCCTAAGATATCACAAAAGAAGCAAGTCACACACATGAGGACAGGATAGGTTTGTGATGTTACAGTGTGTTAGTAATATCAACATGGCAATGTGAAGTCACAAAGGGATTGTGATGTCATAATGGTAATGAGGTCACAATGGGTTTCTGATAACAACATGCCACATTTGAAATAGAATTAAATCACAGAATAGGCATTCACAATGAATCTCTATTATATCCATGACAATCTGATGTCATAATAATATGATATCATACTTTGGTGATATCCCAAATAGCAGGTGGTGTTATTACAACCATGGCAAAATAATTTCATAAAGGTTATGAGGTCACATGGGTTTCTGATATCAACATATGTGCCACATTTGAAATAGAATGAAATTAGAAAATAGGCATTCATGATATATGTATGAATTGACAATGACAATGTGCTATCATAATGCTATGATGTCATGATTTTTTGGGATGTCACAATGAGTTGATGATGTCATAACAACAATGTTATATCACAGTGGTAATGAAATATTATGAGGATAAAAACAGGTTATGAACCTCACAAAAGGCTTCTGATATCACAATTGCATCATTTCACAAAAAGTTTTGAGGACAGGACAGGTTTGTGATGTAACAGTGGGCTAATGGTATACCAGAGTGATGTGATGACATAGGGCTATGAGGTCACCTGCTTTTGATAACTAGCCATATGCCAAATATGAAATAGAAATAAATCACAGAATAGGCATTCACATTGTGTATATTTTGTCAAATTGCCAATGTGATGTCATAATTCAATGATTCATTGTAGTATGGTGATATCACCATGAGCCAATCATGTCATAACAACAATGTGAAGTCACAGTGGTTGAATTGTCACGAAGTATTATGTCTCAATGGCAAGTCTGGTCTTAATTACTACTTCTCAATGAGGGTATGGGTATACAAAAGACTGTGATATCACAAAGGCCACGTGTTTTATCAAAGGAGCTAAGAGATCATAATAAATTTGGGATTACAGAATGTGATCCTGATGTCACAAAGGCAATGACGTTAAAATAGGTTTGTGATATCACAGTGATTTTTTTTTTTTTTTTTGCTGGTCATGGGGCCTGAACTCTCGGTCTGGGCACTATCCCTCAGCTCTTCAACTCAAGGCTAGTGCTCTACCACTGGAGCCACAGCGCCACTTCTGGCTTTTTCTGTTTATGTGGTGCTGAGGAATCAAACCCAGGGCTTCATGCTTGCAAGGCATGCACTCTACCGCTGAGCTACCTTCCCAGCCTTCACAGTGATTTTGAGATCACATGTTCTAGTTATGTCACAAGTTTCTATTATCACAATCACATGTGCAACTTCAATTGCTACTAGAATCAATGAGGATAGCTGTTCATAGAAGCTTGAAGTCCTACATGCCATGAATTTTCTAAAATGTTATGAGGTCATAATAGGTTTGTAAAAACATAATGGGAGGACTGGGAAGGTGGCTCAGTGGTAGAGCACTTGCCTTGCATGCATGAGGCTGGCCCTGGGTTTGATTCTTCAAAACCACATAAGAAAAAAGAAAAAAGCCAGAAGTGGCACCGTGGCTCAAGTGGTAGAGCATTAGCCATGCGCTGAAGGGCTGAGGGACAGTACCTAGGCCCAGAGTTCAGGCCCCATGACTAGACCCCCCCTAAAAAATTAATAATGGAACACAATGGCAATCACAATGAAAATATAATGTAACAATATTATATAATAAAAGTTTTGATGTCACAATTGTTTCATAAAGCCATAATGGTTATGATGTCACCAAAGATTTGTGAAGTTACTATGGATATCAGATGACAACCGGTTTCTGATATCAACATACTTTGCCACATTTGAAATAGAATTAAATTACAAAATAGGCATTCACAATGTGTCTATGACTTCATAATGACAATGTGATGTCATAATGCTATGATACTATGATGCATAATGCAATGTTATGTCACAATGGATTTTTGATATCACAGTGGAGATGAAATCACAATGGGTTTGTCATGTCACAAGGAGTTTGTAATATCACAATTCCAATATCAATTCTTGTTCACAATGAGTATACTAGGTTATAAAAGGTCCTTAAAGGGGCTGGGAAGGTGGCTCAGTGGTAGAGCGCTTGCCTTGCATGCCTGAGGCCCTGGGTTTGATTCCTCAGCACCACATAAGCAAAAAAGAAAAAAAGCCAGAAGTGGCACTGTGGCTCAAGTGGTAGATTGCTAGGCTTGACCTGAAGAGCCGAAGGACACCGCCAGACCCAAAGTTCAGGCCCCACGACCAGAACCCCCGGGATCTTAAAGTCCCAAAGGCCCTGAATTTTCTAAAGCGTTATGAGGTCATAGTACTGTTGAAAAATCACAATAAGGTCTTGATATCACAATTGCAATTTGATGTCACAATATTATGTTACAATGTGCTTTGATGTCACAATTGCTGGTTGGTGTAAAATGATGATGATGTCACAATAGGTTTTTGTTGTCACAGTGGATTGGTGATTTCAAAATGCCATGCTGTATCTTGTCATTAATCCTCTGTAAGTATATGACTTCACAATTGAAACATGTTTCTAAAGTCATTTTGGCACAATTGTTATGAAGTCCTAAGAGTTTTATGATGTCACAATGTGAAACAATGGTCATAACATCTGTCAGTGTGATGTCACACTGAATTTCTGATATCACATGTTATTCCAGAAATATTATGAGGTAAAAGCAGATTATGAGCTCACAATGGTCCTAAGATATCTCAATGCTAATATGTCAGAAAAGTTATGACATGAAAGTTTTGTGATATCACTGTGGGTCAGTGAAATTACAATGGCAATATGGTTTCCAAAGCATTCTGATGTCACAATATTCGTGAACTGACAATGGGGGTCTGTTTACCCTCATACCACATTTGAAATCGAATGAAATCATAGAATAGGCATTCACAATTTTTCTCTGATGTCACAATGACAATGTGATGTCATGATGCCTTGATGTCATTGTATTTTGATGATGTCACAATGTGCTAATTTAGTCATAATGACAATGTGATATCACAGTGGTGATGATGTCACAAAGTGTGATGTTACAATGGCATTTCTGATCTCATTTTTTTATTTGTTCAGAATTAGGTTATGGGTACACAAAGGGATTCTAAGTGGTCATAATAGATTTGGGGTGTCACAATGTGATTCTATTGGCACAAAAGCTACATGATATCACAATTGGTTTGTTACGTCCTAGTGGCAATGGGGTCAAAATGAGTTAGTAATTACATGAGGATCCTGTAATAACCAGCAGGTCCCAAGTAATCCCTGGGGCCCAATAATTTTCTTGTCCCTGTGGAACTGTATGCCAGTGAGAGCTGGGCATGCTCTCAAAGGGGGAGTGGCATGCTGCTGGAGACCGTGGAGTGTCAAGCCCCATATGGCATGCTGTCAAGAAGGGATTGGGCAGTGGGTAGTTTGGTAAGAGATGTTTGAAAACTGTCAGGCATGAGACCCTTTGGAGTGGGGCAAGGTATAGTCAATATGTAGGTTGCATGTTCAGAGCAACAGAAAGGAAAAAATGAGGGGAAAGACCTGGAAGGAAGGAAAGTGGTAAGAGCAGGAGGGGAAAGATCTGGGAGGAGAGAAATTTGAGGGTTAGCAGAAGGGAAAGAACAGTAACTGGTCTCTGGAGGTCATCTGTGGCTTCCTTAAGTGTCCATGTAGGAACTCTTGAGGTCATCTGGGGCCTCCTCAAAAGGTTATCTGGGACCACTTCAAGAGGTCATTTGGAGACTTCACTGAGAAGCTATCTGGGACTCTATGAGAGGTCATCTTGGACCTCATTTAGAGGACATCTGAGATCTCTTCTCGAGGTCATCTGGGTCCTCTTCTACTGTCATCTAGAAACTTACTAAGACCATTCAGGACTTCCTCCAGAGGTAATCTGGGAACTTCACTGAGAAGCTATCTGAGACTCTTCGAGAGGTCATCTTGGGCCTCCTTTAAAGGACATCTGGGACATCCTGCGGAGGTCATCTAGAGCCCCCTCTGAAAATCATGTGGGACTTCCTCGTGAAGGCATGTGGGTCCTCTTATGGAGATCATCTAGGGCTTCTTCAAAAAGCTATCTGGCACATCCTCTGAAGGTAATCTGGTGTTTTCCCAAGAGAGTTTATAGGACCATTATGAGAGTCCATTGAGACCTCATCCAGAGGTCATCTGGGGCCTCCAGGACAACCCATCTGTGACCCTTAATGAGGTCATCTGGTGCCTTATCGAGAGTCCATCTGAAAACTTCTCTTGAGGCTATTTTGGGCTTCCGTGGTAAGCTAACTGGGGCCTCCTCTTGAGGAGGAAACCATTTGGAACATCTTTTGCAGGTAATCTGGGCTTCCTCCAGAAACAATCTGGAACCTCCTCAGTAGATCATTTGGGGCTTTTTTGAAAAGGTCATCAGGGATCAATATAGTAGTCCCAGCTTGGTTGGGTCTGGGAAAAGACTTGATAGACAATTTGCTCCAGGAAAGTTAGAATGAACTTGTGACTTTAAATGAGCATCATTATTGCACAATACTGTGAAATTTGGAGAATTATGTAATCACTTAATCACAATTAAAAAAAAATGAACCTCGGGGAAGGTAGGGAAGGAAGGGCTGGTAGGAGGAAAACAATGGAGCGGGTAACAATGCTCAATAGGAAGTGTATTCATTACCTTCCTCATGTAATTGTAACCCTCTGTAAAGTATCTTTACAATAAAAAATTTAAAAAATACACACATATATATATATATGCATATATACATACACACACACACACAAATATACAAGGTGGAGTATGGTTCAATCATTAAAAAAAAGGTGATCTGGGACATCTGCAGGTCATCTGGGAAATCTTCATGAGGTCATGTGGGACCTTCAACAGTGACCATCTGGGATATCATCTCAAGGTCATTTGGGGTTTCCTTGGGAAGCCATCTGGGACCTCCTCCAGTAGTCAACTGGGATTTCCTTGAGAAGGTGTCTTTAGTAGATATGGGATATATGTGTTAAATGTCTGTGGCTATTGGTTTATGTGTGGTTGCTGATAGTTCTATCTCTGTTTACTCCTTTTTTTGAGGGTGAAAGAAAAATATCCTATAGTTCTCTTAAATGAAAAATCATCTCCCCTTGTGTCAGCTATATGTACAGTTGCTTTACACATGGGAGGAAAGGGAGCAAATATAGAGCAATGCCTTGAAGCGGGTTCTTGGAAAAGATGGTTCCCCCACAAAAGACCCAGGCTATTTGGAGCAAATCTTTCCCCAGAATTGCCCAGACTGGGACTACAACAGTGATCGAGGTAAGGAGGCACTTACCAATTATCGCTATACTCTGTTAGCAGGAATACCAGCAGCATCTAGGAAGACAACTCATTTCTCATTTAATTAAGGTAAGTGAGACTGTACAGCTCCCCAGTGAGTCCCCAGTTGCTTTTTTGGAATGGTTCCTAGAGGCCTAAAGACCTATATGCCTATATGTCCTGAGGCCCCTGAGAATCAAAGAGCCCTAAATATTAATTTCTTTTCAGAGTCAGAACCACAAATGGGGAGAAGCTTCAAAAGCTAGAAAGTTTTGAGGGAAACATGATTTCTGAGTTGGTAGAGTTTGCCCACCAGGTATTTGGTATCAGAGATAACCTGGAAGAAAAACAGTCTAAGAAAGGGATTGTAGTTTTCGTAGTAGCACCAGGACATGGATCAAGAAACCATCAGCAAAAACAGGATAATTCATTTGCAAATGCCAATAGGGAATCTGTTGGTCTAGATTTGTGTGCTTATTGGAAGGAAAACAGACATTGGAAAAAATAATTGATAAGGAGGGGAAAGATAGGAAATGACAGGTGAAGTAAGAATGTTAGCCACTTGGAAACTGCATTCAGCTCTCTTGGAAATCATACCAAGAAGCCTAGGCTCTGAAAACCAACTTTGTTCAACTTAAAATTCAGCCGTCTGTACTTGAAATATAGTGAAGAAAAAAAATTCACACCCTTGAGTCTGAAAACACAGGTTTAAAGAAGACTTTGAATCTCCAATACATAACATTCAAAACCAACAAAGAGGTTAACACTGCACTGAACAAAACACAGGACAAAACTATTAGAGATTTTTCTTATTGTGAAAATAATGTACAGAGGGCTTACAATTACATGGACAAGATAGTGAGTACATTTCTTATCAAGCATTGTAGCCTCCTCCTTTGTTTACCCTTCCCATCCCTTCCCATCCTCCCTTGCCTCTACCCAATCCTCCCTCCCCCAGTTGTAAAGTTCGTTTTTGACCTGACAACTTGTACTTCTCATTGTGGCAACATGTCCACCTGTATCCTTATTTAAACGACTTGTTTTTCCCCTTCCCCTCCACAAATTATACTGACATCAAGTACAGTGAAAGCAGGGGTTATTCTGTGGGGGAGGGACATACAAAGCAACAAAGAAATAATCTTATAATTGCGTTAGAAACAAATGCATGAAAGAAAAAACACGTTTATAATACATATAATACATATCTTAGGGTTCATTTTCCTAACATCACCTATCTGACCTTTTCTGCTTGATTCATACATACTAGATATTGCAAATAAGGGAAATCATGGGACCTATGTTTCTTTGGGCTTGGCTTACTTCACTTAATACAGAGTCAAAGCAGACACTTTGAAAACATTACAGGATGGAATAGGAGAAACCCTAGGTCTCCTTGGCGAAGGCTGAAATTTTCTTAAGAGATCCGGAAACACAACAAATCAAAGAAAGCTTGGACAAATGGGATTGCATGAAGTTGCAGAGCTTCTGCATGGCAAAGGACATAGCCAGCAAGATCAATAGAGATTTTGTTTGGATTTGAAGAAAAGATTTGAAGTTGTAACTCAGTAAGTTATGAGAGTCAAAATGAGAATAAAACCTCAAAAATGAACTAAGAAAACACTCGGAATCAAATAAAATCCAAGTATATCAGGCAGGGTGAATATGAGGAAAAGATGGAGACCACAGGTCAGAGGGTGAAAGAGGAACATGGCGCCAATGCTGCCATCCTTGCTGATTACAAGCTTGGCCAGGAGTAGATTCTGATGCAGCATGCAGAAATTAAACCCAGAAAAAGAAGCTGGACATATTCTAAGGATGTATTAGGCTGAAGTACATGCTGATTATGAGCTTTGTAGAGAATGCTAGCTGAAATTCAAAGCAACAAGAAAGAACTGAACAAGTAGTTAATGAAATAGACACAAAGTGCCATGTCATAGAAGAGGAGACTAAGAAAACTGAACAGAAAAATATCAGGCTCAAGAAAGATATTGCTTTAATGGGATATTTCTAGGAAAGAGAAAGAACATTAGGCAAAAAACCACAAGAGTTAAACAAATAGTTAAAAGATCTGTCACCAAAATACAATGAAGTGAAAAACATGAAAGAGAAGCTACTAGAGGAAAAGGCCAAACCGACTGCTGGGATCCTCACCATAACTGTAATGCAGAAGCAGCATGTCACAATGGAACAGTTGTAAGTGAAAAAAACCCTCTCAGTATCATGGAGAAGTCAAAAGAGAAGCTGAAGAGGAAGCAAAGCTTCTATGAGAAGGAACAGCAGTTGGACAGTCAAGAAAACTCTCCTATGACCCTGAAAGAATGCTTTCAGGTTGAGTACTTTGAGAAGGTGATTGGGATCATGAAGGTGAGCTTGAGGGTAAAAGTGGAGGATCAAATGGAAGAACTCTCCAAGTTGCAGACTTAGGTTTAGAGTACTGAACAGGAGTTAAAGAAACTAGTGACCCTGTGGTTCATGAGAACAACCAAGCTGATCAGATAGCTCAGGAGAGCACTCTAAAACCAGTGGGGTGTCTAGAGCTACTAGTCATTAAGATTAAAGGAAGAAGCAAAAACGGTGGTAACAAGGTGCAAATGTGGAGAGTGAACTTGTGAAAATTGGTTACATGCTCAAGCCTTCTGTCTGGATATATCTGGTTATTTGGCAGCCTTGTAAATTGTCCTGGGACACTGCCTAAATCTGTCTTGAAAATGCATAGGTCCTTGGCCTTACTAGCCTATATAATGTATGTAGAAAGCTTCCAACAAGTATATGTTGGAATGCTGAAACATATGGAGAGGGCAATTATGCAAGTAATCTCACCTGGTGAATTTTTGGAAGAGTACTTCACCAAGGAAAAGTATGGGTATTGGTATCTGTTAGTAACAGTGGACACTTTCAGGCTAGGTTGGGGCATTCCTGACAACAACCAAAACCACTCAGGTATCAGCTAACAAATTACTCCATGGAGTAATTCCTCGATTTGACCTACCCTTAGCATTGTAGTCTGACAGTGGCTTAGCCTTCATGGCCCAAATTACACAATTATTAGCTAAGGCCCTAGAAATTAATGGGAAGTTACAATGTGTTTATAGAACTCACAGTTCAGAGCAAGTAGACTGAATGAATAGCATCTTAAAGGAAACTTTTACTAAATACAGACCAGCTATGACTGACAAAGCCTCCTTCTCCCCTTTGCTCTCCTTCCAGCAAGATGTACCCTTATATGAAAGAAGTAAATCTTTCAAAATAATTTATGGTAGACCACACCATTTGTTTCCAACACTTGGAGAGGGTATATTAACCAAAACGTCTAACCTCAATCTGCAGGCTTTGCAACGTGTTATTTTATGTGCCTCTACTTTGGCAGCCAAGGCCCACTAGCATCCCGTGTAAAACTCCAACTCTTTCTTGTCTGGAAAGTTGGTGTATGTAAAACCATCATACTCTTGAATTGTAACCAAAGTGCAAGGACCTTACTGTGTTGTGGTAACCATCAGCTATTAAATTTTCATGAAAGCAGCATTAGATCCATCACTCTCATTTGAAACAGGAAATGGATCAATCTCCAGAGAAGGTTGCAAGATGGACTGTTTAGAGACACTCAGATGATCTGTTGAGGATAAGACCAAGTGTTCATTTGCGTTAAGTAGTATATTTCTATGATTTCCTCCTTTTTTTTTTTTATAAATTTGTGTATTAATTCTGTACAATGGGGGGAGAGAAGCAATGTTTAGAATTTTGGTCCAAAAGGAATGAAGGATTTGATTAGACATGTAAACCAGTGGGGGATATAATAACAAGCAGGATCCCAATAATCAGCAGGGTATGCTAATCAGTGTGTTCCTGTGGCCCAGCCCCCTGGAGTGGATAGGACATGGTGCTTATGGGGGTGTGGTTTGCTGCTGGAGGGGGCTTGTCAAGCCCAACATGTTGAGAGCTATCAGAAAGGAACTGGGCAGTAGACAGTGATGAGTGAAAACTCTGAGGCAGGAGACCCTTTGGAGGGGGGTTCAGAGGATTTATATGCTGTCTGTTCGGATACATGGAAGAGAAGAGAAAGATGGGAAAGACCTGGAAGGAAGAAAGTGGTGGGACAGCAGGAGGAGAAAACCTGGGAAGAGAGGAACTTGAGGGAGAGCAGGAAGGAAAGGACAACTGGCCACTGAGGCAGAGCAGTGCAGGCCTGTGGAGAATGAAGTGGTATAAGTGGTGGAAAGGAAAAAGAGAAAGACCTGGAAGGAAGGACAGGTTGTGGGGTAGCATAGAGGAAGGGAAAATGACAGAACCTCTCCCTTTGAAGTTGAGAGTTTTGGATAGCATAATTTTTGGCTTGGTGGTTTGCAGTCCAATTAACAAAGTGCAATCCTGCCCATTGGTATTTTGAGGTTTGGTGGTTGAAACTGCTGTTGGCTCTTGGTATCCAGCCGAGGACAAGGAAGATGCAGGCCCCTTTCTAATGTAAATAAATTTGTTCATCATAAAAATATGCCCCAATAGAATGTCTCATATTTTATGTGTGATAAGTTTATGACCTCACAAGGAGCTTGATGTCCCAAAGGCCATATATTTTCCAAATTCTTATAAGGTTATATTAAGTTTGTGAAAACTCAGTGGGAGAGTGATATCACAATTGCAATGTGATCTCACAATATCATGTCAGAATAATTTTTATGATGTCACATTTACTTAGTGATATCATTCTTGTGATGAGGTTACAAAAGGTTTGTGATGTAACAATGGCTTGTTGATATAACAATGGCATGGTGGATATCAATTGTCATTAACTTTCTCTGAATATTTGCATTCACAAAGGAACTGTGTTGTCTCAAAAGGCACTGTGATATCACAATGTTCATGAAATCAAAATTCATTTCTTTATTACGTCCTACCAGAAATATGTAATCAAAAACAGATTTTGAGCTCAAATGGGGTCCAAGATATCACAGTAGCACTATGTCACAAAAGTTAGGACAGGAGAGGTTTTTGATGACACAGTGGATTAGTGATATCACAATGTCAGTGTGATGTCACAAAAGTTTTATGATGTTACAGTAGTTATGAGGTCACAATGGATTTCTGATATCAACCCAAATGCTACAATGGAAATAGAATGAAATCACAGAATAGGCATTCACAATGTGTCTATGATGTCACAATGACAATGTGATTTCATAATGCTATGTCATAGTAGTTTTGTTATGTCATGATGAGCTTATGGTGTCATAACAACAATGGAATGTCACACTGTTGATATCACAAAATGTTTGTGATGTTACAATGGAAATATCTGATCTCAGTTGTCAATTCACATGATGTTATGTGTACACAAAGGGACTGTTATTTCACAAAGGCCAAGTGTGTTTCAGAAGGACTAAAAAGCCATAATAGGATTTGGATATAATTTTGTGAGCGTGATGTCACTAGAGCAATGTGAGGTCACAATGGTCATGATGTTAAAGTGGATGTCTTACATCACATGTTATACCTGAAATATGAATTCAGTAACAGATTATGACATCACACACCTATTTATGACCTTATCACCAGTATGACCTTATTAACTAATTGTGATATTAAAGCATTATGACATGATTTTGTGACATCACATTGCCATTGTGATATCACTAACCCACTGTTTCATCAAAAATCTTTCCTGACTTCAAAACATTTGTGACATGCTTCCCTTATATCTTAGGCCTTTTAGTAGAATAATCTGTTTTAGACCTCATATTTTAGGTATGATGTGATATGGAAATAAACTGTGACATTATGATTATTGTGACATCACGATCAAGACGTCACAACCATTGTGTCACATTGTGACACTTTTAGGACTTCATTACATTTGTGCCAACACATAATTTTGGAGACCTCAAAATCCTTTTCTGAGTTCATATACTTATTTGGATTTAATAAAAATTGAGGTCTGCCATACCACTTTGACATCACCAACCCATTGTGACATAAAAAAATATTGTGATCTCAGGACCATTATGACATCACCAACTAACTGGGATATCTAAACATTATTATGGCATGATATTGTGACATCACATTGCCATTGTGATATCACTGTCCTATTGGTTTTTCACAAACCTATTATGACCTCATAACATTGCAGAAAATTCATGGCCTTTGGGACTTCTAGATCCTACTGTGAACACATATACTTATGACCTGTGAAGCAGAAGAAAATCCATTGTGTCATATTTAAGAAATTAAACAAATTTATTTACACTAGCAAGTGTCCTGCAACTAACTTGTCTTGTCCTGGGCTGGATACTCAGCCAAGAGCAGCACAGACCACCAAACTTCAGAGCTGCCATGGGTAGACTCAACCATTGTTAATTTGTCTGCAAACTACAAACCCAAAAATTATGTATTCCAAAACTCCAAACTTCCAAGGGCAAGTCTTTGTCCTTTTTCTTTCCTCCCTCGTTCTCTTCAGATCTGTCATTCTTTCCAGGTCTTTACCTTTTTCCCTTCCACCACTTCCTTCTCTTCAGGCCTCTCCACACTCCACAGGCTTGTCCTGTTTTATCCCGGTGGCCAATTGCCATCCATACCCACTTGCGCTCCCAAGTTTTTCCCCTCCTGCTGTCTCTCACTTTCTTCTTTCCAGGTGTTTTCCTTATTTGTCTCCCCTTCTGTTGCTCTGAATATATTCGCAGCCTATATACAGACTGTACCCCTCCATCACTCCAAAGGGTCTTTTGTCTAACAGTTTCAACCAACATGTCCCAAACTTCCCACTACCCAATCACTTCTTAACAGCTCACCATGTGGGGCATGATACCCCAACCCCTGCAGTAGCATGCCACCCCCTTCAGCATCTTGCCCCATACTCTCCAGGGGGAAGGACCATGGAGCCATGCTAATTATTGGGTCCATGCTTGCTGTTACATTTACTGATTTTCATATCCAATCAAATCCTTTATCCCTTCTTGAACAAATCTGAATCGTCCCTTCTCTCCCATTAGACAAGCTTGAAATGCAAATTTAATATATAACATCGAGGAAATTCTAGAAAGACACTAGTTAACAACAATTAACACTTGGTAATTCTTATGTATAATGGATCCTCTGAATGTGTCTGAACATTCCATCTTGCAGCCTTCCCTGGATATTGTTCCACTGTTCGTTTCACATGAGAGTGATGGACTCAAAGCTATTTTCCTGCAACATTAATAACCAATGTGTAGATAGCACCACTGAGTAAGGGCCATTCCACTTGGTTTCCAATGCAGAAGAATAATGGTTTTATTCCCACACCAGTTATCCAGACAAGAAAGAGTTGGTGGAATTTTTCTCAAGAGGCCAGTGGGCCTTAGCTACCAAAGGATAGACACATACAAGAAAATGTTGCAAAGCCTGCAGTGATTGTATAAAATTGTGGTTACAGCTGGACACCAGTGGCTCATACTTGTAATCCTACTCAGGAAGTTGAGATCTGAGCATCTTGATACAAAGCCAGCCTGGGCAGGAAACTCCCTGAGTCTCTTATCTCCAGTAAACCACCAGAAAAACCAGAAGTGGTGCTGTAGCTCAAGTGGTAGAGCGCTAGCCTTGAGCTGAAGATATTAGGGACAGTGCTCAGGCCCATAGTTCAAGCCCCAGGCCCAATCAAAAAGAATTGTGGTTCAACATTTTTGTAAATATAGCTTACCAGTTTAGAAAGCAAAGAGTTTGTTCTATCAAAAATTATTTTGAAAGGAGTGAATGCTTTAACATAAGGTGTGAATCTTGCTTGAAAGAAAGCATGGCCAGTAACTGTAATTAATTTAAAGTTTCCTTTAAGGTCCTATTCATTCTTTTTACCTGCCATGAACTCTGAGGTCTATAAATACAATGTAACTTCCAATTTATTCCTAGAACATTAGGTAATAATTGAATAATTGGGCCATGAAAGCTGGGCCATGGTCAGACCACTTCTAAGCCAAATAGAGGATTTATTTCATGGCGTAATTTTATGGCTGTTACCTGAATGGTTTTGGTATTTGTTTGGAATGCCTCAGCCCAGTCTGAAAAAGTGTCCATTAATACTAACAGATACTGAAACCTCTCATCTCCATGTTTTAACTCCGTGAAGTCCACTTCCCAAAATTCCACAGGCTAGGATCCTTGCATAAGAGCCTTCTCTATCTATTCCAGCTTTCAAATTTTTACCTCTTGGCCACTTTCTACGTACATGACATAGGATTGTCAGGCTGAAGCCTCACTGGTTTTAAACACAAATGTAGGCAGTGGTCCGGGGCAATTTTACCAGGGTGCCAAATAACCCTGTATAAACAAAAGTCTTGAGCCTGTATCCATTTTTCACGAGTTTAATCTCCACATTTGCACACTTGTTACCACTGTTTTTGCTTCTTCCTTTAATTTTAATGACTAGTAGTTCTATAGACCCCACATCTCTTAGAGTTGTCGCCTGTGCTAGCTGATCACATTTGTTTTTTTCTTTGAACTTCAGGATCTCTAGTTTCTTTAACTCCTGTTCAGTACTCTGAACCTCATTTGGAGCTTGGAGTCTACTTCTGTTTTATCCTCCTCCTTTACTCTCATGCTCACTTTTGTAAGTCCACGCTTCTTCACAGAATGCCTATTCTGTGTTTTCATTCTATTTCACATTTTGCATGTGGTTGGTATAAGAAACCCATTCTGACCTCAAAACAAATGTGACATCACAGTCCTTTGCTTACACCTATTCTCATTCTAATGACAATTGAAGTCAGATAGGCCATTGGAACATCCCAGACTTTGTTATCTAATCACCATGTGACATCACATTCTTGTTATTACACTCTCAGCTCACTGTGACATTTCAATTCCTTTGTGACATCACATTGCCTTTGAGATATCAATAACTCACTGTGAAAACACACCCCTTAGGTCTTCATAAATTTTGTAAAATACATCCATTGTAATACTTGAGGTCCTTTGTGACCTCATAATTTGTTTTCAAACTCATAAAATTTCATATATGACATGTGATATTAGAAAAACATTGGGATATCAAGACCATGCTGATTTCACACTGCCAGACATCATGACCACTGTGTCACATTGTGATATCACAAACCCATTGGGACATCATAAACCTATTGTGACCTCCTAACCATGTTGGCATCATCAAATATTTGTGACACCAATACATTATTGTGACAAATACTGTGAAATCACATTGCCATTGTGATATCACTGTCACATTGTGCTTTCATGAACCTAGTATGACCTCATAATATTTAAGAAAATTCCTCGCTCTTTCTGTGAACACCTATCTTCATTGTGAATTATTAGCGATTGAAATTGGACATGTTATCATGATAATAAAAACACATTGTTGCATCATCTATTGTGACTCATCACCCCTGTGATATAAAAAAAAGATGTGATATCACATTGCCTTTTTGACATCACGATCACATTGTGACATCCCAAATCTATTATGAGTTATTTGTACCTTTTGAAAAAAAATCATGGCCTTTGTGACATCACCGTCCCTTTTGGACCATATCCTCATTTAACTTATTGAAAATTGAGATCAAACATGACATTGTAACATCACAAAAACTTTGTGACTTTGTCACCAGTGTGACAATACATTGTCATTATAACACCATCACATCATTGTGACATAACAAATCTGCAATGACATCAAAATATTATGACATCAAATTGTTATTGTGACATCATTGACACATTGTGAATGCATAGTCTGTGATTTCATTATATTTCAAATAAGGCATGTGGGTTTATATCAGATGTCACATGGTTATTGTGATATTTCTAACCCACTGAGATATCCGAAACCTGTCCTGTTCTCATAAAATTTATGATATGATGCATTCTGATATCTTAGATCCCTTCTGAAGTCTGTTTTCAACTATGTTATATTTCATAAATACCCTGTGACATCACACTTCCAGACATCATGAAAATTTATGCATGTGACATCACAAACCTGTTAGAACTTCATCATATTTGTGGCAATACATGCATTTGGAGCCATCATACTCACTTTGTGAACTCATATATTCATTGTGAATAAATGATATTGAGAACTGCATTGCAACTGTGACATCACCAATCTATTATCATGTCACAACCCTATTGTGACTCCTCACCACTATGGAATCAACAACTAATTTTGATATTAAAACGTTATTAGGATATGATATTGTGACATTATATTGCCCTTGTAATATCACTGTTAACTTTGTTTTCACAAACCTATGACAACCACATGTATTAGAGAATTCATGGACTTGGGAAGTCAAATTCTTTTTGTGGGAACTTGTATCCTCCATGTGAAATATTAGCAATTGAAATTGGACATGTGGCTGTGATATTACAAGCTCCTTGTGACATCACAAATCCATTGTGAATTCAGTACCACTGTGACATCACAAACATGTTGTGATAGCATATTTCCGTTGAGACATCATGATCACATCGTGACATCCAAAAGCTATTATGTACTCTTAGGACCTTTGGAAAAAAATCTCACGGCCTTTGTAACATCACAGTCCCTTGTGTACCCATTGTGAACTGACAATTGATATTAGACATGTCATTGAATATCAAAAATTTGTGTGACATCTTCACCAGTGTGATATCACATTGTTGTTATGATACCAGCTCATTTTGACATCATAAAACTAAAATGACAACATACCTTTTTGGCATAACATTGTAATTTTGACATCATAGATCCATTTTAAATACATATTCTCTGATTTTATTCTATTTAAAATGTGGCATGTGTTTTGATATCAGAAAACCATATGTGCTTATAACCATTGCAACGTCAAAAACCCTCTGGGACATCAGCAGCAGTGTGACATCACATTGTTTTTTATGATACCACAGTTCACGGTGATAACAGAAAATGACAATGTCATCATAACATAATGACATCACATTGTCATTCTGACCTCATAGACACACTGTGCATTCTTTTATGGGATTGCATTTTATTTCAAATGTGAGATCAGAAACATTATGACTTCATAACCAGTATTACATTACAATTGCTTTGTGACTTCAAATTTCCTTTGTCATCTTACTAACACAATGTAACATCCAAACATATCCTATTTGTGACATGCTGCTTTTGTGATATCTTAGGCCCTGAGTTAGCTCAGAATCTCTTCAACATCATATATCAGGCATGACTTGTGGTATAAGATATCCATTGGAACATCAGATACATGGAGACATCAGTCTGACAGATATCATGACCATTTTGTCACATGGTAACATCACAAATCTGTTAGGAATACAAATTTGTGACAACACATGCATTTGAACCCATCGCAATCCCATTGTGAACTCAAAACTCATTCTGAGTTAATGACAATTGAGATGTGGTATGCTATTGTGACATAAATACATTTTGATATCACAAACCTATTGTGTTTTCATCACCATTATGGCATCACCAACAAATTTTGACATCAAACATTATTATGACATGATATTCTGACATCACAGTGACACGTTAAGAAACATAGTTTGAGCTCATATTTAGAAAAATTCATGGCCTCTGGAACTTTACACTCTTTCTGTGAAATTGTAAGCTCACTATAAATGAGTATTAATTGAAATTGTGATATTACATAATCTGTAATATTACATAATCATTGTCATCAGAAATTTGTGATCTCATCACCTCTGTGACATCAAAAATCTATTGTGTTATCACATTGCCATTGAAACATCACAATCACATTGTGACATTCCAAAGCTATTATGACCTCATAATACCTTTGAAAAAACACTTGGCTCTTTTGACATTACACTCCCTTTTGTACCCATATGCTCATTGTGAATAAATGACAGTTGAGATCAGCTATCATTCAATATCACAAATTCTGTGATATTAACACCAATATGATATCACATTGTCATTGTGACATCATGATTTCATTCTATTTCAAATGTGGCCTGTGGGTTGACAATGGAAACCCACTATGTCCTCACATCCTGTGACATCACAATGTATTTGTGACCCAACATTGCCATTGTACTACCACTAACACACTGATATCACAAAGCTGTCTTATCCTTAGTTCATAATAATATTGGTACTCATAAGGAATGTGATGTCACAGAGGCCCTGTGATTTTTTCAAAGGTCCTAAGAGGTCCTAATCAGGTTGGGATGTTACAATGTGATCATGATGTCACAACCACAATGAGATGCATAATGGTTTTGTGATGTCACAGTTGTGATGACAAAACTGGTTAGTGATATCACAAGTTTGTAATATCACAATGACATATCCAATATTAATTACTAATAATTTACAATGAGTATATGAGTTCATAGAAGGAGTTTGAAGTCCCAAAGGCCAGGAACTCTCTCAAATGATTTCTGGTTATAATGGGTTTGTGAAAACACAATGGGATACTGATATCATAATGGCAATGTGAAGACAAAATATCAAAAAAATATTTTGATGTCACATTTAGTTGTTGATTTCATACTGGTGATTGGGTCACAATAAGTTTGTAATATCACAATGGATTGGAAGTATTACAATGGCATTTCAGGTCTGTTGTCATTAATCCATAATGACTATATGAGTTCACAAAGAGATTGTGTTATTTCCGAAGGCATGTATTATAACAAACGCAATGAATTCCTAACAGGTTTCTGATGTAACGATGTGAAAATATGGTCATGGTATTTGAAGATGTGATGTCCCAGTGGTCAAGAGATGACAGGATTTCTTATGTCAAATATTATATCTGAAATATGATGAGGTCAAAAACAGATTATGAGCTCAGAAAGGGCTTAATATATCACAATGGCAGCATATCATAAAAGTTATGAGTACAGGACAGCTTTGTGGTAGCACAGTGGGTTTATGATATCAAAATGGCAATATGTCACAATTGTTATGAGATTACATGGGTTTGTAATATCAACCTACCTGCCATATTTGAAATAGAATGAAATCACTGAATAGGCATTCACACAGAGCCTATGATGTCAAAAGGACAATGTGATATCATAATGCTATCACACCATTACAGATCTGTGATATCACAATGAGCTGGTGGTGTCAGAAAGACAATGTGATGACATTACTGAAATATCATGTGCAAAACAGATTATGAACTCATAAAGGGCCTATGATGTCATAATGGCAACATGTCACAAAATTTATGAGGACAGGATGGATTTGTGATGTCATAGTGGGTTAGTGATATCACACTAGCAATTTATTTTCACAGATTGTCATGTCACAGTGGTTATGAAGTCAAAATGGGTTTCTGATATTAACCCACGTGCCACATTTGAAATGAAATCACTACACAGAAATTCACAATTTGTCTATAATGTCACATTTACGATGATGTAATGTCATAATGCTATGATGTCATTAAAGTTTGGTGATATCACAATAAACTGATGGTGTCATAACAACAATGAGATTTCATATTCATAATTTGGGATATTACAATGGCGTATTTGATGGCAGTAGTCTAGTTCACAATGAAAATATGGATAAAAATGGGACTGTGATGTAACAAAGATGATGTGTTTTTCATAGGTTCTAAGAGGCTATTATAGGTTTGGGATGTCACAATATGATCTTGATTTTACAATGGCAATGTGATGTCACAATAGGATTGTGCTCTCACAAATGTGATAAGGTGATTTAACAATGAATAAGTAATATCACAATTACATGTCCTATAGCAACTGCTCCTAGTACAAATGAGGATATGGGTTCACAGAAGGAGCTTGAAATCACAAGGGCCAGGATTTTTATAAAATGTAATGAAGTCATATTAGTTTTTGAAAACACAATGGTAGAGTTATATACCAAACATGTTATGGTGTCACACTGTTTACTACATCACAAGAGTTTCTGCTATTAACTCACAGGCCACATTTGAAATAGAATGAAATCAGTCTGCCTATGACATTACAATGACAATGTGAAGAAAATAATGCTATGGTGACATTGTAGGTTGTTGATGTCACAATGAGCTAATGGTATCATTATGACAATGTGATGCTGTATTGGTGATCTCACTTTGTGACAATACAATGGCATGTCTGATCTCTCTCTCAATTGTCATAGTACACAATGAGGATATGCATACCAAAGGGACTGTGATGTCACAAAGGTCATGTGATTTTTTCAATGTGTTGTAAGAGGTCATTATAGGTTTGCCATGTTACAGGGTGATCGTGGCTCACAACAGCAATGTGATGTCACAATGCATTAGTGATGTCATATTGGAGGTGAGATGACAATGGGTTGGTGATGTCATAATGAGTTTGTAATATCACAATGACATGTTCAATTTCAATTGTACTTGTTCTCAATGAGGATATTCTAATAAGCACCTGTGCCCCAATCATTTGTGGGACTTAATAATCATCGTGCCCCTATGGGCTGGCCAAGCAGAAAGGGTGGGTCATGCTGGGGAAGGAGACTGAGCATGCTTTGGGAGGAGTTGATTTCTCATGCACCACATGGAAGTCCGTCAAAAAGGGATCAGGCATTGTGCAATTTGAGAAATGACAATTGCAGGCCCTGTTGTAGTGCCGGAGTGTATAGTCCTTCTATAGGCTACGTGTTCATATCAAAGGAAGGGGAGAGAAAGAGGGAAAAGACCTGAAGGGAAGGAAGTGTGCTTATTGGAAGCAAAACAGATGAGGGAAAAATAAATTTCCAAGGAGCAGAAAGATTAAAAATGACATGTTACGTAAGCTGGTTGCCACCGGAAACATTATATCTCCTGAGAAAAATGCCAATGAGCTTAGGCCTCTGAAATCCAACTGTGTTCAACTTAAAAATCAGCCCTGTGAACTTAAGAAAAATTGTGGCGATGAAAAATTTCACACACTTCTGTTTGAAAACACAGGCTTAAAAAGACTATAAATCTCCAATATATGCCAGTCAAAACCTACAAATAGGTTTAAATTGCATTAAACAGTACACTGGAGAAAAGTAAGAAAGAATTATCAGATGTGAAGCAAAGGTTTGAAAATATAAATCACGGAATTGTGAGAGTGAAAAACAAGAACAAAATCCTTAATATGAACTTGAGAAAAACTGAAAATCAAATGAAATCCAAGTACATAGTCTAGGTGAGCCTGATGCAAAGGTGGAGCCCACAGGTCAGAGGCTGAAGTAGGAACAGGACACAAGGCTTCCATCCTTGCTGAATACAAGCAAGATCAGGAGAAGGTCCTGAAACTGCAGTGAAATCAAGGCCCAATAAAAGGAGGTGGCCATGATACATTACGGTATTAGGTTGTTACCTTTGAAGGCTTTGAGCAAAAATTCAAAGCAACAGAGAAAGAACTGAAAGCACAGTAGGCAGAACAGACATAGAATTGCTGTGTCATAGAAGAGGAGGCCAAGAAAAGTGAGCAGAACAATATCAGGCTCAAGAAACAGATTGCTATTCTTCAGAAAGAGTTAAGGACAAACATATTCTGATGGGGAATATCCAGGAAAAAAGAGCATTAGGCAGAAAAAACAGAAGAGTTAAACAGTAGAAAAACATCATAAATATACATGCAAGTGTAATACAAGAAAGAGGAGCTACTAGAGGAAAAGATCCTCATCATAAATGTAATGCAGAAGCAGCATGTCCCAATGAAACAGGTGCAAGTGTGAAACAAACCCTCTCAATAGCACCACTGAGAACTGAAAGGAGGAGGTGAAGAGCAAGCAAAGGTGCTTCAGAAAGGAGAAGCAGTTGGACAGTCAAATGAACTTTCCTGTGACCCTGGCAGAACACTTGCAAGGTAGGGAGGAATTTTCAAAAGGGGATTGAGATCATGCAAGAGATTTAATAAGGGAAAAGGAGGATAAATGGAAGAAATCTCTAACCTCCAGACTTAGGTTCAGAGTAATAAGAAGGACTTAAAGAAACAAGAGAACCCTTAGGTTCAGGAAAACAACTGAGCTAATCAGGAGACCACTCTAAAATCAGTGGTATCTCTAGAGCTACTAGTCATTAATATTACAGGAAGAAACAAAAACAGTGGTAACAAGTATGTAAATGTGGATTCTGAACTTGTGAAAATGGTTACATGCCTTCTGTCTGTTAATATCTGATTATTAGGCACCCCGGTAAATTTTGCCACAGGCCACTAAACCTATCTTGAAAAGCAGTGGGGCCTCAGCCTAACAAACATATAATGTATATAGAAATTTGCCCACAGGCAAATTCTGGGAATCTCCAAGACATAGTGAAAATGCATATGCGAGGAACCTCACCTGGTGAATTTCAGAAAATGGGATTTCACAGAGAGAAAGTATGGGTATCAGTATTTGTTAGAACTAGTATACCCTTCTTCAGACTAGATGGAGGCATTCCCAACAAAATCTGAAACCACTCAAGTAACGTCTAAAAAATGACTACATGAAATAATTCCTCGATTTGGCTTTCCCTTAGTAATAGGATCCAACAATGGCCTGGCCTTCACGGCCCAAGTTACTCAATTATTAGCTAAGGCTCTAGGAATAAATGGGAAGTTACATTATATTTATAGACTTCAGAGTTTATGGCAGGTATAAAGAATGAGTAGGACCTTGAAGAAAACTTTAACTAAATCATGAGTTGGTAAGCCTCCTCCCTTTGCTCTCCTTCAAGCAAGATGCACCCAGTATGTTAAATGATTCAATCCCTTCAAAATAACTTATGATAGATTCACCCTTTGGTTACTAAACATGGGGAAGCTATATTAACAGAATTGTCTAGCCACAATCTTGTACAATGCCTGCAAGATTTGCAACGTGTTCCTTTATATGACTAACCTGTGGTATCCGAGGCCCACTGGCCTCCTGAGGAAAACTCCATCAAGTCTTTCTTCCTTGGACAGCTGGTATAGGTAAAAAGGCATCATGATCCTGAATTGGAACCCATATGGAAAGTACCTTGCTGGGTGGTGATAACTAAGCCATCAGTTATTGTTGCAGGAAAACAGCATTGAATCCATCACTGTCATATGAAACCAGCAGTGCCACCATATCCACAGAAGGCTGCAAGATGGACTGTTCATAGATATTCAGATGATTGATTGAGGATAAGACTTACCAAGTGTTAATTAATGTTAACTAGTGTGTTTCTATATTTTCCTTCTTGTTATCTGTTTAATTTACATTTTCAGCCTGTTCAAGGGGGGAATGAAGGTAAAGTTAAGGATGTGGTCAAGAGGGTATCAAGGATTTGATTGGACATAAAATCGAATGAGGAATGTAATAACCAGCAGGGCCGCAATTATCACCATGGCCTCATGTGCCAGCCCTCTAGTGAGGACAGAGCATGCCACTGTAATTTGTAGAACATGCTGCTGGATAGTATAGGGGTTTAAAGCAACACAGGGTTAGCTGTCAAAAAGTGATTGGGCAGTGGACAGTATGGGAAGTGAAGGTTGAAAATTGTTAACCAGGACACCCAGTGGAGTTGGGGAGGGAACAAGGTGTGTTCAGATTGATGGAAGGGGAGAAAAAGAGGGAAAACAGCTAGATGGAAGGAAGTGGGAAGTCAGAAGGTGGTTAAAAATTTGTGGGGAGAAGAAATTGAGGGAGAGCAGGCAGAGAAGGCAGCAACTGGCCACTGGGGAAGGACAGGCATGTGGTGCACAGTGGAGAAGCTTGAAGAGAAGAAGGTAAAAAGGGAAAGACCTGACCTGGAAGAAAGGACAGGAAGGAGGAATGGAAAATTAAAAAGCCTTTCCCTTTGAAGTTGGAGGTTTGGAGATCATAAATTTGGGGTCTGGTGGTTTGTAGACTAATGACCAAAGAATGGGGCTGCTGAATGGTGGTCTGAAGTTTGGTGGTCATAGCTACTCTTGGCTCTGGGTATACACCCTACCAGAAGGTAGTCACAGGCCACATTCTATTGTGAATAAATTTGTTTATTATCTTAAATGTGCCTTAAAGGATTGTCTCACGCTTTATAATAGATAAGTATATGAATTCTCAGAAGGATGTTGAAGTCACAATATGATCATGATGTCACAAAAGCAATGTAATGTCACAGTGCTGATGAGGTCCCAATGGATTTAGGATGTGACAATAAGCTTGCAATATCACAATGATATGTCGAACTTCAGTTGCTGAAGTGTCCAGTTTTTGGATGCCCCTTATAGACCACTAGAGACCATGATCAGTGCAAACAGCCAAGGATCGTTTATTGCAAGCTCGAGATTGGTCCTCCGCATACTTGGTAACCGGTGATAATAAGAGGCCCTGAGCACAAAATTAGCACGTCTTTTATAGTATGAAACAAACAAATTTAGGGGTTTCCACAAGCAAGTTCACAAGTTCAGCAACTTCAAAAGTTCAGGGGGTTTAAGTCCACACGGACCGGACTTCCCTTTTTCTGCTGGAACACTTGGGCAATTGCTCTATTTCTTAAAGGTGGGCAGGCTTGGTGGCAATCTGCTATTTTTTTTTTTTTTGAGAATTGCTCCACTTTGGGGGTTACTCTGAGGGCAGCACAGCTCAGGGTGTTTGATCTTAAAATAGAGTTACTTTACCTCTTCATTACCTCCTCTTCTAGAGCATCAGTGATCAATCATGGTTCCCTAATTGGCACAGCCTTTTTTTTTTTTTTTATCAATCCTGACTCCATATATCACAGCTAACAATTTAACAGGTGTACTCATAAGCTTCGATTTTAAGACATACTAATACCATTTACTACATACTTTTAAACTTCTTGAGGTTTGTCTTCCATTTTTTATAAACATTTTAAACTAATCTTTACTTTTTAAATCCTTTTTTATCTATGGGACACCAATTTTTCCCCAATTCCTATTTATTTATTTACCTATTTATTTATTTATTTGTGAAAATACTGTACAGAGGGGTTACAATTAGAATTACATGAGCAAGATAATGAGTACATTTATTTTTTTTTAATTTAATTTAATTTTTTTGTGAACATACTGTAAGAGTGGTTACAATTACATGGGCAGGATAATGCCTACATTTCTCATCAAGCATTGTAGTCTCCTCCCTTGTTTACCCCTTACATCCCTTCCCAGCCACACCCCCTCACCCAGTCCTCCTCCCCCCCACACCAAAGTTGTAAAGCTCGTTTTCGACATGACCACATGTACTTCTCATTGTTGCAACAGGTCCACCTGTGTCCTTAGGTGACTTGTTTTTCCCCAATTCCTCCACAAGTTATACTGACATCAAATATAGTGAAAGCAGGAGTTATACTGTGGAGGAGGGACATACAAAGCAACAAAGAGATAATCTTATAAATGCTTTAGAAACAAATGCATGAAAGAAAAAAAAAAACATTAAAACACATATCTAAGAGTTCATTTTCCTAACATCACATTATTAACTTTTTCCGCTTGACTCATACATATACTAGATATTGCAAATAAGGGAAACCATGGGACCTATGTTTCTTTGGGCCTGGCTTACTTCATTTAATATAAGTTTTTGCAAGTTTTTCCATTTCCTAGCAAATGGGGCAATGCCATTCTTTCTGATGGAGATATAGATTTCCATTGTGGATATATACCACTTTTTCTTGTTCCATTCATCTACTGAGGGGCATCCAGGTTGGTTCCATATCTGAGCTATGGTAAATAATGCTGCAATAAACATAGTTGTGCTGGTATCCTTAGTGTGGTCTTGTTTGTAAACATTTGGGTAAATGCCCAAAAGTGAGATTGCTGGGTCATAGGGGAGCTCTATGTGAAGTCTTTTGAGGAACCTCCACACTGCTTTCCAAAGTGGTTGAACAAGTTTACATTGCCACCAACAACAAAATAAGGTTCCCTTCTGTCCACATCCCCTCCAGCATCTGTTGTTGTTACAGTTCTTGATTTTTGCCATTCTAACTGGAGTGAGGTGGTATCTCAATGTTGTTTTGATTTACATTTCTTTTATGGCTAAAGATGTTGAGCATTTCTTCATGTGTCCATTGGCCCTCCTTCTTTCTTCTTCTGAGAAGTTTCTCTTTAAGTCTTTAGCCAGTTATTTATTGGGTAGTTGTTTCTTTGAGTTTTTGTTGTTGGGGGATTTAATTTTTTGACTTCCAAGTATATTTTACATATGAGACCCTTGTCGGTTGTAAGGCTAGTGACTATCTTCTCCCAATCCATTGGCAAAACCTCCCATGCTCCTGGATTGGAAAGATCAACATCATCAAAATGGCAATACTTCCCAAGGCTATCTACAAATTCAATGAGATACCTGTCAATATTCCATCCTCATTCTTCAAGGAAAGAGAAGAGGCAATCCAAAAATTCATATGGAACAATAAAAGACCCCAAATAGCTAAAATGATCCTCAACAGAAAGAATAGTGCTGGATGAATATCAATACCAAATTTCAAACTCTTCTATAATAATCAAAACAGCTTGATACTGGCACAAGAAGAGACCTCAGGACCAATGGAATTGAACTGAAAACCCAGAAAAGAACCTGCAGACCTATAGCCATCTAATTTTAGATAAGGGAGATAAAAAAATAGAATCAAAGAAAGACAACCTCTTCAGTAAATGGTGCTAGCAACCTGCTGGTTAACTACTTGCAGAAAAACTAAAGCTAGATCCTTATGCATCTCCCCAATTCCTTTTTCAAAGCTTTCTTTATTACCTTCCTCTTCTTTACAATTTCTTGAGCTTATTTGTGGCTAAAGTTTAAAACTGCCTTTTTTTCCCTGTGGCTTGTGGAACCAAGTTATCTCAGAACAGCCTCAAAGCATCTCTGGAATGCAGAAACTTGCTAGATTTTAAGGCTAAGAGAAGGGTTGGGTCTCATTCCTTTCACTGCCTGCATTGATACCACACTCAGATTATTACCATACCAGAGCCAAACTGGGCTGTGCCTATAAAGTGGATTTCCAGTTACTATGCACTGAAGTGCGTACGCAAGCAAGCCAGTGATATCCTCGTGCCCAATATCCACTGGAGGAATAGAGAGGGTTTTTGTACATCACCCAAAGAATGTCCCAGAAGATCTTAGTTTTAGCACCTTTCAACCGGGATGCAGTCTCAGGTGATGGAACCAGGCAGAAATTCAGTCTACTTTTACCATGGTGGAGGTGGTCTAGGTGACAAAGTAGATCTCCTCCAAGTGACTGTTTGGCTGTCTTTAAACTTTACCCATTATGGTGCAGCAGCAACAGCTGCAGGATCTTTCAGTGACTTCAAGGGACTGTCACACCTCATTCTGGGCTGCAAATTCCTACACAGACTGACTGCATAGTCTTGGTAGGCTTTGGCCTCATTAGATTTCAAGACTGTTTAGACAATAGCCCAGGACAATTTACCAAAATGACAACATTTTTACTATCTAGATATTTTGTGAACAGACACAAAAGGCTTAATCTTGTAACCATCTCAGACATATTCAGTCTCCACACGTGCACACCTGTTAACACTATTCTTTATGCTGTTTACTTAAAAAAAACATTAATTTTATCTATTTTTGCTTCATTTTTCCAAAACTGACTCTGGACTCTTGATCTTAAAAGGGGGTTGATAGGCAAAGGTTCACCTTCTGTAACTTCTTCAAGCTAACTTCATGGGCCTTGATCCTATCTAGCCAGGAAACCATAATCTATTGTACAAAGAAGATACTAGGGTTAGATGTCATCAAGAAAATTATTTTAACTTTAGAGAAATGCACAGACCTTTTCTTCGACTACAGCAGTGTAGCTTGTTTAGCTCTCTGGTTTGCAAAAACATCTTTCTGGATGGTTTAAGCAATCCTAACAATGCCTAAATTACTTATGCAGGCCTTTAGACAGATATCAATGGAAACATACCCTTAGGTTTACAAACATTTTCTTGAGCAGATGTATTTTATGTAGCTGCTGTCACCCCAAAAGTTACTGCAAATTATAGCTTTTGGCACATTAAGGGTTTAAGATTTAAATTATCCCCCTTATTTTGTAACTTCAGCTTTTTACTACTATCATAGGACTGGCAAGTCCCTGTCCCTTACAAGGTAAATAGCATGGACATTAGGCATGTTTACAAACTATCTCCCTGTGACCTCTTGGCTCTGACCAAATTTTGAAGGGCTATGCACAAATGAGTATAGGATCTGACATTATTTTTGCCATCTAAGCAGTGACGTTGCCTAAGGATGCTCCTCCATTGCTTTTATCCCAGTAGTGTCTTCTCCACACTGGAATAAATGCTTCATGGGCATTTCCCTTAGTTGGTCGCTGGGCCTAAACTTGGGGTCTGTGTGCTGTCCCTTAGCTAGCTTAAGGATAGCATTCTGCCACTTTGAGTCCCAAAGCAACTCTGCTTGCTCTGTCAGAACTCCGCTGGCTGATTAGAAGTGACAGTCTCACAGGGACCTTTTTCTGCCCAGGCTGGCTGAGAACCAGTTTGCAGATTAATGAAAAGTGGCTTATGAAAGGCCACTTTACTCTAATTAAAAGCAAGCATAGAAGTAGCTTTTAAGCATGCTCTTACCTGAAACGTATTAAGAGCTAGAGTTACATCTGACAAACTTGTAAAAATCCTCTGTACTTTGCCCTGGGCTTACTGGAAATGTTAAAACAAAAGAAGAAGAAGAAGAAGAAGAAGAAGAAGAAGAAGAAGAAGAAGAAGAAGAAGAAGAAGAAGAAGAAGAAGAAGAAGAAGAAGAAGAAGAAGAAGAAGAAGAAAGAAGAAGAAGAAGAAGAAGAAGAAGAAGAAGAAGAAGAAGAAGAAGAAGAAGAAGAAGAAGAAGAAGAAGAAGAAGAAGAACCTGTAAGAGTAAGCTAGAATAGCAATTATTTTGGTAATTCTAGTTTTTTTTTCCTTTGTGCACTTTAAGGTAAATATTAAGAACAATTTTATTTTAAACTTTATATCCAAAAACTCCATTCCTAATTTTTAAGTTTCTTATTAATCTCTTTTAATATTTTATATGTTAGATTTAATTTGTGTTTTGAAAAGATCCCTTGAAATCTTGAGGCCAAGTGTCACTCATTGTCTCTTTGGCTGCTTGTTTTAAAACATGCACATTAAAACTTTTAAAATTAAATGAAATTTTTTTTCTCTGTGCAAGAATTACAATCACTCTCACTGTACCAAGAAGCTAGACTTACCACCTTTATGACCTTTAAAAGCATCCTAATTGGAGAACATCATTGAAAGCAAGTCACATTATACAAATAAACTTTTTAACCTTTTTTTAAAGCCTTTTTTAATTTTAATTTTAACATATCCAAGGAGCAGTTTTAGCAATACTAATCAGATCATCACATCACCAATTTTTAACATCATGTTCCGTGTCTATCTGCAAGGAAAAGGGATAGAACACAGATGGGCCACTCAGCCCCTCCTATGGAATGGGCACACACGCAATCCGACTCTTTAGGGTTAGATAAACTGTGTTTGTGCCAGCTTGTCCTCTTGTACCATGAGTGGCCTCCTCCCACAGCCTGTCCCACAATGCATGACCTGCTAAACTGCACTTCTGCCTGCTCACCCCTCACCCCTAAAGATAGGTCTTATCATGGCTTCTAAGTTTTTCCCTTTTTTATCTCTTGGGTTTTGAATGAAATACACAGTTTTAAACAGACAAAACAGGTAAGGTCTTTGATAGTGTTAAACTTACCTTTATATTTAAATTTTTAATATTTATCCCCAAATTTAAGCCAAGGGAACTAAATCTCATACAGCCAATGTGTTTTTGTTAAGCCAGATATCTTATGGTGTAAACAGCCTTATGCACACTAACATATCAGATTTTTTTTAAATTTTTTAACTTAAAGAATCCTTTAAAATCCATTTAAAACACTGTGAAGATTCTTTAAATGTTCATGATGTCCAAACCTCTTAACCTTTTGAATTTTAAACTTAAACTAACCCAATTGTTACATCATGCTGACAATTCTTGAACATGTTTACAAACATAAACAAAACACACAGATACTAACACATGCAAAAATCAAAATCAGTTGTACGTATATTTTTAAAGATTTTAAACAAAAATTTAAGACAGCATTTCCTTTAAACCAAGTACCTTTGTTGAGCTTCATTTTCTCAGAGAATGTTTGTTTAGCAAGGCAAATTACCAATGGATCTTTTGAATCTCATGTGTTGAAGGAAGGCTGGGGAGAGGGTTACCTGAAACTAAATTTGTATACAGTTTTAGACAAGATCATTTTACAAATTGATACATTGTCAGGACTAGCTAAAAAGTTCAAACCAGGCATTCAGTCTTCTACACCCTTCCCGCCGCAGCCTCCACAAGGAGAAAATGCAGCCTGAGCTTGAAGTGAACCAAACTAGTCCAGAAACCTTCCACACCTCACAGGGAGGGGGGCATAGCAAGCCTGTGACCGAGCCCAGCTGGAGGCTGCAAGTTTTATTCTCCCAGAGATGTTCAAATAAATAACAAAAACTTAAATAAACACAAAACCAGGGATCCACATTTAAAACTGGTACTAATTCTAAAACAGACCTAGACAAGACAACAACCAAAGGCTGAGTTGGGGACTAATGGGCCCCCAGTTTACCCCTACCAGAACTCTGTACCATTCTCACTCATCAAGCTGAAGCCAGGGTCTGAGTAAGCCTGGGGAAGCCTGAGGCAAAGATCGTGCTGGGGCCACTTGCAGCTGGTGGCAGTTCATCTTGAATATGGTTGATAAAGTGAAGGTCTCTCTAGCCAGAGAGCCCCACCCCATGTCAAGGTGGGCCATTACGACTTGCAATAAGTAATTAGTTTTTCCTTTCTGAATTTTCACACTCAAATTGTGGGTCCCGTTTTTAGCATTCTTGAAATGGTTTTGGGGAACTCCAGGATGCCCTATTGATCTGAAAATAAAAGTAAGATGAACAGGGAAGAAGGTGCTAAATCAGTACGACAAAAAAGAACATTCAACACAAAGATACAACTCAAGACAAAGACACTCTCTGCACATTATAAATTGCCAACCAGAAAGTGCCAGCACGAACGTGTCAGACTACAGATCGAAAATTTTCCCCCCAAAATCTGCACTAAACAGAAATTTACCCAGATGGGCACTGGGGACATCTCCCACAGATCCCATTGGCAGCCTTATAGTGCATCCACCAAGACTCTTTGCCAACTAGAAAACAGACCCCGTGGGAAACCAAAATTACAGATACAGAACCTGCAGGCAACCAAAAATACAGAACGGCAATGCCTCAACTTACCGGCTGGATTTTTCATGACTCTGTGATTTGGTGTCTGAGTGGGCTTATGGACTTTCATGACTCTATGATTTGGTGTCTGAGTGGGCTTATCCCTAACGAGCCCCCAGATGAAGTTCCCATTTTTCAGTTACCCCTCACAAACCACGAGAACATGATCTATGCAAACTACAACAGCAAAGAGTTCTTTATTGCAAGCTCGAGTTTGGTCCTCTGTGCACTTGGTAAACCAGTGATGCTAAGAGAACCGGAGCACAAAATTAGTTTATCTTTAATAGTATCAAGTTTAGGGGGTTTCCATACAAGCAAGGTCACAAGTTCAGCAACTTCACAAGTTCAAGGGGTTTAAGTCCACCCTGACTCCACTTCCCTTTTTCTGCGGAACACTTGGGCAATTGCTCTATTTCTTAAGGGGGTACAGGTTTGGTGGCAATCTGCAGTTTTTTGGAGAAATGTTCCTCTTTGGGGTTACTCTGAGAGCAGCACAGCTCAGGGGGTTTGATCTTAAATGGAGTTACATTACCTCTTCAGTTGCTACTAGTTCATAATGAATTTCCATGTTCAAGGAAGGAGCTTGATGTCTGAAAGCCTATGAATTTTCTCAAATGTTATGAGGTCATGATGTGTTATGGAGGTCAGTTCTTGGAGCGCCATATTGGCCACATAGTTGATTGCAGGGTCTGGCAACTTGCTTTCATGCTTGGGGAAGAATATATATATATATATATATATATATATATATATATATATATATATATATATATATATTTCCATTTGTATCTATATACATATATATGTATATAATGGTTATGAGTTCAAAATACTTTGGTGATGTCACAATGGCATGTTCTATCTCACAGAATAGGCATTCGCAATGCATCTATCACATCACAGTACCATATGATGTCATAATGCTATGGTGTCATTATAATTTTGATGTCACAGTGGGCTGATGATATCATTATGACAATGTGATGTAACAATGTTGATCACTGAAAGGGTTTTTGATGTTACAATGGCAAGTCAGATCTCAATATTCTAATATTACAATGAGGATGTCGGTACAAAGGGCACTCTGATGTCACATAGGCCTTGTGTTTCTCAAAGTTGCATCTTGTATGTACTTTTTGTAATTTGTACAGGAAGAGAAATAACAAATAATGAAACAATGATATGTGTTGACCCATTGTAACATTAAGGTGTATAAGACTCTACCTTAAATAGAAATTTACAACATGGGGAGGGGAGGAGGAAATGGTGAAGTGAGGAGGAATGGGATGGTAGTAATAATTAAAAGGTCTACCATGCTTCATAAGAAATGTGCTCAGTACTTTACTTATGTAATTGTAAACCATCTTTACAATAGCTTCATAATAGAAAGTACATTTCACAAGGTGCTATGAGTACACAATAGGTTTGTGGTGCGTCAACGAGTTTGGAATAGCTCAATGACATGTTCAATTTCAATTGCTACTAGTTCACAATGAGGATATGAGTTCACAGAGACCGTATTCTAAAATGTTATGGGGTCATATATTAATAAATGCCCAAAACCACAAGGGACCATGGTATCATAATAGAAAGATGATGTCAAACTATAATGGCATACTAGTGTTTTGAAGTCAAATTTATTTAATGCCATGATAGTGATGAGGTCACAGTAGGTTTGTTTTTTTTTTGTGAGAATGGCATTCCTGCTCTCAATTATCACTAATTCATGTGTGTATGAGTTCATAAAAGTACTTTGCTATCACAAAGACTATGTGTTTTCACAAATGTTATGAAATCCTAACAGGTTTATAATGTCACAATGTGACAGTAATGTCATAATTGATGTGATGTCACAATAACTTTCTGATTGATATATCTGAAATATTATAAGGTCAAAACATATTATAAGCTCACAAAAGATCTAAGTTATTAGCCTGGCAACATTTCACAAGATTTATAGGATAGGTTTGTGGTGTCACAGTGGTCTAGTGTGATCAGTAGTGGTCTAGTGATATCACAAATATTTTGAAATTTTACAATAGTTATGAGGTCAGGATGGGTTTATGATATCAAAGCATATGCCATATATGAAATAGGATTAAATCATCCAGGTGAGGTAGCTCACACCTCTAATCTTAGTTATTCAGGAGACAAATCATGATAGAAGTTCGGGACCTGTCAGGAAAGGCCATGAAAATTTTATCTCAAATAAACAACAGAAAACTAGAAATAGGGCTGTGGCTCAAGTGGTGGAGTTTTAGCTTTGAGCTGAAGAGTTGAGGGAAAGAGCCCAGGCCCAGAGTTCAAGCCCCATGATGGACAAAATCAAAAACAACTAAAGATAAAGAGAAATAGAATGAAATCACAGACTAAACATTCACAATGTCTCTTTGACATCATAACAAACATGTGATGTCATAATTCTGTGATATCATTGTATTTTGTGATGTAACTGTGGGCTAATTGTGTCATGATGACAATGAGATTTCACAATTGTGATGATGTCACAATGGATTTGTGGTGTTACACTGATGTGTTAATCTCAATTGTCACTAGCTCACAATGAGGATATGGGTACACAAACGATTGTGATGTCACAAAGGCCATGATCACAAAGGAGCTATGAGGTCACCATAGATGTTT
This sequence comes from Dipodomys merriami, assembly GCF_024711535.1. Classification (NCBI taxonomy): domain Eukaryota; kingdom Metazoa; phylum Chordata; class Mammalia; order Rodentia; family Heteromyidae; genus Dipodomys; species Dipodomys merriami. The sequence goes on along the minus strand of NW_027203159.1, from coordinate 26,203,363 downwards.
GATGTCGCAATGAGACTTTAATATCATTATGCTATGCCCAAACTTAATTGCTAGTGTTTCAGAATGAGGATACGAATTCACAAAGAGTCTGTTTTCTAACATATTGTGGGGTCATCCATAATGTGTGTGTGTGTGAAATCAGTATGGACACTGTTATCCTAATACAAATGTGATATCCCAATATGACATAGTACTTTTGTGATGTTAATGACTTGGAAATACCAGAATATTATGTCACGATAGCAGTGTGATGGATGTCACAAAGTTGATGACATCACCATGGATTTAACTTGTTACAATGATGTATGACATTTCAATCGTCATTAGTTCACAAAGAAGATATAAATTTACAAAGGAGCATAAGATCCCAAAGGCCATGAATCTACTAAAATATTATTAGGAAATAATGGGTTATTGATAATACAGTCGGATGGCGATAACATAAAGGCAATGTGATGCCAAAATGGTGAAGAGGTTACAATAGGTCTGTCATATCACAATGGTTTTGTCATGTCTCAATACATGCATGCCCTATTCCAATCGTTCTCAATCATAATGAATATATGTGTTCACAAGGAGACTGAGATGTCAAAAGTCTCATATGTTGTCACAAATGTTATGAATTCCTAACAGGTTTGGGTGTCACACCATGACTGTAATGTTATAATGGCAATATGATACTACAAAGTTTATGATGTCACAAAGAACTTGTGATATAACATGTCTTATCTGAAATATAAAATAAAAAACAGATTATGAGCTCACAAAGGCCTAATACATGAACATGGCAACCTGCTTCAAGAGTTAAGACAGGACAGGTTTGTGATGTCACTAGGAGTTAGTGATATCACAATGGCAATGTGATGTCACAAAGGGTTTTTGAAATCACAATGATTGTGAGGTTACAATGAGTTTCTAATATCAAAGCACATGGCACATTTGAAATAGAATGAAATCACAGACTAGAAATTCATGTGTCTAAGACATCACAATGACCCTGCGATAGCACAATCTTATGATGTCATTATAGTTTTCTGATGTCATGGTAGGCTGATGGTGTCATGATCACAATGGTGATGATGTCACTAAAGTATTATGATCTAACAATAGCCTGTCTGATCTCAATTTTCTCTAGCTCATGATGAGGATATTGGTTTACAAAATGACTCTGGTGTTGCAAAGGCCATGTGTTTCTCAAAGGTGCTATGAGCCATTGTTTTGTGATGTCACAAGGTGATAGTGTTGTCACAATGGGAATGTAATGTAATAATTTCTTTGTGATGTCACAGGCTGATGTGGTCACAATAAGTTTGTGATGTCACAACAAGTTTGTTATATCACAATAACATCCAATTTCAATTTGTACTGGTTCACAATGAGGATATGAATTCACAAAGAGAGCCTGTGATGTCACCCCTAAAGTATGGAGTCATTAAAAAACGTGAGCAAAATCACAATGGACAGTGTTATCATAACTGAAATGTGATGGCAAAATACGAAGGCATAGTCGTTTTGTGGTATCAATGTTGTGTTAATAGTTTTAGGATGTCATGATGGTGATGCCATCACCATGGGTTTGTGATGTCACAGAGACATATCAGACCACAATCCCTATTGGTTCACAATGAGGATATGAGGTTACAAGTGGAGCTTGAGTTCCCATGAAGGCCATACATTTTCTAAAATGTTATGCTGTCATAATAGGTTTATGTAACCCAAAGGGACAGTGACAATATAATGGCAATGTGATGTCCCAACATTAAGCCATTATAAGGTTTGGAGGTCACAATTGCTTGGTGATGACATTATGTTGGCTATGTCACAATGGATTTGTGATGTGACAATGGGCTTGAAATGTCACAGTGGTGATGAGGTCACAATGGGTTTATGATGTCACAAGTTTGTAATAATATATCCAATTTCAATTGCTACTAGTTTATAATGACGATGAGTTCAAAAACAGCCTATTTCCTAAAATGTCATGGGGATATCTATAATTGTTGCACAAAATCACAATGGACAATGTTATCATCATAGAAATGTGATGTCAAAACCTGATTTCATAGTTGCTATGTGATGTCAATACATTGGAATCCTACAATGTTATTTAATAATAGGTTTTTGATCTCAACCTAGTGATGCCATTATAATGGAATTCTTATTTCATAATGACATATCACATCTCAACCACTATTAATTCACAATGAAGATATGAGATTACGAAATGAACTTGAGGTCCCTGAGGCCATGTGGTGACTCAAAAGTTGAAGAACTTAACAGGTTTGTATTATCACAATGTGACAATAATGTCATAGTGGCAATGTGTGATCACGATGTTCATGATATCAATGGATTTCTGATATCACTTGCTGTATATGAAATACAAGATCAATAACAGACTATGACCTCACAAAGAGCCTCTAATATCATCATAGCAATGTATCACAAGAGATATACAGAGAGGACAGGTTTCTGATGTCACAGTGGGTTATAGATATCAAAATGGCAATGTGAGATCGAAAAGTGTTTATGAAATCACAATGGTTATGAAGTCACAATAGGTTTCTGGAATCAAAGCACATGCTACATTTAAAATAGAATGAAATCGCAAAGTAGGTATTCACAATGTGTATACGACACCTCAATGACCATGTTACGTCCTAATGCTATGATATCATTGTAGTTTTGTGATGCCCAGTGAGCTGATATTATCATTATGATGTCACAACACAATGGTGATGATGTCACCAAGAGTGTGTGATGATACAATGGCAAATGAGATCTCAATTGTCATTAGCTCACAATGATAATATGATTACGCAAAGGTCTGTGACGTCACAAAGGCCATGTGTTTCTCAAAAGTGTTATGAGGGTACCATCCGTTTGTGATGTCACAATGTGATGGTGGTGATGTTGCAATGACAATGTGATATCACAATGTGTATGATATCATAAGGCTGATATGGTCACAATGGGTTTGTGATGTCACAACGTGTTTGTAATATCACAATGATGTCCAATTTCAATTATTGAGTTCAACAGAAAGATATGAGTTCACAAGGGGAGTCTGTTTTCTAACATTTTATGGGGTCATCCATAATGTGTGTGTGTGTGTGTGTGTGTGTGTGTGTGTGAAATCAGTATGGACAGTTTATCCTAATACAAATGTGATATCACAATATCTCATAGTTTTGTGATGTCAATTATTTGGCAGTACCACAGTATTATGTCGTAGTATGTTTGTAGGTGGCAGTATGATGGATATCACAACATTGATGAAATCACCAAGGTTTTGTGATGTCACAATGACATATCAGATTTCAATCACTAGTAGTTCACAATGGGATTATAAGTTTACTAAAAGAGCATGAAGTACCAAAGGCCACGATTTTTCTAAAATGTTGAGGTCATAAGTTTTTGATTATACCCACTGTAACTGGGGTAAGCTGGTATCTCAATGTTTTGATTTGCATTACTTTTATGGCTAGAGAAGTTGAGCATTTCTTCATGTGTCTATTGGCCATTCTTCTTTCCTCTTCAGAGAAGTTTCTCTTTAAGTCTTTAGCCCACTTATTTATTGGGCAGTTGTTTCTTTGAAGACTTGTTGGGGATTTATTTTTTTGAGTTTCAGGTATATTTTGGATATGAGACCCTGGTCTGTTGTATGGCTAGTGAAGATCTCCTCCAAATCTGTGGGCTTTCATTGATTTTGCTAGCTATGTCCTTTGCCATGCAGAAGCTCTGCAATTTTCTGCAATCCCAATTTTCCAATCTTTCTCTAATAACAACAGATGCTGTCGGGGTAGTGGTCAGAAGGGAAACTTACTGCATTGTTGGTGGGAGGGTAAACTTGCTCAACCGCTTTGGAAAGCAGTATGGAAGTTCCTCAAAAGACTCTACAACGAGCTCCCCTATGACACAGCAATACACTTTTGGGCATGTACCCAAATGATCATAAATAAGACACAGTAAACCTGCCAGCACAACTATATTTATTGCAGTATTATTTACCATAGCTAAGATATGGAACCAACCCAGATGCTTCTCAGTAGATGAATGGATCAAGAAAATGTGGTATATATACACAATGGAATTCTATGCCTCCATCAGAAAGAATGATATTGCCCCATTTGTTAGGAAAAGGAAAGCCATAGAAACAATTATATTAAGTGAAGTAAGCCAGGCCCAAAGAAACATAGGTGCCATGGTTTCCATTATTTACCATAACCAGTGTATGTCTGAGTCTAGCAGAAAAAGGTCAGATACGTTGATGTAAGGGAAATGAACCCCAAGATAAGTATTGAAATGTTTTTTTTTTTCTTCATGCAATTGTTTCTAACATATTTCTAAGATTATTTGTTGCTTTCTATGACCTTGCCCCGCGGTATAACTCCTGCTTTCACTGTATTTGATGTGGGTATAATTTTTGGAGGGGAAGGGAAAAAACCAATCATTTAAATAGGGATACAGGTGGACCCATTGCAACAATGAGATATACAAGTCATTATGTGGAAAAACAAACTTTACAACTTTGGTTGGGGGGAAGGATTAAATGAGGGGGTGGTATTGAGTATGGGAAGGGATGGGAAGGGAAAACAAAGGATGAGGCAATAATGCTTGATAAGAAATGTACTCGTTATCTTGCCAATGTAATTGTAACCTCTCTATACTGTATTTTCACAATAAAAAAGTTTTTGAAAACACAATGGGACAGTTATGGGTACTTGATATCACTCTATTATGTCATAATAATGTTTTGATGTCACAATTAATTGGTAGTGTTATAATCATGACCAGGTCACAATGGCTTTCTGATGTCACAATTGCATGTCCACCTCAATTGTTATTAATTCACAATGAGTATATGAGTTCACAAAGGGACTATGATCTCACAAAAGCCATGGCTTGTCACAAATATTATGAAGTCGTAACAGGATTTTTTGTTGTGTTTGAACTGGGCCTGGGAACTGTCCCTCAGCAATTCAGCTAAAGGCTAAAGCTCTACTACTTGAGCAACAATTCCAGATTTCTTTTGTTTTATTGGAGATAAGAATTTCATGGATTTTCCTGTTTGGGCTGGCTTTGAAGCACGATCCTCAGATGTCATCTCTGAGTGGCATGAAATACAGGCCTAAGCCACCAGTGCTCAGCTAGTCTGAAAAGGTTTGTGTTTGTGATGTCACAATGTGACAGTAATGTCATAATGGCTATGTGATGTCACAATGTATGATGTCACAAGAGAATTCTGATATCATATGTAATATTTAAAATATGAGTTTGAAAACAGATTGAGATCTCACATAGTGCCTAAGAAATCACAATGGCAGCATGCCACAAAATATATGAGTACAGGACAGGTTTGTGATGTCACTGTTAGTTTGTGTCATCACAATGGCAAAGTGACATCACAAAAGGGATTGTAATGTCACAATCATTATGTAGTTACTCTGGGTTTGTGTTATCTGCCAACATACCACATTTGAAATAGAATGAAATCACAGAATTGGTGTTCACCAGTGTTTCTTTTGATATCACAATTACATATGATGTCACAATGGCAAACCATTTTGTTATGTCATGAGCTGAATGCCTCAGGATGTCAATGTGATATCACAATTGTTATGTTGTCACAAAGAGTTTGTGATATTACAATGGCATATCTGATCTCAATTGTCATTATCTCACAATGTGGATATGGGTACCAAAGATTGTGATATTGGGAAGGCCTTGTGTTTTTCAAAAGTGGCATGAGGACACACTAAGTTTGTGATTTCACAATGTGATAGTGATGTCAGAATGTCAATATGAAGTCACAATGTGCTTGGGATGTCACAGTGTTCATGAGGTCAAAATATGATTTTATGTCATAATGAGTTTTTAATATCACAATGACATATGCAATTTCAATTGCTACTAGTTCACTGGAGGAAGCAGCCATGCCTTACAGCAATTGGCCAGAAGACCAGTGCCCAGAGTATAAGTGACCCAAGGTATCCAGAAAATCAGATGAGTGGCCCAGGCACCTCTGTAACTGTGGGCAGGATTGGAATTGGGATGGAGGCAGCTAAGTGTGCATGTGATTCTGTAAGACAGTTTCAGGAAATCCTGGCTTCCAGCGATGACTCAGAGGATGTCCGTAAATCCTTGAGACTGATCTCAGTGTTGCTCATCATGGCAGAAATCTTTGCTGCGAAGGGTGTCAAAAGGACAATTAATGGATTTAGGAAGCACTACCAAGTGTAAAGTTTGGCCAAGGAGCTGGCCAAGCACTGGAAGACTTTGGCTGATCCTCAAATCAGAGGTTCTGTGCCTGGACCCTGATGAAGAGGGCACTCAAAAGCCCATGCGGGATGGATTAAGGCAGGAGAATCAGGAGTAGAAGCAGGCACAGGAGCAAGAACAGGAGCACAAGGAAATGTTCAAGGCATCAGTTGCGGATCTGTTCTCTCAAAACAGGGGACATGACACAGTGGAACCTGTAATGCTGGTGAGTGCCCACAAGTGTTCGTATGCCACAGGGGTGGCATCCAGACATGGGTGGCAAAGTGAATGTGCAGAGCTGTGTGGCAGTACCAGGAGATCCTTGCCTCCAGCACACATGCAGATGAACTCCATAAAATCTTGAGGCTGCTCACAGTGTTGCCCATCATGGCAGAAATCCTTGCCCTCATGAGTTTCAGTAAGACAGTGAAGGGTTTTAGAAAGCACCAGCAGGTGGTCATGTTGGCCAACGAGCTGACCAAGCACTGGAAGTCCTTGACCATGCTCAGCCTTAAATTAGAGGCTTTGAGTCAGGATGATGAATAGTATGGCACTCAAGAGACCAGGAAGGATGATCCTGGATAAGGAGAAAGGAAGGGAAAGGGTGAATGGGAGAAGGAACAGGAAATGTTGAAGGACTCAATTGTGGATCTGTTCTTTCAGAGCAGAGCAAGTGACTCAATGGATGCTGGAACTCAGATGAGTGGACCACAAGTATACGTAGATGTGGTCAGGGGTGGTATACAGATGTGGGTGGCCAAGAGGATCTGCAGAGCCCCTCAGAAACTCCGGGAAAGCCTGACCGTCTGCGCAGATGTGGATGAGCTCTGCAAATACTTGAGAATGCTCTCATTCTTGAACATCAGTATAGAAATCCTTGCCCACAAGGGTGTGAAATGTATAATGAAGGGTTTTAGAAAGAAGCAGCAGGTGTACAATTTGGCCAATGATTTGACCAAGCAGTGGAAGACCTTAGTTGTTCTGAGGTCCAAATCAGAGGCTCTGACCTATAATCCTGAGCAAGGTGGAAATCAAAAGCCCAGGAAGGAGGATCTTTGGTCAAGAGGTGTGGGAGAGTATGGGAACTGGAACAAGAGGAGATAATAAAGTCCTCAACTGTGGATCTGTTCTCACAGAGCAGGATGAATAACCTGCTAGAACCTGGAATCCAGGTGAGTGATGCATGAGTCTCTGTAGATGTGGTTGGTGTAGCTTCAGGTTTGAGGCAGCCAAATGGGTGTGGGAAACCAGGGGAAGCTCCAGGAGCACCTGCCCTCCAGCACCCACAAGGATGACCTACGGCAATCCATGAGATTGCTTAGTCTTGCCCATCATGGTAGAAATTCTTGCTGCCACAAGTGTCAGAAGGACAGTGAAAGGATTTAGGTTTTGATGTTTGGCCAAGGGGCTGGCCAAGCACTGGAAGAGTTTGGAGCTCCTAGGCCACAACCCAGCACTTCTACCAGCCTTTCTGTGCCAGATTCCTGAGCAGGAAAGCATTAAAGATTCCAGGGAAGATGCTCTGGGGCAGTTTGAGTAGGGTTGAGAGTGGAATGAGATGTTCAAAGAGTCCAGTGTGGTTTAAGGATCCCTGGAAAAAGTCACAGTGACCAAGAGGGGAGGCAACATCACCAGGCCAGGTCACCTATACTTAGGCATCTGAGTGAGCTCCAGAGTGTTGACAAGTGGTCTTCCAGTCCTTCTCCCAGCTGTGGGGGCAGGGAGAAGTGTCCCAGAATGTGCCCAGTGTACTCTATGGGCAGCAATGAGACACATCATTGGCCTGTGGACAGCTCTGTATTTCCACAGGTCTCAGAGCCCAGAGGTATGAACGGGATGACTGTTATGTGTGTCCACCTGCCCCATACATCTGGGACCCAATGTTTATGCCCACAAGAAGCTCTCACCAAGGGACCTCAGGGGCTGGGTGGGGCTAGACCAAAAGAGGGGCACCAGTCCTGCATAGAGGAGGAGAGGGACACACAACTACTGTCATCTAAGGTCAATCAGAATTCTATCAACCCAGAGACCCAACCAGCAAAGCAAAGCTGGCTGGGTATAATAACCTGAGCGAGTCCCTGCCACTACATGAGTTCTGCATGCCTCCCCTGTCTTTGGAGGCATAAAGAGGGATAAAGAGGGCCAGGCTCAAAACACCTGCCGCTACACCACATCAAGAAGGCCCGAAAGGAAATGGCTTGAGCATCCCCAGTATAATCTCAGATTCAGTGCACAGCTCAGGTCAGATAGTGAGTCAAGTTGACACAAAGCAGGTGGGGAAGCTAGTGCTTGCCCAATGTGCCAATCCAGCAATATCACCGACTCTGTGCAAGAAGCTGGGTTGCCAAGTGTGGTGCCCAACATAGAAATACTAAATTTCACCCAGTACCTGATCCAATCAGGTGTTCTGCTCGACAATCAACAGATGATATTCTTCCCACATATGCCTGGAATCTCTGAACCCCTGAAGAGGTACAAGGGGAAGGGCTACTCTCCCTTTCCTCAGAGTGGCCCTAAAACTAATGTACTCGGGACCAAAGTGTGGCTCCCTCATTGTCTCCTGTCCACAACATATCTTCAAAATCCCACAATACACTGCTCCTGCCGATCCTAGGCTGCACTGAATTCTCCTCCCACCTGTTTTTGATAGTTATACCATCTAGGGACCAATCACCAGAGGGCTGTGGCTCACAGTGGCACAAAAGAGCTGTGGCAAATACACTGTTCCAAAGAATTCTAGAATGAAAAATCTACAAGGGGTGAATCCTGGCAGGAGTTTTTCCTGCGACCTCATCAAGACCTAGAACAGAGTCTGCAAGCAGTGAGTGTAAAGACTGATGCTAGCCAAGCCAAAAAAAGCCAAGACCAAAAGGCACTGATGCTTATACATCTACCTCCAGAAAAGCCCCCTGTCCCCAATGCAAGATTGCAGGCCTGACTGCAGAAGCAGCTTCTTCCCAAGAAGACACATTCTTCTGTGGGAGTGGCCACATCCCTGTTCGCCTAGGTGGCATGGCAGGCAGCTGTGCTCAGCAACCAGCTGGAGGTGTCAAAGGAGGAAGATGTGGTGGTGATAATACTCTTGCTGCTGCTGCTGGCAGCAAAAGCAAAAGATTTCATCCACCAGACTAGAAAACAGCCTGTGCCCCTTTCTAGCATGAGATCGGCTTCCCTCATGTCCATGTTCAACACCAGAAAGGCTGCTGGTAAGAAAATTCCTCTCATCGCCAAGACTATTCACAATTACAGCAATTTCAAGGGTAAATTCCCCTGGCGATGACCAGGAGATTCCTGGAACACTGGTGGGATATCCAAAGAACATTGCTGGCTAGCTTTCGTGTGCCTCTTTTGGGGCTGCAGACTCACAACCTGTACACTCTTAACTTACCCTTGGATCCTAACACGTCATGACTTCTCTTCCCTCCTGAACTCTCCCCCTTGTACAACTGGAATTAAGATGGGCTAAAAAAACACATATCCCACTTGCATTGGGTTTATAAGCATATACACATTAATAAGTACAGTATTCTCAGGGAGGAGGAGGATTTTTCTTCAAATAACAGAAAACAGCTGTATGGTCTTGACAATCTACCCACACACAGACCCTAATAGTGCATAAATTGTGCAGATGTGTTATTCATAGAGGAAAGCAGCAGCCATTTTTGAGGAGCAGGTGGTCAAAATCCTGTAACAGGGAGATAGAAAAAAAAGCATGACTTTCAGTAGAAAGTGAAACTTCTAAACCTGTGCAATTTTGGTATTGTCCAAATGTGTCACTGTACCATAGCTGTCACTCACAGATCACAGATTTAAAGGCAAGATAGTTCATAGGGGAAAGCAGTAAAATTTAGTCAAAATACATAAAATAAATTCTTATAGCAAGATATAAAGGAATGTAATATTCTTGGGGATTTCAAACTTTCTTTCTCTCTTTACCTCTCTCTCCCTCTCTGTCTCTCAGGGTCAAGTGAAGAAGAGACAACACTGTTGGCCTCTGGATCAGGGAAAGTAATCAAATATTTTCAAATTATGGGAAAAGACAGAGCACTTCTGAGTCAAGATTGTCATCTGAGCTACTCAGAAGATTGGGATCTATAGACCCTGATTCCAGTAGGACAGGGCAGGAAAGTACAGGAGCCTGTTACCTCCATTGCAATACTTTTCCCCAATTGCATTCTTTCTCCAAAAAACATGGCTGTAAGTGCAGCACTGACTCAAATGGTAGATCACTATCCTTGAGGAAGGAAACTTCAGCAAGGGCACCCAGGTCCTCAGTTTAAGCCCCAGAACCAGAGCAAAAAAAAAAAAAAAAAAGAAAAAGAAAGAAAAATGAAAAGAAAAGAAAAAAGAAAAAAATTACATATAAATGGTTACAAAAATACTACAAAGCTCTTAAAATTTAAAAAAATAAAAGGTTTAATTTAAGAATATCCATAAGAAAGATGATTGCTGCAAAAGCAAAGGTACATATGCGATGGCACTCAATCAGGGACCACCTGGGGAGGCAAATGGAGAGACATAGTGGAGCCAAGGGTTTCATGGTCAGGCTGTCTTAGAAACTTTGGTTTCTCAGGAAAAATTGAAAGGAGGTCCCGAGGGAAGAGGAGGAAGCAGAGGAGCACAGATCTGTCAGATCAGTTTTCCACTGACACTAATTCTGGGGTCTTGAAATACCTAAAGAAAACACACAAGTTGCCACCACATTACTTCCATCATTAGGGAGAGGCTCTAACAGCAGTGGATAGTTTCCAGACACCATCACTCAGCTCATTAAACTCATCAAACCGCTAGCAGCACTGGACCAGCAACTCCCACCTCCTCTTTCATTTTACCTGCAATACTTGAAATTGGGTGGGTGAGCCATTACCAGCTTCCCCTACTTAATGCTCCAGAGTATGCAATGGGTCCGAGGAAACAAAGCCTAGTAAGGGGTTCAAACCACACTCAAAAGTAACTGTCTCCCATTTTCTCAGCCTACTTTCCAATTATCCAAACCATCAATTCCAGATCAGAATACACCCTAACCGCGGAGGATGGGGAGGGGTGAGGGTTTTGAGGATAGGAGGTTAGGAGAACAATGTTGATGGTCCACACTTGTGACCCCAGCCTACAGGAGGCACACAGGGTTCCAAAGTTCAAGACCAACCTGTTTTTCTTGGAAGGATCTGTCTTTAGCAATTCTTCACTTGTAGTATTCAATATCTAGAGCACCCAACTTGGATCAAGGAAACACACTCAAATATACTCTTCACAGCAATCTTTCCTAGAGCATATTTTCTGCTCAATTTTAAGGCCCTTTCCTTCCCAACTCCATTCATACTTTTGGTAAGTTTTTGAATTTGTATAGTTGAATAAATTGTCACATGTAATGTTATTCCTTTGTTTGGCTTCTCCTCATGGTTTAGTGTATCATTAGATTGCCATGTTCACACAAGGCAGATATTTCTGTTATTAATTTCATTATCTCTTTATTGGCTCTGTGATAATTAATTAATTAACTTATGGGTTTCCAAAAAGTTGCCTCTCCAATCTTCCAATAGTATTATACTTTTTTCCTTTCCTATCATACTTATCTGAGAGTTCATTTATCTTTGTGTTTTTAGTATTCACTTTTTTTCATCACCTTGGGTAATAGTTCACCCTCAGAATACACGGTGAAATCATTGAGAAAAGTCTAATATTCTCTTAATGTTATTCTCAATTAGTTTGTCTCCCTTTAGGAAAAGGATGCCAGAAATTACCTTAAAGAAAATGTGATCCTTACACTAATTTCTTTAAATTAAATTTTCAGATTCATTATGAAAACAATAAATGACAGACTTAAGAGATGATCCCTATATACATGTATGATTGCATACCTGAACTGACCACATATGAGAACACATATGTTGTCCCATCTGAATTTCATATTATTTGCTGTAGTCCACTTATGTTTTCGTGTAGGTGCTCATCATTCTGTTTGTTTGTTTTGTTTTGTTTTTTGCTTCCGGTCGTGGGACCTGAACTCTGGGCCTGGCAGCTGTCCCTCACCTCTTCAGCTCAAGGCTAGCGCTCTACCACTTGAGTCACAGCACCACTTCTGGCTTTTTTCTTTTTTTGCTTATGTGGTGTTGAGGAATCGAACCCAGGGCCTCATGCATGCAAGGCAAGCACTCTACCACTGAGCCACCAACCCAGCCCCTGGTGCTCACCATTCTTGAGTAGGTGAAAGAATGCTGGTATTTATGCTTAAGAAGACCTCCATGAGATAATAGTTTTCTTTACCTTTTTTTTATGCACTGCTGTAAAGTGTATGTGTTTTTCAAAAGTTACAGAATTTTATAATAGATGAACTAAGATTACTCTATCTTTAAGGATCTTTTTTAAAGATCTTTATGGTTATTAACCTCTCTAAAGAACAAATTTACAATATTTTCAGAGTAATGGCTTGAACTGGCAAATATTATGTTTAGTAATCTATACTCCGAGATGGTAAATCATGTTTTTCCTCATTTAGGAAATCTCAATTCTTTTCATTGAAAGAAAATATAAATGTAGGTGCCAGTGGATCATGCTAACTTATCCTAGCTACACAAAATTTTGAGATATGAGTTTGTGTTTCAAAACCAACTTGGCCAGGAAAGTCTGTGAGACACGTCTCCAACTAACCATCCAAAAACTGGATGTGGAGCTGTGGCTTATGAGCTGGAACACAAAAAGCTCAGGAACAGTGCTTAAACCCTGAGTTTCAGCTCCAGGAATGAAACAAGAAAAAGAAGATGCATAAAAGTAGATTACAAACACCTCGAAATTAGAAGCAGTAACTGAAGATGGGCAGGGAGACACAAGGTGGGGGAATAACCAGAGTACACTGTATATACATATGAAAATATCTTGATACTCAATAAGATAAGATCTGAGGATCATAGTTTGAATCCAGCCTGGGCAGGGAAGTCCAGAAGCCTCTAAGTTCCGACAAACTACTCACAAAACACTGGAAGAAACACTGCAGGTCAAGTAATAGAATGGTAGCCTTGAAAACAAGCAGGCTCAGGGACAGCACTCAGAAAGTAAGTACTAGCACCATTACTGGCAAAAAGAAAAGGAAAATGGAAAAATGTAAGAAATTGTGTATCAAAGCTTATTTGGTCTTTGAGTATTTTTGCATTCATGATAAAAAAGTGAGAGATGTACAGATTAAACCATTTTATCTTAAACTCTAATTTTTCATTGTTGAAACATTTATTCTAATTACTGGATATTTTTTTTTCTTTTTTATTGTGAAAATAACGTACACAGGGGTTACAATTACACAGGCAAAGTAATGAGTACATATCTTATCAAGCATTGTTGCCTCCTCCTTCGTTTGCCCTTCCAATCCTTTCCCATACCCCCAGTAACACCCCTCAACACCCCTCCTCTCCCTGGCCAAAGTTATAAAGTTCAGTTTTTGACATAACGTCTTATACATCTCATGGTTGCAACGACTCTAAAATTTAAATGTACAAATAAGTCTGGGTCCCAAAGAAACATAGGGCCCATGGTTTCCCTTATTTGCAAAAACTAGTATACATCGCGGATAATCTTACATATAAGCAAAGATGGTCAAAAGCTATGTACATATGACCATATAGGATGGTGCTAAGTGAAATGAACCCCAAGATAGGAACACAGAGGATTTACCTTTGTTGTTGTTGTGTTTAATGTACTATATGATATATTTTTTCTTTGGTATGTTCTTCTCCCTGGTATAAACTCTGTTTTCACTGTGTTTGATTCCAGTGCCCTTTAATTTGTATATACATTTTTCTAATTTGGGGAGGGAAAAGAAAATAACAAAATGCTGAAAAAGGATACAGGTTGACCCATTGTAACAATGAGATGTACAAGATTCTACGTTGAAAATGAACTTCACAACTTGAGAGGGAGGGGTAAGTTGGGGAGGTGGGGAGGGAAGGGATGGTAGCTGAAAATCAGAGAAAGGGTAACAATACTCGATAGGGAATATAGTCATTACCTTATTCATGTAACTGTAACAACTCTGTACAGTCTCTACAATAAAATATAAAAAAATACCAAAAAAAGGAAGAATTCTGGGTTTCGCCTCAGTTCTAAAATGCTGTGTAATGAGTGCAAATTCATTGGCTTAGATCTGCAATAACAATCTAGACAAAAATATCAGAAAGAGTGACATCACCCCATTTCTTAGAGAATAGAAGAATTTGGAAAAGAAATAGTAAATGAAGTAAGCCAGACCCAAATAAACATAGATCCCATTGTTTCCCTTATTCAAAATAACTAGTATACATCTAGAATAATGCTATCAGACAAGCTGAAAATCTCAAAAGCTATGGATATATGAACATATAAGATGATGCTAAGTGAAATGAACCTGAAGGTATTGACAAAAGAGGATTTTTCTTTGATGTTGTTTTTAATGAACTATGTGTTTTTTTTTTTAATGTTCTTCCCTCTGTGGTATAACCCTTATTCACTGTATTGTCGGGTGCCCTGAGTCTTATGTATACGTATTTCTAATTTGGGGAGGAAAGGAATTTGGGAAAGCAAATAACAAAATGCTGAAATAAGGTTATAGGATGAGCCATTGTGATAATGAGAGATAGATGAACATTACAGTTTGTAAAGAATTTTACAACTTTCGGTGGGTGAAGAGTCCAGGATGTAGGAAAGTAGGATAAAAACAAAGGAGGTGAAAACAATGCTTGATGAAAAATGTATACATTACCTTACTCATGTAAAAGTAACTCTATGTACAGTAACTTTACAATAAAAACAACAACAACAAGTATTAGAAAAAATTCTATATCCAAATATTTACTACCTGAAAGACACAAAATACTTCATCAGAACCTCACAGAGACAAACCTGAATTTATTAAGGTTGTCAAGGGAGACTGATCCAGTAAAACTCTCTTTTCCCTCTCTCTCTCTCTTCTCTTTCTCTCACACTCTTTGACACACACACACACACACACACACACACACACACACAACCACACACAGTGTCATTCATTGCTATACATAAATACCTTCAGATACAAAATTTAATGCATCTCAAATATCACATAAAATGGCTTGATATTTACATGTAGCCTACATACATCCTTTATATATTTGTCATTTCTACATAATTTAAAATACCAAATAAATGTATGTTAAATGCAAATAAATAGAGTTAACATGGTTTAGAGCATGAAGATAAAATGGGTTTGTTCAATATTGGCATTCCATATAAATATAATGTAATTTATATTTATAGAGATTTACTATAAGGATTTGGTTCACACAATTATAAAGATGGATGAGTCTTAAAATATGAAGTTAGTAAGTTAAAGATACAATGCAGTTCTACTCAAAAAGTTTGCAGAATCGAGATTAGGGAAAAGCAAGTAATTCCATTTAAAACAATGCCAGGAAAGAAAGCACCCATGTGCGAGTTTGACAATAATTAGGCAGGATGAATACTGTCTGTTGTAGAAGAATAATTCTGTGGAGAATTCAATTCTTTTTAAAAAATAATATCAAGATAAGACAGAAGAAGCAGCTGCCTTGAACTGATTAATGAGTATGAGCTTGGTAGGTACTCACCCAGTTGAACCACAATACAAATCCAGGCATAGGAAAGAGGCAAGGAACTTTCTTGGAGGCTACATAGTATCCAAGCCAAGAGAGCAATCAGAGCCCATGGTAAGGATGTGGGAGTCCAGAAATCAGGACATACACAAAAAGAAAGCACTTAGAAATGAGCTCACCATATTGACTGAGTTTTACAGTCCTGTCAGAAACTTTGCAAATATATGGTGAGAAATGTTGAGAAACCAACATGAGAGTAACGAATTTCTTAAAAATATGATTACTTTCCAAAAGTTTAAATAACAAATATTACTGTGACCAACTATTGGGCTCAGTATTTACATGGCTGTATTCATAAATATTGGACTGATCTAACAAAAATTGTAATAGAACTTCTGCCTTAGAAAAACAGGGATTTATATGCTAATAATGGAGGAGATAAGTAGAGCAAAATGCTCATCTTCTATAAAAATGAATATCTTAAATCTGAGAATGAAAGATTAAATTTCAGGAACTATAAATGTTGGTAAGATTTAAATCTTGTTTTACAATTTCTCTTTTATGTCATAAAGATGATTCTAAGGAGTATTAATTGAGAAGAAGGTGTCTCCCTTTTTTGAAGTTTCATCAAACCATTAAAATCTCAAATTACATTTTGAAATTCAGTCCAAGTGCTCATATGAACTGGCTTATACTGTAACCATAGTGACTCCGGGGACTAAGAACAGAAAAATATCAATCTTGAGGCAACTGAAGCAGAAAATTCTCCAGACTTAATTTTAAAATACCAGAGTTACAGTTGTTTTTCAGTCGCTAAATGCCAGCTTAGTAAGCACAACCATTGTCAGAGTTATAAATAAATAAATGATAGGCTGGTTAGATTGATCGATCGATCGATCGATCGATCGATCGATAGATAGATAGATAGATAGATAGATAGATAGATACTCGTGGTGATGCACATCTGTAATGCCAGTATTCAAGATGCTCAGGCAGTTTTATTGCAAATTTGCAGACAGCCTTGCCTTCGTAGTTCAAAACTGCATGAAACTAAAAAAGGGGGGGTTGAAATTATGATATATCAAATTTTCAGCCCTAGGCATGATTTCAAGGGAAAACCATCTGTCAATCAATAAAAAAATTCAAATTGAAGATAAGTGTATAAGTAATGTGAAACAAGAAAGTCTATTAAAAAAAAAACAACAAAAGAAACATACTGAAAATCCTAATATAGTAGCTCTTGTAGTGACCAAAATTTTTGAAGACAGTTGTCTTTATATAAAACTCATAGAACCATCTCTTACATTTTTACCTTGTCGAAAACATTAATGAGCATAGTCTTTTTTTGATAAGCAGTTATTTTCACAATCCCTGATGAACACAGTACCTTTGACTTGATTTTACAGAGATCCTTCTATCAGTGAGCTTATCTGAATAATGCTCTCAGCCCCATCTGGAGACTAAAATATAAAATCAGACTGGATTTATAAATCACAAGAAATTCAGCTGTTATATAAGGTTATAGAAAATAGAAAATAATTAAATATGTGAGATAGCAAAAATTAAATATTAAATTGGCGGGGCATGGAGGCTCTTGCCTGTAATTCTAGCTATTTAGAAAGGTGAGATAAGAGATTCACAGTTCAAAGTTGGCCCGGGGAGAAAAATCTGCAACTCTGCTTTGTCTAGCCAGAAGTGGAGGTGTATCTCAACTGGTACAGTGCTAGCCTTAGTAAAAAAATCAAGTGAGAACAATACTGACAAAATACTTGAGCTGGAGTTCAAGTCCCAATATTGGCACAAAAACAAAGCACTAAATTGTATGGTACAGATTATATAGATTATACTGACAAGTCAGAACACACAGAATGTGGCTGAGTAAGGTAAGGAGACAGGGATGAGAAGAGTTTGGAGAGAGAAGATAGAGTATGCATCTGGATTGCTATGCCACTGGAATATTTTATAGGTCCTATCAATGTTTGGTGTTTATCCCAAGTATAATTGAAAAACATTAAGATTGTAGGGGTGTGGGGCAGAGACATAGACTGTCACAATTATGAGGCACCAGTGGTTCAGACCTGTAACAATCCCTATCTGGGAGAATGAAAACAGAAAGATTATCATGAAAGGCTAACAAGGCAAAAAAAAATCATGAAAATTCTATCTCATCAGTGTACCTGTCATTCCAACTACAAGAATAAGACAAAAGGAGGTGCATCTCAGTCCAGTAGCATAAATAAGCAAGAAATTAGACACTATCTTAAAATTAATCAAGACTTGGAAGAATGATTTTGTTCAAATCATATAATGAATCCCCCTAGTTTTGCAAGCATAGCTTAAAGGTAAAAAAATCTGGACACTTGTAACTCATACCTGTAAACTCTAACTACCATGGAAACTGAGTCCTGGAGGATTAAGGTTTAATGTTAGCTCAGGCAAAAAGTATATGAGATTATATGCCCAATTAACCAATAAAAGCTGGGATTGAGATGTGCATGAAGTTGTAGAGAATCAGAACAGAGCAAAAAAACAAGGTTCTGATTTCATGTCCTGGTCTTGGCAACCAAAGAAATATATAAACAAATATAAAAAAATACACAAGACAGGGCTGGAACTGTGGCTGGAGGTGTTGCTGAAGAGTTCAATACCTGCCAAGGTTGATCAAGATCATCAGTTTCAATGCCAATGTTGATAGAATAAATAAATTAAATTAATAAGCAAACGAATAAAGAAATTAACATCATGTTTTGGGATAAAAATGCACATGAAGAAGATGCACAAACAAATAGAAAGTAGTTAGGAGACTAGTAAAGTGTTTAGATGAGAGATTTTGTATTTTGTTGACCAGGATAGTGGTTATGGAAACTTAGATGATTAAATATACAATAAGATCTGCTGATGACAATCTTCTGTGAAAGAGGAGAAACAAGAGAAAGGAGCTATGGATGTTGACTTGTGAATTCACTGCATGATAATTTCACATTTCCAATCTAAGGATGATTGTTAAAAGGGAAATTTTAGAAGTGGAGGCTACAAGTGAAGTGCTGGCCAAGTTCAACCATAGGTACTTAAGCTATTCCAGTAGATACATCAAGTAAATAGGTGATTCAGTATTCTGTATTTCATCTTCTGGGGCATAGATCTGGTTCTAAGCAAAAATTTGATTCAACAGTTTATCTGGAAGAATGTTTGGCATATGGATGGTATTGAATTTAGGAAATCATATGTGGCTATTGAGGGCTATGGTTTCTAAACCTGGAGAGTGTTTTATACAATGCAAGTTGCAAGACCCTATCCCAGAGTGTTTCAGAAAGGCCTAGTAAGGATCAAAAGTCTGCTTTATTAATAGTATATTAAGTACAAATGTTTTGCTTCTACTGCAAGCAATGAAAGCTCAGATTGGAATGGATTTAAGTGTAATTGATGGTTTTAGAAGTACCACTCATATATATTGTTAAACCTTTGTTGAACTTAGAGAGCAACAAACAATAACAGGCAGCTAAAGAACATAAAAAGAATTATCTTGTTGTTATCTTATTGTTTTTCCTCAAAATGGTAGAAGATATTAGTTTTATTATACAACACAATCATCTTTTAAGCACTTTTAAAATGAATTGGGCATGATACATATTTGTAATCCCAGCACTATGGAAGTATAAAGACAGCCTGGTATATAAAGTTCAAAGAAAGTTTGTACTTATACACACACACACACACACACACACACACACACACACACACACACACACACACACACATAATATGATTAATTTCTTTGCCCAAAGTAGGCTCTCTTGGAGTAGGATGCAAACAGAGATTTATTTTTAACTTCTAATTTTATTCATCCTCCTCCACACCAAAGCACTGTTCTTTTGTGCCCTCAGTGTATGGCATAAAACATGCTTCCAAATCCTGTTGCATGTTGTGGGAATTATTTTTAGGTTACAAAAGATACTGTTACAACCAAACAACACAGAATGTATTGTAAAGATCATATAATCTCTGTGAGAAATTGATTACAATCACTTTCTTATATTCACATGAGAAACTGAAGCCAAGAGAAGAAATTAAATGTCTCATATGTCTAGGCTCCCTAGTCACGACTCAAAAATAATCCAGGATTCTAATTCCAGGTCAGTGCTTTTCTGTCTTTCAGCTTTCTCATTTGAATCCCTCTCTATTTGGCTGGGCAGTCCTCCACATTGAGACATGACTTTCTGGTCCCAGAGTTACTTTGTTTGTTGTTGTTTGTATGTTATTCTGACTGTTTCTTGTGCCTGGTTAGTCAAATTCAAAGTCTTGTAAGAAAATTCCATCAGTCTATTTGGAAGGAGGGCAGGGACCAGGACTGAAAAGGAGCCAGTATCAAGACTTATTAGAACTTCCTAATAATTTGGCTCATGAAATGTGATGACACACCAGCCTGCCTCTTTCAGGATTGGCTGGAGACTGGCTAAGCCAATCATTGCCAAGCTATGAATTATTTACCATGTCAATCTCTGTGAAGCTGAGCATACCTTGGTCAATCAAAAGATAGGTAATCAGGAGCCTGAGATCTGAGGATCATACTTGGAATCCAATCTGGGAAAGTCCAGGACAATCTTTTATATGTCCAATTAAACTCTCTCTCTCTCTCTCTCTCTCTCTCTCTCTCTCTCTCTCTCTCTCTCTCTCTCTCTCTCTCTCTCTCTCTCTCTCTCTCTCTCTATCTCTCTCTCTCTCTCTCTCTCTCTCTTTCTCTCTCTCTCTCTCTGTCTCTCTCTGTCTCTCTCATCCACATACATACACACACACACACACACACACACACACACACACACACACACACACACACACATCATGCATAGGCACAGCTGGAAATTGTGGTTCAAGTGTTACAACACTAGCCTGGAAAAAAAACAGTCATTGTGTGATGAGTAGGATAACCTGGGAAATAATGAGGGACATTTGGACCCCGCCAAAAAATTTACTCGTAAGCAGTGTGTGTCATGCATGTACTCCTAATTACTCAATAGGCTAAGATCTGAGGATTGCTATTCAAAGCCTGCCTGGGCAGGAAATTCGGTGAGACTCTTATCTCCAAAATCTACCTGAAAAATGGAAGTGGTACTATCGCACAAGTGGAGGAGTGCTAGCCTTGAGCTGAAGAGCTGAGGGACAGCCTTCCAGACCCGGAGTTCAAGCTGTACAACCAATCCAAAAAAAAGAAAAAAAAAAGAAAAAAGAAAAGAAAGAAAAAAGAAATGCACTCTTACTTGAGTTATATAAATGTACCTACTTTGTACATAAAATTAATATTTGTTTTTAAAAGTCATGATTCCTATGAGGGGGTAAAAATAACATTACCAAATATATGAAAAAATTGATTCTGAAAATTATGAATAATTTCAAATAATTCAGAGATTCACTAGAAAAAAGAAACTTCAAATGTGGTTAAAAAATAACCAGAGAATTATACATGCAGTTTTGACTAAAGTGCTTCAATCTCTTGATAAAAATTTAACAGCTGAGATGTTCCCTATGGATGAGGAAGTTACTTGAAATGGAACTTATTCATCCTAAAGATGCTACAAATGTACTTTAAATGCTAGCAAGTTATTTAAAATCGCAAATAATGTTAGTGACAGACTGGAGGCACATTTTGACAGGAATGACTACAATTCTGAAAGGGTTCCCATGGATAAGATGGTTTCAGACAGCAATCACATGCTCCAGAGAAATCTTTCTGGAATCAAAAATGTTGCAAATTTCTGAAGTTGCAGAGCTTCTGCATGAGAAAGGGCATAGCTAGCAAGATCAATAGAAAGCCCACTGATTGGGAGAAGATCTTCACTAGCCATACAACCAACATATCTAAAATAGACTTGAAACTCAAAAAATTAAATCCCCCAACAATAAATCCTCAAAGAAACAACTGCCCAATAAATAAGTGGCTAAAGACTTAAAGAGAAACTTCTCTGAAGAAGAAACAAGGATGGCCAATAGACACATGAAGAATGCTCAACATCCCTAGCCATAAAAGAAATGCAAATCAAAACAACATTGAGATACCACCTCACACCAGTTAGAATGGTGAAAATCGAGAACTCTAACAACAATAGATGCTGGAGGGGATGTGGACAGAAAGGAACCTTACTTCATTATTGGTGGGAATGTAAACTTGTTCAACCACTTTGGAAAGCAGTATGGAGGTTCCTCAAAAAACTTCACATAGAGCTCCCTTTTGACCCAGCAATCCCACTTTTGGGCATTTATCCAAATGTTTACAAACAAAACCACAATAAAGCTATCAGCACAATTATGTTTATTGCAGCATTATTTACCATAGCTCAGATATGGAACCAGTCCAGATGCCCTTCAGTAGATGAATGGATCAAAAAAATGTGGTATATATACACAATAGAATTCTATGTCTCCATCAGAAAGAATGGCATTGCCCCATTTGTTAGGAAATGGAAAAACTTGGAAAAAATTATATTAAGTGAAGTAAGCCAGGCCCAAAGAAACATAGGTCCCATGGTTTCCCTTATTTGCAATATCTAGTATATGTATGAGTCAAGCAGAAAAGGTCAGATAATGTGATGTTAGGAAAATGAACCCTTAGATATGTATTTTAATGTTTTTTTCCTTTCATGCATTCATTTCTAACGCATTTATAAGATTATGTCCTTGTAGCTTTGTATGTCCCTCCCCCACAAGATAACCCTTCTTTCACTATATTTGATGTCAGTATAACTTGTAGAGGAGATGGAGAAAAACAAGTCGTTTAAGGATACAGGTGGACCTGTTGCAACAATGAGAAGTACAAGTTTTCATGTCGAAAACGAGCTTTACAATGTTGGTGCGGGGAGGGGGGGGGAAGGGAGGCTGGCAGGATTGGGTGGGGGGGTGGGGGGGAGACTGGGAAGGGATGTGAAGGGTAAACAAAGGAGGAGGCTGCAATGCTTGGTAAGAAATGTACGCATTAACCTGCCCTTGTAGTTGTAACCCTTCTGTACAGTGTGTTCACAAAAAATAAAAATAAATAAATAAAAAAAGAAATGTACCCATTATTCTGCCCATGTAATTGCAACCCCTCTGTACAATATGTTCATAATAAAAGAAAAGAAAAGAAAAGAAAATGTTGCAAATTTTATTATTGTCTTATTTGAAGAAATTACCAGAGCCACCCAAACCTTCAACCACCACCACTCTGATCACACATACCCTTACATGGGAGCAAGTCTTGTTACCATGAACAGATCAGGGGTTATCAAAGGCTTTGTTGATCATTATTTTTAGTACCAAGAAAATGTTAAGATATGTGCAATTTTCAAAATAATTTTACTTCACACAATAGACTAAAATATAAATTTAACTTTTTCAGTACTAGAGGTTAAACATAAAGCCTAGCACTTGCTACAAGAGTCCTCTACCACTTGACTCACATCCTCAGTCCTTAGGTTTGTATTTCATTTCAACACAGCCTTCTGCTAAATATAAAGCTGTTGAAGGACCGATAATGCAGTAGAAATGAATATCAGTTCATATTGAGCTTGCAACGTTAAATCCTTTTGTATTTACTATTAGTAACTTTTTAGTATAGAATCATCCCCTTCAGTGAATTCACTCAAGACTCAATATCATCCTCAACGTTGGGATATTTTGACTTTCAATTGTATTTTTTTCTGACATCTTCAGAAATAAGTCTCATTCAGTGAGCTAGTCCAATGATGCTTTTCTTTCCATTTTCATTCTTTATATAATGTTGATGGCATTTTAATTTTTCTCTACGCATTGGATCTTTTGATTTTCTTGTAGTATTTTTGATGTTGTTTTGGTCATGGGGGTTGAACTCTAGTCCTGGAACTGTCCCTCAGCTCTTCAGCTCAAAGCTAGAGCCCTACCACTTGAGCCACAATGCCACTACCAGCTTTTTTCTGCTTATGTGGTATTGAGGAATTGAACCCAGTGACTCAAGTATATGAGGTAACATTCTACCACTGAGCCAACTACTCAGTCCTCTAGTAGGATTTTTATATATTGTTTTATTTTGGCACTGAGAAAGGATAGATGCGAGAATAAGGTGTGGGCAAACCTTGTACATTTTCGTTATTCCAAACTCCTCAGTTTGTATCTTGGGTACAAACTGAGTTTGTACACAGTTAGGGTACAAACTGTGTTTCCTATATCATAGCATGGCCCAGGCTCTGTCTGTTGTAGAAATATGTGTTTTTCCATGGTCATAGGAAAAGGAATTCGCTGAGAATACTTGAGGCACAATTTCTATTAGGAATAACCAAAATGGCCTGTGTAGTACAGAAAGAAACAGGTATGTAATATGAAAAACCAGGAGCCCCTACATGGTAAATCCAATCAGTCCGTAGACAAGGCCAGATCCAGTCTGAAAAGAAAAGCACTGTTGTTGGAATTGTTTACTGGAAGGTCCAGTTTGCCAAGCATACCAATCAGGTGTATGGGGATGGGATCAGTTCTCATAGGCAATCATGATGGGCATTTTGTAGCTCAAGAACTGTCCAATTCGGAGTGCAGTTGGAAGGCCAGCAAGACACAGGTGCCTCCAGTTCTTAATAGCCATGATTGCTCCTCATGTCCGGTGATCAGTGAGGCATGAGATGGCATAGCATGGAGTCTATGTGTCTATTATGACATTTGAAAACCTCCAGGGAAACACAAAACAGGCGAGAAACAGGCCTGGGTACATGTGGGAAGAAACTGGGGTCATGGTGTGTACACTGTGGGAAGCAGAATATGGTGCCCCTTGGACTCCTCAGTAGGCCAAGGGTAGTGGGTGGGGACCTGATTCTCCTGGATTGTGGCATATGGCTGAGAAGGGAGTTTGGAGACACCTGCCATGCCTGGTACCCGTGAACTTGTGTCCTTACTGTCTGCAGGCCTCTGATGCACCTAGGCAGGTAAACACCCACTGAAGTAATCTTCTCAGAGAGGAGGCAGGGACTATGTCCAGCTACTTGAGGAAAACCCTGGGTCTGCCTTTGCACATGAAGGGGAGAAAGAACTAGAAGTCATGGTACCCCTCCCTCTTATATTCTTTTTTGGTAGGTCATAGGGGCCAAACTCTGGGCCTGGGCACTGTCTCTCAACTCTTCAGTTTAAGGCTAGTGCCCTACCACTTGAGCCACAGTGCCACTTCCAGCTTTTTTGTGCTTATGTGAAGCAAGCATACTACATCTGAGCCCTGCCCCATTCCCTATTTTTTTTATTGTGACAATATTATACAGAGGGATTACAACTACATGGACAAGGTAATGAGTACATTTCTTATCAAGCATTGTTGCCATCTCCTTTGCTTCCCCTTCCCAAATGCCCCCCTCCACAGCCTCCTCTCTTGCCCTACTCCTGACCCTCCACTCCCCGCAAAGTTTGTAAACTTTGTTTATCGACATAATGTCTTGTACACCTCATTGTTGCAGTGGGTCCACCTGTATCCCTATTTAAACAATTTGTTTTTTCCCTTCCCCTCCAAAAATTATACCAACCTTAATTATAGTGAAAACAGGGTAGAACATGGGGGAGGGACATACAAGGCAACAAAAAAGTCACATGATACCTTATAAAGATGTTAGAAGCAATAGCAAGGAAGAAAAAAAAAAACACTTGTGACCTTATCTTAGGGTTCATTTCTCTTAACATCCTCTTATTTGACATTTTTTGGCTTCTCTCAGACATAAACTAGTTATTACAAATAAGGGAAACCATGGGACCTGTTTCTTTGGGCCTGGCTTACTTCACTTAATATAAATTTTCCCAAGTCTTTCCATTTCCTAGCACATGGGGCAATGTCATTCTTTCTGATGGAGGCATAGAATTCCATTGTGTATATATACACCACATTTTCTTGATCCATTCATCTACTGAGGGGCTTCTGGGTTGGTTCCATATCTTAGCTATGGTAAATAATGCTGCAATAAATATAGCTGTGCTGGTAGCTTTAGTATGGTCTTGTCTGTGATCATTTGGGTAAATGCCAAAAAGTGGAATTGCTAGGTCATAGGGGACCTCTATGTGGAGTCTTTTGAGGAACCTTCATGTTTTTTCTATCTTTCATTGTACCCCATCAGTACTTGCTAATCAAATCCTGAAATTCATTTTTCCCACACATTACTGAACCCCTCAACCAAGGGAATCCATGCACATTAGCGTAGAAACAAAGGCCTGAACCTCTCTGATCTGTGAGCCCTATTGATTCTTTCTAGAAAAAGATTTTCAAAAATGAAACAAATATAAATCTCTGTTGATGGAATGGAAAAAAAAAGATAACTCTTATGTCTGGAAAACCTTTGTGCTTGTGAGAATGGATTTGAGGCTTTAGGCTTAAGTGCGTTAGAGACCAGTTACTAAAAATTCAAAGCTAAGTTTTTCAATACTAAATGTTGAGGATTGTGAGCACTAACTTCACAGATGTTCAACTGATTATTTCAAACATCATTTCATATAAGGAAATTTGCAAACGTAAGAGTAAATGAGGTGGGAGTTTTCTATAACTTACTTGGATGTTTCCTGTCTTTTAAGCAGAAAAGCGGGAGTCAGAATTCTATAATCATAGCTGCTTACCAAGATGGATTATAGTTCTTGGGGAAAAATTTTTACCTCTTCTATCACCAGGTTGCTGTTCCAGACGTGTAATTGGTTGTAATTGAGAAAAGCTAGAAAGGTCAGACTGAAACACACCTTAGTGGACTTTTATTTTCTGGTCGTGGTACTTGAACTCTATGTCTGAGTGCTGTCCCTCAACTCTTCAGCTCAAGGCTAGTGCTCTACCACTTGAGCCACAGCCACTTCTGATTTTCTGGTGGTTTATTGGAGATAAGAGTTTCAAAGGCTTTCCTGCCTGAGCTGGCTTTGAACTGTGATCCTCAGATCTCAACCTCCTGAGTAGCTATGATTACAGGCGAGAGCACCAGCAACTGGGTTTGACAATGAACTCTTATATTTGAGTGTTGATGCAGAGGTGGAGAATGATTCTTAAAGACTAGTCTATGTGGAAGTTCTAGTATGTTGTGATCAATAGGAGCATCTTGATTTTGATGTTCATCTTCTAATATGAGAATTGGTGTTAATGAGGTGACAGGTGGCAGTCCTCTATCACTTCAGGAAGGAGACTGGTACCTAGACAGAGCCAACCTATGGTTGGCACTACCTTTGGCTCTGGAATCAGTGTGGTGGGATTGAGATCTGCATATGTATGCATTATTTTAAATTGAGATGTCAGAATCGCATTGTGGACATCCAGTTGTCGTTGGAGAATGATATTGCTTTTGAAAAGCAACACAGGTTTAGTATCAGAAGAAGAAAATAAATATTCAGGATATCACCTTCAGTTTCTCTTGCTGAGTATTAGATGACTGTTAAGGATAGCTTTCTTCCTTCTTTCCTTCATTCCTTTTTCCTTCTTTTTTTCCTTCCTTCATTCCTTCATTTCTTCCTTCCTTCCATCCTTCTTTCCATTCTTTCCTGTTCCTTCCTGGATGTCCCTGAGCATTTTTGAAAGAAGCACTCTACAATTTGAACCACATCACCAAGTCTGGCTATTTCTGAGTAATTTATTGGAAATAAGACTGGTATGGTCTTCCCTGCCTGGGCAGGCTTTGCACCAAGATGTTCAGAACTCTGCCTCCTAAGTAGCTTGGATAGTGATGCTAGGCTATATAATTTCTTGTAGTTTAACCATCTCTCAAGTTTTTGTCTATCATGGATTCTGAAATATTTTTATTTTTCATCTAATCATGTAAAAAGTTTATTTGGTAGCTTACTGGATATAAACACTTACACGTATGAGAATGTTTTATTATTACTCTACTGCTCCATTGAACATTTGTAGTAATGGCTTCATTTAAGTAACTTCATATATCATATTTTCTTTTAATACCTTGATGATCTCTAAATCTTGTTGTTTTATTCTGACTTGTATTAACTACTTGCTTCTTAATGGGTAATCAGTATTTTACCTCCCAATAATAATCCAATTGTATTGATGAAATTGTATAAATCAAGAAGAATGATAAAATATGAAATTTAATGGAATCTGATGTATTTTTTGTCTTGATAAAAATATTAATAATTTAGGAATTTTGCTAAGTAGTATTACTTCTGCAAGAAATATAAACACAGTGTGAGGTTTTATTTGGCCAATGATTCCAATTTAAAAATAAAAAGCACAGTCAGAGCTTGAAGAATCAAAAGGACATACAGGTTTGTTAGTACAAAGTGGACAGTAAAATCACAATGGCAATGTGATGTCACAATATCATGTCATAATAATGTTTTCAAATCACATTAATTGGTGATGTGATGAGGTCACAATAGATTTATGATATCACAAGAAGTTTGTGATGTCACAATGGCATGCTGGTCCTCAATTGTCATTTACTCACAATGAGCAAATGGGTTACAACAGGTGATGTCATACCTGAAATAATGTGAGTTGAAAACAGATTTTGAATTCCATTGTGAATGTATACGACATTTTCTTGACCATTCATCTACTGACGGGCATCTGGGTTGGTTCCATATCTCAACTATGGTAAATAATACTGGAGTAAACATCGTCGTGCTGGTAGCTTTAGTGTGGCCTTGTTTCTGATCACTTGGGTGAGGGTTTGGGGGGAGGATGAGAAGGGATGGGAAGGGGAAACAAAAGAGGAGGCTACAATGCTTGATAAGAAATGTCATCATGGGGCTAGAATGGTGGCTCAGTGGTAGAGTGCTTGACTTGCATGCTTGAGGCCCTGAGTTCGATTCCTCAGTACCATATAAGCAAAAAGAAAAAAGCTGGAGGTGGCGCTGTGTCTCAAGTGGTAGAGCGCTAGCCTTGAGCTGAAGAACTGAGGGACAGCACCAAGGCCCAGAGTTCAGGCTCCATGACCGGACTCCCCCCCCCAAAAAAAAAAAAGAAATGTACTCATTATCTTGCCCATGTAATTGTAACCCCTCTGTACAATATTTTCACAATAAAAAACGTCTGTCCTAAAAAAAACCCAAAAAATCAAAAAACATAAAACAGATTTTGAGCTGTAAGTGGGTTTCAGGTATCACAAAGGCAGCATTTAACAAAAGTTATTCGGATAGGACATGTTTGTGATCTCACAGTGTGTTAGTGATATCATAATGTGACATTCTGCCATTGTGATCTCTTAGGCTCTTTGTGACCTCACAGTCAGTTTTTGACCTAATATTTCTAGTATGAAATGTGATATCACATTTCCGCTGTGACATTAAGATCATTTTAACACTACACTGCCAGACAACATGATAATTGTTTCACATTGTGACATCACAAACCTGTTGGGACTTCATCACATTTATGATAACACATGCTTTTGGAGACATCACAGTACCTTCTTGTACTCATATGTTCATTGTGAGTTAATGGCATTTGAGATATATCATGCCATTGTGAAATCACCAACTGATTGTGACATCAATACATGATTACATCATGATTTACATCAAATATGACGTGTTATCAGAAATACACTGACATCATGACAACTGTGATTTTACACTGTCATATGTCATGACCATTGTGTCCCATTGAGACATGACAAAGGGATTGTGATGTTACAATGGTTATGAGCTCAGGATTGGTTTCTGATAGCAACACACATGCCATATTTGAAAGAGAAAGAAATCAAAGTATATTCACAATATGTCTATGGTGTCACAATGATAATGTAATATAATACTGTGATGTCTTTGTAGTTTTGGTAGTCAGAAGGAGCTGATGGTGTCATTAACAAGTTGATATCACACGTGATGATATCACAAATGATCTGCTGTTAAAATGTCATTTGTGATCTCAATTTTTGTTAGTTCACAATGAAGATATGGGTACAAAAAGGGACTGTGATGTCATAAAGGTCCATGTGTTTTTACACAGGTGCTAACAGATCATAATATGTTTGGAATATCACAATGTGATCATGATGTGACAATGGCAATGTGATGCCATAATGAGATTCTGATATCACTGTGATGATGAGTTTACAATGAGATTGTGATGTCTCACCTAGAGTGTGATTTCAAAATGACATCCAATTTCAATTGCTAGTAGGTCAAAATGAGTAAATGAGTTCACAAGATTTTGCAGTCCTAAAGGCCATAATTTTCAAAAATGTTATGAGATCATATTAGGTTTGTGAGAACACAATGGGACAGTGATATCCCTATGGCAATGTGATCTCATAAGATCATGTCATAATAATGTTGGTGATACCATACTGGTGATTAGGTAATAATAGTTATGGATATCACAATGAATTGGTAATGTCACAATAGCATGCTGAATCTCAATATTCATTACCTCACAATGAGTATATGAGTTCACAAGGGAACTGGGATGTCTCCAAGACATAGGTTGACACATGTGTCATGAAGTCCTAACAGATTTGTGATGTCACAATGTGATACAATGTTCATGATGTCTGAAACTGGGATGTCAAAGTGGTCATGATATCACAGTGGCTTTCTGATACCATATGTCATACCTGAAATATTACTAGGTCAAAATCATATTATTCTCCCAAAGGGCCTAAGATATCACAATGGCAACATGTCACAAAAGTGATTAGGTCAGGATAGATTTGGGACATCACAATGGATTAGTGATATCAGAATGGCAATGTGAAGTCATAAAGGGATTGTGATATCACAATGGCTATGAGCTCACATGGGTTATTGATAACCCACATGCCACAATCGAAATAAAATTGAATCACAGAATAGGCATTAACAATGTGTCTATGATGTCAAAACTCTAATGTGGTGTCATAATTCTATGATATTATTGTATTTTTGAATGTCATAATGAGTTGATGGTGTCATAAGGACAAAGTAATGTCACAATAGTGATGATGTCACAGCATTGTGGTGTTACAATGGCCTGTGTGATCTTTTTTTTTAGCTCTCAATGAGATGGGTACACAGAGGGACTCTGATGACACAAAGACCATGTGTTTTTAAAAGGTGCTAAGAGGTCATTATAGTTTACATATCTCACAATGTAATCATAATGTCACAAGGGCAATATGTTTTCACAATGATCCTGATGTTACAGTTGTGTGGACGTTAAATGTGTGTGTGTGATATCATAACGAGTTTGTAATATCACAATGACATGTCCAATTTCAAGAGCTACTACTTTACAATGATACGGGTTCACAGAAGGAGGGACTCCAAAATTCCATGAATTTTCTAAAATGTTACAATATCAAAATACATTTGAGAAAACAAAAATGGAATGGTGACATCACAATGGTTATGAGGTCAAAATGGGTTATGCTATCAACCCATTTGAAATAGAATGAAATCACAGAATAGGCATTCACAATGTGTTTATGATATCACAATGACAATATGTTTTCCTAACGCTATGATGTCAATGTAGTTTGGAGATTTCATAATGAGCTGCTGGTGTCATAATGATATTACACTGCTGATGATGTCAGAAAGAGTTTGTGATGTTACAATGACATGTCTAATCTCAATTATCAGTTCACAATGAGGATATGGGTACAAAAGTGACTGTGATATCACAATTGCCCTGTGTTTTTTCAAAGATTCTAAATGGTCATAATAGGTTTGCGAATGTCACAATGTGATCTTGGTGTCACAATTTCAATGTGATTGTGATGTCACAGTTCTGATGAGGTCACAATAGTTTAGTTATGTCACCATGAGTTTGTAATATCATAATGACATGTACAAATTCAACTGTTACTCATTCACAATGAGGATACAATAATAACCAGCCAGGCAAATATTTTCTGAGGGAAACTATAATCCATGTGGCCCCATGTCCTGGCTTTCTAAAGGACTGGAATGTTTCCAATAGGTGCTGGGCATGCTGCTGGTGGCTGTGGAGTGTCAAGCCTCACTTGATTAGCTGTCAAGAAGTTATTGTGCAGTGATCCATTTGGGAAGTGATGGTCATAAAACTCTTCGGCAAAAGAGTGCTTGGTGTTGGGAGGGTACAGCCCAGATAGATAGATAGATAGATAGATAGATAGATAGATAGATAGATAGATAGATAGACAGACAGACAGACAGACAGACAGACAGACAGACAGACAGACAGACAGACAGACAGACAGACAGATAGATAGATAGATAGATAGATAGATAGATAGATAGATAGATAGATAGATAGATAGATAGATAAACTGAGGGGAAGAGAGAGACAAGTCCTAGAAAGAATGTGGTGATGAGACAGCAGGAGGGGAAATGCCTGTGAGTAGAGGAAGTTGAGGGAGAGAGGCAGGGGTAAGGATGACAACAAGCCATCTCCAGGCCTTTAGGAAGTGGAGAGGCCTAAAGAGAAGAAGGAAGTGGTCGAAGGGAAAAAAGAAAAGACCTGGAATAAAGGATAGTTCTTTAGAGAGAGAAGAAGGATGGGAAAAGCAAAAGCCTTATCTTTAGAAGTTTGGAGCTTTGGAGATAATAGTTTGGGGGTTGGTGCTATGCAGACCAATTAACAAAGGGCAAGCCTGCCCAGTGGAGGTCTGAGGTA
Source organism: Dipodomys merriami (assembly GCF_024711535.1). Classification (NCBI taxonomy): domain Eukaryota; kingdom Metazoa; phylum Chordata; class Mammalia; order Rodentia; family Heteromyidae; genus Dipodomys; species Dipodomys merriami. The sequence goes on along the minus strand of NW_027203159.1, from coordinate 26,171,002 downwards.
TGCAGCCCAGTACAAGGTAGTTGCAGGCCACTTTCTAGTGTAAATAAATTTATCATCTTATATTTGCCTTCATGGATTTTCTCGCACTTTGAAGGTCATTGTTTTTGAGGCCCAAGTGAAATAATCCATGTGGATGGCATTGAACCTTGGGCCCCTTGAAGATGAGTATCTCAGCCCTCAGGTGTGAGTGCGTCCCTTAAGTGTTTGTTCCCTGAGGACAATGTGGAAAAGAGTCACTTAGGAAACTTCTAGCGGTAAGTCTGGGCAAGTTTGACAACTTGTTTTGGGGAACTCTTCTGGAGGTCATCTGACACTTCATTGTGAAGACTTCTGGGAACTCCTCGAGAGGTAATCTTGCACATCCTTGGGAAGCAATTTGGGAGCTCTTAAGAGGTCATCAGGTGCCCTTACAAGAGGCAATCTAGGACATCCTCCGGAGTCATCATGGGTCTCCTTGAGCAGGCATCTGGAACCACCAAGAGAGTCAATCTGCGACCTCCACTGAACGTTATCTGGGGCTTTGGGGGAAGCCATCTGGGACCTCTGGCAGAAGTTATCTGGGGCCTCTTGAAGAGGTCATTGGGGCTTTCTTGAGGGGTCATCGTTGAGAGATGTGGGACATGTGAGTAAAGGGTCTGTTGCTATTGGTCTGTGTGTGTATGCTGATAGTTCTATCTGTGTCCTGTATACACCTCTGTTTACTTCTTTTTTCAAGGATGAGAGGACAATGTCCTAATATTCTCTGAAATGAAAAATCTTCTCCTCCGTTGTTACAGGGTCTCCCAGAGGAAGAACCACCGGTAAGTAGTAGGTGATACAGTCCCTTTTTTACTCCTGAGACAGGCATATGGGGGAGATGTTGGGCAAGCCCACTTTCTAATGTATATTCCCTTTACAACTAGTGACCTATAATAGTGGAAACAGCAAAATCTGTTGTTTTCTGAAAAATCCCAGGGGCACAGAAGTTTTGATACACCAGCCCATCTGGGATGACTGTCAGTGATATTTACAGGTGTTATTGACTTGGGAAGAAAGGAAGCAAATCAGGCACAGTGCATTAAAGGTGGTCCTTGTACAAGATGGTTCATCCTCTGATAACCCAGTGCATTTGGAGCAAGTCTTTCCCCAGACTTGCCCAAGGTGGAACTACAACAGCACTCAAGGTTAGGAGACACTAACCATTAATTCCAGACTGTGATAGCAGGCATTTTGACAGTGGCTGGGAGACCAACTCATCTAAGCTGACTGAGTCTGTACAGCTCCCTACTAAGTCCCCTAATGCTTTGCTGGAATGTTCCTAGAGGCCTATAGACTTTTAACCCTATAGGTCCTGAGGCTCCACAGATTCAAAGAGCCCTAAATATGGCCTGGGTGCACCATTGGCCCAGATATTAGGAAAAAGCTTCAAGATAAGATAACACCTTTGAAGGAAAGGTGTTACCTGAGTTGGCAGAGGTTTCCCAGTGTGTGTTTGATAACACACATACCCTCAAGAAAAACAGTCTAAGAAGGGGATTCGAGTTTTCGTAGAAGCACCGGGACAGGGATCAAGAAACCCTTGAAAAGAAAGTATAATTCATTTGCAAATGTTTGTAGACCTCTAGGACTAGTGGGCTTATTATAAGCAAAATGGACATTGCAAAAAGGAATGTTGAGGGAGAAGAAAGAAAATGACAGGTTAAGTAAACGCACTAACAACTTATAATCTATGTTCATATCTCCTGAGAAACAGGGAAAGGAGCTTGGAGCTCTGAAATTCAATTGTGTTCAACTTAAAATCAGTCCTCTGCACTTAACAAGTAATATGGAAAGGAACAAAATTCTGTTTGAAAACACAGGCTTAAAAAAGACTCTGAATCTCCAATATGTGCCAGACAAAACCCAGCAAGAGGTTAAAATTGTATTCAAAAACACACTGTAGAAAACTAAGAGAGAATTATCAGACGTGAAGTAAAGATTTGAAGACATAAATCAGGAACTGGTGAGAGTCAAAAAATGAGAAAAATTTCTCAGCATGAACCTGGAAAACACTCAGAATCAAATGAAATCTAAGTACAACAGCCTAGGTGAATATGAGAAATGAGGCAAAACTGGGGATGACAGGTCAGAAGCTGAAGGAGGAACAAGATGCTGCATGTGGAAATCAAGGCATAGAGAAAGGAGCTGGACGTGATACAAAGATGAATAGCCTGAAGTACCCAGCAATTATAAGCTTTGAAGAGTGTGAGCTGAAATGTAAAGCAATAGAGAAAGAATGGAAAGAGAAGTTAGCAGAGCAGCCACAGAAGTACCTTGTCATAGAAAAGTAGGCAGAGAAAAGTGAACAAGAAAATATCAGGCTTAAGGAAGAAATTGTTACTCATCAGCAAGAGTTAAAGGACACACATGCTCTGATGGAGAAGGCTTGGGAAAGGGTAAGAGCATTAGACAGAAAAACAGAAGAGCTAAACAGATAAAAGGTCTGTTACAAAATAGACTGGAGTGCAAAACCAGAAAGATAGGCTACTAGAGGAAAAGGCAAGACTGCCAAGATTCTCACCATATTGTAGTGTAGAAGCAGCATGTCCAATGGAACAGGAGGAGGTGTGAAAAATCCTCAAAATAGCAACATTGAGAACTGAAAGGAGAAGCTGAAGAACAAGCAAAGGTGCTGGAAAAAGAAGTGTTATTTGGATAGCCAAAAGAACTCTCCTGTGACTCTGCAGGACACTTGCAGTTTAAGGAGGACTTTGAGAAGGACATTGGGATAGTTAAAATGAACTTTCATGAGACAAAAGTAGAAGGATAAAATGGAAGTCTACAACCTCCACACTGAGGTTCAGAGTTGTAAACAGGAGTTAAAGAAACTAGAGACCCTGACTTTCAGATAAAAAGCCAAGTTGATCAGACAGTTGGGGACCACATTAAAACCAGTGGGGTCTCTGGAGATACTAGTTGTGAAGATTAAAGGAAGAGACAAAAACAGTGGTAACAAGTGTGCAAATGTGGAGACTGAACTTGTGAAAAATGGTTACAGGCACAAGCATTCTGTCTGTATATATCAGTTTTTTGACACCCTTGGTAAATTGTCCCAGGCCACTGCCCAAAATTGTCTTGAAAACCAGTGGGGTCTCAGACTCACAAGCCTATGTAATGTATGTAGGAAGTTGCCAACCGATAAATGCTGGAAAGCTTGAACACGTGAAGGGGGTGCGTATTGGACGAAGCTCACCTGATGAATTTTTGGAAGTGGACTTCAAAGAAGTCAAGTCTGGAAATTATAGATATCAGTATCTATTACTACTAGTAGACAGTTTTTCAGCTTTGACTAAGGCATTCCTCCCCCCCCCCCAAAAAAAAAAAACCCATATAACAGCTAAAATTTACACCCTGAAAACATTCTCTATTTTGACTTACCCTTAGCAGTGGCGACCAACAATGACTGGGTCTTCATGGGTCAAATTACTGAATAATTGGCTAAAGCCTTAGGAATAAATTGGAAGTTACATTATATTTATAGACCTCATGTAGAAAGATTACGACCTTAAATGAAACTTTAAATTATTAGAGACTGGCCATGATTCAGTAAGCCTCCTCCCCTTGGAAATCCTTCAAGCCAGATGCACCCTTTATGTTAAAGGATTCACTCCCCTCAAAATAATTATGATAGAACACTCTCTAAACTTGGGAAATCTATATTAACAACAGTGTAACCACAATCTTGTACAGTCCCTGCAGGCTTTGCAATATATTGTTATATGTGCCTATCCTTTGTTACCCAATTCCCACCAGCTTCCTGAAAAAAACTTCACCCACTCTTTCTTGTCTGGACAGCTGGTGTGGGTAAAATCATCACCGTCCTAAATTGCAACCCAAGTAGCAAGGACCTTACTCGGTGGTGCTAACTACTCCATCGGCTATTAAGTTCATAGGTAAACAGCATTGGATCCATTATTCTCAAGTGAAACAGACAGTAGAGCAATATCCAGAGAAGTCTGCAACATGGACTGTTCAGAGACAGGGGATCTGTTATGGATAAGATTTACCAAGTGTTAATCAATGTTAACTAGTGTGTTTCTGTTTTCCTCATTGTTAACAGTTAAATTTACTTCATAAGCCTATTCAATGTGGGAAGAGAAAGGAAAGATTAGGAGTTCATCCCGAATAAACCAATGATTTGATTAGAAATGAAAACCAGTGAGGCTGGAACATGTCACTACATGGGCTAGAGTGTCAAGCTCTACATGGTGAGCTGTCAAGAAGTGATTGGTAGTGGGCAGTTTGGAAAGTCATGGATGAAAGCTATTAGGTAGAAGACCCATTGGAATGGGGAAGCATATGCCTATATATATGGTTCATATTCAGTGCAAAGTTAGGGGAGAGGAAGAGTATAAAGACATGGGAGGAAGGAAATGGTGAGACATCAGGAGAGGAAAGACCTAGGAGGAGAGGAAGTTGAGGGAAATCAGGAGGGGAAAAATGGCAACTGGCATATGGGCAGAGCAGGGCAAGACTGTGGAGTGTGGAGAAGCCTGAAGAAAAGAAGGAAGTGGTGGGAGGCAAAGAGGAAAAGACCTGGAAGGAAGAACAGGTAGGTTGAGAAGGAGGGAGGAAGGGAAAAGAAAAAAAGCCTTTCCCTGTAATGCTTGAAGTTTTGTGTAACATAATTTTGGGTACTGATAATTTTCAGACGTATTAACAAAATCCAGGTCTGCCCATTGGAGTTCTGTGTTCTCATGGTCAAGGCTGCTCTTGGTTCTGGGTTTCCAGCCAAAGACAAGGTAGTCACAGGTCTCTTTCTAGGTAATTTAGTTATCTTAAATGTGCCTCCATGGATTTTGTAGCACTTTTAGGTCATATTTATATGAGTTCACAGAAGGAGCTTGAACTCTCAAAGATAGGCATTTTCTAAAATCTTATGAGGATATAGCAGGTTTGTGAAAACCCAAGGGCATAGGGATATCACAATGGCAATGTGGGATGTCAAAATAACATGTCCTAATTGTTATAAGTTCACATGGTTTTCTGATTTCAACTTGCATACCACATTGGAAATAGAATGAAATCACTGAATGAAATCACAATGAAAATGTGATGTTATAATACTATGATGTCATTGTATTTTGGTGTTGTCACGATGGCATATCTGATCTCAATTGTCATTAGTTCACCAGGAGGATATGGTACATAATAGAACTCTGATGTCACAAAGGCCATGTATTTTTTTTTTTTTACTGGTGCTAAGAGTTCATAATAGTTTTGGGATATCACAAAATGATCGTGATGCCACAACATCAATATGATGTCAGAATGTTTTGATGATCTCACAATGGTGATATGGTCACAAAGGGTTTATGACATCACAATCTTTTTTCAGGTAAGGGGTAGGTTTATTCATCCATCCAGCTGACACCAGGCCATCTTGGTCCTCCACGTGGTGGGGAAAGGCCTGGGAAAGACAGCTGGGAGAGCTGGGAAGAGAGAGAGCTGGGAAAGAGAATGAAAGGAAAGAGCTGAGAAAGAGCTTATCTAGGGTATGGGCAGAGAAAAGTTCAGATATGACCTCAAGTTCAGATGTGACCTCAGCAGATGCAGATATGACCTCTTCCAGGTGTCCCAGTTGCCTAGGTAACACAGGTACTGGGTGGAGACTTTGCTGCGGGGGGTGGAGTCTTCTTGCCATCCAGGAGCGGATCTTACATTCCAGCCTTTTAATAATCATGAAATAGGACGCGGCTTTTCTCTGGCTACTTCCTGCTGACAAGGGGCGTTGACAATAGGGGTAAAAGGCTGGAATTTGGTCCCCTCCCAGAGAAGGCAGTGAGCAGCAGATATCCCTTGGTGGCATGAGTCCTTAGATGAAGTCTGGAGAAGTCTCATGAGCATTGAGGGGCTGGAAAAAAATACGAGAGAGCAAATAAATGGCAAGAGGAAGGACTTGGGGCTGAAAATGTTGGTAGAAATGTCCCTAGCTACTTCTGACATCTGGTGACTAGGTAGAGAAGTCAGGTGACAAAGGCAAGAATATAAATTCCTGTTCAGTTAATAGGTAGACAGGTATAGACATTGGATGGGCAGGCTTCTTCTACTGACCTTCTGGCTCTGGTTAATTTTCAAAGGGCAGACACAAAGTGGCTGATGTGACATCATCTCCTCTTAGTCCTGTCCATGTTCCTTTCCCCAGACTGGTTGAGTCTAGGTGCTCGTTGCTGGGATGGCTTGTCCCAGTTGGTATTAAAGGAGGTTTGAACTCAAGGCCTGGGCACTGTCCCTGAGCACTTCTGCTCAAGGCTAGCACTGAACCACTTTGAGTTATAGTACCACTTGCAGTGTTAGCTAGTTAGAGATAAGAGTCTTGAGTCATGCTTCCAGCTTAGATCTTTGCAGGTTAGTTGGGAGATGGAGTCTTAGGGATTTTTCGGCCTGGGCTGGATTTGAACTGCAATCTTTGCTGTAAAAGCCCTTTATTATTTCCAATTAAAGCAACAAGGAGATCAAGTAGAATAAGTAGAGCTTACCTGGTTCTTATCAAGATTTGACTGACAAATATTCTGGAATGAAAAAACTTCTTAGATGTGAGAATCTTAGCACAGATTTGCCCAATATTTTAGAGCTATTTAGTCAATAGTAGCATACACAACACAAACCAAAAAAGGCAAAACTCTAAAATTTTGACAACAATGTTTAGAAAAGTGCAACTTGTTAGCAAGGCAACTTACAATAGATGGAGTAGTAAGCTTGGTGGAAGGTTAAACGTCAGATGTGGCCAAACCCTTAACCCACCACCACGTGGCCAAGATGGTGGACTCAAAATGGCAAATTTCTGAAAAAATGCAAAGAAGCTCTGAACTAATAGATCAAGCCTATATTGGCTAGCCTTTGAGAGGGAAGCTAGAGGGGAGTCCCCGGCTCTCAGACTGTGTCGCACTCTTCAGGGCACAAGCCAAAATGTAGAAAAGAGAAAGGGAGAGATAGGGAAAGTTGGACATGAATGGCAGAGAGAGAGAGCAAAGAGAGCCTGAAAGCAAACAGACTTCTGACCATTTACCATTGCAGTGGCAAAAACTGTCTACATCTAATAATGGCATAAAAATGAAGCACTCTGCCTTTCTAGGGAGTGTAGGAGGCATTTCAAAGGGGTTTCATGGCTCAGGTGTGATTTGCAGCGCCCAATTAAATAAATAGGAGAGTCACTCTGATGAGTGGAGAGCTGACCAGTCAGAAGTGGTGTCCCCACTTCACCCAGAACCCTCGAGAGAGAAATGGCCAAGTCCCCCAAATCAAGCATCCTCAGCTTCAGAGGTGACCAGCCTTTCAGCTAAAGGCCATAGGAGCTCTCTGCTGTGGCCCCATGTCTGGCCAGAGACTGAGTGACAGAGAGCCATAGAGAGTAGTTTCACTCACCAGAGTAGAGAAGTGGTGTGGACGTGGATGTAAAGGCCAGCAATGGTATCGATGGGCTGTGTCCACAGCAGACAGATGGATTTGTAAAAAGCTATCAGAACTGTGGGTATTCCTCAGAGCAAAAAGGGAAGAACAAACAGAAAAAGAAAAAAGAGGAAAAAAAACCCAGAGAGGAATCCCACCTATCCTGACTTTAATCCCTTTATCTGAGTCACGGCACCATTTATGCTAGGTTTTTAAAAGAGATGGCCTAGTAAGAACAGCACCACCCACATGGTATTCAGGTAAGGGGTAGGTTTATTCATCGTTACAGCTGACACCAGGCCATCTTGGTCCTCCACGTTGTGGGGAAAGGCCTGGGAAAGAGAGCTGGGAGAGCTGGGAAGAGAGAGCGGGGAAAGAGAAGGGAAGGAAAGAGCTGAGAAAGAGCTAAAAAAGAGCAGAGAGAGTATGGGAAAGGTGGGAAAGAGAGATAGGAAAGAGAAGAGAGCTGGGAAAGAGAAGAGAAGGAAGGAACGGAGAAAAAGCTAGAAAAGAGCAGAGAGCCATCACAAATTTTTAATATCATGGCAAGTCCAATTTCAATCGATAATAGTCACATTAAGAATATGAATTCACAGAAGGAGCTTGAAGTTTCAAAGACCATGAACTTTTTTAAATGTTATTAGGTCATACTAGATTTGTGAAAACAAATGGGGAGTGTGGAGGAGATGGTGGAGTCTACACAAACTCTTGTGTGGAGACTAGTTTGATGTTCCAGTGTGAAGTCCAAGCCTAGAGAGTCACACCAAGTGTTCCATCATAATACTGAGAGTTTGACCAGAGAGGACAAAATCAGGCAGCTTGGTTAAGGAGACAGATTCAAACATTTGCTTGTGGCAGGGAATGTGGTTGCTGCTACAGCAACCGTATAAACAGTGAGTTCCAGGGAGAAAGACATCAGAGGTTGTTTGTGATAGGATTCTATCCATGCCCTCAAGAATTGACAAGGAGTGGGAATCTTCATCCTGTTGAACACAGATAGTTACAGACTGTGGATGACCCTGAATATAAGTGAAAAGCATGAGTACCACACAAGGCATCCTCACTCCTTTTCATGGACACCACTACACCACTAGGAAGGTAATTCCTCCCCCAACATCTGAGAAGAACTCCATCTTTGATCCTGACAAAGACCAGGCTAGAGCAGCTGTGTAACTCAAGCCTTAGGAGAAGACAATAGGAGCCATTTAACAGTTCAAAGGAATCTAACCTGGCTATGCTCCACCCCAGGAGAATGTTACAATTCCAAGGCAGATGGAGCTCTGCCCTTGGAAGATTGACTTTCTTGAATGTGTAAACAGAGCCAGAGGCAGCAAACTCATATGCTTGAGGGTAAAAGAAAAACAATAGGAAATTCAGTAAACATAAATCTTGAGAATGGATACAAGCTGGGATGTGTGTCTCAGGAGGTAGCACCTCTGGGAAAAGCTACTGATTGTTGAGAGGTCTCAACCCTACCCACAACCTATCCCTATCACAGAAAGCCAAAGCTAAACAAAATGGCCATCTCACCATGTTGTGATATTCAAAGCTGATCATCCTCCCACTGAATAAGCCTGGGAGGAGGTCATAAAGTCCCTAGTAAGGTAGAGCTGATTTAAGAAACCAATAAAGTCATAGGCAACCCAAACACCACAAGCAAAGAAGCAAGAGATTGATTATGGACAGAGGGCAGACACAACATTCCGCTCCTCCCCCAAAAAATGGGAGAACTTTTTTAAAAATATATATTTTTATCTTTTTTTCATCATTTTTATTTTAGGGTTTTTTAAATTAAAATATTACCTTTTGTCCTTTTTTTTTTTTTTTTTTTGCTTTCTTAATTGCTGTTCTGTTCATCCCCAGATATATACCCAACTTCTGTTATTAGGCTTATCCTTCATCGTGTACATACTTAAGATATTGATTAATCAATTCACATACTCTCAGCCTTAATGTCATTATTGTAATATTATTTCTTTATAGTAATATAGTTTTAAGTGTTCTATTTTAAAATATTTTTTCCTTAGTATCTCTTCTCCTTTCCTTTTGACCTTCTCTCTGAATTTAGGTCTTGGTAATATTCCCTAATTCCCTTTTCCTCCCTACACTCCTTTAATCTTATTTCCCTCTCACATTTCTCTGTAATCCTACTAATTTCTGGTATCCTGACTCATTCCTTGATTTTCTAATTTCATTGATCCCTAGTTGTTTGTTGGTAAAATGGATTGAATTTGTTGAACTAAATTGTACAGGCACTCATTTTAACTATGTCAGTCTGTTAAACTACAGAGTTCTGTTTGATGCTTGCCTTAAAATAGGGTTCTAGCCTATTTTACATTTATATCCAAATGGGTATAACAAGCAGGAGACACACAAGAAAAATGGCAAGTCCACATATCTCAACTCCCGTTTATAATAATCAGGCAATAGAGTAGCTAATGAAAAATCCAAAAGAGAGTGCTCAAAATGACAAACAACACAGGTAAACATGTTGAATGAAAAGAAGGAAAGACTTCAAAAGACACTGTGTCAGCCTGATTGGGAAATGCGTGAGCATGATGATGCTAACCAAAGCTTAATACAGGAATTTTGCGAGCATGAGGAGGCTAATAAAAGATTAATAGAGGAATTGCAAGAGCAGGATAAGAATAAACAGAATAGAGGCATTCATGGAATGTACAACAGAAAGCTGGAGGAATCCATGGAGTACACAAAGAGAATACTGAATGAATCACAACAGAAAGAAAGGGATTCCAATGAAAGTATAAAAAAAATCAATTAAAGATTTGAGATGGAACACTTAAAACCAAATTAAGGAGGTAAAGAAGTACATATGAGATCTAAAAAAACAAAACAAAACAAAACAAAACAACACAAAACATAACAAAAAATTCCAACAAAGAATTTGAAGCCATCAAGTCTGACCAATTAAAAGGAAAGAAATTTAAAAATTAGAAGGTAAAAAATTAGAACAGAGTGTTTTGGACAGAAGAAAAATTCAGTCAGCTTGGTTGAGGAGACAGATTCAAGCAACAACCAGTTTCTGAAGTGGCAGCAGTGACTGCTGTTGTGTTTGCCATATAAACAGAAAGAGCCCTGGGACAAAGCCACCAGCGGCAGTGTGTTAACTGATTTTATGCACTGCCAGCAAGAACTGAAAAGAAGTGGAAATATTCATTGTGCAGACCAAAGACAGACAGTGGACAGCCCAGAAAACAATGGAAGTATGAGTACCACACAACATATCATTACTCCCTCTCTTGGAGCAGTGGTGGGAAGATTGCCCATCACCCACCACAAGAGAAGAACTTCATGTTTGATTCTGACAAACATTGGGCCGGAGCAGCTAGCACATAACTCAGGCCTTGGAAGAAGATAATAGGAACCATTCAACAGATCAAATGAGCCTGACTTTCAGGGCTCATGTTTGCCCAGGGGAAAGGTGCCCTTCCCAGGCAGAGGTACCTCTGCTCATGGAGGAGTGACTTTCATCACTGGGTAAACAGAGCCAGAGGCTGCCCCACCCCACTGCAGTGAAGGCAGCAGACCAAGCTGCAGGAGGATAACAGAAAATAATTGGAAACTCAATACACATAAATCCTGAGAATTACTCCTAGTTGGGCTATGTGTGTGTCTCAGGAGCTAACCACTCAGGGAAAAGCTACTGATTGCTCACAGGCCTCAACACTACAAAACCTCTTCCACCACAGCAATTCCAAGCTAGAGGAAACAGCTATCTCCCTCTTTTGTGATACTCAAAGCAGATCACCCTCCCACTGATCTATCCTGGGAGGAGGATCATAAAGTCCCTGGTAAGACAGAGCTTCATTCTACCTGCTGAAACACACTAATTTAATAAACCAATCAAGGCACAACACAAATGACAAATTCCAGCAAGAGACTTGTTACAAAGGGAAGAAAAAAGATACCCCCACACACAAAGAAAAATTGAAGAACACTTTTTACTAATTAAAAAAAAATTAAAAAACATTTTCATAATTTTTATTTTAGGGTTTTTAAAATTCTCTTTTTATTATTTTCCCTTTTGTTCCTTTTTGGATTTTTTGCTTTACTTAAGTGCTGTTCTGTTTATCTCCAGATGTATACCCATCTTTGATTTTTTACACTGTATCTTTCATTGTGTGCATACTTAATTCATATATCAATTGCTCACTTCACAAACTATCGGCCTTAACTCCCTTGATTGTAGTATTATTTTTTATTTATATAACTTTTAAATGTTTCTTTTTTTAATTTTTGCATTTTTCTTTTTCTGTCTCTCTGTTCTCCTTTCTTTCTGACTTTTAGTCTTTCTGAATTTAGGTCTGGTTTTATTCCCTTACTCCCTTTCCCTCCTCACATTACTGTATTCATATTTTCTTCTCACAATTCTCCCTAAATTTATTATTTTCTGGTCTTCTGACTCCTACTTTGATTTTCTTAGTTGGTGAACTAGATTGAATTTTTGCTTGTCTTAAAACAGTGTTCAACCAGGAATTGCTTTTGCTTTCATACCCAAATGGGTAGAGCAAGGAGGAGAAACACAAGAAAAATGGCAAGTCCAGGTATCTCAACTCCCACACATGATAATCAGGCAACATACCAGTTAATGAATAATCCAGAGGAGATGTTGCAAAATGCTCTACAAACAATAGTGGTAAATATGCTGAATGAAAAGATTGAAAGCGTGCAAAGGACTCTGTGATGAGGCAAACCAAAGGTTAATTCAGGAATTTTGTGAGTGTGAGGAAGTGAATCAAAGTTTCATAGAGGACTTGTATGAGCAAGATGATAATAAATAAATATTAATACAGGCATTCATGAAATCTACATACAGAAAGCTGGCAGAATCCATGGGTGCCACAAAGGGAATACTGAATGAAGCCCAACAAAAGGAAAGGAATCCAATGAAACCAAAACCAATCAACTAAGGGATTTGAGAATGAACACTGAAAATAAAATTAGGGAGGGAAAGAAGTTCACATAGGATCTAAAATTCAGCTCCAACAAAGAACTTCAATCCATCTAATCTGTCCAATTAGAATGAAAGGAAAAATAAACAGAGTAGAACGTCTTGATAGAAAGTTAGATCATGAAGAAGATTGAAACTCTAGGATTGAAATCAGCTAGACATTATAAAGAACAGAGAAGTATTCAAGACAAACACAAGAAATATGATAAATGTATTCAACATTTCGAAGACATTATCAGAAGGCCTCTTTTAAGCCTAATGGGAGAAGAAGGTCTAGGGAAAGAAGTAAAAGGTATAGATAATTTATTTAACAGGATTCTAGCAGAGAACTTCCTAAGCATGAAAACAACATCCCCATTCAGATACAAGAAGCCTATACCACCCAAATAGACCAGACCATAACAACACACCCCACCGTCATTTTGTAATCTGCACAGGATCAGTTGAGACCAAGAAAAGAATTCATAAAGCTGTAAGGAGAAACAATCAATCAACTACATAGGCATAACCAATCAGAGTAACTTCAGATTTCTCAGCAGAAACATTGAAACAATAACAGCCTGGAATGAAGTATGCCATGCCCTAAAGACAAACAACTATCAACCAAGAATACTTTACCCAGCTAAACTCTCCTTCATAATGTAAGGTCAAATAAATACCTTCCTGAGGAAAGAAAAATTATATATATGTATATCCATCAAACCAGCCCTACAAAAGCTAAACAGGTACTACACATAGAAAATTAACAAGAGAGCTATAAAGGCCAAGAAAAGGCACACAATGAATCTATAAATTATAGGATGAAACCAGTTGGCACAGCTCCCAAGAAGGTGAGTAACATGGCAGGAACGACCAAACACCTCTCAGTCCTAACTCTAAATATTAATGGACTTAACTCATCAACTAACAGATTTTCTAGTTGGATCAAAACGCAAATCTTTCTACCTGCTTTCTTCAAAAGACACAAACTGTCCACAAAAACAAACATCTTCAGAAAGTGAAAGGCTGGAATAAAATGTACCGAGCATGCGGCTCGCATAAACAGGTAGGAATTGCAATCCTAAGAGATAAATTAGACTTCAAATTAAAATTAGTGAGAAGAGATAAAGTCTTTACACACTGATTAAGGGATCTCTCCTTCAGAAGGATATTACAATTCTAAATATTTACTCATCAAATAATAGACGTCCCAAATTTATCCAAGAAATACTACCTTTCCTAAAATCTTACATAGACTCAGAAACATTAATTGTTGGGGACATTTAACTCACCACTATCCCTGCCAGTTAGAACAACCTGGCAAAATCTCAACAGATAAACTTTAGATCTAAACAATTGCATGCATCAACTAGATTGAACAGATAACTACTGATGATGAAGTCCTAACAGGTTTGTGATGTCAGAATCTGCTTTTACCATTGTCATTTCGCAGTTGATTTCTACTGATTATTTCACCCACCAGAATCAGAACACACGTTCTTTTCAGCAGCACAAGGAACATTTTCCAAAATAGGACATATTTTAGATCATAAAGTAATTTTTTTCAAAATAAGAAACATTAAAATTACACTCTTCATTATTTAAGACCACAGGGAATAAACATAGATTTTAAAACTAAAATCCTCCAAAGAAAATCCTGTAACACATGGAGGCTGAACAACATACTGCTGAACCTCATGGAAGAGATTAGAAAGTAAATTCAAATGTTAATTATATTTAACAAAAATGAACACAAAAATCACCAGCTCCTCTGGAACTCAGCAAAGGAAGTACTCAGACAAAGTTTATAGATCTGAGTTCACACATTAACAACTTGTAGAGATCTCAAACAACAAATTAATGAGGCATCTGAGGTTTCTGAAAAAATAGTAACAAGCTAAACCCCAATTCAATAGATGAAAACAATTAATTAAAATTAAATCAGAATCCAATAAATTAGAGTCCAAAAACACATGGAAGGAATCAACAAAACAGTTTGTTCTTCAAAATATTAACAAAATTGGCAGACCCTTAGCAAAATTTATCAAAAAAGATCAGAACACACACAAACTCAGAATTGAGAATAGAAGCACCACCACAGAAACAAGATTCAGAACAGTATAAGGTGAAACTTCTCAAACCTTATGGTAATAAGTTTGAGAATCTGGGAAAAAAGGGATGAATTTCTAGCAAATAGTGACATGCACAAACTAAACCAAGATGATATAAACGAATATAACAGACCCAGATGAAGCATTGAAACAAAAATTGCAATAATAGAACTCTCACCAAAGAAAAACCAAGGGTCAGATGGTTTTGCAGCTGAATTCTTTCTACAAACTCTTCAGAGTAGAACTCACAATACTCTTCCTACTCTACAGTGAATTTAAAAGTGAAAGTTCACAACCAAATTCTTTTTACGAAGCCATCATAACCCTCCTCCCAAAACCAGGCAGGGAATCATCAAAGAAAGAGAAATATAGACTATTTCTTTGATGACCTTCGATGCAAAATTCTTAACAAAATTTTGGCCAATTGACTTCAACAACTCATCAAAAAATCATACAGAATGATCCAACAAGGTTCATTTCAAATATGGTGTATATACACAAATGAATTAAGATAATTCATCATATCAAGAAGATAAATTATTTGAACGACATGATTATTTCAATAGATTCAGAAAAGGCATTTGAGAAGATCCAACACCACTTTATAATGAAAGCGCTGGGGAAAACTAGGAATTCATGGAACATTCTTCCAGATAATAAAGGCTACGTATGTCTAATTTATGGCCAGCATTATACTTAGTGGCAAAAAACTAAGGCCATTTCCTTTTATATTTTTTTGTCTTCCAGTGTACCCCATCAGTATTTGCTGATCAAATACTGAAATTCATGTTTCCCTCACATTACTGAACCAATCAACAGGGGAATTCATGCACACATAAACTTAAGGTTGGAGTTAGAAAGAGGCTTGCATCCCTTCTGATGTCACTTGTCATAGGTGAAATATTGTGAGTTCAAAAACAGATTACAAGCTCAAAAAGGACCTAAGATCACAATGGTAACATGTCACAAAATTTATGAAGACAGGACAGATTTCTGATGTCATGCTGAGTTATTGATTGCACAATAGAAATGCGAATTCCCAAAGGAATTGTGATCTAACAACGTTTATGAGGTTATATTGGGCTTCTGATATCAACACACATGCCACATTTAAAATAAAATGAAATCACAGAATAGACACTCAAAGAAGGAAGTGATAAGACAGAAGGAGGGGAAAGATCTGGGGAGAGAGAAATTTGAAAGAGAGTGGGGGTTCTGGGAAGATGGTGGAGGAGAAGCTGGAATCTGAACAAGCTCTCCTATAGAAAGCAGTTTTAAAGTTCCAGTGAACAGTCCTAAGCCAGAGAATCAAACCAAGTGTGCCATCACAGGACAGAGGGTTAGGCAAGAGAGGGGAAGTCAAGGCAAGGAGACACATCTGAACGCTTGCCAGCAGCCGCCGCAGCAGCAGCAGCAGCGGACGCGGCGGCGACCACAGGGCACCATAACTGAGCCACAGAGAGTCCGTGACAAAGGAGCCAGTCCCGGCGGGCGAGCGGATTCTACTCAACACCAGCAAGAATTGAAAAGGAGCGGACATTTTCATCCTGCAGTTCGCAGACCAGAGACGATCCAGGAACTAAGACTCGGTGTGAGTAGAAGCCTGACTTCCTCACTCTTCAGGGAGCAGAGGAGGGAAAGCCACCCCTCCCCCACCCCAGCACCGGAGATCTCCATCTTGGATACCGACAAAGCTAGCAGGAGCTGTTAGCTCCAACTCAGGCCTTGGAATAAAATGAGTCATTTAGCAGGTCACAAGAACTTAACGGTGGTGTGACCGGCCAGACTCAGCTCCATCCAGGGAAAAGTCACCCAGCTGGGGCGCCAGCCATAGGAGTGGCTTTCCTCACTGGGTAATCAGAGCCAGAGGCTTCCCCTCCCTCTAGCAGCCTCAACAATCAATTGAAAATCAGTAAACCAAAACCGTGAGAATGGCTCCAGGCTGGGCTCTGTGAGGTTTTCACGAAATAGCCCCAAGGAAAAGCTACTGTTTGTTGAAAGGCCTCAACTCTACCCAGAACCTAGCCTCATCACTGCATCCCCCTCTTTTGTGATTCTCAAAGCAGATCACCCTCCCATTAAACTAACCTGGGAGTGGGATCTCAAAATCTTGGGTAAAGCAGAGCATTTTTCTGCCTGTTCGAACAAACTGACAAGAAACCAATCAAGCCACAGGACTTCAAGCAGACCAGAGACTCCTGTATCAAAGAACTTTTTTTTTTCTTCTTTTTCTTTTATTTTTTATTTTTTGGTACCTAATATATAATTTTTTTTCTTTTCTAAAACTTTTATTAATCTTTAATTTTTGCCTCTTTTGAAAAAAAATGCTGTCAAGTAACTTTTTTTTTCTCTTATCATTTTTAATTTAGGGATACATGAATGTGCATTTCTCTTTCTTTTCTTTTCTTCCTTCTCTTATTTTTTTTCTTTTTTAATTATCTTTTTTGTTTTTTGTTTAGCTCTAGTGAAATTCTGATCTTTTTATTCTCCCTTTTTTATCCTTTTCACCTTTTCTTCTCCTTTGTTCTTCTTTATATGACTTAACTCTTGTCCTGCACATCCTCAGACAAACCTTTAGTTAACTAGTAAACCCTATCCCCCATTGTGTACACACTTAATCCACAAATTTATTACTCAATTCAAAACCTCTAAGACTTAAATTCCTTAATAGCAGTACTACCTCTTTATTCCTATATAATATTTTAAGCATTTTTTAAAGTTTTTCACATCTTCTCAATGTCCCTCCCCTTCTCTCAATATACTCATGTTCCTATCTAAATAGATTGTTTTTGACCTCCATAATATCATTAATTTTAATTGTCTATTTTTTCTGGAATCTTTTCATTTAGCTTTCCCTTTCTTCTTTTTTTTTTCTCTCTACTTGCATCCTACCCAACCTATTTCCTGCTTTGAGATTAGGAAATAATTAACTTTCCCTGTGCCTCCCCACACCAATCTATTCCTATTTTTTACCCACATCTCTCCCTAACCCTAATAATTTCTGGTTTTCCAAATTCTTCTTTGCAGTTCAAAGCCCATTAACATATAGTTGTTTGATGTTGAATAGATGTATCTGTTGAACTAGATTGTATCTGTAGACTATGGACTGTACAAATTTACACTTTGGTTGATGGTTGCCTTAAGATAGTGTCTAGCACAAAACTGGTGCTATTTTCATCTCAAATGGGCAGAGTAAGCCGGAAAAACACAAGAAAAATGGCAAATATGGGTTCCCAATCTTGATAATCAGGGACAGAACAGATAGTGAATAATCCAGAGGAGAGTTTCCAAATAGCTCTACAAACACTGCTGGCAAATGTGATGAATGTAAAGTTTGAAAACTTACAAAGGACTCTGTATGAGCGTGATAGGGAGAGAGAGGAGGCAATCCGAAATTTTATACAGGAATATCATAACCATGAGAAAGCTACTCAAAAACTGATACAGGATTTGCATAAGCAGCTTGAGAATACACAAAGAGAAAGGCAGGAATGGCTTGAGCAGGCTGAGAACACTGAAAGAGAACTGCCGGAATCCCACCAACAGGAGGAAGCTAATCAAAGAGTAATACAGGAATTGAGAGAGCTGGAAGAGAATAAACAAAGATCACTAAAGGCATTCATGGAATCCATGAACAAAGAGGTGAAGGAAGTCAGGGAGTCCACAAAGGGAATGCTGAATGGAACCCAACAGAAGGAATGGGAGTCCAAAGAAACCAGAACCATCAACTAAGTGATTTAAGAATAAACATTGAACACCAAATTAAGGAAGCAAAGAAATTCATACAAGACCTAAAACAGAACATCAACAAAGAATTTGAAGCCATCAAAGCTGACCAATTAGAAGGAAAAGAGATAAAAAAACAAAGTAGAAATTCTTGACAGCAGGTTAGACCATGCAGAAAATCGAATCTCAGGGACTGAAGACAGCCTAGCTATTACAGAGAAAGAACATACAACCATCCAAGACAAGTATAAGAAATATGACGGATCTATCCAACACTTGGAAGACACCATCAGAAGGCCTAATCTAAGGATAATGTGTGTAGAGGAGCACCTAGAAATAGAAGTTAATGGTATATGAAATTTGTTTAACAGGATCCTAGCAGAGAACTTCCCAAACATACAAAAAGATCGGCCTATTCAGATACAAGAAGCTTTTAGAACCCCAAATAGACCAGAACAGAATAGGACATCCCACCGTCACATTATAATCCACACAGGATCAACTCAGACCAAGGAAAAGATCCTTAAAGCTGTCAGGGAGAAAAGGTTAATCACCTATAAAGGGAAACCATTTAGAATCACCTCAGATTTCTCAGCAGAGACAATCAAAGCAAGAAGAGCCTGGAATGATGTATCCCATGCCCTAAAAACAAACAACTATCAACCAAGAATACTGTACCCAGCTAAACTCTCCTTCATAACTGAAGGCCAAAGAAAAACCTTCCATAGCAAAGAAAAATTGAAACAATACATCTCCACCAAACCAGCCCTACAAAAGCTTCTTGAAGATGTCCTACACATAGAAAACCAACAAGACCGCAATAAAGGCCAAGAAACTGCACCCAAACTGAGAAGCCAAGAACCATAGGAAGAACCCAGTTTTCGCAGCCCCCAAGAAGGTGGATAACATGGCAGGAACTCCCAAATACCTCTCAGTCCTATCTCTTAACATTAATGGACTGAACTGTCCAATTAAGCGACATAGACTGTCTAGTTGGATTAAAAAACAAGACCCTTCTATCTGCTGCCTGGAGGAGTCACATCTTGCCCGTAAAAACAAACACATTTTCAATGTTAAAGGCTGGAACAAAATCTACCAAGCAAATGGCCCTCATAAACAGGCAGGAGTTGGAATCCTAATATCAGATAAAATAGACTTCAAATTAAAATTCATGAGAAGAGATAAAGAAGGTCGCCACATACTAATTAAGGGCTCTCCTTCAGGAGGATATTACACTTCTAAATATCTATTCGCCAAACAATGGAGCACCCAAATTCATCAAAGAAACACTACTTTCCCTCAAATCCCACATAGATCCAAAGACATTAATTGTTGGGGATTTTAACACACCACTCAACTGGGCAAAAACTCAACAGAGAGACAGCAGATCTAAACAGCTGCATAAATCAACTATACTTAACAGACATCTACCAAACATTTCACCCAGCAGCATCAGAATAAACGTTTTTCTCAGCAACACATGGAACGTTTTCTACAATAGACCACATTTTAGGCCACAAAGCAAACTTGTCTAAATTCAGAAACATTGAAGTTATACCTTGCATTCTCTCTGACCACAAGGGAATAAAATTAGAACTCAACACCAAATAAAGGGGGGGTTTACCATAGTCCTCAATAAAATTCAAAAGGTACCTCCTTTTAAGGTGCTCAGGTCCAACCTTACCTTGACTCAGGCCAGCCCCCTTGAGCTGTTTCTGGATATTTCAGACTCTCTAACCTAACCAAACTTCAGAGTCTTTTAGGGGAAATCAATTGGAAGTTACCATGGGTTCCCATCCCTAAAGATAGTCTTGTGCCCTTATTTGCCCTATTAAAAAAAGTTATTACAATTACAGACAGCCATCAGTAATATTTTTGCAGTTCCTATAAGCCCTGGATGAATCTTCCCTGAAGAGGTAATCTATTTTTTAGCCCATTTCCCTTTTGTTGTTTGCAGGTGATACACTGATTTCTACAGTTTTAACTGAAAGGGGGAGCCATTAGAGTGTGTTCAAACTCCTCTGGGGGACACACCTTGGGTGTACTCTCCTGCAGACCAATTGCAGATGGCATTGTCTAGGGAAGGACCCAAGCCCAAAGGCATTATGGCCTGGATGCTCACTCCATTGTTTTTCCTTTTCAGATGGCACACGTTGAGTGGCTCATTCAAGCTAATGCTTGTCTTGCTCTCTCCCTGGAGGGGTTTCTAGGCCATATTGACTGCCATTACGGGCCATCCAAATGGACTGTCATGTTATGGACACTTGTCCTCAAAATGCCTTCTCTATTTTCTCCTACGCCTATTCTTGGCGCCCTCCATGTTTTTAGTGATAGAGGTAAAGCAGGCTCTGTGAATGCTGCCTTTGAGAAACAACAAAAGACCCTGAGCCAACAAAGATTTCAACCTTGTCAAGGGTCAGCACGGTAGGAAGAAATGCTGGCCATAATTATGGCCCTTCAAGACATTCAAAAACAACACTTTAATTTGTATTCTGATAGCCTATATATGATTAACTTGCTCCCTCATATTCCCCAGGCACATACTATGCTGGATGACCACCCAATTTCCCCTCTTATGGTTACCCTTAAGGGCCTATTAGAAGGACAGGGAGCTTCTATTCATATTCAACATTTGAGAGGGCATTCAAAAATTCCTGGGTTTTTATCCCTAGTCAACAATTTGGTGGACCAGTTAGCTACTGCCCCAAAGCATTAACGTTACAAGAGGCTACCTGTTTGCATGATTTAACCGACATTAATTGGAGAGGTCTTCAATATAGATTTCCTCAAATTCCTGTAAAGGACTTCAAAATGGTAGTATGTACCTGTAAACATGTCAATCCTTCTTAAAAATATCCCCATTACAAATACCAGGGATAAATCCCAGACGCCTTAAACCTACTGTCCTCTGGCAAACAGATGTTACTCATTTCCTAACCTTTGGTAACTTTAAATATATATTTGTCTCTATAGAAACCTACTCAGGATCATGCTGGGCCACAGCACATACAGGAGAAAGAACGAAACATTCACAAGCACATTTTCTTCAATGCTTTGCCACCTTGGGTCTACCAGCACAAGTTAAAACCTATCATGAAGCCTGGTTTGTTAGTAAGGCATTGTCACAGTTTTTTTTTTTTTTTTTTGACAAATGGCATATTAATCATACTATAGGATTCCCTATAATCCCCAAGGCCAAGCAATTATAGAAAGAAATCACCAGAGTCTTAATGAGCAATTATTAAACAAAAAAGGGGATCTAGCCCCCACATGCAGTTATGGATATCTTTGTTTACCATTAACATTTTACATTTTTCAAAAGGGTTACCTGAAACCAGATTTCAGAAACCCTGGGACAACTAAACCCTAAACCCCAAGTGAAAGTCAGGTGGAAGGACCCCTGACACAACAATGGAGAGGACTTAACTCACTAGTTACTATGGGCAGATGATTTGGATGCGTTTTTCCCATCGGGGAGACTGCCCCTGTGTGGATCCCTGCCAGGAACCTTAAGTTTTTGCCCATTTCCTCTATAGGGGAATATGCCAAAGGATAACCTAACCAACAAGGAAAGAAAAACGGCTATGGTGGCCAAGCCTTGTGTTTAAAAGATGGAAAGCAAGAAAGATAATTAATAACCATCCCCAAGGGCAACCAGCCCTTGAGAAGCTCTTGTGTTCTCTAACAATTGCAGATGGCGATACTTTGGCTGTTGGCTGTCCTGAACCTCCGAGTCCTGGCAATGGCCCTGTAGAAGAAGCCCCACCTCTGCCTCTGAAGAGGCAAAAACTGCAATCCTATCCTTGACTAATGTTATAGAACAGCTAATGACATTGCTTGGCCAAGTTATGCTTTTTCTTCTGGCTTTTCTCTGCCTTCCTTGCATTATACTTGCACTGCAAAACACTTAGTGAACCAGTTACATAAGATCAAGCTCCAAATGAATGAATTTTGCCCACGAGGAATCACAGCTAGAGATGGAAAAAAGGGGTGTCAGTCTGACCAACCTAAGACATTCAGCTTCCCTGTGAAGAAGTTCCCTATGATGGGTAAGGCAGACAAGGAGATCCACCCAACCTAAGAAAGGTGGATTCACTTCTTTAAACAAAGATGGGGGAAATGTTGGGAGCCATTGGGAGCTGACAGTAAAGCTCAAAGGTCATCTTGATTCCTGTGCTCCCTTAAAGGCACATACAAGGAACTGGCTTACTTAAAAGATACCACGTGCTCGGGATTGCTTTGCTATTTCTACAGTTTGTGTTAAATTTCCCTTGTTTTTATTTTTTGACTATATTAGAAAGGCCTGAGTGTGGGGGCCCACAAGGAGGCACCAAGCCGTATGAGAACTCCCAATACCCAGGCTGAAGAGGATGACCTTACAAGATACTGACTTTTATATATGACCAGGAATTAATTGAACTGCTTTGGACATTTCTTTTTTTTTTCTTTTTTTTTGGGGGGGTGGTCCGGTCATGGGTCCTGCACTCTGGGCCTGGGCATTTCACTCAGCTCTTCAGCTCAAAACTAGCACTCAACCACTTGAGCCACAGTGCCACTTCCATCTTTTTTTTTTTTTTTTTCTGCTCATGTGGTGCTGAGGAATCAAACCCAGGGCCTCATGCATGTAAGGCAAGCATTCTACCACTAAGACACCTTCCCAGCCATGCTTCAGACATTAATAAATGTAGAGGGGCTGATGTTTATTACTGTGCTAAGCAGGGATGTAAGGTAACTGGGATGGGCTCTTGCATCATGCACAAGGGCCATCCCTATCCTTTTCTGGTGAATCTCACCCCCCAGACTTGCCTCTAACCCCTGGGTGGCCAATGCTATTCTTATCAATGTAATACTGTCAAAATAACCTTTACAGTAGAGGGAAAAGGATAAGGAACTGGGAGCTGGGTTGGCCATTAAAACAAAAAAGGGGGAATCTGTAGAGCAGAAAAGGTCAGATAAATTGCTGTTAGGCCAAATGATCCCCAATTTAAGGACGCAAATGATTTTTCTTTCTTGCTATTGTTTCTAACATATTTATAAGATGATTTCTTTGTTGCTTTCTATGTCCGTCCTCCACGGTATGATTCCTGTTTTCACTGTATTTTAGGTTAATATAATTTGTGGAGGGGAAGGGAAAAACATATCGTTTAAATAAGGATACAGGTGGACAGCATTGCAACAATGAGATTTAAAAGACATCATGTCGAAAAGTTAGGAGGTTTTGAGGGAAAGGTGGTAACTGAGTTGGTAGCAGTTGCCCAGAATTTGAAAGAAAATCGGTCAAATAGGGTATTCAAGATTTGGTAGAAGCCCAAAGAAGGGGACTAAGAAAACATTGAATAAGACAATAAAATTCATTTGTAAATGGCAGAAGGGATCC